>NW_028270165.1:51818674-53042668 GCF_037043375.1 Chiloscyllium plagiosum
ACCCTCAATAATTTCTCCTTTGAATCCTCCCACTTTCGCCAGACCAAAGGGGTAGCCATGGGCACAGGCGTGGGCACCAGCTATGCCTATCTCAACATCGGGTACATAGAAAGGTCAGTCTTCTGCAGCAATACCGGGACCATTCCCCACCTTTTCCTCCGCTACACTGATGACTGTATCGGTGCCACCTCGTGCTCCCACGAGGAAGTTGAACACTTCATCAATTTCACCAACACATTCCACCTTTTGGTCGCTTCAATTAAACTTCGTTACATTTCGGTTTATAAAAAATTCCGATTGCTTTAGCTTCGTTTATTTTGGGGTCGCGTCATTTAAACTTCGTGACTTTTCGGTTTGAAGAAACTCCGATTGCCTTCGTTTATTTTCGGGTTCGCGTCGTTAAACTTCGTAATTTTTCGGGTTTTAAAAGAACTCCGAACAAACGAACTTCGTTTGTTTTCGGATTCGTGTCATTTATACTCAGCAAGTCTCAGGTGGCTCAAGAGGAGTGGGGCGGGAGGCGAATGTCTGCTCTCTGCCTTGTTGGTCTAAGCGTATGATAACAGACCTTTGGAGAAAGTTAAGTGGACTTTTATTTAAGTGTAGAACCAGCAGAGCGAAGGTGGGCCGCATGGCCTCCATCTGTGCTGTGACACACGTTGTGATTCAGTGTGAAATCACAGTTCGACCAACAGAATGTGGGAATTTAGAAATAAGTTTATATTTACACAGCCTCCATACGTCCGCGAAACAGCATATTACACGACAGCAGTGGAGGTCTTTGACATCAGGCTCGAATGTGCCTGCCGCGTGCCAGACGAAAACCTGAAGTGTTCTGTGGAGGTCGATGGATCGAAACCATGCTCTGCTATTGTTCAATGTCACCTCGAGCTGCTTTCCTGAAGATAGGTGCTCTCTTCTGCATTCTGGATCAGTGGTGCTGGAAGAGCACAGCAGTTCAGGCAGCATCCGAGGACAGGCAAAATCGACGTTTCGGGCAAAAGCCCTTCATCAGGTATAAAGGCAGAGAGAGAGGAGGAAAACTTCTTCAAGGCAGGCATCCTTGCAAGAGGATTTGCAGTAGGGTTAAAATCACGAGGTTAAAAACAATGACTGCAGATGCTGGAAACCAGATTCTGGATCAGTGGTGCTGGAAGAGCACAGCAGTTCAGGCAGCATCCGAGGACAGGCAAAATCGACGTTTCGGGCAAAAGCCCTTCATCTGGAATAAAGAAAATCCCCTGCCACCGCAGGAAAGAAAAGACCGTTCCCTCCGTGACTACCTGGTCAGGTCCACGCCCCCCTACGACCCACCCTCCCATCCTGGCACTTTCCCCTGCCACCGCAGGAACTGTAAAACCTGTGCCCACACCTCCTCCCTCACCTCCATCCAAGGCCCTAAAGGAGCCTTCCACATCCATCAAAGTTTTACCTGCACATCCACTAATATCATCTATTGTATCCGTTGCTCCCGATGCGGTCTCCTCTACATTGGGGAGACTGGGCGCGTCCTAGACACCCGCACCAATCAACCAAATCGCACCGTGGCTCAACATTTCAACTCCCCCTCCCACTCTGCCGAGGATATGGAGGTGCTGGGCCTCCTCCACCGCCACTCCCTCACCACCAGACGCCTGGAGGAAGAACGCCTCATCTTCCGCCTCGGAACACTTCAACCCCAGGGCATGAATGTGGATTTCAACAGTTTCCTCATTTCCCCTTCCCCCACCTCATCCTAGTTTCTAACCTCCAGCAACTCGATCCCCTGACTTGTCCGGACTGCCCAGCTCCTTTTCGACCTATCCACTCCATCCTCTCCTATCACCTTCATCTCCTTCCCCACTGACCTATTGTACTCTATGCTACTCTCTCCCCACCCCCACCCTCCTCTAGCTTATCTGTCCACGCTTCAGGCTCTCTGCCTTTATTCCTGATGAAGGGCTTTTGCCCGAAACGTCGATTTTGCCTGCCTGAACTGCTGTGCTCTTCCAGCACCACTGATCCAGAATCTGGTTTCCAGCATCTGCAGTCATTGTTTTTACCTTTTGCTCTCTTCTGCAAGCTGCCTTCGCATCTACTTACCGAATGTCCAAATGGCATGTTAGCATATCGATGCACTCGTCAAATCAAGTGGCATGATTTTAGAGGTCTCAGTATCCCACTGCTCTTCTTCAGGCTTATGCCCGAAACGTCGATTCTCCTGCCTGACATGCTGCGCTTTTCCAGCAACACATTTTCAGCTCTGATCTCCAGCATCTGCAGACCTCACTTTCTCCTCAAAGATTGGAAAATTGGGACACCTCTCCTCGGAGAATCGAACTTTCCAAGTCATGAGGGATCTAGAAACAGGAAATAATGTTGTGAAAATGCTCCCACACCTGAAAGGATCCACAACGATTCGGCAGAATTTTAAAGTCACGAGGAAAAGAAGTAAAAGTGACATTAGGAAGAACGTTTTCGTACAGGGAGTGGTTAGGGTCAGTAAGTCCCTGTCTGACACTGACAAAGAGGAAGATTCAATGGACACAAAAGGGAATTCGGTGGTCACGTTCAGATGTGCAGATTTACACTGAGAAGGCGAGAGAATGAAACGAACAGAGACACACGTTTACTTAAGTGTAGAACCAGCAGAGCGAAGGTGGGCCGCATGGCCTCCGTCTGCGCTGTGACACATGTTGTGATTCAGTGTGAAATCACAGTTCGACCAACAGAATGTGGGAATTTAGAAATAAGTTTATATTTACACAGCCTCCATACGTCTGCGAAACAGCATATTACACGGCAGCAGTGGAGGTCTTTGACATCAGGCTTGAACGTGCCTGCCGCGTGCCAGACGAAAACCTGAAGTGTTCTCTGGAAGGGGGCGTATCGCGCAGCAGCAGAGTGGCGCAGCGGGAGCGTGCTGGGCCCATAACCCAGAGGTCGATGGATCGAAACAATTCTCTGCTATTGTTCAGTGTCACCTCAAGCGGCTTCCCTTTGGATCGGTGCTCTCTTCTGCAAGCTGTGCAGGAGAATCAGAAGATATAAGAATAGATTATAGTGTCATGTAACATAAATGATATATTGAAGAAACCGAGATTGCTGTTGAGTCTTTCATCTTTTAAAACGGGTTGTAGATTTCGGTTCATTAATCTGTAAATCCCAGAACTTTTTAAAAATCACATTCTCCAGGTAACTTAAGATTCTATAAAAGGAGGTGACACCTCAGGTCAGACAATGCATGAAAGCTGTGAGGGTAGGGTCTATCTGTATCCTAATCTTGAGTGAGACTGGTTCTATTTCCAAATATATAATTCTGCAAACGCAGATTCACCCCAAAGACTTCTATATGTGAGTGCATGCATGAGAGAGAGCGTGTGTGTGCGTGTGCATGCTGGTTACTGTGTGTGTGTGTGTGTGATGGAGTATAAGCATGTGAGATGGTGTGTGCGTAGGTTTGAGTGTGGGGATGTATTACTGTGTGTCTGAGAGAGAGCATGTCTATCAGAGAAGGTCTGCACGAGCGTGTGAGTATGTAAGAGAGTGTGCTTGTGTGTGAGAGAGTGTATTGTGTAGCTGGGTCTCCTGTAGTGTGACATGAACCCAGGGTCTCGGCTGAGGCCATCCTCATGTGTTCTAAACTTGGTATCAGCCTCTGCTCGGCCACTAGATCAAAGAGGGCTGAGGCACGAGAAAGGACGGGCGGGGGCACTGGTGGTGGTGAAGAAGGGAGAGAAATGGAGAGGAGACAGAGGTTGGGGAGTAGAGAATGACTGGGGTTCAGAGGGTTGGGGAGAGAATCGGGGTGCAGTGTGAAGAGGGGAGAAAGGGCGGGGGCAGTGGGTGGGGAGAAAATGGACAAGGGGAAGAATGGGAAGTGAGAGACAGCACAAATCCCACCTTCCCCAGGACTGGTGTCAGTGTCCCACGAACTGGAACCCACTCGTCCCACAGCAGATTTGGGGCAACCATTTCTCAATATAAGCATGGCTAAGGCATATCATCCCTGCAGGCCATTCACACCGACCTTCCCAACAGCATCCCACCCAGACACACTCGATTACGCTACAGCCCTGCAGTTCCCCATTGCTATTTCCTGATGAAGGGTTTTGCCCGAAACGTCGATTCTCCTGCTCTTCAGATGCTGCCTGACCTGCTGTGCTTTTCCAGCACCACACTCTCGACCCTAATTTCCAGTATCTGCAGCCCTCACTTTCGCCCTGTAAGGGGTGAATGTTCTATGCCTAGTCTTTTAAATCTTTTAAAATCTTTTCCCCTCACCCTAAACCTATACCCTCTAGTTTTGGAATACCTCTACCCTGGGCAAAAGACAAAATGCTAAAGGAATAACATGTCGAGGCACAGGGTAAAAAACATTTCGACAAAAAATTGCTTTGGTATTTTTCTCTCATATTCGCATTTGGACACTTAAAATTTGTCATGATCTGGAAGTGCCCCTGTTGGACTGGGGTGTACGAAGTTAAAAATCACACAACACCAGGTTACAGTCCAATCGGCTTGTTTGGAAGCACTAGTTTTCGGAGCGCAGCTCCTTCATCGGGCGGTTGTGGAGTATACGATCATAAATTCTGTGTCTTACGATCTTATACTCCACAACCACCTGATGGAGGAGCAGCGCTGTGAAAGCTAGTGCTTCTAAATCAGTCTGTTGGACTATAACCAGGTGTTTTGTGATTATTAACTTTAAAATTTGTAACAAATTCCTGCACACTGAGCATGCTCCGCGGTGTCAGCAAGCAATGCGCATGACCGCCAGTGTCAGCAAAGCACTGCGCATATTCCTTGGTGTCCGCAGAAACTGCGCGTCAGATCCTTTGCATGGACCAATGAAGAACCTTGGAGGACCGGAAGGAGACTGGTCCTCCTGCCATCCAGGAGGACCAGTCGAAATGTGGAGGTTGGACCATGAGCACTGAAGCTGCTGCTGCTCCTTTCTCTGTGAACTTCACCCCAGACTGTAACTTCCTTCCTCTGTGGAACTTTTGTGAGTACAACAGTCTGTTTCTCACCTCTTTTTCCATTTTTTGTTTCATTCTGGGGTTCAATTGTTAACTTGCAGCAACTGAAAGGAAAGAGTGAAACGAGGGAGGGGACAGACTCCGGAAAAGTTGATCCAGGTCTGTCTCAATTTACAAACACATGGCAAATGCAGTGACACAATCTATAGCCTTTGATGTTTAAAAAAAAAGCGCAGAGAGGAGGCGCATTGTTTAAATGGTGATATGTTGAGATGTGGTGAAAGTGAGATGATGGAGATCAGAGTTGAAAAGTGTGGTGCTGGAAAAGCACAGCAGGTTAGGCAGCAACTGAGGAGGAGGAGAGTCAATGTTTTGGGCACGAATCCTTCATCAGGAATGATGTGTGGATGGACAAAGGGGCCTCAGCGTCCTTCTACACCAGTCACTGCCAGTTGTCAGACAGGAGCAGCAAGCAATCAGCAAGGCAAGTGGTATGTTAGCAAGAGAAGTTGAGTTCAGAAGTGGGGATATCTTCCTGCAGTTAGGTCAGTCATTGAATGTATTCAAGGCTGAGTTCATTTGACTTTGAAGAACAAAGAAGTGATGGGTATTGGGGGGAGGTAAGAAAATGGTTTTAAGACCAGTATAGAACAGTTACAGTCATACAGCACAGAAACAAACCATTAAGTCCAACTAGTCCATGCTGACTCTGTTCTGAAACTAAACTAGTCCCACCTGCCAGAGTTTGGCCCAGACTCTCGGAACCTTTCCTATTACAATTGCAACATTTAAGAGGCATTTGGATGGGTATATGACTAGGAAGGGTTTTGAGGGATATGGGCCGGGTGCTGGCAGGTGGGATTAGATTGGGTTGGGATATCTGGTCGGCATGGACGCGTTGGACCGAAGGGTCTGTTTCCATGCTGTACATCTCTATGACTGTATGGACTTATCCAAATGTCTTTTAAACACTGTAACTGTACCTGCATCCACCACCTCCTCTGGACATTGATACCACATGAGAACCATTCTCTGTCTTAAAATAAAAAGGTGCCCCTCATGTCTTTTAAAAATATTTCTCCTCTCATCTTCAAAGTTTGCTCCCTAACCTTGAAACACCCATCCCACGGAAAGAATACCTGCTGTTCACCTCATCGATACCCCTGAAGATTTTATAATTCTCTCTAAGGTCATCTCTCAACCTCCGATGCTGCAGTGAAAAAAATTCCACCCTGCCCACCTAAATGCCGGTATATTTATATCCAGTTATGAACTGTTCAATGCTGGTGCCGACTGGAAAGACCAAATGACCTATTCCTGCTCCCAATTCTCTCACTCTGTGTCCAGGACAGCAAGAGACCATATGACATAGGTGCAGAAATTAGACTATTCAGCCCATCAGATCTACTCCACCATTCAATCGCAACAGATACGTTTCTCAACCCCATTTTGAAATTTTGATTTTGGAAAGGCAGATCAGGGCAGGATCTGCAAAGTTAATGGGGAGTGTTGTTGAATAAAGATAGCTTGGAGTGCTGGTTCATAGTTTCTTGAAAGTGGAGTCGCAGGTAGACAGGATAGTGAAGGAGGTGTTTGGTATGCTTGCCTTTATAGGTCAGTGCATTTCAGTACAGATGTTGGGAGGTCATGTTGCCCCTGTACTGGACATTGATTTGGCAACTTTTGGAATACTGTGTTCAGTTCTGGTTACCCTGCTACAGGAAAAGTGTTGTGAACCTTAGAAAGGGTTTGGCAAAGATTTACAAGGCTTTTGCCAGAGTTGGAGGGTTTGAGCTATAGGGAGAGGCTGAATAGGCCGGGGCTGTTTTCCCTGGAGCATTGAAGGCTGAGGGGTGACTTTATAGAAGTTCATATGGAGCATGGATAGGGTGAATATCCAAAAACATTTCCACATAGTAGGGGAGTCCAAAACTAGAGGGCATAGATTTGAGGTGAGAGGGGAAAGATTTAAAAGGAACCTTATGGACAAGTTTCTCACACAGAGAGTGATGCAAGCATGGAATGAGCTGCCAGAGGAAGTGGTGGAGGCTGGTATAATTACAGCATTTTAAATGGCATCTGGTAACAGGGTGAATTGAGAGGGATATAGGCTAAGTGCTGACAAATGGGACTATGTTAATTTGGGATATCTGGTCAGCACAGACAATTTGGACTGAAGGAAAGCAGAAGTATTGTTGTGAAGACTGGAATTTCAGAGCAGCTTTCAAAGATATTTTGTCCTTACTGGGAGCAGAAGCTACAATGAAATCTTTCATTTGAGAGACAGCAACTGAGTAACTGTGGACATCCAGAATTTTGATGGAATGTGGAACTTGTTGCAATGTGGGGTTGAAGTGTTTTAAGTAAAGTATCCTGAACAGGAATCCTAGTGAAGGGTTTCGGTGGGTTTTTGTTTTAAACTGCTCATTTCTTTTAGCCCCCAACAATGTACTTCCAATGCTGTCCATCAGAAGGAGCGGTGAATCAGTAACTGGTATCATCAGAAGCCTTACCGTTTTCAGTACTGCAGGTATTGCATTGTTGCATCAGGTTGTTCCAGGTCATTGTCACCTAAATGAAGTTTTCCTCTTTATATACTTAATGCTATCTGGTTGAATGAGGGTTTTCAGGTTTCTGTGTCATGGATAATATATGATCAGCAGGTATCTGGCAATCTAAGGAATTGTCACCGATGTTATGTTCATTTGACTGTACTGACCGTGACTTATTTCGTGATTTTATTTGCAGGAAGACATGGGGAAAAAAATCTGAAACCTAAAGATACATCAGCTTCTGACAGAGTCACTTGATTCATTGGGACTTGAATATCAGCAGCCATTCCAGTCGAGAAGAAATGTTTGCTTTTGTCTGCTTGGACACTGGTGTGGAGGAAGAATATTGATACACCCGAATGAGGGAGATTCAATGCGGTGACCGTGAAAAGTACAGGACTTCACACCATTTACTCAGCTTGGAGGATCAAAGAGACCGTTCACTCGCTCTCTGTGCGGGAAGGGCTTCACCCGCTCCTCCCACCTGCAGAGACATCAGTGAGCTGGGGGATTGAAGGAGCTTCGGCCGAGTGCCATTCTCGACTGCATTAATAACCCAGTTCTGGGGACTCCCGGGTTTGAATCTCACCATAGCAGATGGCGGATTTGGAGTTCAGTCAGAAATCTGGAGTTCAGAATCTCATTATGAAACCATTTTCGGGGAACAAACTCCCCAATCTGATTCACTCATGCTTTAGGGGAGGAACCTGCCGATGTGGGAAAGGATTCACTCAGTCGTCCCAGCTGCATGCTTTCCCTGGTCTGGCCTGTATGTGACTCCAGACCACAGCAGTGTGGTTGACTCTTGACAGGCCATCTGCAAATGCGCGGGGGGAATCTTACTTGCGTTAAGTCTATGGGTTGCAATTGCTGAGTGAAGCAATACTTCCTCCAGGCTCAGGCTGCACCAAGGATCGAATTACAAAGGGACAACTCAGCTGACCAATCGAGAAGAAAGTGGGATGCAGGGGAGTGTGTATGTGTGTGTATGTGTGTGTATGTGTGTGTGTGTGTGTGTTTCAATAAAAAGCTACTTTTTGTGCACCTTTTTGCTGAGACGATCTGAAGCTGCAACAAAGTTGGGTCCCAACAAAAGTTACCTGAACTTACCGTCGGACTCAGACATTGAAGGCTATGAGATTCAACAGGTTTTTCTTTTAAAGCTGCTAATTTCTTTCAATCTCCGGCGGGAGGTTTCCAATGTCTTATATCAGAAGGAGCAGTCAATGTGTAGCTCGTATTATTAGAATTGTACATTTTTCAGGACTGATGGTTCATTGTTTCCTCAGCATTGTAAAGTTTACTGGCAGCAATGGGAGGGGTGGGCTGTTTTCACTGGAAACAAAGTTAAAATCCAGTTACAGTCCAACAGGTTTATTTGGAAGCACTAGCTTTCGGAGTGTTGCTCCTTCGTCAGGTAACTGTACAGCAGGATCATAAGACACAGAACTTGTAGCAAAATGATATATTGAACAAACCTTGACTGCTTTTAAGTGTTTCATCTTTCGAATGGGTTGCAGGTTTCAGTTCATTAGTATGTAAATCCCAAAACTTCTTTTAAGTCACAGTCTCGAAATAACTTCAGGATTTACAAAGAGGTGCCATCTCAGCTCAGACAATGCATGAAAGATGTGAGGTTCGAGTCTGTCTTGAGTCAGACTGATTCTTTTTCCAAAGTAGGAATTTATAAAATATTACATGGATTGACTGTCTGCAGATTGTGCACTTTTTGAGCAAAATAGAATGTATCTACAAACATAATTCTGCAAATGCAAATTCACCCCATAGTCTTATCTATGTGTGCATGCATGAGAGTGAGTGAGTGTGTGCATACACGTGAGTCTGGCTGAGAGAGTGTGTGTTTGCGTGTGTGCATGCTTGGTAAAGTGAGAGTTGCAGGAGTATTAGTCTGTGAGAGGATGTGTTTGTGGGTGAGAGTGTGGGTGGGTACGTGTGTGCATCTGAGAGAGCACGTATATCTGAGAGAGTGCCTGCGTGAGTATGTGAGAATGTATGGCTGTGTGTGAGAGACAGAATGTGTACAGTGTAGTGGGGTCACCTGTAATGTAACATGAACCAAAGGTCCTGGTGGAGGCCAACCTCATGGGTTCCAAACTTGGCTATCAGTCTCTGCTTGGCCACTAGAAATGATTAAGCAGTTACACAATAGACACGGGAGAGGGCAGGGTGAGACTTGTCTTTCGATTTGCAAAAGGTGGAAGGCTCTGGATGATGTGATCCAGGGCAACCACAACTTGGAGGACCTTCAGCTCAGAGAGGTGGAGCTGGAAGCCAGGTTGCTGACACGCTGGGAAGGCAAGGCGGAAAGTTAATCAGATGTTTTTTATTCCGGGAGATGGTCTTTCCCTCCGGACAGAGCCTTCTGATGGGATCAGTGGACAGGGTCAGTGGGGTGTGAGCCCGGGTCAGGCAGGTAAAGGTGATCTGAGAGAGGGCTGCAGGGGGGAGGAGCTAACTGTGCGGTGGGAGGAGCAAGAACAACGTTAGGGAGGGGGAGGTAAGGGACAGAATAGTGACGGGGATTGCCTCCGTTCTCTGCAGTTGGCAGCAGAAGCACAGATGGCATCAGAATCTGGTGCCAGGATTCAGGAACCACTGTGCTCTGGGCTGGAGAAGTGGGAAAGGGAGGTGCAATGGGTGTGGTCCAACGATGTCAGCAGGACACAGCCTCTGCTGAGGGCGCATGAGAAGTTAAAAGCTGCAAAGACAAAGCAGAACCTCAAAGCACTGGGTGGGATGGTGGCTCAGTGGTTAGCAAGGCTGCTTAATAACGCCAGGAGCCTGGGTTTGATTCCATCCTTGGGTGACTGTCTGTGTGACGTTTGGCATGTTCCCCCCCCTTGTGTCTGTGTTGGTTACCTCTGGGTGTTCTGGCTTCCTCCCACAGTCCAAAGATCTGCACTTTAGGGTGGATCAGCTGTGCTAAGATGTGCAGGTGAGCTTGCATGTTGGATGACCCTGTTAGTTTCGGTTCCTTCATTTGTAAATCCCAGAACTTTTTTAAACTTACATTCTTAAGATAGCTTTTAACAATAGATGTCATCTCAGCTCAGATAATTGAAAGTGAGAAATTAAAGTCTGTCTGTGTCCCAATGTTAGGTCAGACTGATTCTATTTCTAAAGTGGGAGCTACAGAATCTTACAAGGATTTATGCAGTTTTTTAGTAATTCGGAATAAATGGACTTCTGCAAGGAAGTGTACAAACAACTGACCAGGTTCACGACAGGCAACTACCAGCTGATCTGACCAAAGAGCACAACCGTAAACTGACAGCATTCATCAAGACTTCTGATCCAATCCTTCCAGAAGCTCAGCACCCACGGACTAGTTGAATCCGTGGCTGTGTCAGTACTCTACACCAGCATTCCTCACGATGATGGCATCACGGTAACAGCCTCAGTACTCAATACCAACAACTGCCAATCTCTGAGCACTGTCCTACAACTCATCCGCTTCATTCTCAACCACAACATTTTCACCTTTGGCAACCAGTTCTTCATCCAGACACATGGAACAGCCATGGGGACCAAACTTCCACCCCAGTATGCCAACATTTTCAAGCACAGGTTCGAACAAGGCTTCTTTTCTGCACAGGACCTCCAACCAACACTATACACCAGATATATTGATGACATTTCTTCCTCTGGACCCATGGTGAGGAGTCACTGAAACAACAATACTCTTTAGTATCTGTCTCATTTTTGAATATATGCAGCTCTATTAAGGATGGGTATCTCAGCACTTCTCTGTATCCGCAAACCACGGATAACCTGACAGTGCTACACTTCTCTCATGAAACATATTAAAACAGCCATCCCCTCTGGACAAGCCCCTCGCATACATAGGATCTGTTCAGGTGAGGAGGAACATGGCAGACATTTGGAAGTACACAAGCATGCTCTCATAAGAACGGGGTACAATGTTCAACTCATCAACTCCCAGTTCCAATGTGTCACAGCAAGAAACTGTAATGACTTCCTTTAGGAGACAGACACGAGCTGCAACCAAAATGGTACCCTTTGTTGTCCAGTACTTCTCAGGAGCCGAAACACCACGCCACATTCTTCACAGCCTGCAACACATTATTGATGAGGATGAGCACCTCACCAAGACTTTCCCCACGCCTCCACTTCTCGCCTTCAATCAACCGCCAAACTTTAAACAGATAATTGGTCTCAGAAAACTGCCTGGCCTTCAGGACAACACAATACAACTCTGTCACGGCAGATGATGAAAGACGTATCAGAATGTTGACACGATTACCACCATGACACGTGAGGACACCACCCACCATGAGTGCAGGAGGTACTCATGTGACTCAGCGAACATTTTTTATCTCATACGCTGCAGGCAACGATGCCCTGAGTCTTGGTATATTGGTGAGACCAAGCAGAGGCTACAGCAACAGATGAATGGACACTGCACAACAATCAACAGCCAGGAGTGTTCCCTCCCAGTCGGGGAACACTACAGCGGTCTGCGACATTCAGCCTTGGACCTTCGGGTGACCATCCTCCAAGGCAGACTTCAGGACAGGCAAAAATGCAAATTGGCCAAGCAGGGGCTGATAGCCAAGTTCGGTACCCATGGAGATGGCCTCAACTAGTACCTTGGGTTCATGTCACACTACAGGTGACCCCACTATACTATGCATTCTCTCTCTCTCTCTCTCTCTCTCTCTCTCTCTCTCCCTTGCTCTCTCTCTCTCTCTCTCTCTCTCTCACACACACACACACACACACACACACACAAGCATGCATTCACTCAAATACATGCTCCTCCTCCAAATCAACACACTCACACAGACTCTCTCTCACACACATACCCTCTCACAGACTTATACCCCATTACACTCTCTCTCTCTCTCACTCACACACACATACACACCCTATCACAGACTTATACCCCATTACACTCTCTCACACACACATGATCACTCGGTTTCTCCTGCACACACACACACGCACACACATAAAAGTTTGTGGGTTGAATTTGTACTTGCAGAATCGCATTTTATTTTGCTCAAAAACTCATACACGTAAGATTCTCTAATACCACGATAGAAATAGAATCCGTCTGACCTAACATTGAGACACAGACAGACGTTAACTTAACACCTTCAATGCATTATCTGATTGAGATGACACCTATTGTTAAAAGCTATCTTGAGAACGTAACTTTTGAAAAGTTCTGGGATTTACATGTGAAGGAATCAAAACCAACATGGTCATTCTAAAAAATGGTAGAGGTAAGCTAAAGTTGTTTAATATTCCATTCCATGACACTGCAATCCTGTTGCTATAAAGTCTGTGTGTTATGATTCTGCTCCACAACCAACGATGAAGGAGCAGCGCTTCGAAAACTAGTGATTCCAAATAAACCTGTTGGGCTATAACCTAGCATTGTGTGATTTTTAACTTTGAAAATCTGCAGTAATGCCAACATCTCCATACAGCGCATGCTACTCGGTGTCAACAACGCACTGCGCATGTTCCACAGTGTCAGCAAGACATTACGCATGCTCACACAACAAGCGGAAACACTCCGTGACCTTGTTTTGATGGACCAATGAGAAGTTCTGGAGGACCGGATGGAGACTGATTCTCCTGCCAATCACAGCAAACCCATCGTCTGGATGCGGAAGTAGGACAATGAACTTTTGAAGTTGCTGCTGCTGCTGCTCCTCTCTCTATGAACGAAGATTGAGCTTCACCCCAACTGCAACTTCCTTCCTCTCTCCAACATCTGTGAGTACAGCACACTCTTTTCTCGCCCCCTTCTCCATTCCGGGGTTGAGCTGTTGACTTGCAGGAACTGAAGGGAAACGAAGTGAATCCAGGGAGGGGACAGACTCTGGGAAAGTTAGTCCAGGTCTTTTTTTCAATGGCAAATACAGGAGAATTGACATTTCAGGCTCGAGCCTTTCATCAGCAATGATGTGTGGATGAACAAAGGGGCCTCTGCGTCCTTCTAATCCAGTCAATGCAAGTTGTCAGACAGGTGCAGCAAGTAGTGAGCAAGGCAAGTGGTATATTAGTAAGAGGAATTGAGTTGAGAAGTGGGGACTCCTTCCTGCAGTTTGGGCGTAATTGAATATATCCAAGGCTGAGTTTATCTGATTTTTGAACAACAAAGATGTGATGGTTATGGGGGAGGCAAGACCAGTACAGGTCAGTTACAGAAACAGACCCTTCAGTCCAACTAGTCCATGCTGACTATGTTCTCAAACTAAACTGGACCCACCTGCCTGTGTTTAACCTATATCCCCCTGAACCTTTTATATTGGAGTCATAGAGATGTACAGCACAGAAACAGACCCTTCGGTCCAATTTCTCCATGCCTATCAGTTATCCTAATCTCGTCTGTTTGCCAGCCCTGGACCCATAATCCCTCGAACCCCTTCTATTCTAGACCAATCCAAATGCCATTTAAATTCTGTAATTATACCAGTCTCCACCACTTCCTCTGGCTGGTCATTTCATATATGCACTACTCTGTGTGAAAGGCTCCCCTTAGAGCTCTTTTATGTCTTTCCCCGTTCGCCCAAAACCTTTAGTTCTGTACTCCCCCACCCCAGGGAGAAGACTTTGTTTATTTACCCTATCCTTGCCTCTCATGATTTTATAAGCCTCTAAGGTCATCCCTCAGCCTCCGACGCTCCAGGGAAAACAGCCCCAGCCTATTCAGCCTCTCCCGAGAGCTAATTTTTTTCAAACCTGGCAACATGCTGGTAAATCTTTTCTGAACCCTTTCAAGTTTCACACCGTCCTTCTGATGGGCAGGAGACCAGAGTTGCACGCAATATTCCAAATGTGGCCTCACCAATGTCTTGTAGAGCTGCAAAATCACCTACCTCCCAACTCCTTTACTCAGTGCTGTAACCGATAAAGGAAAGCATACCAAATGCTGCCTTCACTATCATATCTACCTGGGACTCTACCTTCAAGGAACTATGAACCTGCACTCCAGGTTTTGATCTGGGACTCCTTACAGAGACATGGCTTCAGGATGACAAGGATTGGATCCTAAATATTGAGGGGAGATGTGGCATTCAAGTCGAATGGGAAGCGAGGTAAAGGTAGAGGGTTGACACTGCTAATCAAAGCACTGATCACAGGGTAGTCTGGTGTCAGCTCGGATTTCAGGTCCTGGTTTCTTTGTCCTCTTTTGATCTCCCTGTTCCCACAGTTGTTGTCTGTTCTCAGCTCTGCTTCATTTCTGCTGAAGCTTTAACCTCCTTTGACACCTTCTGGAACAATAAATCATTCAGTCAATCAAAGTCCAATCCACAATCTCCCAGCCTGGAAACCATCCAGACACAGAGTATCATTCCAGAAAATATAACAAAATAAGTGAAAAGTTAGAATTAAATAGGTGCTTGTGTCTGTTCATTGGCAAGTAAACTAGAAATAGGGGTCTGCCAGGATTCTTATAGTGCCCTGATTGAAGAATTCTCTCTCCCTTACATCTAAGTATTAGTACCCAGCTATGATTTATAACAATATTTACATCAACAGAAATAAAGCATCTGTTATGCAATAGACATAGAGATATACAGTATGGAACTAGACTTTTTCTCTCTCTCATGTGTGTGCGCGCGCGCACACACACACACACACACACACACACACCGAGGTCTATGGGGTGAATTTGTATTTGCAGATACCATCTATTTTGCTCAAAAAATGCACAATCTGCAGGCAGACAATACATGGAATATTTTATAAATTCCACTTTGGAAATAGAACCAGTCTGACTCAAAAACTGGGATACAGACAGACTCTGGCCTCACACCTTTAATGCATTGTCTGAGCTGAGTTGTCATCTTTTCTTATAAAACCTTAAGTTATCTTGAGCCTTAGAAGAAGTTCTGGGATTTACATATTAATGACACCAGCAACTCATTCTAAAAGATGAAAGACTTTACAATCCAGGTTTCTTCAATGTATCATTTCAGTGGCATGACTCTGTAATGTTTTGCTGTAAACTCAGTGTCTTATGATCTTATACTCCTCAACAACCTGATGAAGGAGCAGTGCTCCGAAAGCTAGTGCTTCCAAATAAACCTGTTGGACTGGCGTCATGTGATTTTTATCTTTGCCCAGGTTAGGGTGGGTTGGCCCTGCTAAATTACCCATAGTGCTCATGGTTTTGCAGGTGTGGGAGAATTGTTAGAAGCGATTTGATTCCACCTTCTCATGACTGTCTGTGTGAAATTTGGTATGTTCTCCCTCTTCTGTCTGCGTGGGTTACCTCTGGGTGCTCCGGTTTCCTCCCACAGTCCAAGGATCTGCAGTTTCGGATGGATCGGCCGTGCTAAAGTGTCCAGGGATGTGCAGGTTAGAGTGGGTTAGCCATGGGGAACTGCAGGGCTGTAGGGTAAGTGGATGAGTCTGGGTGGGATGCTGTGTGGAAGGTCGGTGTGAATTTGATAGGTGAAATGGCCTGCAGGGACTATATAAATCTTCTGCTTTAGCCATATGTGGATTGAGAAATGATTGCTGTGGGAGGAGTAGGTTCCAGTTCATGGGACACTGCCCCAGTCCTGGGGAAGGTGGGAATTGTGCTGTCTCTCTCCCCACCCACTGCCCCCAACCATTCTCTCTCATCCCGCAACTCTCTGCCCCCCATTTTCTCTCTCTCCCCTTCATTCTATTCCTCCACCCTTTGACCCCCAAGTCTTTCCTTTCCGCCCCCACCACCCTCTGTTCCCCCCAGTCTCTCAATGGCCCCACACTCTGTCACCCTGTCCATTCTGTATCTCTTCCAACTCCCACTAAACTTTCTCATGCCTCGAACTCTCTTTGATCGCTGTATCAAGCTCTTCTCAGAAGAGAGAGAGAGAATGGTTGGTGATGACACTGCCTGGGAGATGGGGATGCACGAGAAATGGCTGATCTTTCAAATTGAGAATAGCTAAAATAATATATTCAGAAATAGCATTAAAGTTTGAACGCATGTTCAATTTTATATTAAGACAAAGCTGCAGCCATCTTTCTCAAACTTGCTTTGAACTATGTGCAGTTGAGGACAGGCTGTTCGGGGTGAATGAGGCTTTTGCCTAAAATGTCAATTTTCCTGCTCCTCGGATGTTGCCTGACCTGCTGTGCTTTTCCAGCACCACATTCTTGACTCTAATATCCAGCATCTGCAGTACTCACTTTCTCCTGTTAGGGGTGAATGGCCGATTCCTAGTCTTGAAAAATTGGTTCTGTTAGAAGGTGTAGAGGTGTATTCTACCTTCAAGAGAATTGAAAAGCGAGCAGAACCACCTGACATAGCACCAAACGTTGTGAACAAGGTAACAATTTAACATTTGGTCAAACAGCTCAGTAGCTGGGTTGCCTGGAGACAAAAACATACTCAATTTTGGCCAATCGATTTAAATCTTGCCCCAAAATACTGAATTCCAATCAAATTTGAATTTAGTATTTTGAGAATATTGGTTAGCACTGCTGCCTCACACCACCAGGGTCGATTCCAGCCTTGGGTGACTGACTGTGTGGAGTTTGCACATTCTCCCCGTGTCTGCATGGGTTTGCTCTGGGTCCTCCAGTTTCCTCCCACAGTCCAAAGATGTGCAGGTCAGGTGAAGTGGCTATGCTATATTGCCCGTAGTGTTAGGTGCATTCGTCAGAGGGAAATGGGTCTGGGTGAGTTGCTCTTCGGAGGCTCGGTGTGGACTGGTTGGGCCGAAGGGCCTGGTTCCACACTGTAGGGAATTTAATCTAATCTAATATTAACACCAATGAAATGATTTGATGCTTTGGAGTACAAAATCAAAAAAAAAATTTGAACAGTTACAGGAGAACTGTCAAAAGACCAACAAATGTAGGCTGCTAGTGAGAACTCCTGAGAGGTACCTGTCCAGAGAAGGAGTCTGCACAGAGAAAAAACATCGACACCGACCTGGAGAGCAAATCTACAGAGGAAGATACAAAGAGAAGATTTAACTGCTGGCTGGTCTTGAAGTTTGAATCTTTCGGTAAATCTTAATCAGGGGTTTTTATTGGACTGGTATTATACAGGGGAAGGTAGAAGATAGGTTAGAGAAAGGAGTTGTAAATTGTTGTTAATTAATTATTCTCCGTTAGACGTTAATAAATAAAGTTGTTAATTTTAACTTTAAATACTGACCTTTGGGAATCGTTTCTTGGTTCGTGAATTTTCACAGATTACCACATGGGTTAAACCTTCTCTATGTTGCTGGTTTAAATTAGGTAGGGGAGGTTGCACCCAGTGTTGTAAAATTTGGGGGCTTTTGTCTGAGATTTGAACTAGTTTAGACAGATTTGAATAGATTTGGCAGTACGAAAAATCCCAGCAGATTTAAACACTTGCAAGTTAGTGTCCTAGATCATGAAATAAAACTTTAAATAGTGACTTTTAGAAACAGTTCCTTACCTCTTGAATTTTCACATTATCACATGGGGTAAATCTTTTTTGGGTTTAAATTAGTGGGGGGTGCAGTCCGTGTCATAACAGTTCTGACGATGTAGAAATAGAGTAGTGGAACATGGAAACAAACTGTTTGTTCCGTGCCAGTCGGATATCCTAAATTAATCTTGGCCCATTTGCCAGCTCTTGGCCCATATCCCTCCAAACCTTCCTGTTCATATACCATCCAGATGCCTTTTGAATATTGTAATTGTACCAGCCTCCACCACTTCCTCTGGGAGCTCATTCAATCCATGCACCACCCACTGCGTAAAATAGTTGCCCTTTAGGTCCCTTTTTATCCTTTCCCCTCCCACCCTAATATAAATCAATTGCTGCTTTTTCTGAACAGGCACAGTGGCTGGCATTGCTGCCTTATAGCGCTAGGGACCCGGGTTTGATCCCAGTCTCGGGCAACTGTCTGAGTGGAGTTTGCACATTCTCCCTGTGTCTGTGTGGGATTCCTTTGGTGCTCCGGTTTCTCCCCACAATCCAAAGATGTGCAGGTTTGGAGAGGGCACTTGAGGGGAATTAACTTTCACACTTTTTTTCTACTCCTTAGGTCCCTTTTAAATCTTTCCCCTCTCACCTTCAACCTATGCCCTCCAGTTTGGGAGTCCCCTACCCTGAGGAAAAGATGAGTCGTCAAATAAAGTGCAAAAGGAATAAAATGTGGAGCCGCAGGATAAATATAAAATTTCGCTCCAGCCTTTCTTGTCTCCGATTGTCATTTGGGCACAAAACTTGTCGGTAACACCAGCAACTTCACAGACCATATTGCGCATGCTCCTCGGTGACAACACACACTGCGCATGTTCGCCGGTGTCAGCAAAACCTGCGCGTGCTCCTGACTGTCCGCGGAAATTGCGCGTGATCTATTGTTGGGCCAATAGGAAGCCCTGGAGGACCGGAAGGAGCGCGGTCCTCCTACTAATCAGAAACACCTTTACTGTGTGTGTCTCTCTCTTCATCTCAATTTATGGAGGGGACAGATTCTGGAAAAGTTGGGCCAGGTCTGTGTCTCAGTTGGCAAACTCATGGAAAATGCAGTACCACGATGTGAAGTGATAGCATTCCCTGTGGGGGGTGGGGAGGGAAAGCAGAAAGGAGATGCATTGTTTAAATGGTGATATATTGGGATGTGGAGAAAGTGAGGACTGCAAATGTTGGAGATCAGAGTCAAAAAGTGTGGTGCTCGAAAAGCACAGCAGATGAGGCAGCATCCAAGGAGCAGGAGAGTCAGCGTTACAGGCACGAGCCCTTCATCAGGAATGTGTATAAAGGGGCCTCAGCGTCCTTCCATACCAGTTAATGCCAGTTGTCAGATAGGTGCAGCAAGCAATGAGGAAGGCAAGTGGTATATTAGCAAGAGGAATTGAGTTCAGAACTGGGGATGTCTTCCTGCAGTTATGGGATCATTGAATATATTCAAGGCTGAGTTCATCTGATTTTGGAACAACAAAGAAGTGGACGTTTATGGGGGAAGGCAAGAAAATGGTTTTCAGACCATTGCAAAACAGTTACCGAGTCAAACAGCACAGAAACAGTCCCTTCAGTCCAACTACTCCATGCTATGTTCTGAAACTAATCTAATCCCATCTGCTAGTCTTTGGCCTATATCCCTCTGTCACAAAGCTGGTCCTTTTTTCTAAAAGCTGGTCCTTCTTCTCAAGGATGCTGTGTCCTTGGTTTTTTTTCAGAGGGGTGGTAAAAAGACCCAAGCTCCGAAGCGACTGGTTTAGTACAGAGATGAAAAACGGTATTGAGAGGCATTTTTGGTTATGTGTGAACAGGTGAGACTTGAGGCCAAAGCTTTTATGTTTTAGAAGTGACCTGTACAATGAAAGGGGAGTGGTCAGTCCTGAAAGCTGAAGTCTCGTTTGGGTGAGTTAAGCAGTGGGCTGTCTGGAGAAAGGCTGCTAATACTGTCTCCTTCTGCCCTTCTAACTTCAACTGTAAGCCTCTGTTTCAGTTTTACTTTGTTTAAGAGTTTTTTTTTGGTACTGTTGTGTTCAAGCATTGCGAAGAGTGTTAAGAGTTTCTCCACAACTTGTACTGTACTTAATAAAGTTTGGTTGTTCACAGAAGTTGGCGTATTGCAGTGTAAGAAGCTCAAGCAAAAGAACTTAACAAAGGAACCTAAGGAATAATTCTTTCATGCAGAAAGTGTCGTGTTTAAGGAAAGAGCTGTCAGAGGAAGTGGTGGGTGCTGGTACAATTATGACATTAAAAGGCATCTGGATGGGTATACGATTAGGAAGGATTTAGACGATATGGGCCAGATGCTGGCAAATCAGCCGAGATTAGGTCAGGTTATCTAGTCGGCACGGATGAATTAGACCGAAGGGTCTGTTTCTGTGCTACATATCTCTATCACTCTGGCTTGCCACTAACATTTGCCACATCTATATGTACAGTTTCTCTCTGGTGTCAGTGTCAATGCCTTGATATCTCATTCTTAACCGGACTGGCAGTGATGATTTTTGTAATCTTTTCTTACAGACTATCTGAAGACAGAAGTTTCAAAGTCAACAGATAAAGGGCTCAAGTCCAAAATGTTGATTTTCCTGCTTATCTGATGCTGCTTGCCATGCTGCGCTTTTCCAGCAACGCATTTTTTGACTCTGACTCTCCAGCGTCTCCATTCCTCACTTTCACGTCAATGTCTGACAGTCACTCAATCCATCAGGACCGCAACAATTTTCAACTATGATTCTGTGAGAAGGAGCAAAGCTTTCTTTTTGCTTCCTGTTTGAGTACGGGGGGACTGGTTGAAAGACCCGACTGTTGCAGCGCACTAAGTGTGGAGCCTGAAACAACTCTACTGCCTGGAAAGAAGAATTCACGGTGGGGTTGTACACGTGTGTGTGTGTGTGTAGCTGAAGCTTCGGCCATGGAGAAACCCGAGGCAACACTCCCCGTTGAGAAACCATGGAAGTGTGGCAACTGCGGGAAGGGGTTCCGTGTCCCATCTGTCCTGGCGGCTCATCAGTGCAATCACACTGGAAAGAGGCCGTTCTCCTGCCCCGAGCGGGCGAAGGGCTTTACTTGCTCCTGTGTCCTGCTGGCCCAACAGCATATACAGACTGGTGAGAGGACGTTTTACTGCTCCGTGTGCGGGAAAGGGTTCACTGGTGTGGACAACCTCCAGACCCACCAGCGAATCCATGCAGGGGAGAGGCTTTTCAGTTGCCACGAGTGCGGGAAAGCCTTTAGCAATTCCTCCAACCTGCTGAAGCACCAGCGAGTCCACACGCGGGAGAGGCCATTCAGCTGCCCAGAGTGCGGGAAGGCCTTCAGCGACTCCTCCAACCTGCTGAGGCACCAGCGGGTCCACACGGGGGAGAGGTCCTTCAGCTGCCCAGAGTGTGGGAAGGCCTTCAGCAATTCCTCCAACCTGCTGGCCCATCAGCGGGTCCACACGGGGGAGAGGCCCTTCAGCTGCCCAGAGTGCGGTAAGGCCTTCAGCAATTCCTCCGACCTGCTGAGACACCGGCGAATCCACACGGGGGAGAGGCCTTTCGCCTGCTCTGAGTGTGGTAAGGCCTTCAGCAATTCCTCTGACCTGCTGTCCCACCAGCGGGTCCACACCAGGGAAAGGCCATTCAGCTGCCCTGAGTGTGGAAAGGGGTTCACCCGCTCCTCCAAACTGCTAGCCCACCAATGGGTCCACACCGGGGAGAGGCCGTTTGCCTGCCCCGACTGCGGGCGGAGGTTCACATTGTCCTGCAACTTGCGGAGGCACCAACGGGGGCACCAGTGCACCCAACAATCAGATTCCACCAGTGACACTGCAGTGGGTCATCCCCAGGGCTGAACCTCTTGCCCATTCTGACAGTGGGTGCAGTGGGCTTTTTTTGTTTTGTGCTGGACTCACCATCCCCTACCCCCCCCCCCCCCACCCCCAAGCCCACCACCTGGGTGGTATGGTGACTCAGTGGTTAGTACCACTGCCTCACCATGCTGACCTGGGTTCAATTCCACCCTCGGTGACAGTCTGTGTGTAGCTTTCACGATGTCCCCCCCCCCCCCCCCCCCCCCCCCACGTCTCTATGGGTTACTTCTGAGTGCTCCGGTTTCCTTCCCCTGGTCTAAAGGTGTGCAGGTTAGGATGGATTGGCCCATCTAAATTGTCCCATAGTGTTCAGGGATATGTAGGTGTGGTGCATTAGTCAGGGGTAAATGTAGAGGAATAGGAATAGGGGAATGGGTCTGGCTGGGTTACTCTGCGGAGGGCCAGTGTGGACTTGTTGGGCTAAAGGACCTGTTTCCATACTATTGGGAATCTAATCTTAAAAAAAAGAATTCCTCCAAGCGATACTGATAAAATATGCCGAGTTGGACAAAGTATCCCATCAAGTTTGAGACAAACCCAGAGTTGAAGAAGTCGGAAGTCACACAAGACCATGTTACAGTGCAACAAGTTTATTTGAAATCACAAACTTTAGGAGCATTGCTCTTTCATGAGTGCTGCTCCTTCATCATTTCATTTGGTGCCATGTGACTTCTGACCTTGTCCACCCCAATTCAATACCAGCACCTCCACATCAGAGTTGATGAATGAGATTGGATTTTATTCGGCCTGATTTAGTGAGATGTTCATTTGGAAACTCAAAACTGTCGGACCGACAAAGAGACACGAATCATAGAGTCCCACAGCAGGAGACAGGCCCTTCGGTCCAACATGGTCCATGCCGACCAAACTGTCCATCAACACTAAGCCCATTTCCCTGCACTTGGCCCATTTCCTTCCATACCTTTCCTATCCACTTATTTGTCCAAATGCCTTTTAAATATTGTTAATGTACCCACCTCAACCACTTCCGCTGGCATTTCATTCCATATGTGTACCACCGTCTGCATAAAAAAAAAAGTTGCCCTTCACATTCCCTTTTATTCTTTTTCCTCTAACCTTAAACTGATGCCCTCTAGCTCTCACTTCCCCAACCCCGGGGTAAACGTCTGAGTGCATTCACCCTCTCCATGCCTCTCACGATCACTTCACTTCTCTAAGGGCCCCTCTCCGTCTCTAATGCTCTAAATAAAAATATCTTAGCTTGTCCAACCTCTCCGTTTTACACAGACCCTTGAGTCCTGGCAACATCCTTGTATATGTCTTCAGCACTCTTCCAAGTTTAATAACATTTGTTATAGACACTGCCCTGTCTACCTGTTTTGTTGGAAATATAGGACCTAATCCAAACTGGATAATCTGGCTGATGGGGCAGGAAACCACTTCCTTTCTTAAGAGAGAAGTCTCCTGGAGAGAACTGGCTGGCTGACTGATCTACTGACCCTCACAGTGTCCCACTGCCCTCAGTTATCTGGAGGGAGTCCACACATTTGCCTAAGGTGGTGCTTGAAACCTTTATCATCTTTGGGATGGATCCCCATTCATTCCGTGCGATGGAGTCATGCAGCCTGGAAACAGACCCTTCAGACCAATCAGTCCATGATCCCCAACTAAACTAGTGCCACCCATCTGCTCCTGGCCTGTATCCAGTTTGTTAATAGTTTTGTTCATTTGTTCACCGTGAGAGTTGGATAAATAAATTGCTGATTGTTGATTTTAAAGTGTTGGGGATTTATTCTTCTCACTAGAGCAGGTTACACCACTTTTCATGCTAATTTTACAGATTATTGGGCGACACTCTCCTCTGTTTGAGAAAGGTGGTGCTGTCAGCCTTCGCTTTATAAGAGTATTGACGTGATGTACTGCTGAATGCAATGGAGTCAACATGAATCCCAGCCTCTCACTGTGGTTGTGGGTGAATCGCCTTAATTTGGCTCTTAACTCAGAAACTGCACACAATTAACAGCTGAAACAATGATTTACACTTTATTGTATGTAGCAACCAAAAATAAAACTCCTCAAGGAACCAAGTTCAACCTCACTCACAACTTGGCTATCACCCAATTGATGGCAGAATTTAACTGAGTTTCCACCAACAGTTTGTCTCTGGAAGTATCCAGGGATTCAGTGCAGCATTCTTCTTCCAAGTACTGCTGCTGCATCTTTCTGGAGTTGCATTCTGGTGGAGATTCCTCGCTTTCAAATCTGTGATGCGATGCTTCTTTAGATTCTAACACCACCTCCCCACACTTCTGGAGATCTCCGGTCTGTAGCTTACCTTCTTATCCTCGAGGGTTAGTGGTTTGTTTGATACAGCCTTTCCTGCAAAAAACCCCTTTACGTCAGTGCCTTCCTTCCACAGACAAACTTAATTGTCCTTTTGTCATGAGCTTATTAAGCACTTAGCTCATCGGTCTCAGGAAACAACTTGTTGTTTTGCATCCTTCTTCCCAGGGATGGGTAACTACCAGAAATTAGGCCATTCAGCCCATTGAGTCTGCTCCACTATTCAATCATGGCTGATATGTTTCTCAACCCAATTCTCCCCGTAATCCTTGATATGTAAGAATGATTGAATGGTGGAGCAGACTCAATGAGCTGAATGGCCTCATTTCTGCTTCTGAGGTCTTCTGATGTCGCAGTTTCTCAGTGGCCCTTTTGTTTCTTGGTCCAGAAAGAGTTACTGCTGACTCAGGGAGTTTGGAAAGTTCTGGAGTTTACAGGACCACACCACATTCCTCTCTGCCTCCTCCCGAGATACTGGCAATTCCCAAGATCCCTTGGTATCCCTGAAAACAATCGAGGTATCTGTAAATCTCTGCTGCTACTCAGGAACAGAAAGATTATGGGGAGAGACTATGGAGTTCTACTCCAGGATTCTCTCAAGGTAAACTTACAGGTTGAGTCAGTGGTTGGAGAGGCAAATGCAATGAAGGCATTTATTTTGATCAGACTTGAATATAAAAGCAGGGATGTACTTGTGAGGCTCCGGTCAGGCCACAATTGGAGTACTGTATGTAGATTTGGGCCCCATATCTCAGGAAGGATGGACTGGCCCTGGAATATGTTCAGAGGAGGTTCACAAGAATGGTCCAGGAATGAAACATTTAACATATGAAGAACATTAGAGTACTCTAGGTTTATACTTCATGGAGTTCAGAAGGATGAGAGGTGATCTAATTGAAACCTACAAAATAATGAACGGCGTGGATGTTGGGAATATGTTTCCATTGGTAGGAAAGACTAGAACCTGAGGGCTCAGCTTTCGCATCAAGGGAAGACCCTTTAGAACAGAGGGGAGAGAAACTTCTTAAACCAGAGTGTGGTGAATCTATGGAATTCACCGCCACAGAAGGCTGCGGAGGCCAAGTTACTGAGTATATTTAAGACTGAGATAGATAGGTTCTTGAGTATCAAGGGGATTAAGGGTTACGGGAAGAATGGGGTTGAGAAACGTATCAGCCATGATTGAATGGCGAAGCAGACTCAATGGGCTGAATGGCCTAATTTCTGCTCCACTTGTCTTATGATATGCTGATGTGTGGAGGGGTGAGGAGGGGGGAAAAAAGAGATGAAGAGAGAAAGACAGTTAAAGTGAAGCTCGATAGTGATGAAGAAAATATAAGAATTGTATGATAAATGGCAGAACACATAGGAGCACTGGCATACAGAGGGATCTGGGCATATAGATCCGTGGAAGTGGTAATGCAGGTGGGCACGGTGATCAAGAAGGCACACAGCACGCTTCCTTGAGTGTAAGAGTTACGTTACAGCTCTTTATTCTGACCACATTCGGAATATTGTGTACAGTTCTGGTCACTGTGCTACTGGAAGGATGTGGGTGCTCTGGCAGAGGGTACAGACAAGATTCACCAGGACATTGCCTAGTCTGGAGGGCTCTTGTTACGAACAGAGGAGGCATAAACCTGGATTGTTTTCTTTGGAAAAACAGAGGCTGAGAGGAGACCTCGACAAAATGATGAGACACACAGATTGGCTGGACAGGGGTGGCAGGGTAGCTCAGTGGTTCGCACTGACGCTTCACAGTGCCAGAGCCCTGCGTTCGATTTTAGTCTCAGGCAACTATCTGTGTGGAGTTGGCACATTGTCCCTGCACCCCAACTCCCGTGTCTGTGTGGGCTTCCTCCGGGTGCTCCGGCTTCCTCCTACAATCCAAACTTGTATAGGTTAGGGTGGATTAGCGAAGCTAAATTACCCATAGTGTCCAGGGAGAGGCAGGTTAAGTTGGATTGTCTGTATGTAAATTGCCCAAATGTTCAGGGATGTGTAAGTTCGGTGCATTAGTCAGGAGTAAATGTAGATAATAGGGGTAAGGGAACGGGTCTCTATGTGTTAATCTTTGGAGGGCCGGTGTTGACTTGTTGGGCTGAATGGTCTGTTTCCACGCTGGAGGGATTCTGTGATAGTCAGAGGCGTTTTTTCCCTCCAGGGTGGAAAGGTCAACTAAAAGAGGGTACAGGTTCAAGGTGAAAGGGGGACTGTTTGGGGGAGAAGTGGTGGGGGTGGGGAATTTACACAGAGAGGTGGTGGGTTTCTGGAACGCACTGCCAGTGGAGGTAATGGAAGCAGGCATCTTAACAATGTTTAAGGTGTATCTTGATAGACACATGAAGGGGAGGTGAACAGAGGAACAGAAACCACACATGGGCAATAAATAGCAGGTCTAAGTAAGGATTAAGAATTAGCACAGGCTTGAGGGGGTGTGTGTGCCTAAACCAAGTGAGAAGAGCCTGTGACTGTGCTGTATTGTATTGATACAGCTTTCCCCCACTATTTGAAAGTAGAGTGTTCCTTTCATAAGCCGAAATGGGCCTAAAGCGAAGAAGCAATTACCATGAATTAATTTATATTATGCCTTTCTTTGTAAAAGCGACAATCCTCTTCGGATTTCTTTCGGTTTGTGAGAACAGGTATTAATGTAGGTCTTTTGTAAAAGTGAAGTAGTGTAAAGTGACTTTCGAAAAGTGGGGGATACCCTTATGCAGATGGAGGGGAGATGGGGGAGCAATGAAGAGGGGTGGATGGAGGCTCAGGTGGAGAATAAACACAGAGACCAATTGAGCCTGGCCCTGTGCTGGAGACTCAATGGGACAGAGACAAATGTATCTATTTCAGGTATACCTGCAGTATGCTCCATCCAGGATAAAAAAAAAATGTCCTTCATCTGCTTCAGCATACAGGGCAGATGAGCAGTTTCTACACAATGTGCACTAGGAGGTGATACGACTGAGTGAAGCCTTTCCTGTGCTGAATGCAGGTGATTGGCCGCTGCCCAGTATATAAATGCTGATGAATATCGGGCAGGCGGGGAAGGGAAACCGTTCCTACACTCCCTGCATTTTCATGATTTCTGCGAGTGCAGGTGTACTCTTATTTCTCCAGGTTCAACAATCAGTTGATACTCGCTCACACTTACAGCATAGGTGTGATGTTACTGGTGAACTGGTAATTGGAGGACTCTCATTCAGTCTGTAAAGCATGTTCCAGTCACTACTCTGGTGTGTGGGTATGTGAGACTCTGAGTTTCCAGTCACACTGACGTTTAAAACCTAACTAAGCAGACAGACTTTCTCCCCTTTGATTTCAAGGCCATCAATATCCAAGTCCTGGTGAATCAAGCGACTGTCAGACTTCGATGTGATGTTTGGTCTGAGATTTCTGCCTCCAAATTCTTCTCTTGTAATATTCCTGTGGAAAGAGATTGCAAAGGTCATTGCTGTCAGTCCACAATAGAAAATCAAAACACACAATTCTAGTTTCTGTGGAACATTCTTTCCTCTCTTAATACCCAAGATCTTTGTGCTGATCTTTACGTAAATGTATACAGCAGGGTAATGTGGTGGATTGCATACTCCATGAAGAGTCCACTCAAGTTGCTGAATGGACATCTATCATGCGGTATTGACGTTCTTACTGAAGATACACAATATTCTGCTGTACAATATTACGAGCCCAGCAACAACTGCAAATCAGGCTTTGAGAGCTATAAACATTCCATCAAATATGTAACATATACCCCAGACTTATCTGTCTTATATTAACGCACGGTTGTCTTAAATCTGAGTCTTCTGGAAATGTAAGTTTTAAGTGTGACTTTTTGTAAAAGAAGCTGTCGTTTTGGACTCCTTCCATGCCATACTGACTCTATTACTGGAAATACATCCATACTACACCAGGATTCATGGATCAATGACGTGAGGCTAATCTTTACCCTCTTATAATTTTCTGTTACATAAATGTTTCGACGAATGCCAACGCTTTTCACCAGTCATAGAGTCAGAGACATAAAGCACAGAAACAGATCCTTCAATCTAACTTGTCCATGCTAATCGGATATCCAAAATTAGTCTAGTTCCATTTGTCATCACTTGGTCCATATCCCTCTAAACCCTTCCTTTTCATATATCCATCCAGATGCCTCCACCACTTCCTCTGGCAGCTCATTCCATACACGCATCACCCTCTGCAAAAAATGGTTGACTGCAAGGTCCCTTTTAAATTTTTCCCCTCTCGCCCTAAACCTATGCCCTCGAGTTCTGCACTGCCCCTATCCCAGGGAAAAGACTTTGTCTATCCACCCTATCCACACCCCTCAAGTTTTTATAAACCTCTTTAAAAAACACACACTCAGCCTGAGATGCTCTAGGGAAAACAGCCCCATCCTATTCAGCCTCTCCTTGTGGTTCAAACCCTCCTACCCTGGCAACAGCCTTGTGAATCTTTTCTGAATCCTTTCAAGTATCACAACATCCTTCCTAGAGAAGGGAGACCAGAATTGCACACAATATTCCAGAAGAAGCCGACTGAAACTGACTTTTGCAGAGTTTGCTCCCTGCTTGGATTCATACTCTCTGCCTCCCGTTGCTGCAAATGAACAGTGCTTCCCCCTTTCTCTCTCCCTCCCAGGATAAGGAATGGAAAGGGGGAGACATTGCTTCATTCCCAGATTTTACCCAGAAGAGTCCCCCTATTGTCTGAATGCGCAAGTTGGACCATGAGCTTCTGAAGCTACTGCTGCTCCTCTCTTTCTCTGAATGAAGATTGAGCTTCACCCCAGACTGCAACTCCCTTCCTCTGTCCAAACATCTGTGAGCACAGCACATTTTTGTTGAAGTAAGGCATCTTTCCTGAATGTTACAATTAAAGGGGTGTCTTCCCCCTGATATTCAAAGGGATGGTAAGTCAGAGACGGGCCACGCCTTGTGTTGTGTGGCATGTGTGACAATTGCAACAGGATGTCCCAACTCCTATGCTCAATTCAAAATTTGTGAGAAGGTTTGTAGCTCGGGTGCTCGTTGTTGTGGTTCTGTTCGCCGAGCTGGGAATTTTTGTTGCAGACGTTTCATTCCCTGTCTAGGTGACATCCTTAGTGCTTGGGAGCCTCTTGTGAAGCGCTTCTGTGATGTTTCCTCCAGCATTTATAGTGGTTTGTCTCTGCCGCTTCCGGTTGTCAGTTCCAACTGTCCGCTGCATTTGGCGGTGTATTGGGTCCAGGTCAATGTGTTTGTTGATAGAATCTGTGGATGAGTGCCATGCCAGAGAACAGCCAGGGAATTCCTAAAGGCATGGCCTCTAGGCATTTTTACAGCGCCACATTTTTCAACTCTGGATCTGGGACAAGGTGTGTGGTGTGGGGGTGGGTGGGGTGGGGGGAGGGGAAATAAAGAAACTGGTGAAATCTATATTGATCCTATGTAGTTAGTGGGTCCCAAAGCAGAAGACGAGGTGTTCTTCCTACAAGCGTCAGGTAGCTAGAGCTTGGAGGGAGAGGCAGCCGAGGACTTGCATGTCCTTGACGGATTGGGAGGGGGGAGTTAAAGTGTTCAGCCACAAGGTGGTGGGGTCGTTTAGTTTTGGCGTCTCAGAGCTGTTCCCTGAAATGTTCTGCAAGTTGGTGTCCAGACTCCCCAATGTGGCAGAGACCACATCGAGAGCAATGGACTTATAAATAAATCTTATAAACAAATTGCACAAATCTTAGCCTGCTAGAGTTATTTTCTTTAATTAAGTTAAAGAAAATTTTAATTAAATTGGGTGACTACATGAAACAGTTTGTTGGTCAGTCTCACATCATCCTCCTCAAATGAGACAATGCCATGAATATCAGTGAACTGCTTTTTTTGTTAGAACCACAAGTTCTTGATTTATTTTCACAACTTACTGATATTCACATCTGCACATTCAATGTCAAACTCTGACATCAGAAATGACATGACACCATTAATTTTTTCTTACAATAATCCAACAAACAAATTAATAACACAGTGAATACCAAGTCTCATTAATATGAAATTAAATTTGACCAAATAAAATGTAAAATCAAATGGGAGATAACAAATGGGGGAAGGGCAGAAGGCAAGAAATGCAGCATCACAGAAGGTGCTCCTCCAGGGAGTGTATTTTACCAACTACAACTGCTCAAGAAAAACAAACACTCTGACATGACCCTCCGGTTTTAATGTAAACCATAGCCCCATACAGTAGGTACCATTTAAATAAGTTAATAGATACAAGCCTTGACCAAATCCAGCCTCCAGCCGGACCCCCCGCTTCTTGGAGCTCGGACCTTCCTCCAGCTCCGGGTTGTTGAGCTCCTGGGCTCCGGCCGCCGCCGAAGAAGCCGCGGGCGCCGGCTCTCTCTCCTCCACCGCCGACATTTTTAATTTGTTTTCTCGTTCACCCGGTAACCGTCACCTCCCCCTTCCCGGGCCCCGGGAATTACACACAAATAAACAATAAACCCCACCGGGGACTGCCTCCTTTTCTTCACAACTTTTGTTTGGAAAGTTCCGACTTTAATTTGAAGTGTATTTTAAAAGGTATTTTCTGAGGTAAACGATGCCTGTCTGCCCCCCTCCCTCCGTCAGAAACCGCCCGCTGAGTCGGAGAAAACTGCAGCCTCGCGCCGCCATCTTTGTTTTTCTTCTTCTTTCCGTCTCCTCCTTCAGTGACGCACGTCATTTCCAATCAGAGCGCACCTTACACCACCTGACCAATGGCAACTGGCATTCCGTGTCGTGTTGGTCCCACCCTCTGTAAACTCTCTCTCCGATTAGCGATACCGACCACAAGCTTTGGGATTGGTGGGGAATTTCACAATCATGTCAGTGTATCCACCCTTTTCATTCCCGTTCATTCTTTCAACAGATGACCCAATTTACTGCAACGGGCTCTGGGGCTATAGCGGTAGTGTCACATATTCAGGGAGAAGATGTGATTTTTAACGTTATCAACCAATTCAACTGTGGCACCTCCACATCCATTCATTCAACCGAAGAGGGCTCAATTTAGTGTAAAGGGCTCTGAGGGTATAATATTTGCATCCTATGTTAAGAAGAAACCTCTCCCCATTCATTCAATAGAAGAAGGCCTATTTGCTGCAGAGGTTTTTTTTATGGCGCAGTGGTAGTGTCCCTACCTTCTTCGCTATGAGGATGCGTAATAATAAGTTTTTAGTCATAAGTCACATGACACCAGGTTATAGTCCAGCAGGTTTGTTTGGAAGGGATCTTACAGAAATATATTAAATTATGAAAGAAATAAAAGTAGGATGTTGCATTGGTAGCTGAGACCTCAAGATTAGACGAAGCAGGTTTAAAACTGAACGGAGAAGAAACTTCTTCACCCAGAGGGCTGTTAATCTATGGAATTCCTTGCCCAGGAAGTATTTAACATTACTTCAGCAATTACTAGAAGCAGTAGATAATTCTTTTATTTTTCAAAAACGTAAGGGATATGGTGAAAACGCAGGTAAGTGCAGCATAGTCCACGAAAAGATTAGTCATGATCTTATTGAGTGGTGGAGCGGGCCGGAAGGCCGATTCTTGCTCCTAGTTCTTATGCTCTTATGTTGAAATCACAAGCTTTTGGAGTGTAGTCACTTCAGCAGATGAAGTCATGAAGTCAAGTGCAGGAAAGAGAATTTAGATAAATGAAAGACAGAGCATCTCAACGGTCAATTACTTACTCCCATTCCTATTTCTGATGATCTTACTACACAGCAAGTTGTGTGTTTTCCAAACATTAATTTTATTTCCATTGTTTAAAATCAAATATTTAAGATGAACAGTTTGTTTGTCCTCACTTGGACACACTGTGAATATCATAAACCCTCTCATGAGATATCATAGGAACAATTCATAAACTAGATTTGTCACTGAGTCACTCAAGTAGATACTAGAAAGGAGAAAAAATCCCAACATGTGCAGGATGCTAACGAAAAGTTAGCAACCTGAAATGGTAACAGAAGCAAGTGAACAGCCCCAAATCAGGAAACTCATTTTCTGACATCCACTACAGTACCTTGTACTATTCTTCACTGAACACTGCAATTGCTTTCCTTTTCAGTTTAATGATCCATAATTGAATCTGACTCCAACACACTCTCTGGCAGACAGTTCCAGAGGTCAAAGTATTAACGAAGTAAGTTTTGGATCCATCCCAAAGACAATTCCGATGGACTTTTGCTTCCAAACATTTATAGTAAGTTCTTGGTATGGACACATTTCCAACTTAGTAGGTTTATTCAAATTTTATAACATTTTGGGGTGGCACACTGCTTAGCATTGCTACCTCACAGCATAAGGGACCCAGGTTCAATTCCAGCCTCAGGTAACTGTCTGTGTGGAGTTTGCACGTTTTCCCTGTCTGCACAGTTTCCTTCCACTGTCCAAAGAGGGGCTTCGGTACATCTGTGTGGACCTCCTCCTGTTAACTGAGGGCAATGGGGCACTGTGAGGATCAACAAATCAGACAATCAGTCTGCAACTTCTCTCCGGGAGACTTGTCTCAAGAAAGGCAGCAGTTTCTAATCTCATTCATTCTCCTATACTCCACAAACTCCACACCGACAGTCGTCCCAAGGGTGGAATTGATCCTGGGTTCCTGGTGACATGAGGCAGCAGTGCTAATCACTGAGCCACCATGCCACCCCTGAGCCACCGTGGGGTTGCAGTCCAATGGAAAATAAATACAGTGCACCAACTCTTCCCACTGCACCCACTGTCAGGAGAATCAGTCCTGGGGGGGACTCATGGCAGTGTCAGCGGTGGAATCTGATTGTTGTGAGCGCTGGTGCCCCCGCTGGTGCTTCCGCAAGTTGCGGGAAAACGTAAACCTCTTCTTGCACTCAGGGCAGCTGAAGGGCCTCTCCCCGGTGTGGACACGCTGGTGCTTCAGCAGGGCAGAGGAATCGCTGAAGGCCTTCCTGCACTCGGGGCAGCTGAATGGCCTCTCCCCCGTGTGGACCCGCCGGTGGGTCAGCAGTGTGGAGGAGCGGGTAAAGCCCTTCCCACACTCGGGGCAGGAGAACGGCTTCTCTCCGGTGTGGACGCGCCGGTGCCTAAGCAGGGCAGAGGAATTGCTGAAGGCCTTCCCGCACTCGGGACAACTGAATGGCCTCTCCCCTGTGTGGACCCGCCGGTGGGCCACGAGGTTAGAGGAAACAGCAAAACCCTTCCCGCACTCGGGGCAGGAGAACGGTCTCTCACAGGTATGGATCCGCTGGTGGGTCAGCAGGTTGGAGGGCTGGGTAAAGCACTTTCCGCACTGGAGGCAGGAGAAAGGCCTCTCCCCAGTGTGGACCCGCTGGTGCCTCAGCAGGTGGGAAGACCTGCTGAAGGCCATCCCACACTCGGGGCAGCTGAAGGGCTTCTCACCCGTGTGGACCCGCAGATGGGTCAGCAGAGCAGAAGCGCGGGTGAAGCCCTTCCTGCACTCAGGGCACGAGAACGGTCTTTTCCCGGTGTGGACCCACTGGTGCCTCAGCAGGATAGAGTTATCACTGAAGGCCTTCCCGCACTCAGGGCAGCTGAATGGCCTCTCCCCTCTGTGGACCCGTTGGTGCTTCAGCAGGTCCGAGGATTTGCTGAAGGCCTTCCCACATTCAGAGCAAGGGAAGGGCCTCTCCCCAGCGTGGACGCGCTGGTGGGCCAGCAGGTGGGAGGAGTAGGTGAAGCCCTTCCCACACTCAGGGCAGGAGAATGGCTTCTCCCCAGTGTGGACTCGGCAGTGGTCCAGCAGGTGGGAGGAGCAAGTAAAGCCTTTCCCACACTCGGGGCAGGAGAATGGCCTTTCCCCGGTGTGACTTCGCCGATGAATCTCCAGGACAGATGGGGCATGGAAGCCTCTCCCGCAGTCGCAACACTTCCATGGTTTCTCCACAGTGTGGGATTCCTCTGGTTTCACCATGGCCGCAGCTACAGCCCTGTGTATGGCCCCTGCCCACAGTAAATTCCTCTTTCCTGGCCGTATAACTGTTTCAGGCTTTACACACAGTGCGCTGTAACAGTAGAGACTCTCATTCAGTCCCACTAATGCTGAAAATGGTCTGAAACAGGAACCAAAATGTTTTGCTCCTTCTCACAGAATCATAGTTCAAAATCGTTGAGGTCCCGATGGATTGAGTGACTGTCAGACATCGATGTGAAAGTGGGGACTGTAGACGCTGGAGAGAAGTTGAAAAGTGCGGTGCTGGAACAGCACAGCAGGTCAGGCAGCATCCAAACAGCAGGAGAATCGACGGTTCAGGCATAGGCCCTTCATCTGTTGATTTTTAAACTTCAGTCTTCAGATCTTCAAATACTCTAGAAAAAAAGAGATTCCAAAAGTCATCACGGTCAGTCCAGGGTAGAAATTCAGAACAAGCTACTCCACTTTCTGCAGAACATTTTTTTCTTTTGCTGTTCCACAAAATTGAAAGCATCCCACACTCTCTCTCTTCCTCTATTCTCACTCCCTCAAATTAATTCTCCTGAAGGTGCTGATTCAGGATCTGACAGGGACAGAAAAAGCAAAAACGTCAGGACTGACACCTTCGAATTTTGGATAACACCACGTGAAAGTTAATATCTTTCAGGATATTGGGATATTGCTGAGAGTGAGCAAGTCTGATTTTGGGAAGCAAAACAAGTGTAAATTCAGGTTGAACCTGCAATACAGCTTCTTGATAAAGAACCAGACATGAAGTGGTTATCGTCCCTGTGGTGGGTGGGGGGGGGGTGGTGGTGGTGGTGGTGGTAGGTGGTGGGTGGAATGAGACATCAAGGCATTGACACAGACAACCCGAGAGAAACTAAATATACAGACATGGCAAATGTTAGTGGCAAGCCAGAGTCAGATCTACAGCACAGAAACAGCCCCTTCGGGCCAACCAGATATCCTAGCCTAATCTAGTCCCATTTGCCAGCACTTGGCCCATATCCCTCTAAACCTTTCCTATTCATATACCTATCCAGATGCCTTTTAAATGTCATAGCTGTATCAACATCCACCACTTCCTCTGGAGCTCATTCCTTACACACACCACCCTCTGCATGAAAAGGTTACTCCTTCGGACCCTTTTAAATCTTGCCCTCCTCCACCCTAAACCTTTTACCCTCTAGTTTTGGACTCTCTCACCCAGGGAAATGTCCTTGTCTATTTACCCTATCCATGCCTCTCATGATTTTATTAATGACTCTCAGTCACCCCTCAGCCTCTGATGCACGAGGAAAAACAGACCAGCCCATTCAGCTCAAACCCTGGCAACATCCTTTTAAATGCGTTCTGAACCCTTTCAAGTTTCACAACATCATTCTGATAGGAGCAGACCAGAATTGCACACAATATTCCAAAAGTGGTCTACCCAATGTCCTATCAGCCACAACACAACTTCCCAATTCTTATCTGCAGTCAGAGGAAAGTTTTCAAAACCCAGAAAAGACAGCCAGGAAAGAATGCAGGGACAAACCAAATTTGAGGGTCAGCTTGGAAGCCTCAATGAGAAATCGGCGGACTGGGTTTATTGGTTTTCCGTTCTTGAGTACGTATACTTATTTCTCTTCTGCTCTTCGCAGTTCCTCTGTGCTGCAATGTGTGGTGGCTCGTTGAAATAATCTCCTGATGCAGCTTCGTTTGTGGGGGTTGGGATGATTGTTTCTGTAGTTAGGTATTTGGTCCGTGTGTATTGTTTCTTGTAGACACTAGTGTGAAGTTCCCCTTGACTGTTCGCTCTACTGTGACATCTAGGAAAGGCAGTTTGTTGTTGTTCTCCTCCTCTTCAAACCAGGAGCCCCCCTCAGGCCCATAGTCTCACTACCTGGAACACCAATATACAGACTAGTCAAAGACCTCCAGTGAAGACTAAAAAACGGAGTAGAAGATTCATGCCACTCCATTCACTCCACCCAAGAATTCCTGAACATCAAAGACACCAAGATAGAAGAGGATGAAATAATGCTGTCCTTTGACATAACAGCCCCGTTCACATCCATTAACATCAACGTGGCCAAAGAAACACTGACTACACTACAAGAACCACCAAAGACACAAACACCAAACAGCACCAACTTCATCAGCAAAGATAACATTGTCAAGCTTGTGGAACCGTATCTTATCACCCACTTCACATTCAATAACAAGCCCTACAAACAAATCAACAGAACACCCATGAGACCACCAATATCAAGGTTCCGAGCACAGGCAATAATGCAGAGACTCGAACAAACAGCCCTCCCAACGCTCCAACCCAAATTTTGGGTCCGCCACAGTGATGACACCTGTCATCACAAAATGAAACAAATTAGAGGAAACCTCCAACACCATCAACAATATCCTTACTGGCATAAAATTCACAAAAGAGAACAACAAAGTGCCATTCCTTGATGTCAGTAGAGCGAACAGTCAATAGGGAACTTCAGACTAACGTCTACAGGAAAACAACATACACAGACCCAAGTACCTAATGCAGAAGCAAATCATCCCAAACACATCTGCATCAGGACACTATTTCAACGAGCCACTACACACTGCACCACCCAGGAACTACGAAGAGCAGAAGATAAATACTTATACAACATATTCAAGAAGAACGGTACCCAATAAACCCTGTCCGCTGATTTCTCAACAACAAACTCAAAGCAGACACATGCGCAGAAACCCTAGCCACATTACCTTACATCAAAGACATCTGTGAAATGATGTCCAGACAACTCAAACCTCTCCGCATCATGGTAGCCCACAAATCTACCAACACACTTAAGCAGCAGCTAATGAACCTGAAAAAACAAATGTTATTTACAAATTACCATGCAAGGAAGTATAGACATGGACTCTGCCCCCATAGTTCTCGGTGGCAAGAAATGCTGGGATGAGATAAGGAAGATTTTTTTCAGTCAGAAAGAGGTGACTCTGTGGAACTCATTGCCACTGAAATGAGGAAAGTAACTGAGTGCTTTTAAAACAGATAAAGATAGGCTCTTGATTAGTAAGGAAATCAAGGGTTACAGGGAGGATGCAGGAGAATGGGGTTGAGACACATTGGCCATGATCGAATGGTGGAGCAGACTCAACAAGTTGAATGGACTGATTCTGCTTCTGTATCTTATGGATCAGTAACCACAAAGATCTGACTTAATTTTCACTACTTTTACTGTGTTCCTGTCGTATTTATGGCAAGCATGTGGCAATACGTTGTAGATTTCTCAAGCTAGATCTTCTAATTTCATATCAAATATTGATAATTGGAGCTAATATTAGAGAGAGTAAAGGTGCTTATTTCTTGGATAAATAAACCTGTCATGCATTTTAAGCTTAAACCTTGCATACTTGCGAAATTAGAGTTGCCATTTTTGCCCGCTGTCATCAAATCTCCAATAATACTTTTACTTGATAACCCATTTTGGGAAATAATAAACATAACTGAGGTTTCGTGTTTTATGCAAGCACTTTAAGCTTTTAATATAATGATTTTAAGCCATCTACACAGAGTGTGATTGAATTTCTAAACTTAAGTAACAGCCTTAAAGTATTGTTATTTGTGTCACCCACAACTGTAATTAATGTAAATATTCAATTAAACTTATTGAAAAGAACATACTTGCTGAATTAGAGTCAGCATTGTTTTCAATGCTTTGTCCATTATTCCCTTTCACCTCATTACCTATTTTAGAGAAAGAAAAAGATTGCATATGTTTGAACATTTACTTTTTTTGGCAATATTATAAAATGAAGAAAGCAGTTCAGTCAACTTCAATCTTCATCCGGTCACTTTTTAGAAAAGGTTTTGAGCACAGTTATAAAATAATAATGCAAGGTTACCTAATTTGCAGCATTGCTTGAGACAGATTTAATAGTACAAGAAGTTATGATCTCCATTCAGTAATGTCTTGATTTGAACATAGTTTAAGTTAGCGAATGGTGTTCAGGAATTGAAGTCATTGTGAAAATGTTACCAGGGAAAACATTGGATAAAAAAAAAAATTCTGGTTTGAGTTTTTTCTTTGGGTATAAACAGATACTGGATCCAAGTGTCCTCCCAATCTTCTTAAAATATCCCACAAAATAAACACAATGCAACCTAAATAAATCAGGCCCAAAAGAAATTCAGAACCCACACTAATATATGGCAAGGAGGAAAGTTTTAGACTACAGGGCAATAAAGATGGGTTGGTCAGATGGGCAGAACAATGACAGATGGAGTTCAATCCTGAAAAGATTGAGATGATACATTTCAGGAGGATCAACAGGCAAGGGAGTACATGAAGAATCACAAGAATTTAGAATATACTGAAGATCAGAGAAAGGTATATGTGTTCATAGATTCTTGAAGGCAACAGGACATGTGGATGAAATGGTTAAGGCGGCATATGAAACACTTGCCCTTAATAGTTAAGGCATTAAACATGAGACCAGGAGATCATGATGGAACTGTACAAGACATTCGTTGGGCCACAGCTGGAGTAGTGGATCTGGTCGTCACATTATTAGAAGGATGTGATGGCACTAGAAAGGGTGCAGAAAGGAATACTAACCCAGGGTGGTGCATGTTGGTGGGTTTCAGCTATGAGAGTGATTAGATCGGCTGAGGGTATTTTCCTTCGAGCAGAGAAGGATGGGTGAGGACCTGTTTGTACAGATAAGACACTTAGGGTCGAGATAGGAAGAAACTTTTCCCCTTGGTGGACGGCTTCAGCAATTAGGGGGCATAGATTTAAGGAAAGAGATAGGACATTTTAATGGAATTTAAGGAACAATATCACCTAGAATGTGCTGGAGATGGATGAATTTACTTATGGGAAGAATTGGTTTGTTTGAAGGGATGGATATAATGAAATAAAACTAGTTCAGAAGATCATTATAATGTGCTAAGAAAAAGAACTGGAGGTAGACCTCCAATAGTGGAAACAATCTAAAGAAGTTTCATTGTCCCATCTGAGAAAAACAATTCTGCTAAACTTCTCAAACGAACCCGAACATGTGTCAGAACTTGTTTGTTTAAAATCAATTGAATCTATTCCAAGTATTTAGGAAAATGAGAATCATCTTTAATCCTGGCCCGATTGGCTGCAACCAAAAGTGATAGGAAGCTTTTTCAGTTTCATTGAAATGGAGCTGTCAGAGATATTGGCTCATTAGAAGAACAGAAGAGGGTTGTTTGAGCTTATTGAGCAGTTTGTAGACTCAAACAAGGATCCAGAAAACAATTTTCTGTGGCACAGAAGCAAGGACAATTAACAAGGATTGATGTTGCTACTGTGTGTTCAAGTGTCTCAGTCTTCAAAGTTCTAGATAAGTTAAACCTCTGAAAAATTGAAGGTGTCAAAGGAAGATCAGTAGGGAATCAAGGGTTTTGGGGAAAAGGCAGGAAAATTGAATTGAGGGTTATCAGATCAGACATGATCTCACTGAATGGAGGAGCAGAATGGCCAATACTGCTATTTCTTGCGGTAAATCGATCTGGGTGTTGATAAAAGCTTTTGTATGATTTTTCTTTGTCGTCAGCAACATTTTGTATTCGGAAGAAATTGGCTTTTGTGTTTGATCTCAAATAACGCTGGAGGCTCCACTGAGGGTTGTTTAGCAACTGAGGTTATATATCATCAAGTTAAATCAAAATAAGCAGCAAAATATATGGTAAAAGTGTAGGTGTGACTGCTGAAGGCCAAATAAAACATTTTCTGTCGCAAAAATGTCTTTACTCCATAATGTTTCGTTTTACATGCAGTCAGCGACAACCAATCAAGGTGTCGCAGAGTAAAGTTAGGTCTCACCAAGACAGCTGACACGTCCGTACAACACTGTTGTGGCGCTCTTTAACCACAGGGTATATACTAGTGATTCATTTATTTTGCACTTTCCCCAACATCCCAAATTAGGTTGAGGTTTGTTACAGCATCCTGATGGGAAGCCCGATGTAACGTGCTCAGATTCTGCTGCAGTAGTGTGATGTGTTAAATTCCCAATGATTTTCAAAAAAAAGAGTGAAAGGCAGTGGTTGCATGTGTTGACACCACAGGTATTATTTATATTGGCTTTGAGATAGGGAACAACCATCACCTCCCAAATTGTGTTTTGTTTGCACAGCAACTTTGAGTATGAAAAGCATTCTATTTTTAGACGGCCTAAATGCATACACCGTTTCTTATCAGCATACCTTAAAATCAACATTAAAAAGCACAAACAATTCATTTTCACTGTAAATTACATATTTTAAAATCAAATATTGCAAGACATACAAACACATCAAGAAGTCAAAATTTGTGAAGAAAGCACATCTTTTCTGACAGTTCAGACAGGGAAAAACTTTGTTCTTGTGGTGGTCAGTGGAGACTTACTCGATCAAATATTAACTCCCAGTGTATCTCACATAGATGCTGTATAAATCAAGATCTTATTGATCACTGTTGACAAAATTAAACCTATTGACCTGACTCTTTACAAAATAAGAACATATTTTAGTACATAACATTTTCCCATAATACAGACATTTGCAGTAGTGCAGTTATGTGAAAAGAAACCTGCGTTGTTAATTTAGTTTGTTGCTCCACTTCATAAATATTGTTTTCATTTATTTTGAAAAATCAACCCTTCCACTCCTTCTGAAGGTACATGATACTTTAATTTTTTTTTCTTTGCCAATTTTCTTTCACCAACAAAAGCATTCACTTTTTTGGCATTGGGTGGGGGAGCTCTGCCAGCTGCCAATTTCTTGCTGGAATTGTTTCACTTGACATGAGTCTTGCCAATAAATGACAGCAATAGCAGCAGCTAATACTGATGGTCACACTTCAACAAAGGTATACCAAGGTGCTTCACGTTATGTATCACCCAAGTTGGAGAAATGTGAGGAACTCCTTCTCGGCCTTTCCCCTCAGCTGAGGTGTGGTGACCCTCAAGAAAACCACGACCAGCCATCTCTAATGAGAGAGAACAGTCTAATCCTCTGGGAGGACTGTGATGAATGTGTTTAAAGTTGAAAGACTGTTGAAATATAAGGGGGCGGCACGGTGGCTCAGTGGTTAGCATTGCTGCCTCACAGCACCAGGGACCCGGGTTCAATCCCATCCTGGGGTGACTGTCTGTGTGGAGTGTGCACAATCTCCCAATGTCTGTGTTGGTTTCCTCCGGGTTCTCCGGTTTCCTCCCACAATCCAAAGATACGCAGACTAAGTGAATTGGCCATGCTAAAATTGCCCATAATGGTACATAAGTCAGGGGTAATTGTAGAGGAATAGGCTTGGCTGGCATACTCTCTACAGGGTCGGTATGGAGCTGTTGGGCCGAAGGGCATATTCCCACACATAGGGATTCTATGACTGTAACAAACACGACATCTGACGAACAGGAATAAAACTAGCCACCAGGACATATGATCATCAACTAAAACACATGATCCACTATCACTAGTATCTTTACATACAGACAAAGGAGGACACCATGTTGACTGGGACCATACATTCATCCTATGACAAGCCACTATCCAATAAGCCAACCAGAAACACACACAAGAATTCCTTGGAACATGTCATTCCAACTGGAAATCTATTGATTTGGACCCCATCTCCCATGCTCTGAGAAAAAAGAACGGAAATGATATCACCCATCCTAAAACCAAAAGACATAAATAGAAAGCAGGACATAATACCAGCGCTTCACTCGACTCACTGATGAAGTTACCTAGTATGGTGATGAAACATCTGAAAATGACCTTCCAGCTCAGCGAGCAAACTTACGTCCAGAATGAGAAAATTCTGGTTGACACAAAGGCTGCCACAAAGTTGGAATTCTCTCCCAGAAATGACAGTTGATGGTGCCCTCACCAAGATGGATGCTCGCGCTCCCCGCCCCAAGACAACATGCATCTTACCCTCACGAATATGGCGACCGGTTGCCCCCAGAGGTCCTTCCCCAAACAAAGTTAACACTGGGCCTGTGGAGCTTTTATTCGCGGCCTCAGGCCTCCCCTAGGACTTTATAAACTCCCCAGTCTCCCTCCTCCCGCGGTTTCCAATCCTCTCCTGTCTCACTGTCTCCTCTCGGTAAAAACAATGACTGCAGATGCTGGAAACCAGAGTCGAGATTAGAAAGGTGCTGGAAAAGCACAGCAGTTCAGGCAGCTTCCGAGGAGCAGTAAAATCGACATTTCGGGCAAAAGCCCTTCATCAGGAATACAGGCAGAGATCCTGAAGGGTGGAGAGATAAATGTGAGTAGGGTGGGTGTGTGGAGAAAGTAACAGAGTACAATAGGTGAGTGGGTGTGGGAATATGGTGATAGGTATGTGGGGAGAGGGTGGTGGAGTGGAAAGGTGAAAAAGAGGATAGGCAGGTAGGACAAGTCATGGGGACAGTGCTGAGCTGGAAGTCTGGAAGTGGGGTGAGGTGGAGGAAGGGGAAATGAGGAAATTGTTGAAGTCCACATTGATGCCCTGGGGTTGAAGTGTTCCAAGGCGGAAGATGAAGCGTTCTTCCTCCAGGCATCTGGTGGTGAAGGAGCAGTGATGAAGGAGGCCCAGGACCTCCATGTCCTCGGCAGAGTGGGAGGGGGAGTTGAAATGTTGGGCCACAGGGCGGTGTGGTTGATTGGTGCGGGTGTCCCAGAGGTGTTCCCTAAAGCGCTCTGCTCGGAGGCGTCCAGTCTCCACATCTGGAGCAACGGATACAATAAATGATATTGGTGAATGTGCAGGTAAACCTTTGACGGATGCGGAAGGCTCTTTTAGGGCCTTGGATGGAGGTGAGGGAGGAGGTATGGGCGCAGGTTTTGCAATTCCTGCGGTGGCAGGGGAAAGTGCCAGGATGGGAGGGTGGATCGTAGGGGGGCATGGACCTGACCAGGTAGTCACAGAGGGACCGGTCTTTGCGGAAGGTGGAAAGGGATGAGGAGGGAAATATATCCCTGGTGGTGGGGTCTGTTTGGAGGTGGCAGAAATGTCGGAGGATGATTTGGTTTATGCGAAGGTTGGTAGGGTGGAAGGTGAGCACCAGGGGCGTTCTATCCTTGTTACGGTTGGAGGGGTGGGGTCTGAGGGCGGGATGTGGACAAGATGCGTTGGAGGGCACTTTAACCATGTGGGAATGGAAATTGCAGTATCTTAAGAAGGAGGCCATCTGGTGTGTTCTGTGGTGGAACTGGTCCTCCTGGGAGCAGATACGGCGGAGGCAAAGGAATAGAAATACAGGATGGCATTTTGTAGGAGGTAGGGTGGGAAGAGCTGTAATCCAGGTAGCTGTGGGAGTCGGTGGGTTTATAAAACGCCGGTGTCAAGTCGATCATTATTAATGGAGATGGAGAGGTCCAGGAAGGGGAGGGAGGTGTCAGATGGTCCAGGTAAATTTAAGGTCAGGGTGGAATGTGTCAGTGAAGTTTGCTCAACCTCCTCGCGGGAGCACGAGATGGCGCCAATGCAGTCATGAATGTAGCGGAGAAAGAGGTGGGGAGTGGTGCCGTTTTAATTGTGGAAGATGGACTGTTCTACGTAGCCAACAAAGAGACAGGCATAGCTGGGGCTCATACGGGTGCCCATGGCTGTCCCTTTGGTCTGGAGGAAGTGGGAGGATTCGAAGGAGAAATTGTTAATGGTGAGGACCAGTTCAGCCAGATGAATGAGAGAGTTGGGGACGTCGGGAGAGGCAGAAACGGAGGGCTTGGAGGCCCTGGTCATGGCGGATGGAGGTTAGAGGGATTGGGTATCCATGGTGAAGATGAGGCGTTGGGGGCTGGGGAAACGGAAGTCTTGGAGGAGGTGGAGGGCGTGGGTGGTGTCTTGAACGGATGTGGGGAGTTCCTGGACTCGGGGGGAATAGGACAGTGTCGAGGTAGGTACTCACTGTCCCCTCTCCCCGGGCGCTCAGGCCTGGCGACCTCTCCGGGATGTTTCCGAAACCTATTTCTGTTCTGAAGGAGGATCACTGGGCCCGTAACATTTCCTCGGATTCTCTTGACACATGCAGCCAGGGCTGCTCAGCTTTTCCAGCGGTACCTGTTCTTGTTCCTTAAGCCACCGGCGCCATTCCTCTCCCACACTCAGTAACACTGCCTTTGTCTCACTACATGACCTACACTGCACATGCGCCAACTCATCAGGGACTGGGTGACCAGACCGTGACGTCACCCCGCGTGTAGTGGGCGCGGTTCGACGAGGCATCCAACCAATCGGAGACAATGGGGGCGGGGCCAATGTGTTCCCTGCTCCCCTCGCCAGCCACCTGAAAGGTGGGTTTGTCTTTAAGTTTTAACGTTGTTTTTAAAAATTTTCAGTCTTTTCCGTAATGTTATTCAAGACCTCGAAGGCTGAAACATTGGAAAACTTGCAAACATAAAACGAAGGGATACTAAAAAAAAGATAAATTACGAAAGAAACCTAGCACAAAATATCAAAAAGAATAGCAAAAGCTTCTGTTGACATGCTAAAGGAAACAGAGTCGCTATGGTCCCTTGGAAAATGAAACCAGTGAGTTAATAGGAGGAACACTGAAATGGCAGAGATGCTAAGTCAATTCTTTTCCTCAGTTTTCAAGCTGGAGGACAATAGTGCTATTCCTAATGGAACGGGCAAGTCAGAGGTGATAGAAAGGATAGAACTTAAACAATCAACGTTGAGAGGGAAAAGGTACACAGCAAACTATTAGGATTGAGGGCAGACAAGTCCCCTGGGCCTGACGACTTAATTGCCAGGGTACTAGATAGACTTTAGTAAGGCGTTTGGCAAGATTCCCCAAGGGAGACAGGTTCGCAAGGTTAGATATCATGGAATACAGGGAGAACTAGCCATTTGGATACGGAACCAGCTCACAGGTAGGAAGACAGAGGGTGGTGGTGGAGAGTTGCTTTTCAGACTGGAGGCCTGTGACCAGTAGTATACCACAAGGATGGGTGCTGGGTCCACTACTTTTCATCATTTATATAAATGCTGTGGATGTCAATATACGAGGTATAGTTACTAAGTTTGCAGATGACACCAAAATTAGAGGTGTAGTGGACAGTGAAGATGCTTAGCTCAGAGGATAACAGGATGGAGTTTAATATAGATACATATACGGCACTGCATTTTGGAAAAGCATATCAGAGGAGGACTTATACACTTAATGGTAAGATCCAAGGGAGTGTTGCTGAACAAAGAGACCTTGAAGTGCAGGTTCATAGCTCCTTGAAAGTGGAGTCACAGGTAGATCGGATAACGAAGGCGGGGTTTGGAATGCTTTCCTTTATTGGTCAGAGTATCAAGTATTGAAGTTGGGAGGTGATGTTGCAGCTGTACAGGGCATTGGTTAGACCACTTTTGGAATATTGTGTGCAGTTCTGGTCTCCTTCCTGTCAGAAGTTTGTTGTGAAACTTGAACGGGTTCAGAAAAGATTTAGAAGGACGTTGCCAGGGTTGGAGGATTTGAGCGATTGGGAGAAGCTGAATAGGTTGGTGTTGTTTTCCCTGGAGCGTTGGAGGCTGAGAGGCGACCTTATAGAGGTTTATAAAATCATGAGGGACATTGATAGGATAAACAGACAAGTTCTTTTCCCTGTGTTGGGAGGAGTCTAGAACTTGATGGCATACATTTAGGGTGAGAGGGCAAAGAAATAAAAGGGACTTAATGGACAACTGTTTAATGCAAAGGGTGGTGTGGGTATGGAATTAGCTGCTTGAGGAAGTCGTGAAAGCTTGTATAATTACAACATTTGAATGGAATCTGGATGGAAGGGTTTAGAGGGATATGGGCCGAGTGCTCGCAAATGGGACTAGTCTGTTTAGGCTAACTGGTCAACATGGATGAGTTGGAGTGTTAAAGTAGGGATTTGAGACGGCTCAGGGAATCCCAAGTTTTGTTTCGGGGTCAGAATCAAACACTGTCATTAATTTCACAAGAGAACAGCCATGAATGTTATCACTCTGTGTCCTATTTACACAGATTCACTGTTAAGGCAAATGTACTTAATTGCCTTATTACTGTTATCACTTGGTTATCTTCTGCATACCTTGAGTTCTCCCCTTTTACCAAGCCTCTTTGCCTGTCTATTTTCTAGTGTGCAGCAAATGTGCTCTATAATTCAATGTTATATTTTAGTTTAAATGTTTAAAGACAGGTTTTATGGCTATAGACTTTCTTATTTCCTCCTTTTGTTATTTCATGAAAACTACTTAGCTTGTAACTATAATTAGTCCATTCAGTCAATTTGTATTTTCAAATAAGTCAACTGCCTCCTCTGCCAGGTCATCGTCCAGAGGAGCAGAGTCTGAAAGATACTGGATTTCAGCATGGAAGTTCAGGCATGGAGGGAGAGGGGTAGACAAGGGTCAATTAACCAGACTCCTTTTCGGCTGAGGTGAAAAACAATGTACAGTCCATTTCATGCATAACCGGACGACAGTGTATATTCCTAGGATGAGACCAAGGATTATCAGTACAATCCACACGATCCATCCACACAGCGATCATAGCCAGCAAGTGAACTTCCATCCATATGAATCAGACGACAGTTGGGCAGGTATCTTCCCTGCATCTTTGACCCGTTAGGTGGAAGGAGGTTAAGGTGAGGGTGATAGGCCGGAGTGGGGATGGGGGCGGAGAGGTCAGGCGGCCTACTTGCGGAGTGTTTCAGTGAACACCTCTGGGACTTCTGGACCAACCAACCCAACCACCACGTGGCTCAACACTTCAACTCCCCCTCCCACTCCACCAAGGACATGCAGATCCTTGGACTCCTCCATCGCCAGACCATAGCAACACGACGGTTGGAGGAAGAGCGCCTCATCTTCCTCCTAGGAACCCTCCAACCACGAGGGATGAACTCAGATTTCTCCAGTTTCCTCATTTCCCCTCCCCCCACCTTGTCTCAGTCCCAACCCTCGAACTCAGCACCGCCTTCCTAATCTGCAATCTTCTTCCTGACCTCTCCGCCCCCACCCCTACTCTGGCCGATCACCCTCACCTTAACCTCCTTCCACCTATCGCATTTCCAACGCCCCTCCCCCAAGTCCCTCCTCCCTACCTTTTATCTTAGCCTGCTGGGCACACTTTCCTCATTCTTGAAGAAGGGCTCATGCCCGAAACGTCGATTCTCCTGCTCCTTGGATGCTGCCTGTCCTGCTGCGCTTTTCCAGCAACACATTTTCAGCTCTGATCTCCAGCATCTGCAGTCCTCATTTTCTCCTCTATGTTTAGAAATCAGCAAGAATACTGCAGAATGCGAGGTACAGACTTCTACATTTTGATGTAAAGTTATATTAGAGGTAGCCACTATCATAGTATGGATGGCAGAGAGAATCTGGGTGCAGGAAGGCATACCTTGAGCAATGGGGTCAAGCTTAGTAGAAAAATAGGCAATAGGGCGCCAAGAAGAGCCATGCTGCTGGGTGAGAACAGCTGAAGCACAGGTATCAAGGATGGCAACATAAAGATGAAAGTGGCAGTCATACAAACGTCGGCCTAGCATGGGTGCTGAAGAGAGGGTAGTTTTAAGCTCCGTAAAGACTTGTAGTTGTTATGGGGTGAGTTCATACCATTAAGGCACATTAGTCGAGGATAGGGGAGATAATTTTTGATCAGAAGGGACAATTAGGAATCCATTGTCGGCAATAATTGATGAGGTCAAGAATCTGTTTAGGAGTGGTTGGAGGGACAATACAAAGAATAGGATCAATACGTTCACGTGTCAAGCACCGATCGAATTCAGAAATGAGAGTACCTAGGAACTTAACTTCTTTCTGATTAGTCTTAACTTTGCTGGGGGGTACAATATAGCCACATTGGTGTGGATGGTTGAGAAAGGTAGTGGAGTCAGTGTGATTGGACACTTTGTCAGGGCTAGTGAGGAGGTCATCGATGTATTGAACTAGGGTAACGTCTCCAGGAAATTCAAATAATTCAAGCTGGGCGTGAAGAGTCTCTGAAAAGAGTGTCAGCGACTGAATAAACCCTTGAGGTAGGCAAGTCCACATATATTGGTGGCCCTTAAAAGAAGGCAAAAATATATTGGGCTATCTGGATGCAAAGGAAGACAAAAGAATGCATGTTGGAGGTCAACGATAGTGAAGAGCTTGGCATCAACTGGAATTTGGCTGAGGATAGGAGCAGGATTGGCAACTGGAGGATTATGAGCCTCAATGATTTTATTTACTTCACAAAGGTCGTGAACGACATTCAGGACGTCCCAGTTTAGGGATCGGAAATATAGGTGTATTGACAGAAGAATGGCATGGGACTAGAAGGCCTTGCTGTAGAAATGAATCAATGACAGGTTGAATGCCAGCTTCACCTTCTGGTTTCAGGGGGTATTGAGGTATAGACAGGAGGACAGAATTAGGTTTGTTCAGAATGGAGATGGGTGGGACCTTAGCAAGGCCCACTTGTGTTTTAGAGTCCACCCAGACTCCAGGGTATACTGCGTCCTGCAGGTGAGGGTGGGCATAATGATGATGAAGGCTGCCGTGAATTGACTAAGGCTGTGCATAAAATAGGATTGATATCTCAGTGAGCAGCTGAATTTCACAGCAAGTTTGATGAGCATGGTCAAAAAGAGTCTTAGCGTCAAAACCTACTTCTTGGGCTTTGTGTTTGGGGTTCAAGTGAGTGGTGACACAGGGGAAAATGAGAGGGCCAGTTATCCAGCTATGAAGAGGAACTGACACGAAAAGAACGCCACCAGCTGGTGACCTGATCTCACCAATCACCCAAGTGTGCTGAGTAGTGACCAGTAAGGGATTATAGTGTGTTCAAGCCTGAGATCATAAGCTAAAGTAAATGTGGGGGTGAGGGACGTTATGTAAAATAGGATCAAAAGAATAAGGATCCAAATCAAATGACCACCATCGAGGAGGCTTTGGTTTTGATGCATTGAACAAAATGAGGTGGATCCTGAATCAGGATACCATCATCACGACATTCAATAGTAATATTTAGAGGACAGAGGAGATCTCTAGCGAGTAGAGGGATACGTAATCCATTAGTTACAACAAAGCAAAAAGGGAGCGTGACACAATTTTTCCACACCACTGTCAGAGGGACAGCGTATGCATGTTTATTAGAGGAACCATCAAAACATTGCAGGATTTCATCATCGTCCGAGATTTGAAAATCAAAAGCATTAGCAAGATGGACGGGAAGTGATGAAACAGTGGCTCCTGTGTCAAACATAAATTCAATATTATGGCCATTACAGTTAAGAATTAGCATAGGTCCATCTTCTGGGCTAGCGGTAAGTATGGGAAAATTCAAAGCAGGAAGCTGCTCTCTATCCGGGAGTCATTTTGAAAAGGGTTTTGTGCAGTAAAAGGGGCAACCTGCTGAGGTCACTGGGGAGGGAGACCAGGAGATTGTCTGTTGTTTTTACTGCAGTGATGAACCAGGGACTCCTATGGAAAGGGCAGTTCTTGGACCAATGTCCTGGTTCATTGCAATTGAAACAAAGGTGTAGTTGTTGGGGGACTCTAGGGGGTGGGGGAGGCAGTGAAGAGTAATGAGAGGATGTATAGAGGCATCATGGACTGTTGGGGAAGGATACATAGGAGGACCGCAAGGTCCATTGGGATGTTGTGAATACACAGTACCATTTCTACTGTCCTGCCATACTGGGCGTTTGTATGAGGGTTTCATTTGCAAGCTTGACTGACCTTGCAGACGAAAAGGTCTACTTTGAATCCTGAGTTTAAGTTTAGCCACTGTAGTTTGGGCAAGTTCTGTCTTACTCTTGGGATCCTTTCATTCTCAGAAGTACCAAATCTATCAGCTGAATTGTGCAATCTCAACATCTTGCCAGTGGATATTGTGGGTTTTAATAGCTTTCTGTACCTGATCAGGTAAGAGAGTCATACATAGGGCATTAAATTGGGATGATCACCCTTGTAGGTAGTTAGCGTCACCAGAGGAAGCACCATAGCATTCCTTAAAACGGGTAAGGAACTCCTCAGCCTCTTCGCCTGAGCTAGGTTTACATGTTAAGACTTTACCCACACCAACTACACGATGCACTGCTTGGTGGAGACAGGTAATAATCCAATCTGATAGTTTCTGCTGGGTGCCGGACTACAGGCTGGGTATGATTATTACCTTGTAAAATTTCTCAGAACTCGCCCATTTTTCAGGCAAAAGTCAGCAATTTTGAGGTGATGTAGGTCTTGGGAGGCAGCATTATAAATGGTCTTAGTCCTGTTAATTACATGTATAAGGCTAACATCTGCTATTTTGTACGGTCAGTCAGGGAGGATCCGTCAGATCGATGTTGTATAATGATTCATGATTGGGGAACTGCAGGGATTGGGACTAGGACCCCAGGTATTCACAGTATATGTCAGTGATTTAGATGAGAAACTAATTGGAATATATCACAAATTGCAGATGACACAAAGCTGGGTGGAAGGGTGAGCTGTGAGGAGGATGCAATGTTATTTGGACAGGCTGAGTGAGTGGGTAAATGTATGGCAGGTGCAGTTTAGTGGGGATAAATGTGAGGTTATCCACTTTGGTAGTAAAAATAGAAAAGCAGATTATTTCAATAACTGTAACCTGGGAGATGGGAATGTTCACCAAGAACTAATCCAAGATGGAGGCTGAGAAAATTTGTGGCTGTAAGAGCTGCTCTTTTTTAAAGATATTTTCAGTGTTGGAGGCGATTTCCTTGAATTCCAGGAGCAGCAATTACTGTTTTATATGCTGTTGCATTGTTTCGGAACTTTGGAGTAAAAAAATCAGCTAATGGCAGCGAGCACATGGTCTGAAAGAGAGAGATAGAGAGAAAATCCTACACTGCTAGCTGACACAGCAGTGAATCTATGTAGTTACTGCCTTTGTTGTTTGAAATCATGTATCTCTGGACATTGGAGTGCGTCTAGGAAAAATTAACAAACACAAAATTCACAACTGGTCTTGGTGGAATCTGTGTGGGAGAGCTCACAGCACAGAAACAGATAAGTGCATAGTTTTTAATGTGTAACCTTGCTGTAAGTCTGCGGTAGTGAATAGAGTGGGTTCTTTCTTGATTATTTGTTTTGAGATTTTAGAAGCTCACCAGCGGGTCCACAACAGGGAGCGGCCAATCACCTGCTCCGAATGTAGGAAGAAATTCATTGATTCTTCCAGCCTGCAGACGCACCAGTGGGTCCGCACCGGAGACAGCCTGCTCACCTGCTGTCAGTGTGGGAAGGGCTTTACCCCCTCCTCCCAACTGTGGAGGCCATTGCAGGGTGATTGAAGGAATGACAGCCGAGTGCCATTATCGACTGGACTATCAACCCAGCTTTGGGGACTCCTGGGTTCGAATCACACTGTGGCAGATGGCAGAATTCGAATTCAGTCAGAAATCTGGGGTTCAGAATCTAATGATGAAACCATATTCTGGGAAAAAAAATCCCTTGAGGTTCACTCATGTCAGAGTCTGTCTGTATCCCAATTTTGAGTCAGACTGGTTCTATTTTCATCGTAGAATTTATAACATATTACATGGATAGACTGTCTGAAGATTGTGCGTTTTTTGAGCAAAATAGAATGTACTTGCAATTAAAATCCTGCAATTGCAAATTCACACCATAGACTGATGTGTGTGTCTGTGTATGTGCGTGCTTGGTAAAGTGTGAGAGTAATGGAGTATAAGCCTGTGAGAGGGTGTGTGCATGTGTGTGTGTGTCTGAGTGCGAGCAAGAGTGTGAGAGTGAGAGAGAGAGAGTGTATAGTGTAGTGGGGTCACCTGTAGTGTGACATGAACCCAATGTCCCAGTTGAGACCACCCTCATGGGGTTCCAAATTTGGCTATCAGCCTCTGCTCAGCTAACAGAAATGATTAAGCAGTAACACAACACACATTGGAGAGGGCAAGATGGGCCTTGTCTTTCGATTTGCGGAAGTTGAGACGCTCTGGATGCTGTGATCCAGGGCAAACACAGGACCTTCGGCTCAGAAAGATGCAGCTGGAAGCCAGGCTGCAGACACGTTGGGGTAAAAGGGGAAAGTTAACTGGACACTTTATTCTGGGAGATGGTCTTTCCTCTACGGACAAAGCCTTCTGACTGGGTCAGTGGACAGGGTCAGGAGGATGTCAGCACAAATCAGACAGAACGGGCGGCACGGTGGCACAGTGGTTAGCACTGCTGCCTCACAGCACCAGAGATCCGGGTTCAATTCCCACCTCAGGCGACTGACTGTGTGGAGATTGCACATTCTCCACGTGTCTGTGTGGGTTTCCTCCGGGTGCTCCGGTTTCCTCCCACAGTCCAAAGATGTGCAGGGCAGGTGTATTAGCCATGGTAAATTGCCCGTAGTGTTAGGTAAGGGGTAGATGTATGGGTGGGTTGCGCTTCGGCGGGGCAGTGTGGACTTGTTGGGCCGAAGGGCCTGTTTCCACACTGTAAGTAATCTAATCTAATCTAATCTAATCTAATCTAATAAAGGGGATCTGAGAGAGGTCTGTACGAGCGAGGAGCTAACTGGCTGTGTGGTGGGAGTAAGAACAATGTTGGGGAGGGGGCAGTGGTGGTCAGGGAGAGAATAATGGCAGGGATTGTCACCATTCTCTGCAGTTGGCAGCAGAAGACCAGATTGCATCAGTGTCTGCCTGGCGCCAGGATTTGGGAACCGGTGTGCTCAGGGCTGGAGAAATGGAAAAGGGAAGTTGCAGCGGGCGTGGTCTAACAATGTCAGGAGGAGAGAGCCGCTGCTGAAGGCTCATGAGAAGTCAGAAGCTACAAAGACAAAGCAGAACTTCAAAGCTCTGGGTGGCGCGGTGGCTCAGTGGTTAGCACCACTGCCTCACAGTTCCACGGACATGGGTTCAATTCCACTCTCATGTAGCTCTCTGTGTGGACTTTGGCATGTTCTCACCTTTGTGTCTGCGTGGGTGAACTCTGGGTGCTCCAGTTTCCTCCGACAGTCTAACCATCTGAAGTTTAGGGTGGATTGGCCATGCTGAAGTGTCCAGGGATCTGCAACCTAGGGTGGGTTAACTGTGGGGAACTGCAGGGAAAGTGGGTGGGATGCTGTTGGGAAGGTCAGTCTGAATTTTATGGGCCGAATGGCCCATAGGGATTATATGAATCTACTGTCTTAGCCATGTGTCTATTGAGAAACGACTGCCCCCAAGTCTGCTGTGGATGGAGTGGGTTCAAGTTCATGGAACACTGACACCATTCCTGGGTAAGGTGGGATTTGAGCTGTCACTTCCCCAACCCACTGTCTCCATGCATTCTCTCTCTCTCCTTACAGTCTGCACTCACCAAATCTCTCTGCCCAGCCATTCTCTCTCTCCCCCCCCATTCTCTGTCTCCACGTCTTTCTCCTCCCCTCCACCCTCTGTCCCCTGTCCATTTTTTCTCTCTCTCTCCCTCTACCCTCTGCTCCCCTATCCATTCTCTTTCTCTCTCTTCCCCCCCCCCCCCCCCCACCCTCTGCACCCCTGTCCATTCTCTCTCCCTTCTACCTTCCCCCCATCCTTTCTCGTACCTCGAGCCCTCTTTGATTGCTGTATCAAGCCCTTCTCGGGAAAGACAGAGAATGGATGGTGATGACTCAACCTGGAAGACAGGGGAGCACAAGAAATGGCTAATCTTTAAAATTGAGAACAGCTGAATTGATATATTCAGAAACATTGTTAATCTAAAAGCATAAAGCTGCAGACATGTTTCTGAAACTTGCATTGAATTAAGCGGGTAGAGTCATGCAGCACAGAAACAGACTCTGCAGTCCAGCTCACCCATGCTGACTGGATATCCTAAATTAATCTTGTGACCCATTTGCCAGTATTTGACCCATATCTCTCTCGACCCTTCCAATACATTTACCCAACCAGATGCCTTTTAAATGTTATAATGGTACCAGCTCCCATCACTTCCTCTGGCAGCCCATTCCACACACGCACACCCTCTGTATGAAAAAAATACAAATCTATGCCTTCCCCACTCCCTCGTTTTATCTGTACTGATACCTTCGGGGATCTCTGGACTTGGACAGCAAGGTTCCTTTGTTCCTCAGCACTCTGTAGGGACCTACTATTTATTGATTACTTTCTTCCATTATTACATTTCCCAGAATGCCTGGAGATTAAATTCCATCTCTCTGCCCCATTTACCAGCTGATTGGTATCAAAGTGTAGCCGGAGACCATCCTCCTCACTATCAATACCACCACCTTTCCTGAGTTTACTCCTAAACAGAGGGGCAGCACTGTCTCCGGCTGAGCAGTGGGAATTGTGTGTGTGTGTTGTGGGGGCTTGGAAACTTTGCAAACTCCCTTTCCTTCATTTTTTATTTCCCCCAAATCCTTGCGATTTGAGTTTTTATAACAGAAAACAGCACAGGGTTTAATTTTAACTTCCCACTAGCTGAAACTTTGTCCTCCCCTCTAACGTCTGAGAGTAAAACACTTTCCTTCCCCTCCCCTCCCTCCATGTGTAACACAGAGTTGTGGGATTGGCACCTGTTGTTATTTTGTGATCTATTCCAAATGAAATTTTATCTCTGCGCAGGCACAAGTGACAAGTCTGTTTTTGTGCTTTCTGCGAGATCAGGCTAGCAGCTTTTAAATCCTTATGTTAAGCAGCAGAAACAAACAGTAGATCAGCAATTGTATTTTGAGAGTGGTAATTCTAGCCCTGGTAATCCCGTTGGGTCAACAGAGAGAGAGGGAGAGGATATCACACCTAAAGTGCATACAGAAGAGTTGTTACACTTGTTCAGTCAGTTGAGTTGGTTCTGCCCACAGATGTGACTGGATGTTGCTTTTCATGGATCATAATTAAACTACAACGGAACTCATTAAATTCAAGGAATTCAATTGAAAGCGCAGTTTGAGTGAATAAATGGAAAACTGCTTAAAGATTGGCTCCTGGTCTTTTACTTCACCAATTAGAAGTTGTTGGTTTGACAGCTCTCCTAATCATAGAATCCCTACAGTGTGGGAGCAGGCCATTTAGCCCATCGAATCAACACTGACCCTCCAAACAGCATCCCATCCAGACTCACAAAAATGTGCACCGCATGTGTGCAGAGAAGGGGATGCTGGGAGTGAGTGGGATGCTTTCACCACCACCATCTCCCTCCAAGACCCAAACATCCCCACAGCACCACCTATCCATTCCTCCAACACCACAGTGCCTCTGGCCTTACCCCCTGCCAACCACAGTGCCACTGTCCATTCTCCCTGCCACTCACAGCGCCCCCCCATCCATTCTCCCCGCCACCCACAGCATCCCCTGACCATTCTCCCTGCCACCCACAGCACCCTGTCCATTCTCCCCCACCAACTACGGCACGACCTGCCCATTCTCCCCTGTGGCACCCACAGCACCCCCATCAATTCTCCCCCGCCATTCATGGCTCCCCCCTCTCCATTCCCCCGTGCCATCCACGGCACCCCTGTCCATTCCCTCATCACCCCCGGCACACCGTCCATTCTGTCTCTCTTTCTTTCTCTCATCCCCACCCTCTGCATCCCTGTCCAGTCCCTCTTCCCATCTTCTGACTCCCTATGCATTTTCTCTCTCCCCCAGACCCTCTGCTCTCCATCCCTCTGTTCCACCATATATTCTCTTTCTCCACCCACGTTCTGCCCTCTGTCCATTCTCCTGCAATCCAATGACTCCCATCTATTCTCTCTCCCCTCACCCTCTGCACTCCACTATTTCTCTACCCCACAATGCTCTGTACCCCATTCTCCCTTGGCCCCCTCCACCATTCTTTGCTGCCCCATTCTCTCACTTTGCCCCCTACCCTTTGCCCTGCAGGTCTTTCTCTTCCCTCCCCCCCACTAACCTCTGCCCCCCAATCTTTCTCTAACCCCACCCTCTGTTCCTGTCCATTTTCTGTTTCTCTACACACCACCCTCTGCCCTCTCATCCATTCTCTCTCTTTTCTCCCCATCCTTTCTCATGCCTCGAGCCCTCTTTGATTACTGTATCAAGGCCTTTTCAGAAGAGAGAGAGAATAGATGGTGATGACTCAACTTGGAGTCAGGACGGGTGACAAATGGCTGATCTTTAAAATTGAGAATAGCTAAAATGATACATTCAGAAACATCATTAATGTCTGAAAGCATGTTCAATTTTTAAGAGCTGCTGAAATCTTCTGAAACTAGCATTGAAATAGGCGCAGTTAGGCCACAGCTCAGGACAAGCTGTAAGGGGTGAATGGCCTATTCTTAGTCTCATGAAATTGGTTCTGACTATGTCAAAATAGAGTTTTAGATTTGTATAGCACAGAAACAAACTAAATTAATCTAGTGACCCATTTGCCAGCATTTGGCCCATTTCCCTCTGAATCCTTCCTATTCATAGCCCTATGAGAATGCATTTTAAATATTGTAACTGTACCAGCCTCCACCACTTCATTGCATACACATACCACCCTTTGTGCAAAAAGGTTGGCCCTTAAGATCCTCAGAAATCTTTCCCCTCTCATCCTCAACCTATGCCCTCCAGTTCTGGGCTCCCCTCCCCCCAAACATGCGGAAAAGACATACAAAAGTTGATCAGCCAGACAAAATGCAAAAGCAATAAAATGTCGAGCCACGGGGGAACAAAACTGTTGCTCTACCTTTGTTTTCCTATTTGCATTTGGAGACTTAAAATCTGTCCGTAAAACGAGAACCCCACAAGAGTATATTGCCAATATTTGCTGGTGTCAGCAACGCAGTGCGCATGCTCATCGCTGCCCAAACGAAAGGCGCGCGACCTGTTTTTGATGGACCAATCGGAAGCCCTGGAGGACCAGTAGGCGATTGGTCTTCCTGCCAATCAGAGCCACCGCATTGTCTGAATGCGGAAGTTGGACCACGAACTTCTGAAGCTGCTGCTTGTGCTCCTCTCTTTGGAATGGAGATTGAGCTTCACCCCAGACTCCAACTTCCTTTCTCCGTCCAACATCTGTGAGTATGGTAGTCTCTTTTCTCACCCACGTTTTCCATTTTACTTTTTTTCATTCTGGGGTTCGGTTGTTGACTTGCAGCAACTGAAAGGAAAAGGAGTGAATCCAGGCAGAGACATACACTGGAAAAATTGGTCCAGGTCTGTGTCTCAATTGGCAAAATACATCGGCAGGAGACTGCAAGAACACACTAAGCCAGGCAGCATAAGGAGGTGGACAAGGCGATGTTTTGGGTGTAAACCTTCTTCGTGGCGGAGTGGGAGAGTGCAGGGGGAACTGTAGATGGGGCATTAAAATGGGTGGTGACTGGGAGGACCCGTCAGTCTCTGCGGACCCGGCTGCGATGCTCGGCGAACCGTTCCTCAAGTTTACTCTTGGTCTCCCCGATGTAGAGAAGTCCACAGTTGACAAACACATGGCAAATACAGTACCACAATGTGAAGTTATAGCATTTGCAGTAAAAAAAAAGCAGAAAGGAGGTGCATTATTTAAATGGTGATATATTGGGGTGTGGATAAAGTGAGAACTGGAGATCAGAGTCGAAAAATGTGGTGCTAGAAAAACAGCAGGTCAGACAGCAACGGAGGAGCAGGAGAGTCGCCGTTTTGGGCATGGGTCTTTCATCAGGAATGGACGTACAAAGGGGCCTCAGCGTCCTCCTACACCAGTCAATGCCAGTTGTCAGACAGGAGCAACAAGCAATCAGCAAGGCAATGGTACATTAGCAAGAAAAATTGAGTTCAGAAGTTAACCAACCTCTGGACTTCTGGTACCTCTCCTGTGACTATTGATTTACAGATATCTCAGCAAGGGGCCCAGCAATCACTTCCCTAGATTCCCACAGAGTTCTAGAGGCACCTGATAAGGTCCCAGGTATTTATCCACCTTTGTGTTTCGAGACATCCAGCATCACCACCTCTGTAATATGGATATTTTTCAACATGTCACCATCTATTTCCCTACAGTCTATATCTTCCATAACCTTTTCCACAGGAAATACTGATGCAAAATACTCATTTAGTATCTCCCCCATTTTCTGCGGTTCCACACACAATCCACCTTGCTGATCTTCGAGGTGCCCCATTCTCTCCCTAGTTACCCTCTTGTCCTTAATGTATTTGTAAAAACCCTTTTGATTCTCCTTAACCCTATTTTCCAAAGCTATCTCATGTCCCCTTTTTGACCTCCTGATTTCCCTCTTAAGTATACTTGTTTATACTTTGTACCTTTATACTCTTCTAAGAATTCACTCGATTTATCCTGTCTATACCTGACATATGCTTCCTTTTTTTTGAATCAAACCCTCAATTTCTCTAGTCATCCAGCATTCCCTACATCTATCAGACTTTCCTTTCACCCCAACAGGAATATACCATCTCTGGTCTCCTCATTATCTCATTTCTGAAGGCTTCCCATTTTCCAGCCGTCCCTTTACCTGCGATCATCCGCCCCAATTAGCTTTTGAAAGGTCTTGCCTAATACTGTCAGACTTAGGATTCCTCCAATTTAGAACTTCAACTTTTAGATCTGGTCTATCCTTTTCCATCACTATTTTAAAACTAATAGAATTATGGGCGCCGACCCAATGTGCTCCCCCACTGACACCTCTGTCACCTGTCCTGCCTTATTTCCCAAGAGTAAGTCAGGTTCTGCACCTTCTCTAGTAGGTACATCCACATACTGAATCAGAAATTTTCTTGTACACACTTAAATTCCTCTCCAACGAAATCCTTAAACCTATGGCAGTCCCGGTCTATGTTTGGACAGTTAAATCCCCTACCATAACCATATAAGGGGAAAAAAGGGTCTAAAACTGGGCACAATCCTCCAGGTCCGGCCTCAGCAATGCCATGTATAGTTGCAGCAACATTTCCTTACCTTTTGTATTCTGTTCCTTTAGCTATCAAAGCCAACGTTGCATTCACTTTCTTTCTTATCTATTGTACCTGCATGCTAGTTTTCTGTGACTCCTTAATGAGGATACCCAGATCCCTCTGCACCAGAGCACCCCAACGTCTCTCCCCATTTAGACAGTAGGTCACCTCCCTTTTTTTTAACCAAAATGCATGACCTCACACTTATCCACCTGAAACTCCATCTGCCACATTTGGGCCCACTCTCCTAACCTATCTATATCTATTTGTAAGGTTCTTATTTCCTCATTGCAATTTACCGTCCCACCTATTTTTGTGTCATTCACACATTTGGCAAAAGAGCCTTTTATCCCTGTATCCAAGTCACTAATGTGGATTGTCCAAGGACCCAACCCTGTGGCACCTCACTAGTTACATCTTGCCATCCAGAAAAAAAGCCATAGATTCGGACTGTCTGTCTTCTGCCGATCAGCCAGTCACCTATTGAAGCTGATAAATTACCCCTAATCCCATATGATCCCACCTGTGAATTAACTTTTTGTGTGGCACTTCAGCAAATGCCTTCTGAAAGGCCAGATATATTACATCTACAGGATTACCATTATCCACTTTGCTTGTTACATCTTTGAAGAACTTAGTCAAATCTGATTTGCCCTTCATAAAACCATGCTGACTCTGATGGATGGAGTTTTGATTTTCAGACATTCTGATATTGCTTCCTTGATAATTGATTCTACCAGCAGGTGTTAAACTAACTGGTCTGCAATTTCCCACATGTTGCCTCCCTCCCTTTTTGAATACAGGTGTTACATTAGCAATTTTCAAATCCACTGGAACCATAAGACCATAAGATATAGGAGTAGAAATGAGACCATTCAGCCGATCGAGTCTGCTCCACCATGGTTGACTGGTTTATCAACCCCATTCTCCCACTTTCTCCCCATAACCTTTGATCACCTTGACAATCAACAACCTACCTATCTCAGTCTTAAATAAACTCAATGAATCTTTCTCACATCTAGAGAACTTTGGAATATTATAACTAATGAATCCACCATCTCCACTGCACTTCCTAATGTATTTTTAAGAAGCTATGAACCTAGACTCCAAGGTCTCTTTTTTAAGCAATACTCCCAAAGACCTTATCATTATGTGTTGAAGTCTTGCTATGATCAGCCTAAATTCGACAACTGCATGATGCATCTCGGGCCATAGTCTGGGGTGTGGATTACCAGGTGCTGGGGATTTGTAAACTTTTAATCCCATCAATTTCTCCAACACCATTTCCCTACGACTACTCAGTTCCTTCAGTTCTGCTCTCAATGGATCATGTGTTCCCCAACATTTTGGGGACGTTATTTGTGCCCTCCTTTTGTGATTATATCAGCAACCTATGTGGTTAATTGGTCTGCCATCTTTGTTCCACATGAGAACTTTGCCGGTTTCTAATTGTAATTGTTTTCACCAATCCTTTTCTTTCCCCCCTTCACATACCCCATTTTCCCCTTTTAATCAATCCTTTTGTTGAAACCTGAACTGCTCCCAGTCTTCAGACTAGCTGCTTTTTGTTAGCTAATTTGTATGCCACTTCTTTGGATCCAGTCCTGTTCATAATATTCTTTGTTCGCTGTGGCTGGGCCACCTTTTGTTTTATTTTTCAGACAGGATGGAACAACTATTGCAGTTGCTCCAGGTGCTATCTAAATGTTTGTCATTTCTTTCAATAATGTGCCCTCGTTTGTTGCAGCCTTTTTGTGCCTGTAATTTCCTTGCTTTAGATTTAAGTCCCCAGTCTCAGTATCAACTCTGTTGCTCTCCAACGTAATGGAAAATTCTCACTCAGTTCTTCACTCTTCCGCAAGGGACCTCTCACAGCTACATTGCCAATTATTCCCTTCTCATGAAGGAATTAACATTTTGGAATTAAATTGCCATTAGCCAACAGAACCATTGCAATTTTTGGGAGATTGTGTGCAATTCGGGTCTCCCTCCTATTGGAAAGATGTTGTGAAGCTGGAAAGGGTTCAGAAAAGATTTACAATGATGTAGCCAGGAGGTTTGAGTGATAGCGAGAGGCCAAATAGACTGGGGCTATTTCCCCTTGCGCGCCGGAGGCTGAGAAGTGACCTTATAGACGTTTATAAAATCATGAAAGGCATGGATAGGGTAAATAGACAAGGCCTTTTCCTTGGGATGGGAGAGTCCAGAGCTAGAGGGTAACAGGTTCAGGGTGAGGGCTGTGGGATGGGGGTGCAGATTTAAAAGGGACCTTGGGCATCTTTTTCATTCAGAGGGTGGTGCTTGCAACGAAAGAGCTACCAGAGAAAGTGGTGGAGGCTGGTACAATTACAGCATTTAAAAGGCATCTGGATGGGTATATGAATTGGAAGGGTACAGAGGAATAGAAGCCAGGTGCCAGCAAACGGGGCGATATTAATTTGGGATATCTGGTTGGCGTGGACAAGTTGGACTGAGAGTTTCTGTGCTGTATATCTCTGACTCTGGCTATCCACTAGATATTTGCCACATCTGTATGTTCAGTCTTTCTCTGGTGTCGGTGTCAAAGCCTTAATATCTCATTCCACTCCCACCTCCCGGGATGTTAACCATTTCGTGTCTGTTTTTTTCTCAGGAAGCTGTATTGCAAGTTCAACCTGAATTTACACTTGTTTTACTCCCCAGAATCAGACCTGCTCATTCTCAGCAATATCCCAATGTTGTTGTGAAAGATATTAACTTTCAGGTGGAGGTATCCAAATTTCAGTGATGTCAGTCCTGACGTTTTTGCTTTTCTGCCCCTATAAGATACTGAATCAGCACCTTCAGGAGAATTTGTTAGAGCAGAGTGAGACCAGAAGGGGAGAGAGAGTGGGATGGTGCTTTCAAATTTATGAAATAACAAAAGAAAAGAATGTTCAACGGCAAGTAAAATTCCTTGTTCTGAATTTCTACCCTGGACTAACAGTGACGACTTTTGTAATCTCTTTTAACAGAGTATTTGAAGATCTGAAGACGGAAGTTTCAACATCAGCAGATGAAGGGCTTATGCCCGAAACAGACTTTGCTGCTCCTCAGATGCTGCCTGACCTGCTGTGTTTTGCCAGTGCCGCACTTTCCGACTCTGACTATCCAGTGTCTGCAATCCTCACTTTGATGTCAATGTCTGACAGTCATTCAATCCATTGAGACCGCAACAATTTTCAACTATGGATCTATGAGAATGAGCAAAGCTTTTGGTTCCTGCTTGAGTGCGTTTTCAGTATCAGTGGGACTGGATGAGAGACCCTACTGTTGCAGCGCACTGAGTGTTCAGCCTGAAACAGATATACCGGCCTGGAAAGTGGAATTCACAGCAGGAAGGGCCTGTACACAATTTTGTGTGCAGCTGAAGCTTTAGCCATGAAGAAACCCGAGGAATCCTGCCCTGTGGAGAAACCGTGGAAGTGTGGCAACTGTGGGAAAGGCTTCTGTTTCCTGTCTGTGTTGGAGACTCATCGGCGCAGTCACACTGGGGAGAGGCCGTTCTCCTGCCCTGAGTGTGAGAAGGGCTTCGTCAATTCCTCCAACCTACTGACCCACCAGCGGGTCCACACGGGGGAGAGGCCGTTCACCTGCCCCGCGTGCAGAAAGGGCTTTACCCAGGCCTCTGCCCTGCTGAGGCACCAGTGGGTCTACACGGGAGAGGCCCTTCAGTTGCCCCATGTGTAGGAAGGGCTTTATCTGGGCTTCCAACCTACTGACCCACCAGCGGGTCCACACAGGGGAGAGGCCCTTCCCCTGCACCAAGTGCGGGAAGGCCTTCAGCCATTCCTCAGACAGGCTGAAACACAAGCAGGTCCACACTGGGGAGAGGCCCTTCAGTTGCCCCGAGTGTGGGAAGGCCTTCAGCGATTCCTCCAACCTGCTGAGACACCGGTGGGTCCACACCAGGGAGAGGCCGTTCAACTGCTCTCACTGTGGGAAGGGCTTCACCCACTCCTCCCACCTGCGGAGGCACCAGAGAGTTCATGTGCCATCGCAAGGGGATTGAAGGAGCGATGACAGAGTACCGTTATTGACTGGATTATCAACCCAGTTGTTGAGACTCCCGGGTTCGAATTCCGCTGAGTCAGATGGCGGAATTGGAATTTGGTCAGAAATCTGGGTTCAGAATCTAATGATGAAACTGTTTTCATGGGTGGGGGGAGCTGGAGAAAACCCCCATCTGATTCACTCATGTCCTTTTTAGGGAAGGAAACTGCCGTTGTGGGAAAGGATTCACTCAGTCAGGGCAGGAGAACGGCCTCTCCCCGGTGTGACTGTGCCGATGAGTCTCCAACACAGACGGAAAACAGAAGCCTTTCCCGCAGTTGCCACACTTCCACGGTTTCACCACAGGGCGGGATTCCTCGGGTTTCTTCATGGCTAAAGCTTCGGCTGCACACAAAATTGTGTACATGCCCTCCCTGCTGTGAATTCCTCTTTCCAGGCCCGTATATCTGTTATAGACTCCACACTCAGTGCGCTGCAACAGTAGGGTCTCTCATCCAGTCCCACTGATACTGAAAACCAGCTGCATCCTTTACCCGGTCTGGCCTTTGCGTGACTCCAGACCCATAGCAGTGTGGTTGACTCTACACTGCCACCCCCAGCAAATGAGTGGGGAGCAATGTACTTGGATAGAGGGTGTGGGTTGAAATTGCTGAGTGAGGCAATACAGGTTAAGGCTGTACCAAGGATCCAATTACAAAGGGACAGCTTGGTGCTGACCAATAGTAAAGAAAGTGGGGGGTGGGAGGAGTGTGAGCACTTGGGCCTTGAGCTGTTGAAAAGAAAAAGCTACATTCTCAACACCTTTTTGCTGGGGGGGGATCTACAGTTGTAACAAAGTTAGGTCGCAGTAAAGGTTACCTGAATTTACTGAAGGGCTCAGACTCTCATTGAATTGATTTATTGTCACGTGTGCCGCAATACAGTGAAAGGCTTTGTCTTGTGAGCAGTACAGGCAGATCACAGAGTTAAGTAGCAAAGATATGTAAATAATAAATAAACAGCTGCAAAAACGAAAACACAGGTCCAGGTGAATGTTAAGAGTTTGAGAGTCCATTCAGTATTCTAACGACAGTGTGGTAGGAACTATTTCAAAACCGGCTGGTGTATGTGATCAGGTTTCTGTACTATCCACCCCAACGGTAGAGGTTGAAGAAAAACATTGCCCGGCTGTGATAGGTCTTTGAGAATGCTGGCGGCCTTTCCTTGACAGTGGGCCTGATAGATGGATGATATAGATGGGAGGTTGACCTTTGTGATTGTCTGGGCTAAGTTCACCACTCTGTGTAATTGTCTCTGATTTTGAATGGTACATTTGAAAGCTTTGACCTCCAAGAGGTTTTTGTGTTAAAGCTGCTCATTTCTTTCAGCCTCCTGCACTAAGTTTCCAATGTCATGTATCAGATGGAGCAGTGAATGACTAGCTAATATCATTGAAATTGTAAATTTTTCAGGAGTGCGGTTACTGCGTCATTTCATCAGCATCGTAATGTTTACAGACAGCACCGGGAGGTATGGGCTGTCTCCACTAGAAATGATGTGGAGGAGCCAGTGTTGGACTGGGGTAGACAAAGTTAAAAACAAAACACCAGTTATAGTCCAATAGGTTTATTTGGAAGCACTAGCTTTCAGAGCGCTGCTCTTCATTGGGTAGCTGTAGAACAGGATCATAAGACACAATTTATAGCAAAAGATCAGTGTCATGCAACTGATGGGATATATTGAACAAACCTAGAATGATAGTAAGTCTTTCATCTTTTAGAATGGGTTGCAGGTTTCAGTTCATTCATATGTAAACCCCAGAACTACTTTTAAGTCCCCATTCTCAAATGTTTTATAAAGGTTTTATAAAAATAGGAGACATCTCAGCTCATATAATGCATGAAAGGTGTGAGGTTCAAGTCTGTCTGTATCCCACTCTTGTTTGAATCAGACTGGTTCTATTTCCAAAGTAGGAATTTATAAAATATTACATGGATTAACTGCCTGCAGATTGTGCACTTTTTGAGGAAAATTGAATGTATCTGCAAATGCACATTCACCCCATAGACTATTATCTGTGTGTGTGTGTTTGCGTGTGTGCATGCTTGGTAAAGTGTGAGTGTGATTGGAGTTTAAGTCTGTAAGAGGGTGAGTATTTTGGTTGGGGTGAGTGGTGCATATGTGTGTGTGTCTGAGAGACAGCATGTTTATGACAGAGTTGTGGATAAAAGCGAGGGGTTGCATTTTGCTAAAACAAGGGCAGGACTTGTACAGGTAATGGTAGGGCACTGGGTCGTGTTGTAGAACAGAGAGACATGGTGGCTTTCAGGTACATTGTTCTTGAAAGGTGCATTGCTGGGACACAGGATGGTTAAGAAGGCATTTAGCAGCATTGCCTTCATTGTTCACACCGTTGAGATAGGAGTTGGGACATCATGTTGAGGATGTCCAGGATGTTGGTGAAGCCACTTTGAGTACTGAGTACAGTTCTGGTCACCCTGTAATAGGAAGAATACTATTGGAGGGGGTTTGGAAAACATTTTACAGGATGTTGCCAGGACTGGAGGGATTGAGTTATAAGGAGAGACTGGGACTTTTTTCAGTGGAGTGCAGGAGGTTGAGGGGTGACCTTATTGAGACTTAGAAAATCATGAGTGGTGTCGGTAAGACAAATAGCAAAAATAGCGACGAGCATGTACGGTTACGTCAAGCTACAGGAGAACACAATTGTGGCTCTACTCTTTTTTTTTCCCTATTGGCATTTGACCACTTAAAATCTGTCAGTAACAGCAGCATCTGCAGAGCATACTGCACATGCTCCTCGGTGTCAGCAAGGTCTGTGCGGGTTAGCCAGTGTCAGCAAAAACTGCACGCTCATCGCTGTCCCCGGAAACGGCTCGCGACCTTCATGGACCAAAGGAGAGCATTGGCGGATTGGAAGGAAACTTATCCTCCTGGCAATCAGAGCACCCCTACTGTCTGAATGTGGAAGGTGGACCATGTCCTTCTGAAGCTGCTGCTGTTCCTCTCTCTCTAAATGAAGATTGAGCTTCACCCCAGACTAACTTCCTTCCTTTGTCCAACATCTGTGAGTATGGCACTCTTTTCTCACCCTCGTTTTCCATTTATTTTTCATTCAGGGCCTCAGTTGTTGACTTGCAGCAACTGAAACGGAAGAGAGTGAATCTGGGGGGCGAGGGGCAGACTCTGGAAATGTTGGAGAAATGACTACTGCAGATGCTGAAGATCAGAGTCGAGAGTGTGGTGTTGTAAAAGCACAACAGGTCAGGCAGCATCAAGGGAGAGTATGAAGGAATGGAGACTTTCAGCTTCTGTGGAATGAAAGAAAAAGAGTTCACTATAAATTAGAATTGATCAGATAGGCCAATGGGAGATGGAGTTTAATTTAGAGAAATACATTTTGGTCAAGCAATCCAGACAGGACAGACAGGGGAGTGTTGCAGAATAAAGAGACCTTGAAGTGCTGGTTCATACTTCATTGAAAATGGAGTCTCGGGTAGACAGAATAGTGAAGGCAGTGTTTGGTATGCTTTCCATTATTGGTCACAGCATTGAGTATGGGAGGTCACGTTGTGGCTGTGCAGGACATTGGTTAAGCCACATTTGGAATGCTGCATCCACCTCTTGTCTCCTTTCTATCGGAAAGATGTTGTGAAACTTTGAAAAGGATCAGAAAAGATTTACAAGGCTGTTGCCAGAGTTGGAGGGTTTCAGCTACAAGGAAAGGCTGAGTAGGCCAGGGATATTTTATCTGGAGGGTCAGAGGCTTATAGAGGTTTATAAAATTATGAAGAGCAAGGATAGGATAAATAGACAAGGTTGTTTCCCTGGAGTCAGTGGCGGGGGGGAGGGGGGGGGATCTAGAGACATAGGTTTTCAGTGAGAGGGGAAAGATATAAGAATTCTGAGAGGCAACTTTTCCATGCAGAGTGTGGTGCATTTAAGGAGTAAGCTGCCAGAGGAAGTGGTGGACACTCGTACAATTGCAACATTTAAAAGCATCTGGATGGGTTTATGAAAAGGAAGCGTTTGGAGGGATATGGGCCAGGTGCTGGTAAGTGGGACTAGATTGGGTTAGGATATCTGCTCCGCATGGACAGGTTCGAGTGAAGGGTCTGTTTCTATGCTGTACATCTATGACTCTGTCTATTTGATTACAGATGCTGCTCCTCTCTCTGAATGAAGATTGAGCTTCACCCCAGACTGCAACTTTCTTCCTCTGTCCAACATCTGAGTACAATACTCTCTTTTCTCACCCACTTTTTCAATTTATTTTTCATTCTGGGGTTCAATTGTTGACTTTCAGCAACTGAATGGAAAGGGAGTGAATCCAGGGAGGGGACAGACTCTGGAACAGTTGGTCCAGGTCTGTGTCTCGATTGACAATATAGACAGTCAGGAGGCTGGAAGAACACAGCAAGTCAGGCAGCATCAGGTGGTGGAGAGGTCGACGTTTCAGGTGTTTCTTCCGGATGGGGGATGGGTGTAGAACAAGATGCAGATAAAGGGGTGCCGGGAGCAAGGTGTTGAAGTGGGGATTGGTGAAGACTGAGGGTCCAACCTGATGGTCGATGGGAGGAAGGAATCTGGTTGGTGGCAGGGAAGAGTGAATGGGAGGGGCAGAGGCCGTGAAGGGAGTTGGGGGATGGGAGGGGAGAAATTAGACAACTCCAGGTGGAAGATGAGGTGTTCCTCCAATTTGTGGATTGGATCGTTGTGGCAATGAAGGAGGCCAAAGTTGGTCATGTCAGAAAGGGAGAGGGAAGAGGAATTAAAATGGGTGGCCTCTGCAGACCCTCTTGCCCTTCCTTGTTTTAGCAAAATGCAACCGCTGGCTTTTATCCACACCTCTCTTATGCACATACTCTCTGACACACGCACATCCCCAATACTCACCCTCACATAGGCTGATACTCCATAACACACACTTCACCAAGCAAGCACACATGCAAAAACACACACGCACAAACTCACATGGAGACACCTGTGCTGCCCTGCATAGTTTGCAGAAATCTCTTCTCTCCAGAGAATCCCCACAGCGTGGAAGCAGGTTACTCGACCCAACGAGTCCACCCAACCTTCCAGAAAGTAACTCCCCTACCCCCATTTCTCTACATTCACCCCTGACTCATGCACCTAACCTGGACATCCCTGGGCACTATGGGTAATTTGAGCATGGCCAATCCACCCTAACCTGGACAAAGTTAAAAATCACATAACACCAAGCTATTTGGAAGCACTGGCTTTCGGCACGAAACTCTCTCATCAAGTGGTTGTGAAGAATAAGATCATAAGGGACAGAATTTATGGAAAAACATTGCAGTGTCCTGCCACTGAAATGATATATATTGAGCAAACCTGGATTGTTAAGTCTTTCATCTTTTCAAATGGGTTGCAGGCATCATTAATATGTAACTTTACAACTTCCTGTAAGGCACTTCTCAACATAACTTAACTTAAGGTTTTGTAACAAAAGATGACATCTCAGCTCAGACAATGCATTAAATGTGTGAGGTCAGAGTTCAAACCTTGAATCAAACTGGTTCTATTTCCAAAGTCAAATTTACAAAATATTATATGTATTGACTGCCTGCAGACTGTGCATTTTTAAGCAAAATAGGATGTATCTGCAAATAAAAATTCACCCCCATGGACTTCTGTGTGTAAGCGCGCGTGAGAGAGAGAAAGTCTACTTCCGTGCTGTACGTGTCTATCTCTATTTGATAAGATGCTTCATTTCTGGTGTAAATATTGTAAATCATAGCTGGGTACTAACAGTTCGATGTAAGGGAGAGAGGATCCTCAAGTTGGACACAATCAGAATCCTGGGAGAGCCCTATTTCTGGTTTGCTTCCTAATGAACAGACATTAAGCACTTGCACCTATTTATTTCTCATGTTGTTTCATTTTTCTTGTTTGATTCCCTGCTATGATGACACTTTTGTCTCTGGTTAGTTGAGAGACTGGGAGATTGTGCATTGGGCTTTGATTGACTGACTTTACACCTTCTGGAACAATAAAATATTCAAAGAGGGGGTGGGGGTCAAAGCTTCAGCAGAAATCCAGTAAAGCTGAGAACAGACTGACATCTTAATCAGTGGGAACAGGGAGATCAGAGGACAGAGAAATGAGGACCTGAAATCAGAGCGGACACCAGACTACCCTGTGGTCAGTGCTTTGATTAGCAGTGGCAACCCTCTACCTTTACCTAGCTTCCAATTTGACTACCACCTCGATATTCAGGATCCAATCCTTGTCATCCTGAAGCCATGTTTCTGTAAGGAGCCTCAGATCATAATTATTCTCTTCAATGTGTGCAGACAATTCATTTACTTTTGTTACAGTGCAGAAACACCACTTTTTGTTTCCACTTTTGTGATCATTCAGAATCCAGTTTTGATTGCTGGTATATTTACTCTCCTTGTCCCTTTCTATCATTCTCTGATGTTAATTTCCCACATCACTACATTGCTCACCAACCTTGATTTGGATTGGCCATGCTAAATTGCCCATAGTGTCCAGGGATGTGCAGGTTAGGTGGGTTAGCCATGGGAAATGCAGGGTTATTGTTTCATAGTAATAGAAGCAGGAGCAGGCCATTTGGCCCATCTAGCCTGCTCCGCCATTCATTAAAATAATGGTAAAACTGTCTATTGTCTCAGCTCCTCCTCCCTGCATTATCCCAACTGTCCTTAATTAACCTACCATGCAAAAACCTAACCAACTGTGTCTTCAATATACTTAATGAGGCTGTCTCTACTGCTTCCTCGGGCAGAGAATTCCATAGATTGACTACTATCCAGGAAAAATAGTTCCTCCTCATCTCTGTCCGAAATCCAGTCCTCCACATTATGTGGCCCAGTCTCATCCACCAGCAGAAATGTCTGGATAGGATAGGGTTTCATCCCTACAGTGCAGTGAATTCCCACTTTCCTACAAAGTTCTGTACATAACTGGATATTAATCTACCTACATCTAGGTGGATAGGCTGGGACTTTTCTCACTGGAGCACAGGAGGTTGACAGGTAACCTTAGAGATTTATAAATCATGAGGGGGGTGGATGAGGTGAATAGTGGGTGTCATTCCCCACAGGTGGGGATTTTAAGATTAGAGAGCAAACTTTGAAGGTGAGAGGAGAAAGATTTTTAAAAAGACTTGAGGAGCAGCATTATTTTTTTAAAGAGTGGTTTGTGTGTGGAATGAACATCCCGACACAGTGGTGGATGCAGGTACACTAACAACATTTAAAAGACATTTGGATAAGTACATGAAGAGGAAAGGTTCAGAGGGAGATGGGCCAAACACAGGCAGGTATGACTAGTTCAGTTTGAGAACATAGTCAGCATGGATTAGTTGGACTGAAGGGTCTGTTACTATGCTGTATGACTCTGTAACTGTTCTGTACTGGTCTTAAAAGCCATTTTCTCACCTTCCCCCATAAATATCCTCCTCTTTGTTGTTCAAAAATCAGATGAACTCAGCCTTGAATATATTCAATGATCCCCTAACTGCAGGCAGGCATCCCCACTTCTGAACTCATTTCCCCTTGCTAATATACCACTTGCATTGCTCGCTGCACCTGACAACTGGCATTTACTGTTGTAGAAGGATGCTGAGGCCCCTTTGTACATCCACACATCATTCCTGATGAAGGGCCCGTGCCCGAAACGTCAACGCTCCTGCTCATCGAATGTTGACTGAGCATTTCCAGCACCATACCTTTCGACTCTGATCTCCAGCATTTGCTGTCCTCACTTTCTCCATATTCCAATATGTTACCATTTAAACAATGCACCTCTTTTCTGCTTTTTTTTTTAACACCGCAAAGGTTCTAACTTCACATTGGGGTACTGTATTTGCCATGTGTTTGCCAATTGTGGTCTTCGGGAGACAGAGGGTAAACGTGGGGAATGGTTCGCCGAGCGTCACAGCTGGGTCTGCAGAGGCTGACCGCACCTCCCAATCACCACCCATTTTAATTCCCATTCCCACTCCCTTTCTGACATGACCATCTTAGGCCGCCTCCATTACCACAACAAACCAAACCACAAATTGGAGGAACACCACAACATCTTCCACCTGGGCAGCCTACAGCCTGGAGGACTCAACACTGAGTTCTCCAATTTCAAATAACCCCTTTCCCCACTCCTCAAATCCCTTCCCAGGCTCTTCCCCACCCCCACCCCTCCTTGCCACCAACCAGATTCCGTCCTCCCAGTGACCAACCAGTTTGTACCCTCTACCTGTCTCCACCTATCCCCAATTCACCACTCTGCTTCCAGCACACCCTTGTTCTGCAGCTCTCCCAACACCCACCCCCAGTCCTGAACAAGGGTGACACCCAAAGCAAGGAACATGCACAATGCTTGTTGACACAGTGGAACGTATGCAATATGCTCAGTGGTGATGCTAGTATTATTGACAGATTTTGAAGTGTCCAAATGCCAATAGGAGAAAAAAAAAGGTGGTAGAACAACTTTTTTCCCCATCTGGCTCGATATTTTGTGGCTTTTCCGTCTTGTCTGGCTGCTCAACTTTCTTATGTCTTTTCCCTTGTGTAGGGGGTGAAGGTCTGCACGAGAGGGCCTAGGTTCAGGGTGAGAGCCGAAAGATAATAAAAGGTACCTAAGGGGCAACGTTACCATGCAGAGGGTGGTGCGTGAATGGAATGAGCTGCCAGAGGAAGTGGTGGAGGCTGCTCCAATTAAAGCACTTAAAAGGTCTCTGGATGGGTATATGTATAGGAAGGGCTTAGAGGCATGAGCCAAGTGCTGGCAAATGGGACCGGATTAATTTAGGATATCTGGTTGGACCGAACGGTCTGTTTCCGTGCTGTACATCTCTACCACTCTAAATAATAAAATGTATACTTTGACAAATTATAAACTATATCCATGTTAATAAGGCTCAGTACACCCCACACTTCACTAACCATTCTCAACAGGTCCTGCCCCTTCAATGACTGAGGAACATCCGCCTCCAGAATGCTCACCGGCTCCTGCCTGCTGTACAGCCGGCCGGTGTGGCCGTGACACAGCAGCTGCGCCAGGAAGGCGGCGGTGCCCAGTGACGGGTGTCTGCCCCGGGCCGCACGGCGCCATTTTCCTAACGGCCGCCCCTTCCCCGCTCGAGCGCCTTCTCCTCCCAACCGCCTTCACCCCCGCGTGACGTCAGCTCAGGGGGGATGGGCGGGGCCGGGGAGCCTCACCGTCACCAAGCAACAGCCACCTCACGCTACAACTGCTGCTACCTGAAGCGGGAAATCTGCATTTTAAAAGGGACATGGACATTTAACGGGCTATTTCTACAAATAGATTGAAATGGACAAAATTACATTTCAAAGGGATGTGGGCACATTCAAAGGGATATCTTAATATGCAAAATGTCGCAGTCATATCAAAATGAATCTACATTTCGAAGAGACGTTGCCCTATTTATAAGTAGAAATGACACTTTAAGAGACAGTCATATCTAAAGGGGTAAGTATACATTAACGAGGGGCAAGATTGCGCTTAGAGGAACACAACACATTTAAAGGGCATAACTACATTTGAAGGGGCATTTTTATATTTAAAAAGACACATTGAAATCTCATAATTAAAAGTACATGGTAATATTTAGAAAGCGTGACCACATTCGAAATAGTGCAGCCACTTTATAAGAAAAGGGATTTGGGCTGGGGGGCGGGGGGTAAGATTTAATTTTTAAGAAAATAAGCAAGTTATTACGATTTGGAATGGTCTTGAAGGGGTGATGGCACCAGTAAGTGGCAAAAGTTAATACAAAATTCTTGAACAGAAAATGATTCCAGATATATGTGGATGCAGGGAAATAATTCAACAAAAGAGCCATTACAAATTTATGGAGCAAACAATAACCTTTTGAGAGATATAAATTGGAGCATCAATATTTAAGTAGGATTGTTCACAACTGAATGACATTACCAGACTGAAAATTCACAGCCTAAAAAATGTTTTGGCATTTGATGAAGTTATTTGGGCAATAGCAAATGAAATATCAAAGAAATACAAAGTTATAAGGAGGGATACATATCTTGTTTAACCAAATACAATGGCAGTGCAGAGAATTTCAGAAATGCGCAATAAATATTCACAGTGTACCCCTTATTCAACTCATTCAAGAATTTCAAATTGTGTTTGAGGCAATTCAATGGTAAATGGCAACATTTGTTTGTTAATACACTCACCATAAATTGTGAATATGATTTTGATAAAAATAATCTGGTTAATCCCAAATGGAGCAATTAAGTGCAAAGTTACTTTCAACCATTTAATAAAACACTGTATTTTCATATGAAATAAAATTTGCAATGTTATAAAATCTTTACAAAGGTGGCACAGTGGTTAGCACTGCTGCCTCACAGCGCCAGAGTACCGGGTTCAATTCCCGCCTCAGGCGACTGACTATGTGGCGTTTGCACGTTCTCCCCGTGTCTGCGTGGGTTTCCTCCGGGTGCTCCGGTTTCCTCCCAAAGTCCAAAGATGTGCAGGTCAGGTGAATTGGCCACGCTAAATTGCCTGTAGTGTTAGGTTAGGGGTATGGGTGGGTTGCGCTTTGGCGGGTCGGTGTGGACTTGTTGGGCCGAAGTGCCTGTTTTCACACTGTAAAGGAATCTAATCTAAAGGAATCTAATCTAATATTAAACAAAATAGCTTTCCTGGGTGTCAATATTTACAACAGTTATGCAACTATTATTTGGCAATTAACCAACTAATTGAAATAATTTCAGAATAAATTAGCTGTTTCATTATTATACATTGAGATATTTTAATTAAAATGTCACAAAGGAAATCTTTAACACAAAGCAAAGTTAGATAAAATACAAAAGTATCTTGCAGAATTCACTTCAAATCATATCTGTTGAATCACAAAAAGATGATGCTCAATGTACCAAATGATGGACAATCACTTGTAATGATGGAAAAAATATTGTAAAGAATGTATATCTCTCAATTATATCTTAAATGAATATTTACTCTGCCTTGGACAACAACAACTGAAAGTTTTTTTTGACAAATTGAAAACTACAATAGCAAAGCTTTAGAAAATCCACCACGGAGCCAAATCTTGAATAAAAGTTTATTTCAGGTTTCTCCAGCTTCAATTAGCTGAAGAAGAAAAAAAATGCTTCTGGTTGGAGACGTGAATAAAAACGAATCAGAGGACTATGGACCAAATGCTGGCAAATGGGTCACTAGATTAATTTAGGATATTTGGTTGTCTGGACTGAAGGGTTTGTTTCTGTGCTCTACAACTCTATGACTCTATTTCTACATAGTCAGAATCAATTTCACAAAACTAGGATTAGGCCATTCATCCTTTACAGCCTGTCTTGGGCTGTGGCCTAACTACGCATGTTTCAATGCAAGTTTCAGAAAGATTTCAGCAGCTCTTTTCAAAAAGTGAACATACTTACAATGAGAATAGTTACATTGATATATTCAGAAACAATGTTAAAGATCAGTCATTTCAGAATGTCATTAAAACGTAGAGCTTTGCTAACAATAGGTGTGAATTCTGTGTATCCCAATATCGAGTCAGACTGACATTGTTGTTCGAAAAGCTCTGCATTTAAATGACATTCTTGAAGGTAATTTAAAACAAGTTCTGGGATTAATGTACCAAAGAACAGAAGCCCATTCTAAAATATGAAAGATTTAATCTAAAATTGTTTAGTGAAGGACATCTCCATGACCGTGGACTCCTTTGGCTATAAATTCTGTGATCATGACCTTACTGTCCACGACCAGCTGATGAAAGAGCAGCACTCTGAAATGGAGTGATCAGTAACAATGTCTCATTTGGATCACCCAAGGTTAGAAATGGAAGCATCTCTCTCCAAGGTTACAGTTTGATTTGCCCTTTCAACGTTCTTGAAATTTAAGGTGTTCCATTGTCGGGTTCAATTCTGATCCATTAAAATCAGTTTCCAGTCTCATCGGAGTGCAGAACCAACTCAACTGACGGAACAAACAAAACAACTTTTCGGTTTGCTTTTTAGATGTGACATCTTCTCTCCCCCTCCCTCTCTGGTGACCCAACAGGACTACCAGAGCTGGAAGTACCACTCTCGAAATACGATTGCTAACCTACAGTTTTCTTTTAAAGGATTTAAAAGCTGCTAGCCTGATCTCGCACAAAGCACAACAACAGACTGTTCACCCGTGCCTGAGCAGAGGAGAAATTTCAGGAGGAACAGATCACAAAATAACAACTGTTACCAGTCCCACAACATGTGTTTCCTTGGACAAAGTTAAAAATCTCATAACACCAGGTTATAAACCAACAGATTTATTTGGAAACACTAACGATTGGAGCACCGCTCTTTTATCAGGTTGGTTGTGGAGAATGAGATCATGATCATGGCATTTATAGCCAAAGGAGTCCAGTACCATGGAGGTGTGATATATTAAACAATTTTAGATTAAATCTTTCATCTTTTAGAATGGGTTTCTGCTCTTTGGCATGTTAATTCCAGAACTTGTTTTTAATTACCTTCGCAAGAAAGTCATTCAAATGCACAGATTTTCTAACAATAGGTGTGAATTCTGTCTGGGTCCCAGTGTTAAGTCAGATGGACATTTTTCATAGAAATGTTGTGCATTTAAATCACATTCTTGAGAAGGTAGTTTTTAAGATTAGGGTGTAGATTAGGCTGGATTGGCCATGCTAAATTACCCTTATTGTTCAGGATATGCAAGGTAGGGTGGATTAGCTATGAGAAATATGAAGTAAGGGGGTGGGTCTGGGTGGCAATGGTGCTAAATGCCTTCTTAACCATCCAGTCTACCAGTTCTTTGCAGGTTGCATAACTATGTATCTGAACCCTCCCAGGTCTCTGTTTTAACTATACAAGTCCTGTCCTTCCTCGTTTTAGTAAAATGCAATCCCTTGCTTTTATTCATACCTCTCTCATATATGCACACCCTAACATGCTCACACACTCACAGACTTATACTCCATCATACTCACTTTACCAAGCATGCACACACTCTTACATGCACACACACACACACACAACTCTATGGAGTGAATTTGTATTGGCAGAATTATATTTGTAGATCCTTTCAATTTTGCTCACAAAACGCACAATCTACAGGCAGTCGATCCATGTAATATTTTATATATTCCTACTTTAAAAACAGAAACTAGTCTGATTCAAGATTGGGATACTGACAGACTCGAACCTCACAACTTTAATGTATTGTGTGAGCTGAGATGTCACTTTTAAAAAAAAAAATATAAAACCATAAGTCATCTCAAGAACATGACTTAGATGTTGTTCTTGGATTTACATATTAATGAACCGAAACCTGCAACCCATTCTAAAAGGCATCAGTTGCATGACACTATGAATTTTGCTATAAGATTTGTGTCTTATGATCCTGCTCCACAGCTACCTGTGGAAGGACCGGCACTCCGAAAGCTCGTGCTTCCGAATAAATCTGTTGGACTATAACCTGGTCTTGTGTGATTTTTAACTTTATCCACCCCAGTCCAATACTGGCACTGCCACATCGTTTCTAGTGAACACAGTCCATACCTCCCAGTGCTGCCAGTAAACTTTACAATGCCAATGAAACACAGTACCTGCACTCCTGAAAAATTTACAATTTCTAATGATACTAGCTACCCATTCACTGCTCCACCCGATACACAACATTGAAAACTTAGTGCAGGAGGCTGAAAGAAATGAACAGCTTTAAAACAAAAAACCTCTTGGAGCTCAAAGCTTTCAATGAGAGTCTGAGCCTGCGATAAGTTCAGGTAATCTTTATTGTGACCCAACTTTGTTAAAGCTTCAGATCCCCCCAGCAAAAAGGTGTAGAAAAAGTAGCTGCTTTTTAAACAGCTCAAGGTCAAAGCGCGCATACTTCTCAACCCCCGCCCCCCCACCCCCATCCTACCTCACTTTCTTTCCTGTTGGTCATCACCAAGTTGTCCCTTTGTAATTGGATCCTTGGTACAGCCGTAACCTGGAGGAAGTATTGCCTCACTCAGCAATTTCACCCCACCCTAAAAACGGTTTCATCATCAGATTCTGAAATCCAGATTTCTGACCGAATTCCAATTCCGTGATCTGCCGCGGCTGGATTCAAACTCAGGAGTCCCAGGAACTGGGTTGATAGTCCAGTCCCTAATGGCACTCGGTTGTTGCTCCTTCAATCATCCTGCGATGGCACATGAACTCGTTGGTGCCTCCACAGGTGGGAGGAGCGGGTGAAGGCCTTCCCACACTCTGTGCAGCCGAAGGGCTTCTCCCCAGTGTGGATCCACTGGTGGGTCTGGAGATTGGAGGAATCGCTGAACCCCTTCCTGCACTCAGGGCAACTAAAGGGCCACTCTCCTGTGTGAACCCTCTGGTGTCTCAGCAGGATGGAGGAATTACTGAAGGCCTTCCCGCAATCTGTGCAGGGGAATGGCCTCTCCCCCATATGGATCCGCCGGTGGGTCAGCAGATTGGTGGAACTGCTGAAGGCCTTCCTGCACTCGGGGCAGCTGAATGGCTTCTCCCCAGTGTGGAGACGCTGGTGCTTCCACAAGTTGCTCACCTGACTAAATCTCTTCCCGCACTTGGGGCAGGTGAACGGCCTCTCCTCCGTGTGGACCCGCTGGTGAGTCAGCAGATGGGAGGAATTCCTGAAGGCCTTCCCACACTCGGGGCAGCTGTAGGGCCTCTCCCCCGTGTGGACCCGCCAGTGGGTCAGCAGGTCAGAGGAATGTCTGAATGCCTTCTTGCACTCGGAGCAAGAAAACGACCTCTCACCAGTGTGGAGTCGCCTGTGTGGCTGGAGGTTGAAGGAATTGCTGAAGGCTTTCCCGCACTCGGGACACGGGAACGGCCTCTCCTCTGTGTGGACCTGCTGGTGAGTCCGCAGGGCAGAGGCCTGGGTAAAGCCCTTCCCACACTCAGGGCAGCTGAAGGGCCTCTCTCTGGTGTGACTGCGCAGATGAGTTTCCAGGGCAGATGGGACATAGAAGCCTTTCCCGCAGTCACCACACTTCCATGGTTTCTCCACAGGGCGGGATTCCTCAGGTTTTTCCATGGCCGAAGCTTCAGCCGCACACAAACGCATGTAGAGCCCCTTCGCACCGTGATTTCATCTTAACAGGCGGTATAGCTGTTACACGCTCCACACTCAGTGCACTGCAACAGTAGGTCTCTCATCCAGTCCCACTGATACTGGAAATGTACTCGAACAGGAACCAAAAAGCTTTGCTCCTTCTCACAGAATCGCAGTCAAAAATCGTTGTGGTCCTGATGGATTGAGTGACCGTCAGACATTGACACCAAAGTGAGGACTGCTGACTCTGGAGAGTCACTGTCAAAAAGCACGGCACTTGAAAATTCACAGCACATCAAGTAGCATCCGAGGAGCAGGAGAGTTGACGTTACAGTTGATTTTGAAACTTCTGTCTTCAGATCTTCAAACGCTGTAAAAAGAGAATATAAAAGTCATCACTGTCAGTCCAGGGTAGAAATTCAGAACAAGCAATTCTGCTTTCTGGAGAACATTCTTTTCTTTTATTATTCCACAAAATTGAAAGTGCCATCCCATTCTCTCTCTCCCCTTCTGTTCTCACTCCACTTTAACTAATTCTCCTGAAGGTGTGGTGGAGAGAGAATAGATGGGGCAGAGGGTGTGTAGAAGGACTGGTCAGAAGGCAGAGGGTGAGGAATGAAATGACAGGGTTGCAGAGGGTTACGTGAGAGAGAATGGACAGGCTGTTTGAAGTATAGAGGGAGAATGGACAAGAAGCTGGGGATGGAAAGAGAATGGACAAGGGGCGCTGTGGATGGCAGGGGAGAATAGACAGTGGGATCTGTGGGTGATGGGGTGAATGGACAGGGAGAGCTGTGGCTGGCCAAGATCAAAAAAGTTGATGACAGTAAACATTTATCAGATTGTTTCTGGAACAGAAAAACTTGCACTGGCGTCTCCCAGAAGAGGGGTGTCTCGTATGTATTCCTTCAATTTGTTTTAAAATAATTGTTATGTATCTTAATTGTTAAGGTGTACCTGGCACCCAGAGAGATGGCTGTGGTTGTTGGAGGTCAGTCATCTCAGTTCCAGGACCGTCTCTGCAGGAATTCATAGGGTAGTGTCTTAGGCTCAACCATCTTCATCAATGACCTTCTTCCATCATAAGGTCAGAGGTGGTGATATTCACCAATAATTGCACAATGTTCACAATTCCTCACAAACTGAAGCTGTTCAGTTTGAAATGCAACAAGATCTTAACAATATCCAATGGGCTGATGAGTGACAAGTAACATTTATGCCACGCCAATGCCAAACAATGACTCATCCCCAAAAGAGATAATCTGACCACTGCCCCGTGATATTCAACAGTGTTACTGTCACTAAACACCCCACTATCAACATCCTTGGGGTTTACCATTGACCAGAAACTCAATTAGACTAACAACAGACAGAATGGCAATAAGTGCAGGCAACAGGTCAGGAATATTGTGGCAAGAAACTCCCCAAATCCTGCCCATCTTCTACAAGGCAGAAGTCAACAGTATAACGGACTACTCTCCCACCAGCTTGGATGGGTGCAGCTTCAACAACATTCAAAAAACTTGATACCATCCAGGACAAAGTCGCCTGCTTGATTGGCACCATCTCCACATACATCAACTCCCTCTGCCCGACTGTTCAGAAGCAGGAGTGCATATGATCTACAAGACACAACACAGAAATTCACCAAAGACCCTTAGAAAATACCTTCCAAACCAACAACCACTTCCATCTCGAAGGATCAGGCAACAGATACTTAGGAACACAACTTCTTGCAAGTACCCCTCCAAGCCACTCACCATCTTGACTTGGAAATATATTGCTGTTCCTTCAGTGTTGCTGGGTCTAAATCCTGGAATACCCTCCGTAAGGACATTATGGGTCACCGTACAGCGTGTGGACCACAGCAGTTGAAGAAGGCAGGTCACCATTACCTTTTCAAGCGGAACTAAATGCTGGCCAGCCAGCAAAGCTCATGTACCATGAATAACTTTTAATAAATGGTTGGAATCTGCAAACTAAAAAAAAATCAGTGTTCAGGTGGAATAGACGTCGGGCTTTGATTTGGTTCTGGATTAGTGGTGCTGGAAGAGCACAGCAGTTCAGGCAGCATCCAAGGAGCTTTGAAATCGACGTTTCAGGCAAAAGCCCTTCATCAGGAATAAAGGCAGTGAGCCTGAAGCGTGAAGAGATAAGCGAGGGGAGGGTGGGGTTGGGGAGAGAGTAGCATAGAGTACAATGGGTGAGTGGGGGAGGAGATGAAGGTGATAGGTCAGGGAGGAGAGGGTGGAGTGGATAGGTGGAAAAGGAGCTAGGCAGGTCGGACAAGTCCGGACAAGTCATGGGGACTGTGCTGAGCTGGAAGTTTGAAGAGCTTCAGGGCAGAGGAAATGACCTGGGAGTTGCAGTGGGAGAGGGACTCCCTGAGATTCTTGTAGAGAGAGGAGGAAAACTTCTTCAAGGCAGGCATGATTTGGTCCTTATTTGAGGACGGACAAAGAGCGATATACTGATACTGAATTGGAAATAGAGTTTCGAGTTAAACATCTGTAGTGTTTCACTCAGTGGATCAATTGAAAATCGATTAAAGATTGTCTCCTGGCGTGTATGTCATGACCACATGAAAAAGGACCGTTAAGAAGGCATATGGGACTCTTTATTTCATCTCGTTCATGGCTGATGTCCTACCCACAATCCTATGCGACCAAGATACTGCTCTATCGGCTGTGAGCAATGTTCATGGTGCTCATGTGTGAGATCGGAATGGGGCCCCGTCCCTCGTCGTTCTGATGGACGGTGCGACCAACCTTTGGGAATCCAAGGAGGACCGGAAGGAGCCTGGTCCTCCTGCCAATTAAAACCCCCGCCATTGTCTGAATGCGGAAGTTTGACCATGAACTTCTGAAGCTCTTCTCTCGCTAAATGAAGATTGAGTTTCAGTACACACTGCATCTTCCTTTCTCTGTTTAACATCTGGAGTACCGCACTCTCTTTTCTCGCCCCCTTTCCCATTTCTTTTCTTATCCTTGGGTTCAACTGTTGGTTTGTAGGAGCTGAGGGAAAAAGGAAGTCAATCGAGGGGAAGGGAGAGACTCTGGAAAAGGTTGGTTTAGATCTGTGCCTGTTAATGTTTGACAGGCTTTGTTTCCTGAGCTTGATACATTCACTTGTCTGGCAAAAAAGTATGGCCTCTTGATCCATGTTGGGGATGGAAGTGGATTATGCTGTGGGTGACTTGCTCGTAGTAGTCCAATAAGTATTGGATAAGTAATCATGACACACAAACCTTGAGTTATTGACTGTTTATTCGGGAGCTCACGGGGAGAGCCAAGTCGACCTAATAGTCACAAGTCACTCCGACGAGAAACAAAGAGTTATGTGATTATATAGGTGACTGTCATTTAACAATTAGCAAACTGTTAATTGCAGGATATTGAGTAACTAAGTCACATTGCCCAGCGACGTAGTGTCTGGACGGTGTTGGTTAGTAGCTGATAAATTTGCAATAGGTCCTTGCAAAGAGAAGGATATTCCCATGGAAGGAAAGAATTTGTTTATCAGGTAGCAGTACAGCTGCAAGGCTGAGTGTCTCTGTTGAGTCTGGGAATTAAGGGTAGTTGGGACAATGCAGGGAGGAGGAGCTCAGACAATGGATAGATCAGCCATGATCTTAATGAATGGCGGAGCTGGTTGGAAGGGCCAAATGGCCTATTCCTGCTTCTATTACTATGAAACTATAACCCTGCATTCCCCATGGCTAACCCACCTAACCTGCACATCCCTGGACACTGTGGCCAATTTAGCATGGCCAATCCAAATCATGGCCGGTGAGCAATGTCGTGATGTGGAAAATGAACATCAGAACAACAGAAAGGGACAAGGAGAGGAAATGTATCAGCAATCGAAACTGAATACTAATGTCACAAAAATTGAAATGATACATGGTGAGTCTGAATGTGTGCTGCATTGTAACAAAAGTGAATGAATTGACTGCACACATTGAAGTGAATAATTATGATCTGAGACTCCTTACAGAGACATGGCTTCAGGATGGCAAGGAGTGGATCCTGGATATTGAGGTGTAGTCAGATGGGAAGCGAGGTAAAGGCAGAGGGTTGGCACTGCTCACCAAAGCACTGAGCACACAGTAGTCTGCTGTCAGCTCGGGTTTCAGGGCCTGATTTCTCTGTCCTCTGATCTCCCTCTTCCCACAGAGTAAGATGTCGGTCTGTTCTCAGCTTTGCTGGACTTCTGCTGAAGCTTTCACGCCTCTTTTACAGCTTCCAGAACAAGAAAACATTCAGTCAATCGAAAGCCAACCCACAATCTCAGCCTGTCACCCATCCAGATATAGAGTGTAGTCAGAGCAGGGAATCCAACAAGAAAAATGAAACAAAATCAGAAATAAATAAATGCTTAATGTTTGTTCATTAGGAAGTAAACCAGAAATAGGGGCCTCCCAGGATCTTGAGAGTGCCCTATTTGAGGAATTCTCTCTCCCTAGATGTAACTATTAGTATTGTTGGGGCAAAGTAACTCGTGTGTCAAATCATTTAAAGCAAAGTAGTCAGGAGAGGAGACCTTGAGCAATTGACTAGCTTTATTCGTTGCCATGGGGAATTCCTCTTAGTTCAAAACAAAATCCGACGTATTCCAATAAAATACAGAATGTTACAAGTTTTATGTAAAACACAAGCCCCACTCTCCATTAATTATGCAACTGAGGGGCAGTTGTAAGGTTCACATACATTGTCCAGACCTACACTTCCTAATGCCTGCAAAACTGAATGTTTTCTTATACTGCAGGTTCAGCTAGGCTCGAATTACTAATAAGGGACAGAGAGAACCAATCCATCATTCTATGAAGCAGCACAGTATGATGGCCTGAGGAACAGAGACAGCCTGCAGCTACAAGGTCAGGCTATCAAAACAGAATTCCTTTGCCAGGGCTCAGACAGCATTATGTTAACAGGCTACATTTTCCTCTAAACATTGCTTTGTGATAAAATGGCTTCCACGCAGTTTTGTGTCAATTTTGATCAAATTCTCCTTTTTTATTAAAAAGAGGAGATTGGGGGTGTCAGCAAAAGGGGGATTATACCCAGAGCCAGGGGGATTGTCAGGAGGTAGTGTTTGGAGATCGGACTGTTAGTCCTCGGGTTCAGTAAGGACAGGGGCAGAAGGCTCCAAGGAAGGGGAATCATCATCAGGGGTTTCATCAGGAAGGGGAAATCTCGGCAACTGGGAGATCACTGGAGAGGAGGGCCACAACAGTGAACTGAGCCGAGCACAGGATTGTCTGCGGGGTGACTTTGATTTCCAATCGAGCAGTTCCAAAGGCAGGGGGAAAGAAAGCTTCAAGTCGCTCAAACTACATAAGGGCTCGCTTGGTACGAGTTCGGGATGGATGGGGATATGGGCACATAGCCAGCAGCTAGAATGGTTGACCTTCTGTGCATAAAGAAAAGTATTAAACTGTAATTTCTGTTTACTAGAGGTTATCAGGCCCAATCAAACATAGTTCGTGAAAGAAAGATAAGAAAGAGTGCAGTGAAAGGCAGAATAATCAGGCTGAGCCATTCACGGATGAAGGCTGAAGATGTGTCTCTGACGGGGTCTTCTGGTGTTCCTCCAGGAGGTGGCGCTCGTTTGCATTGTGTTGTGTGTGTCCATGCGGCCTCCCCTTGACCCTGACTGCTGACCGGGTAACCCAGCAGGACTAGGAACGGGCCTTTCCATCTCAGCTCCAATATGCCCCGGTCCTAATGCTGAGGCTTGGCGTACCCATGAATGTGAATTCTGAAGAGTTTTGGTTAACTGATGCAAATATTTCCCACTTGTCCAACATTAGAGTGTCAGCTGTTTCAGCCATTGGGATGGTTTTGATTCATCGACTAAATACATCTACTCTTATTAGACAATATTCATAACAATGTACGCGAGGTGATTCTATAAAAGCAAATTGTAGATAGGGAAAAAGGCTGACCAGGCAAGGAGGTGGTTAACAAACACACTCTCTGTCTGCCTGCTTGCCTGCACCTCTCTCTCAGCCTGCCTGCACCACTCTCTCTCCCCCTCTCTCTCTCTCTGTTCTCTCTCTCTCCCTTTTTCTTTCTATCTATCTGCCTCCCTCATGCGCATACGCACACATAAAAGTCCATGGCAGTGAATGTGTATCTGCAGAATTAAATTTGCAGATACATTCTATTTTGCTCAAAAAATGCACAATCTGCAGACAGTCAATACATGCAATATTTTGTGAATTTTGCTTTGGAAATAGAATCAGTCTGACTCAAGACTGGGACACAGAAGACTCTGACCTCACATCTTTAATGCACTGTCTGAGCTGAGATGTCACATTTTGCTATAAAACCTTGAGTTATCTTGAGAAGGTGACAGACAGAAGATGTGGGATTTACACAGTAATGATACCTGCAACCCATTTGAAAAGATGAAAAACTTAACAATCTAGGTTTGTTCAATATGTCATTTCAGTGGCAGGACACTAGAATGTTTTGCTATAAATTCTGTGTTTGTGATATTATTCTCCACAACCACCTGATGGAGGAGCAGCACTCCGAAAGCTGCTGGTTCCAAAGAAACCTGTTGGACAAAACGTGGTGTTGTGTGGTTTTTAACTTTGTCCAGATTAGGGTGGGTTGACCCTGCTAAATTACCCATAGTGCCCAGGGATGTGCAGGTTAGGGTGGATTGGCTATGCCAGGGATGTGCAGGTTAGGGTGGATTGGCTATGCCAGGGATGTGCAGGTTTGGTGTATTACTCAGGGTTAAATGTAGAGCGGTGGGGGAATAGGTATGGGTGGGTTACCCTTGGGAGGGTCAGTGTGGACTCGTGGGTCAGAGTAGCCTGCTTCCACACTGTGGGGATTCCCTGAAGGGAAGGGGTTCTCCTCCCCTTCTGCTGCAGGGCCGCGCAGGTGCAGTGAGGTGGCCCGCTGTCCACCTCGTCCCGCCCCTTAACCGTCACATTTCCCCGCCCCTTTAATGACGTCACAAGACAGAAGTGGCCCTGTCAGTTTGAGTGACACTCCCTCCCTCTGGGCAACTCCTATCCTGAGAGGGCCGGAGAGACGGGAGGCGGGGAAGTCTCTTCTGTTGTTGCAGCTGGAGTGAATTCAGGGAGGGAGCAGTCTCCACAAACTCAGTAGGTTTCTTAATTACCCCAGTGAAGAGGGACGGAAGAATAGAGATTGGAAAGGGGGAGGGGTGGACATTTTTTCTGTTTTGATGTTTAAAATGCACCCGATTCCCACCAGTAACTGCAACAGGTACAAGTACAGCACATGCAATATTCCTCATTGCAGCTTCAAGCCGGTTTTGCATCCTCTGTTCTTCCTCCACCTTGGACATTCAGCTTCCTTCCCTCATTCCCATCCCCCCGCCCTGATGTCCAAGCTGACCCGCAAAAGTTCCTCCATTCTTTCTCCAGTGTCTTTTGTGGGTTTTGAAAACTTTCTCCATCCTTCAATTGAGTAGATGAGTTGAGAAGTTATGTTGTAGCTGCACCAGGTTAGGCCACTTTTGGAATGTTGTGTGCAGTTCTGGTCTCTCTGCTAGAGGAAGGATGTTGTGAAACCTGAAAGGATTCAGAAAAGATTGACAAGAATGTTGTCAAGGTTTGAGCTGAACATGGTTGGGCTGTTTTTCCTTCGAGCGCCAGAGGCTGAAGGGTGACCCGACAGATTTCTATAAAATCATGAGGGGCATGGATAGGATAAATAGACAAGGTGTTTTCCCTGGGATGGGGGAGTCCAGAACTACAGGGTAATAGGTTTAGGGTGAGGGTGTGGGGAAGATTTAAAAGAGACCTTTGGGGCAATGCCTATGTTGAGGGTAGTGCATGTAAGGAATGAGCTGCCAGAGGAAGTGGTGGAGGCTGGTACAATCACAACATTTAAAAGGCATCTGGATGTGTAAATGAATAGGAAGGGTTCATTTTTTTTTAAATTGGCAGCTCTCAGAATGAACAGGATGTCTGTCACTCCTGTGTATTTTTTAAAAAAATTTTTTTCCTTTTAACCCCCATGCTACCGCCTAACTGCGGTAGTGCTTATTTTTTTCCCCAGAACCCATGTTGTGTGTGTGCAGGTGTGAGACACAGTGAGAGACACAAGGTGGATGAATCTTTATTCAATTTCCACCACCAGGAAGAAAGGAAACACCCGAGTGACCAATGACAAGCAGTGCCCTTCACAAATAGGAAGGGTTTACAGGGATATGGGCCAAGTGTTGGTAAATGGGACCAGATTGATTTAGGATATCTGATCAGCATGGATGAGTTGTACCAAAGGGCCTGTTTCTGTGCTGTGCATCTGGTAGACAATGGTCCTCAGAATTCTGTTCCCATTAGGCTCTCCCTTAACTCTCTTGCAAATGGTCTTGGTGACAGTATGAGATTCTGAAAAGAAACAGGTCCCATAAATGCGCAAGGGAAGGATTCCGTACATGGAGATGGGTATAGTTACTTATGCCGCATAAGGCCTACTGTATCCCAGCCAGTGGAACACAAGCTGTTTGTCTATACGGGCAGGAGGTATATGGCCCCTTTGTCTTACAGGAGTGGGTGAGACAAGTCTCAAATAGGCAGGAGATGTTATGTGGAACATGCACACCCATAGCTGGTTCCATTAAATCAATTCTCATATGACCCTGCAGTAGAGTTAAAAGACATCAGCAAACAGGTGGCAGGAGGGCTCATACAGTATTGGAAAACTTATCCTTAAGCATTTTGACTAAAAATGTTTAATTTTGAATTATACAACACATTTGCTGCACAATAGAAAATAGGCAGGGAGAGTAAGACAATTAAGAACGTTTGCCTGAACATCAGTGAATCTGTATAAACAGGACACCGAGTGATAACATTCATGGCTGTTCCTTGTGAAATTAATAACAATGTTTGATTCTGACCTCAAAATGAAACTCGCTACAAATTGACTTCTCCCTTGAATTATTGTCCTTCACTATTATCTGTCCAGTTCAGAACATGCAGTGCTTTTGTTAACTTTTTGTGTTTGTGACAGTATCGTCTTTGTAAACTTGTGTATAAAGGTAGTCTTCTAGGAGTAAGTGAGGACTGGAGATCAGAGCTGAAAATGTGTTGCTGGAAAAGCGCAGGAGGTCAGGCAGCATCCAAGGAGCAGGAGCTCATGCCCGAAACGTCGATTCTCCTGCTCCTTGGATGCTGCCTGACCTGCTGCGCTTTTCCAGCAACACGTTTTCAGCTATAAAGGTAGTCTGTTTGTGATAGTACAACAGAGTAGCCTGCCAGGGCTCTTGAAGGAAGAACAATGTCCTACTCTCCTGGGTTATTAGAATCCAGTTATGAATTATAGGTATCAGGGTTATGTTGTAACAGTGATGCTATTAGTAAATTAAAGGGATGATTAAAATTAAACTAAAACTGTCTGCAAGAGTTTTTGTGAAATTCCAGACTACCAAAGGTACGATCTCCGGGATGAACCAAGAGAGGCTTACAAGTTGAGTTCATAAGGAATTCCTTGGGCCGTCTCAAATCTGTACTTCATCAAGAGTTCTTCATTACTGTTACCAACAAAGTGCGATCCATTGTCCAAGCTAATGCACGCAGGTATACCGAAGCAGGGAATAATTTCCTTAAGCAAAATCTTCACAGTCTCAGCAGCAGTGTTAGGGGAAGGGTAGGCTTCAATCCACTTAGAAAAAACATCAACAATAAGCTAAACATATTTATAGCACTGACATTTCTGCAACTCAATGAAGTCCAGTTGAAGTGTCTCAAAGGGACCCTCCGGCAAGGGAGTTCTACCCGGAGTGCAAGGCAAGCCTTTTCCGGGGTTATGTTCCTGACAAATAAGACACCGGCCGCTAACCCTTTGAGCTCGTTGTTGGAGGCAGGGATGCCACCAAGCCGTCAGGAGAAAGAGGGCGACCGAACGGGCACCACCGTGAGTTGCATAATGTACACAGTCAATAACCCATAGAGCAAGATCATCAGACATACAAGTTTAACCCACGGGAGGAGTCCAGAGTTGGAATTGTCCTCCTGCCTATCACAGCCCCCCCCCATTGTCCAAATGCAGAAGTTGGACCATGAGCTTCTGAAGCTGCTATTGCTCTCCTCTCTCTCTCTGAATGAAGATTGAGCTTCACCCCAGGCTGCAATGCCCTTCCCCTGTCCAACATCTCTGAGCACGGTACTCTCTTTTCTCACCACCTTTTTCCAGAGTGGTGAAGGGAGGTGATTTGAAATTGGAGAACTCAATGTTGATCCTCAGGGCTGCAGGCTGCCCAGGCACAAGATGAGGTGTTGTTCCTCCAATTTGCAGTTTGCTTTGTTGTGGCAATGGAAGAAGCCAAAGATGGTCATATTGGGAAGGGGAATTAAAATGAGTGGCGACTGGGAGGTCCAGTCGGCTTCTGTGGACCCAGCTGCGATGCTCGGCGAACCATTCCCCAAGTTTATGCTCAGTCTCCATGATGTAGAGAAGACCACAGTTGGCAAACACATGGCAAATGGAGTGCCACAATGTAAAGTTACAGCCTTTGCTATGGAAATAAAAGCAGAAAGGAGGTGAATTTCCAATGCTGGAGATCAGAGTCGAAAAGTGTGGTGCTGGAAAAGCACAGCAGGTCAGACAGCATCCGAGGAGCAGGAGAGTTGATGTTTCAGGCACCAGTCCTTCGTCAGGGATGATGTGTGGATGTGCAAAGGGGCCTCAGTGTCCTCCTACACCAGTCACTGCCAGTTGTCAGACAGTTGCAGCAAGCAATCAGCAAGGCAAGTGGTATATTAGCAAGAGGAATTGAGTTCAGAAGTGGGAATGTCTCCCTGCAGTTAGAGGGTCATTGAATATATTCAAGGCTGAACTCATCTGATTTTGGAACAACGAAGAAGTGGACGTTTGTGGGGGAAGGCAAGAAAATGGTTTCAAGACCAGTCCAGAATAGTTAGTCAGACAGCACAGAAACAGACCATTCAGTCCAACTCGTCCATGCTGACTATATTCAGAAACTAAGCTAGTCCTACCTAGATTGGGCCATATCCCTCAGAACCTTTCCTATTCATGTACTTATACAAATGTTAAGTTGTAGAACGAAGAGACCTTGGACTGCAGGTTCATAGTTCCTTGAGAGCGGAGTCTCAGGAACATAGTGAAGAAAGCTTTTGGGATGCTTTCCTTCATTGGTTAGAGCATTGAGTATGGGGTTGGGAGGTCATGTGCAGCTGTACAGGACATTGGTGAGACCATTTTTAGAATACTGCATTTAGTTCTGGTCTCTCTGCTAGAGGGAAGATGTTGTGAAACTTTGACAGGAGTTGGAAAAGATTTACAAGGCTGTTGCCAGGGTTGGAGGGTTTGAGCTACAGGGGGAGGCTGAATAGGCCAGGGATATTTTCCCTGGAGCATGAGAGGCTGATGTTTAGCGGTAAGGATAAATTATACAAGAGGGACGGGTTGCACCTTAATAGGTGGGGGACCAGCATTCTGGCAGGTAGGTTTGCCACTGCAACACAGCTGCGTTTAAATTAAATAGTGGGGGGGGGGGGGGGGGGGGGGGGGGGGGGGGGGGGAGGGTAGTGGGGACAAGCTGGAAGTTTAAGAAGAAAGTTAGAACAAGAGAAGTCAAGAAAGACAATGGAATCAATGGAGCAGAAAACTCAAAAGAAAAGGATCATGCCATAAGGTCAAGTGAAATAGGGATTGATAGGAAGGGTGAGGGAAGTAACAAATTAAAAATATTAAATATGAATGCACGAAGCATTAGAAATAAAGTGGATGAGCTTGAGGCTCATTTGGAAATTGGCAGTTACGATGATGTGGGGATAACTGAGATGTGGCTTCAAGTGGACAGAGCCTGGGAAATGAATATTCAAGAGTATACGTGCTATCATAAGGACAGACTAACTGGCAGAGGGGGTGGGGTAGCCCTGTTGGTAAGGAATGATATTCAGTCCCTTGCACGGGGGGACCTAGAATCAGGGGATGTAGAGTCAGTATGGCGAGAACTGAGAAATTCTAAGGGTAGAAAGACCCTAATGGGAGTTATCTACAGGCCCCCAAACAGTAGCCTGGATGTAGTGTGTAAGTTGAATAAGGGGCTGAAATTGGCCTGTCACAAAGATATTAGTACAGTTGTTATGGGGGATTTCAACATGCAGGTAGACTGGGAGAAATCGTGGATGCATTGGTGATCATTTTCCAATGTTCTATAAATTCAGGATCAGTTCCTGCAGATTGGAGGGTGGCTAATGTTGTCCCACTTTTTAAGAAGGGAGGGAGAGAGAAAACAGAATTATACACCAGTGAGTCTGACCTCAGTGGTGGGAAAAATGCTGGAGTCAAGTATAAAGGATGAAATTACAACACATCTGGATAGCAGTAACAGGATCGGTCAGAGTTGGTGTGGATTTATGAAGGAGAAATCATGCTTGACTAATCTTCTGGAATTTTTTGAGGATGTAACTCTGAAGACGGACAAGGGAGATCCAGTGGATGTAGTATACCTGGACTTTCAGAAAGTCTTTGACAAAGTCCCACATAGGAGGTTAGTGAGCAAATTTAGGGCACATGGTATTGAGGGCAAAATACTGACATGGATTGAAAATTGGTTGGCTGGCAGGAAACAAAGAATAGTGATAATGAAAGTAAGAATAATGGCAGGCAGTGACCAGTGGTGTGCCGCAGGGATCAGTGCTGGGACTGCAGCTTTTTACATTGTACATTAATGATATAGATGAAGGTATTAAAAGTAATATTATCAAATTTGCTGATGCCACAAAGCTGGGCGGCAGGGTGAAATGTGAGGAGGATGTTAGGAGAATACAGGGTGACCTGGATAGGCTAGGTGGGTGGGCGGATGCATGGCAGATGCTGTTTAATGTGGATAAATGTGTGGTTATCCACTTTGGTGGCAAGTACAGGAAGGCAGATTACTACCTAAATGGAGTCAAGTTAGGTAAAGGAGATCTAGGTGTTCTTGTACATCAGTCAATGAAAGTAAGCATGCAGGTACAGCAGGCAGTGAAGTAAGCTAATAGCATCCTGGCCTTCATAACAAGAGGAATTGAATAAAGAAGCAAAGAGGTCCTTCTGCAACTATACAGGGCCCTGGTGAGACTGCACCTGGAATATTGTGCGCAGTTTTGGTCTCCAAATTTGAGGAAAGACATTCCGGCTATTGAGGGAATGCAGCATATGTTCACGAGGTCAATTCCCAGAATGGCGGGACTATCTTATGCTGAAAGATTGGAGCGACTGGGCTTGTGTACGCTTGAGTTTGGAAGGCTGAGAGGGGATCTGATTGAGATGTACAAGATTATTAAAGGATTGGACACTCTGGAGGCAGGAAGCATGTTTCCGCTGATGGGTGAGTCCTGAACCAGAGGACACAGTTTAAAAACAAGGGGTAGGCCACTTAGAACGGAGTTGAAGAGAAACTTCTTCACCCAGAGAGTGGTGGGTGTATGGAATGCTCTGCCCCAGAAGGCTGTGGAGGCCAAGTCTCTGGATACTTTCAAGAAAGAGTTGGATAGAGCTCTTAAGGATCGTAGAATCCTTGTGGGCGGCACGGTGGCACAGTGGTTAGCACTGCTGCCTCACAGCGCCAGAGACCCGGGTTCAATTCCCGACTCAGGCGACTGACTGTGTGGAGTTTGCACATTCTCCCCGTGTCTGTGTGGGTTTCCTCCGGGTGCTCCGGTTTCCTCCCACAGTCCAAAGATGTGCAGGTCAGGTGAATTGGCCATGCTAAATTGCCCGTAGTGTTAGGTAAAAAGGGGTACATGTAGGGGTATGGGTGGGTTGCGCTTCGGCGGGTCGGTGTGGACTTGTTGGGCTGAAGGGCCTGTTTCCACACTGTAAGTAATCTAATCTAATCTAATCCAAGGTTATGGGGATAAGGCAGGAACAGGATACTGATTGAAGATGATCAGCCATGATGGTGCTGGCTCTAAGGGCAGAATGGCCTACTCCTGCATCTATTGTCTGATGGATGTTCATAAGGGGCATGGATTGGGTGAATATCCAAGGTCTTTTCCCCTGGGTATGGGAGTCCAGAACTAGAGGGCATATGTTTGAGCTGAGAGGGGAATGATTTAATAGGGACCTGAGGGGCAGACCTGCTCGCTCTCAGCAGTATCCCACTTTCAGGTGGATTTATCTTGACGTTAGTCTTGACATTTTTGCTTTTCTGCCCCTGTAAGATCCTGAATCAGCATCTTCAGGGGAGTTAGTTCGAGCGGAGTGAGAACAGACGGGGAGAGAGAGAGTGGGATGGTGCTTTCAATTTTGTGGAATAACAAAAGAAAAGAATATTCCACAGAAAGTAGAATTCCTTGTTCTGAATTTCTACCCTGCACTGACAATGATCACTTTTGTAATCTCTTTTAACAGAGTATTGGACGATCTGAAGACAGAAGTTTCAAAATCAACAGATGAAGGGCTCTCCATTGTCTGCAGTCCTCACTTTGACATCAATGTCTGACAGTCACTCACTCCATTGGGACGACAACAATTTTCCAACTATGATTTTGTGAGAAGGAGCAAAGCTTTTTGGTTCCGGTTGGAGTACATTTTCAGCATCAGTGGGACTGGATGAGAGACCCTACTGTTGCAGTGCACTGAGTGTGGAGCCTGAAGCAGTTATACGGCCTGGAAAAAGAAATTCACGGTGGGGAGGGGCTCCACACGCGTTTGTGTGTGGCTGAAGCGTTGGCCATGGAGAAACCCGAGGAATCCTGCCTTGTACAGAAACCGTGGAAGTGTGGCGACTGTGGGAAAGGTTTCCATGTCCCGTCTGTCCTGGAGACTCATCGGCGCAGCCACACCGGGGAGAAGCCGTTCTTCTGCTATGTCTGCGGGAAAGGCTTCAGCGATTCCTCCAACCTGCTGACCCACCAGTGAGTCCACACGGGTGAGAGGCCCTTCATCTGCCCTGAGTGCGGGAAGGCTTTTCGTGATTCCTCTGCCCTGCTGACCCACCAGCGGATCCACCCAGGGGAGAGGCCCTTCAGCTGCCCCGTGTGCGGGAAGGCTTTTCGTGATTCCTCAGCCCTGCTGACCCACCGGCGGGTCCACACCGGGGAGAGGCCCTTCAGCTGCCCCGAGTGCAGGAAGGCCTTCAGCAATTCCTCCAATCTACTGACCCACCAGTGGGTCCACATGGGGGAGAGGCCGTTCAGCTGCCCCCAGTGCAGGAAGGCCTTTACCCAGGCCTCCACCCTGCTGAGGCACCGGCGGATCCACTTGGGGAGAGGCCGTTCCCCTGCACAGAGTGCGGGAAGGCCTTTAGCAATTCCTCCAACCTACTGACGCACTGGCGGGTCCACACAGGGGAGAGGCCGTTCAGCTGCCCCCAGTGCAGGAAGGCCTTTACCCAGGCCTCTGCCCTGCTGAGGCATCGGAGGATCCACATGGGGGAGAGGTCCTTCAGCTGCCCCGAGTGCGGGAAGACCTTTACCCAGGCCTCCACCCTGCTGACCCACCGGCAGATCCACACGGGGGAGAGGCCTTTCAGCTGCTCAGAGTTTGGGGAGGGGTTCAGTCAGGTGAGCCACCTGCAGAGGCACTAGCGGCTCCACTAGGGGGAGAGGCCCTTCAGGGGCCCCGAGTGCAGGACGGGGTTCACCTGCTCGATTTAAGCTGCTGATCCACCAGTGTCTCCACACCAGGGAGAGGCCGTTCACCTGCTCCTCCCAACTGTGGACGCACTTAAGCGGCGACGGCCGAATGCCATTATCGACTGGACTGTCAACCCAGCTTCGGGGCTGCTGGGTTCGAATCCAGCCGCGGCAGATGGCGGAATTGGAATTGGGTCAGAAACTGGAGTTCAGAATCTAATGATGAAACCATTTTTTGTTGGGGGGGTGGGTGGAGAAAACCCCCATCTGATTCACTCACATCCTTTTTAGGGGAGGAAACTGCCGTTGTGGGAAAGGATTCACTCAGTCGTTCCAGCTGCATTCTTTACCCAGGCTGGCCTACACGTGACTCCAGACCCACAGCAGTGTGGTTGACTCGACACTGCCCATCCAACTTACTTGGATACAGGTTGAAATTACTGAGTGAGGCAATACTTCCCACAGGTTAAGGCTGTACCAAGGATCCAACTACAAAGGGACAACTCGGTGGTGACCAATACTAAGGAAAGTGTGGTTGTGGGGGGATGTGCGTGCACTTTGGTCTTGAGCTGTTTGAAAAGTAGCTACTTTTTCTCTGCATTTTTGCTGGGGGGGGATCTGAAGCTGTAACAAAGCTGGATCGCAATTAAGGTTACCTGAACTTACTGCTAGGCTCAGACTCTCATTGAAAGTTTTGAGCTCCAAGAGGTTTTTGTTTTAAAGCTGCTCATTTCTTTCAGCCTCCTGCACTGAGTTTCCAATGTTGTGTTTCAGATCGAGCAGTGAATGAGTAGCTAGTATCGTTAGAAATTGTAAATTTTTCAGGAGTGCAGGTACTGCGTCATTTCATCAGCATTGTAAAGTTTCCTGGCAGCACTGGGACTGTGTTCACTAGATGTGGAGGTGCCAGTTTTGGACTAGGGTGGATAAAATTTAAAAACTCTCACAACACCAGGTTTATTTGAAAGCACCAGCTTTTGGAGTGCTGCTCCTTCATTGGGTAGCTGTGAAGCAGGATCAAAGACATTACATTTTATAGCAAAAGATCACCGTGTCATGCAACTGATAGGATATATTGAACAAACCTAGATTGCTGTGATTGTGTGCATGTGAGTTTGTGCGTGAGTGTGCATGTAAGAGTGTGTGCATGCTTGGTAAAGTGAAAGTGTGTTGGAGTATAAGTCTGTGAGAGTGTGGGTGTATGTGTGTATGAGACAGGTATGAACGCAAGGCTTTATGTTTTACTAAAACAAGAAAGGCCAGGATGTGTACAGTTAATTGTAGGACCCTGGGTCATGTTGTAAAAGAGAGAGACATAGAGTCATAGAGATATACAGCATGGAAACAGACCCTTCGGTCCAACCTATCCACGCCGACCAGATATCCCAACCCAATCTAGTCCCACCTGCCAGCACCCGGCCCGTATCTCTCCAAAGCCGAGACATGGGGAGGTGGGGTTTAGGTATGTGGTTCTTTGAAAGTTGTATCACTGGTAGACAGGGTGGTTTAGAGTACTGGGTACAGTTCGGGTGGCCCTGTAATACGAAGAAGACTATTAGAGAGGGTTCGGTAAAGATTTACTAGGACATTGCCAGGACTGGAAGGTTTGAGTTATAAGGAGAGGCCGGGACATCTTTCACTGAGCACAAGGAGGTTGAGGGGTGACCTCATCGAGATTTATAAAATCATAAGGAGTGAAGTTCGGTAAATAGCAAAGGGCTCTTCCTTCGTGTAGGGGAGCTCAAAACTAGGGGGCATATTCTTTCAAGGTGAGAGGAGAGAGATTTAAAAGGAACCGGAGGGGCACTGTTTTGACAGAGGGTGGTTTGTGTGTGGAATGAATTTGCTGAGGAAGTGGTAGATGCAGGTACAGTTACAACATTTAAACGACATTCGGATGGGTACATGAATAGAAACGTTTAGAGAAATATGGGACAAATGCAGGCAAGTGGGACTGGTTTAGTTTGGGAATCCTGGTCGGCATGGACAAGTTGGACCGAAGGGTCTGTTTCTGTGCTGTATACGTCTATGATCTTATTGAAACCAATAGAATTCTGAAAAGGGCTTGATAAGATAGATGCCGATAAAATGCTCCTTTTTGGGGAGAGTCAATAGAATCCCAACAATGTGGAAGCAGGCCATTCGGCCTATCTATTCCACACTGGCCCTCTGAAGAGTGTCCCACCCATATCCATCCCCTCACTCTGTATTTCCCCTTCCCCCACCTCACCCCAGCTCCAAAATTCCAGCTCAGCACTGTCCCCATGACATGTCTTACTTGCCTATCTTCCTTTCCACCCATCCACTCCCCCCTTCTCTCTGACCTATCACCTTCATCCTCACCCCCATTCACCCATCATACTCTTTGCTACCTTCCCCCCACCCTCCTCCCTGTCCTATCCCCTCCATCCCCACCCCCATTCACCTATTGGACTCTATGCTACTTTCCCACCACCCCCATCCCCACCCTCACCCTCCTCTCAATTGTCTCTCCACCCTGCAGGCACTCTGCCTCTATTCCTGATGAAGGGCTTTTGCCTGAAACGTCAATTTTCCTGCTCCTCGGATGCTGCCTGCACTGCTGTGCTTTTCCAGCACCACTCTAATCAAGAATCTGGTTTCCAGCATCTGCAGTCCTTGTTTTTACCCTGTATTTCCCATGGCTCATGCACCCTAACCTGCACATCCCAGGGCACTATGGGTAATTTAACATGACCAATGCACCACAGCCTGCCCATCCCGGGGCACTATGGGTAATTTAGCATGGCTAATCCAACATAACCTACACCTTAATCTATAAATTAGATTAGTCCGCAAGGGTGAAAAGTACAAGGATTTTAAAAAAAATCAGTGACGATAAAAAGTACAAGTACAAGGTTAGTGACAGGTGTCTGCCCTGGGCCGCGCAGCGCCATTTTCCTAACAGCCGCCCTCCCGCCGCTTCCCCGCTCGAGCGACTTGTCCTCCCAACCGCCTTCGCCCCCGCGTGACGTCTGCACGGAGGGATGGGCGGGGCCGGGGGAGCCTCACCGTCACCAAGCAACAGCGTCACCAATGGACCAACAATCGAAACTGGATACTAATGTCACAAAAACTGAAACGATACATGGTGTGTCTGAATGTGTGCCGCATTGTAACAAAAGTGAATGAATTAACTGAAATTTAAAATGAACCGAAGAGGCAACTCCTATATTCAGAGGATGATGCGTGTAAGGAATGAGCTGCCAGAGGAAGTGGTGGCGGCTGGTACAGTTACAGCATTTAAAAGGTACCCAGCTGGTGTAATGGAAAATTAACATTTATTGTGAAATCTATAAAAGCACAGGGAAACAAAGAAATAAGGGCCTGACTTTGGAGACAGGCAGAAAAAAAATGTAAAGTTAAACCGACCTAACAGCAGACTTACAAGGCCAGTAAACTACCATATCAACAGTCAAGGAATAAGAAAAACAACTCCATACATGAAAAGGACCTCAAATGTTCCAGGCTCCTGGCCTTGAGCTGTTGATAAGGAGAAGTGAATCCAGCCAGGACTGACACAGTTAAGGCGAGTGTTGTAGAGCAAAGAGACCTTGGACTGCAGGTTCATAGTTCCTTGAAATTGGAGTCGCAGGTAGGCAGGATAGTGAAGAAGGCGTTTGGTATGCTGGCCTTTATTGGTCAGAGCAGAGAGCACAGGAGTTGGGAGGTTAAGTTGTGGATGTGCAGGGCATTGGTCAGACCACTTTTGGAATACTGTGTTCAGTTCTGGTCTCCCTGCTGTAGGAAACATGTGTGATACTTCGAAAGATTGACAAGGCTGTTGCCAGATTTTGAGGGTTTGAGCTACATGGAGAGGCTGAATAGGCTGAGAATATTTACCCTGGAGCATCGGAGGCTGCATGGTGATCTTATAGACGTTTGTGAAGGGCATGGATAGGGTGAGTACTTAAAGTCTTTTCCCCAGGGTAGGGGAGTCTGTGGCACAGGAAGGAACCGTAATGACCTCCTTAGGAGACAGACATATGCTGCAACTGACAGGGTACCCTTCGTTGTTCTGTACTTCCCAGGGGCTGAAAAATTACGCCATGTTCTTCGTGACCTGCAACACATTATCAATGAAGATGAGCACCTCACCAAGACCTTCCCCACACCTCCACTACTTGCCTTTAAACAACCGCTAAACCTCAAACAGATCATTGTTCGTAGCAAACTGCCCGGCTCTCAGGACAACTCCATGCAACCCTGTCACGGTGGACGCTGCAAGACGTGTCAGATTGTGGACATAGATACCACTATTATGCGTTGGAACACCTCCCACCTTGTGCATGGCAGGTACTCATGTGACTCAGCCAACGTTGTCTATCTTATACGTTGCAGGCAAGGATGCCTGGAGGCATGGTACATTGGGGAAACCGAGCAAAGGCTACGACAACGGATGAATGGGCACCGCACAACGATCAACAGACAGGAGGGTTCCCTCCCAGTTGGGGAACACTTCAGTGGTCCAGGACATTCAGCCTCGGACCTTCGGGTGACCATCCTCCAAGGTGGACTTCGGGACAGGCAGCAGAGGAAAGTGGCCGAGCAGAGGCTGATAGCTAAGTTCGGTACCCATAGGGAGGGCCTCAACCGGGACCTTGGGTTCATGTCACATTACAGGTGATCACCATTGCACTACACACACACACATATATTCCTACACAAACACACACGGGCACAGGTACACACAGACGTGCACACAGGCGTCCACACACACCCTTATAGACACACACACTCACACATGCACCCCCTCACAGACTTAAGACACTCTGCACTCACTACACGCACACACACACTCATACATACACACACATTCTCACACTCTCAACTCCCAACCCAGACAGACACACATACACAGACAGACAAAGACCCACATGCACACATCGATTTTGTGTGGTGAATTTGTACTTGCAGAGTTACATTGTACTTTGCTCAAAAACTGCATACATTCATGTAGAACTGTATGAATTTATGTAAAACTCTGTTATATCACTTTTTAGATTAGAATCAATCTAAACATCAGGTCATAGACAGAGAACACAGGGGGCTAACTCCTTCAAAATATTATCTAGCTATCGCCACTGTTAACACCTAACCCGAGAATGCAACTTTAAAAAAAGGGTTTTGTGATTTACACATGAAAGAAGTGAAACTATCACTGTATTCTGACAGATGAAAGGCTTAACAGACAATCAATTTTTCAATGTATAATTTCAGTTACATCACACTGCAAATTTTTGCTATAAATTCTGTGTTACGATCGAGCCCTCCACTATCACCTGATGAAGGAGCGTCGCTCCGAAAGCTAGTGTGCTTCCAATTAAACCTGTTGGACTATAACCTGGCGTTGTATGATTTTTAACTTTGTACACCCCAGTCCAACAGCGGCATCTCTAAATCAAGGCAATCGGAGTTTTTTTAAAACCCGAAAAATAACGAAGTTTAACGACGCGAACCCGAAAATAAACGAAGGCAATCGGAGTTTCTTTAAACCGAAAAGTAACGAAGTTTAAGTGACGCGACCCCAAAATAAACGAAGCTACAACCCGAAAAATAACGAAGTTCAAATGAAACGAACCCGAAAATAAACGAAGTTTAGGCAATAGGAGTTTTTTTTTAAACCGAAAACTAACAAAGTTAACACAACCCGAACCGAAAATAAATGAAGTTTAAGCGATCGAATTTTTTTCTATTAAAAAGATAACGCCAGAAAATAACCAATCTCTGGAGATTGATTTTGTTTTATTTCTGAAAGCAACGAAGCTCGGGAGAAAGAATTTTTTTAAAAAACCAAAAATTAATAAAGCTTGGGAATTCAGATTTCAACCCTCCCCTCAGAGTTCAGCAATTTTCGAAGAACACTATCCGTAAGTACCAAAGCACCCTCAACTCCAATTAATCTCTCCCCCCTTTTTAAACATTTAACAAGTCCCCCAGACTCAACCATTGCTAAGATCGATCCTTTCGGGCTGGACTGGTCGCGTTAGACACCACTTGACTGACAGGAAAACCAAACGTTCTCTAAATAATCACGTCTGGCAGGCCGAATTCCTCAACACTCAACAGTGAGGGACATTTAACTCGTACACTGCTGTTCACAATCTGTCCGAGCCGAAACGTGCCAGGGCACCAAAATGAAGATCTGCGTCTCCTCAAGAGGGGCCTCTTGGTTCGAGATCGGTTAAAGGAATCGACAAATGCGGTGTATTCGAAAAGCAAGGTTCATTAGTTTATTGAATTAAGGTATCTTAACGCAATTCTATCCAGCAACACAGAGATTGAAGCTTCTGTGTTCCGTGATGAAGTTGCACAATTACATTTGAAAATTGCACATGATTTATATATTTTTAAAGAAATAGTAGTCTTAATTACGAGAAAGACCAATCACATATAATAAGGTGACATGATTTACAGCAAAATAATCCAATATATTTTCTTTAAGAAGGATATCTAATTTACATAAAGTGTCATGCCATGTATTAGTTCAAGGTTAGTTCAAATGGTCAAATAATGTGTCAGTATTCATCTTATGAAAATTCTATTGTCCTCTTATCTTTGAACTGCAAGTTAATTCTGCGATTCAGCAGTATGGTTCACAGGCCATTTTGTAGTATTCTTTTAAATCGAGAAGCCATTTTGTTGAAATAAAAATGTACATATTTTGTTGCCTAAATTCCAACTTTAGATCCTCACACCCACCTCCCAATTCAATCTATTACGACCAGACTAGGCAACAGTTTCTTCCCCCAAGCCATCAGGCTCCTTACCACTACATGATTGGACTCTTTTCCATCTGACTATTTTTGCACATTTTCGAATTTCTGCTAGAAAAATGTCTATTATTTATCATTCTTTTATTATGCTGTAACTTGCGTGTTTTGCACTCTGGTCCCTCGAAGTAGAGGAGATGACAGAAACATTGGAAGCTGGTGAGAGAGCGTTCACAAAATTAATCCCGGGAATTGACGTGTTTGCTAATGATGCAATGTTGAGTAGCTTAGCTGAGCATTCGTTCGAGTTTGGAAGAATGAGAGGAGATCTGAATGAATAAATATCAGAATTTTAGTGGGCCTGAAAGGTTAGTTGCCAAAAAGGTAGTGTTCATTTGTGGGAGAGTCTCAGACCAGAAGGAATAGCCTCTAATCTTAAGTGTTTGCATATTTATGATGGAGATGAGGTGGATATCTTCTCTCAGAGGGTAATGAATGACAGGGCTATTGAAGTTCAGTCACTAAGTATAGTCAAGGCAGATGTTGGGCAGAATTTTAATCAATAGGGGAATCAATAATAAGGCATGAATGTGGATTTTTGGATTATAATATTAATCATTATGGTAATAAATGGTGGAGCAGATTCGATGGGGTGAATGGATTATTTTGGCCGAAGGGCTTATAAACATCCTGTGGGACCTTGACAGGGGAGATATGGATAAAATGCTTCAACTTATGTATGATATTCAGACCTAGGGTTCCACAGGATCTGTCAGTCAACATTTTTCAGCATTTTTAGGAGAACGGGAATGAGGGTGATAATAGCCACAGTAGAGTAAGAATGGAGGGAGACTGTAGCATTACGATTCACATTTTTGAGGGAAGGAGAAAAGAAAGAATGTTCCACAGAAACCAGAATTGTCTGTATTAAATTTCTATACTGTGTAGACAGCAATGTCTTCTGTAATCTCCTTTTACAGGATACGAGAAAGGGAGGATTTACAGCCAGAAATCTCAAAACAAGATCTGATAGAGACAATCAATTCATTGGCACGGGAATATCATCGGCCTTTGAATCTAGTAGAATTTTTTTATTTCTCTCCTGTCCTGTCTGCTTCACAAGGTTTCAAACATCAGTGAGACTGAGGTATGCATACCTGAGTGAGAGTGTTCCAATGAACTGACTGTGGGAAGAGCCTTAAGAGGGAACACAGCCTGAAATAGCAACACCCCATTTGCAACAGCAATAGATGGAACACGTTCCATACATGAGTGGTCTTTCAACCAATTGTCAAAGCTGGAGAGAGACAAGGATTCCCACATAATGGAGAAATCGTGAGAGCCAATATCTTTGCCCTTTCCATTCCTCATCCTGGGAGGGAGAGAGAGAGGGAGGAAACACTATTCACTTGTAGCAACTGAAGTGAATCCAGGGAGGGAGCAGACTCTGCAAAGGTGTCAGATGCTCTCTGTCCTTCTTAACGGTATATTAATTTTTTTCCCCTCAGTTTGATAGGTTTATTTAAATACAATTTGCATTGTGGTAAAAGATAGCTTCAGAATTAAAAGGGTAGTTACTCATGGGATGGAGCAGAATCTAAGGGATTGGCACGTTGATATAAAATGTAGACATATGTTGCTTCATATGGTGTATATCTGATATTATTCGCTGTTATAAAAGCCTTGTGGCTATTATTTTTCACATTCTAATCTAGCACTGAAGTGATGTTCTGTATTTCTTGTCATCTTGTTTATTGAATAGGACAGCAGAAAGTCATTCAGCAACTTTACTGGTTTATTTTTCTCAAAAAGCCTTGACATTTCATTTTCATTGTCCTTGATTCAGCTCCATTTCCAGCGCCTTTGTCGGCAGCTTGTTCCAGGTTATTGTCACCGAAATGAAGATTTCCTCCATACACACTTAAGGCTATCTGGCTGCATGAGGGTTTTCAGGTTTCTGTATCCTGGATAATATGTGATCAGGCATCTGGCAAACTACAGGAATTGTCACCTATGTTATGTTCATTTAACAGTATTGACTGTGATCACGTGTTTTGTGAATTTATTTTTGCAGGAAGACATGTAGAAAGAAATCTGAAAGCAAATGATACATCAACTTCTGACAGAGCCACTTGATTCATTGGGACTTAAATATCAGCAACCATTCCAATTGAGAAGAAATGTTTGCTTGAGAGATTTTGGACACTTTGGCAGGAAGAATACGGAGACACCCAAGTGAGGGAGATTCAGTGCACTGACTGTGAAAAGTGCTTGAAACCAGTTACTCAGTTTGGGGAATCAAAGTCTCACCCCTCACGGTGGAGAGAGACTGTGTACCCATTCTGTTGGTAATTTCAAACCCAGAGCGACACAAGGAAAGCTCTCCCCATGGGGAAACTGTGGAAATGAGGGGACTGTGGGAAAGGGTTCCCTTCCCCGTCAGTGCTGGAGACTCATAGAAGCATTCACACAGGGGAGATGCCATTCTCCTGCTCTGTGTGTGGGAAGGGATTCAGTTGGCTGTGCAACCAGCTGATGCACTGGCATGTTCACACGGGGGAGAAGCCATTCACTTGCTCCAAGTACAGGAATACATTCGTCAATTCTCCTGGCCTGCTGAAACATCCTTGGGTCCGCACTGGGGAGAGGCCGTTCACCTACTGTCACTGCAGGAAGAGGTTCATGAGTTCATCCACCCTGCAGACATACCAGTGGGTCCACACTGGGAGAGGCTGTTCTCCTGCCCTGAGTGCAGGAAGGGATTTAGTTCGGTGGACAACTTCCGGAGGCACTAGTGAGTTCATGTGCCATCACTGGGATCGAAGGAGCAATGGCCGAGTGGTATTATCAACTGGATTCCTACCTCAACTTTGGGGAATTCCCGGGTTTGAATCCCGCCATGGCAGATTGGAATTTGGTCAGAAATATGGAGTTCAGAATCTAATGATGAAACCATTTTCAGGGGGAAAACATCCTCATCTGATTCACTCATGATTTTTTTAGGGAAGGAAACTGCTGTTGTGGGAAAGGATTCACTCAGTCGTCCCAGATGCATCCTTTACCCGGTCTGGCCTACACATGACTCCAGACTCTCAGCAATATGGTCGACTTTAAACCCCGTCCCCACCCCTGCCCCCGGAAAATGAGTGGGGAGAAACTTACTTGGATACAGTATATGGGTTGAAATTGCTGAGTGAGGCATTACTTCCTCTGTGTTAAGACTGTATCAAGGATTCAGTTACAAAGGGACACCTCAGTGCTTACCAATAATAAAGCAACTGGGGTATCAGGGGAGGTCAGGGGTGTGTGTGTGTGCTTTGAGCTTCAGCTGTTGAAGAAAAGGAAAGCTACTTTTTGTAATTTTTTTGCTGGAGAGATCATGAAGCTGTAACAAAGTTGGGTCGCAATAAAGGTTACCTAAATTCGGACTCAGACATTGAAATATTTAAAATCCAACAGGTTTCTGTTTTAAAGCTGCTCACTCAGCTTCCAGCACAACGTTACCAAAGTCGTGTATCAGAAGGAGCAGTGAATCAGTAGCAAGTATCGTTAGAAACTGTTAAGATTTTCATCTCTGCAGGTACTGCATCGTTTCATCAGCATTGTAATGTTTACTGGCAGCAGCAGGAAGTGTTGTGGCTGTGTTCATGAGAAACAACGTTAAAAATCACATATCACCAGGATATAGTCCAACAGGTTTATTTGGGAGCACTAGCTTTCGGAGCGCTGCTCCTTCATCAGGTAGCTGTGGAGCAGGATCATAAGACACAGAATTTATAGCAAAAGATCAGTATCATGCAACTGAAATGATATATTGAACAAACCAAGATTGCTGTTAAGTCTTTCATCTTTTAGAATGGGTTGCAGGTTTCAGTTCATTAATATGCAAATCCTAGAACTTCTTTTAAGTCATATCCTCGAGATAACTTAAGGGAGATAGGATAGTGAAGAAGGCGTTTGGTATGCTTTCCTTTATTGGTCAGAGTATTGAGTACAGGAATTGGGAGATCATGTTGCAGCTGTTCAGGACATTGGTTCGGCCACTGTTGGAATATTGCATGCAATTCTGGTCTACACAAGTCCACACCAACCCGCCGAAGCACAACCCACCCATACCCCTACATTTACCCCTTACCTAACACTAGGTGCAATTTAGCATGACCAATTCTCCTGACCTGCACATCTTTGGCCTGTGGGAGGAAACTGGAGCACCCAGAGGAAACCCACACAGACATGCGGAGAACGTGCAAACTCCACACAGTCTGAGGCGGGAATTGAACCCGGGTCTCTGGCGCTGTGAGGCAGCAGTGCTTACCACTGTGCCACTGTGCCGCCCATAAGATGTTGTGAAACTTGAAAGGGTTCAGAAAAGATTTACAAGGATGTTTCCAGGGTTGGAGGATTTGAGTTATAGAGAGAGGCTGAACAGGCTGGGGCTGTTTTTCCTGGAGCGTCGGAGGCTGAGGGGTGACCTTATAGAGGTTTACAAAATTATGAGGGGCATGGATAGGATAAATAGACAAAGTATTTTCCCTGGGATCGGGGAGTCCAGAACTGGAGGACATTCCGTTTGGGTGAGAGGGGAAAGATATAAAAGTAACCTAAGGGGCAAGTTTTTCACGCAGAGGGTGGTACGTGTATGGAATGAGCTGCCAGAGGATGTCGTGGAGGCTGGTACAATTGTAACATTTAAGAGGCATTTGGATGGGTATATGAATAGGAAGGGTTTGGAGGGATATGGGCTGGGTGCTGGCAGGTGGGATTAGATTGGGTTGGGATGTCTGGTCGGCGTAGACGGATTGGACGAAAGGGTCTATTTCCATGCTGTACATCTCTAAGACTCTATGACTCTATTTTATAAAAAGAAGTGACAGCTCAGACAATGCATGGAAGGTGTGAGGTTCAAGTCTGTCAGTATCCTAATCTTGAGTCAGACTGGTTCTATTTCCAAAGTAGGAATTTATAAAATTATTACATGCATTGACTGCCTGCAGATTGTGCACTTTTTGAGCAAAATACAATGTATTTGCAAATATAATTCCGCAAATTCACCCTATTGATTTACGTGCATGTGTGTGTGTATGAGTGTGTGTGTGTGTGTGTCTGTGTGTGTGTGTCTGAGAGAGAGAGAGAGACTGTATAGTGTAGTGGAGTCACATGTAGTGTGACATCAACCCAAGGTCCATTTGAAGCCATCCTCATGGCTATTGATACCCAAGTTTGGAATCCAAGTAGAACTTAGCCTCTGCTCGGCCACCAGAAATGATTAAGCAGTTACACAACACACATTGGAGAGTGTAAGGTGGGACTTGTCTTTTGATTTGCAGAAGGTGGGAGGCTCTGGATGCTGTGATCCAGGGCAAACACATGCTGGTGGACATTTGGCTCAGAGAATGGAGCTGAAAGCCAGGCTGCAGACCTTTTATGAAAAAGATAACCAGACATTTTATTCCAGGAGTTGGTCATTCCTCTCCGGACAGACCCTTCTGATTGACCCTGTCCACTGACTCAGGAGGTGTGAGCGTGGATGAGGCAGGTAAAGGGGATCTGAGAGAGGGCTGCAAGGGAGTGGAAGAGCGAACTGGCTGGGTGCTGGGAGTACGAACAACATTGGGGAGGTGGTGGTAAGGGACAGAATAGTGACAGGGATTGTCTCCGGTCTCCGCAATTGGTAGCAGGAGGCCAGATGACATCGGTGTCTATCTGGTGCCAGGATTCGGGAACCAATGTGTTCAGGGCTGAAGATGTGGGAAAGGGAGGTTACAGCAGGTGTGGTCCACAAATGTCAGGAGAGAGCCTCTGCTGAGGCTGCGTGAAAAATTAGAAGCTAACTCTGGACGGCACAGTGGCTCAGTGGTTAGTACCACTGCCTCACAGTGCCAGGGGTTCATGTTTGATTCCATCCTTGGGCAACTGTCTGTGTGGACTTTGGCACATCCTCCTCCTTGTGTCTGTGTAGGTTACCTGCGAGTGCTCTGGTTTCCTCCCACAGTCCAAAGATCTGCAGTTTAGGGTGGATTGGCCATGCTGAAGTGTGCAGATTAGAGTGGGTTAGCCATGAGGAACTGCAGGGCTGTAGGGTCAGCAGATGGGTCTGGGTGGGATGCTATTTGGAATGTCAGTGTGAATTCGATGGGCCGAATGGCCTGTCAGAATTATGATTCTACTGCTTTTGCCACGTATATATTGAGAAATGATTGACACAGGTCTGCTGTGGGAGGAGTGGGTTCCAGTTCGTCAGATATCAACACCGGTCCTGGGGAAGGTGGGATTTGGGCAGTCTCTCCCCCCCACCCTCTGCCCCCCTGTCCAATCTCTCCTCACCCACTGTCCCCGTCCATTCTCTCTCAACCCCCACCCTCTGCCCTGCATTCTCTTCCTCCCCACCTCTGCCCACCAGTCTTTCTCTTTCCCTCACCATCGGTCCCCACAACCTTCTCCATTCCCATCACTCTCTGTTCCCCCCAGTGTTCTCATCCTCCCACCCTCTGTCCCCCTCTGTCCATTCTCTCTCCTTCTCTTCCACCCACTCCCTGTCCTTGCGGATGCCTCAAACCCTCTTCGATCGCTGTGTCAAACCCTTCTAGGAAGAGAGAAAGAGAATGGATGTTGATGACTCTACCTGGTAGACACGGCTGCACGAAAAATGACTGATCTTTAAAATTGAGAATAGCTAAAATGATATATTCAGAAATATCATGAAAGCATGTTCAACTTTATAGAAAAGCTGCAGACATCTTTCTGAAACTTGCATTCAAATATGTCCAGTTAGTCCACAGTTGAGGACAGGGTGTAATTTGTGGACGGCCTATGCCTAGTCTTGTGAAATTAATTCTGACTATGCAGAAATAGAACCATAGAGTTGTACAAACCCGTCGGTCCATGCTGACCAGGTATCCTAAATTAATCTTGGCCCATATACCCATCCAAATGTCTTTTAAATTTTGTAATTGTACCAGCCTCCACCACTTCTTCTGGCAGCTAATTCAATACATGCACCACCCTTTGCGTGAAAAATTTGCCCCTTAGGTCCTTTTAATATCTTTCCCCGCTCACCCAAAATGAATGCCCTCTAGTTCTGGACTCTCCCACCCCAGTGAAAAGACCTTGTGTATTTAACCTATCAATGCCCCTCATGATTTTATAAATCTCTATAAGGTTTTATAAACCCTCAGCATCCAACGCTGTATGAAAAACAGCCCCAGGCTATTCAGCCTCTCCCTGCAACTGAACCCCTCCAACCTTTGCAACATATTTGTAAATCGTTTTTGAACCCTTCTCAGTTTCACAACATCATTGCTACTCATGATTAATAGGCTGTGAACAATCTATCTTGTTCAGGGCATAAGAGGGGGCATTTGTTGAGGGGAATTAACTTTCAAAGTGTTTTTTTCTGACCCTGAGGTCCCTTGAAATCTTTTCCCTCTCAACCGAAATCTATGCCCTCTAGTTTGGGACTCCCCTACCCTGGGGAAAAGACATTCAAAAGTTGAGGAGTCACACAAAATGCAAACGCAATAAAATGTCGAGCTACAGGTTTAAAAAAATGTGGCTTCAGCTTTTTTTTAAACTCCTGTTGACATTTGACATTCGGGTACAAAATTTTGTCAGCAACACCAGCATCGCCACAGACCACACTGCGCATACGCCTCGGTGTCAGTAAGTACTGCGCATGTTCGGCGGCGTTAACAAGAACTGCGCATGCCCCACGCTGTCCGCAATTACGGACCGCGACCTTCTTCTGATGGGCCAATGGGGAGCTCGGGATGACCGGAAGGAGCCTGGTTCCTTTGTCAATCAGAGCCTTGCTATTGTCTGAATACGGAAGTTTGCCCAGGAGCATCTGAAATTGCTACTGCTGTTGTTCCTCTCTGAATGAAGATTGAGCTTCACCCTAGACTGCAACTTCTTTCCTCTGTCGAACATCTGTGAGTACGGCACTCTCTTTTCTTACCCCCTTTTCCATTTGTTTTCATTCTGGGGTTCAATTTTTGTTTTGCAGCAATTGAAAGGAAAGGGAGTGAATCCCGGCGAGGGGAGAGAGTCTGGAAAAGTTGGTCCAAGATTATGTCTCAGTTAGCAAACACATGGCAAATGTAGTAGCACAATGTGAAGTTATCGCATTTGCTGTTTTTAAAAAAAAACAGAAAGGAGACGCATTCCTTAAATAGTGATATATTGGGATGTGAAGAAAGTGAGGACTGCATATGCTGGAGATCAGAGTCGAAAAGTGTAGCGCTGGAAAAGCATAGCAGGTTCAGGCAGCATCTGAGGAGCAGGAGATTCGACATTTCAGGCTTGAGCCCTTCATCAGGAATGATGTGTTGATGTACAAACAGGCCTCAGCGTCCTTCTATATCAGCAAGCAATGAGCAAGACAAGTGGTACATTAGCAAGAGGAATTCAGTCTTCCTGCAGTTGGGGGGGGTTCATTGAATATATTCAAGGCTGAGTTCATTTGAATTTTCGACAACAAGGAAGTGGATGGTCATGGTGGGAGGCAAGAAAATGGGTTTAAGACCAGTATAGAACAGTTAGACAGTCAGACAGTGCAGAAACAGACTGTTCTGTCCAACTAGTCCATGCTGACTATGTTCTCAAACTAAACTAGTTGCACCTGCCAGTGTTTGGCCCACATCTCTCTGAACCATTCCTATTCATGTGCTGATCCAAATGCTTTTTAACCCTTTTAACTGGACTACATCCACCACTTGAACTGAATTGAATTTATTTATTGTCACATGTACTGAGGCACAGTGAAAAGCGTTGTCTTGCGATCACATAGTTAAGTAGCATAGTAAATAATAGGTAAACAGTGGCAAAAACAAAAACAAAGGTTCAGGCAAATCCTGAGAGTTTGAGAGTCCATTCAGTGTTCTAACAACAGTAGGGTAGAAACTGTTACAAAACTGGCTGGTGCGTTTGTTCAGGCTTCTGTACCTTCTCCTTGATGGTAGAGGTTGTAGACAAACATTGCCAGAGTGGTATGGATCTTTAAGAATGCTGGCGGCTTCCCTTGACAGCAGGCCTGGTAGATGGATTCTATAGATGGGAGGTTGGCCTTTGTGATTGTCCGGGCTGAGTTCACCACTCTCTGTAACCGTCTCCAATCTTGAATGGTACAGTTGCCATACCAGACCTCTGTCAGTTGATCTGCCCATGCTCTGAGTGCACGGCCTGGTCCTACGTCTGATCCCATCGCTTTCCTTGGATTCACACGAAGGAAAACTGATCTGACCTCTGGGCTTTCTCTGGACATTCATTCCACATACAAACTTAAAAAAGGGTGCTTCTGATGTCTTTTTAAAAACTTTCTCCTCTCGCCTTAAAAATGTGCTCCCTAATCTTGATGCTCACATCTGAGCGAAAGGACATCTCTATCCTTCGTGATTTTATAATCCTCTGTGAGGTCACCTCTATGCTCCAGTGAAAAAAAATCCCAGTGTATCCACCTAGATGTAGGTAGATTAATATCCAGTCATGATCTGTTGAATGCTGGTGCAGGCTTGAAAGACCAAATGGCCTACTCCTGCTCCCAAGTTTTTCTCACTGTGTCCAGAACAGCAAGAGACCATAAGACACAGGAGCAGAAATTAGGCCAATCAGCCCACTGGCTCTGCTCCACCATTCAATCATGGCTGATAAGTTTCTCAACCCCATTCTCCAGCTTTCTCCCCTTGATACTCAAGAACCTATCATCTGTTTCAGTCTTAAATATACTCAGTGACTTGGCTACCGCAGCTTTCTGTGGCAGTAAATTTCATAGATTCGCCACTGTCTGGCTGAAGAAGTTTCTCCTTATCTCCGTTCGAAAAGATCTTCCGTTTACTCGAAGACTGTGCCCTCGAGTCCCCATCTCTCCTACCACTGGAAACATCTCCCCCAACATGCACTCTGTCCAAGCCATTCAGCATTCTTATGTTTCAATTAAATCCCCCCTGAGTGTAGGCCTGTTAATCAGCATGAACCAGACTTTCCAGGATGAGGCAGAGCAGGGATTAGGTTCAGTAAAATGAGAATGAAAGGAGAGTGTGTGGGATGGAGATTTTCAGCTTTTAGGGAATAAGGGAGGAAAGAGAGTTTGCTATAAATTATAATCGATCGGATGGAATAATGGACCGAGGATTGGCAGATGGAGTTTAATTTAGACGAACGTGAGGTGTTGCATTTTAGGAAAGCAATCCAGGACTTAACCAGTTAATGGGGAATGTTGCTAGTGAGGGTGAGAATAGGTGGACAGGGCAGATGAATGCGTGGCTGAGGAACTGGTGCATGGGAGAAAGGATCCAAAAATGTGAATATTGGAATCTCTTCTGGGGTAGAAAAGACCTGGACAAGAAGGATGGATTGCACCCGAATTGGAAGGGGACTAATATATTGCTGGGAGATTTGCGAGAGCTGCTCAGGAGGATTTATACTAGTAAGGTAGGGGTGGGTGGGGGGCAGGGATTGCTGGGACCCAGAGAAATAGTGAGGAAAGAGATCAGTCTGTGACTGGTCCAGTTGGGAAAGGGACTGAGTTAAACAATCAGAGCAGGAAGTAACAAAGCAGAGAACAAGGTAGGACTGGTAAATTAAACTGCATTTATTTCAATTGCAAGAGGCCGAATAGGGAAGGCAGATGATGGTGAGGAACTTGGGACTGAGATATCATGGCAGTTACAGAAACATGGCTCAAGGATGGACAGCACTGACAGCTTAATGTTCTAGAACACACATGGTATTGGAAGGATAGAAAGGGGGGCAGGAGAGGAGGGAGAGTGGCTTTTTTGATAAGGGATATATTACTGTGCTTAGGGAGGATATTCCTGGGAATACATGCAGGAAGCTTATTTGGGTGGAACTGAGAAATAAAAAAAGGGATGATCACCTTATTGGGATTTTATTACAGACTCCCGAATAGTCAGAGGGAAATTGAGAAAAATATTGTAAGGAGATTTCAGTTATCTGTAATAATAATAGGGTGGTTATGGTCAGGAATTTTAACTTTCCCAACATAGACTGGGACTGCCATAGTGTTTAAAGGCAGTACAAAGGCAGTTGGAGTATACTGAAGAGTAAACTCAGGAGGGCAAAAAGGGAACATGAGATAGCTTCGACAAGTAGAGTTAAGGAGGAATTTAAATGTGTACAAGAAAATTTTCTGATTCAGTAAGTGGATGTTCTGACTAGTGAAGGTGCAAACCGTGACCTACTCTTGGGAAATAAGGCAGGGCAGGTGACTGAGCTGTCAGTGGAGGAGCACTTTGGGGCCAGTGACCATAATTCTATGAGCTACAAAAGAGTGATGATAAAGTATAGACCAGATCTAAATTGGAGGATGGCTAACTTGGTATTAGGCAAGATCTTTCAAAAGCTAACTGGGAGCAGATGTTCGCAGGTAAAGGGATGGCTAGAAAATGGGAAGCCTTCAAAAATAAGAAACTGAGAGTCCAGAGACAGTATATTCCTGTTAGGGTGAAAGGGGAAAAACTAGGTAAAAACAAGGACTGCAGATGCTGGAAACGAGATTCTAGATTAGATGAAGGACTTTTGCCCAAAACATCGATTTTCCTGCTCCTCGGATGCTGCCTGAACTGCTGTGTTTTTCCAGCACCACTCTTATCTGGAACCCAGGGTGAAAGGGGAGGCTGGTAGGTGTAGTGAATGCTGAATGACTAGAGGAATTGAGCTTTTGGTTCATAAAAAGAAGGAAGCATCTGACAAGTATAGACAGGAGAGATCGAGTGAATCCTGACAGTACAAAGCAGTTGGACTATACTTAAGCGTAAACTCAGGAGGGCAAAAAGGGAATGAGATAGCTTCGACAAGTAGAGTTAAGGAGAATCCAAAGGGTTTTTATAAATACATTAAGGAGAAAAGGGTAACTGGGGAGAGAACAGGGCCCCTCAAAGATCAGCAAGACAGCCTATGTGTGGAGCTGCAGGAGTTGGGGGAGATAATAAACAAGTATTTTGCATCAGTGTTTACTGTAGGGAAGGACATGGAAGAAATAGAATGTGTGGAAACAGATGATGATATCTTGAAAAATGTAAAAATGTCCATACTACAAAGGAGGTGGTGCTGGATGTCTTGAAATGCATGCAAGTGGATAAATCCCCAGAACCTGAACAGTTGTACCCAAGAACTCTGTGGGAAGCTAGAGAAGTGATTGCAGGGTCCCTTGCTGAGGTATTTGTACCATCGATAGTCACAAGTGAGGTGATGAAAGACTGGAGGTTGTCTAACGTGGTACCAATATTTAAGAAAGATTGCAAGGAAAAGCCAGGGAACTATCAACCAGTGAGCCTGACATTGCCGGAGGGCAAGTGGTTGGAGGTAAACCTGAGGGACAGGATTTACATGTATTTGGAAAGGCAAGGACTGATTAGGGATAGTCAGCATGGCTTTGTGCGTGAGAAATCATGCCTCACGAACTTGATCGAATTTTATGAAGAAGCAGCAAGGGATTGACGAGGGCAGAGCAGTCGACATGATCTCCATGGACTTCAGAAAGGCATTCAACAAGGTTCCTCATGAGAGACTGGTTAGCAAGGTTAGATCTCGAAATACAGGGAGAACTAGCCATTTGGATACAGATCTGGCTTGAAGGTAGTAGACAGAGAGTGGTGGTGAAGGGTTGATTTTCAGACTGGAGGCCTGTGACCAGTGTTGTGCCACATGGATTGGTGCTGGTTCAACTACTTTTCATCATTCATATGAATGATTTGGATGTGAGCATAAGAGGTATAGTTAGTAAGTTTGCAGATGACACCAAAATTGGAGGTGTCGTGGACAGCAAATAAGGTTTCCTCAGATGACAATGGGATCTTGATCCGATGGGCCAATGGGCTAAGGAATGGCAGATGGAGTTTAATTTAGATAAATGTGAGGTACTACATTTGGAAAAGCAAATCAGGTAAGGTCCGAGGGAGTGTTGCTGATCAAAGAAACCTTGGAGTGCAGGTTCATAGCTTCTTGACAGTAGAGTCGAAGGTAGATAGAACAGTGAGGAAGGCATTTGTATTGCCTTCCTTTATTGGTCAGAGCATTGGGTAGGAAGGTTGAGAGGTCACGTTGCAGCTGTATAGGACACTGGTTAGGCCACTTTCGGAATATTGTGTGCAATTCTGGTCTCCTTCCTAACAGGAGGATGCTGTGAAACTTGAAAGGGTTCAGAAAAGATTTACAAGAATGTTGCCAGGTTTGGAGGATTTTAGCTATCTGGAGAGGAGGAAAAGACTCGGGCTGTTTTCCTGGAGCGTCAGAAGCTTTTGTGGGTGGGGGTGGGGGTGACCTTCGACACGTTTATTCTATCCATAATCCTCATGATTTTATAAACAGACAAGGTCTTATCCCTGGGTTGTGGAGTCCAGAACTAGAGGGCATAGGTTTAGAGTGAGAGGGGAAAGATTTTAAAAGGGACCTCAGGGACAAGTGTTTCATGCAGAGGGTGATGAATGTATGGAATGAGTGTCAGAGTAAGTGATGGAGGATGGTACAACTAAGGCATTTAAAAGGCATCTGGATGGGTATATGAATAGGAAAGGTTTAGAGCGATAGTGGCCAAGTCCTGGCAAATGGGACGAGATTAGGTTAGGATAACTGGTCGGCATGGACGAGTTGGACTAAAGGGTCTGTTTCCGTGCTGTACACCTCTACGACTTTACTTCAGGACTCTGAAATTGTTGATGAAAACCACTTCAGTAATCTGCCCAGTTTTAAGACTACAATATACAGGAACAGAATGAGGCCATTTGGCCCATTGAGTCTGCTCCACCAGTCGATCATGGCCGATATGTTTCTCAACCCCATTCTGTTGCCTTCTCCTCGTAACCCTTGATCCCCTTACTTATCAAAGACCTATCTATCCCTGTCTTAAATGCCCTCAACGACTTGGCCTCCACAGCGCTCTGTAGCAATGAGATCCACAGATTCACCATCCTCTGGCTGCAGAATTTCCTCCTCATCTCAGTTCTGAAGGCATTCCTTCACCCTGAGCCTGCGTCCTCTGGTTCTCGTTTCTCCGACTGGTGGAAACATCTTCCCCACATCCACTGTATCCAGTCAGAGTCACGCAGCACGGAAACAGATCCTTCGGTCCAACCAGTCCATGTTGACCATAATCCTAAACTAAACTAGTCCCACCTACATGTACTTGGCCCAATATCCCTCTGAACATTCATGTATTTATCCAAATGTCATTTAAATGTTGTGACTGTAGGCATATCTACCACTTCCTCTGGAAATTCATTCCACACGTGAAGCACTCTGTGTAAAAATGTTGCCCCTTATTTTGTTTTTAAATCTTTCTGTTCTCACCTTAAAAATATGTCTGCCAGTCTTGAAATCCCTCATTCCAGGGAAATGACTCCTGGCATTCATCTTCTCTGTATCCAGCAAGATTTTATAAATCTCAAAGAAGACCTGAAATGTTAGCTTGCTCTCTCTATGTGGACGCTGTCTGACCAGCTGTGATCTACAGCATTTGTTGTTTTCAGGACGGATTCCAGCATCTGTCGCAATGCGCTCCTAAATGTTGGCTACCTCTTTCCAGATCCTTTGAGACTCAACCTTACTCAACAATCCACTGTGCGGTACAGTCAATAAAGTTCCACATTGCATCTCTTTCAGCACACACGGGCAGCACGGGGCTCAGTGGTTAGCTCTGCTGCCTCACAGCACCAGGGACAAGGATTTGACTCCAGCTTCAGGTGACTGTCTGTCTGTGTGGAGTTTGCACATTGTCCCCCCCTCCCCCCCGTGTAGCTGTGTGGGTTTCATCTAGATGCTCCGGTTTCCTCCCACAGTCCAAAGATGTACAGGTTAGGGTGAATTGGCTATGCTAAATTGCCCCATAGAGTTCAGGGATGTGTGGGTTAGGTATATTAGTCGGAGGTAAATGGAGAGTTGTTGGGCCAAATGGCCTCATTCCGCACTGTAGGGATTCGATGTGGCAACCCCCCAGCTGTTTGCATTTCCTGTAAGGGAAGTGGGGACGGGCCGAAAGTTCAGTGTGTGTGAAGTGAAAATTAAACGTAGTGCTTTGCTTGAGCTCAAGCTGAGTGACTTGGTGGCGGGACTGGAAAAGGAAGGTGCGGTGTCTGTGGTTAGTGATGCTGCCTCACGGTACCAGAGAGCCAGATACAATTCCAGCCTCGGGGCCGTTGTCTGTGTGGATATTGCACATTCTCCGTCTGGTGTTTGCGGCGGATTTCTTCCAGTGCACCTGTTTCTTCCCACTATCCAAAGATGTGCAGGTTTGGGTGAATTAGCCATGTTAAATTGTCCGTAGTGTCCAGGATGTGTAGGTTAGATGCATTAATCAGGTGTAAATGTAGAGCAATCAGAGTAGGGTAATGGTGCTTTCAATTTCATGGAATTACAAAAGAAAAAAATGTTCCGCATAAAGTAGAATTGCTTGTTCTGAATTTCTACCCTGACTGACAGTGATAACTTTCATAATCTGTTTTTTCCAGTGCATTTGAAGATTTGAAGACTGAAGTTTCAAATTCAGTAGTTGAAGGGCTTATGCCCGAAACAGCAACTCTCCTGCTCCTTGGATGCTGCCTGACCTGCTGTGTATTTCCAGCACCACACATTTTGACTGACTCTCCAGCATCTGCAGTCCTCATTTTCATGTCAATGACAGACAGTCAATCAATCCATTGGGACTGTAACGATTTTCGACTATGATTCTGTGAGAAGGAGCAAAATTCTTTGGTTTCTGTTTCAGTACGCTTTCAGCATCAGTGGAGCTGGATGAGAGACGCTACTGTGGCAGCGCATTGAATGTGCAGCCTGTAACAATTATACAGCCTGGAAAGAGGAATTCACAGCAGGGAGGGTTTGTACATGCGTTTGTGTGCAACTGAAGCTTTGGCCACGGAGAAACCAGAGGAATCTCACCCCATGGACTAACCGTGGAAGTATGGTGACTGCGGGAAAGGCTTCAGTGTCCCATCTGCCCTGGAAATTCATCAGCGCAGTCACACCAGGGAGAGGCCGTTCTCCTGTCCAGAGTGTGGGAAGGGATTTATCCGCTCTTTCCACCTGCTGGACCAAGTCCACACTGGGGAGAGACCATTCACCTGCCCCGAGTGCGGAAACAGCTTCACCCACTCCTCCCACTTGCTGGCGCATCAGCGTGTCCACACCGGGGAGAGGCCCTTCCCCTGCTCTGATTGTGGGAAGCCTTCAGCAAATCCTCTGACCTGAAGCACCAGCGGGTCCACACGGGCGGGGGGGGGGGGGGGGGGGAGGCCATTCAGTTGCCCCGAGTGCGGGAAGGCCTTTAGCGATTCCTCTGCCCTGCTGAGGCACCAGTGGGTCCACACAGGCAAGAAGCCGTTCCCCTGCCCTGAATGTGGGAAGGGCTTCAGCAGTTCCTCCTTCCTGCTGACACACCAGCGGGTCCACACTGGGGAAAGGCTGTTTGCCTGCCCTGAGTGTGGGAAGAATTTTCCCCAGCCCTCCCAACTGCTGACCCACCGGCGGGTCCATACTGGGGAGAAGCCATTATCCTGCTCAGTGTGCGGGAAGGGCTTTGCGGTCTCCGCCAACCTAGTGGCCCACCAGTAGGTCCACACGGGGGAGAAGCCGTTCTCCTGCCCAGAGTGCGAGAAACGCTTTAACCGCTCCTCCCACCTACTGCCCCACCGGCGGGTCCACACGGGAGAGTGGCCATTCTATTGCCAAGTGCAGGAAGGGCTTCAGCAATTCTTCTGCTCTGCTGACGCACTGGTGGGTCCATACAGGGGAGAGGCCACTCAGCAGCCCAGAGTGTGACAAGGGCTTCAGCGATTCCTCCAATCTGCTGACCCACCGGCAGGTTCACACAGGGGAGAGGCCATTCTGCTGCCCTGAGTGTGGTAAGAGATTCACATTTTCCAGCAACTTGCGAAGACACCAGCGGGGGCACCAGTGCTCCCAACAATCGGATTCAGTCAGTGACGCTACTGTGGACTAAATCTTGCCCCATTCTTGCAATGGATGCAGTGGGAAAGTTGGTGGGCTTTTTTAAAAAAAAAATTCTGGACTGCACACTGCCTCGCACCCCCAACTGCAACCCCACAGTGGCTCAGGGCGGCATGGTGGCTTAGTGGTTAGCACAGTTGCCTCATAGAGCCATGGACCGGATTTGATTCTACTCTTGGGGTGACTGTCTGTGTGAAGTTTGTACGTTCTCCTGCCATGTCTGCGTGGGTTTCCTCAGGGTGTTCCGGTTTGCTCTCACAATACAAAGATGTACAAGTTAGGGTGAGTTAGCCTAGCTAAATTGTCCATAGTGTTCAGGGATGTGTCAGCGTGGTGCATTAGTCAGGGGTAAATGTAGACTGGTCAAGACTGTGGTGCTGGAAAAGCACAGCAGGTCGGGCAGCATCTGAGGCGCAGGAGCATCGACGTTTTGGGCATCAGTCCTTCCTCAGCAATGATGCCTGAAACATTGATTCTCCTGCTCTTCGGATACTGCCTGATCTGCTGTGCTTTTCCAGCACCACACTCTCGACTCTGATCTCCAGCATCTGCAGTCCTCACTTTCTCCAAGTAAATGTAAAGTAATAGGGTTAAGAGAATGGGTCTGGGTGGGTAACTCTACGGAAGGTTGGTGTTGCCTTGTTGGGCCAAAGGGCCTGTTTACATTCTGGAGGGATTCTGTGATCCATAAACTTTGCTTCCAGTGGGCAACGCTACTCGGAGTCTGGGACTGCACGTTCCCACTGAAACAATCCACAGAAAGCTAAGACCACAAGAGCAGACATTAGGCCATTCAGCCCACTGTGTCTGCTCCGCCATTTGTTAGAAACAAAAAAAAATTGTGGTTGCTGGAAATCAAAGTAGGCAAGCAGGAGGCTGGGAGAACGCAGCAAGCCAGGTAGCATTAAGAGACGAAGTTAGCATTTCAGGTATTAACCCTCCTTCAGGACTGAAGAAGGGTTCTTCCCGAAACATTGACTTTTGTATCAGAAACAATTTACCAGGATGTTGCCGGGGGTTGGAGGGTTTGAGCTGCAGGGAGAGGCTATTTGGCTGGGTGAGAGATTTATAAGGGACGTAAGGGGCAATGTTTTCACGCAGAGGGTAGTGTGTGTATGGAATGAGTTTCCAGAGAAAGTGGAGGCTGGTACAATTATACCACTTAGGCATCTGGTTTCGGACATGAATAGGAAGGGTTGAGAAGGATATGGGCCAAATACTGACAAATGGCACCAAATTAATTTAGGATGTCTTGTCAGCATCGATGAGTTGGACCAAAGGGTCTGTTTCTGTGCTGTAAGTCTCTATGTCGACCGGTCCTGATGTAAGTTTTACAATGGAGTCCAAGTAACTTTGAATAGTTCAGTCTTGTTGAACTCACCTCTTGAAAGGTTTCAAATGAATCCCTCCAAATGATACTGTTTAAAAATGCCGTATTGGACAAAATATCCCATTAAGTTCGACACAAACCCACAGCTGAAGACATCAGAAGTCACACAACACCAGCTTACAGACCAACAGGTTTATTTGAAATCACAAGCTTTAGGAGCATTGCTCCTCTTCAATGCTGCTCCTTCGTCACTTCACTGACAAAGGAGCAGTGCTCCGAAATCTCGTGAGTTCAGATAAACCTGTTGGACTCTAACCTGGTGCCATTTGACTTCTGACCTTGTCCAGCCCAATCCAACACAAGCACTTCCACATCAGAGTTGACTAATGAGATCAGATTTTATTCAGTGTGATTAAGTGAGATGCTCATCTGAAAACTCAAAACTGTTGGAGCGACAAAAAGACACGAGTCAGTGCTACAGCACGGAGACAGGCTCATCGGCCCAACTGGTCCATGCCGACTAAAATGTCCATCAAAAGTAACCTCATTTACTTGCAATTGGCCACTATCCTTCTAAGCCTTTCCTCTCCATGTATTTGACCAAATGCATTTTAAATGTTGTTAATGTACCGACCTTAACCACTTACACTGGCAGCTCAGTCCATACGCAAACCACACTCTAAAATTTTTGCCCCACATATTTTTTCAATCTCTTCCCTCTCACCATACAAATGTGTCTCCAGTCTTGAAATTCCGCCATACTTGGGAAGAGACAACAATCCTTAACCCTATCTGTAACCCTCACGGTTTTATAAACTTCGCCTCTCATCCTCCTCTGCTCCAAAGGGAAAACATTCCAGCCTTGATTCCAATTTGTTAATAATGGTGCGGTGATGATTTCAGCTGTGTGTGTCAAGGATCTCTCATTTCTAAACCAATGCAGTGCCACTCAAGTTTACCTGACCTTAAAACGAATGGTACCCCTTCATTTAAAATATCTATGGTTTCTGTGCAAAGTCAGTCCTCATTGGAAAACCGCCAATAGTGTCTTAAATCCCATAGACTGCTTTTGACCAGGTTTGTATGCTCTGTTTTGAGATGTAGGAGTAAAACTTCATGGTAAAAGATTAATGCAGCCTTTATTCATGACTCATTATTAAACACACTTTCTCCATTTACAGCTGTAATTGAGAGGCTTCTCTGAATTAGTCGACATGTTTGTAACAAGTTGTGAAACATGAAAGGGTTCTGAAAAGATTTACAAAGATACTGCCAGGGTTGGAGGGTTTGAGCTGCTGCAAGAGGCTGAAATAGACAGGGGCTATTTTCCCTGGAGGGTCAAAGGCTGAGGGGTGACCTTGCAGATGGTTTTGCGGTAGAAGCGTTTTAGAAAAAAAATCTCAAACCTTTGTTGCCTTTGCCAATATCTGTTGGCCATTAGTGAAGTCCCTTAGCCCAAATGAATCAGACCCTCTGCCTTTTACAACCCCTGTTGGGGAAAAAAAATCAAGAACAACATAATCTTCTTAAAGGAGTAACATCATCACAACAGAGAGCACACAAGCTGAAACATTTCTATCAAAAGGTCGTACAGTTAGCAGGCCGAGATAATGACTTTTCAATTTAGCCAATTAATTTAAATCAGGTCCTTTGGCTACTAAAACCTATTAAGTTTAAATCTGACAACAGAGGACCAATCCTATTGTAAAAACTCAATATAGCATCAAGGGTATAAAAGGGGACAGTTGAACAGAGCCCCAGTGCTAACTCCCCATTGCTAGAGCTAAGAGTCCTCAGCACGAGAGAGAGAAATCAGCCCTGACAGTCATTTGTGAATGAGAGAGCATCATTTACAAAAAAACCAGAAGAGCAGGAATTGGAGGAGACATTCCTGACAAAAGATTCAATAGAAGGATGCACAGAATATTCTGGAAGACATGTAACCTGGCTGTAATCAGAGAGACTAAATTCTATTTCTTGTTATATTAGTGGGTCTTGTATTTATTGGAACAGCATATGACAAAAATCCTGTTTTATGCCAGAATTGTCAGTAGTTCGAAGGGATTTATTCGGTTTGTTAATAAATTAGTTCAGTTGTTCACCATTCAAGTTGGATATGAAAATTGCTTTTTGTTGATTTTAAAGTGTCAGGGTTTAGTTTTGTTTTTAAGACTAGAGCAGATGACACCACTTTTCACACTAATTTTATAGATTATAGGGCAACGCGCTCCTCTTTTGGTGTTTTGGTTTGAGATCTCAGAGAGGAGAGGGGATTCAGCATTCGCTTTATAACAGTATTGATGTGCCGTCCTGCTGAATGCAAAGGAGTCATTATTAATCCCAGCCCCTCACTCTGATTGTGAGTGAATCGCTTTAATTTGAATACTGACACAGAAACTGCACAGACAACCAACTGTTGAAACAATGATTTACACTTTATTGTAGGTAGCAACCAAAAAATAAAACCCCTCAAGTAAGCAAGTTCAGCCTCTTCCCCCCACCGCCCCCCCCCATCTTGGCTATCGCCCAAGTGATGGCGGAATTTAACATTATTTCTACCAACAGTGCCCATCTCTGGAAGTTGACAGGGGTTTGATGCAGTGTTGTTCTTCCAAGTACTGCTGCTAAATCATTCTGGAGTTGAATTCTGGTGGAGTTCCGTCAGTTTCAGATTTGTGGTGTAACGTTTCTTTAGATTCTGACACTACCTCCCTACACTTCTGGAGACCTCAGGTCTGTAGCTTACCTTCTTATCCTTGAGGGTTTTCCACCTGTTTGAAACAGCCTGTCCTGCAATTAACCCCTTTACGCCAAGGCCTTCCTTCTACAGGCAGAATTAATTGTCCTTTTGTCACACAGTTATTAAACATCATTATCTCATCTGTCCAAAGAAATAGCTCATTGTTTTGCCTCCTTCTTCCCAGCGATAGTTAATGTATGTTATTTGTTAACTCCCTTGTAGCAGTTTCTCATTGGCCCTTTCGTTTCTTGGTCCAGAAAGAGTTATTGCTGACTCATGAAGTTATCAAAGTTCTGGAGTTTACAGGACCACATCACATTCCTCTCTGTCTCCCCCAGGAATAACGATTGCTCCCGAGATACTCGCAGTTCCTGACATTCCTTGGTATCCCCAAATACAATCCATATGTCAGGAAATCACTAGGCAGCCACTGTTGGAACAGAAGGATTATGGGGAGAAAATACAGTAATCCGAAGTGCAAAGAGACTTGGGAGTTCGAGTCCAGGATTTTCTCAAAGTAAACTTGCAGGTTGAGTCAGTAGTTAGGAAAGCAAATGCAATGATGGCATTTATTTTGACAGGACTTGAATACAAAAGCAGGGATGTACTTCTGAGACTCTATAAGGCTCTGGTCAGGCCACATTTGCAGCATTGAGAGCAGTTTTGGGCCTCCCATTAGCAAGGATGTGCCCAGGAGAATGTTCAGAGGAGGTTCACAAGAATGGTCCCAGGAATGAAACTTTTAACATATGAAGGACTTTTGAGGACTCTGGGATTATATGGAGTTTAGAAGGATGAGGGGGGTTGCAATTGAAACCTACAGGATATTGAACGGCCTGGAGAAAGTGGATGTTGGGAAGATGTTTCCATTGTTAGGACAAACTAGGACCCGAGGGTACAGCCTTAGAGGAAAAGGAAGACTCTTTAGTTGGGAGATAAGGAGAAACTTCTTCAGCCAGAGAGTGGTGTATTTATGGAATTCACTGCCACAGAAGGCTGTGGATGCCAGGTCATTGAGCATATTTAAGATGGAGACAGAAATGTTTTTGAGTATTAAAGGGGATCAAGGGTTCTGGGACGAATGGGCTTGAGAAAGTTAACAGCCACGATTGAATGGTGGAGTAGACTCAATGGCGTGAATGGCCTAATTTGAGCTCCTATGGTCTTATGATATGCTGATGTGTGGAGAGGTGATGAGTGGGCAAAGAGATCAAGAGGGGAGTAGAATTAGGGGGAAGCTGGATACAGACACAAGGAAGAAAGAAATACAAGAACTGTACAATAAATAACAGAACTCTTAGGAGCACTGGCATGCAGAGGAATCTGGGCATATAGATCCCTGAAAGTGGAAACAGAGGTGGGTATGATGGTCAAGAAGGCACACAGCACGCTTGCCTTCCCTGAGTGTAAGAGTTGGCAAGTTATGTTACAGCTATCTATTTCAACCACATTCGGAATATTGTATGCAGTACTGGTCACCATCCTATCAGGAGGATGTGGATGCTCTGGGAGAGGGTGCTTTTGTCAATGGCTAATGTTGCATAATAGGAGTAAGTGAATAAGTCTGTGTCGGTTACTCTTCAGAGGGTCAGTGTGCACATGTTGCGCCGAATGGTCTTTTCCACACTAGGGATTCTATGTTACTCAGAGGTTTTTTTTTAATTCCCCAGGGTGAAAAGGTCAACTACAAAAGGGCACAGGTTCAAGGCAAGAAGAGGGCAGTCTACAGGAGAAGTGGAGGGGAAGGTTTTTCACACAGAGGGGTGATGGGTGGTGGAAGCAAGCACCTTAGCAATGTTTAAGGTGTATCTTGATAGACACATGAACGCGAGATGAACAGAAGGATAGAAACCGCACATGGGCAATAAATAGCAGGTCCAAGTGAGGATTAAGAATTGGCACAGGCTTGACAGGGGTGCCTAAACCAAATAAGAAGGGCTTGTGACTGTGCTGTATTGTACTGATACAGGTTTTCCCCACTATCCGAAAGTGGAGCGTTCATATGAAACCTTTCATAAGGCAAAATAGCGTAAAGTGAAGAAGCAATGAACATTAATTCATTTATATTGTATATACTCAAATAATAGTTAAAGTTTTGACTACTTTTCAAGGTTAAATTTAGGGGGTCAACTGTTACTTGGATACTACTTGAGGGGCTGAAATTCATGCCTGTCAAGATTCATACCGTATCATAAGCAGAAGCTCAAATGATGAATAAAGCAAAAAAAAAGTTATGGTAATTCTGAAAACTGAGTGGAACATACTGACAAGACGGGAGCAGAGCCGAACAACCGACAGACTACAAAGCTGGAGTGGAACATGACGGCCATCACTGACTCACAAATATTGGTCTGTTTGTCTTTGAAGAACTAGGGTCGACTTTTACATGATCAGACTACTTTTCACAACACTTGTAAGAAAAAAAATCAAACACGTCCATTGGCATGCATGGAGCACAGGAAATATACTAAAGGATTTTTTTTTAAAGAGTTCTAGCATTCAGGCACAACGATACATATGCACATGTCCATTTAAATACTGGGTAGGTTGATTCTTTGGAAGATAACAATCGCAAAGAAGTGACGGTCTTCAAAATGCTGAATTTGGTAGAAAGATTAATTAGTATGCCCACTCCCCTCCCTCCACAGCCGAATCATCACTGGACAAGACAAAACCCTCGGATCTAAATAATATACCTACATACACACACACACACACACACACAATCCTACCCAATGACTGCATGTGACCACATTTTACGTGCAATTACCTCAAATCACATTTATAAAACATAACCATAGAGGTTTACACAGGCTCTCGTACACAATATTGCCTGTGACCTTCTACAGCGCTGTAAAGTGCTGCAAATCCCATGATGACAGTATTTCATATCCAATGTGTTAAATAACATTGTATATTTTATAAAAAAAAGATATCTATACATTATACACAATTGAATATCGGAACAGTTCAGTCAGATGGTACAGCCTGCCCTCCTACATGGATTATAGAAGGTGTATGGAGGATTAGATGGTGATTCTAATAGAAATTATGTTTGTTTTAGGAATGGGAGTGATTGTGGCTCCAGGCTAATGGCGATCCGCCTTATCCCCCGGGTTCCCCCTCAGCCCAGCCCGGTACCTGGTAGAGTGAAGCCGCGGGTAGCTCCAGGCTCACGGTCCAGCACAGCACCGAGTGCAGCCTCTCCTCCAGCTTGTGTTCCACCGGACTTTACCCCCCGCCGCCGCTCCTCCACCTCCCGCCGCCGAAGAAGCCGCGGGCGCCGGCTCTCTCTCCTCCACCGCCGACATTTTTAATTTGTTTTCTCGTTCACCCGTAACCGTCACCTCCCCCTTCCCGGGCCCCGGGAATTATACACAAATAAACAATAAACCCCACCGGGGACTGTCTCCTTTTCTTCACAACTTTTGTTTGAAAAGTTCCGGCTTTAATGTGAAATGTATTTTAAAGGTATTTTCTGAGGTAAACGATGCCTGTCTGCCCCCCTCCCTCCGTCAGAAACCGCCCGCTGACTCGATGAGAAAACCGCAGCCTCGCGCCGCCATCTTTGTTTTTCTTCTTTCCGTCTCCTCCTTCTGTGACGCGCGTCATCCACGCTCCGCCCAATCAGAGCGCACCTTACTCCACATGACCAATGGCTACCGGCGCTGGTTGTTACTGACAGAGATTGTGTCCAATTGCCAATTTGGGATTAAAAAAGGCGGGAGCCACAATTCTTTTCCCCTGTGACTGCACATCTCATTCCTTTTGCCTGTCTCTCCCGTAGGGGAGGGGGAGGGGGAGGGGGAGGGGGAGGGGGAGGGGGAATCCCAAACGAGAGGGCACAGGTTTAGGGTGAGAGGGGAAAGATTTAAAAGGAACCCAAGGATTAAAAAAAAAGTGAAAGTTAATTCGCCTCAAGAAAAGCCCCCTCTTACGACCTGAACAAAATAGATTGTTCACAGCCTATTACTCACTAAACAAGAAGGATGTTGTGAAACATAAAAGAGTTCAGAAATTATTTATAAGAATGTTGCTAGGGTTGGAGGGTTTGAGCTACAGGGAGAGGCTGAATTGGCTGGGGCTATTTTCCCTGGAGCATTGGAGGCTGAGGGGTGACCTTATAAGATCTTGACAGGTATGGATATGAGAAAAAGATAAGGTTTTCCCTGGGGCGGGGGAGTCCAGTACAAGAGGGCATTAGTTTTTGGGTGAAAGGGGAAAGATTTAAAACGGCCCCAAGGGGCAACTTTTTCAAATATAGGTTGGTGTGTGAACTGAATGAGCTGCCAGGAAAAATGGTGGAGGCTGGTACAAATACAACATTTAAAAGGCATCTGGATAGGTACATGAATAGGAAGTTTTAGAGGGAAATGGACAAAGTGCTGGCAAATGGGATGAGATTAGTTTAGGCTATATGGTTGGCACATACCGAAGGATTGATTTTTTTGTGCTCTACAACTCAATGGTTCTATTTCCACAGAGCCAGAACCAATTTCAAAAGGCTAGGATTGGCCATTCGCCCCCTACACACTGTCCTCAACTGTGGCCTAACTGAGCATCTTTCAATTCTTAGTGCTATGTAATGAGCCAGACTTTATTAAAAATCTTAAAGCAAATGAACATTTAGGAGGCAGCGATTATAATATGGTAGAGATCAGTGTGCAGTTTGAAAGAGAGAAGGCAAAATTAGATGTAATGGTGTTACAGTTAAATAAAGGGCAATAAGGGAGGAACTGTCAAAAATTGACTGGAAGCAGAGCCTAGTGGGGAAGGCAGTAGAGCAACAATGGCAGGAATTTCTGGGTGTAATTGAGGACACAGTACAGCGGTTCATCCCCCAAAAAATAAAGATTATCAGGCAGCGTGGGGTGGAAGAAGACTGCCATGGCTGACAAAGGAAGTCAGGAAATGTATCAACGAAAAAGAGAGCCTATAAAGTGGCCAAGACCACTGGGAAATCAGAAGCTTGGGAAGACTACAAAAACAAACAGAAGATAACAAATAGAGAAATAAGGAAGGAGAGGATCAAATCTGAAGGTAAGCGGACCAGTAATGTTAGAAATGATAGTAAAAGTTGTTTCTTATGTATTGCAAAAAAAACAAGAGGCAAAAGTAGAAATTGGGCTACCCCAAATTAATGCAGGAAGGTTAGTGATGGGAGATAAGAAAATAGCTGAATAACTTAATAAATACTTTGTGTCAGTTTTCACAGTGGAAGACATGAGTAATATCCTAACAATTAAGGAGAGTTAAGGGGCAGAGTTGAGTATGGTAGCCATTACAAAAAAGAAAGTGCTAGAAAAGCTAATAGGTCTAAAAATTGAGAACTCTCCTAGCCCTGATGGCTACAGCCTAGCGTTCTGATGGAGGTGGTTGAAGAATTAGCAGAGATGTTGGTTGTAATCTTTCAAAAATCACTGGAGTCAGGGAAAGTCCCAGATGATTGGAAAATCACTGTTGTAAGTCGTTTGTTCAAGAAAGGATCAAGACAAAAGCTGGAAAATTATATGCCAATTAGCCTAACCTCAATTGTAGATAAAATTCTAAAATCTATCATTAAGGATGAGATTTCTAAATTCTTGGAAGTGCATGGTTGGATTAAAATAAGTCAGCATGGATTTAGCAAGGGGAGGTTGTGCCTGACAAACTTGAAGAGTTAACAAGTAGGTTAAACTTGGGAAACCCAGAGGATGTTATCTACCTAGATTTCCAAAAGGCCTTTGATAAGGTGCCTCATAGGAGGCTGCTGAGTAAAGTGAGGGTCCATGGTATTCGAGTTGAGCTACTGGCATGGATTGAGGATAGGCTGCCTGAGAGAAGGCACAGAGTTGGCATAAAAGGTTCTTTTTCGGAATAGCAGCTGGTGACAAGTGGTGTCCCGCAGGGCTCAGTGTTGGGGCTGCAGCTGTTCACTTTATATATTAATGATCTGGATAAAGGGACTGGGGGCATTCCCATGAAGTTCACTGATGATACAAAGTTAGGCAGACAGGCAGGTAGTTCTGAGGAGGTGGGGAGGTTGCAGAAAGATTTGGACAGTTTAGGAGAGTGCTCCAGGAAATAGCTGATGAAATTCAATGTAAGCAAATGTGAGGTCTTGCACTTCGGAAAAAAAGAATACAGCATGGACTATTTTCTAAACAGTGAGAAAATTCATAAAGCCAAAGTACAAAGGGATCTGGGACTGCTAGTCCAGGATTCTCCAAAGGTTGACTTGCGGGTTGAGTCCGTGCTTAAGAAAGCAAATATAATGTTGTCATTTATCTCAAGCGAGTTGGAATGTAAAAGCAGCGATGTGCTACTGAGACTTTATAAACCTCTGGTTAGGCTCTATTTAGAATACGGTGTCCAATTTGGGCCCCACACCTCAGTAAGGACATAGTGGCACTGGAGCATGTCTAGCAGAGATTCGCAAGATGATCGCTGGTATCATAGGCCTAACAGACGATGAACAGCTGAGCATCCTAGAATTATATTCATTAGAGTTTAGAAGGTTGAAGGGAGATCTAATAGAAACTTACAAGATAGTGCATGGCTTAAAAAGTGTGGATGCTGGTAAGTTTTTTTACATTAGGCAGGGAAACTAGGACCCAGGGGCACAGCCTTATAATTAGAGGGGGTCAATTTAGAATGGAAATGAGGAGACATTTCTTCAGCCAGAGAGTGGTGGGTCTGTGGAATTCATTGCCATGGAGCGCAGTGGAGACCGGGTCATTAAGTGTCTTCAAGGCAGAGATTGATAAATTCTTGGTATCGCAAGGAATCTTGGTATCTCTATGGGGAGAGTATGGTAAGTGGATTTGAAATGCCCGTCAGCCATGATTAAATGGCGGAGTGGACTTATGAACTTACTTCCACTCCTGTGTTTTATGGTCTTAAGGAAGACCTCTTTGCTATTCACTTTACCTCCACTCCTCAACCCCCGACACTCCAATGAAGACAGTCCCAACCTTTCCTTATAACTCAATCCCTCCAGTCCTGGCAACATCCTGGTAAATCTTTACGGAACCCTCTCTAATAGTATTCTTCCTATCACAGAGCCACCAAAACTGTACTCAGTACCCAGAAAGTGGCCTCACCAACATCCTGTACAACCTCAACGTGATGTCCCAACTTCTGTACTCAATGGGGTGGACAGTGAAGGGAATGGTGCGAAATGCCTTCTTTACCACCTGTCTACCAGTGATGCAACTTTCAAAGAACTATATACCTGAACCCCCTAACTCCACCCCCCCTCCCCCGCCGCCACCGCCAAAGTGTCTCTGTTCTACAACACAACCCAGGGACCTACCATTAACTATACATAGCAAAGCTGAAAATTCTTCGCTTGAAGCCCACTGAAGACGTTACCCAGTAGGTAACAAAATGTCTGGAAATGAACCTTGCAGCTCAGCAAGCAAACCTACATCCAAAAACTCAACCTGAGCTACAAATCTTCTCAAAACTCACTATGTCCAGCCCTTCCTTGTTTAGCAAAATGCAACCTCTCACTTTTATTCATACCTCTCTCATAGACACACACACACACACCCCACGCACACTCACAGGCTTAAACTCCATCACACTCACACTTCACTCTTATGCACGCACTCAAACTCAAACACAAACACACACACACCTCTATGGAGTGAATTTGTATTGGCAGAATTATATTTGCAGATACTTTCAATTTTGCTCAAAAAGCCCACAATCTGCAGGCAGTTAATCCATGCAATATTTTATAAATTCCTACTTGGGAAATAGAACCAGTCTGATTCGAGATTGGAATACTGACAGACTCGAACCTCACATCTTTAATGCATTGTCTGAGCTGAGATGTCACTTTTTTTTTATAAAACATTAAGTCATCTCAAGAACGTGACTTTAAAGATGTTCTGGGATTTACATATTAATGAACCAAAACCTGCAACCCATTCGAAAAGATGAAAGACATAACAACAATCTAGGTTTGTTCAATATATCCTATCAGTCGCATGACACTGTGATCTTTCGCTATACAATCGGTGTATTATTCCCCGGCCAACAGCTACCCGATGAAGGAGCAGCACTCTGAAAGCTAGTGCTTCCAAATAAACCTGTTGGATTATTGTGGTGTAAAATTATGTCCCAATACATGTGTGAATCATAATGTAACACATGTATTGGGCCAAGCAGTGGAATGTGGTGAAAGGGTTAAAATTGTGTCCCAATACATGTGTGAATCTAACCGAAAATGGAAGGTGTCGCTTAGTCCCGTGTGAATCTTATTACACACCTTCCCGTGTGAATCTTCTTATCTGCATGTGACCAGAATGGAATGTGTTTTTCAGCCTTGCTCTGCTGTTCACATGAATGTTTAGATCTCGAAAAGAGTATATCAGCTGGAAAAGTCTCCAGTTCGGTAGAGTCTGCTCCTGGGTTGCGTTTAACCGCCGAGCGTGGGTTGTTGGCAACCGCTCGACGAGAACTGACGGCTCCCAGTTCCGGTAACACGTAGAGTGAGTATAAACCAGACCCGTTGTAAGTACGAGACCTGGTTGTGGCGACGCTGCGGGGAATAAAACACTTATATTCTAGCAGACTCGCCTCTTGGCTGTTTGTTCTGTGTCAGACTACTTTCCTGCGAGCCTGGTCCTTGACCTTGAGAATTTTTTTTAAAACATTTTGGCGTAGTCGGCAGGATCAATCGCAATTGAGGAAAGATTTTGATACAGAACAATGTTTTGGAAAAAGGCTAAGAAACCAGAGGAACAAACTGTGGAGGTCCCGACCGTCCCGGGATGGCATGGACCGTGGCATGGCGTGGCAGTTTGTTTGAGAAATGGTGGGGGGCGACCGGAGAACTGGGAGGCCGAGGGCGTAGGAACCCCAGGGTCGCTGCTGTCCACCCTTGAGAGGATCCCAGTCCTGCCGAAGAACCCCTTGCCTGGGGTACAGCGTAGGATGTGGGCCTGTGCGGCGGCTTGTAGACAACAGTCAGACAAGCGCCAAAAAGCTGAAGCAGAATTAGCCCTCCTGAAACATGAGCAGGGACTCAGTTCGGGAGATGCCTCTATGTTGAGGCAGGAAATTATGAAGTTAAAAGCTGAATTGACAGCATTTACTGAACTAGCAGGACGAACTATTATGTATCTGTCTGCTAAGAAACGGAAAGAGAAAAGGAAGGTCCCTCGAACCCCGGACCCAGTACAAGTACGGGCGTTTGTAGCCCAGTTAAATAACGGGGATCGGTGGGATATCGATCATTGGGATGGGAACATTTGGGGAGATTCAGATGATCAGTACGAAGAGGACCCACCCGTACTCCAAGCTAAACCAGTGGTTAGGAGAAAGCAGGTTCAGAGACGTCTCCCAGTGCAACGGGAGGTAATGTTAGATGAGGAAGGAAACCCTATACGGAATGAACAAGGGGAGGCAATTATGCATGAATTACCGCGGGCTCAGCCTCCTGCAGAATTCTCTGAATTAACGGAAGACTTCACTACCGATGAGGTGCTGTTTATCACCCAGAAAACCCGACGTAATCCTGGGGAGCCGTTAGAGCTATGGCTAATTCGGCTCCTCGAGGAAGGGGGGCAACAAGTGCAGGTAGACTATCAGGATGCTCCCAAGTTTGGTGGATTAGCAAAGGATGCTGCCATAGACCTGGGGTACCGCAGACAAGCCAAGGATATGGTAATAGATCGCAGTATGGGGACCTTATTTGGGATGTATGCCAGGGCAGTGGCCGAACAGTATCCCTTCCCGTCCGATTGGCCCCCCTTGGAAGGAACTTGGACAACAATTAAGGAAGGGGTTCAGAGGCTAACCCGTTTGTGTGTGCGGGATGCCCTGTTGCTGGGAGTGCTGGACGAGGTAGATAACACAAATGTTAGTAGACAGACTAGAGACCACCTAGTGAAGACTGCCCCCCCCCATTATAAACCACTGTTATTAACCATAATGTTGAGTGGACGGGGAGAAACCCTAGGAGATGCCCGTAGTATGATGAGGGAGATGGGTGGTTTGGGGGATTGGGGACCCACAACCCGTGCTTCTCAGGGGGGCACGGAGGGGCGTCGCCCTGAGGCTCGGGCAGGGGGAAAAGTAAACCCTAATCAAGGAAGTAACCAAGGCCCCTCACGGCGTGCTTTGTGGCAAGCTTTGATACGGGCGCAGGTCCCAGCATCGGAGATTGATGGCCTACCTACACCGGAATTAAAAGACTTATGCAGACGAAAGGGACTGAAGGTGTCCCGGGTAGAGACGGAGTCCCGACCCACTATGGAAGACCTAGTGGAATTACTAACACAAAAATGTCAGACACGGGGTCCGGTTGTTAATGAGCCTCGAAGGGGTAGAACTTCCACTTCCCAGCGGTGGGAATCCTCGGAGGACGAGGAGGAGGAGGAGGTACGGCCTCCCCTCCGAGAGTGTTATAAAGTGGATAGGCGTGGCCGGAAACCTAGTAAGAAAGGCAAGAACAAAGAAGGGCGAGGCAAACGTCTTTACCCAGTGCTGTCTGGGGAAGATGAATGGGAGGAACAATAGGAATCGGGCCAAGCCCCAAGGGTTTGCCCACGAGCGAGCCAATGGTCAGCAGACGACATTCGACCTCATGTATCATTGACTATCTATTGGCGCAAATCCGTCCAAACCGTTATGGCTCTAGTGGACACAGGGGCGGAGGCCACCTTAATCTATGGGACGCCCCATAAGTTTAAAGGAACCCCAGTCACGCTGGTTGGGCTGGGAGGTAATCTGATTGAAGGAAAAACAGTACAATTGCCCCTAAAGATAGGTACAATGCCCATTAAAACTTATTCAATTATCATTACACCAGTTAGAGAATGGATCCTGGGAATGGACATTCTGGCCGGTTTAACACTTCACCTCCAACAAGGGAAGTTTGAATTTGGAATCACGAAAATGGCTTTGCGCTGTAGGACGGTGTTAGTGGGAAAGGTTAAAATGGACCCCTTCCCCATCCCGATCGCGTAATAAGTCTTAGACAGTATAGGATTCCCGGCGGACATAAAGAAATATCCGCCACAATTAAGGATTATTTGGAAGCGGGAGTGCTTAGGACATGCACCACGGCGTGGAATAACCCCTTATGGCCCGTACATAAAGCCGATGGGTCATGGCGGATGACGGTAGATTATCGGCAACTAAACCGTCACACTCCGGCCTTGACGGCAGCGGTCCCGGATGCCGTCACTATTATAGGACGAATCCAACATCATCCAGGGGTGTGGTACGGAGTAATTGATTTGGCTAATGCCTTCTTCACAATTCCTATTCCCGAAGATAGGCAGGAACAGTTCGCATTCACTTGGGAGGGTAGACAATTCACGTTCACGCGATTGCCCCAAGGATATCTGCATAGCCCTACTATCTGCCACCGGATAGTTGCAGAACACTTGGCTGCCTTTAAAGTGCCTGACGAAGTGATGATCTCGCACTATATTGACGATATGATGATACAGGGGACAAGTCAGAAGCAGGTTCAGGAATTGCTGGACCAACTGGTTCAACATATGCGAGGATATGGGTGGGAGATCAACCCAGCCAAAATCCAGGGTCCCTCACAAACGGTAAAATTCTTAGGAATCGTGTGGAACAAGGGGGAAAGGGAAATCACTGCGAAAGCTAAAAATAAGATTCAGGTCTTTGCCGTCCCTCACACCCAGAAGGACGTGCAGCAATTTATTGGGTTATTCGGATTCTGGAGACAGCATATTCCCCATTTAGGACAAATTTTAAAACCTTTGTATCGAGTTACGAGGAAAAAGGCAGCGTTCGAATGGACGGAGGTCCATCAAACTGCATTTGAAATGGCCAAGCAAGCGATACAGCAAGCTGTATCCTTGGGAAAGATACAGTCAGGACCTGTAGAACTGCAAGTCTCAGCACAGGGGGATTATGCCAATTGGAGCTTATGGCAAAAACAGGGAAGAACCCGTAAGCCATTGGGATTTTGGTCCCGAAAATTACCCCCGGCAGGGGAACGGTATACCCCCTTTGAGAAACAGTTATTAGCATGCTACTGGGGCTTGGTGGAAACCGAAGCCCTGACCATTGGACATGAAGTGATCATGAGAACAGCTATCCCTATTCTTCCGTGGGTACTTAGTGACCCCACTACCCACCGAATAGGAACTGCCCAAGAGAGCAGCATCATTAAATGGAAATGGTATGTGTCGGAGAGAGTGCGGACTGGACAGAAAGGAGTGTCAGTCCTACATGAGCAAGTGGCGGAGGCCCCTGAGGAAGGGGAAAAACGGTTTGAGGTGATTGAATACAAGGAATCACCCGTTAAGATGGGAAAACGGTATGATGAACTGACCCCGGATGAACAAGCCACGGCTTGGTTCGTAGATGGGTCAGCCCAATGGAAAGCGGGACAGCGTAGATGGAAAGCTGCCGCCTTTAACCCAAAACAAGGCACTACCCTAGAAGAATTAGGGGAGGGAAAAAGTAGTCAGTGGGCAGAATTAAAAGCAGTGCATATGGTAGTCATGCAAGCAGGGGTCATGGGAGTTTGTTTGTTCTCTGACTCGTGGTCAGTGGTTAACGGCATGACACAATGGATGCCAACTTGGCAGGCCAATCAGTGGATGATCCAGAATAGGGAAGTATGGGGTAAACAGTTATGGGAAGATATATGGGAGAAAGCTCAATACCTGGTCATATACATCACCCACGTAGATGCCCATACATCTCGAAATGATGTGGAAGCTCTACATAACCGATATGTGGATGGTATCGTCCGAACCATGATTGTGCAAAGGGGCACCTCAGTGGACCTAGCTAGATGGGCACACCTTAAGGCTGGGCACTGGGGAGTGCAAGGAACCTTGCAATGGGCTCGAGACCGAGGAATAGATCTTATGGTAGATGATGTTAAGACTGCAGTAAACCAGTGTGAGCAGTGTCAACATCAGCGGCAGGGAGTGCCCCAACACATGATGGGACATATCCATCGGGGGGATGGTCCGGGACAGAGCTGGCAAATGGACTTTGTGGGTCCCTTACCCTCCTCACAAGGATGTAACCACATATGTACAGCTGTGGACACTATGTCTGGGGTTTTGGTAGCCCATCCCTGTCGTCACAACAATCAACAGGCTACCTTGCGATGTTTAGATTTGATTGAACAATTTTATGGATTGCCCATACAGGTCCAGAGTGACAATGGCTCCCATTTCACAGGAAGGGCGGTAAAGCAGTGGTGTCACGATAACCACGTGGAATGGGTTTATCATGTACCCTATCACCCACAAGCTGCGGGACTTATAGAACGAATGAATGGGCTTCTGAAGTCCTCACTACGAAAAGCAGGAGGTTGCAATGACTTAACAGGTTGGAAGAAGCAACTAATTCGGGTGGTGAAACAAATTAATAACCGCCCATTAGGAAATGGGGTAACACCCTTGAATAGGATGATACGAGTATGTGATACCCCAAAGACTCAGCCTATTAAAATGTGGAGATTCGCTGAGGAAGCTGATATTCCCGTAAGGGCCACGCCGGCTTCGGCTGGACTGGACCTACGAGCACTAACTGCCCAGACTTTGATCCAACAGAAACCTACGGTGATTAAGACCGGATTAGGATTGATTTGTCCCCCTGGAACCTATGGGCATATCCTCCCGCGGTCGGGACTGTCACTAAAGGGGATTGATGTGATGGCAGGCGTAATTGACGCGGACTACCAAGGGGAGTTGGGGGTGGTCCTGGTCAACATCACTGCTGAACCTTACGTGATACAGAAGGGGGACAGAATAGCGCAATTGGTCATTAAGCCATGTAACCTTACAACGGTGGAAGAGACGGGAGCTCCCGTTACGGTTACTGAGCGTGGGACGGGGGGATTTGGGTCTACTGACACTAAGGGGGCCAAGGTATGGGTGCGCCAGACGACCGGCCCCCCCAGGCCGGCCGAAATCATAGCACAGGGGAAGGACAGTCTGGTCACCATTATGTACCCCGGGGACCCGACCTGGGCAAACGTCCCGGCGAACCAGTGCTACTTACGTGAGACCTAAATAATGTTGTAATTGCTATGCACCCGCAGGCTGGCCCTCCGCCTTGAACATGGGGTGGTCATGGGGATTGCGACTCCTATTGGCGATGTTCGCGATCGGATGGCCACTCCAGGGCATCGGTATCACGGCCTGGACGCTGGTACCGGTCGCCCGCCATGAGGTGCGGTGGGAGGCCAGTAGCCAGCGACGGACGCAGGACAATTTTACATGTGAACCCGGTCAGCAGTGCGTTGTTCTGACTCTCACCAGCGACTGTCAATTGTATACGTGTGCACAGTGCTACATGCGCCGGGATGGGGAAAAATATGACATATCGTTCATACCGCCTAATTGCACCCTGGTGGTGAATGCCCAAGTCAAGACGTGTTTGTGGGACCGACGCACCCAGACATGCGGGACAACGGGGACTCATTGGAGCATCACAGCTCAGGGGGAAGATCTGTGGCTGCGCAATGCCACCGATATTCGAAATCGTCATCGATTCATGTGGTTAATAATGGTACTGCCCTCGACGAACGCCCCGTCTGAGGCGTTATTAAACCCCACGCGGGGCGGGCCAGCACCGAAGAGGGGTGCCACGGGGGGCGTGCGGTCGCATCGAACACAGTTGGCCCCTATTATGTCAACTTGTCAACAGATGGCCCGGGCGGTACTGCACACTGATGTTCATTGGCGGGTACAGTTGCCCCTCATACCCGAGTGTCATACCAAGAGGCGGCGACGAGCGTGGTACGACACCCTGCTGGGAGGCGCAGGAACTGTTATGGGTATCTCGAATGCCATTGACTCTGAGGTAACCCGTACTAAATTATCTAACACGGGACAGGCCACCTCACAAGGACTACATACTATTGGAAGGTGGATGCCATCCGTAATGATGACTCAAGGAGAGACAGCTGAAATAATGATACGATCTCTGCAATGGGAACTGGATGTCTGGGGTGCCACTCAGGAACTGTTTGAGAACATTACGGCTCAGTTAAATTGGACTGCCTGTCATATTCAAATGTTGCATGCTCAAATACAGAAAGAACGCTTTTTGCGTGTGGTAACATCCCCCAATGTACAAGCGTGGAGGGGAATATGGAATGTATCTGAGAAATTGTGGATGATAACCCATCCAGAACGAACATGGTGTAACGCAACTATGTGTAACGGATACTTTGTTACCATGAATGTAACCCACACTGTTACGGTCTGTCGATATTATGTATTACCAGTGATTACATCTTCTGGATATTATTTTCTGAAGACAAGGGGACAGTGGTTTAGCCCAGATACCAATATTACCTATGATCTGTCCGCTTGTGAACAGACTGATCAGGGGAAAACTTGCCTACTGATGGACAGGTATCGGGACCCTTGCTTGACTAAGGGAACGGCCCTGTGCGAATGGACTGTTGAAACTCCAAGGGACATGATGTGGCAGATTGGGCCACACACGCTCTGTGTGGCTACCAATAATCCACATCCTATGCTTCCCTCAGCACCGTTCTCGGGATGCCTCTCAAATGTCTATCAGTGGCACTGGCAGAATCAGACCTATCTGTTGACCACTTATAGCAGTGCTCGCCACTTTACCAAGGTGCAGTGGAAAGTGCTGATGAATCCTTGGAACATTTCCCTGGATCGGTTTAAGCGAGCATTGGACCGATCAGAGGAGCTTAAGCAGATATTACGAAAGCATCAAACCAATGTCACCAAGGTTACGGTGTCTACCTTTATACATGGACAGGAGGTAGTACATGCTGCCCGTGTAGTGGACGTGGAGTCAGCTCATCATTGGTGGGACATATTGAGTGGTATGTCCTCCACTGCGGGGACATTCCTGTTCCCACACTTGTCGATCCTGGTAGCGGTCCTGGTGATTTTAACATGCTGTAATGTCCTGACTTGCTTGTATATTTGGCGTGTACGTAGGCGCTTGTTAGAAAGAATACATATGGGCATAATGTAACACATGTATTGGGCCAAGCAGTGGAATGTGGTGTAAAATTATGTCCCAATACATGTGTGAATCATAATGTAACACATGTATTGGGCCAAGCAGTGGAATGTGGTGAAAGGGTTAAAATTGTGTCCCAATACATGTGTGAATCTAACCAAAAATGGAAGGTGTCGCTTAGTCCCGTGTGAATCTTATTACACACCTTCCCGTGTGAATCTTCTTATCTGCATGTGACCAGAATGGAATGTGTTTTTCAGCCTTGCTCTGCTGTTCACATGAATGTTTAGATCTCGAAAAGAGTATATCAGCTGGAAAAGTCTCCAGTTCGGTAGAGTCTGCTCTGGGGTTGCGTTTAACCGCCGAGCGTGGGTTGTTGGCAACCGCTCGACGAGAACTGACGGCTCCCAGTTCCGGTAACACGTAGAGTGAGTATAAACCAGACCCGTTGTAAGTACGAGACCTGGTTGTGGCGACGCTGCGGGGAATAAAACACTTATATTCTAGCAGACTCGCCTCTTGGCTGTTTGTTCTGTGTCAGACTACTTTCCTGCGAGCCTGGTCCTTGACCTTGAGAATTTTTTTTAAAACAATTATAACCTGGTGTTGTGTGATTTTTAACTTTATCTACCCCAGTCCAACACCGGCACCTCCACACCGTTTTCAGTGAATGCAGCCCACATCTCCCGCTGCTGCCAGTAAACTATACAATGCTGATGAAACGGTGCAGTACCTGCACTTCTGAAAAATTTACAACTTCTAACGATACTAGCTACTCATTCACTGCTCCATCTGATACATGACATTGGAAACTTAGTGCAGGAGGCTAAAATGAAATGAGCAACTTTAAACCAAAAACCTCTTGGAGCTCAAAGCCTTCAATGAGAGTCTGAACCCGGCGATAAGTTCAGGTAACCTTTATTGTGACCCAACGTTGTTACAGCTTCAGATCCCCCCCAGCATAAAGGTGTAGAAAAAGTAGCTGCTTTTTAAATAGCTCAACGTCAAAGCGTACACCCTCACCCCACACCACCTCACCTTCTTTACTATGGTCATCACCGAGTTGTCAGTTTGTAATTGGATCCTTGGTACAGCCTTAACTGTAGGAAGTATTGCCTCACTCAGCAATTTCAAACAAGAAAGTGTTTACCCACTCAATGACCGGTGGCAGTGGTGGGCAATGAAGAGTCAACCATGCTATTGTGGGTCTGGAGTTATGTGTAGGCCAGACCGGGTAAAGGATGCAGCTGGGACAACTGAGTGAATCCTTCCCTACAACAGCAGTTTCCTTCCCTAAAAAGGGATGTGAGTGAATCAGATGGGTGATGTCCCCCAAACAATCATTTCTTCATGAGGTTCTGAACTCCAGATTTCTGACCAAAATCCAATTCCACCATCTGCCTTGGCAGGATTCAAACCTGGCAGTCCCTGGAACTGGGTTGATAGTCCAGTTAATAAGGCAATTGGCTATCCCTCCTTTAATCCCCCTGCGATGGAACATGAATTCGCTGGTGCCTCCGCAGATGGGAAGCGCGGGTAAAGCCCTTCTCACACTGAGAGCAGGTGAACTGCCTCTCCCCAGTGTGCACCTGCCAGTTGGCCAGCAGGATGGAGGCCTGGTTAAAGCATTTCCCACACTCGGGGCAGCTGGTGCCTCACCAGGTCAGAGGAATTGCTGAAGGCCTTCCCGCATTCGGGGCAGCTGAAGGGCCTCTCCCCAGTATGACTGCGCTGATGAGTCTCCAGGATAGAAGGGACACAGAAGCCTTTTCCGCAGACGCCACACTTCCACGGTTTCTGCACGGGGCGGGATCCATTGGGTTTCTCCATGGCTGAAGTTTCAGCTGCACACAAACGCATGTACAGCCCCTCCCTGCCGTGAATTCCTCTTTCCAGACCGTATAATTGCTTCAGGTTCCACAATCAGTGCGCAGCAACAGTAGGGTCTCTCATCCAGTCCCATTGATGCTGAAGACGTGCTCCAACAGGAAGCAAAAGGCTTTGCTCCTTCTCACAGAATCACAGTCAAAAATTGTTGCAGTCCTGATGGATTGAGTGACTGTCAGACATTGACGTCGAAGTGAGGACAGCAGAAGCTGGAGAGTCAGAGTTGAACAGTGCGGCGCTGGAAAAGTACAACAGGTCCGGCAGCATCCGAGGAGCAGGAAAGTTGATATTTCAGGCATCAGCCCTTCATCTGTTGATTTTGAAACTTCCATCTTCAGATCATCAAATGCTTTGTAAAAAGAGATTACAAAAGTCATGACTGTCAGTGCAAGGTAGAAATTCAGAACAAGCAATTCTACTTTCTGCAGAACATTCTTTTCTTTTGTTTTTCCACACTGAAAATTGAAAGCACCATCCCACTCTCTCTCCCCCTCTGTTCTCACACCGCTCTAGCTAATTCTCCTGAAGGTGTTGATTCAGGATCTTACAGGGGCAGAACAGCAAAACCTTCAAGACTGACATCTCTCTGAATTTTGGATAACTCCACTGCTGAGAGTGAGCAGGTCTGATTTTGGGAAGCTCAAAAAATAGTGTCAGTTCAGGGTGAACCTGCAATGCAAGTTCTTGAGGAACAACCAGACATGAAGTGGTTAACATCCCTGGAAAGGAGAGAGCAAAATGAGACATCAAAGGCATTAACGCCGACACCAGGGAGAAACTGAACGTACAGATGTGGCAAGCCAGAGTCAGAGATATACAGCATGGAAACAGTCCAACTAGTCAATGCCAACCAGGTATTCTAAATTAATCAAGACCCATTTGCCAGCATTTGGCCCATATCCCTCTCAACCCTTCCATTTTATAGTTCCATCCAGATGCCTTTCAAATGTCATAATTGTACAAGCATCCACCATTTCCTCTGGCAGCTCATTCCTTCCATGCACCACTCTCTTAATGAAAGAGTGAATTTAGCACAGTGAATCCATCTTACCCATAGTGCCCAGGGGTGTGTAGGTTAAGTGAGCACGGCCAATCCATGCTAACCTGCACATCCCTGGGCACTATGGGTAAATTAGCACAGCCAATCCACCCTTACCTGCACATCCCTCGACGATATGGGTAACTGAACACTGCCAATCCACCTGAACCCATCCAAAACAGAACACTATGGGTCATTTAACATGGCGAATCCACCCCAACCTGGACAAAGTTACATATAACATAATAAAAGGTCACAGTCCAACAAGTTTATTTAAAAGCACCGGCTTTCGGAGTGCTGCTTCTTATTCAGTTGGTTGTGGAGTACAAGATCATAAGACACAGAATTTATGGAAAAACATTAGTGTCCTGCCACTGAAATTATATACTGAACAAACCTGGATTGTTAAGTCTTTCATCTTTTAGAATGGGTTGCAGGTATCAATAATACGCAAGTCCCAGAACTTCCTGTCAGGCTCCTTCTCAAGATAACTTAAGGTTTTATAAGAAAATGTGACATCTCAGCTCACATAATGCATGAAAGGAGTGAGGTCAGAGTCTGTCTGTATCCGAATCTTGAGTCAGCCCGCTGACTCAAGATTCGGAAATTTACAAAATATTACATGTATTGGCTGCCTGCATTGACTGCCAGCACATTGTGCATTTAGAGTTATACAGTCATAGATGGACAGCATGGAAACAGACCCTTCAGTCCAACTCATCCATGACGACCAGATATCCCAACCCAATCAAGTCCCACCTGCCAGCAACTTGCCCATATCCCTCCAAACTCTTTCTATTCATATGCCCATCCAGACTAGCCTCCACCACTTCCTCTGGCAGCTCATTCCATACACATACCACTCCCTGAGTGAAGAAGTTGCCTCTGAGGTCTCTTTCACCCTACACCTATGCCCTCTCGTTCTGGACTCCCCCAGCCCAGGGGAAAGACTTTGTCCATTTATCCTATCCAAGCCCCTCATGATTTTATCAATATCTGCAAGATCACCCCTTAGCCTCTGACACTCCAGGGAAAACAGCCTTAGCCTATTCAACCTCTCCTTATAGCTCAAATCTTCCAATCCTAGCAACATCCTTGTAAATCTTTTCTGAACCCTTTCAAGTTTCACAACATCTTTCTGATAGGAAGGAGACCAGAATTGCATGTAATATTCCAACAGTAGCCTAACCAATGTCCTGTGCAGCCGCAACATGACCTCCCAATTCCTGTACTCAATACTCTGACTATTAAAGGAAAGCAGACCAAATGCCTTCTTCACTATCCAATCACTATCCTATTCTTCACTACCTGCGACTCCACTTTCAAGGAGCTATGAAACTGCACTCCAAGGCCTCTTTGTTCAGCAACACTCTCTCGGACCTTACCATTAAGTGTATAAGTACTGCTAAGATTTGCTTTCCCAAAATGCAGCACCTCACATTTATCTGAATTAACCTCCATCTACCACTTCTCAGCCCATTGGCCCATCTGATCAAGATCTCGTTGTAATCTGAGGTAACCTTCTTTGCTGTCCACTACACCTCCAATTTTAGTGTCATCAGCAAACTTATAGCTATACCTCTTATGCTCACATCCAAATCATTTATATAAATGATATAAAGTAGTGGACCCAGCACAGATCCTTGTGGCACTCTACTGGTCACAGGCCTCCTGTCTGAAAAAACAACCCTCCACCACCACCTTCTACCTTTGAGCCAGTTCTGTATCCAAATGGCATATTCTCCCTGTATTCCATGAGATCTAACCTTGCTCACCAGTCTCCCATGGGGAATCTTGTCGAACACTTTACTGAAGTCCATATAGATCACATCTATTCTCTGCCCGCATCAGTTCCCTTCGTTAGTTCTTCAAAAAAAACTCATTCAAGTTTGTGAGACATGATTTCCCACACGTAAAGCCATATTGACTATCCCTAATCAGTCCTTGCCTTTCCAATACATGTACATCTTGTCCCTCAGTTGGATTCCCTCCAACAACACCGACGTCTGGCTCACTGGTCTATAGTTCCGTGGCTTGTCTTTACCACCTTTCTTTAACAGTGGCACAACGTTAATCAACCTCCAGTCTTCCGACACCTCAGCTGTGACTATCAATGATACAAATATCTCAGCAAGAGCCCCAGCAATCACTTCTCTAGATTCCCACAGAGTTCTCGGGTACACTTGATCAGGTCCTGGGAATTTATCCACTTTTATTCATTTCAAGGCATCCAGCACTTGGTCCTCTGTAATATGGACATTTTTCAAGATGTCACCATCTATTTCCCTACATTCTATATCTTCCATGTTCTTTTCCACAGTAAACTCTGATGCAAAATACCCATTTAGTATCACCCCCACCTCCAGCGGTTCCACACAAAGACCACCTTACTGATCTTTGAGGGGCCCTATTCTCTCCCTACTTATTCTTTTGTCCTTAATGTATTTGTAAAAATCCTTTGAATTCTCCTTAACTCTAGTTGCCAAAGCTATCTCATGTCCCCTGTTTTCCCCCCCTGATTTCTCTCTTAAGTATACTCCTACTCCCTTTATACTGTAAGGCTTCACTCGATCTGTCCTGTCTATACCTGACATATGCTTCCTTCATTTTCTGAACCAAACCCTCAATTTCTCCAGTCAGCCAGCATTTCCTATACCTACCAGCCTTTCCTTTCACCCTAACAAGAATATACTTTCTCTGGACTCGAGTTATCACAGTTCTGAAGGCTTCCCATTTTCCAGCCGTCCCTTTACCTGCAAACATTGGCGCACAATCAGCTTTTGAAAGTTCTTGCCTAACACCGTCAAATTTAGAATTTTTGAGCAAAATAGAATGTATCTGCAAATGTAATGCTGCAAATTCAAATTAATCCCCATGGAGAGTGTGGTTCTGTGTGTGTAATAGAGAAACCCTGTTTCCATGCTGTATATCCATATGTCTATTTGATAACAGATGCTTTAGTTTTGTTGGTGCAAGTATGATTGTAAATCATAGCTGGATATTAATAGTTAGATGTAAGGGAGAGAGAGAATTCCTCAGGTAGAGCACTATCAGAATCCTGGGAGACCCCTACTTCAGATTTACTTGGACTGGTTGACAGTCTGGGAGATTATGGATTGGGTCTCGATTGAATAAATGTTTTATTTTTCCCGAACGTGTAAAAGGGGGCATTAAAGCTTCAGCAGAAATCCAGCAGAGCTGAGAACAGACCAACATCTTACTCTGTGGGAACAGGGAGATCAACAGAGGACAGAGAAATCCGGACCTGAAATCCAAGCTGACACCAGACTACCCTGTGATCAGTGCTTTGATGAGCAGCACCAATCCTCTCCCTTTACTGAGCTTCCCATTTGACTACCCCCTCGATATTCAGGATCCAGTCCTTGCCATCCTGAAGTCATGTCCCTGTAAGGAGTCTCAGATCATAATTATTCTCTTCAATGTGTTCAGTCAATTCATTCACTTCTGTTACAATGCAGCTCACATTCAGTTTTTAGTTTCAGTTTTTGTGATCTTCTGAATCCAGTTTTGATTGCTGGTGTATTTACTCTCCTTGTCCCTTTCTATCATTCTCTGATGTTCATTTCCACATCACGACATTGCTCACCAGCCTTGATTTGGATTGGCCAGGCTAAATTGCCCATAGTGTTCAGGGATGTGCAGGTTAGTTAGGTTAGCCATGGGAAATGCAGAGTTATAGGTTCATTGTAATAGAAGCAGGAGTCAGCCATTTGGCCCGTCCTGCCTGCTCTGCCATTCATTAAGATTATGGCTGATCTATCCATCATCTCAGCTCCTCCTCCCTGCAATGTCCCAACTATCCTTAATTCCCCAATTATGCAGAAACCCATCTAATTGTGTCTTGAATATACTTGACAAAGCTGCCTTCTCTGCTTCCTTGGGCAGAGACTTCCATAGTTTCACTACTCTCCAGGAAAAGCAGTTCCTCCTCATCTCTGTCCTAAATCTACCTCCCTAATCTTGGGGCCTAGTCTTATCTACCAGCAGAAATGACCTGATAGGGTAGGGTTTCATCCCCACAGTGCAATGAATTCCCACTTTCCACCAAATCCCAGATGTACTCACTCAGTTGCTGTCTCACAAATGAAAGATTTCATTATAACTTCTTCTGCTCTGAGTAAGGGCAAAACATTTTTGAAAGCTTCTCTGAAAGTCCAGTCTTTACAACAACACTTCTGCTTTCACTGAAGATGATTAAAGTCATACAGAACAGAAACAGACCCTTTGGCCCAACTCATCCGTGCCAACTATATATCACAAACTAATCTAGTCCCATTTGCCAGCATTTGACTCATCCCTCTAAATCCTTCCTATTCAAGTACCCATCCAGTGGCTTTTAAATGTTGTCATTGTACCAGCCTTACCACTTCCTCTGGCAGTTCGTTCCATACACGTTCCACCCTCTGTCTGAAAGTATGTTGCCCCTCAGGTCCCTTTCCCTACTCACCTTAAACTTCTGCCCCTTTAGTTCTGGACTCCCCTACCATGGAGAAAAGACCTTGGGTATTCACCCTATCCATGCCCCTTATAAACTTCTTTAAAGGTTACCACTCAGCCTCTGATGCTCCAAAGAAAATATCTCCCTGGCCTATTCAGCCTCTTCCTGCAGCTCAAACCCTCCAAATCTGGCAACAGCCTTCTCAATATTTTCTGACCCCTCTCAAAGTTTCATAACATCTTTCCTACATCAGAGAGACCAGAATTGAATGCAGTATTCCAAAAGTGGCCTATCCAATGTCCTGTACAGAATGATCTCCCAGTTCCTATACTGAATGCTCTGGCCAATAAAGGAAAGCATACCAAACACCTTGTTCACTATTCTGTCTAAGTAAGACTCCACCTTCAAGGAACTATGAACCTGCACTCTAAGGTCTCTTTGTTCTGCAACACTCCCCTTAACTGTGTCAGTCCTGCCTGGATTGCTGGACCAAAATGCAACATCTCACATTTCTCTGAATTAAACCCCATCTGCTACTCCTTGGCCCATCCAATCAATTCTAATTTATGCTAAACTCTCTTTCCTCTGTTATTCCCTAGAAGCTGAAAATCTCTGTCCCACATACCTCCCTCCATTCTCTCATTGCTGAACCTAATCCCTGCTGTACCTCATCCTGAAGGGTCTGTTTCATGCTGATTAACAGGCCCACACTCAGGGGGATCTAATGGAAACATACAGAATACTGAATGGCCTGGACAGAGTAGACTTTCAGAGGATGTTTCCATTGGTAGGAGAGACTAGGACCAGAGGGCACAGCCTTCGAGTAAAGGGAAGGCGTTTTAGAACGCAGATAAGGAGATACTTCTTCAGTGAAAGAGTGGTGAATCAGTGGAATTCATTTCTACAGAAGGTTGTCGAAGCTCGGTCACTGAGGATATTTAAGACTGAGGTAGATAGGTTCCTGAGTATCATGGGGATCGAGAGTTCCAGGGAGAGCGCAGGAGAATGGGGTTGAGAAACCTATCAGCCACGATTGAATGGTATGAACAGACCTGATGGGCTGAATGGCCTAATTTCTGCTCCTATGTCTTATGGTCTCTTGCTGTCCTGGCCACAGTGAGAGAATTGGGAGCAGGAGTTGGCCATTTGGTCTTTCAAGCCTGCACAAGCATTGAACAGATCATAACTGAATATGGATCTACTTACATCTAGGTGAATAGGCTGGAACTTTTTCACTGGAACATCGGAGGTTGAGAGGTGACCTTATTGAGGTTTATAAAATCACGAGGGGCATAGATGAGGTCAATATCAGCTGTTGTTTCAAGAACAGGGAGCAATCTTTTTAAGGTGAGAAGAGAAAATTTTTAAAAAGACAGGAGGAGCACATTTTTCGTTTCAGAGAGTGGAGTGTGTGTCAAATGAATGTCCAGAAGAAGTAGTGAATGCAGGTACAGTAACAACATTTAAAATAAATTTGAATAAGTGCACAAATAGAAAAGTTTCAGAAGGATATGGGCCAAACATTGGCAGGTGGGACTAGTTTAGTTTGTGAATATAGTCAGCATGGACTAGTTGGACTGAAGGGTCTGTTTCTGTGCTGTATGACTCTGTAACTGTTCTAGGAGAAAGTGAGGTCTGCAGATGCTGGAGATCAGAGATGGAAATGTGTTGCTGGAAAAGCGCAGCAGGTCAGGCAGCATCTAGGGAACAGGAGAATCGACGTTTCGGCCATTCCTGAAGAAGGGCTAATGCCCGAAACGTCGATTCTCCTGTTCCCTAGATGCTGCCTGACCTGCTGCGCTTTTCCAGCAACACATTTCCATCTCTGTAACTGTTCTATACTGGTCTTAAAACCATTTTCTTGCCTTCCCCCAAAACCATCCACTTCTTTGTTCATCAAAGTCAAATGAACTCAGCCTTGAATACATTCAATGACCGGCCTAACTGCTGAAAGACATCCACACTTCTGAACTCAATTCCTCTTGCTAATATATCACTTGCTTTGCTCATTGCTTGCTGCACCTGTCTGACAACTGGCAGTAACTGGTTTCGAAGGACGCTGAGGCCCCTTTGTCCATCCACACATCTTTCCTGATGAAGAGCTCATGCCCGAAACGTCGACTCTCCTCCTCAGTTGCTGCCTTACCTGCTGTGGTTTGCCAGCGCCACACTTTTCAACTCTGATCTCCAGCATCTCACTTTCGCCACATCTCAACATATCACTACATAAACAATGCACCTCCTTTCTGCTTTTTTTTACGTACATCAAAGGCTATACCTTTACATTGTGGCACTGCGTTTGAAAAGTGAGACACAGAGTCTGTCCCCTCCCTCGATTCACTCTTTCATTTGCTACAAATCAATAATTGAACCCCAGAATGAAAATAAAATGAAAAACGTGTTGACAAAAACACTATTATACTCACAAATTTTAGACAGAGGAAGGAATTTATAGTCTGGGGTGAGGTTTAATCTTCATTCAGTGACAAAAGATCAGCGGCTTCAGAGCTCACGGTCCAACTTCCGCATTTCGACAACGGCCGACTCTGATTGGCAGGAGGACCAGACTCCTCCGGGTCCTCCAAGGTTCTCCATTGGTCCATGGAAAGGAGCTCGTGCGCCTTTTCTGCGGACACCCAGGAGTGTTCGCAGTACTTTGATGACACCGACAGACATGCGCAGTGCTTACTGACACCGCGGAGCATGCTCAGTATGCTCTGTCACGATGCTGGTGTTACTGACAAATTTTAGAGTTAAAAATCACAAAACATCTGGTTATAGTCCAACAGGCTTATTTGGAAGCACGGGTTTTTGGAGCGCTGCTCCTTCATCAGGTGGTTGTGGAGTATAACATGGTAACACTGAATTTATGATCTTCTGATCTTACACTCCACAACCGCCTGATGAAGGAGCCACGCTCCGAAAGTTGTGTTTCTAAACAAGCCGATTGGACTGTAACCTGGTGTTGTGTGATTTTTAACTTTGTACACCCCAGTCCAACACGGGCACCTCCAGATCATGACAAATTTTAAGTCTCCAAATGCGAATACGAGAGAAAAATGCCAACGCCAATGTTTTTTTTCCCCTGTGCCTCGACGTTTTATTCCTTTTGCATTTTGTCTGGCTGCTCAACGTTCCTGCCTTTACCCAAGGGTAGAGGTATTCCAAAACTAGAGGGTACAGGTTTAGGGTGAGGAGGAAAGATTTGAAGAGATTCAAAAGACTCGGCAAAGAACATTCACCCCCTACAGGGCGAAAGTGACGACTGCAGATGCTGGAGATTAGGGTCGAGAGTGTGTGCTGGAAAAGCACAGCAGGTCAGGCAGCGTGCGAGGAGTAGGAGAATCGACGTTTCCGGCAAAACCCTTCGTCAGGAAATAGCTATGTGGAATTGCAGAGCTGCAGCATAATCGAGTGGGTCTGCATGGGATGCTGCTGGGAAGGTCGGTGTGAATGGCCTGTAGGGATGATATGATTCCACTGCCTTAGCCACGCGTATATTGAGAAATGATTGCCCCAAGTCTGCTGTGGGAGGAGTGGGTTCGTTCGTGGGACACTGATACCAGTTCTGGGGAAGGTAGGATTGTGCTGTCTCTCTCTTCACACACTGCCCCCCGTCCATTTTCTCCCCACCCACTGCCCCCTGCCCATTCTCTCTCCTCACACTGCACCCCCATTCTCTCCCCATAACCCTCTGAACACCAGTCCTTCTCTACCCCCCAACTTCTGTCCCCCTCTCCATTTCTCTCCCTTCTCCACCCCCACCAGCGCCCCTCCCCCTCGTTTCTGGCGCCTGAGCCCTCTTTGATCGCTGTATCAAGCCCTTTTAAGGAGAGAGAGAGAATAGGTGGTGACGATTCTACCTGGGAAACAGGGTGTGCGAGAAATGACTGTTTTTTAAAATTGAGAATAGCTAAAATCGTATATTCAGAAACGTTGTTAAAGTCTGGAAGAATGTTCTTTTAAAAAAAAAACAAGCTGTAGAAACCTTTCTGAAACTTGCATTGATATATGCACAGTTAGGCCACAACCAAGGACAGGCTGTAGGAGTGAATGAGTGAATAAAAGACAAGTCCCACCTTGCCCATGAGGAGAAAGTGAGAACTGCAGATGCTGGAGATCAGAGTCGAGAGTGTGGTGTTGAAAAAGCACAGCAGGTCAGGCAGCATCCAAGGAGCAGGAGAATCAACGTTTCAGACATAAGCCCTTCACCTTGCCCTCTCCAGTGTGTGTTGTGAAACTGCTTAACTGCTTAATCATTTCTAGTGGCCGAGCAGAGGCTGATAACAAGTTTGGAACACACGAGAATGACCTCAGCTGAAACCTTGGATTCATGTCTCACTGCAGGAGACCCAGCTACACAATACACACACAAACTCTCTCTCTCTCACACACTCAAGTACTCACACGGTCGTGCATACCCTCTCTGATAGACAGGCTCTCTCTCAGACACACATTGATACACCCCTCACACTCACATCCATGCACACACCTTCTCACACAATTATACTCCATCACACGCACACTTTACCCAGCATGCACACGCACACACACAGACGCTCTGTCTCATGCATGCACTCGCACATAGAAGTCTTTGGGATGAATTGCATTTGCAGGATTATATATTTGGAAATAGAACCAGTCTGACTCAAGACTGGGATACAGAAAGACTCTAACCTCACAGCTCTCATGCGTTGTCTGACCTGAGGTGTCACCTCCCTTTATAAAACATTAAGTTACCTGGAGAATATGACTAAAAAGAAGTTCTGGCATTTACAGATTAATGAACCGAAATCTGCAACCCATTTGAAAAGATGAAAGACTTAACAGGTTTCTTCAATATATCATTTATGTTGCATGACACTATAATCTTTTGCTATATATTCTGTGTCTTACCATCCTACTCAACAGCTACCTGATGAAGGAACAGCGCTCCAAAACCTAATGCTTCCAAATAAACCTGTTGGACTATACCCTGGTGTTTGTGTCATTTTAAAACTTTGTTTCCAGTGAATACAGCCCACACCTCCCACTGTTGCCAGTAAACTTTGCAATGCCAATGAAACAATAAACCTGCAGTCCTGAAAAATTTACAATTTCGAACAATACTAGCTACTCATTCACTGCTCCTTCTGAGACACGACATTGGAAACTCGGTGCTAGTGGCTGAAAGAAATGAGAAGCTGTTGGATCTCACAGCTTTCAATGAGAGTTTGAGCCTGGCGGTAAGTTCAGGTAACCTTTACTGCGACCCAACTTTGTTACAGCTTCAGATCTCCACATCACAAGGCGTATAAAAAGTAGCTTTTCTTTTGAAAAAAAAAGCACCTCAAGCTCAAAGTGCACACACTCACCCCCACTCCCCCCACCACACTTTCTTTATTATTGGTCAGTTGAGTTGTACCTTTGTAACTGGATCCTTTGTACAGCCGGGTAAAGCATGCAGCTGGGACGACTGAGTTTATCCTTTCCCGCAACGGCAGTTTCCATCACTGAAAAGGACATGAGTGAATCAGATGGGTTTTTGCCCTCTGAAAATGGTTTCATCCTGAGATTCTGAAGTTCAGATTACTGACCGAATCCCAATTCTGCCATCTGCCGCGACGGGATTCGAACCTGAGAGTCCCCAGAGCGGGGTTGTTAGTGGCGCTCGGCCATCGCTCCTTCCATCCCCCTGCGATGGCACGTGAACGCGCTGGTGAAGCCCTCCCGGCACTGACAGCAGGTGAATGGCCTCTCTCCGGTGTGGACCCACTGGTGCGTCAGCAGTGCAGCTGATTGAGTGAACCCCCTCCCGTACATGGGGCAGTGAATGGCTTCTCTCACTTGTGGACTCACTTGTGCGTCTCCAGATGGCTGATCCGACTGAAGCCCTTCCTGCACAACGAGCAGGCGAATGGCCTTTCCCCGCTGTGAATACGTCTGTGGATTTCCAGCAGGGATGGGGAAGGGAATCCTTTCCCTCAGTCCCCACATTTCCACAGTTTCCCCATTGGGGGAGCTTTCCTTGTGTTGGTCTGGGTTTGAAATTCCAATCAGAACGGGGACATAGTCTATCCCCACCGTGAGGGATGAGACTTTGATTCCCCCAAGCTGAGTAAATGGTTTGAAGCACTTTTCACAGTCAGCGCACTGAATCTCCCTTATTCGGTGTCTCAGTATTCTTCCTGCCGCACCAGTGTCCAAAATCTTTCAAGAAAACAAAAGCAACCATGTCTTCTTGATTGGAATGGCTGCTGATATTCAAGTCCCAATGAATCAAGTGGCTCTGTCAGAAGTTGATGTATCATTTCTTTTCAGATTTCTTTCGGCACGTCTTCCTGCAAAAAAAAATCACAAAATAAGTGATCATTGGCAGTACACTTAAACGAACATAACATAGGTGGCAGTTCCCGTAGTTTGCCAGATGCCTGCTGATCACATAATACCCAGCACACAGAAACCTGAAATCCCTCATGCAGCCAGATAGGCTTAGGTGTGTTTCGAGTAAAACATCATTCTATTCTAATCTAATCTAATCTTAAACTAAATACGTGTACATATATATATATATCAATATGCCAATCCTTTCAATGCGGCTCAGTTCCATGAGAAACGACACTTTTAATTGTGAACATGAGCAAAAAAGCAATCATTTTCCAGGGTGCAAACTGCATACGTGCCAAACTGAGGGTATACATAAGGAAAATACCTAAAAGAGAGATAGAAAGTATTTGAGCACCTTTGCAGAAACTGCTCCCTCTCTGGACTCACTCCAGTTGCTACAAGTAAACCTCCCTGTGGGCCAGACAGCCCTGCATCGGGAAGCACTGGGATGGTCAACTACGACCAGTTTACATGGAGAACACATCTCCACATTAAACAGCCTCGAGGCAAACTTCCCTTCCTTCCACTTAAAGTTCAAGACCCCTCAAAGCGAAATTCCCCAGGTAAGTTTGGAAGAATTTCTTCCAGGTGTTCACTAATCATTTCTATGAGCACTTTGTTAAAGTTTGAATATTGCGAGTTTTGAAAATTAGTGATTCTGAGCGAAATCACAGTTTGAAAAACAGAATGTGGGAATTTAGACACAGTTTATTTTTGCACATCGACGATATGTCTGTACAACAGCATATGCCACGACAGCAGTGAAGATCTTTTGACCTCATTCTCAAACGTGCCTGCCACACGCCAGATGAAAAGCTGAATACTTCTCTGGAAAAACTGCCCAGCAATGCGGGAGAATGGCACAACGCGTGCGTGTTGGGACCATAACCCAAAAGAGAAACCATTCTCTCCTATTCATTCAACGTCGTCTTTAGCAGCTTTCCCGTATCACGGCGCACTGTTGTGCACCTCGCCTTCTCATCTGCTTCCCAAAAAACTTCGACGTAAATATTTCACATTGATACACTGGCCCAATGTGCACAGTTGAGATGACACACTCGTGGAGGTCTGCGGGGTTCTCTGTACCCTATGTTGAGGAGGGCAATGCTTGTCACTGGTCACTCCGGTGTCAGAGAAAAGTTGAGAAAGAAAACGGTTTAATTTTCTGCCATTAGAGAGGGCCCGGTTCCTCGGGACAGGCAAACAGCAGCAAAGAGACAGAATGAGAAGCAGCTGTTCATAGAGTCATAGAGATGTACAGCATGGAAACAGACCCTTCGGTCCAACCCGTCCATGCCGACCAGATATCCCACCCCAATCTAGTCCCACCTGCCAGCACCCGGCCCATATCACTCCAAACCCTTCCTATTCATGTATCAATCCAAACGCCTCTTAAATGTTGCAATTGTACCAGCCTCCGCCACTTTCTCTGGCAGCTCATTCCATACACGCACCACCCTCTGCGTGAAAAAGTTGCCCCTTCGGTCTATTTTATATCTTTCCCCTCTCACCCTAAATCTATGCCCTCTAGTTCTTGACTCCCCGACCCCAGGGAAAAGACTTTGCCTATTTATCCTATCCATGCCCCTCATAATTTTGTAAACCTCCATAAAGTCACCCTTCAGCCTCCGACGTTCCAGAGAAAACAGCCCCAGCCTGTTCAATGTCAACGATACTTCACTCTGAGCAAGCCTCAGCTGGTTCAAGAGGTAGAGCGGGGGCGCAGGTGTGTCTTTGGTGTGGTTCGTTGGTCTAGGGGTATGATTCTCGTTTTGGGTCTTCGTCAACGCAGATTTGCGAGAGATCCCCGGTTCAAATCCCGGACGAGCCCGCGTTTCATGACTTGTGCAAAAGTACCTATTTAATTTTCTCAAAAAGCACCTTCGTTAAACGAGGTTGGGCTCCCTGGAGTAAGTGAGGTCTGCAGATGCTGGAGATCAGAGATGGAAATGTGTTGCTGGAAAAGCGCAGCAGGTCAGGCAGCATCGAGGGAACAGGAGAATCGACGTTTCGGGCATTAGCCCTTCTTCAGGAAATGAAGAAGGTCCTCCCTGGCGTACCAATGGGACAGAAAGCAGCGAAGTGAAATGATTGGAGATAGCGTTGAATAGGTTGACGTGAGTGGTGCGGTGTTTGAGGGATGTCAGCGATGAGGGTCGATTGGAAATTTGGGACAGCTCTCTTCGGAGAACAGAAGTTTGAAATCTGGCCCGATTGAAGCTTTCCAAATCATGCGAAGTCTAGACAGAGAAAGTAATGTAGTCAAAATGCTCCCACCCCTGAAAGGATCGGCAACGATTCGGCAGAGTTTTAAAGTCATGAGGAAAAGAACCAAAAGTGACATTAGGAAGAACGCTTTCGTACAGGGAGTGGTTGGGGTCAGTAAATCCCTAACTGACACTGACAAAGAGGCAGATTCATTAGACGCAAACGGGAATCCGGTGGTCATGTTTAAAGTAACAATGTGCAGAATTACATGGAGAAGGCAAGAGAATGATACGAATAGAGACCCACGTTCACTTACTGTGTCGACCCAGCAGAGCGAAGGTGGGCCGCATGGCGTCTGTCTGCGCTATGGCACATGATTCAGAGTGAAATCACAGTTCGACCAACAAAATGTGGGAAGTTAGAAAGAGTTGATATTTACACAGCCTCCATACGTCTGCGCAACAGCCGATAAGACGACAGCAGTGGAGAGGTTGACATCAGTCTCGAACGTGCATGCCACGCGCCAGACGAAAGGCTGAAGGGACCCGTGGGAAGCGCCGCAGTGCGTCGGAGCTGCGTGGCGCAGCCGGAGCGTGCTGGGCCCCTAACCCAGAGATTGATGAATCGAAACCCTCCTCTGTTATTGTTCAGTGTCTCCTTGAGCGACTTTCCTTTGCGATGGTACTTCGTTCAGCATCTTGCTTTTCAAACGACTTCCTGAGTGTCTAAATGTCGATATCGGCGCTCTGTTCTGTTCATTGCCATGTCATTTGCTTCCCAAAACTTCGGGTATCTGATCTCAACATATCGCATCGATACACAAGTCAAATTTACACAGTTGCGCTGGCACCCTTGTGGAGCTCTGAGTTGTCTTGTCCTGTTCTCTGTCGGTGTGTCCTGATCTCGTTTGAAACCTCCTCTCACGTGGCAATGAACCGGTGAAGTTGAAACACATGACTTGCTGTTTTAGTCCATTTCCTGCAGTAAAGAAACCAACAGCCGTGTAATAAAAGACTTTCTGCAGGATTGCTGTGTCAAGACAAATTCTGAACACCAAGCAGGCTGCACAAAAATGCACTCATATCAATTTACCTGAGGGAAGAGTCTCCAGTGTCCATTTCTCTCTGTCCCGGCAGCACAGCATCTTTCTATCTCTCCGTTAACAAGACTTTTGGAACAAGTTCAAAGTTGCCCATTTCCTACGCATGACTGTAACTGACTTATCCTGCCTCACGTAATAGTGTGAGACAGCAGAAGAGTGAATGGGCTCTGCCTTCCACCAGCACAGCTTGCAAGTAGAAACGAAATGGTTCAATTATCCACCAGTGGAGACAACCCGGTCCCTGGGGACGGGACAAACAGCAGCGTCTTGGGAGCAGGGAGACTGATTGAGAAGCAGATGTTCTTGAAACACTTCCCTACTTGCAATTCTGGGAGCAATGCACAATGTATTTCGTACTGAGCAGGTCTCACCTGCTTCCGGAGGTGGCTGCACCCATGGCTGGTGGCTCGTTAGTCTGGGGTAAGAATCTAGCTTTGGGTCTTCGAGCATATGCAAAAATGGCCGATGAATTTTCTCAAAAAGCCGCTTTATTAAATAAGATCGGACTGCCTGAATTAGGGACGGCGCAGAGCTGCCATTGCAGTGAACACGGCGAAGGGAAACACTTGTTCAAAGTGAGAACAAGTATTGCAGAGTTTTCGCCCGCGCAATCCCAGTCTGAATGAATCCTCCACCTGTCTTCCGCTCAATTCTGAGGGTGATACTTCAGGAAGCGGGGAAGTGAAGTGATTGCAGACGGCGCTGAACAGGTTAACGTGAATGGTACCGTCCTGAGGAATGTCAGCAATGAAGGGAGATTGGAAAATTTGGGGCAGCTCTCTTTGGAGAACAGAGGGCTGAAAGCTGGTCTGATTGAAGTTTTCCACGTCATGAGGGTTTTAGACAGAGGAAATAATGCAGTGAAAATGCTCCCAGGCCTGAAAAGATGGAGAACGATTTGGCAGAGATTTAAAGTCATCAGGAAAATAAGTAAAAGTGACATTAGGAAGAACGTTTTCGCACAGGGAGTGGGGTCAGTAAGTCGCTGTCTGACAGTGACAAAGAGGTAGATTCAATGGACACAAACGGGAGTTCGGTGGGGCATGTTCAATATAACAATGTGCAGATTTACAGGGAGAAGGCGACAGAATGAGACACTTATTTACATATTGTGTTGAGCCAGCAGAGCTAAGGTGGGCTGCGTAGCCTCAGTCTGCGCTGTCCCACATTTCGTGATTCTGAGTGAAATCGGAGTTGGACCAACAGAACGTAGGAAATTTGACAACGGGTATATTCTGCCCACCAGGATACTCCATCACAGCAATGAAGGTGTTTTTACATCATTCTCGAAGGTACATGACACAATGCAGATTCAAAACCGAGTATTCCTTTGAATCACTGAGTAGTTTGTTTACAGTTATTCAGTTGAGGTGAGCGGAGTTGCGCATTGGGAGCCACTCCAGTTGATAGGTCGAAGCCGTTTTCTCCTGTGTGATAGTCCCACCAGCACTCCAATTTGCTGTGCTTCCAGTCAGTAGATGCAGATTACTATCCCATACTGACACACGGGCCACGATGACCCAGCTATGGTGACAAGCTTGTGAAGGGCTGAGTGCTCTTCTCCTGTTCTCTGTCTGGCTGCTATGATCCGAATCATCAAACCTCTCTTCTCCGAGATAGGAATAAACTGGTGAAGGTGAAACACATCAGTTGCGGTGTGTCCCATGCGCAGGAGGCCCTGCAGTAATTCCCCACGCTGTTTCACACAGCAGCATCCTCTCGGTGAATTACGCTTGGCAAAAAAATCGATTGAACCAAATCAGTGTCCGCCACTGGATTTTACTGACACCGTTTATAAAATTCAGGTTCACCGTTAATGTGGAGAGAGGCCGTCAGACTGTAGTTTCCGCTCCTTCTGTTGAATAAAGATAATTTTAACTGTGTCCAGTGAGAGGAAAGGATTTGCTGTTGGTGGGAAACATTTCTATCTGAACTCGCTATCACTCTCCTGATAGATTGAAACATAAAGCTGGGAGTCTCTGGATAATGTTGTAAAAATATCGGTATTACGTTAATTCACACCTCGCTGTAACCAACTAAACGAAGCGGCTGCCCAGAGGGAGACGGCTGTGTTTAAATCCGGTGATGAACTGGGGGAGCTGAGCATTTACCCAGACAATGGGCACACCACCTCCCTGACACAGTGTTCACAAATCAAACAGACAGCAAAGCTTCACGTGTGATCGAAAATTTCCGTGAAGAAGATTTGGCTCAACAGATATCCGGAGTGAACGTTCTCCTTTCTTGATTTGAAATGTAAGAAGTTGACGACAGTGAGCCTGACGTGATTCGAACACGCAACCTTCTGATCTGGAGTCAGACGCGCTACCGTTGCGCCACAAACTCACGGATTACCCGGAACCTCTCTTCATACTTAAGGGAAGTGATCGCACTGCAATGATTTTACGTTATGAGTAACAACGGAGATCAACAGTTCATGTGTGTTTTGTCTCTGCCCCCTCTCCTTCTGTCTCTCGAAGTAATTTCCAACTCTACCTCAATAAAAAAGGTTAAAGAACTGTGGATGCTGTATATCTGAAACAAAAAACAGGAGTTGCCGGAGACCCTTCCACAGAACTGATGGTGATTGGGAAAACGTTGGTTTATATGCAGAAGATATTGTGGGAGGAAGGCGGATGCAGTAAATGATAGATCAGGACAGAGCCCAAAGCGAGGGAAGAACTGTGGACAGGAAAGGGAGTTGATAACGATCTGCGTGGGAGGGTGAATGGAGACTGTTCGTGGCTAAGAATAGGTAGCGTGTAATGACAGACTATGTGATAACAAGACTTGGTGTGTGTGGAAGGGACGAGGATACTATGGATTTCAGGCCCGAGAATTATTGAATTCGATATTGGGATCAGAGGGATGTATGCTCCCCAAGTGTAATATTCGGTGCTCTTCGTTCTGCTGGTGCTGAGCTTCGCTGGAACACTACAGCAAACCTGAGACAGAGATGTTGGCCAGGGAACAGGGTGGGGTGTGGAATTGGCAGGCAACTGGAAGCTCAGGGTCTTTTTTGCAGGTAGAACGTAGATGTTCTGTGCAGCAGTCGCCCAGCTTATGCTGCGTTTTCCCCAATGTAGATGAGACCACATTATGAGCAGCAACTGCAGTCGACTGGGTTGTGGGAAGTGCAGGTAAAGTGCTGCTTCATCTGGAAGGTAAGTTTGGACCCTTGGATAGTGCAGAGGGAGCAGGTAAATGGGCTGGTGTCACACATTCGGCAGTTGCAGGGGAAAGTGCCGTTGGACTATTGGGGTGGGAATGGGGTTCGGCTTGGTGGGAATGAAGGAAGAGTGGACCCAAGGTATAACTCCTGCCCATTTACCTATCTGCCAAATAGAGGAATTTGTTAAGTGTGTACAAGGACATTTTCTAATTCACAATGTGGATGTACATACTGGCGAGGGTGCAAAACCTAAGGGCCAGCAACCATAATTCTATTAACTTTAGAACAGTGATTGAAAATAATATATCAGATCTAAAAGTTGAAGTTCTAAATTGGAGGAAGACTCAGGTATTAGGCAAGATCTTTCAAAAGCTGATTGGGGGCAGATGTTCGCAGGTTAAAGGACTGCTGGAAAATGGGAAGCATTCAAATATGAGATAACAAGAGTCCAGACACAGTATATTCCTGATTCGGAGGTGCCGGTGTTGGACTGGGGAGCACAAAGTTAAAAAATCACACCACACCAGGTTATAGTCCAACAGGTTTACTTGGAAGCACACTAGCTTTCGGAGCGACGCTCCTTCATCAGGTGACTGTCTGACATAGAGTATATTCCTGTTCGGGTGAAAGGAAAGGCTGGTCGGTTGGGGAATGCTGGATGACTGGAGAAAATGAGATTTTGGTTAAGATAAAGAAGGATGTATATATCAGGTATCGGCAGAGAGATCGAGTGAATCCTTAGAGTATAAAGGCAGTACGAGCATACTTAAGAGGGAAATCATGAGGGCAAAAAAGGGGACATGAGATAGCTTTGGCAAATGGAGTCATGGATAACCCAAAGGGTTTTTATAAATACATTAAAGACAAAAGGATAACAAGGGAGAGAATAGGGCCCCTCAAAGATCTGCAAGGCGGCCTTTGTGTGGAGCTGCAGTAGATGGGGGGCGGGGGTCGGGGGGGGGGGGGGGTGGGGGGGGGGTCGAGATACTGAACGGATATTGTGCATCAGTGTTTACTGTGGAGAAGGGCATGGAAGATATAGAATGTGAGAAAGTAGATGGTGACATGTTGATCAAAATATTACAGATGAGAAATTGCTGGATATCTTGATATGCATAAAAGTGGATAAATCCCAAGGACCTGATCAGGCGTACCCTAGAACTCTGTGGGAAACTGGGGAAGTGATTGCTGGGCCTCTTACTGAGATATTTGTATCATCAATAGTCACAGGTGAGGTGCCGGAAGGCTAGAGAGTGGCTAATGTGGTGCCACTATTTAAGAAAGGTGGTAAGGAAAAGCCAGGGAACTATAGACCAGTGAACCTGACATCCGTGATGGGCAAGGTTTTGGAGAGAATCCTAAGAGACAGGATTTACATGTATTTGGAAAGGCAAGAATTGATTAAGGATAGTCAGCATGGCTTTATGCCTGGGAAATCATGTCTTATGAACATGATTGGGTTTTTTGAAGAAGTAACAAAGTGGATTGATGAGGGCAGAGCGATGGATGTGATCTATATGGACTTCAGGAAGGCGATCATCAAGGTTCCTCATGGGAGACTGGTGAGCAAGGTTTAATCTCACGGCATGCAGGGACAACTAGCCATTTGGCTACAGAACTGGCTAGAAGGCGGAGGGTTGCTTTTCAGACTGAAGGCCTGTGACCAATGGTGTGTCACAAGGATTGATGCTGGGTCCGCTACTTTTTGTCATTTATATAAATGATTTGTATGTAAATGGAGGAGGTATAGTTAGCAAGTTTGTAGATGACACCAAAATTGGAGGTGTAGTGGACAGTAAAGAAGGTTACCTCAGATCACAACGGGACATTGATCAGATGGGCCAATGGGCTGAGGAATGGCAGTTGGAGGTTAATGTAGATAAATATGAGGTGCTGCATTTTGGAAAATCAAATCAGAGCGTGACTTTTACACTTAATGGTAAGTTCCTTGGAAGTGTTGCTGAACAAAGAGACCTTGGAGTTCAGGTTGATAGTTCCTCAAAAGTAGAGACGCAGGCAGATTGGATAGTAAAGAAGGCGTTTGGTGTGCTTTCCTTTGTTGGTCAGAGCATCGAGGATAGATGTTGGGAGCTCATGTTGCCACTGTACAGAACATTGGTCAGGCCACGTTTGGAATATTGCATGTAATTTTGGTCTGCTTCCTATCGGAAAGATGTTGTGAAACTAGAAAAGGTGCAGAAAAGATTTACAGGGATGTTGCCAGGGTTGGAGGTTGGAGGGTAGGAAGGTTTTTTGGGGATTTGGGCCAAGTGCTGGCAAATGGGACTAGATTAGGTTAGGATATCTGGGCTGCATGGATGAGCTGGACCGAAGGGTCTGTTTCCGTGTTGTACATCTGTGTCACTCTGTGAGACCCATGGGATTCTCTGCCCAAGAGAGCAGTTGAGACAGCTTCATGAAGTTTATTGAAGACGCAGTTGGATCGGTTTTTGCATGGTAGGGGAATTAAGGGTAGTCGGGATAATCCAGGTTGGTGGAGCTGTGATCTTAATGAATGACGGAGCAGGCTTGACCAAATGGTCTACTCCTGCTTCTGTTACTTTAAATCTGTAACACTGCGGCCGGAGATTTCCCACGGCACAAAGGAGGTTTTCTATAGTATATTTAAACCCCTTGCTTTGCTTGAACTCAAACTGCATAGACTTGGAGGAGAGAGTGGGATTTGCAAAGTGCCCTCCCCTCCACACGTGCCTTAACTGCAGGACAGCTGTCCGGCCCGCCCTCCATTGTTGACGTCACAATGCGGATGCAGCCCTGTCAGTTTCAGAGTGAAACTCCCTCCCTCTGGGCAACATCTGGGAGTAAAGCAATGTCTCCCCCTTTCCATATACCATCCTCCAGCAGCGAGGGGGAAGGGGAGGTAGGTGTGGGTGAAACACTGTTCACTTGTAGCAACTGGAGTGAATCCAGGGAGGGAGCAGACACTCCAAAGGTGCTCAAATACTTTCTATCTCTCTTAAAGCTATTTTCCTTGTGTATTCCCTCAGTTTGGCACGTATACAGTTTGCACCCTAGAAAAGGATTGCTCCTTTCCTCATGTTCACATCGAAAAGGTGAGATTCTCAAGGAACTGAGCAGCATTTAAGGGATTGGCACATTGCTCAAAAAATGGAGGTCGCCCTGGGCCTGTGGCTCGTTGGTCTAGGGGTATGATTCTCGCTTCGGGCCTTCTGGTGCGTGGGCATGCGAGAGATCCCGGGTTCCAATCCCAGACGAGCCCTTGTTTCTTACTCTGCCTTGTGCGCAAACGGCCAGTCAATACTCTCAAAAAGCAGTTTATGAACGCGGCAAGGGCAGCACTTATTCAAAGAGAATACGTGCGTTACTTCACACAGAGGTTGGTGGGCGTTTGGAACGCGTTGCCAGCAGATGTAGGAGAGGCAGGCACGGTAGATTCATTTAAAATGCGTCTGGGTAAATGCATGAGTGGGTGGGGAGTCGAGGGATTGACCGACAGATTTCGACAGTACATTTGGATCGGCTCAAGCTTGAAGGGCGTGTTCCTGGGCTGTAAACTTTCTTTGTTCTATATGGTGTATATCTGATATTGTTGACTGTTGTAAAAGTTTCTTTGTAATTATTATTCACCTTCTCATGTAGTAATGGAGTTACGTCCTTTTTTTGTCATAATTTTTTATTTAATAGGTCAGCAGGAAGTCATTCAGCAATTTTACTGCCTTCCTTTTCTCAAGCAGCCTTAACATTTCATTTTCATATCCTTGATTCAGCTCCATTTCCAGCATCTTTGTAGGCAGTTTGTTCCATGTTATTGTCACTGAAATGAAGTTTTCCTCCATGCACAGCTAAGCCGATCTGGCTGCATGAGGGTTTTCAGGTTTCTGTGGCCTGGATAATATGTGATTAGCAGACATCTCGCAATCTACAGGAATTGACACCAATGTTATGTTCATTAACTGTACTGACAGTGATCACTTGTTTTGTGATTTTTCTTTGCAAGAAGACGTGCAGAAAGAAATCTTACAGCAAATGATACATCAACTTCTGACAGAGCCACTTGATTCATTGGGACTTGAATATCAGCAGCCATTTCAATCAAGAAGGCATGTTTGCTTTTGTTTGTTTGAGAGATTTTGGACAGTCCTGTGGCAGGAAGAATACTGAGACATCGAGTGAGGGAGATTCAGTGCGCTGACTGTGAAAAGTGCTTCAAACCATTTACTCAGCTTGGAGGAATCAAAGTCTCACGCCTCAAGGTGAGAAAGACTATGTACCCGTTCTATTTGTAATTTCAATCCCAGAGCAACACAAGGAAAGCTCCCTCCAAAGGGGAAACGTTGGAAATGTGGGGTCTGTGGGAATGGATTCCCTTTCCCATCCTTGCTGGAAACCCACAGACGCATTCACAGCGGGTGAGGCCATTCACCTGCTCAGTGTGTCGGAAGGGCTTCAGTCGGATCTGCCATCTGCAGACGCATGAGTGAGTCCACAAGGGAGAGAAGCCATTCACGTGCCCCATGTGCGGGAGGGGTTTCACTCAGTCAGCTGCACTGCTGACCCACCAGCGGCTCCACCCTGGAGGGAGGCCATTAACCTGCTGTCAGTGCCGGAAGGGATTCACCTGCTCCTCCCACCTGCGGAGGCACCAGTGAGTTCACGCGCCATCACAGGGGGATTGAAGGAGCGATGGCCGAGTGCCAAGTGCTTATGCACGAAACGTCGATTCTCCTGCTCCTTGGATGCTGCCTGACCTGCTGTGCTTTTCCAACACCACACTCTCGACTCTGATCGCCAGCATCTGCATTTTTCACTTTCTCCTCGAGGGCAAGGTTGGACTTGTCTTTTATTCACTCATTCACTCCTTACAGCCTGTCCTTTGTTGTGGCCTAACTGCACATACATCAATGCAAGTTTCAGAAAGATTTGTGCAGCTTTTTTTTGAAAAAAAATAACATTCTTCCCGACTGTAACGAAGTTTCTGAATATTTGGTTTTAGTTATTCTCAATTTTAAAAATCAGCTATTTCTCACATGCCGTGTTTCCCAGATAAAGTCATCACCATCCATTCTCTCTCTTCCCTGAGAAAAACTTCATACAGCGATCAAAGAGGGCTGAGGCACGAGAAAGGACGATTGTGGGGGTGGGGGGGTGGGTGAAGGGGTCGCTGGTGGTGGCGGAGAAGGGAGGAAAATGGACAGGGGAACAGACTGGGGTTCAGAGGTTTGGGGGAGAGAATAGAGGGTGCAGTATGAGGAGAGAGAATAGGCAGGGGGCAGTGGATGGGGAGAAAATGGACAGGGGGGCAGAATGTGAAGAAAGAGACAGCACAAATGCCACCTTCTCCAGGACTCGTGTCAGTGTCCCACGAACTGGAACCCACTCCTCCCACATTTCTCAAAATACGCGTGGCTAAGGCAGTGGAACCATATCATCTCTACAGGCCATTCACACCGACCTTCCCAACAGCATCCCACTGAGACTCACTCGTTTCGGCTACAGCCCTGCAGTTCCCCATGGCTATTTCCTGACGAAGGGTTTTGCCCGAAACGTCGAGTCTACTGCTCCTCGGATGCTCCCTGACCTGCTGTGCTTTTCCAGCACCACACTCTCGACCCTAATCTCCAGCATCTGCAGTCCTCACTTTCGCCCAGTAAGGGGTGAATGTTCTATTCCTAGTCTTTTAGATCTTTTAAAATCTTTCCCCCACGCCCTAAACCTTTACCCTCTAGTTTTGGAATACCTCTTACCTAGGGAAAAGACAGAAACGTTGAGCAACCAGACAAAATGCAAAAGAAATAAAATCCTAATTTTCCAGCATTTGGACGCTTAATATTTGTCATGATCGGGAGGTGCCCGTGTTGGACTAAGGTGTACGAAGTTAAAAACCACACGACACCAGGTTACAGTCCAGTCGGCTTGTTTGGAAGCACTAGCTTTCGGAGCGCTAGTACTTCATCAGGTGGTTGTGGAATATAAGATCGTAAGATCATAAATTCTGTGTCTTACGATGTTATACTCTACAATCAGCTGATGAAGGCGCAGGGCTCCGAAAGCTAGTGCCTCCAAATAAGTCTGTTGGACTATCACCGGGTGCTTTGTGATTTTTAACTTTAAAATTTGTAACAAATTCCTGCACACTGAGCATGCTCCATGGTGTCAGCAAGCACTGCGCATACTCTTGGGTGTCCACAGAAACGGCGAGCGAGCTCCTTTCCATGGAGCAATGGAGAACCTTGGAGGACCGGAAGGAGTCTGGTCCTCCTGCCAATCAGAGCCGGCCATTGTGGAAATGCAGAGGTTGGACCATGAACTGTGAAGCTGCTGCTGTTCTCTTCTCTCTGCATAAGGTTAAACTTCACCCCAGACTGTAACTTCCTTCCTCTGTCTAACATTTGTGAGTACAACAGTGTTTCTCTCACCACTTTTTCATTCTGGGGTTCAAGAGTGAACCGAGGGAGGGGCCAGACTCTGGAAAAGTTGATCCAGGTCTGTGTGTCAACTTGCAAACACATGGAAAATGCAATATCACAATGTGAAGTTATAGCCTTTGTAGTGTGAAAAAATAGCAGAAAGGAGGTGCATTGTTTAAATGGTGATATGTTGAGATGTGACGAAAGTGAGATGCTGGAGTTCAGAGTTGAATATTGTGGCGCTGGAAAACCACAGTCGGTCAGGCAGCAACTGAGGAGGAGGAGAGTCGACGTTTCGGGCACAAGCCCTTCATCAGGAGTGATGTGTGGATAGACAAAGGGGCCTTACTGTCCTTCTACACCAGTCATTGCCAATTGTCAGAAAGTGCAGCAAGCAATGAGCAAAGCAAGTGGTATGTCAGCAAGAGGAATTGAGTTCAGAAGTGGGGATGTCTTCCTGCAGTTAGGTCGGTTATTGAATGTATTCAAGGCTGAGTTCATGTGACTTTGAAGAACAAAGAAGTTATGGGAGAAGGCAAGAAAATGGTTTTAAGACCAGTACAGAACAGTTACAGAGTCATACAGCACAGAAACAGACCATTCAATCGAACTAGTCCATGCTGACGGTGTTCTGAAACTAAACTGGTCCCACCTGCCAGTGATTGTCCCATATCCCTCCGAACCTTTCCTATTCATGTACTTATCCAAATGTCTTTTAAACATTGTAACTGTACCTGCATCCAGCAACTCCTCTGGACATTGATTCCTTACACGAACTACTCTTTATCTTTTTAAAAAAAGGTGCCCCTCATTTCTTTTTAAAATATTTATTTCTTCACCTTCAAAATTTGCTCCCTAATCTTGAAACACCCACACCAGAGAAAGAATACCTGCCGTTCACCTCATCTATACCTCTCATGATTTTATAATCCTCTCTACGGTCACCTCTCAACCTCTGATGCTCCAGTGAAAAAAGACCCAGCCTTTCCATCTAGATGCAGGTATATTTATATCCAGTTATGAACTGTTCAATACTGGTGCCAGCTGGAAAGACAAATGACCTATTCCTGCTTCCAATTCTCTCACTGTGTCCAGGACAGCAAGAGACCATATGACATTGGTGCAGAAATTAAGCCATTTAGCCCATCAGATCTGCTCCACCATTCAATCACGGCTTATACGTTTCTCAACCCCATTTTGAAATATGGATTTTGGAAAGGCAGATCAGGGCAGGATCTACACATTTAATGGGGAGTGTTGTTGAATAAACATACCTTGGATTGTTGGTTCATAGTGGAGTCGCAGGTAGGCAGGATAGCAAAGAAGGTTTTTGGTATATTTGCTTTTATAGGTCAGTGCATTTCAATACAGATGTTGGGAGGTCATGTTGCGGCTGTACAGGACATTGATTAGGCCACTTTTGGAATACTGTGTTCGGTTCTGGTTTCTCTGCTACAGGAAAAGTGTTACGAACCTTTGCAAGGATTTGGAAAAGATTTACAAGGCTCTTGCAAGAGTTGGAGGGTTTGATCTATATGGAGAGGCTGAATAGGCCGGGGCTGTTTACTCTGGATCATTGGGGGCTGAGGGATGACTTTATAGAAGTTCATAAGGAGCATGGATAGGGTGAACAGCCAAAATCTTTTCCCCAGAGTGGGGAGTCCAAAACTAGAGGGCATAGGTGTGATGTAAGAGGGGAAATATTTAAAAGGAACTTTACAGGCACCTTTCTCACACAGAGGGTGTTGTGTGTATGGAATGAGCTGCCAGAGGAAGTGGTGGAGGCTGGTTAATTAAAGCATGTTAAAAGGCATCTGGTAATAGGGAGAATTGAGAGGGATATGGGTTATGTGCTGACAAATGAGCACCATGTTAATTTGGGATATCTGTTCAGCACGGACAATTTGGACTGAAGGAAAGCAGAAGTGTCATTGTGAAGACTGGACTTTCAAAGCAGCTTTCAAAGATGTTTTGTCCTTACTGGGAGCTGAAGCTACAATGAAATCTTTCATTTGTGAGACAGCAACTGAGTGAGTGAGGACATTCAGGATATTGGTGGAAAGTGGGAATTTGTTGCAATGTGGAGTTGAAGTGATTTAAGTAAAGTGTGCTGAGCAGGGAGCCTAATGAAGGGTTAGATGAGTTTTTGTTTTAAACTGCTCATTCCTTTCAGCCTCCAACATTGTATTTCCAATGCTGTCCATCAGTGGGAGTGGTGAATCAGTAACTGGTATCGTTAGAAGCCTTATGATTTTCAGTACTGCAGGTATAGCATTGTCTCATCAGCTTTGTAAAGGCTACTGGCAGCAGCGGGAGGCGTGGGCTTGATTCACTGGAAATTATTAAGCAGTTTGATAACCTACGTACAAGAGGGCAGGGTGGGACTTGTCTTTCGATTTGCAGAAGGTGGGAAGTTCTGGTGCTGCGGTCCATGGCAAACACAACTGCGGTAAATCATAGAATCACTACAGCGTGGAAGCAGGCCATTCATCCCATCAAGTCCACACTGACCCATCCGACGAGCATGCCACCCAGACCCACCCTATCTAGTTGTTTCTGCTGGTGAGTGAGACTAGGTCACAAGATTAGGAGGAGTAGGTTTAAGACAGAGGAGAAGGAACTGCTTTTCCCGGAGAGTGGTGAACTATTGGAATTCTCTGCCCAAAGAAGCAGTAGAAGCAGCCATATTCAAGACATAGTTCGATGGGACTTTGTATGGTAGGTGAATTTAGGATAGTCAGGATAATGCAGGTATGAGGAGCTGAGACGATGGATAGATAAGCCATGATCTTAATGAATGGTGGAGTAGTTCGATGGACCAAATGACCTACTCTTGCTGCTGTTACTGTAAATGTATAAACATGCATTTTTCATGGCCAATCCGTATCAAGGCAGGTGAGCAATGTGGTGATGTGGAAATGAACATCAGAGAATGATAGAAAGGGACACGGAAAGTAAATGTCCCAGTCCAAAGATGTGCAGGTCAGGTCAAATGACCATGCTAAATTTTCCCTAGTGTTAGGTTCATTAATCAGAAAGAAATGGGTCTGGGTGGGTTACTCTTCAGGGTGTCGGTGTGGACTTGTTGGGCCGAAGGGCCTGTTTCCACACTGTAGGGAATCGAATCTAATCAATCAAAACTGGATTCTACAGAACACAAGAATTGAAACTGAAGACTGTATGGCTGAATGTGTGCTGCAATGTAACAAAACTGAATGAATTGACTGCACACATTGAAGAGAATAATTATGATCTGAGACTCCTTACAGGGACGTGGCTTCAGGATGACAAGGATTGGATCTGAATATTGAGGGGGTACGTGGCATTCAAGTTGAATAGGAAGCGAGGTAAAGGTCGAGGGTTGGCACTGCTAATCAAAGCACTAATAACATGGTACTCTGGTGTCAGCTCGGATTTCAGGTCCTGATTTCTCTGTCCTCTTCTCCCTGTTCCCACAGAGTAAGATGTTGTTTGTTCTCAGCTCAGCTGGCTTTCTGCTGAAACTTTGAGCCCCTTTTAAACCTTCCAGAGCAATAAAACATTCAGTCGATCAAGGCCCAATCCACAATGTTCTCAGCCTGACAACCATCCAGACTGAGAGAGTCATCGGAGCAGGGAATAAAACAAGAAAAATGAAACAAAATGAGACATAAATGCACATTTGGCGCTTAAAGTGTGTTCATTAGATAGTAAATCAGAATTAGGGGTCTCCCAGGATTCTTATCATCCCCTACTTGAGGAATTCTCTCTCCCTAACAATATTTACATCAACAGAAATAAAGCATCTGTTATCAAATAGACATAGAGATATACAGCACGGAAATAGACTTTTTGATGCAACACATCCATGCTGACAAGATGTCCTAAATAAATCTAGTGTCCCATTTGCCAGCATTTGGCCCATATCCCTCCAAACCTTTCCTATTCACACACCCATCCAGATGCCTTTTAAATGTTGTAATTGTACCAGCCTCCACCACTTCCTCTAGCCTATTCACCCTATCCATGCCCCTCATGATTTTATAAATGTCCATAAGATCACCCGTCAGCCTCCGACACTCCAGGGAAGCAGCCCCATCCTATTCAGGCTCTCCTTTTCCCACAAACTCTCCAACCATGGCGACATCCTTATCAATCTTTTCTGCACACTTTCAAGTTTCACAACATCGTTCCTATCCTACAGTAGGGAGACCAGAATCGAATGCAAGAATCGAAAAGTGGCCGAACCAATGTCCTGTACAGCTACAACATGACCTCCCAACGCCTGTACACAATGCATTCAATGGGCCAAATGGCCTCTTTCTGCACTGCAGCGATCTAATGATTTGATTTTGTATCAGAGTCAATTTCAGTCACTATCTCTGGTTTATGGTGTGTCAGGGTGGGATCACTGGTACCAGAATTGCATGCAATACTCCAAACGTGGCCTAACTAATGTCTTCTACAGTCGCAACATGACCTCCCGACTCCTGCACTCAATGCACTGACCAATAAAGGCAAGCATATCAAACACCTTCTTCACTATGCTGTCTATGTGCGAACTATGAACTTACCATCGAGTCATACAGCATGATCATGGACCTTTGGTCCAACCAGTCCATGCCAACCATAATCCCAAACTAAATCAGTCTCTCCTGCCTGCTGTTGGCCTGTATCCCTCCAAACCTTTCCTATTCATGTACTAAAACAAATGTCTTTTATTGTACCCGCATCCACCGCTTCCTGAGGAGGTTCATTCCACACATCAACCACCCTCTGTGTAAAATTAGTATTTGAATGGCAAGGATGAAGTTGAATTGAAATGGTTCATTAAAATAAACAGCTTCTACCAAACCCCTACAGCAGGTATGGTAGCAACTCCAACTCTAGAGTCTCTCAAATCGGTATTTCCATGGAATGGAGTGGGGAGTAAAGTGTTGGATTCACAGAGTGTTGGATTCTGAGAGTGTAAAGCTAAAATTAAACCCCGTGCTTTGCTTGAACTCAAACCGCATTGACGTGGAGGAGATCGAAAGGAGTTTGCAAAGTGTCCTCCCCTCCCCATGTGCCTCAGCTGCAGGGCAGCGCAGTGGCAATGCGTCCCCACCCCATTGTGGACGTCTCAACGTGGAGGTAGCCCTGTCAATTTCAGAGTGAAACTCTCTCCCTCTGGGCAACATCTGGGAGCAAAGCAATGTCTCCCCCTTTCCATTCCTCAACCTGGGAGGGGGAGAGAGAGAGACAGGCGTGGGGGGGGAGGGGGGGGGGGGTGGTGCGTGTGTGGGGTGGGGGTGGAGACTGTTCACTTGTAGCAACTGGAGTGACTCTATGGATTGCTCAGATGCTCTCTGTCCCTCTCAAAGGTATTTTCCTTGTGTATTCCCTCAGTTTGGCACGTATAGAGTTTGCACCCTGGAAAAGGTTTCCTTCTTTCCTCATGTTCAGAATTATAAGGGTAGTTTCTCATGGAACTGAGCAGTATTTAAGGGATTGGCACATTGATTTCAGAGGAAGACATATGTTGATTCATATGGTATATATCTGATATTGTTGGCTGTTATAAAAACTTTGTGGCTATGATTTTTCACCTTCTAATGCAGTAATGGAGTTACGTTCTATATTTCTTGTCTTTTTTTAATTTACTAGGACAGCAGGAAGTCATTCAGTAACTTCACTGGCTTTCTTTTCCCAAGCAGCCTTGACATTTCATTATCATATTCTTGATTAAGCTCCATTTCCAACACCTTTGTCGACAGCTTGTTCCAGGTCATTGCGATCTAAATTACGTTTTCCTCCATACACACTTAAGGCTATCTTGTTGCATTAGGGTTTTCTGCGTCCTGCATAATATATGGTCAGCACTCATCTAGCAATCTACAGGAATTGCCACCGATGTTATGTTCATTTAACAGTACTGACAGTGATCACTCAATTTGTGATTCTTTTTGCAGGAAGACATGCAGAAAGAAATCTGAAAACAAATGAAACGTCATCATCTGACAGAGCCACTTGAATCAATGGGGCTTGAATATCAGCAGCCATTCAATTCGAGAAGAAATGTTTGCTTTTGTCTGTGTGAGAGAATGTGTGAGCGCGACACAAAGAATGCTCCCCTCATGGGGAAATCATGGAAATGTGGGGACTGTGGGATAGGGTTCCCTTCCCCATTGGGGCTAGACACCCACAGATGCGTTCTCACTGGGGAGACGCCGTTCTCCTGCTTAGTTTGCGGGAAGGGATTCAGTTGGCTGTGCAGCCTGCAGACACACCAGCGTGTTCACATCAGGGAGCGGCTATTCATCTGCCACCATTGTGGGAAAGGATTCATTCAGTCGTCCCACCTGTAGACACACCAGCAGGTTCACAGCAGGCCGTTCTCCTGCTCTCTGTGTGGGCAGCGATTCATCGATGCATCCCAGCTCCCGAAACGCCAGTGGGTTCACCTGGGGGAGAGGCCGTTCACCTGCTCTGAGTGCAGGAAGGAATTTGTCGATTCCTACACCCTGCAGACCCACCAGCAGGTCCACATCGGAGAAGCGCCGTTTAGCTGCCTTAAGTGCGAGAAGAGCTTCAGTCATATGGGCAACTTGTGGAGGCACCAGCCGATCCACACCAGAGAGGGGCCGTTCACATGCTCTGTGTGCGGGAAGGGGTTCACTCAGACATCTACACTGTAATCTACCAAAGGGTCCATATCATGGAGAGGGCGTTCATCTGCTTTCAGTGTGGAAAGGGCTTCACCCGCTCCTCCCACCTGCGGAGCCACCAGCGAGTTCTGGAATCTTTTGAGGATGTAACTCTGAAGATGGGCAAGGGAGATCCAGTGGATGTAGTGTACCTGGACTTTAAGAAAGCCTTTAATAAGATCCCACATAGGACGTTAGTGAGCAAACTAAGGGCGCATGGTACTGGGGGCAAAGTACTGACTTGGATTGAAAATTGGTTGGCTGACAGGAAACAAGAGTAGTGATCAATGGCGCCCTTCCGGAATGGCAGGTGGAGACCAGTGGGGTACCGCAGGGATCAGTGCTGGGTCCCCAGCTTTTTACAATATATATTAATGATATAGAAGATGGTATTAATAGTAATATTAGCAAATTTGCTGATGATACAGAGCTGGGTGGCAGGGTGAAATGTGAGGAGGATGTTAGGAGATTACAGGGTGACCTGGACAGGTTAGGTGAGTGGACAGATGCATGGCAGATGCAGTTTAATGTGGATAAATGTATGGTTATCCACATTGGTGGCAAGAACAGGAAGGCAGATTACTACCTAAATGGAGTCAAGTTCGGTAAAGGGGCAGTACAAAGAGATCTGGGTGTTCTTGTACACCAGTCAATGAAGGTAAGCATGCAGGTACAGCAGGTAGTGAAGAAAGATAATAGCATGCTGGCCTGGAATATTGTGTGCAGTTCTGGTCTCCAAATTTGAGGAAAGACATTCTGGCTATTGAGGGAGTGCAGCGTAGGTTCACGAGGTCAATTCTTTGAATAGAGGGACTATCTTATGCTGAAAGATTGGAGCGACTGGGCTTGTATACCCTTGAGTTTAGAAGACTGAGAGGGGATCTGATTGAGACGTATAAGATTATTAAAGGATTGGACACTCTGGAGGCAGGAAATATGTTTCCGCTGATGGGTGAGTCCCGAACCAGAGGACACAGCTTAAAAATAAGGGGTAGGCCATTTAGGACAGAGATGAGGAGAAACTTCTTCACCCAGAGAGTGGTGGCTGTGTGGAATGCTCTGCCCCAGAAGGCAGTGGAGGCCCAGACTCTGGATTCGTTTAAGAAAGAGTTGGATATTGCTCTCAAAGATAGTGGAATCAAGGGTTATGGAGATAAGGCAGGAACCGGATACTGATTGAGGATGATCAGCCATGATCATAATGAATGGTGGTGCAGGCTCGAAGGGCAGAATGGCCTACTCCTGCACCTATTGTCTATTGAGTTCACGTGTCATTGCAGGGGGATTGAAGGAGCGACGACCGAGTGCCATTATTGACTGGACTATCAACCCAGTTCCGGGGATTCCCGGGGTTTGAATCCAGCCGAGGCAGATAGTGGGATTGGAATTCGTTCAGAAATTTGGAGTTCTGAATCTAATAATGAAACCATTTTTGGGGGTAGAAAGTGCCATCTAATTCACTCGTGTCCCATTTAGGAAAGGAAACTGCCATTGTGGGAAAGGATTCACTCAGTCATCTCAACTGCATCCTTTATCGGTCTGGCGTCCACCTGACTCCAGACCCACAGCAGCATGGTTGACCATTGACTGCCCCCTCCCCCCCATGTCAAATGAGTGGGAGTAACTTAAATGGATACAGTGTGTGGGTTGAAATTGCTGACTGAGGCAATACTTCCTTCAGCTTAAGGCTGTACCAAGGATCCAATTATAAAGGGACAACTCGGTGCTGACCAACAGTAAAGGAAGTGGAGTTGGGAGGAGTGTGTGAGCTTTGAGCTGTTTAAAAAAACGCTTCTTTTCATGCACTTTTTTTGCTGGGGAGATCTGAAGCTGTAACAAAGTTGGGTGGCAAGAAAGGTTACTTGAACTTAACCCCAGTCTCAGACTGTCAATGAAAGCTATGAGATCCAATAGGTTTTTGTTTTAAAACTGCTCATTTCTTTCAACCTCTTGCACTAAGTTTCCAATATCGTGTATCAGAAGGAGCAGTGAATGAGTAGCTTATATCATTAGAAATTGTAAATTTTTCATCCCTGCAGGTATTGCATCGTTTCATCGACATTGTAAGGTTTACTGGCAGCACCTGGAGGTGTGGGATGTATTCACAAGAAACAAAGTTAAAAATCATACAACACCAGGTGAAAGTCCAACATGTTTATTTGGAAGCACTAACTTTCGGAACACTGCTCCTTCATCAGGTGTTTGTGGAACAGGATCGTAGGAGAATTTATAACAAAAGATCGCAGTTTCATGCAACAGAAATTATATAGACCAAATTTAGATTGTTGTGAAGTCTTTCATCTTTTAGAATGGGTTGCAGGTTTTGGTTCATTAATATGTAAATCCCAGAACTTGTTTGAAGACACATTCGAGACAACTGAAGGTCTGTATCCCAATCTTGAGTGAGACTGGTTCTATTTCCAAAGTAGGAATTTATAAAATCTCACATGGATTAACTGCCTGTAGATTGTATTTGGCTCAAAAAGCGCACAATGTATTTGCAAATATAAAATCACACTAAAGCCTTATATGTAAGTGCGCATGCATGAGAGTATGGGTGAGTGTGTGCGTGCTTGATAAAGTGTGTGAGTGATAGAGTATCAGCCTGTGAGAGGGTGTATTTGTGTGTGTGTCTGAGGGAGGGATCTGTGTGAATGTGAGAGTGTGTGCTTTGTGTGGGTGTGAGAGCGCGTGACAGTGAAGTGGGGTTACCTGTCATGTGACATGAATCCAAGGTCCTGGTTGATGCCATCCTCATGTGTTCCGAACTTGGATACTAGCCTCTGCTGGGCCACTAAAACTGAATGAGCAGTTACATAGCACACATTGGAGAGGGCAGGGTGGGATTTGTCTTTCGATTTGCAGATGTTGGGAGGTTCTGGGTGCTGGAAACTAGGGAACACACATGCTGGAGGACCTTCGCCTCAGAGAGATGCAGCTGGAAGCCAGGCTGCAGACACGTTGGGGGAATCATCAAACCCCCTACACTGTGAAAACAGGCCCTTTGGCCCAACAATGCACACTGACCCCCCCCCCCCCCCGCCTTAGAGCATCCCACTCAATAACCTCCACAGCGAATCCCTGAATTTCGAACACCCAATCCACTCTAAGCTGCGCATCTTGAGAGGAAACCAGAGCACCCAGAGATTGGGGGGTGGTAGGAAAGTGCAAACTCCACACAGACAAACACCCTGAGGGTGGGATCGAACTCAAATCCCTGGCACTGTGAGGCAGCGGTGCTAACCACTGAGCTGCTGCCACGCCGCCCACAGTCTTGGATTGAAGGAATCGATTAACTTCATTCCAGGATTGAAGGAATCGATTGGCTTCATGCCAGTCCTGGTGACACTCCAACCCGTTTGGGAAATTGAATTTGCTTCCACAGAGTTTCCACGGTACAGGGGTCATTGCGTCTCAGCAGCTTCAACGATCAAAAGAAGGGCTCGTCTTCAGCGAAAACACTCGTCCACATTTCGCTACAGAGTTAAAGTTCTCTGCACAGTTAGAACCCTGGAACACTCCCACGCAGGCTGTGTGGAATCACGGGGCTTCTCAAGTCACGTTGATGTTTGAAATAACTTCCCCTCCTGGATTTAAACGCTGCTGATATTCAGGCCCTGAGTAAATTTCTTGTGCACGCCTGCATAGCAAATCCTCCTCTGCTGATACCTTGAGAAAACAGATCATTGCTGTCAGTGCAGGGCAGGAAAAGATAATTCTAGTTTGTACCCAACAGCCTTCCCTATCTCCTACCCGAAATCTCTGTCTCCCATTTCCTCCACCTTTCAATGGATTCCAACTCGAATTCATCCTTCCATCCTCCTGTTTTTGCCCAGCTCCCCTCACCAGAAAGCGCTTACTCTCGGTTCAGTTTCTTACTCACTTCTTGCCATTCCCAGTATATTGCCCACATCTTTATTTAGTTTTTAAAACAGAAAGGCAGTGGTTTGCTGATGCCAGGATCTGAGGGTAATTGCGCTCACGCTCCAGATTCTCTCTCGCGTCATTCACAATAATCTGCACTGCACATGTGCAAAGAAGGGGATGCTGGGAGTGGGTGGGACGCATTCACCAACTCCCCATTCAATCAAGACCCAATCATGCCCACAGCGCCCCCTGTCTATTCTCTCTCGCTATCCCTAGCTTCACCCCTCTCACACACATGCCACCCACTGCACCTCCGTCCATTCTATCGCCATACCCTGTGCCCCCTGACCAGTCCAGTCTCTCGTCCACCCTCTGCCTTCCTCCATCCAGTCCCTCTCCCTACACTCATTCTCTCTCCTCCCACTCTCTGCCCCCTCCATTCTCTCTCTTCCCCCACCCTCTGCTCTCCATCTATTCCCTCTCTCTCCCCAGACTCTCTCCGAACATTCATTGTAGCTCTCTTTCTCCTCCACCCTCTGCCCCTTCCATTCTCTCCCCACCCACTGAAACACGTCCATTCTCTCTCCCCACACTCTGCAACCCCATTCTCTCTCTCTCTGACAATCGCTCTGCCCCCCACCCTGTGCACCCCCAGGGTTTCTCTAATTCCAATGCTCTGTCCCCGTATCCATTTCTCTCTCTCTCTTCCCCCTAGCCTCTGTTTCCTGTTCAATTTCTCTACCCGCACCCCCACCCTGATCCGTTCTTGTGCCTCGAGCGCTCTTTGATCACTGTATCAGCCCTTCTAAGGATAGAGAGAGAGCGGTTGGTGATCACTCTACCTGGGAAATGGGAGGGTGTGGTGTGAGAAAGGCTGATCTTTAACATTGAGAACTGCTAAAATGATATTTACAAAAACATCAGTAAAGTTTGAAAGCAAATTCAATTATTTTTAAAAAACGCTGCAGACATTTTTCTGAAACTTGCATTGAAATCTGTGCAATTAGGCCACAGTTGAGGGCCGGCTGTACGGATGGAATGGCCAATTACTCGTCTTGTGAAGTTGGTTCAGATTAAGTAGAAATAGAGTCATAGAGTTGCAGAGCAGGGAAACAAACCTTTCGGTGCATGCCAACCACATATTCTAAATTAATCTGGTGATCCGTTTGCCACCATTTGGCCCATATCTCTCTCAACCCTTCCTATTCATATACCCGTTCAGATGCCTCTTAAATGTTGTAATTGTTCCAGACTCGACCACTGTCTCTGGCAGCTCATTCCATACATATACCACGCTCTGCATGAAAATGTTACCAGTTCTGTCTCATTTAAACCTTTCCCCTCTCAACCTAAACCTATGCCCCTCCAGTTTTGGATTCCCTCTACCCTGGGGAAAAGACATTCAAAAGTTGAGCAGCCAGACAAAATGCAAAAGGAATAAACTGTTGAGCTCCAGGAAAACAAAAGAAGTAGGCTCCAGCCTTTTCTTCTCTCCGATTGGCAGTTGGACCAGCATCTCCACTGGGCATACTGCGCATGCTTCTCGATGTCAGGAAGCATTGCGCATGTACGCTGGTGTCAGCAAAATACTGCGCATGCTCTTTGCTGTCAGCGGAAATGGCACTCAATATTCTTCTGATCGACCCTGAAGGACCGGAAGGAGTGTGGTCCTCCTGCCATTGAGAGCCTCCTCACTATTGTCGGAATGCGGAAGTTGGACCATGCGCTTGTGAAGGTGTTGCTGCTCCTCTCTCTATGAATGAAGATTGAACTTCATCCCAGACTGCAACTTCTTTCCTCTGTCCAACATCTGTGAGTACAACACACTGTTCTCACCCCTTTTTCCATTTTATTTTTTCACTCTGGTGTTCAGTTCTTGACTTGCAGCAAAGCTGTTTCAGGTATGTGTCTTAATTGGCAAACACATGGTAAATGTAGTAACGCAGTGTGAAATTATAGCCTTTCCCATGAAATAAAAACAGAAAGGAGGTACATTGTTTAAATTGTGATATATAGGGATGTGGAGAAAGTGAGGACTGCAGATACCGGAAATCAGAGTCGAAAATTGTGGCGCTGGAAAAGCACAGCTGGTCTGACAGCATCCGAGATGCAGAACAGTCAACGTTTTGGGCAAAAGCCCTTCATCAGGAATGATGTGTGGATGTACAAACGTGCCTCAGCTACCTTCTGCTCAGGCTTTCTACTCCAGTCAATGCCAGTTGTCACATTGGTGCAGCAAGCAATCAGCAAGGCAAGTGGTATATTAGCAAGAGGAACTGAGTTCAAAGTGGGGATGCCTTCCAGTAGTTAGGGAGATATTGAATATATTCAAAGCTGAGTTCATCTGACTTTTGAATGTCAAAAATAGTTATGGGGGAAGGTGAAAATTTTTTTAAAAATATTTTTATTCGAAACTTTTTCAAATCTCTCACAAGACCTCTATATACAAAAAAGAACAATACCAAAATACAGAAAAATAGCAGTACAACAATGTCATATTATGATACTATTAATAATGAGTTAACTATTATTCTACAAGAACAAACTTAGCTTAAACTGAGCTACAATCAAACTGAAAACAAATAAAATTAAACATAATTTAAGTTAATTTGAATTCTATCACATTACTTTATTCTATTTCACTCACCACACCTCCATTAAGGCTCCAATCCATGGGAGTACCAGTTATTGCACCCGTATTCCTTTCACCCAGCCTTGCCCTCCCAGGGCCCCATGAGCGCCCAGACTGATTCCCACAGTTATACCACGGCACTAATTAACACTGCTGATCAGTCTGCATCAATATAATTTGGAAAGGGCCGCCACGTCTTGTAAAACTACTATTTTGTGGTGCACCATATTTGTGAGGTCATCTTGGGGGGGATGCTCCATCATCAGCATATGCCACCCCATAAGCCCTGAGGGGTTTTCCAACATCCAATTCATTAAAATGTTCTTCCTTACACAGTCTGTTCCTGTGTTCTCTGAGAGAAGGCAAATTTAGCAACCCCAGAAGAAGAAATACCGGATTCACTTTAACTTCAATCCCCCAGGATGTCCTTCAGCTCCCTTACTATAGCACTCCAGTATCTCTGGATCTTACAACATGACCAATAGCAGTGTGTGAGTGCCTATACTAATTTTACATTTGGGACACCCTGGTGATGCTCCTCTCTGGCACCACATAAGCCCTGTGTAAAATCTTCAATTGCATGCCCTGTGCTTTGTTACATATTGAAATTTTCCTTTCATTTCCCATATATCTTGCCATGCTTCTAATGAAATATCCTATCCTAGCTCCCGATTCCACATCCTGGAGAGTCCCTCCACATCCCCTAAGGTACGTCCCTTCTGTAAATGATACAACGTACTAACTGAAAGAGCGCCTGTACACCAGAGTACTCTTTACTCCACATTTGTCCTGTAGTGCTGAGCCAGGAGCGTGGTCTTCCTCTGTATATAATCCCTTAGCCGAAAGTGCCGGAAAAGGTCCCTACTAGACAATGCATATTTCTGACTTAGCTGGCTAAATGAAATCAAGACCTAACCCTCGAATAAATCTTCCCTACAGGAGATTCCCTTATTCTCCCATGACTTAAAGCCGGAGTCCCTTGCCCCAGGTTTAAATCCTTGGGCTGCCATCAGTGGGGTAATCAGCGAGGTCATCAGCCAATTGCCCTTGTCTTGCCTCATTATCCTCCAGGTTTTCACTGTATTTAAAATGATTGTACTCTTACACTGCTCAGTCTCAGATTTCATCTTATCAACGAATAATAGATTAACTAGGGGACATCTCGACTGCAATGCTTCAACGTCAAGCAAAATCGACCCCGAGTCCCCCCGTACCCAGTCACCCACATATGCTAAGAAAGCGCTTATTTGATATCTCTTCAAGTCCAAAAGATCCACACCTCCTCACCCTATGAGAGCTTCAATTTGGTAAATTTAATTAGGGGGCGGCTGCGACACCAAATAAAAGAACCTAGCCAACCATTGAGCCTCAGTAATACTCATCTGGGTAGCAACAACAGGAGCATTCTCATGGGGTACAGTAGACGAGGAAGAACATTCATTTAAATCAGAGCTATTCGGCCTAACCATGATAACGGTAATCCGTCCCATCGCTGCAAATCCTGCTTTATCCTCTCCAGTAATTGTACATAGTTAGCTTTATACAGCTGGTGGAAGGCAGTGGTAATATAAATTCCCAAATACAAAAACCCTTTTGACGACCATCTAAACAGGAACTGCATTCCATCCTTCAGATCAGGCACCTCCACTAATTCACCCACCCCCCCACCCACCATCGGCATGGCTTCTGATTTTGTACAGTTGATCCTGCAGCCTGAAAAACTACCAAATAAATTAATTGTTTGAATCAATCGAGGAACGGACTCCTCCAGATTGGCCAAGAACAAAAGGACGTCATCAGCATATGGGGTAATCTTATGTTCCCCCATTCCCACTCCTGGCGCCACTATTTCAGGATCCCTCCTGATAGCCTCAGCTAATGGCTCAATTGCCAAGGTAAATAGCAGCGGTGAAAGAGGACATCCCTGTCGACTACCTCTCCCAGTATAAAAGTTATCTGACTTAGTGCCATTTGTGATGACTGCTGCCTTAGGATCATTATACAACACCACCACCCATCTCGCAAAGGTTGCCCCCAGACCAAAGCGCTTGAGGACCACAAACAGGTACAGCCATTCTATCTGGCCAAATGCCTTTTCTGCATCTAGGGAGGCCACTGAACCCAGGATCAACCTTTGCTGGCATACCTGCACCATGTTCAGTACCCTCCTGATATTGTTGGAGGAGCTACGGCCCTTAACAAAACCCATCTGATCTTCTTTCACAATACAGAACAACACCTTTTCCAACCTCAGGGCCAGCGTCTTGGGTAGAATTTTAAAATCTACATTCAACAGTGAAATGGGTCTGTATGAAGCACATTCTTCGGGCTCTTTCCCCTTCTTTAAAATGAGGGAGATACTAGCCTCCCTAATCCTGTGCATATGAATAGCTATACATCCCCAGAGGTGGCTCCACCAACACATTTATGAATTCCTTATAGAATTCACTTGGGAATCCATCTGACCGCGGTGCTTTGCCACCTTGGAGATGCTTTATTGCATCCTGCACCTCCTGTATCGTCAAAGGCGTATTCAAAAGGAAACCTGTTCCGCGTTTTTACTAGGGAGGTGCAGGATCTCAAAAAAGGCCTGCATTCTCGCTGCACTGTGTTCATCTCCCTCCGACCGATATAACCCTGCAAAGTATTCCCTAAATCTAACATTAATCTTCTTTAACTCACGGGTAACTGTGCCAACCTTCTATCTAACAGACATAATAGATTGGGAAGCATTTTCTTTCTCGTCATATATCTACCTGGCTTATCTCCAAATTCAAACAATCTTTGTTGAGCAAAGCATACATTTTTTTTCCCAGTGTGTGCAATCAGTTGGGAGCAGCCCGGAGAGCTGCAGCTTGACCAGTGACGGCCTATTATATTATACTTCCTCAGCTATCTGCAGACGGGTCTCCAACATCTGTTGTTGCTCCTTCCTCTGCGTCCTTCTAGTCGTTGAATAAAAAATAATCAGGCCTCATAAATATGCCTTAGTGGCCTCCTCCAGTATTTCCGGATTACTGGCCGTACCCGAGTTGATATCCCAGAAGGCTCTGAACTCTTGTGATGTACTCAACAAATTTGCTATCCCTTAACAGGAATGGGTCCATGCACCAGTGCTGTGCATCCGTTCCACCACTCTTGATTTTACCATCTAATTACACTGGAACATGGTCCGAGACAGCTATATTGCCAATTTCACCAGCCAATGTTCTGTCCAAGCAATCCAATGGCATTAAAAATTGTCAGTTCCCATGTGGTACTTACATGGGTTGGAAGCTGCCCCGATTGTGGGAAGGTGTTCACTCGCTCCTCCCACCTCGTGATTCACCGGCGGGTCCAGAACCGGTGAAAAACCCTTCCCCTACCCCAAATGTGGGAAGGCCTTCAGCGATTCCTCTGGTCTGCTGGCCCACTGGCGGGTCCACACCGGCGAGAGGCCATTCACCTGCTCTGTCTGCGGGAAGTACTTTACACGCTTTCCGACCTGCTGAAGCACCAGTGGGTCCACACTGGGGAAAGGCCCTTCAGCTGCTCTGTGTGTGGGAAGGGCTTTACCCAGGCCTCCCACCTGCTGACACACCGGTGGGTCCACACTGTAGAGAGTCCGTTCACCTGCCTCGAGTGCGAGAAGGGCTTTGCTGTCTCCTTCACTCTACTGACGCACCAGCGGGTCCACACTGGGGGGAGGCCGTTTGCCTGGCCCGAGTGTGGACAGGGGTTCACAATGTCCTGCAGCTTGAACAAGCACCAGCGGAGGCACCAATGCTCCCAACAATCAGATTCTGCCGGTAACGCTGCTGAGGGTCACTCCCAGGACTGAACCTCCTGCCCTTTCTGACAGTGGGGGTAGTGGGAGAGTTGGTAGGGTTTTTTGTTTTCTACTGGGGGAGTGGAGGGGGAAGGGGGGGTGGTGTCTCCGTGGTTAACACTGCTGCCTCATAGCGCCGGGGACCCAGATTTGATTCCATCCTCAGGGTGACTGTCTGTGTGCAGTTTGCATGTAATTCCCCCCCTGTGTCTGCGTGGGTTTCCTCTGCGTGTTGCAGTGTCTTCCCAAAGTCCAAACGTGCGCATGTTTGGGCGAATTGGCCAAGCGAAATAGTCCCATAGTGTTCAGGAATGTGTAAGTGTGGTGCATTAGTTAGGTGTAAGTGCAGAGTGATGGGGTAGGAGAATGTATCTGGGTGAGTTACTCTTCAAAGGTCGCTCTGAACTTGTTGGTCAGAAGGGCCTGTTTCCACACTGTAGTGATTCTATGGTTCTGTGAATATTGCTTCCAGTGGGCGCTGCTGCTCATTGAGCCCAGGGCCCGCACAAACCTAAGACCACAAGACCATTGGAGCCGAAGTTAGGATATTTTGACCCATCGACTCTGCTCCACCATTTGTTAGAGACAAAATAAAAAACTGCAGATGCTGGAATCTAATATAGATAAGCAGGAGGCTGGGCACACCAAGGCAGGCAGACCAGGAGGTGGAGAAGGCAGCATTTCAGGTATTACCCCTCAGGACTGAAGAAGGGTTCTATCCGAAACGTTGACATCTCCATCAGAAGTGATTTAACAGTTTGAACGAGAGGGCATAGGTTTAGAGTTAGAGGGGAAAGATTTAAAAGGGACCTAAAGGGAAAACGTTTCATGCAGTGTGGTGCGTGTATGGAACAAGCTGCCAGAGGAAGTGGAGGAGGCTGGTAGAATTTAAAAGACATTTGGTTGGGGACATGAATAGAAAGGGTTAGAGGGATTTGGGCCAAGTGCTGGCAAATGGGACTAGATTAATTTAGAATATCTGGTCAGCGTGGACGAGTTGGACTGAAGGATCTGTTTCCGTGCTGTACTTCTATGACTACTGGTCCTGAGGTAAGTTTAGAATTGAGTAACTTTGAATAATTCAATCTTGTTGAATTCACCTCCTGGAAGGTTTCAAATGAACCCCTCCAAGCGATATGATTTAACTATACCGAGTTGGATAAAGTATCCCATTAAGTACAACATGAATGCGTAGTTGAAGAAGTTGAAGTCAGAAGTCACACAACACCAGGTTACAGTCCAACAGGTTTATTTGAAATCCCAAGCTTTGGGAGCATTGCTCCTTCATCAGTGCTGCTCCTTCATCACTTCACCTGATGAAGGAACAGTGCTTCGAAAGCTCATGAGTTCAAATCAATCTATTGGGATTCTCACCTGGTGTTGTGTGACTTCTGACCTGTCCACCCCCAGCACCTCCACATCAGAGTTGACGAATGAGATCAGATTTTATTCAGCATGATTTAGTGAGATATTCATCTGGATGTCCTTATGCCTGAAACATCGATTCTCCTGCGCCTCGGGTGCTGCCTGACCTGCAGTGCTTTTCCAGCACCACACTCTCAACTCTGATCTCCAGCATTTGCAGTCCTCACTTTTTCCTGGTTCATGTGGAAACTCAACACTGTCAGAGTTACAAAGAGACGCCAGTCATCGAGTACTATAGCACAGAGACAGGTCCTTCAGCCCAAACCGATCAATGCTGACCAAAATGTTTGTCAACACTAACCTCATTTCCCTGCACTTGGCCCATATCCTTCTAAAGCTTTGCTATCCATGTATTTGTTGAAACGCCTTTTCAATGTTGTTAATGTACCTGCTTCAACCACTTCCACTGGCAGCTGTTTCCCCAGGCGAACAACACTCTGTAAATATTTTGCCCCACATCTTTTCTTCCATCTTTCTCCTCTCACCATAAAAACGTGTCCTTGCTCTTGAAATCCTCCCCCGAGGGAAGAGACAGCTACCGTTAACCCAACTCTACCCCTCATGGTTTGGAAATATTGCCTCTCAACTTCCTCTGCTCCAGTGGAAAAACATCCCAGCCTATCCAGCCTAAATTCTAATTTGATAATAATGGCAGTGATGATTTTGGCTGTGCGTGTGTCAAGGATCTCTCATTTCTAAGCCAATGCTGTGCCTCTTAAGTTCACCTGATCTTAAAACGAATGGCACCCCATTCATTTAAAATGTCCATGTTTTCTGTGCAAAGTCGGTCCTGGTCAGGAAATAGGCAGTGGTGTCTTATATTCCCGTAGTCTTCTTGTGACCGGGTTCATATGCTCTGTTTTGTGATGTATGAGTAAATCTTCAGAACAAATGATTAATGCAGCCCTTTATTCATGTCTCATTATTAAAAACACTTTCTCCATTTACAGATGTGATTGAGAAGCTTCTCCCAATGAATCTTTGACTGACAACAGCATTTGTCAGGCTTTTGAAAGTCACTGCAGCTCTGTCACAGCACAGGGGAGGGCTCTTTCAGACAGAACGCGTCATGCAGAAAATTCTCCCACATTAGTCGAGCAAAGTTGACGTCTTTTTAAGACATTGTGAAACTTGAAAGGGTTGAGAAAAGGTTTGGAAGGATGTTGCCAGGGCTGCAAGGTTTGAGCTACAGGGAGAGGCTGAATACGCTGGTACTATTTTCCCTGAAGCTTTAGAGTCAGCCAGAAACATCTGTTGAATCAGAAAACATCTCTTCCTGCAGCAGCTTCAGACAGACTGCTTGCTAAAATCAAAAGCAGGGGAAAAGAATGGGACAAATGCCCTTTCATCGTAGAAGTGTTTTAGAAGAAAAAATGTCAAACCCTTTTCCCGGATTGTTGCATTAGCCAGTATCTGTTAACCATTAGCAAAAACCTTAATCCTAGATGAATGGGAAGCCTTTTACAACCCCTCCTGAAAATAAACCAACAACGTAATCTTAAAGGAGCAACATGATCACAACAAAAAGCACTTGAACTGAAACATTTGTTACAAAAGGCTGTACAGTTAGCAGGACAAGAAAACGGTTTTCAATTTCACCAATCAATTTAAATCAGCCGCATTGGCTACCAAAAATTTACTAAATTTAAATCCTAAAGTTTTGACAACAGGACAATCCTATCATAAAGAATTGGCGCTCTCAGTCATCTGTATATTAGAGAAAGCATCATTTAGAAAAACAGAGAAGGGCATTCCTGACAGAGGAATCGGAGGAGGCATCCCCGACAGAAGATGGCACAGAATATTCCAGAAGACACATAACCTGGTTGTAATCTGAGAGATTAAATTCTATTTTGCGTTATCTGAGTGGGACATGTATTGATTGGAACAGCATACCAAAGAATCTTGATTTATTCCAGAATACCCAATAGTTCGGACGGATTTATTCAGTTTGTTAGTAGTTTTGTTCATTTGTTCACCGTGAGAGTTGGCTAAATAAATTGCTGATTGTCGATTTTAAAGTGTCAGGGATTTACTTTTAACACTACAGCAGGTTACACCACTTATCACACTGACTTTACAGATTAAAGGGCAACGTGCCACTCTTTGGACGTTTCAGTTTGAGCTCTTGGTGAGTGGGGTGGGTGGGTTCAGCCTTCGCTTTGTAACTGTATTGATGACATTCTCTTGAATGCAATGGAGTCAATATTAATCCCAGCATCTTGGTGTGGTTTTGGGTGAATCACCTTAATTTGGCTCCTGACTCAGAAACCGCACAGAGAATCAACTGCTGAGACAATGATTTGCACTTTATTGCATGTAGCAACCACAAATAAAACCCCTCAAGTTCATTCAGCTTCACCCCCCACCAAACTTGGCTATCACCCAGTTGATGGCTGAATTTATCTGGGTTTCCACCGACAGTGCCCATCTCTGGAAGTGTCCAGGGGTTTGATGCAGTCTTATTCTTCTAAGTACTGCTGCTGCTGCATCATTCTGGAGTTGAATTTTGGTGGCGTTTCCTCAATTTCAAATCTGTGGTGTGAGTTTTTTTTAAAGACTCTAACATCACCTCACATTGCTGGAGACCTCAGGTCTGCAGCTTACCTTCTTATCCTTGAGGGTCAGCTATCTGTTTGAAACAGCCTGCCCTGCAATTAACCCCTCTATGTCAGGGCTTTCCTTCGACAGGCAGAATTAATTGTCCTTTTGTCACACCATTATTAAACAACATTATCTTGCCTGTCCCAAGAAACAACTTATTGTGTTGCCTCCTTCTTTCCATGGATGTTAACTAGCAGAAATTAAGCCATTTATTGTATTGAATCTGCTCTGCCATTCAATCATGGCTGATATCTTTCTTAACCCCATTTTCCCTATCACCTTTGAGACTCAATGGGCTGAATGGCCTAATTTCACTTCCTGTGGTGTCACAGTTTCTCGTCCGCCCTTTCGTTTCTTGGTCCAGAAAGAGTTCTTGTTGACTCGTTAAGTTTGGGAAGCTCTGGAGTTTACAGGTGCACACCACGCTCCTCTCTGCCTCCTCCCAGAATAACGATTCCTCCTGAGATACTGGCAGTTCTTGAGATCCCTGGATATCCCGGAATACAAATCAGTGTGTCTGGAGGTCTCTGCTGCTACCCTGGAACAGAAGGATTATGGGGAGAAAATTCAGAAATCCAAAGAGCAAAGAGACTTGGGACTTCTAGCCCAGGATTCTCTCAAGGTAAACTTACAGGTTGAGTCAGTAGTTAGGAAGGCAAATGCAACAATGGCATTTATTTTGACAGGACTTGAATATAAAAGCAGGGAAACACTTCTGAGGATCTGTCAGGTTCCAGTCAGGCCACAATTGGAGTACTGTACACAGTTTTGGGCTCCATATCTCAGGAAGGATATACTGACCCTGGAACATGTTCAGAGGAGGTTGATGAGAAAGGTCCCAGGATTGAAAAGCTTAACATATGAAGAACATTTGAGGATTCCGGGTCTATACTCAATGGAGTTTAGAAGATGACAAGGGAACTAATTGAAACCTACAGCATACTGAACAGCTTAGACAGAGTGGATGTTGGGAAAATATTTCCATGGGTAGGAGAAACGAGGAGCCAGGGGCTCAGCCTTCAAGTAAAGGGAAGACCTTTTGGAACGGAGATAAGGAGAACTTCTTCAGACAGAGAGTGGTGTATCTATGGAATTCACTGCCCCAGAAGGCTGTGGAGGCCAGATCGTTGAATATATTTAAGATGGGGATAACGAGGTTCTTGAATATCAAGAGGATCGAATGTTACGGGGAGAAAGGGGTTGAGAAACTCATCAGCCATAATTGAATGGTGGAGCAGACTCAATGGGTTGAATTGGCATAATGTCTGCTCCTATAATCTTATGATATGCTGATGTGTGGAGGGGGTGAGAATGGGGGAAAAGAGATAAAAAGGGGAACACAATTAAGGTGAAGCTGGATACAGATACATAGGAAATACAAGAATTGTACGATAAATTTCAGACCACATAGAAGCACTGGCATACAGAGGGATCTGGCCACATAGATCTCCAAAAGTGGCAATACAGGCGGGTAACGAGATCAAGAAGGCACATAGCCTTGAGTGTAAGAGTTGGCGAGTTATGTTACAGCTATTTATTCCGGTCACACTCAGAATATTGCGTGCAGTTCTGGTCCCCACAATACTAGAAGGACATGGATGCTCTGGGAGAGGGTATAGAGAAGGTTCACTCGGACATTGCCTGGTCTGGAGGTCTCATTATGAGAAGAGATGGGATAAACCTGGATTATATTCACTGTAAAGATGGAAGCAGAGGGATGGCCACAACAAAATGATGAGACACACAGATTGACTGGACGGGGCGGCATGGTGGCTCAATCATTCGCACTGATGCCTCACAGCGCCAGGGACACTGGTTCAATTTCAGTCCCAGGTGACTGTCTGTGTGGAGTTTGCACATTCTCCCTGTGTCGATATGGTTTTCCTCCGGTTTCGTCTCACAATCCAAATGTGTAGGTTAGGGTGGAGTGGCTATGCTAAATTACCCCAATGCCCAGGGATTGGCAGGTTAAATTGGATTGTCCGTGCTTAAATTGCCCCACAGTGTTCAGGAATGTGAAAGTTAGGTAAATGTCGAGTAATAGGGGTAGGGAAATGGGTCTGTGTGGATTATTCTTTGGATGTTTGGTGTTGGGCCAGATAGCCTGTTAGATAGTCAGATGCTCCCCCCCTCCCGCCCCACCAGGGTGGAAAAGTCAACGACAAGAGGGCACAAGTTCAAGGCGAGAGGGGTACAGTCTGCGGGAGAATTGAAAGGGAAGATTTTTCACACAGTTGGATGGTGGATGCCTGGAATGCATTGCCAATGGATGTAGTGGTAAGAGGCACCTTAGCAACACCTAAGGTGTATCTGGATAGACACATGAATGGGAGAAACCACGCAACGGCAATAAATAGCAGGTCTAAGTTAGGATTAAGAATTGGCACAGGCTTGGGTGGGGAGGGGCTAGGGGGTAAAGTGAACTTTCAGGGGATACCTGTATGCTGATGAAGGGGTGGGTGGAGGCTCAGGTGGAGCATAAACACTGACAGAGGCCAATTGGATCGACTGTGCTGGAGAGTCAATGGGACAGAGACAAATGTATCGATTTCAGATCTACCTGCACTTCAGCCGCTTCTGTGGACTGTTTCCGTAGGGAAGGTGCAATCCCAGGCTCAGAGAGCGTCAGCCCCCACTGGAAGTAAAATGGGTGACAGAGCGGCCATTCAGCATAAAGGAACCCCTTACCCCTCCCACTTCACCCACTAAACAGGGTTCAAGATGTGACTCTCAGCAGCGGTAACAGCAGAGTCCTACCTGAATCCCTGCGCCATCTAACTTGTGAAGTTGCTGGTGTCTCCACAAGTTGTACGACTGGATGAAGCCCTTCCCACACACTGGACAGGTGGACGGCCGCTCCTTGGTGTGGATGCGCTGGTGTTTGCGCAGGGTGAAGGAATCACATAAGATATTGCTCCACACGGGACAGGTGAACGGCTTCTCCCCAGTGTGGACGCAGAAACTGAGCAGCAGGTGATACGACTGGGTGTAGCCCTTCCCGTACACGGAGCAGGAAAACGGTTTCTCCCCGGTGTGCATCCGCTGGTGCGGCAGCAGGTGGTGTGACTGAGTGAAGCCCTGCCCACACACGGGACAGATGAACGGGTTCTTGCTGGTGTGGACCCACTGGTGGGCCAGGAGGTGGTGTAACTGAGTGCAGGTGAACAGCCGCTGCCCGGTGTGCAAACGCCAATAATCTCCAGCGCAAATGGCGAAGGGAAACCATTCCCACACTCCCCACATTTCCACGGTTTCTCCATGATGCAGGTGCCCTCGTCTGTCTCAGACCTTAACAATCTGTTGAAAACTTGCTCACGCTTACAGCATGTGTGTGGTGTTACTGGTGAACCCCCTGATAATTGGAACACTCTCATTCAGTCTGTAAAGCTTGTTCCAGTCACTACTCGGGTGTGTGGGTATGTGAGACTCTGAGTTTCCAGTCACACTGACGTTTAAAACCTAACTAAGCAGACAGACCTTCTCCCCTTTCTTTTCAAGGCCATCAATATCCACGTCCTCGTGAATCAAGTGACTGTCAGACTTTGATGTGATGTTTGGTCTGAGATTTCTACCGCCAAATTCTTCTCTTGTAATATTCCTGTGAAGTGATTGCAAAGGTCATCACAGTCAGTCCATGATAGAAAGTCTGAACGTAATTCTCGTTACTGTGGAACATTCTTTCCTCTCAATCCCAAAGATCTTTGCTCGATCTTTATGTAACTGTAAACCAACAGGGTTATGTGGCAGACTGCATACCTCCACGAAGAGTTCACATGGACTCAAGTTGCAAATGGACCTCTGTAGTGCAGTATTGACACTCTTACTGAAGATCTACAATATGCTGCAGTACGATATTACAAGTCCAGGAACAACTGCAAATCAGATAAAATCTTTTCAGAAGTTGGACCATGAACTTCTGAAGCTGCTGCTACTTAACCAGTATCACGAGATCACAATCTTGCCTTCACTGACAGTGACATTGATAATCTTGTCCTGAATATTTTTCATTATTCATTCATGGAACGTGACACTTGGTCTCCCAAAAAATAACCAAGTGCCAATTCAGAGGGCAGTTAAGAGTCAACCACATGACTTTGGACTTTGGATCAAGAGTGACACATTCACCAAACTGGGAAAGGACTGAAGATTTCCTTCCTTAAAAAAGGTTATTAGTGAACAAGAGAGGTACTTATGACAATTGATAAGATCACCAAAGCAGCGATAAGTTAATATTCCAGATACATAAATTGATTTCAAATTGCATCGGGGCCATAGCAGCATCAATTTGAAACTCCAGATGTTAAATCCAGTAACAATGCCCAAATGCTACCAAAAACCCTACAATCTCGAGGCTTCTCAACACTGACTGGTCTGTAATTGCCAGTTGCATCCTTTTCTTCCTTACTATTTACTATTCAATTCAGCCCATTGAGTTGACTCTGCCATTTATTCAGATCACGATTATTCTGGGAAACATTTACTCCATTTTGCTGCCATTTCCCTATAATCCTCAATTTGCTTAATGATTAAAAAAAATATATCTCAACCTTGAATGCACGTAACAACCCAGGCTCAACAGCCCTCTGTAGTATCAAGTTCCACAGATTTACTGCCCTCCGGAGAAATTCCTATCTGTCCTAAACATGCAATCTCCTATTTGGAGGTTACTTCCTCTGGTCCCAGACTCACCCACTTTTCCACGTCTAGCCTGGCAAGTCTCCTCAGAATCTTGTACGTGACAATAAGGTTACCTCTAATTCTTCTAACTTCTAATAAGCACAGGTCCAACCTATTCAGTTCTCCTCATAAGACATTCTTTCCATCCCTGGTATCATCATGGTCAACCTTCTCTGGCCTGCCTCCAATGCCAATATATCTTTCCTCAGGTAAAGGTCCCTAAACTGTTCACAGTATTCAGTTGTGGCCTGACTAATGCCTTACATAGGTTCACTATAACCTTCCTACATTTCCTACATTTCTACTCTATTGAAAAGGCCAACCTCCCATTTGTCTCCCTTTTCCTCACTGAAATTGGATGAAGAGATTCGTGGACGTGATTCCAAATCCCTCTATTCTAAAGCTTTCTCCATTTAATATTCAGTTCTTCACCTCCTAACAAACTGTATTACCTCATTTTCCCATCTGTCAAGCTTTCGCTCATTTGCTTAACCTGTCTCTCTCCCTCTCCAGATATCTAATGTCATCCTCATCACCTGCTTTCACATCAACTGTCTCTTCTGCAAATTTCGCAATAGTACCTTCACTTTACTTATCCAAGTAATTCGTGTATATATTGTAAATAATGTTGCCCCCAGCGCTGATCCCTGTGGTACACCACTAGTTACAAGTTGTCATCCTGAACATGCCACTTACCACAACTGTGGTAGTTAGCCAATCATCTATCCATGCTAACATACAGCCTCCCAACACCGTGGGCTCTTTGCTTACTATTTCATGAGATGTGAATATCATTGGCTGTGCCAACAACTCTTCCCAAACTGACCTTGAAAAGGTGGTGCTGATCTGCTTCTTAAATTGCTTCACAAATATGGTGTGGACTGTAACAATGGTGAGGAGTGAGTTCCAGCATTTTGGTCAATAACAAAGAAACAATGCGATATATCTTGCAGTCGGAATCCTGTGTTCACACTTGTCTGTTCTTGGTGGTTGAGATCATGACTTGGAAGGTGCTTTTGAAGAACCACCACTCATGCAGTCAAGCCAGACTGATAGATTGTGGCCCCAGACTCTGCCATTTTGACTTCCCTCATCAATCTACATTCTTTCCAGCGAAGTTTCAGTCTCAAACCGCCACGCAATGCCATCTGTTATGGCTTAAAAGATAAGAATACACATGATTACCAACCATATTTTGGGTTGTATAAATCTTTGCCTTCCAGAATTATTTTCCAAAAAACTTTAATTAAACTGGGTGACTGCATGAAATGGTTTGTTGGTCAGATTATAATCATCATCCTCAAAGGAGACAACGCCAGTAATACCATTTAACTCGTCTTTTTGTTTAAAAAGCACAAGTTCTTGATTTATTTTTACAACTTACTGGCATTCACACCTGCACATTCAATGTCAAACTCAGAAAACATACATGAAATTACACCATTACAACAATCCAACAGATTAATTAATGATACACAGTGAATACCAAGGCTGATTAATGTGAAATTAAATTTGACTGAAAATGTAAAATCGAGATGAGAGATAACAAATGGGGAAAGGGCAGAAGGCAAGAAATGCAGCAGCATAGAATGTGCTCCTCCAGGGAGTGTATTTTACCAACTACAACTGCTAAATATAAACAAACACTCTGACATGATCCTCCGGTTTTAATGTAAATCATACTCCCATACAGTAGGAACCATATAAATAAGTTAATAGATACAAGCCTTGAGCAAATCCAGCCTCCAGCCGGGCCCCCCGCTTCTTGGAGCTCGGAGAGGGGTTCCCACTCATTCATTCAACAGGAGAAGGCTCAGTTTATTGTAATGGGCACGGAGGGTACAGTGGTCGTGTCTCATGTTGAGGAGGAAGCTGTTTCCTCTCATTCAACAGAAGAGGACCTATTTACTAGAGTTCTTTTTTGTGGTGCAGCTGTAGTCTCCCATAGAGCCCTGAGGCTCAGGTTCAAATCCCTCTGCTTCAGTGTGTGTAATAACATTACTGCCCAAGCCACGTGCCAATTGGCATAGGGAGAAGAAAATTAGGGAAGTAAACACGTCAACCTGTTCAATGCTATCTCCAATCATTTCACTTCCTATCCCATTCGTAATCCATGGAGCCCAGCCTCTTTTAACGAAGGTTCTTTTTGAGAAGTTTAATCGGGCATTTTTGCACAAGTCAAGTTAAGAAAGCCGGGATCTCTCGCAAGACTGCGCGGAAGACAACAATTGTAATTCTCGGCGGGGAGGCTGAATTATGAATTCACTAATAGCCTCCCCTAAGCGATGGTGCAGTCCACGCCAATGCCGGTCTCTGTGGCGCAATTGGTCAGCGCGTTCGGCTGTTAACCGAAAGGTTGGTGGTTCGAGCCCACCCAGGGGCGCTGTGTTCGCTTTTCTTCCTTGGCTTTGAAGCTCAACGCTTTTAATGGGGTCAGGAAAATGTTCCCCAAACGGAAATCCTCTCCACAAAGGGGTTTCTGAATTGAATTAATGTCTATCGTAAGGGACTGTGGATTCTGAGAAGCCGAGACAAAAAGAGAAACTCGGCAGGTTTGACAGTACCTGTTGGAGAAAACAGAATTTTGAAATTTTGTCTCTGATTCTCTTTCCACAGATGTTGCCTGACCTGCTGAGTTCCTCCTGCAATTTCTCGTTTTGTTTTTAACGGAAATTTCATTTCACCTTTTGGGATGAAACACCTCGACTCGCCATGTGCAGATATTTCACCCTTTCGAATCACTGTGAAGTGATTGGATTCAAACAAACTCTGCGATGATTCACTCTTTCTCAGCTCCACAGGCAGGCAGACCTGGGAAGTGAAGCTGTCAGTGTGGTTCTGTATTCGTGGGCCGAGTGGTTAATGCGATGGACTTGAAATCCATTGCGGTTTCCCCACGCAGGTGTGAGCCCTGCCGACTGCAAAATGAGAAATGTCGTCGAAAAGAAAGGGAGCTTGCTCCCCGGCTTCTTCTTTAAGATTCAAATCAGTGGAGGGGGAAAAATATTTCACTCACATTGGGACTGGTGGGAATCTGCAACCCACTGCCTGTTCGGATGGAACAAGCAGATACCCGCACAGCTTCGTTTGAGGCTGTGAGCAAAGTGTTTGGAAATGAGACGAGAACAGTGAGGGGCATGAAATCGTGATCGAAATGAAGCAGGCACCTGAGGACAAAGGTGTTTCCTTTGCCAGTGAAAGATACTGCTTCACAAAGTTGGGCCTGTGGAAGGGAAGCAGTGACGGTGATTATCTTTGGTTGTTCACCTTGTGAATGTTCCCATCGCTGCGCATGTCCGTGTTAACGTCAGAACTCTGCAGCATGGTGGCGTTAGATACGCACAGGGCCGGGGCGCAATGGATGACGCATCTGACTCCACCTCCCTGTTTGAAATGCAGCTCACAGCTTCTTCAAACACCCCAATTAATCTTTCTCATTGTCCTGAAGCCGGCATACGGTTTGAATTCCTGATCTGCGGAAATGGGAATCTTTTCACTGTCTCGCGTCAGTCAGTGTCCCCGAGAACATCAGAGTCACGTCACAGCGCTGTCAGATGAGGGGAAGCTGAAATAGCCCCACACGCTGCTCACGGGCACATTTTACTTTCCCCAACTCACCGCTTCAACCACTGCGGCTCCTGGGAGTGGAAAGGAAACAGTCACCAAAACCCAGTCTTCGCTTTGTGAATCTTCAAAAAATCAGCAAAGGTTCATCCCTTCGGATTCTCGATCCTGGGCTGACAGGGATGTGTATTGTCACTCTTTTGTAGGACATTGCAAGTGGATGTTTTGCAGAAAAGCACCACAATGCAATCTGATTAATCAGGACCTGGATGTTTTCGGTCTTTGAATGAAAGTGTTGTGCTCCAGAACTTCGTTGTTCACAGTTTATAATACTTATCTTCCCAGACCCCTGTATGACTTATCGAAAATGTTTAATTTGCGTCTTGTAATCCTTTCACTGTCTGCTAATGAGGATAGCGTTTCCGTGTTTTACCTAAATTATCTTGACCTTGCATACCTCAAGCCTCAAGCTAATTTCACGAGAAACCTTCTCCAGTTCAAAAGCCAACTGTTAATGATGGCTCTGCTTCTTGTCACGTATCCAATTTCAGATCGATGCTGTTAATTCCCCTTTTATTCCTTCAGATCCAGGTTTCGCTCACGGGGCTAGAACAGAACTGTCACCAAATACATTTACCAATCTACGTTCATCTATCGATTGTATTAGCATCATCAACACTTCTCATCAAAATAATTCGAGAGACTTTCATCACAATTTTCTGTGAACAGTTCTACATTAGCTTTGCTGAATGAACCCCAAATTTCTTGAAGTGGCTCCTTATTTTCGGCCCTGATTATTAATCTCTCTACGCATGGGAATGGATCCTTCCCACCCGTTCTATCACTCATCAATGTGTGTAGTTCAGTTCGATCTCCCATCAGCCTCCTCTGTCCTGATCAAATCCAGGGGAACAGGATACGTTGGGGTTATGGCGCGGACAGGACAAGCCCAATACTCACCTTTCCTGTTAGAACCATTCCATGAGAAATTTTACACCACAACTTTGGGCGCTTAGCTGTGGCCGAACACTTAAGGTGTTGGCGTAGAGATCCTTTGGGGTTCCCCCGCCCAGTGTGGTAACCTGCTGACTATGCTTTCTTCGCTGGCGATTTTAAATGACTTCCTTTTGGTTGCATTATCGCTCAAACTTCACAAAACCCGTCTCAATAAAGTCCCGTTTTCTCATGTCTGGGAATTGATTGCCATGCAGGAAACTCCGTTTCTGAACAAACAACGTACCAGCCTCACAACGTCAGCTCTGTTTACCTTTCCACAGATGCTTCTCGACCTGTTGGCTTTCTGCAGTATTCTCTGTGTTTATTAGGCACAAGTGCTGCTTTTCATTCAAGAACTTCAATCCCTGTCCTCTGGTAACTGACTCTGGTCAGTGGCAATTGATTCTTCTGATCATTAATCTGCCCATTCCCACCGCGTCTTCTCCTATCATTACCAACAGCCCCAGGAAATCTCCAGTTAACCTTCTTTGCTCCAAAGCGAACATTCCCAACCTTGGGAATGTCTCTCCAAAATGGAAATTCCTCATCCCTGGACATGACGCAAGGTGTATAATTGGGAAGAGATTTTGGCAAAATATTGTCAGTTAGGAAATGGAAAAATGTTCATGAAGCAAAACAGAAATCCCAGTCTCCAGCTTTGTGAATCTTCAGAAACTCTTTGGGAAGCGGATTGAGAGGAGAATGAAAGATGAACTGTCCCACTGAGCAGAGACAGTGCAGACACCGTCCCCTTGTTGAAGAGGCCGGGAGATTGACTCCGATGTTCTCGGAACATGAACTGATCTGAGACATTGAAAGAATTGTCGTTCCTGCACATCAGGAATTCAAATCCCTTCTCGCCTCCGAGCCAATGAGAGAACTCGGGAACAGGCAAAACACTGAAAGGCTCGAAGGGCGACGGCCCCGGAGTAAGAAAGCTAGTTCCTCCTGACATGGATGTGTCTCCAGCCTGTCCCCGGTGTCTCCACAATGAATGTCCCAGGCTTTATTATGGAAAAGTAAAACTGATAGACGACAACTGGAATTCAAGGCCGGGAGACTGAATTATGAATTCACTAATAGCCTCCCCGAAGCGATGGGGCAGCCCATGTCATCGCCTGTCTCTGTGGCGCAATTGGTCAGCGCGTTCGGCTGTTAACCGAAAGGTTGGTGGTTCGAGCCCACCCAGAGGCGATGAGCTTCTGGTTGCCTGTCACTTTAACACGCCACCCTGTTCCCTGGCCCACATCTCTGTCTCCGGCATGCAGCAGTGTTCCAGCAAAGCTCTGCTCCAGATGGAAGACCAGCGCCTCATTTACCGCTTGGAGTCCTCCAGTCTTCAAGATCGAGTTCAATATTATTTGGACCCGAACTCCCCCATGCCCTTGATCCCGACCACACCCACACGAGGCCGTGTTATCACATCGTCTGCTGTTACACACGACTTATTGTTAGCCAGGAATAGTCTCCATTAACAGTTAGTCACCCTCCTACACAGATCGTTATTCACACCTTTGTCCCTCCAATGTTCTCCCTCTGAACTCGTGGCAAAGAGAGCAATGTGGATTGATATCCCTGAGCCCGCTCTTTGTCCCATCTCCAGGAACCGGGTTCTCTCCACTGGCGGATAATTATACCACTTTGTTGTTGCGTTGACGTGAGGAGATTGTGTAAATATAAACTTTTCTAAATCCCCACCTTCCGTTGATTGAACTGAGAGTTCACTCTGAATCACAACACGTGTCACAGCGCAATTTGAGGCCCACATTAGCTCTGCTGGTTCTCCACAGCAAGTAAATGAGAGTCTCTATTCGTCTCATTCTCTTGCCTTCGCCCTGTAAATCGCCACATGGTTACTTTGGACATGACCACCGAATTCCCTTTTGTGTTCTTGAATCTGCCTCCTTGTCACGGTCAGACAGGGACAAGAAAGTGTTCTTCCTAATGTCACTTTTACTTTTTTTTTCCAAATGCCTTGAAATCTCTGCCAATTTTTGGGAAATTGAAAAGATTCTCATTCCTGCACATGAGGCTGAATTGATTTAATTTCTAACGTAAAGGACTGCGGATGCTGAGAATCAGAGACACAAAGAGGAGCTGCTGGAGAAACTCAGCCGGTTTGGCAGTACCTGTGGGAGAAAACAGAGTTCTGAAATATTGTCTCTGATTCTCATTCCACCGATGGTGCCTGACCTGCTGAGTTGCTCCTGCAATTTCTGTTTTTGCTTTTAACTGAAAGTTTATTTCATCTTTCGTGATGAAACAACCAGACTCGCCATGTGCAGATATGTAAACCTTTCGAAACCTGTGAAGTGATTGTATTCAAACAAACCCAGCAATAACTCACTATTTCTCAGCTCCACAGGCAGAGAGACCTGGGAAATGAAGCTGTCAGTGTGGTTCTTTATTCGTGGGTCGAGTGGTTAATACGATGGATTTGAGATCGATTGCGGTTTCCCTACGCAGGTGTGAACCTTGCCGACTACAGTTGAGAAATGTCGTCAAAAAGAAAGGAAGACTGTTCCCCGGTTTCTTCTTTAAGATTCACATCAGTGGAGGGATTGGAAATCTGCAACCCACTGCCTGTCAGGGTGGAACAAGCAGATACCCACAGAGCTACTTTTGAGGCTATGAGCCAAGTGTTTGGAAATGAGACGAGAACAGTGAGGGGCGTGAAGTCGTGATCGAAATGAAGCAGGCACCTGAGGACAAAGGTGTTTTATTTGCCAGTGAAAGATACTGCTTCACAAATTTGGTACAATGGAAGGGAAGCAGTGACGGTGATTATCTTTGCCTGTTCACCTTGTGAATGTTCCCATTGCTGCCCATGTCCGTATAACGTCAGAACTCTGCATCATGGCGGCGTCAGGTCCGCACAGGGCCGGGGCGCAATGGATGACGCATCTGACTCCACCTACCTGTTTGAAATGCAGCTCAGAGCTTCTTCACACACCCCAATTAATCTTTCTCATTGTCCTGAAGCCGGCATACGGTTTGAATTCCTGATTTGCGGGAATGGGAATCTTTTCACTGTCTCGCGTCAGTAAGTGTCCCTGAGAACATCAGAGTCACGTCACAGCGCTGTCAGAGGAGGGGAAGCTGAAATAGCCCCACACGCTGCTCATGGACATATTTCACTTTCTCCAACTCACCGCCCCAACCACTGCGGCTCGTGGGAGTGGAAAGGGAACAAACACCAAAACCCAGTCTCAGCTTTGTAAATCTTCAGGAAATAAGAAATCTGTTCATCCTGTTGGATCTTCCATCCTGGCCTGACAGCGTAGATTTTAAATGGCTGTCCAGTCAGTGCCGATTCGTTTTGGCTGAAAAAAATCTTCCTTATCTCATCCCAGCATTTCTTGCCACAGAGAACTGTGCGGCAGAGTTCATGTATATATTTCCTTGTATGGTATTTTGTAAATAACATTCGTTTGCTGGTTGTTTGTATCGGCTATTCCAGGTTCATTAGCCGCTGTTTAAGTGTGTTGGTAGGTTTGTGGGCTACCATGATGCTGAGAGGGTTGAGTTGTCTGGACATCATTTCCCAGATGTCTTTTATGTAAAGTAATGTGGCTAGGGTTTCTGCACACGTTGTGTCTGCTTGTGTCAGTTTGTTGATGTGAAATCGACACACTGGGTTTATTGGGTAGGCAAAAGTGCGGATTGCAGATGCTGGAAACCAGAGTTTAGATTAGAGTGGTGCTGGAAAAGCACAGCAGGTCAGACAGCTTCCGAGGAGCAGGAAAATCGACATTTCGGGCAAAAGCGCTTCATCAGGAATGGAAGCAGGACGCCTCCAGGGTGGAGAGATAAATTGGGGGGTTGAGGTGTGCTGGGCCGAAGGTAGCAAAGAGTACAATAGGTGAATGGGGGTGGGGATGGAGGTGAAAGGTCAGAGAGGAGGGTAGAGCGGATAGGTGGGAAGGGAGATTGGCAGGTAGGACAGGTCATGAGGATAGCACTGTGCTGGAAGTTTGGAACTGAAGTAAGGTGTGGGGAGGGGAAATGAGGAAACTGGTGAAGTCTACATTAATGTTCTGGGTTTGAATTTATCCGAGGCGGAAGATGGGGCGTTCTTCCTCCAGGCATCGGGTGGGGAGGGAGCGGCGATGGAGGAGGCCCAGGACCTGCATGTCCTCGGCAGAGTGGGAGGGGGTGTTGAAATGTTGGGCCAGAGGGCGATGGGGTTGATTGTTGCGGGTGTCCTGGAAATATCCCCTCAAGCGCCGTGACTGGACTCTGCGAGGAGTCTCCAGCCTCCCCAATGTAGAGGAGACCGCATCGGGAGCAATGGATACAAGAAATGACATTGTTGGATGCACAGGTGAAAGCTTGCTGACGACCGCGGCCCAGGTTCGATTTCCGGGCAGGAAAGTAATTTTTAGGAGCGCTGACAAGCGGAATCCGTATCTCCCTGGTGGTCTAGTGGTTAGGATTTGGCGCTCTCACCGCCGCGGCCCGAGTTCGATTCCCGGTCAGGGAAACCATTTTCAGGGGTGCAGGCTACCCATTCTTCTTAAATGCGCTGTGTCATTATTTAAAGTCGTTCCTAGGTGCTGCAGTGTGTCGTGGCTCGTTGAAATAGTGTCCTGATTCAGATTTGTTTGTATGTGGAGGGGTGATTGCTTCTGTAGTTCAGTACTTGGTTCGTGTGTGTTGTTTTCCTGTAGACGCTGTTTTGAATTTAGCATTGACTGTTCGCTCTACTGTGACATCGAGAAATGGCACTTTGTTGTTGTTCTCCTCTTTTGTGAATTTTATGTCAGCGAGGATATTGTTGATGGTGTTGTAGGTTTCCTCTAATTTGTTTCATTTTTTGATGACAAAAGTGTCATCACTGTAGTGGACCCAAAGTTTGGGTGGATCGTTGGAAGGGCTGTTTGTTCGAGTCTCTGCATTATTGCTTCTGCGAGGAATCCTGATACTGGTGGTTTCATGGGTATTTCGTTGATTTGTTTGGAGGGCTTGTTACTGAATATGAAGTGGGTGGTAAGACACAGTTCTACGAGGTTGACAGTGCTATCTTTGCTGATGAAGTTGGTGCTGTGTTTGTGTCTCTGGTTCTTCGAGTAGTGTCTTCAGTTTTCTTTGGCCAAGTTGATGTTAATGGATTTGAACAGGGCTGTTATGTCAAAGGACAGCATTATTCCATCCTCTTCTATCTTAGTGTCTTTGGTGTTCAGGAATTCTTGGATGGAGTAAATGGAGTGGCGTGAATCTTCGACTTGGTGTTTTCAGTGGAGGCCTTTGACTAGTCTGTATATTGGTGTTCCAAATTGTGAGGCTTTGGGCCTGAGGGGGGCTCCTGGTTTGAAGAGGAGAACAACAACATAGTACCATTCTTAGATGTCACAGTAGAGCGAACAGTCAATGGGGAACTTCAAACTAGCGTCTACAGAAAAACAACACACACAAACCAAATTTTTAAACTCAGAAACAATCATCCCAACACCCACAAACGTTGCTGCATCAGGACATTATTTCAACGAGCCACTACACACTGCAGCACAGAGAAACTACGAAGAGCAGAAGAGAAATACGTATATAGTGTATTTAAGGAGAACGGGTACCCAATAAACCCAGTCCGCCGATTTCTCATTGATGCTTCCAAGCTGACTTTCAAAAATTCGTTTGGCCGTCCATTCTTTCCTGTTTGTTTTTTGTGGGTTTTGAAAGCTTTCCCAATCCTCTGACTGAGTATTTGAGTTGGGAAGTTATGTTGTGGCTGTACAGGACATTGGTTAGACCAGTTTTGGAATATTGTGTGCAATTCTGGTCTCCTATCAGAAGGACACTGTGAAATTTGAAAGGGTTCTGAAGCACCAGTGGGTCCACAGAGGGGAAGAGGCCCTTCTGCTGCCCTGAGTGTGGGAAGGCCTTCAGTGATTCCTCTGCCTGCTGCCGCAACAGTTGGTCCACACCGGGGAAGGCTGTTCTCCGGCCCCAAGTGCGAGATGGCCTTCAGCAGTTCTTCCCACCTGCTGAGACACCAATGGGTCCACACTGAGGAGAGGCCGTTCTTCTGCCCTGAGTGTAGGAAGGGCTTTGCTCTTTCCTCCGACCTGCTGGCCCATTGGTGAGTCCACATGGGTGAGTGGTCGTTCAGTTGCCCTAAGTGCAGGAAGTCCTTCAGCAATTCCTCAGCCCTGCTGAGGCACCAGTCCGTCCACACCGGGGAGAAGCCGTTCTCCTGCCCCGAGTGTGGGAAGGGCTTTATCCGCTCCTCCACACTGCGGAAGCATCAGCTGGTCCACACGGGGGCGGGGGGGGGGGGGGGGGGGGTGAGGCCATTCTGCTGACCTGAGTGCGGGAAGGCCTTCAGCAATTCCTCCACCCTGCTGAAACACCTGTGTGTCCTTCAGCAGTGGGAGGCCCTTCAGCTGGCCCGAGTGTGGGAAGAGGTTCATGTTTGCTTGCAACTTGCGGAAGCACCAGCGGGGGCACTGCTGCTCATTGAGCCAGGGACTGCACATTGCCAATGAAATTATCCAAATAAACCTCAGACCGCAAGACCATCGGAGCAGAAGTTAGGCCATTGGGCCCGTCGAATCTACTCTGCCATTCGTTAGAGACAAAATTAGTGCAGATGAGATTAGCTACAGGAAATAGGCCATTTGTCCCAACAAGTCCACACAAACCCTCCGAAGAGTAACCCATCCACACCCATTTCCCTCTAACTAATGTACCTAACACTATGGGCAATTAAGCATGGCCAATCAACATGACCTGCACATCTTTGGTTTATGTAAGAAGACAGGATCACACAGAGAAAACCCATGCAGACACTGGGAGATTGTGCAAACTCCTCACAGACAGCGATCCAAGGCTGGAATCAAACCTGGGTCCCGTGCGCTGTGAGGCTGCAGTGGTAACCACTGAGCCACTACATATTGCAACCCGAAGTTGCAAGCAGGAGGTTGGGAGAATACAGCCTCAGAATGTGGAGTAGTCAGCGTTTTGGGTATTAACCCTTCTTCAGGACTGAAACGTTAACTTCTCCATGAGAAACGATTTATGGGAATGATGCTGGGGGTTGTACGGTTTGAGCTCCAGGGAGAGGCTGAATAGGCTGGAGCTGTTTTACCTGGAGCATCGGAGGCAGAGGAGTGACCTAATAGAGGTTACAAAATCATGAGGGGCATGGACAGGGTAATAGACAAGGTCTTTTCTCAGGGGTGGGGGAGTCCAGAACTAGAGGGCATAGGTTTAGGGTGAGAGGCGAAATATATTAAAGGGACAACGTCTTCATGCAGGGGGTGGTACATATATGAAATGAGCTGCCAGAATATATGGGTCAGGTGCTGTCAAATGGGACTAGATTAATTTAGGATATCAGGTCAGCATGGACAAGTTGGACCGAAGGGTCTGTTTCCATGCTGTACGTGTCTTTGACTACTGGTACTGATGTAATTTTAAAATAGGGTCCAAGTAACTTTGAATAGTTCAATCTTATTGAGCTCACTTCCTGAAAAGTTTCAAATCAATCATCTGAGCGATACTGTTTAAACATGCTGAGTTGGACAAAGTATCCCATCAAGTTCAACACAAACCCAGAGTTGAAGAAGTCAGAACACCAAGGGGACCAAAACTGATCACAATATTCCAGGTGCAACCTCATCAACGTCCTGTATAACTACAACATAACTTGCCAACATCTATACTCAATTCCCTAATTGATGAAGGCCAGTGTGCTGAAACCTTTCTTCACTGCCTTGTGTACCGATGTTGTCAGAGATATAGGACCTACTTTAAACTGATCCACAATCCAGCTACTGGGAGCCCAGAAGCAGAGTAGTGCTGCGTGAGTGTGCTGGGCACATAACCCAGAGGTCGATGGGTAAAAACCATGTGATGCTATTGCCCAATGTCTTCGTAAGCTGCTTTCATTTACAATGGTGCTCTGTTCTGTATCTTGCCTTTGCATCTGCTTCCCAAAGCTTCTTCAGTGGAGGAGTGGCAGCTGGAGCCCAGGAGTTCAACGACCCGCCGGTGCTTGAGGAAGTTCCAAGCTCCAAGAAGATGGGGGTAAGGCTGGAGGCTGGATTTGCTCAAGGCTTGTATTTTTAACTCATTTAATGGTTCCTACTGTATGGGACTATGGTTTACATTAAAACCGGAGGATCATATCAGACTGTTTATATTTAGCAGCGGTAGTTGGTAAAATACACTCCCTGGAGGAGCACCTTCTATGATGCTGCATTTCTTGCTTTATGCCCTTCCCCCATTTCTTATCTCCCAGCTTGGTTTTATGTTTTTTTGGTTAAATTTAATTTCATATTATTCAGACTGGGTATTGACTGTGTGCTATTAATTTGATTCTTCAAATATTGAAAGTCAAAATTAATGGTGTAATTTCATTTCTGATGTCAGAGTTTGACATTGAATGTGCAGATGTGAATACCAGTAAGTTGTGAAAATACATCAAGAACTTGTGGTTTTTAACAAAAAGAGCAGTTCACTGATATTCATGGCATTGTCTCATTTGGGAGTGATGATTCAAATCTGACCAACAAACCGTTTCATGCAGTCACCCAATTTAGTTAAAATTTTCTTTAATTTAATTAAAGAAAAGAGCTCTGGCAGGCTAAGATTTATGCAATCTATTTATAAGATTATGTCCATTGCTTGCAATATGGTCTCATCCACATTGGGGAAACTGGACGCCAACTCGCGGAACGTTTCAGGGAACAACTCTGGGACACTAAAACTAAACGACCGACGCCCTGTGGCTGAACACTTTAACTCGCCCTCCCATTCCGCCAAGGACATGCAAGTCCTGGGCCGCCTCCACTGCCAAACTCTTGCTACCCGACGCTTGTAAGAAAAACACCTCACCTTCTGACTTGGGACCCTCCAACCACATGGTATCAATGTAGATTTCATCAGTTTCCTCATTTCCTCTCCCCCACCTTGTCCCAGATCCAACCTTCCAATTCGACACCAACCTCTTGACCTGTCATACCTGTCCACCTTGCTTCTCACCTATTTGCTCCACCCTCATCTCTGACCTATTACCATCAATCCCTACCTCCATCTACCTATTGCATTCCCAGCTGCCATTCATCCAGCCCCACTTCCTTCCCATTTACCTCTCAGCCCCCTTGGGCCACCCTTTATTCCTGATGAAGAGCTTATGCTCTAAACCAAGACTGTGATGAAACAACATTCTCAACAATTAGGAAATAGCTCCCAAGTCAGATTTCATTCCCTCTTCTGTTTCCCAGTTCTTTCAGAAATAAGATATGTCTTTTTCTTCCACTAGAAAGTGATCTTCCACTTTGCGCTGTCTGAAGTGTTATGCCACATTATTACTTCAGCCACCTTTTAAGAATCCTTTCAACCTGTTTTTCTAACAATTGTGGAGGTGACCAAAAGCAAACATTACACTCCTCTTGAATGTCCCATTTCTCCTCCTATGAGCCATTTTGTCATGTTGTCTGTGTTACAAGCAGCCGAGTGCACTTGGTTTCTGAATTGAAATTTGGCCATTGAAGTGATCAGAATTACTATATATCGATGGATAGCTATGTTTGCACTAACTGTAATTATCCACCAATACGATGTCGTTTGTTCCACCAAAACTGGAAACAATGATTTGTGATTATATTGCAGTCGGATGTAGAAAATCATCCCAGCGATCTTCACGTTATTATAGTTTACTGTGGCCATACAGCATTGCGAGGCAGTTTGATGTGACTAAAACTTGGATGGAAAGAATGTAGATTGATGAGAAGTCAAAATGGCAGTGTCTCTGGCCACAATTGATCTGTCTGGCTTGATTATATGAGTGGCGGCTCTTCAAGAGCAACTTCCACTCCATCACTTCAACCAGCAAGAGGAGATAAGTGTGAACACAACATTCCAACTGTGACATATACGCATTGCTTCGATGTTTTTGATCAAAATCCTGGAACTCGCTCCTGAACCTTTATTATAGACCACATCATATTTGTGAAGTAATTTAAGAGGCAGCTCACCACCACTTTTTCAAGGACAGTTTGGGAAGACTTGCTGGCAGAGCCAATGATATGCACATGACATTGGAAACAGTCTAATCGCATGGATAGATGATTGGCTAACCAATGATACAGGAGGGATAAGGGGCATGCTCAGGATCGCAACTTATAACTAGCAACGTTCCACAGGGATCAGTGCTGGGGCACAAAATTATTTACCATATTTATATGAATTACTTGGATAAGTAAAGTGAATGTACTATTGCCAGGACTGCAGCAGAGACAGTTGATTAGAATGCAGGTGGTGAGGATGACATGAACTCTTCATCCAAGTTCAGTGAGTAATCGGGAAGGCAAAAGGGAGATTGGCCTTTCAATGGAATATAAAAGTAGGGAGGTTATAGTGAACCTCCGGCTGGAGGTTTTGATTGAAAGTGCAGTGAAGATTCAACCAGCTGACAGTGGATCTGAATCACATGTAGATCAGACCAGGTTTGGACAGCAGGAAACCAGATACGTTTTTACAACAAACCACAACGATTTCATCATTTGACTCTTAATTCCAGATTTATATTGAATTCAGATTCCACCATCTGCCGTGGCAGGTTTTGAACCCAAGTCCCGTGAACATTACCTGGGTGAATGGTCTGGTGACAATAAAGTGGCCATCGTCTCCCCTGAACACATTGGCATATTGTGTTCAGAGGTAACAAAGGAGCAAGAGGTTTCAGCAGCTGCTAAGTTGTTGATATTACACAAGGGAACATCAGCACTCTCAGTAATGGCACAAACTGAAGTCAGTGTCCTGTATCAGAGGTCAGGGCTCGGGATCCACAAGAAATAGGAACAGCAATACGCCATTCAGCCTCTTGAGCCTGCTCCTCCATTCAGTAGGATCGTGGCTGATCTGGCATTCCCCACATCCACTTTCCTGCCCTTTTCCTGTAACTGTTCATCCCCCGACTGATCACGAATCTATCGATCCTAGTTTTAAATGTGACAAGAAGGATGTCAACAGAGTTACTGGGGTTGGGGGAGGGGCGGGGGGTGCTCAGGTCGAACTTGGGGACTAAAACAATGGCTTCACACTTCACAATATTTAACTAAGGGAATGTTTATGGTTATCCAATGCTGGAAATTGGGCAGGCATTCAGATAAAATTATTGGTAAATTATGAATGACAGAGGAGTCGGGAGAGAAGTGGTGTTCAGGCACAGTTGGATGTCATCAGTATAGATGCCAACACCAGCAGCTACGGTTAAATAAATAAGAACGGAAGACGCTAAAAGCAGACCCTCCCAGAGGATACAGCGATGTTGGAGAGGGTCAGTACTGTCATTAACCCTGATCAAGGCTGTCCGCAGGTCGACGAGGGAATGTTCATCCCTGTCACCGTTACAAAGGATGTCAAATATGATCTTGATAAGAACTGTTTCAGGGGTAGAAACCAGACTCGAGGGCTTTAAATATAGAATTCTGGAAAAGATGGGAATGGCTAATTCAATAATGTTACATCCAAACCAACACTTCCATTGGTGCGATAATTATAGAAGTGTTTTGATTTTTATTTAGATGATTCTCAGCAATACTGAGTAAGAAGCAACAAAATTAACACAAGAAATATTGCAATTGCTACAATATGCCTGCTCCCAATAGGAGACCATCTGGTGTTCACTTAACTGTCTGCAAGGCGCAATATTGGAAAGGAATTATCCAGTTCATAGCTATAAGAGGGGAGACACAGACTGCTTGATACAAAGGGCGGGAGTAGGCCACTAGGCCCTACGAGCCTGCTGCAACATTAAATAAGATCATGGCTGATCTGAATACAACCTCAGCTCTACATTCCTCCACATCCCCGACAATCTGTCACCCACTTGGTTAGCAAGAACCTATCTACCTCTGCCTAAAGATTTTGAATTCACTGCCTTTTGAGGAAGACACACAACCATGAGAAAGAAAAAAAATCATCCTCATTTTTGTCTTCTACTTTTAAAATATGACCCTCTATTTTCAGATATTAAGATAGGGATACAAGCTGCATTCAAATAATACCTGTGGTACAGTGAACTATCTCAAAGTGCTTCACGTGAACATAATGGGAATTCCTTTAAAAATCACAAGAGTGGAGCACAGATTAGGACAGGTGACCAAAGACTTGGTCAAAGGGGCAGGTTTAGGGCAATCTTTTAAACAGGTTCAATTTCCCAAACATCTGAGGACAAAGACGTAAAGAGCAAACACAAAATAGCAAAAGATGGGAAACAACAGTGTGGACATAATGTCACAGGATGAGTAATCCAGGGAACATGAGTTCAAATCCCACCACAGCAAGAGGTGAGATGTGAATAATTCAAATCAAAAATGGGGAACACAAAATTAGTCTCAGTATGGTATCGATGGCACTGACGTCAATTGTCATAAAAGCCCATGTTCACCAATGTCCTTTCAGGAGGGAAACTGCCATCCTTACCTGGTCTGGCTTACATGTGATTCCAGACACACAGCAATGTGGTTGACTCTTAAATTGCCCTCTGAATTGGCATAAGCAAGACACCTTGCACTTAGGGATGGATAACAAACATCAACCTTGTGAAAGTGTCAGAACAGAAAGTGCTGGAGAAACTCAGCCAGTCTGGCAACACCGGTGGAGAGAGAGAGAAAGAAACAGAGTAAATATCCTGGCATGCGCCCAGAACAGTTGTGAAGAAGGGTCACAGCACTTGAAATGTTAACCCTGCTTCTCTCTCCACTTGTGCTTCCAGTCCTATTGAGTTTCTCCAGCAATTGGTGCATTTTTGTGTTTCAGATCTCCAGCATTGCAGTTCTTTATTACACTGACTTAGGGAAGCTCAAATCCGATAAAAGAATAAAACAGAAGGGCTGGAATTACTCAGCAAGTCTGGCAGCAGCTATGGAGATAAAAACAGTTAGTTCTTCGGGTCATTGAATGATCTTACATCGGGGACAAACTTTTGGCAAGCTGCAAGAGTAAAAGGCACTGGTGTAACTTCAACATCTGGGAGCACTCTCTCAGCCATGGAGGTCAGACTGACTCAGCATTCTGGTCCTGCTCATTACCTGTTAACTTCTCCATTTGTTGTTCTTGTTATATTTCTACATGGTTGACACATTCCTATGTTTTAAAATGATATTCCAAACTGACAGGAATTCTCCATGTAAGTAATCATACATTAGAGGGTTTGAAACGTGAATGTAACTTTTAAACAAAAAGTATTTATTCATGCATGGTGTGTGGGCATCGCTGGCAATGCTTGCATTTATACCATCCTTAACCACCCTGTGGTTGGTTGGAAAAGTGAATGAAGGTGTCTGAGAGTATCTTGATCAGCACAGCAATCTCAAAGATGGGTGTGCTCAGGTAGAAGTACCGTCCACTCCCACAGCAAGTCTGCATTCACTTCAATTACAGATGCCATCTCACACTCCCAGGAAAAGGACAGCATGGGATTACAATCAGAATAAAGCTTCCTCTACTCTTAAATTGAAAGTGAGGCTACCTCAACACTGTCCCCAACAAACACTGTCAAGACAGAGACAGCATTGGGTTAGATACAGAGTAAAACTCCCTCTACACTTCCCCATTCATTCAGTCCCTGGACAATGACAGCAAAGGGTTAAATAAACAGTACAGCTTCTTCCATTATGACTGACACTTAGTACGTTCTACACCAATCCTCAAGGATAATTCAGAACTGAGCCTATTATCTGGTACTGAATTCACACACCCTAATGGGAATGACAGCAACAGAAAATCAGGTGAAACACACACAATGTACAACAAAACTAGACCGTTATTGGGATCTAAGATATTTAAATGAGAGGAGATATGATCCCTGCAATGATCTGAATGTGAGCTGAACAACTTTCTCACTTGAACAATATTCTCCGGGAATGCAATGTCCACCTCACTGCTGTCTATTCAGTTCCTCTGCTCTGGTTCAGGGCTGAGTTGCGGCTGACCACATGGTGGCGTGGGCGTCAAGAGGTTAGACAATTAAGGTCAACTTGGATTGAGGGCATCCTGTGTCATGCCAGTGAGGTCGAGGGTCGCTGATTTACTCAACTTATAATCGGGGACAAGGAGATGTCAGGCTGGGCTTGTATCAATTTGCGTTTAGAAGAAACAGATGATCTGATGAAGCTGTATAACATCTGGAGAGGACTGAATGTAAATGTAATGTCCACTCATTTCTAGCCAGAGACTAGCCTCTCATTTAAGATAGGAGAGTTTTGTTTTTCTCTCAAGTGTTCCCAAGTCTTTGAAATTCACTTCTTTAGAAAGCAGCATGTGGTGGTGGCACGGTGGGTAGCACTGCTGCCTCACGGCATCAGTGATCTGAGTTTGAACCCACCCTTTGTGAGGAGTTTGCACATTCTCCCCTTGTGTCTGCGTTGGTTTCCTCTGGTGCTCTGGCCTCCTCCCACAGTCCAAAGGATGTGCAGGTGACTGTAGATTGACCATGGGAGATGCAGTGTTACAGAGATAGGGTAACGAACTGGTTTTGGGTGGGACGGTCAGTCAATGTTGACTCGATGGGCTGAATGGCCTACTTGCACGCAATTGACCTGTATCAAGCAACAGTATACTCTTGCTTTATGGTTACCGGCATCAAATTACATTCGTGGTTTTGGTTATTTCATCGCTTACGTCATCATATTCAACCAACTGCAGCATCTCGAAACTTGCTTAATTACAATATCCAATATTGGCAGAGTACTTTTTCTTTTTGTCACGACCATTATCTTGAACTCTGACGTGTGACCTCTTCATTGCTGTCAAAGTTCCTTATTTGTCCCTACATTGTCATGGTTTTACTTTGTCGAATGACTTCCTGGCTTTTGCATTTAAGACCCTATATTCTGCCCTCGTCAACACTTTCCCTTCCAATTCTGTACTAAAGATTTCATGAAAAACCTCAGAGTGTGGTGAGACTGTGGAACTCACTCCCATAGTGAATAGTTGGGGTGAAAGACATTACAACTAAGGGTAAGCAACCAAATACAAATGAATGTCACTCTCACCAGATTCACAACACAGTGAAATTAAAACATGCAATGTCCCTCAATTTCTCAACTGTTCCTAACCAGACTTGATGAAGAACAGATCTTGCACATCAACATTATAATTTAAACAAAATCCAACAATTATAAATACGGCAACTTTTCTCGGCCAAAGTTAAGTAGATAATCTAATTAATAGCAATGAATTAAACCCTTTGATCAAGTCCCCCATCATCTCAGAAATAGAAATTTCAGCGGCAAATTAAGAAAGAAATTTTTTTAAAAACTTACCAATTCAAACAAACAGTTTCCAACAATGTATTGCCAAGCCTTTGTGCAAGACTTGGACTATGAGTGTTTCACAGACACGTAACTGTAAATCCAATTTAAAAGTCACTGCTGAATGTGAATAGACACCCCAAAGTATTCAGCTATTTCTTACAGGCTGGGACTCATTCCCAGAAAGTGCCAACAATTCTTTAAATGGACAGTAGAATCTCGAGAGAACAGCTCCTGGGCTCAACAAGCAGCAACGCCCAATGGAAGCAAAGTTGGCGGCGGGACAGGGCGGGGCAAGGGCATAAAACAAAAAAGCCCACTGACTCTCCCACTGCACACACACTGTCAGAATGCACAGGGGCTCAGTCCTGGGAGTGACCCACAGCAGTTTCATCAAGAGGGCCACACTTGATGAACAGATCTTGCACACCAGAATTATAATTTAAACAAGAACAAACAATTATGAATACCGCAAATTTACTAGGGCAAAGTTAAACAAGATAATCCAGTTAATAGCGATGATTTAAGCCTTATGATCAAGTCCTCCACCATCCCATAGACACAAAATTAAGGGGTAAGTTAATGAAGAGAATTTTTAAAATTATCAATTGAAGCAATCAATTCCCAACAATGGATTGCCAAGCCGTTGGGCAATTCTTCGATGATGAGTTGTTCACAGGCACATAACCGTAAATTTAATTTCAAAGTCACTGCTGAATGTGAATGGACACCCTGAAGTATTCAGCTATTTCTTACAGACTGGGGCTCGTTCCCAGACAGAACCAATAATTTTTTAACTGGACAGAAAACACTAGAGAGAACAGCTCCTGGTCTCAACGAGCATCAGTGCCCACTGGAAGCAAAGTTGCGGGGGTGGGGGAGCACGACGGCATAAAACAAAAAAATCCGACCGACTCTCCCGTTCTAAGCACTGTCAGAATGGGCAGGGGTTCAGTCCTCGCAGTGACCCACAGCAGTTTCACCAGCAGAATCAGATTGTTGGGAGCACTGGTGTGCCCACTGGTGCTTCTGCAAGGTGCAGAATGATGAGAACCTCCGCCTGCACTCGGGGCAGGTGAACGGCCTCTCCCCGGTATGGTCCCCGCCTGTGCCTCAGCAGGTGGGAGGAATTGCTGAAGGCCTGCCCGCACTCTGGGCAGGGGAAGGGCCTCTCCCCGGTATGGACCCGAAGGTGGGATGCCTGGGTAAAGCCCTTCCCTCTTGAGGCAGGAGAACGGGCTCTCCCCGGTGTGGACCCGCTGGTGCCTCAGCAGGGCAGAGGTATCGTTGAAGGCCTTCCCGCACTTGGAGCAGCTGAAGGGCTTCTCCAATATGTGGACCCGGCAGTGGGTCAGCAGGACGGAGGAATAGCTGAAGGCCTTCCCGCATTCGGGGCAGGAGAATGGCCTCTCGCTTGTGTGACCCGCTGGTACCTCTGCAGGACAGAGGAAATGCTGAAGATCTTCCCGCACTCAGGGCAGCTGAAGGGTCTCTCCCCAATGTAGACCCGCTGATGGCTCATCTGGTGGGAGGAATTGCTGAAGCCCTTTCCGCACTCAGAGCAGGAGAACAGTCTCTCCCCGGTGTGACTGCGCCCATGAGTCTCCAGGACAGATGGGAAACGGAAGCCTTTCCCACAGTCGCCACACTTCCACGGTTTCTCCACGGGACGGGATTCCTTAGGTTTCTCCATGACCGAAGCTTCACCTGCACACAAACGCGTGTACAGTACCTCTCTGCCGTGAATTCCTCTTCCCAGTCTGTATAACATTTACTGGCTCCACAATCAAAGTGCTGCAACAGTAGGGTCTCTCTTCCAGTCTCACTGATGCTGAAAACGTCCTGAAACAGGAACTAAAACGCTTGGTTCCTTCTCACAGAATCATGGTCGAAAATTGTTATAGTCCCGATGGATTCAGTGACTGTCAGACATTGACGTGAAATTGAGGACAGCAAATGCTGGAGAGTCAGAGTCAAAGTGCAATGCTGGAAAATCACAACAGATCAGCCAGCATCCGAGGAGCAGTCGAGTCAATGTTTCAGGCAAAGCCCTTCAGCTATTGATATTGAAACTTCCGTCTTCAGATCTTCAAATAATCTGTAAAAAGAGATTACAAAAATCATCACTGTCAGTCCAGGTTAGAAATTCCAAACAAGCAATTCTACTTTACGCAGAACATTCTTTTCTTTTTCCACAAAATTGAAAGCACCATCCCACCCCCTCTCACCCCTCTATTCTCACTCCGCTCAAACTAATTCTCCCCATGGTACTGATTCAGGATCTTACAGAGACCGAAAAGTGAAAACATCAAGACAGACACCTCTGAATTTTGGATACCTCCACCTGAAAGTTAGTATCTTTCACGATATGTAGGAGTGAGTAAGTCTGATTTTGGGAAGCAAAAAAAGTACCAATTCAGGATGAACCTTCAATGCAGCTTCTTGAGAAACATCCAGACACGGAATGGTTAACATCTGGGGAGGTGGAGGAAATGAGATATCAAGGCATTGGCACCGACACCAGACAGAAACTGAACATACAGGCATGGCAAACATTACGGGCAAGCCAGAGTCATAGAGATACACAGCACAAAAACAGGTCCTTCGGTCCAACTCATCCGTGCCGACCAGATAGCCTAAATTAATCTCGTCTCATTTACCAGCACTTGGCCCATATCCCTCTGAACTCTTCCTATTCATATATCCATCCAGACGCCTTTTAAATGTTATAATTGGACCTACATCCACTACTTCCTCCGGCAGATCATGCCTTACACTTGCCTCTCTCACGCCAAACATACTACCCTCCTGTTCTGTACTTCTCCCATCCCTGGGAAATGACCTTCTCTATTTAACCTATCCATGCCTCGCAAGACTCAAAAACGTCTGTAAGGTCACCCCTCAGCCTCTGGTATACCGGGGAAAACAGCTCAAGTAATGCACTGCGTGTCCTTTTAGCTTCACACTCGCTGAACCTCCCTCCCGTGTAAAACATTGTTTCCCTCCCCAACACTGTCCATGGGAAAAGCCAAGAGTGCTGAGACTCTGGAGTTGGGGGAATGCCACGTAGAATTCCTACAATGTGGAAACACGCCATTCAGCCAAACAAGTCCACACAGACCATCCAAAGTGGAACCCATGCATACAATTTCCCCTATCCCATTACACTACACTTACTGCACACTCTGGGCCCATTTAGTATGGTCACTTCTCCCGAAACCGCACATCGTTAGACTTTGGGAGGAAACCAGAGCAAACCCACGCAGACACGGCAGGGAGAATGTGCAAACTCCACACAGATAGTCGCCCCAAGGCTGGAATCGAACACGGGTCCGTGGTGCGGTAAGGCAGCAGTGCTCACCACTGATCCATCGTGCGACTTATGTGTGCAAAAGGAGGTGGGGCCTGGGAACTTTGTTAATTGTACCACACAGTGGATTGTTGAGCCAGGTTAAATCTCACAGGATCCAGGGAGAGCTAACCAACTGGGTACAAAATTTAGAAGCGCGTTGTTGTAGGTGCTGGAATCCTTCCTGAAAACAACAAATGCTGAAGATCACAGTGGGTCAGGCAGCGCTGTGCTACTCTATGACCGGATAGTGTGGATGTGGAGATGATGTTTCCACTAGGAGAAGGGTTGAGGATGCCAAGTCATTGAGGGCATTTAAGACAGAGATAGGTGCTTGATTAGTAAGGGGTCAAGGGTTATGAGGAGAGGGCAGCAGAATGGGATGGAGAAATATATCAGCCATGATCGACTGGTGGAGTAGACTCGATGGGCCAAATGGCCTCATCCTGCTGCTGTATATTATGGTCTTAAAGCGGAGCAGTAGTCTTAAGAGGTTCTCACAAACTATTTCAGAATCCTGAAGAGGAGTTGTTGGATTGGAAACCTTAACTCTGCTTTTTCTCCACATATGCTTCCAGTCCTGCTGAGTTTTTCCAGTGTTGTCAGTTTTTGTTTCAGTTTTCCAGCATCCACAGTTCTTTGTCTTATTTATCACAGTCATTTCTTGCCTTTCCCAAATGTCTGGAACTTCATCTCCCTGATCTACAAACTGTTCAGTTACCCTAGAAATGACCACTACCTCCTTATCAGAGTAGACCCCTTTGTTGCAAAATGATTGTTCAATTCTGTGACCACAATAATTGCATTCGTAATTACTTACAACAGGGACTCTCAATATCTCAGGCAAGAACACAGCCAGATTTTTTCAGACAGTACATTTATGTGATTTGATACAAATCCCTATTCCCTACTTTACCAGCGTGCTGCTGGGAATGGAGGGTTTGAGTTAAGAAGAAGCTGGGACATTTTTCCAACGAAGCCTAGCAAGTTGACAGATAACTTTATAGAGATTTTTAAAATCAGGAGGGGGAAAAAATAAGGTGTCATTTCCTGGAGGCTCAAAATATTTTATTGCTCCAGAAGGTGTAAAAGGGGGTCAAAGATTCAGCAGAAATCGAGTAGAGCTGAGAACAGACAACATTTTACTCTGTGGGAACAGGGGGACCAGAGGACAGAGAAATCAGGACCTGAAATCGAGCTGACACCAGACTGCCATGTTATCAGTTCTTTGACAATGGTACTTCTGTGCGGGGCAGGTTGAATTATGAATTGAATAGTAACTTCCTCAAGGAGACTGTGCAGGATAGTTTGGGCCTGTCTCTGTGCCGCAACTGGTCAGCGCGTTCGGCTGTTAACCGGGAAGTTGTTGGTTCGAGGCCACCCAGAGACGGTGCGTTTGTTGTTCTCGCTCCAACAGCTTTCTTGGCTGCAAAGATGCGCGTTTTTAATGGTGTCAGGAAAATGTTTCCCAAACGGAAATCTTTTCCACTGAGGAAGCACAAAGGGGTTTCTGAATTGATTGAATTTCTAACGTAAAGGACTGCGGATGCTGACAGTCCGAGACAGAAAGCGAAACAGCTGGAGCAACTCAGTACCTGGATGAGGAAAAAAAAGTTCTGAAATGTTGTCTCCGATTCTCTTTCTACAGATGCTGGCTGACCTGCTGAGTTGCTCCTGCAATTTCTGGTTTTGTTTTTAACTGAACGTCCATTTCATCTTTCGGGATGGAACACCCAGACCCGACATTTGCAGATATTTAACCCTTTCGAAACCTGTGAAGTGATTGGATTCAAACAAACTCTGCAACGATTTACTCTTTCTCAGCTCCACAGGCAGAGAGACCTGGGAAATGAAGCTGTCAGTGTGGTTCTGTATTGGTGGGCCGAGTGGTGAATGCGATGGACATGAAATCCATTGCGGTTTCCCCACGCAGGTGTGAACCCTGCCGACTACAGTTGAGAACTGTCGTCAAAAAGAAAGGGAGATTGCTCGACGTTTTTTTTCAAGATGCAAATCAGTGGAGGGGTTGAAATATTTCAATCGCATTGGGACTGGTCGGGAATCTGCAACCCACTGCCTGTCAGGGTGGAACAAGCAGATACCCGCAGAGCTGCTTTTGAGGATATGAGCCAAGTGTTTGGAAATGAGACGAGAACAGTGAGGGGCGTGAAGTCGTGATCGAAATGAAGCAGGCACCTGAGGACAAAGGTGTTTTATTTGCCAGTGAAAGATACTGCTTCACAAAGTTGGGTCGATGGAAGGGAAGCAGTGACGGTGATTATCTTTGGCTGTTGACCTTGTGAATGTTCCCATTGCTGCGCATGTCCGTATAACGTCAGAACTCTGCAGCATGGCGGCGTCAGGTCCGCACAGGGCCGGGGCGCAATGGATGACGCATCTGACTCCACCGACCTGTTTGAAATGCAGCTCACAGCTTCTTCACACACCCCAATTAATCTTTCTCATTGTCCTGAAGCCGGTATAAGGTTTGAATTCCTGATCTGCAGGAACGAGACTCTTTTCACTGTCTCGCGTCAGTAACTGTCCCTGAGAACATCAAAGTCACGTCACAGCGCTGTCAGTGGAGGGGAAGCTGAAAGAGCCCCACATGCTGCTCACGGGCACATTTCACTTTCCCCAACTCACCGCCCCAACCACTGCGGCTCCTGGGAGTGGAAAGGGAACAAACACAAAAACCCAGTCTCAGCTTTGTAAATCTTCAGGAAATAAGAAAACTGATTATCCCTTCCAATCTTCCATCCTGGCCTGACAGCGTTGATTTTAAATGGCTGTCCAGTCAGTGCCGATTCGTTTTGGCTGAAAAAAATCTTCCTTATCTCATTCCAGCATTTCTTGCCACAGAGAACTGTGCGGCAGAGTTCATGTATATATTTCCTTGTATGGTATTTTGTGAATAACATACGTTTGCGGGTTGTTTGTATAGGGTATTTAAGGTTCATCAGCCGTTGTTTAATGCTGAGAGGGTTGAGTTAGCTGGAAATCATTTCACAGATGTCTTTAATGTAAAGTAATGTGGCTAGGGTTTCTGCAGACGTTTTGTCTGCTAGTGTCAGTTTGTTGATGTGAAATCGTCACACTGGGTTTATTGGGGAGGCAAAAATGGGGACTGCAAATGCTGGAAACCAGAGTTTAGATCAGAGTGGTACTGGAAAGGCACAGCAGGTCAGACAGCTTCCGAGGAGCAGGAAAATCGACATTTCGGGTTTAAGCCCTTCATCAGGAATAGAGGCAGGACGCTTCCAGGGATGGCGAGATAAATTGGGGGGTGCTGGGCCGAAGGTAGCAAAGAGTACAATAGGTGAATGGGGGTGGGGATGGAGGTGACAGGTCAGAGAGGAGGGTGGAGCGAACAGTTGAGAAGGGAGATTGGCAGGTAGGACAGGTCATGAGGACAGCACTGAGCTGGAAGGTTGGAACTGAGGTAAGGTGGGGGGAGGGGAAATGAGGAAACTGGTGAAGTCCACATTGATGTCCTGGGGTTGAATTTATCCGAGGCGAAAGGTGGGGCGTTCTTCCTTCAGGCATCGGGTGGGGAGTGAGCGGCGATGGAGGAGGCCCAGGATCTGCATGTTCTCGGCAGAGTGGGAGGGGGGTTGAAATGTTGGGCCAGAGGGTGATGGGGTTGATTGCTGCGGGTGTCGTGGAGATATTCCCTCAAGCGCTGCGACTTGACTCTGCGAGGAGTCTCCAGTCTCCCCAATGTAGAGGAGACCGCATCGGCAGCAATGGATACAAGCAATGACATTGGTGGAAGCCTTCTCACGATCGTGGCCCAGGTTCGATTTCCGGGCAGGGAAGCAATTTACATTAGAGCTGTGAGGAAACACTGCTGTCTCCCTGGTGGTCTAGTGGTTAGGATTCGGCGTTTTCACTGCTACGGCCCGGGTTCGATTCCCGGTCAGGGAAGTATTTCTTAGTAGATCTTTTGCCTACCCATTCTCCTGAAATGCGCTGGACAGTTCCTTATTGGTCTTCGTCGTCACTGGCTCCTGCAGTGTGTATTGCCTCGTTGAAATAGTGTCCTGATTCAGGCTTGTTTGTATGTGTAGGGATCATTGCTTCTGTAGCTAAGTAGTTTGATCGTGTGCGTTGTTTTCCTGTCGACGCTGTTTTGAATTGACCATTGACTTTTCGCTCTACTGTGACATCTAGAAGTGGCACTTTGTTGTTGTTCTCCTCTTTTATGAATTTTATGCCAGTAAGGATATTGTTGATGGTGTTGTAGGTTTCCTCTAATTTACTTCATTTTTTGATGACAGAAGTGTCATCACTGTGGCGGACACAAAGTTTGGTTTGGATCGTTTGAAGGGCTGTTGGTTTGAGACTCTGCATTATTGCTTCTTCTAGGAATCCTGATACTGGTGGTTTCATGGGTGTTTCCTTGATTTGTTTGAGGCTTGTTACTGAATATGAAGTGGGTGGTTAAGGCACAGTTCCACGAGGTGGATAGTGCTATCTTTGCTGATGAAGTTGGTGCTGTGTTTGTGTCTTTGGTTCTTCGAGTAGTGTCTCCAGTTTTCTTTGGCCACGTTGATGTTAATGGATGTGAACAGGGCTGTTATGTCAAAGGACATCATTATTCCATCCTCTTCTAACTTAGTGTCTTTGGTGTTCAGGAATTCTTGGATGGAATAAATGGAGTGGCGTGAATCTTCGACTTGGTGTTTTAGTCTTCAGTGGAGGCCTTTGACTAGTCTGTATGTTGGTGTTCCAAGTAGTGAGACTATGGCCTGAGGGGGGCCCCTGGTTTGAAGAGGAGGAGAACAACAACAAAGTGCCATTCTTAGATGTCACAGTAGAGCGAACAGTCAATAGGGAACTTCACACTAGCGTCTACAGAAAAACAACACAGGCAAACCAAGTGCTTAACCACAGAAGCAATCATCCCAACACCCACAAACGAAGCTGCATCAGGACATTATTTCAATGAGCCACTACACACTGCATATAGAGGATTATAAAATCATGAAGGATACGGATGAGGTGAACAACAGGTGTCCTTTCCCTCAGCTGGGAGTTTCAGGATCAGGGAGCAAGTATTTTGAGGTGAGTAGAGAAAGATTTTATAAAGACAGAACAAGGATCGTTTTTAAGAGAGTGGTCTGAGTGCAGAATGAATGTCCAGAAGAAGTCATAGAGTCACAGAGATGTACAGCACAGAAACAGACTGTTTGGTCCAACTTGTCCATGCTGACCAACTATCCCAACTCAATCTCGTCCCACCTGACAGCACACGGCCCCATATCCCTCCAAACCCTTCCTATTCATATACCTAACCAAATGCCTTTTAAATGTTGCAATCGTACTAGACTTCACCACTTCCTCTGGCAGTTCATTCAATAAACGTACAATCCTCTGCGTGAAAACGTTGCCCCTTAGATCTCTTTTGTATCTTTCCCCTCTAATGCTAAACCCATGCCCTCTCGTTCTGGACTCCCCCACCCCAGGGAAAAGAGTTTGTCTATTTATCCTATCCATACCCCTCATGATTTTATACACGTACAGTTACAACGTTTAAAAGACATTTGGATAAGTACATGAATATGAAAGGTTCGAAGCTTTATGGGCCAAACACTGGTAGGTGGGACGAGTTTAGTTTGAAAACATACTCAGCATGGACGAGTTGGATGAAGGGTCTTTTCAGTGCTGTCATACTCTGTGACCGACCTGTACTGGTCTTAAAACCATTTTCTTACCTCCCCCCATAACCATCCACTTCTTTGTTGTTCAAAACTCAGATGAATTTAGCCTTGAATATGTTTAATGACCCCACTTCTGAACTGAATTCCTCTTCGTAATATACCACTTGCCTCGCTCATTGCCTGCTGCATCTGCCCGACAACTGGCATTGACTGGTGTGGAGGGACTCTGAGACCCCTTTGTACATCCATACATCATTCCTGATGAAGGGCTTGTGCCCGAAACGTTCACTGTCCTGCTCCTCAGATGCTGCCTGACCTGTTCTGCTTTTCCAGTGCCACATTTTTCGACTTTCACCTCTAGTCCTCACTTTCTCCACATTCCAATATATCACCATTTAAACAATGCACTGCTTTTTTTTAAACAGCCAAGGCGATAACTTCACATTGCGGCACTGCACTTGCCATGTGTTTGCCAATTGAGATACAGACCTGGACCAACTTCGGGAAGAGGCAAAACACTGAGTTCTGAACAAAAACCGTAGCACACTCAAAACGTCGGCTCTGTTTACCTTTCCACAGATGCAGCTCGACCTGATTTCTGCAGTATTCGCTGTGTTTGAACTGATCGAAGACAATGGTAATTCTGGGCGGGGCAGGTTGAATTATGAATTGAATAGTAGCTTCCTCAACGAGACTGTGCGGGCGATGGGCGGACCTGTCTCTGTGGCGCAATTGGTCAGCGCGTTTGGCTCTGAAATGGGCGGCTCATGGTTCGAGACTATGCAGGGCCGGCGTGTTTGTTGTTCACGCTCATGCCGCTTTCTTGGCTGCAAAGATGCGCGTTTTTAATGGTGTCAGGAAAATGTTTCCCAAACGGAAATCTTTTCCGCTGAGGAAGCACAAAGGGGTTTCTGAATTGATTGAATTTCTAACGTAAAGGAATGCGGATGCTGACAGTCCGAGACAGAAAGCGAAACTGCTGGAGCAACTCAGTAGTTTTGGATGTTCCTGGATGAGGAAAAAAAAGTTCTGAAATGTTGTCTCTGATTCTCTTTCTACAGATGCTTCCTGACCTGCTGAGTTGCTCCTGCAATTTCTGGTTTTGTTTTAAACTGAACGTCTATTTCATCTTTCGGGATGAAACACCCAGATTCGCCATTTGCAGATATTTAACCCTTTCGAAACCTGTGAAATGATTGGATTCAAAAAACTCTGCATTGATTTACTCTTTCTCAGCTCCACAGGCAGAGAGACCTGGGAAATGAAGCTGTCAGTGTGATTCTGTATTGGTGGGCCGAGTGGTGAATGCGATGGACATGAAATCCATTGCGGTTTCCCCACGCAGGTGTGAACCCTGCCGACTACAGTTGAGAACTGTCGTCAAAAAGAAAGGGAGATTGCTCCACGGCTTTTTTAAAGTTGCAAATCAGTGGAGGGGTTGAAATATTTCAATTACATTGGGATTGGTCGGGAATCTGCAACCCACTGCCTGTCAGGGTGGAACAAGCAGATACCCACAGAGCTGCTTTTGAGGATATGAGCCAAGTGTTTGGAAATGAGACGAGAACAGTGAGGGGCGTGAAGTCGTGGTCAAAATGAAGCAGGCACCTGAGGACAAAGGTGTTTTATTTGCCAGTGAAAGATACTGCTTCACAAAGTTGGATCGATGGAAGGGAAGCAGTGACGGTGATTATCTTTGGCTGTTTACCTCTATCTCAAAAATTCGGCAGAATTTTAAAGTCACAATGAAAAGAATTAAAAGTGACATTAGGAAGAACGTTTTCGGACAGGGAGTGGTTAGGGTTAGTAAGTCCCTGTCTGACACTGACAAAGAAGAAGATTCAATGGACACAAAAGGGAATTCGGTGGTCACGTTCAGATGTGCAGATTTACGCTGAGAAGGGGAGAGAATGAAACGAATAGAGACACATGTTTACTTAAGTGTAGAACCAGCAGAGCGAAGGTGGGCCGCATGGCCTCCGTCTGCGCTGTGACACATGTTGTGATTCAGTGTGAAATCACAGTTCGACCAACAGAATGTGGGAATTTAGAAATAAGTTTATATTGACACAGCCTCCATACGTCTGCGAAACAGTATATTACACGGCAGCAGTGGAGGTCTTTGACATCAGGCTCGAACGTGCCTGCCGCGTGCCAGACGGAAACCTGAAGTGTTCTGTGGAAGGGGCGCCGCTGGCGGCAGCAGAGTGGCGCAGCGGGAGCGTGCTGGGCCCATAACCCAGAGGTCGATGGATCGAAACCATCCTCTGCTATTGTTCAGTGTCACCTCGTGCTGCTTTCTTTGGGAGCGGTGCTCTCTTCTGTAAGCTGCCTTTGGAGCGACTTACCGAGTGTCCCAATGGCATGTAGCAGATCGATGCACTCGACAAATCCACGCAATTCAAGTGGCCTGATTTTAGAGGTCTCAGTGGCATTCTGAACTTCGTCTGTTTCCTCTGAACTGAATCGCAAACCCAGTTCTCTGCGATGCCAATGAGCTGGTAAAGTTGAAACACATGCCTTGCGGTTTCGTCCATTCCTTGCAGTAATTCGCCACCCTGGTTCAGACGAGAATGACAAGCATGTCAGAAACCGCATCACGACTCAGACATAGTCCCCTACTATTAGGACGGATACCACCGATTGTGAATAACCTCAGAGAGAATGACAAGTGACAGACAATCGCCGTCGACTCGATGGGCTGAACGGCTTCTGTCTGCGCGAGAATGATGCTACGTGTTTATGCCGTCCCACTGCCTGTCTCTGGGACAGAGAGGCTGAGGGAGCAAAACTGGTTCATTTTGAACCGTCCCTTCCGTGTTGGACTGCCTGCAGTCCCTCAGCTCAGAGCCGTGGGGATGACTCTCAGTGAGTGAAGGTTTCACTCGAATTCTCTTTATCTGGGACACTTGGGGCTCAGATGTTAACTGCTGCGCGGTCGCAGCAAAGAAAGCAATGCCCACATTGCAATAGACTTTCCGTAAGATTGCTGGGTGAAGACGATTTCTGAACACCAAGAAGGCTGCACAACAATGTGAATTTAACTGAGCGAAGAGTCCTCGGTGTCCATTTCTTCCTGTCCTGCCAGCACAGCATCTTTCTATCTCTCCGATAAGAGACCCTTGGAGAAAGTTCACAATCAAAGTTGTTCATGTTCCCCGCATTAAAGTAACTGACACCTCTCACCCCAAGGGTTTCAGAGAGAGAGAGAGAGAGAGCAGAAAAGCGAATGGACTCTACCCGCCCCCCACCCTGAACCCTGTCTCAGACCCCAGACCAGTGGAGATAGTCCAGTTCCTGGGGATGAGACAAAGTGGGCAGAATGCCCCGGGGACAGAATGACAAGCAGATGTTCTGGAAACCCTTTGCTGCTTGCAATTCTTGCAGCAATGTGGAATGTACTTCACACTGAGCAAGTTTCAGCTGGCTCAGAGTCTCCGATGTACATTGCTGTGTTTGCCGCCAGCTCAGAGAGAGAACAATAGGAAGGACGTAGGAGTGAATAACGATCCGCGTGAGAGGGCAAATAACTGTTCATGGAGACGGTTAGCGGCTAACAATACGTAGTGTGTCATAGCAGACGAGGTGGTAACAAGGAGTCGTTTGTGTGGTAGGGGTCAAGGACATGGGGGAGTTCAGGCCCTAAAGTTATGCAACTCGATATTGAAGACCGGAGGGCTGTAAGGTCTCCAAGTGGAAAATGAGGTGTTGTTCTTTCATCTGGAGCGAGAACACTGCTGCAAGCCTGAGACAGAGATGTTGGCCAGGGAACAGGGTGATGTGTTAAAGTGGCAGGCAACCGCAAGGCCAGGGCCTTTTTCCTGCGGGCAGAACCGGGATGTTCTGCGAAGCAGTCACCCAGTTTATGCTTCATGCTACATTGGGGAAATGACACTGTGAGCAGCGAATGCAGTGGACTAGGTTGTGGCAAAAGTGCTGCTTCACCTGGCAGGTATGTTTGAGCCCTTGGATATTCAGGAGGGAGCAGGTAAATGGGTAGGTGTTACACATTCGGCGGTTGCAGGGAAAAGTGCCTTGGCACTATGGGAGGTGGGTGTGGGGTGTTGCGAGTGAAGGAAGAGTGGAACCGAGGTGGAACCCCTGGCACAAAGGGTGCGTGTTGGGACCATAACCCAGCTGAGAAAGCATTCTCTCCTATTCACTCAATGTCACTTTAGCAGCTTTCCGGTGTAACAGCGCTCTGATCTGCACCTCGCCTTCTCATCTGCACAATGTTTCCTCATTTCCCCTTCCCCCACCTCACCCTAGTTCCAAACTTCCAGCTCAGCACTGTATCCATGACTTGTCCGGAGTTGTCCTACGTGCCTATCTCCTTTTCCACCTATCCACTCCACCCTCTCCTCCCTGACCTATCACCTTCATCCCCTCCCCCACTCACCCATTGAACTCTATGCTACTTTCTCCCCACCCCCACCCTCCTCTCGTTTATCTCTCCACGCTTCAGGCTCTCTGCCTTTATTCCTGATGAAGGCCTATTGCCCGAAACGTCGATTTCGCTGCTCCTTGGGTGCTGCCTGAACTGCTGTGCTCTTCCAGCACCACTAATCCAGAATCTGTGAACTTTTCCCCAGACTGTAACTTCCTTCCTCTGTCTAACTTTTGTGAGTACAACAGTCTGTTTCTCACCACTTTTTCCATTTTTTGTTTCATTCTGGGGTTCAATTGTTAACTTGCAGCAACTGAAAGGAAAGAGTGAATTGGGGGGTGGCGGGGGGACAGACTCTGGAAAAGTTGATCCAGGTCTGTGTCTCCATTTGCAAACACATGGCAAATGCAGTGACACAATCTATAGACTTTGATGTTTTAAAAAACGTAGAGAGGAGGCGCATTGTTTAGATGATGATATGTTGAGATGTGGCGAAAGTGAGACGATGGAGATCAGAGTTGAAAAGTGTGGCGCTGGAAAACCACAGCAGGTCAGTCAACAACTGAGGAGGAGGAGAGTCAATGTTTTGGGCACGAGCCCTTCATCAGGAATGATGTGTGGATGGAAAAAGGAGCCTCAGCGTCCCCCTACACCAGTCACTGCCAGTTGTCAGACAGGAGCAGCAAGCAATCAGCAAGGCAAGTGGGATATTAGCAAGAGGAATTGAGTTCAGAAGTGTGAATGTCTTCCTGCAGTTAGGTCAGTCATTGAATGTATTCAAGGCTGAGTTCGTTTGACTTTGAAGAACAAAGAAGTGGATGGGTATTGGGGGAAGGTAAGAAAATGGTTTGAAGACCAGTATAGAACAGTTACAGTCATACAGCACAGAAACAGACCATTAAGTCCAACTAGTCCATGCTGACTGTGTTCTGAAACTAAACTAGTTCCACCTTCCAGTGTTTGGCCCAGACTCTCTGAACCTTTCCTATTACAATTGCAACATTTAAGAGGCATTTGGATGGGTATATGAATAGGAAGGGTTTGGAGGGATATGGGCCGGGTGCTGGCAGGTGGGACGAGATTGGGTTGGGATATCTGGTCGGCATGGACGGGTTGGACCGAAGGGTCTGTTTCCATGCTGTACATCCCTATGTACATATCCAAATGTCTTTTAAACACTGTAACTGTACCTGCATCCACCACCTCCTCTGGACATTAATACCACATGAGAACCATTCTCTGTCTTAAAATAAAAAAGGTGCCCCTCGTGTCTTTTTAAAATATTCCTCCTCTCATCTTCAAAGTTTGCTCCCTAACCTTGAAACACCCATCCCAGGGAACGAATACCTGCTGTTCACCTCATCGATACCCATGAAGATTTTATAATCCTCTCTAAGGTCATCTCTCAACCTCCAATGCTGCAGTGAAAAAAATCCCACCCTGTTCACCGAGATGCCGGTATATTTATATCCAGTTATGAACTGTTCAATGCTGGTGCCGACTGGAAAGACCAAATGACCTTTTCCTGCTCCAAATTCTCTCACTCAATGTCCAGGACAGCAAGAGAGCATATGACATAGGTGCAGAAATTAGGCCATTCAGCCCATCAGATCTACTGCACCATTCAATCACAACTGATACGTTTCTCAACCCCATTTTGAAATTTTGATTTTGGAAAGGCAGATCAGGGCAGGATCTGCAAAGTTAATGGGGAGTGTTGTTGACCAAAGATACCTTGGAGTGCCGGTTCATAGTTTCTTGAAAGTGGAGTCACAGGTAGACAGGATAGTGAAGGAGGTGTGTGGTATGCTTGCCTTTATAGGTCAGTGCATTTCAGTACAGATGTTGGGAGGTCATGTTGCCCCTGTACTGGACATTGATTCAGCCACTTTTGGAATACTGCGTTCAGTTCTGGTTACCCTGCTACAGGAAAAGTGTTGTGAACCTTTGAACGAGTTTGGCAAAGATTTACAAGGTTGGAGGGTTTGAGCTATAGGGAGAGGCTGAATAGACCGGGGCTGTTTTCCCTGGAGCATTGGAGGCTGAGGGGTGACTTTATAGAAGTTCATAAGGCGCATGGATAGGGTGAATAGCCAAAAACATTTCCACAAAGTAGGGAAGTCCAAAACTACAGGGCATAGATTTGAGGTGAGAGGGGCAAGATTTAAAAGGAAACTTATGGACAACTTTCTCACACAGAGACTGATGCAAGCATTGAATGAGCTGCCAGAGGAAGTGGTGGAGGCTGGTATAATTACAGCATTTTAAATGGCATCTGGTAACAGAGTGAATTGAGAGGGATATAGGCTAAGTGCTGACAAATGAGACTATGTTAATTTGGGATATCTGGTCAGCACAGACAAGTTGGACTGAAGGAAAGCAGAACTGTCATTGTGAAGACTGGAATTTCAGAGCAGCTTTCAAAGATATTTTGTCCTTACTGGGAGCAGAAGTTACAATGAAATCTTTCATTTGAGAGACACCAACTGAGTAAGTGAGGACATCCAGGATTTTGATGGAATGTGGAACTTGTTGCAATGTGGGGTTGAAGTGTTTTAAGTAAAGTGTCCTGAGCGGGAAGCCTCGTGAAGGGTTTCGGTGGGTTTTTGTTTTAAACAGCTCATTTCTTTCAGCCCCCAACAATGTACTTCCAATGTGGTGCATCAGAAGGAGCGGTGAATCAGTAACTGGTATCATCAGAAGCCTTACGGTTTTCAGTACTGCAGGTATTGCATTGTTGCATCTGCATTGTAAAGGTTATCAGCAGCAGTGGGAGGTGTGGGCTGTATTCACTGGAAGCGATGAAGCAGTTAGATAACACACATATGAGAGGGCAGGGTGGGACTTGTCTTTCAATTTGCAGAAGTTGGGAGGTTCTGGGAGCTGTGGTTCTGGGCAAACACAACTGCAGTAAATCATAGAAGCCCTACAGTGTGGAAGGAGGCCATTCAACCCATCAAGTCTACATTGACCCATCGAACAGCTTGCCACCCAGACCCATCCTATCACGTCGTTTCTGCTGGTGGGTTAGACTAGGTAACAAGATTAGGGGTAGGTTTAAGGCAGAGGAGGAGGGACTACGTTTCCTGGAGAGTGGTGAATCTATGGAATTCTTTGCCCAAGGAAGCAATAGAAGCAGGCATATTCAATACACAGTTCGATGGGATTTTGGATGGTAGGTGAATTTAGGGTAGTCAGGATAATGCAGGTAAGAGGAGCTGAGATGATGGATAGATCAGCCATGATCTTAAAGAATGGCGGAGTTGGCTCGATGGGCCAAATGGCCTCTTTCTTCACTGCAGGGATTTTATGAGTGCTTCATGTGGTGTATATCTGATATTCGCTGTTGTACAAGCTGCATGGCTATGATTTTTCACCTTCTAATATAGTAATCCTGTATTTCTTGTATTCATTTTTATTTAACAGGTCAGCAGGAAGTCTTTCAGCAACTTTACTGGCTTTCTTTCCTGAGGCAGCCTTGACATTTCAGTTTCATATCCTTGATTCAGCTCCATTTCCAACACCTTTGTAGGAAGGTTGTTCCAGGTCATTGTCCCCTAAATGAAGTTTTCCTCTTTATAAACTTAATGCTATCTGGCTGAATGAGGGTTTTCAGGTTTCTGTGTCATGGATAATATATGATCAGCAGGTATCTGGCAATCTAAGGAATTGTCAACGATGTTTTGTTCATTTGACTGTACTGACCGTGACTTATTTCGTGATTTTATTTGCAGGAAGAAATGGGGAAAGAAATCTGAAACCAAAAGATACATCAGCTTCTGACAGAGCCACTTGATTCATTGGGACTTGAATATCAGCAGCCATTCCAGTCGAGAAGAAATGTTTGCTTCTGTCTGCTTGGACACTGGTGTGGCAGGAAGAATACTGATACACCCGAATGAGGCAGATTCAGTGCGGTGACCGTGAAAAGTACAGGACTTCACACCATTAACTCAGCTTGGAGGATCAAAGAGACCGTTCACTTGCTCTCTGTGCGGGAAGGGCTTCACCTGCTCCTCCCACCTGCAGAGACATCAGTGAGTTCACCTCCATCTCAGGGGGATTGAAGGAGCTTCTGCCGAGTGCCATTATCGACTGCATTAATAACCCAGTTCTGGGGACTCCCGGGTTTGAATCTCACCACAGCAGATGGCGGATTTGGAGTTCAATCAGAAATCTGGAGTTCAGAATCTCATTATGAAACCATTTTCGGGGAAACAAACACCCCAATCTAATTCACTCATGCTTTAGGGGAGGAAACTGCCGTTGTTGGAAAGGATTCACTCAGTCGTCCCAGCTGCAACCTTTCCCTGGTCTGGCCTATATTTGACTCCAGACCACAGCAGTGTGGTTGACTCTTGACAGACCATCTGCAAACGCGCGGGGAGAATCTTTCTTGCATACAGGCTATGGGTTGCAATTGCTGAGTGAAGCAATACTTCCTCCAAGCTGAGGCTGCAACAAGGATCGAATTACAAAGGGACAACTCAGCTGACCAATAGTGAGGAAAGTGGGATGCAGGGGAGTGTGTGTGTGTGTGTGTATGTGTGTGTGTGTATGTGTGTGTGTGTGTATGCATGTGTATGTTTAAAAAAAAGCTACTTTTTGTGCACCCTTTTGCTGGGACGATCTGAAGCTGCAACAAAGTTGGGTCCCAACAAAAGTTACCTGAACTTCCCATCGGACTCAGACATTGAAGGCTATGAGATCCAACAGGTTTTTCTTTTAAAGCTGCTAATTTCTTTCAATCTCCGGCGCGAGGTTTCCAATGTCTTATATCAGAAGGAGCAGTCAATGTGTAGCTCGTATTATTAGAATTGTACATTTTTCAGGACTGATTGTTCATTGTTTCCTCAGCATTGTAAAGTTTACTGGCAGCAGTGGGAGGGGTGGGCTGTTTTCACTAGAAACAAAGTTAAAAATCCAATTATACCCAACAGGTTTATTTGGAAGCACAATCTTTTGGAGTGTTGCTCCTTCGTACAGCAGGATCATAAGACACAGAATTTGGAGCAAAATGATATATTGAAAAAAACCTCGACTGCTTTTAAGTGTTTCATCTATAGAATGGGTTGCAGGTTTCAGTTCATAAGTATGTAAATCCCAAAACTTCTTTTAAGTCACAGTCTCAAGATAACTTAAGGTTTTACAAAGAGGTGCCATCTGAGCTCAGATAATGCATGAAAGATGTAAGGTTCGAGTCGGTCTTGATTCATACTGGTTCTGTTTCCAAAGTAGGAATTTATAAAATATTACATGGATTGACTGTCTGCAGATTGTGTACTTTTTGAGCAAAATATAATGTATCTACAAACATAATTCTGCAAATGCAAATTCACCCCATAGTCTTATCTATGTGTGCATGCATGAGAGTGAGTGAGTGTGTGCATACACGTGAGTCTGGCTGAGAGAGTGTGTGTTTGCGTGTGTGCATGCTTGGTAAAGTGAGAGTGTGCAGGAGTATAAGTCTTTGAGAGGATGTGTGTGTGGGTGAGAGTGTGGGTGGGTACATGTGTGTGCATCTGAAAGACCGCGGATATCTGAGAGAGTGCCTGCGTGAGTATGTGAGAATGTATGGCTGTGTGTGTGAGACAGAGAGACAGAATGTGTACACTGTAGTGGGGTCACCTGTAATGTAACATGAACCCAAGATCCTGGTGGAGGCCATCCTCATGGGTTCCAAACTTGGCTATCAGTCTCTGCTCGGCCACTAGAAATGATTAAGCAGTTACACTATACACACTGGAGAGGGCAGGGTGAGACTTGTCTTTCGATTTGCAAAAGGTGGAATGCTCCGGATGATGTGATCTTGGGCAACCACAACTTGGAGGACCTTCGGCTCAGAGAGGTGGAGCTGGAAGCCAGGTTGCTGACATGCTGGGAGGGCAAGGCAGAAAGTTAATCAGATTTTTTTTATTCCGGGAGATGGTCTTTCCCTCCGTACGGAGCCTTCCGATGGGGTCAGTGGACAGGGTCTGGAGGGTGTGAACCCGGGTCAGGCAGGTAAAGGGGATCTGAGAGAGGGCTGCGGGGGGAGGAGCTAACTGTGGGGTGGTGGGAGTAAGAACAACGTTAGGGAGGGGGAGATAAGTGACTATCCCCGACAGAATAGTGACGGGGATTGCCTCCGTTCTCTGCAGTTGGCAGCAGGAGCACAGATGGTATCGGAATCTGGTGCCAGGATTCAGGAACCGCTGTGCTCTGGACTGGAGAAGTGGGAAAGGGAGGTGCAATGGGTGTGGTCCAACGATGTCAGCAGGACACAGCCTCTGCTGAGGGCGCATGAGAAGTTAAAAGCTGCAAAGACAAAGCAGAACCTCAAAGCACTGGGTGGGATGGTGGCTCAGTGGTTAGCAATGCTGCTTAATAACGCCAGGCGCCTGGGTTTGATTCCATCCTTCGGTGACTGTCTGTGTGAAGTTTGGCATGTTCTCCCCCTTGTGTCTGTGTTGGTTACCTCTGGGAGTTCTGGCTTCCTCCCACAGTCCAAAGATCTGCACTTTAGGGTGGATCAGCTGTGCTAAAGTGTGCAGGGGAGCTTGCATCTTGGATGACCATGTTAGTTTCGGTTTCTTCATTTGTTAATCCCAGAACTTTTTAAAACTTACATTCTCAAGATAGCTTTTAACAATAGGTGTCTTCTCAACTCAGATAATGCATTAAAGGTGAGACATTAAAGTCTGTCTGTGTCCCAATGTTAGGTCAGACTGATTCTATTTCTAAAGTGGGAGCTATAGAATTTTACATGGATTTATGCAGTTTTTGAGTAATTCGGAATAAATGGACTTCTGCAAGGAAGTGTACAAACAACTGACCAGGAACACGACAGGCAACTACCAGCTGATCTGACCAAAGAGCACAACCGTGAACTGACAGCATTCATCAAGACTTCTGATCCAATCCTTCCAGAAGTTCAGTATCCACGGACGAGTTGAATCCGTGGATGTGTCAGTACTCTACACCAGCATTCCTCATGATGATGGCATCACGGTAACAGCCTCAGGACTCAATACCAACAATTGCCAATCTCTGAGCACTGTCCTACAACTCATCCGCTTCTTTCTCAACCACAATATTTTCACCTTTATCAACCAGTTCTTCATCCAGACACATAGAACAGCCATGGGGACCAAAGGTGCACCTCAGTATGCCAACATTTTCATGCAGAGGTTCGAACAAGTCTTCTTTTCTGCACAGGACCTCCAACCAACACTATACACCAGGTATGATGACATTTCTTCCTCTGGACCCATGGTGAGGAGCCACTGAAACAACAAAACTCTTTAGTATCTGTCTCATTTTTGAACACATGCAGCTCTATCTCGGATGGGTATCTCAGCACTTCTCTGTACCGCAAACCCACGGATAACCTGACAGCGCTACACTTCTCCAGTGAAACATATTAAAACAGCCATCCCCTCTGGACATCCCTTCGCATACATAGGATCTGTTCAGGTGAGGAGGAACATGACAGACACTTGGAAGTCCACAAGCATGCTCTCATCAGAACGGGGTACAATGTTCAACTCATCAACTGCCAGTTCCAATGTGTCACAGCAAGAAACTGTAATGAATTCCTTTAGGAGACAGACATGAGCTGCAACCAAAATGGTACCCTTTGTTGTCCAGTACTTCTCAGGAGCTGAAACACTACGCAATGGTCTTCACTGCCTGCAACACATTATTGATGAGGATGAGCACCTCGCCAAGACCTTCCCCACGCCTCCACTTCTCGCCTTCAAACAGCCGCCAAACTTTAAACAGATAATTGTTCTCAGAAAACTGCCTGGCCTTCAGGACAACACGATACAACTCTGTCACGGCAGATGATGAAAGACGTATCAGAATTTTGACACGATTACCACCATTAGACGTGGGGACACCACCCACCATGAGTGCAGCAGGTACTCATGTGACTCAAACCAACATTGTTTATCTCATACGCTGCAGGCAATGATGCCCTGAGTCTTGGGATATTGGTGAGACCAAGCAGAGGCTACAGCAACATATGAATGGACACTGCACAACAATCACCAGCCAGGAGTGTTCCCTCCCAGTCGGGGAACACTACAGCGGTCCGGGACATTCAGTCTTGGACCTTCGGGTGACTATCCTTCAAGGTAGACTTCAGGATAGGCAACAACGGAAAGTGGCTGGGCAGAGGCTGATAGCCAAGTTCAATACCCATTGAGATGGCCTCAACCAGGACCTTGGGTTCATGTCACACTACACTATACATTCTCTCTCTCTCTCTCTCTCTCTCTCTCTCTCTCTCTCTCTATCTCACACATACACATCCTCTCAGACTTATACCCCATTGCACTCTCTCACACACACATGATCACTTGGTTTCTCCTGCACATACACACACACAGACACATAAAAGTTTGTGGGTTGAATTTGTACTTGCAGAATTGCGTTGTATTTTGCACAAAAAACCCATACACGTAAGATTCTGTAATACAACGATAAAAATAGAATCCGTCTGACCTAATATTAGGACACAGACAGACTTTAACTTAACACCTTCAATGCATTATCTGATTGAGATGACACCTATTGTTAAAAGCTAGCTTGAGAACGTAAATTTTGAAAAGTTCTGGGATTTGCATGTGAAGGAATCGAAACTAACATGGTCATTCTAAAAGATGGTAGAAGTAAGCTAAAGTTGTTTAATATTCCATTCCATGACACTGCAATCCTGTTGCTATAAAGTCTGTGTGTTATGATTCTGCTCTACAACCAACGATGAAGGAGAAGCGCTTCGAAAACTAGTGATTCCAAATGTGAGAAACAAAAGCTCACTAACTTTAATAATTTCAGTCCGAGACCAAATATCTGAAGCAGAGTCGTTTATTTGTACACTTGCAAGTGGGTGCCATGTCTAATTGCCAGGTAAGGCAATGACAAATGCACAGTAAACCCCAACAAACTCTCGCAATTTATGCAGTTTTTTCCCATATGTTTTCCTTATTCCATTGTTTGTTCCCTGCATCGCTTACGTCATTCATTTCCTTAAGACTGATCCCACAACTTCTGTTTATCCGGCCTTGTCAGTGACAAATGTCTATCTTTGCCTCCCCCATAAAGTTGTTTGACGTCATCCCATCCTTTGCTTACCATTATCTGCTCCCTCCATCTGCGCCGCCCCTCACAGCATCTTATCACTAAGCCCTTTTAATTGGGGTTTGTTCCTGTGTCTCTGTACAAGTGGGGAAACAGATGTTTTTCCTGTTTGCCCATACATCCACCATTGTTCTGTAATCACGTCTCATGCTAACATACCATTTTCTTTAACGGATTATATGTTTCCTCATTTTTGCTAAGTCAGCTCTCGTCCGAAACAATCCCAAACTAATGTAAATTCATTTACTCTGTATCAGAACTTATAATTGCAGAAATAACATTAATTCACCTATATCCCACAATTTCCCCTTTTTCTTTTTATTACCATTTGTTATCTTCTGCATTTTTGTCTCTTTATTTTTTTAAATATCGTTCCCAAAATTCGCAAGCATCATTTCAGAGATTTCGTCCATCTTGGTTTCACTCATCTCCTCATTATTTAGCCGATAAAGGTCTTCTGTCTGATTCCCTCTTCGGGACATCTGTTTCATCAAGGGTGTTTCAATCAGTCTTCAGGTGGGCCCTGTATACAGGGTATGACACAACAGCCAATGGCCACCAATACCCCGACTACTACTATCAGGGAAATAAGGATAGAAACCACCACCCCCTTCCATTTTCCAAACCAGGATTCAAGCCATCCCGTCAGAGATGTGTCTACTCCTGAATTCTCAGTCAGTTCCTCTGCTCAGGTAGTCAATCCCCGAAAGGCCGAGTAATTGAACCATCAGGCGCAGTATTATTAGGAATAAAGGTACAACAGCTTCCTCCTAACATCACACACATACACCCTTTTTCTGCTAAAATCATATCAAGGGCTATTCTGTTTCCCCATGCCATCCTACTTGTCGCATCAAGCTGTTCCGATGTTCCTTTAACCGCCTCTCTTGTATAATTTATAAATCGCTGTTGATTATAGAAAATGTAATTTATCCAATCTACGTTCTTCTTAATTGTTACCCACCAAAAGAGAGCTGACTCAAAGCCTGCTGCAATCTGGTTACGAGCTTTGAATTCAGGTACACCCCTAGAGACTCCTACCGAATCAAGATAAATCCTGTCATCAAAAGAAGTATCTGACAGTAATCCCTTCCCTTTTTCCCTACTATCTTTTCCTTCTCAAAAGCCAAGGTAAATGGAATTGCCAATTGTACAATTGCACATATCCCTCTCAAATCCGGAGGTAGTGTGGGTCTCAATATTTTTCCTCCACAGTACCACCACAGATCTGCTCGGGGAACCTTTAGTGCTGAGTAGTTCCCTCCCTTCTCCCTTATCTGTGTACATAATTTCAGCTCCCCCAAATCTCTCGACTGACTTGTACCTCGCCTGCGCAAACACGACGTGTGATTTCCAACTGCGGCGGAAAATGTGGGGGGATCTTTTACATCTTTCTTCTCCAAGGGAGGGAACATCAGAGATAGGGAGGTACAATTCCTATCATTCCATGCAGTCTCATCCTGGTACAGGGCTATCATACATTTCATGCCCTTCCCGTCTTGCTTCCACCCGAGCGGAAAGGGAACCACCTGGGCCACTGGCCTACCGGAGGCACATGCATAGCAATTGCTTTTGTTCAGACTTTTTACAGTATACTTTACCCATTCAACCCAGGCATTTGCATCCCCGTACCCAGTTTCTATCTCGATGGTCTGTTTCAAGTCTTTTACCTCTATAATGTTTACTACTTTAGGATCATCGGGAGGGGTGAAAGGTTGTATCTCATTACCCAGTAATTCTATCCGTTTTCCCTGTCCTACACTAATTCGAAAACAACAGCCCACGAACTCCTTCCCATTTGTTTTCATTTCAATCCCAAATGTTTCATTTAATTGTATCTCATAAGTGCCCCCCTCCCCCCAAAACTGCTTCGTGACATGTGGTTTTCCTTATCGTTAGGTATATGGGGTTACACTTCTTATCGAGACAATTGCGAGTAGGTCGGAAGGGGGCCCGGTGTACTGTGACGAGACCATAGGACCAAGTACCATCCCCGAGGCCATCCCCAAAGGATTAATATGTATCTCAGAGCTGCGGTACTGTCTCTGATTAACTACATTCCCACAATTTACTAAGCTGCATGCATCAGTGTCTATTACTTGTGGATTATCAGACTCAGGAACCATTAATAATACATATGAAAATGATATGTGACAAAATCCTAATACCAAGAGGGCTAGCATCATGACTCTAAACATTCCCAGCATTCTAATCATGTTGAAGCACAAAGAGGCTTAATATACAATCTTACTGAAATAATCCCGCGCTCACGCCGCTACTGTATAGTCAGTTACTCAAAGTCTCTTTAGTCTGAGTTTCAGCGGGTCTTGCGTTGATTCGGCTGTCCAGACTTCTTCCTCAACTGGAGGGTCCACAGGCCCTTTGATCCGAGTATAATGAGTCCAGCCTTTTTCCGCCGTCCTTATTGCCGTTTCAGTAGTCAAAAGAGCCTGGTACGGCCCTTCCCAGCCCGGCTGCAATTTAGTCTCTGTCCATGATTTTACTAAGACCCAATCTCCTGGCCGGATGGGGTGAACAGTGAATTCAAGGGGCGGAGTCTGTGCCAATAAACCCTGTTTCCTGAGGAAAGACAAAGAGGAGGACAAGCCCAGTATATACTTCTTTAAAAACAAATCTTTAGTTTCGGGAATTGGCAATTCTCCATTCGTTCCCAGATAAGGTAATCCAAATAAAATTTCATAGGGGGATAGTCCCAAATCTTTCCTCTGCCAAGGGACAAGCCCAAAAGGCATCTTTTAAATCTATCACACTAAACCATCTGTAATCATGAGGGATCTTACTTAATAACGTGTAGGGGTTTGGCACCACTGGGTGCCTGATCTGTACCTTTCGATTTAATGTTCTCAAATCCTGTACTAATCGATAAGTTCCATCAGATTTCCGCACTGGTAGAATTGGGGTATTATAAGGAGCAATACATGACTCCAACAGTCCATCTCTAATCAGTCCTTCAATTACTGGCTGCAGTCCTCGTTTACCTTCTATGGAAATAGGATATTGTCGTTCACAAACAACGTCCCCTTTCCGTTTTAAATTTATTAAAAGGGGAGGGATCTGTAGTTTTCCACGATTCCCTTCTATAGCCCATACAATAGGTCTATCTTTCTCTCTGCATCCTCTGTCAACATCGCCAGTTGTACAACTAATTCGTTTTCCTAAATTCCAATCTCCAGTCCTAAAAGGATAATTAAGTCTCTCCCCAGTAAGTTACTTCCTATATCAGGGATATACAGCAGTTCCCCTGCGACCCTATCCTTAGGACCTTCTATCATCATCGGTTCAAATACTGGAACAGTAAATCCTTCCCCTTTCACACTTGAAACAGTAATTGACCGTATTGACATTTCTACCCTCTTTGGTTTAAAATTCAGCGATGACCGTGCTGCCCCCGTATCTACTAGGAAGACTGCCTCCTCCCTACAGGGTCCCACCTTCAAGTTTATCAAGGGTTCCTGATGGCCCCCCGAGGGCAGGAACCCCTGACACCCCTATTCTTCATCAAAATTCATAAGTGGAATTGCCATTTCTTCCCTTTGTAGATCAGGACACTCCCGCTTAAAATGCCCTATCTTTCCACAATAATAGCATCCTGCCTGTGGAGACTTCCATCTCTGCCCTTGTCGCCCAAACCCTCTATCAAATGCTCCCCCTTGTCCTCTCCCTCTCCCTCTTTACAAACACTTTGTGCCTCTCTCAACAATTCATCTAATGGTTTTTCGCTCCATCCTTCTATCTTCTGTATCTTTCTCTGTATGTCTGGCCATGCTTTTGTCACAAAATGTACTTTCAACAGACCCTGTGCCACTGGGTCCTCAGGGTTCATTCCAGAATATTTCCGCATTGAGTCCCTTAATCTTTGCAGGAAAGCTGAGGGAGTCTCATCTTTCTCCTGTCTAACTTCAAAAGCTTTAGTCAAATTCTGTGACTTTGGAACTGCCTCTCTTATTCCTTTTAGAATCAGGTCTTTCAATTCCCTCATTTCTTCTCTATGCTCCAGGTTTTGGTTTTCCCACTGGGGGTCTGTGAGGGGAAACTTCACCTCTCCCTGTCCAGCATCCCCATCTCCAATCGGGTGTTCCCTGTCCCATATTTCAATGGCAGCTCCCAGTACAAGTCCCCTTTCCTCCCCAGTAAATAGTATATTCAAAATAGACATTAACTTAGCCCAGGTATACAGACTGGGCCCCAGAAATTGATCAATTTGTTCAGATAACCCCACCGGATCCTCAACCAGGACCTTCATTTCCTTTTTAAATGTTCTGACCTCCGCACTAGTGAGGGGGGCACTTACAAACCCAATCTCTTTGTCCCCTATGGGTACCTCCCGAAGGGGATAAGTCGTCACGTTCTTCCCCGTTTTCTTTCTTTGTTTTCAAGGCCATCAATGTCCACGTCCTGGTGAATCAAGCGACTGTAAGAACGTCAACACCGCATGATATATGTCCATTCAGCAACTTGAGTGAACTCTTCATGGAGTATGCAATTCACCACATTACCCTGCTGTATGCATTTACATATAGATCAGCACAAAGATCTTGGGTATTAAGAGAGGAAAGAATGTTCCACAGAAACTAGAATTGTGTGTTCTGATTTTCTATTGTGGACTGACAGCAATGAACTTTGCAATCTCTTTCCACAGGAATATTACAAGAGAAGAATTTGGAGGCAGAAATCTCAGACCAAACATCACATCGAAGTCTGACAGTCGCTTGATTCACCAGGACTTGGACATTGATGGCCTTGAAAACAAAGGGGAGAAGGTCTGTCTGATTTGTTAGGTTTTAAACGTCAGTGTGACTGGAAACTCAGAGTCTCACATACCCACACACCAGAGTAGTGACTGGAACATGCTTTACAGACTGAATGAGAGTCCTCCAATTACCAGTCCACCAGTAACACCACATCTATGCTGTAAGTGTGAGCGAGTTTCAACTGATTGTTGAACCTGGAGAAATAAGAGGGCACCTGCACCATGGAGAAATCATGAAAATGCAGGGAGTGAAGGAACGGTTTCCCTTCCCCGCCTGCCCGATATTCATCAGCATTTATACACAGGGCAGCGGCCATTCACCTACATTCAGCACAGGAAAGGCTTCACTCAGTCGCATCACCCCCTGGTCCACATTGGGGAGAAACTGCTCATCTGCCCTGTATGCTGAAGCAGATGAAGGACATTTTTTTTTATCTTGGATGGAGCATACTGCAGGTATACCTGAAATAGATACATTTGTCTCTGTCCCATTGAGTCTCCAGCACAGGGCCAGGCTCAATTGGTCTCTGTGTTTATTCTCCATTTGAGCCTCCATCCACCCCTCTTCATTGCTCCCCCATCTCCCCTCCATCAGCATAAGGGCATCCCCCACTTTTCGAAAGTTCACTTTACACTACTTCACTTTTACAAACGACCTACATTAATACCTGTTCTCACAAACCGAAAGAAATCCGAAGAGGATTGTCACTTTTACAAAGAAAGGCATAATATAAATTAATTCATGGTAATTGCTTCTTCGCTTTAGGACATTTCGGCTTATGAAAGGAACGCTCTACTTTCAAATAGTGGGGGAAAGCTGTATCAATACAATACAGCACAGTCACAGGCCCTTCTCACTTGCTTTAGGCACACAGACCCCCTCAAGCCTGTGCTAATTCTTAATCCTTACTTAGACCTGCTATTTATTGCCCGTGTGTGGTTTCTGTTCCTCTGTTCACCTCCCCTTCATGCGTCTATCAAGATACACCTTAAACATTGTTAAGGTGCCTGCTTCCACTGCCTCCACTGGCAGTGCGTTCCAGAAACCCACCACCTCTCTGTGTAAATTCCCCACCCCCACCACTTCTCCCCCAAACAGTCCCCCTTTCACCATGAACCTGTGCCCTCTTTTAGTTGACCTTTCCACCCTGGAGGGAAAAACACGCCTCTGACTATCACAGAATCCCTCCAGCGTGGAAACAGACAATTCAGCCCAACAACTCAACACCGGCACTCCAAAGATTAACACATAGAGACCCGTTCCCTTACCCCTATTATCTACATTTACCCCTGACTAATGCACCGAACTTACACATCTCTGAACATTGGGGCAAATTACACACAGACAATCCAACTTAACCTGCCTCTCCCTGGACACTATGGGTAATTTAGCTTCGCTAATCCAACCTAACCTATACAAGTTTGGATTGTAGGAGGAAGCTGGAGCACCCGGAGGAAGCCCACACAGACACGGGAGTTGGGGTACAGGGACAATGTGCCAACTCCACACAGATAGTTGCCTGAGACTAAAATCGAACGCAGGTCCCTGGCACCGTGAGGCATCAGTGCGAACCACTGAGCTACCCTGCCACCCCTGTCCAGCCAATCTGTGTATCTCAGCATTTTGCCGAGGTCTTCTCTCAGCCTCTGTTTTTCCAAAGAAAACAATCCAGGTTTCTGCATCCTCTGCTCGTAACCAGAGCCCTCCAGCCTAGGCAATGTCCTGGTGAACCTTGTCTGTACCCTCTGCCAGAGCACCCACATCCTTCCAGTAGCACAGTGACCAGAACTGCACACAATATTCCAAATGTGGTCAGAATAAAGAGCTGCAACGTAACTCTTACACTCAAGGAAGCGTGCTGTGTGCCTTCTTGACCACCATGCCCACCTGCATTACCACTTCCACGGATCTATATGCCCAGATCTCTCTGTATGCCAGTGCTCCTATGTGTTCTGCCATTTATCATACAATTCTTATATTTCCTTCATCACTATCGAGCTTCACCTTAACTGTCTTTCAATCTTCATCTCATTTTTCCCCCCTCCTCATCTCTCCACACATCAGCATATCATAAGACTATTGGAGCAGAAATTAGGCCATTCAGCCCATTGAGTCTGCTTCGCCATTCAATCATACGTTTCTCAATCCCATTGTCCCCGTAACACTTAATCCCCTTGATACTCAAGAACCTATCTATCTCAGTCTTAAATATACTCAGTAACCTGGCCTCCGCAGCCTTCTGTAGCAGTGAATTCCATAGATTCACCACACTCTGGTTTAAGACGTTTCTCTCCCCACTGTTCTAAAGGGTCTTCCCTTGACGCGAAAGCTGAGCCCTCAGGTTCTAGTCTTTCCTACCAATGGAAACATATTCCCAACATCCACGCCGTTCATTATTCTGTAGGTTTCAATTAGATCCCCTCTCATCCTTCTGAACTCCATGAAGTATAAACCTAGAGTCCTCTAATGTTCTTCATATGTTAAAATTTTCATTCCTGGACCATTCTTGTGAACATCCTCTGAACATGTTCCAGGGCCAGTACATCCTTCCTGAGATATGGGGACCAAATCTACATACAGTACTCCAATTGTGGGCTGACCGGAGCCTTACAGAGCCTCAGAAGTACATCCCTGCTTTTATATTCGAGTCTGATCAAAATAAATGCCATCATTGCATTTGCCTTCCTAACCAGTGACTCAACCTGCAAGTTTACCTTGAGAGAATCCTGGAGTAGAACTCCATAGTCTCTTTGCATATCAGATTTATGAATTTTCTCCCCATAATCCTTCTGTTCCAGAGTAGCAGCAGAGATTTCCAGGCACCTCGATTGTTTTCAGGGATACGAAGGGATCTTGGGAATTGCCAGTATCTCAGGAGGAGGCAGAGGGGAATGTGGTGTGGTCGTGTAAACTCCAGAACTTTCTAAACTCCCTGAGTCAGCAGGAACTCTTTGTGGGCTAAGAAACAAAAGGACTACTGAGAAACTGCTCCATCACAGGCAGAAATTAGGCCATTCAGCCCATTGACTGGTGGAGCAAACTCAATCATTCTTAAGTATCAAGGGTTACGGGGAGAATTGGGTTGAGAAACGTATCAGCCATGATTAAATAGTGGAGCAGACTCAATGGACTGAATGGCCTAATTTCTGGTAGTTAACCATCCCTGGGAAGAAGGACGCAAAACAACAAGCTGTTTCCTGGGACAGATGAGCTAAATGTTTAATAAGCTCATGACAAAAGGACAATTAAGTTTGTCAGTGGAAGGAAGGCACTGATGTAAAGGGTTTTTGTTTGCAGGAAAGGCTGTATCAAACAAACCACGAAACCTCAAGGATAAGAAGGTAAGCTACAGACCGGAGATCTCCAGAAGTGTGGGGAGGTGGTGTTAGAATCTAAAGAAGCATCACACCACAGATTTGAAAGGAGGAATCTCCACCAGAATTCAACTCCAGAAAGATGCAACAGCAGTACTTGGAAGAAGAATGCTGCATTGAATCCCTGGACACTTCCAGAGACATAAACTTTTGGTGGAAACTCAGTTAAATTCTGCCATCAATTGGGTGATAGCCAAGTTGTGAGTGAGGTTGAACTTGGTTACTTGAGGAGTTTTATTTTTGGTTGCTACATACAATAAAGTGTAAATCATTGTTTCAGCAGTTAATTGTGTGCAGTTTCTGAGTTAAGAGCCAAATTAAGGCGATTCACCCACAACCACAGTGAGAGGCTGGGATTCATGTTGACTCCATTGCATTCAGCAGTACATCACGTCAATACTCTTATAAAGCGAAGGCTGACAGCACCACCTTTCTTAAACAGAAACACCCAGAGGACCGTGTCGCCCAATAATCTGTAAAATTAGCATTAAAAGTGGTGTAACCTGCTCTAGTGATAAGAATAAATCCCCAAGACTTTAAAATCAACAATCAGCAATTTATTTATCCAACTCACGGTGAACAAATGAACAAAACTATTAACAAACTGGATATAGGCCAGGAGCAGATGGGTGGCACTAGTTTAGTTGGGGATTATGGACTGGTTGGTCTGAAGGGTCTGTTTCCAGGCTGCATGACTCCATCGCACGGAATGAATGGGGATCCATCCCAAAGATGACAAAGGTTTCACGCACCACCTTAGGCAAATGTGTGGACTCCCTCCAGATAACTGAGGGCACTGGGACACTGTGAGGTTCAGTAGATCAGTCAGCCAGCCAGTTCTCTCCAGGAGACTTCTCTCTTAAGAAAGGAAGTGGTTTCCTGTCCCATCAGCCAGATTATCCAGTTTGGATTAGGTCCTATATTTCCAACAACATAGGTCAACATGGCAGTGTCTATAACAAATATGTTATTAAAATTGGAAGCGTGCTGAAGACATATACAAGGATGTTGCCAGGAGTCAAGGGTCTGTGTAAAAGAGAGAGGTTGGACAAGCTAAGATATTTTTATTTAGAACAGTAGAGACTGAGAGAGGCCCTTCGAGAAGTGAAGAGATCGTGAGAGGGTGAATGCACTCAGTCTTTTACTCCGGGGTTGGGGAAGTGAGAGCTAGAGGGCATCAGTTTAAGGTTAGAGGAAAAAGAATAAAAGGGAATGTGAGGGGCAACTTGTACACATATGGAATGAGATGCCAGCAGAAGTGGTTGAGGTGGGTACATTAACAACATTTAAAAGACATTTGGACAAATACGTGGATAGGAAAGGTATGGAAGGAAATGGGCCAAGTGCAGGGAAATGGGCTTAGTGTTGGTGGACAGTTTGGTCGGCATGGACCATGTTGGGCCGAAGGGCCTGTCTCCTGCTGTAGGACTCTGATTCACGTCTCTTTGTCGGTCCGACAGTTTTGAGGTTCCAAATGAACATCTCACTAAATCAGGCCGAATAAAATCCAATCTCATTCGTCAACTTTGATGCAGAGGTGCTGGTGTTGAATTGGGGTGGACAAGGTCAGAAGTCATTTGGCACCAGATGAAGTGATGGAAGGAGCAGCACTCATGAAAGAGCAATGCTCCTAAAGCTTGTGATTTCAAATAAACTTGTTGCACTGTAACATGGTGTCGTGTGACTTCTGACGTCTTCAACTCTGGGTTTGTCTCAAATTTGATGGGATACTTTGTCCAACTCGGCATATTTTATCAGTATCGCTTGGAGGAATTCTTTTTTTTTTAAGATTAGATTCCCTACAGTATGGAAACAGGTCCTTTGGCCCAACAAGTCCACACTGGCCCTCCGCAGAGTAACCCAGCCAGACCCATTCCCCTATCCCTATTCCTCTACATTTACACCGACTGATGCACCACACCTACACATCCCTGAACACTATGGGACAATTTGGATGGGCCAATCCATCCTAACCTGCACACCTTTAGACTAAAAGGAAGGAAACCGGAGCACTCGGAGGTAATCCATAGAGACTTGGGTTGGGGGGGGGGCATCGTGAAAGCTACACACAGACTGTCACCCCGAGGGTGGAACTGAACCCAGGACAGCATCGTGAGGCAATGGTACTAACCACTGAGTCACCATACCACTCATGAGCCACATAGGTGGGCTTGGGGGGGGGGGGGGGGGGTAAGGGGATGGTGAGTCCAGCACAAAACAAGAAAAGCCCACTGCACCCACTGTCAGAATGGGCAAGAGGTTCAGCCCTGGGGGTGACCCACTGCAGCGTCACTGGTGGAATCGGATTGTTGGGTGCACTGGTGCCCCCGTTGGTGCCTCCGCAAGTTGCAGGACAATGTGAACCTCCGCCCGCAGTCGGGGCAGGCAAACGGCTTCTCCCCGGTGTGGACCCATTGGTGGGCCAGCAGTTTGGAGGAGTGAGTGAACCCCTTCCGGCACTCGGGGCAGCTGAATGGTCTTTCCCTGGTGTGGACCCGCCGGTGGGACAACAGGTCACAGGAATTGCTGAAGGCCTTCCCGCACTCTGGGCAGCTGAAGGGCCTCTCCCCCGTGTGGATCTGCTGATGGGCCAGCAGGTTGGAGGAATTGCTGAAGGCCTTCCCGCACTCTGGGCAGCTGAATGGCCTCTCCCCCGTGTGGACTCGCCGGTGCTTCAGCAGGTCAGAGGAATTGCTAAAGGCTTTCCCGCACTCATGGCAACTGAAAAGCCTCTCCCCTGAATGGATTCGCTGGTGGGTCTGGAGGTTGTCAACATAAGTGAACCCTTTCCCGCACACGGAGCAGTAAAACGTCCTCTCACCAGTCTGTACATGCTGGTGGGCCAGCAGGACACAGGAGCAAGTAAAGCCCTTCGCCCGCTTGGTGCAGGAGAACGGCCTCTTCCCAGTGTGATTGCACTGATGAGCCTCCAGGACAGATGGGACACGGAACCCCTTCCTGCAGTTGCCACACTTCCATGGTTTCTCAACGGGGAGTGTTGCCTCGGGTTTCTCCGTGGCCGAAGCTTCAGCTGCACACACACACACACGTGTACAACCCCGCCGTGAATTCTTCTTTCCAGGCAGTAGAGTTGTTTCAGGCTCCACACTCAGTGCGCTGCAACAGTCTGGTATTTCAACCAGTCCCCCCGTACTCAAACAGGGACCAAAAAGAAAGCTTTGCTCCTTCTCACAGAATCATAGTTGAAAATTGTTGCAGTCCTGATGGATTGAGTGACTGTCAGACATTGACGTGAAAGTGAGGAATGGAGACGCTGGAGAGTCAGAGTCAAAAAATGCGTCGCTGGAAAAGCACAGCACAGCAAGCAGATTCAGATAAGCAGGAAAATCAATATTTTGGACTTGAGCCCTTTATCTGTTGACTTTGAAACTTCTGTCTTCAGATAATCTGAAAGAAAAGATTACAAAAATCATCACTGCCAGTCCGGTTAAGAATGAGACATCAAGGCATTGACACTGACACCAGAGAGAAACTGTACATATAGATGTGGCAAATGTTAGTGGCAAGCCAGACTGATAAAGATATGTAGCACAGAAACAGACCCTACGGTCTAATTCATCCGTGGCAACTAGATAACCTGACCTAATCTCGGCTGATTTGCCAGCATCTGGCCAATATCGTCTAAACCCTTCCTAATCGTATATCCATCCAGATGCCTTTTAATGTCATAATTGTACCAGCACCCACCACTTCCTCTGACAGCTCTTTCCTTAAACACGCCACTTTCTGCATGAAAGAATTATCCCTTAGGTTCCTTTGTTAAGTTCTTTTGCTTGAGCTTCTTACACTGCAATACGCCAACTTCTGTGAACAACCAAACTTTATTAAGTACAGTACAAGCCGTGGAGAAACACTTCACACTCTTCGCAATGCTTGAACACAACAAATACAAACAAAAACCCTTAAACAAAGTAAAACTGAAACAGAGGCTTACAGTTGAAGTTAGAAGGGCAGAACGAGACAGTATTAGCAGCCTTTCTCCAGACAGCCCACTGTTTAACTCACCCAAACAAGACTTCAGCTTTCAGGACTGACCACTCCCCTTTCATTGTAGAGGTCACTTCTAAAACATAAAAGCTTTGGCCTCAAGTCTCATCTGTTCACATATAATCAAAAATGCCACTCAATACGGTTTTTCATCTCTGTACTAAACCAGTCGCTTCGGAGCTTGGGTCTTTTTACCACCCCTCTGAAAAACAACCAAGGACACAGCATCCTTGAGAAGAAGGACCAGCTTTTAGAAAAAAGGACCAGCTTTGTGACAGAGGGATATAGGCCAAACACTGGCAGATGGGATTAGTTTCAGAACATAGCATGGAGTAGTTGGACTGAAGGGACTGTTTCTGTGCTGATTGACTCGGTAACTGTTTTGCAATGGTCTGAAAACCATTTTCTTGCCTGCCCCCATAAACGTCGACCTCTTTGTTGTTCCAAAATCAGATGAACTCAGCCTTGAATATATTCAATGATCCCATAACTGCAGGAAGACATCCCCACTTCTGAACTCAATTCCTCTTGCTAATATACCACTTGCCTTCCTCATTGCTTGCTGCACGTATCTGACAACTGGCATTAACTGGTATGGAAGGACGCTGAGGCCCCTTTATACACATTCCTGATGAAGGGCTCATGCCTGTAACGCTGACTCTCCTGCTTCTCGGATGCTGCCTCATCTGCTGTGCTTTTCAAGCACCACACTTTTTGACTCTGATCTCCAACATTTGCGGTCCTCACTTTCTCCACATCCCAATATATCACCATTTAAACAATGCATCTCCTTTCTGCTTCCCCCACCGGGAATGCTATCACTTCACATCGTGGTACTGCATTTTCCATGAGTTTGCCAACTGAGACACAGACCTGGCCCAACTTTTCCAGAATCTCTCCCCTCCATAAATTGAGATTAAGAGAGAGAGACACACAATAAAGGTGTTTCTGATTAGTAGGAGGACCGCGCTCCTTCCGGTCCTCCAGGGCTTCCTATTGGCCCAACAAAAGAAGATCACACGCAATTTCCACGGACAGCCAGGAGCACGCGCAGGTTTTGCTGACACCGGCGAACATGCGTAGTGTGTGTTGTCACCGAGGAGCATGCGCCAGATGCTCTGTGACGTTGCTGGTGTGACTGACAGGTTTTGTGCCCAAATGAGACTCGGAGACAAGAAAGGCTGGAGCGACATTTTATATTTATCCTGCGGCTCCACATTTTATTCGCATCTGGATGGGTTTATGAACAGGAAGGTTTGGAGGGATATGGGCCAAGAGCTGGCAAATGGGCCTAGATTAATTTAGGATATCCGACTGGCACAGAACAAACAGTTTGTTTCCACGCTCCACTACTCTATTTCTACATAGTCAGAATTGTTATGACACGGACCGCACCCCCGCCCCCCCCCCCCAACTAATTTAAACGTAAAAAAGATTTACCCCATGTGATAATGTGAAAATTCAAGAGGTAAGGAACTGTTTCTAAAAGTCACTATTGAAAGTTTTATTTAATGATCTAGGACACTAACTTGCAAGTGTTTAAATCTGCTGGGATCTTTTGTACCGCCAAATCTATTCAAATCTGTCTAAACCAGTTCAAATCTCGGAAAAAAGCCCTCAAATTTTAAAACATTGAGTGCAACCTCCCCTACCTAATTTAAACCAGCAACATAGAGAAGGTTTAACCCATGCAGTAATCTGTGAAAATTCAAGAACCAAGAAACTATTCCCAAAGGTCAGTATTTAAAGTTAAAATTAACAACTTTATTTATTAAAGTCTAATGGAGAATAATTAATTAACAACTATTTACAACTCCTGTCTCTAACCTATCTTCTACCTTCCCCTGTATGATACCAGTCCAATAAAAACCCCTGATTAAGATTTACCGAAAGATTCAAACTTCAAAACCAGCCTGCTGTTAAATCTTCTCTTTGTACCTTCCTCTGTAGATTTGCTCTCCAGGTCGGTGTCGACGTTTTTTCTCTGTGCAGACTCCTTCTCTGGACAGGTACCTCTCAGAGTTCTCACTAGCAGCCTACATTTGTTGGTCTTTTGACAGTTCTCCTGTAACTGTTCAACTTTTTTTTTGATTTTGTACTCCAAAGCATCAAATCATTTCATTGGTGTTAATATTAGATTAGATTAAATTCCCTACAGTGCGGAACCAGGCCCTTCGGCCCAACCAGTCCACACTGACACACCAAAGAGTAACCCACCCAGACCCATTTCCCTCTGATGAATGCTCCTAACACTACGGGCAATATAGCATAGTCACTTCACCTGACCTGCACATCTTTGGACTGTGGGAGGAAACTGGAGCACCCAGAGGAAACCCAAGCAGACACGGGGAGAATGTGCAAACTCCACACAGTAAGTCACCCAAGGCTGGAATCGATCCTGGTGGTGTGAGGCAGCAGTGCTAACCAATATTCTCAAAATACTGAATTCAAACTTGATTGGAATTCAGTATTTAGGGGCAAGATTTAAATCGATTGGCCAAAATTGAGTATGTTTTTGTCTCCAGGCAACCCAGCTACTGAGCTGTTCGACCAAATGTTAAATTGTTACCTTGTTCACAACGTTTGGTGCTATGTCAGGTGGTTCTGCTCGCTTTTCAACTCTCTTGAAGGTAGAATACACCTCCACACCTTCTAACAGAACCAATTTTTCAAGACTAGGAATCGGCCATTCACCCCTAACAGGAGAAAGTGAGTACTGCAGATGCTGGAGATTAGAGTCAAGAATGTGGTGCTGGAAAAGCACAGCAGGTCAGGCAACATCCGAGGAGCAGGAAAATTGACATTTCGGGAAAACTGACATTTCGAGCAAAAGCCTCATTCACCCCGAACAGCCTGTCCTCAACTGCACACAGTTCAAATCAAGTTTGAGAAAGATGGCTGCAGCTTTGTCTTAATATAAAATTGAACATGCGTTCAAACTTTAATGCTGTTTCTGAATATATTATTTTAGCTATTCTCAATTTGAAAGATCAGCCATTTCTCGTGCACCCCCATCTCCCAGGCAGTTTCATCACCAACCATTCTCTCTCTCTCTCTTTTCTGAGAGCTTGATACAGCGATCAAAGAGAAAGTTCAGTGGGAGTTGGAAGGGAGACGGAATGGAGAGGGTGACAGAGTGTGGGGGCCATTGAGAGACTGGGGGGAACAGAGGGTGGTGGGGGCGGAAAGGAAAGACTCAGGGGTCAAAGGGTGGAGGAATAGAATGAGGGGGAGAGAGAGATAATGGGGGCCAGAGAGTTGCGGGGTGAGAGAGAATGGATGTTGGCGGTGGGTGGGGAGAGAGACAGCACAATTCCTACCTTCTCCAGGACTGGGGCAGTGTCCCATGAACTGTAGCCTACTCCTCCCACAGCAGGTCATTTCTCAATCCACATATGGCTAAAGAAGAATAATTATATAATCCCTGCAGACCATTTCACCTATCAAATTCACACCGACCTTCCACACAGCATCCCACCCAGACTCATCAACTTACTCTACAGTCCTGCAGTTCCCCATGGCTAACCCACTCTAACCTGCATATCCCTGGACACTTTAGCACAGCCGATCCATCCGAAACTGCAGATCCTTGGACTGTGGAAGGAAACCGGAGCACCCAGAGGTAACCCACGCAGACAGAAGGGGGAGAACATACCAAAGTTCACACAGACAGTCACGAGAAGGTGGAATCAAATCGCTTCTAACAATTCTCCCACACCTGCAAAACCCTGAGCACCATGGGTAATTTAGCAGAGCCAATCCACCCTAACCTGGGCAAAGATAAAAATCACATGACGCCAGTCCAACAGGTTTATTTGGAAGCACTAGCTTTCAGAGCACTGCTCCTTCATCAGGTGGTTGTGGAGTCTAAGATCATAAGACACTGAGTTTACAGCAAAACATTACAGAGTCATGCCACTGAAATGATACATTGAAGAAACCTGGATTGTAAAGTCTTTCATCTTTAGAATGAGTTGCTGGTGTCATTAATATGTAAACCCCAGAACTTCCTATAAGCCACCTACTCGAGATAACTTAAGGTTTTATAAGAAAAGATGACAACTTAGCTCAGACAATGCATTAAAGGTGTGAGGCCAGAGTCTGTCTGTATCCCAGTTTTTGAGTCAGACTGGTTCTATTTCCAAAGTGGAATTTATAAAATATTCCATGTATTATCTGCCTGCAGATTGTGCATTTTTTGCGCAAAATAGATGGTATCTGCAAATACAAATTCACCCCATAGACCTCGGTGTGTGTGTGCACGCGCGCACACACACGAGAGAGAGTAAATGTCTAGTTCCATACTGTATATCTCTATGTCTATTGCATAACAGATGCTTTATTTCTGTTGATGTAAATATTGTTATAAATCATAGCTGGGTACTAATACTTAGATGTAAGGGAGAGAGAATTCTTCAATCAGGGCACTATAAGAATCCTGGCAGACCCCTATTTCTAGTTTACTTGCCAATGAACAGACACAAGCACCTGTTTAATTCTAACTTTTCGCCTTGATTGTTATATTTTCTGGTATGATACTCTGTGTCTGGATGGTTGACAGGCTGGGAGATTGTGGGTTGGACTTTGATTGACTTTTATTGTTCCGGAAGGTGTCAAAGGAGGTTAAAGCTTCAGCAGAAATGAAGCAGAGCTGAGAACGGACAACAACTGTGTGGGAACAGGGAGATCAATAGAGGACAAAGAAACCAGGATCTGAAATCCGAGCTGACACCAGACTACCCTGTGATCAGTGCTTTGATTAGCAGCGTCAACCCGCTACCTTTACCTAGCTTCCCATTCGACTTGAATGCCACATCTCCCCTCAATATTTATGATCCAATCCTTGTCATCCTGAAGCTATGTCTCTGTAAGGAGTCCCAGATCATAATTATTCTCTTCAATGTGTGCAGTCAATTCATTCACTTTTGTTACGTTGCAGCGCTATTACGACATAGAGTAACCCCCTCTGCTAAATTAAACCAGAAACACAGAAATGATTCACCCCACGCAGTAATATGTAAAAGTTTGAGAGGCAAAGTACTATCCCAGAGGTAAATATTTAAAGTAAGAATTAACAACTTTACTCTTTCTGTCCAACACAGAGTATTAAAACTCACAAAAATGCCTGGCTTTATAATCCAAAACATCGGATCATTTTATTGGTATCAATATTATCAAAATACTTAATTCAAACTTGATTGGACTTTGGTATTTTGGGGCAAAATTTAAACTGATTGGCCAAATTTGAATTTGTTTGTGCCTCATGGCAACCCAGTTGCTCTATTTGTGTTGACCAAATATTACATTCTCATCTTGTTTAGAACACTTTGTTCTGCTCAGCTTTTTAACTCCCTTCAAGGTACAGTACCTCTACCCCTTCAAGGTACAGTACCTCTACCCCTTCATAACAAGCACACATTCAGATACTGAGCTTTTAGTTTTATTGTTTGTAATCTTTTGAATCCAGTATTAACTGCTGGTTCGTTTATTCTCCTTGTTCCTTTCTATTTTTCTCTGACGTCCATTTTCCACATCACTACATTGCTTACCAACCTTGATTTGGATTAGCCATGCTAAATTGCCCATAGTGCCCAGGGATGTACAGGTTAGGTGGGTTAGCCAATGGGAAATGCAGGGTTATTGTTTCATAGTAATAGAAGTAGGAGTAGGCCGTTTGGCCTGTTGAGCCTGCTTCACCATTTATTAAGATCGTGGCTGATCTATCCATCATCTCAGCTCTTCTTACTTGTGTTATCTCAAACTCTTGACTCCCTAAGGGGTAGGGGCGCGAGGGGTGTATGAGCAGGATGCTCTTCGGAGGGGTCAGAATGGACTTGATGGGCTGAATAGCCAGCTTCCACACTGTAGGGCTTCAATGATTTACCGCAGTTGTGTTTGCCTCAGATCACAGCTCCCAGAATCTCCCACCTTCTGCAAAACGAAAGACAAATCCCACCCTGCCCTCTCGTATGTACGTTATCTAAATGCTTAATTGTTTCTAGTAAATACAGCCCACACCTCCCTCTGCTGCCAGTAACGTTTACAATGCTGATGAAACAATGCCATTCCTGCAGTACTGAAAATCGTAAGGCTTCTAACAATACCAGTTACTGATTCACTGCTCCTTCTGATGGACAACATTGGAAATACAATGTTGGAGGCTGGCAGAAATGAGCAGTTTAACTCAAAATTCCACCTAACCCTTCACTGGGCACCCCAATCAGCACACTGTCCTTACTGCTGGTAAGCCTTAAAGCACTTCACCCCCACAGTGCAATGAATTCCTACTTTCCACCAAAATCCTAGACGTACTCACGTACTCAGTTGCTGTCTCACCAATGAAATATTTCATTGTCACTTCTTCTGCTTCCAGTAAAGGCAAAGCATCTTTGAAAGCTGCTCTGAAAGTCCAATCTTCACAACAACACTTCTGCTTTCACACAAGATGATTAAAGTCATACAGCACAGAAACAGAGCCTTCGGTCCAACTCATCCATGCCGACCAGATATCCTAAACTCATCTAATCCCATTTGCCAGCATTTGGCCTGTACCCTCTAAATCCTTCTTATTTACATATCCATCCAGATGCCTTTTAAATGTTGTAATTGTAGCAATCTCCACCACTTCCTCTGGCAGCTCATTCCAAACATGCACTACCCTCTGTGTGAAAAAGTTGCCCCTCAGGTCCGTTTTAAATCTTTCCCTTTTCACGCGAATCCTATGCCCTCTAGGTTTGACGTTGCCTACCATGGGGAAAGGATTTTGTCTATCCAACCTATCCATACCCCTTATAAACTTCTGTAAGGTCACCAATCAGCCTCTAATGCTACAGGGAAATTATCCCTGGCGTATTCAGCATCTTCCTATCGCTCAAACCCTCCAACTCTGTCTACATCTTTATAAATCTTTTCTGAACGCTATTATGTTTCACAACGTTCTTCCAGAGGAGGGCAACTGGAATTGCACACAGTTTTCCAAAAGTGGCCTAACATGACCTCCCAACCCCTGTACTCAATGCTCTGACCAATAAAGAAAAGCGTACCAAATGCCTTCTTCACAATCCTGTCTCCCTGCAATTCCACTTTCAAGGAATTATGAACCTGCAAGGACACTTTGTTTAGCAACACTCACCATTAACTATGTAGGTCGTGCCCTGATTTGCCTTTCAAAATGTAACACCTCACATTTATCTAAATTAAACTCATGTTGCCATTCCTCGGCCCATCAGCCCATCCGATCAATTCTAATTTATATTGAATTGTATTTCCTCTCTCATCCCCTAAAAGCTGAGAATCTCCATCCCACACACACTTCCTCCATTCTGACTTTGCTGAACCTAATTCCTGCTGTAACTCATCCTGAAGGGTGTGGTTCATGCTGATTAACAGGCACACACTCGGGGGAGGTGGAGATCTAATTGAAACAGACAGAATTCTGAATGGCCTGGACAAAGTGCACATGGGGAAGATGTTCCTATTGGTAGGAGAGTCTAGGACCCGAGGGCACAGCATCAGAGTAAAAGGAATATCTTTTAGAACAAAGATAAGGCGAAACATTTTCAGCCGGTGAGTGGTGAATATGTGGAATTCATTGCTACAGAAGGCTGTGGAGGCCAGGTCACGGAGTAGATTTAAGATGGAGATAGATAGGTTCTTGAGTATCAAGGGGATCGAGGGTTACAGGGAGAAAGTGGGAGAATGGGATTGAGAAACGTATCAGCCAGAACTTAATAGTGCAGCACCCCTGATGGGCTCAGAGGCCTACTTTCTGCTCCTGTGTTTTATGGTCTCTTTTTGTTCTGGACTAGGAGTGTGCAAATTGGGAGCAGGAATCGGCCATTTAGCCTGTCGAGCTTGCACCAGCATTGAACAGATCATAAGTAGATCTGAGTATACCGACGTAAAAGGTAAAAACAAGGACTGCAGACGCTGGAAACCAGAGTCTAGATTAGAGTGGTGCTGGAAAAGCACAGCAGATCAGGTAGCTCCTCGGATGCTGCCTGAACTGCCATGAATATACCTACATTCAGGTTAATAAGCTGGAAATTTTTCCACTGGAGCAGAGGAGGATTATAATATCGTGAGGGGTATAGATCAGGTGAATGGCCAAAATCCTCTCTCTAGGCTGGGGGTCAAGATTACGGAGCAAATTTTGAAAGAGAGAGAGGAGAAAGATTTTAAAAGGACATGAGGGTCGCCATTTTCTTCCCCCCAGAGAGTGGTTTGTGTATGGAATGAATTTCCAGACAAAGGGGTGGATGCAGATACAGTTAGAACATTTAAAAGACATTTGGATTAGTATATGAATGATGAAGTTTAATTTAAATAAATGTGAAGTGCTGGATTTTGGAAAAGCAAATCAAAGTAGGACTTAGCATAAAGTGTATAAGGTCCTGGGGAGTGTTGCTGAATAAAGAGACCTTGGAGTGCAGGTTCATAGTTCCGTGAAGGTAGAGTCCCAGGTAGAGAGGATAGTGAAGGCAGCATTTGGCATGCTTTCCTTTATCGGTTACAGCACGGAGTAAAGGAATTGGGAGGTAGGTGATGTTGCAGCTCTACAGGACATTGGTGAGACCACATTTGGAATATTGCGTGCTTGGAATATTGTGTGCAACTCTGGTCTCCTGCCCATCAGAAGGACGGTGTGAAACTTGAAAGGGTTCAGAAAAGATTTACCAGCATGTTGCCAGATTTGAAAAAATTAGCTCTCGGGAGAGGCTGAATAGGCTGCGGCTGTTTCCCTGGAGCGTCGGAGGCTGAGGGATGACCTTAGAGGTTTATAAAGTCATGAGAGGCATGGATAGGGTAAATAGACAAAGTCTTCTCCCTGGGGTGGGGTAGTGCAGAACTAAAGGTTTTGGGCGAACGGGGAAAGACATAAAAGAGCTCAAAGGGGAGCCTTTTCACACAGAGTAGTGCATATATGAAATGACCAGCCAGAGGAAGTGGTGGAGACTGGTATAATTACAGAATTTAAGAGGCATTTGGATTGGTCTATAATAGAAGGGGTTTGAGGGATATGGCCCAGGGCTGGCAAATAGATTAGATTAGGATAACTGATAGGCATGGACAAATTGGACCGAAGGGTCTGTTTCTGTGCTGTACATCTCTATGACTCCAATATAAAAGGTTCAGAGGGATATAGGTTAAACATAGGCAGGTGGGTCCAGTTTAGTTTGAGAACATAGTCAGCATAGATTAGATTAGATTAGATTACAGTGTGGAAACAGGCCCTTCGGCCCAACAAGTCCACACCGACCCGCCGAAGCGAAACCCACCCATACCCCTACATTTACCCCTTACCTAACACTACGGGCAATTTAGTTTGGCCAATTCACCTAACCTGCACATCTTTGGACTGTGGGAGGAAACCGGAGCACCCGGAGGAAACCCACGCAGACACGGGGAGAACGTGCAAACTCCACACAGTCAGTCGCCTGAGTCGGGAATTGAACCTGGGTCTCTGGCGCTGCGAGGCAGCAGTGCTAACCACTGTGCCACCGTGCCGCCCACATAGTAAGTGATCTGTTCTGGTCTTGCCTCCCCCATAATCATCAGTTCTTTGTTGTTCAAAAATCAGATGAACTCAGCCTTGAATATATTCAATTACGCCCAAACTGCAGGAAGGGGTCCCCACTTCTGAACTCCATTCCTCTTGCGAATATACCACTTGCCTTGCTCACTACTTGCTGCACCTGTCTGACAACTTGCATTGACTGGATTAGAAGGACGCAGAGGCCCCTTTGTTCATCCACACATCATTTCTGATGAGAGGTTCGACCCTGAACTGTCAATTCTCCTGTATTTGCCATTAAAAAAAAGACCTGGACTAACTTTCCCAGAGTCTGTCCCCTCCCTGGATTCACTCCGTTTCCCTTCAGTTCCTGCAAGTCAACAGTTCAACCCCGGAATGGAAAAGGGGTGAGAAAAGAGTGTGTTGAACTCACAGATGTTGGAGAGAGGAAGGAAGTTGCAATCTGGGGTGAAGCTCAATCTTCATTTAGAGAGAGAGGAGCAGCAACAACCACCTCAGAAACACATGGTCCTACTTCCGCATCCAGACGATGGGTTTGCTATGATTGGCAGGAGGTCCAGTCTACATCCGGTCCTCCAGAGCTTCTCATTGGTCCATCAAAACAAGGTCACGGAGTGTTTCCGCTTGTTGCGTGAGCATGCGTAATAGTTTGCTGACACCGTGGAACATGCGCAGTGATTTGCTGACACCGAGTAGCATGTGCAGTTTGGAGACGTTGGCATTACTGCAGATTTTCAAAGTTAAAAATCACACAATGCCAGGTTATAGCCCGACAGGTCTATTTGGAATCACTAGTTTTCGAAGCGCTGCTCCTTCATCGTTGGTTGTGGAGCAGAATCATAACACACAGACTTTATAGCAACAGGATTGCAGTGTCATGGGATGGAATATTAAACAACTTTAGCTTACCTCTACCATTTTTTAGAATGACCATGTTAGTTTCGATTCCTTCACATTTAAATCCTAAAACTTTTCAAAAGTTACGTTGTCAAGCTAGCTTTTAACAATAGGTGTCATCTCAATCAGATATTGCATTGAAGGTGTTAAGTTAAAGTCTGTCTGTGTCCCAATGTTAGGTCAGACGGATTCTATTTCTATCGTTGTATTACAGAATCTTACGTGTATGAGTTTTTGAGCAAAATAAAATGCGATTCTGCAAGTACAAATTCAACCCACAAACTTTTATGTGTGTGTGTGTGTGCAGGAGAAACCAAGTGATCATGTGTGTGAGAGAGAGTGTAATGGGGAATAAGTCTGAGAGGGTGTGTGTGTGTGAGAGAGAGCAAGAGTGTATCATGGAGTATAAGTCTGCGAGAGGGTGTGTGTGAATGCATGTATGTGTGTGTATGAGAGAGAGAGAGAATGTACAGTGTAGTGTGACATGAACCCAAGGTCCCGGTTGAGGCAGTCTCAATGGGTATTGAATTTGGCTATCAGCCTCTGCCCAGCCACTTTCCGTTGTTGCCTGTCCTGAAGTCTACCTTGAAGGATAGTCACCCGAAGGTCCAAGGCTGAATGCCCCAGACCGCTGTACTGTTCCCCGACTGGGAGGGAACACTCCTGGCTGGTGATTGTTGTGCAGTGTCTATTCATCTGTTGCTGTAGCCTCTGCTCGGTCTCACCAATATACCAAGACTCAGGGCATCATTGCCTGCAGCATATGAGATAAACAATGTTGGCTGAGTCACATGAGTACTTGCTGCACTCATGGTGGGTGGTGTCCCCACGTGTAATGGTGGTAATCGTGTCAACATTCTGATACGTCTTTCATTATCTGCCATGACAGAGTTGTATCGTGTTGTGCTGAAGGCCAGGCAGTTTGCTGCGAACAATTATTTGTTTAAAGTTTGGCGGTTGTTTGAAGGTGGGAAGTGGAGGCGTGGGGAAGGTCTTGGTGAGGTGCTCATCCTCATCAATAATGTGCTGCAGGCTGTGAAGAACATTGCATAGTGTTTCGGCTCCTGAGAAGTATTGGACAACAAAGGACACAGTTTTGGTTGCAGCTCATGTCTGTCTCCCAAAGGAAGTCATTACAGTTTCTTGCTGTGACACATTGGAACTGGCTGTTGATGAGTTGAACATTGTACCCCGTTCTTATGAGAGCATGCTTGTATACTTCCATGTGTCTGTCATGTTCCTCCTCACCTGAACAGATCCAATGTATGCGAAGGGCTTATCCAGAGGGGGTGGCTGTTTTAATATGTTTCACGAGAGAAGTATAGCACTGTCAGGTTATCCATGGGTTTGCGGTACAGAGAAGTGCTGAGATATCCATCCTTGATAGAGCTGCATGTGTTCAAAAATGAGACAGATACTAAAGAGTGTGGTGAATATGATAGTGGGATGAAACTTGTTAATATCGCAGTATCATTGTTTCAGTGACTCCTCACCATGGGTCCACAGGAAGAAATGTCATCAATATATCTGATGTATAGTGTTGGTTGGAGGTCCTGTGCAGGAAAAAAAGCCTTGTTCGAACCTCTGCGTGAAAATGTTGGCATACTGGGGTGCATATTTGGTCCCCATGGCTGTTCCATGGGTCTGGATGAAGAACTGGTTGACAAAGGTGAAAATGTTTTGGTCAAGGATGAAGCGGATGAGTTGTAGGACAGTGCTCAGAGATTGGCAGTTGTTGGTATTGAGTACTGAGGCTGTTACCGTGATACCATCATCGTGAGGAATGCTGGTGTAGAGTACTGACATGTCCACGGATTCAACTAGTCCGTGGATGCTGAACTTCTGGAAGGATTGGATCAGAAGTCTTGATGAATGCTGTCAATTCACGGTTGTGCTCTTTGGTCAGATCAGCTGGTAGTTGCCTGTCGTGTTCCTGGTCAGTTGTTTGTACACTTCCTTGCAGAAGTCCATTCTATTCCGAATTACTCAAAAATTGCATAAATCCATGTAAGATTCTGTAGCTCCCGCTTTAGAAATAGAATCAGTCTGACCTAACATTGGGACACAGACTTTATGTCTCACCTTCAATGCATTATCTGAGCTGAGATGACACTTATTGTTAAAAGCTATCTTGAGAATGAAAATTTAAAAGAATTCTGGGATTTACAAATGAAGGAACCGAAACTAACATGGTTATCCTAAAAGATGCAAGCTCTCCTGCACACTTTCGCACAGCCGATCCAACCTAAAGTGCAGATCTTTGGACTGTGGGAGGAAGCCAGAACACCCAGAGGTAACCAACACAGACACAAGGGGGAGTGAACATGCCAACTTCACACAGACAGTCACCCAAGGGTGGAATCAAACCCAGGCTCCTGGCGTTATTAAGCAGCATTGCAAACCACTGAGCCACCATCCCACCCAGTGCTTTGAGGTTCTGCTTTGTCTTTGCAGCTTTTAACTTCTCATGCGCCTTCAGCAGAGGCTGTGTCCTGCTGACATCGTTGGACCACACCCATTGCGCCTCCCTTTCCCACTTCTCCAGCCCAGAGCACAGCGGTTCCTGTATCCTGGCACCAGATTCTGATGCCATCTGTGCTTCTGCTGCCAACTGCAGAGAACGGAGGCAATCCCCATCACTATTCTGTCCCTTATCTCCCCCTCCCTAACGTTGTTCTTACTCCCACCACCCCACAGTTAGATCCCCCCCCCCCCAGCCCTCTCACAGATCCCCTTTACCTGCCTGACCCGGGCTCACACCCTCCTGACCCTGTCCACTGACCCCATCAGAAGGCTCTGTACGGAGGGAAAGACCATCTCCCGGAATAAAAAACATCTGATTAACTTTCCGCCTTGCCCTCCCAGTGTGTCTGCAGCCTGGCTTCCAGCTCCACCTCTCTGAGCCGAAGGTCCTCCAAGTTGTGGTTGCCCTGGATCACATCATCCAGAGCCTTCCACCTTTTGCAAATTGAAAGACAAGTCTCACCCTGCCCTCTCCAGTGTCTATTGTGTAACTGCTCAATCATTTCTCGTGGCCGGGTAGAGACTGATAGCCAAGTTTGGAACCCATGAGGATGGCCTCCACTAGGATCTTGGGTTCATGTAACATTACAGGTGACCCCATTACACTGTACACATTCTGTCTCTCTGTCTCTCACACACAGCCATACATTGTCACATCCTCACGCAGGCACTCTCTCAGATATACGCGCTCTCACAGATGCACACACATGTACCCACCCACACATCCTCTCACAGACTTATACTCCTGCACACTCTCACTTTACCAAGCATGCACACACGCAAACACACACTCTCTCAGCCAGACTCACGTGTATGCACACACTCACTCACTCGCATGCATGCACACATAGATAAGACTATGGGGTGAATTTGCATTTGCAGAATTATGTTTGTAGATACATTTTATTTTGCTCAAAAAGTGCACAATCTGCAGACAGTCAATCCATGTAATATTTTATAAATTCCTACTTTGACTCAAGACAGACTCGAACCTCACATCTTTCATGCATTGTCTGAGCTGAGATGGCACCTCTTTGTAAAACCTGAAGTTATCTCGAGACTGTGACTTAAAAGAAGTTTTGGGATTTATATACTAATGAACTGAAACTTGCAACCCATTCTAAAGATGAAACACTTAAAAGCACTCAAGATTTGTTCAATGTATCATTTTGCTACAAATTCTGTGTCTTATGATCCTGCTGCACAGCTACCTGATGAAGGAGCAACACTCCGAAAGCTAGTACTTCCAAATAAACCTGTTGGACTATAACTGGATTTTTAACTATGTTTCCAGTGAAAACAGCCCACCCCTCCCACTGCTGCCAGTAAACTTTACAATGCTGAGGAAACAATGAACCATCAGTCCTGAAAAATGTACAATTCTAATAATAGGAGCTACACATTGACTGCTCCTTCTGATATAAGACATTGGAAACCTTGCGCCGGAGATTGAAAGAAATTAGCAGCTTTAAAAGAAAAACCTGTTGGATCTCATAGCCTTCAATGTCTGAGTCCGACGGTAAGTTCAGGTAACTTTTGTTGGGACCCAACTTTGTTGCAGCTTCAGATGCACAAAAAGTAGCGTTTTGTTTTAAACACACACATACACACACTCCCCTGCATCCCACTTTCTTCTCTATTGGTCAGCTGAGTTGTCCCTTTGTAATTCGATCCTTGGTGCAGCCTTAGCCTGGAGGAAGTATTGCTTCACTCAGCAATTGCAACCCATAGCCTGTATGCAAGTAAGATTCCCCCCGCGCATTTGCAGATGGGCTGTCAAGAATCAACCACACTGTTGTGGTCTAGAGTCACAAATAGGCCAGACCAGGGAAAGGATGCAGCTGGGACGACTGAGTGAATCCTTTCCCACAAAGGCAGGTTCCTCCCCGAAAGCATGAGTGAATCAGATTGGGGTGTTTGTTCCCCGAAAATGGTTTCATAATGAGATTCTGAACTCCAGATTTCTGACTGAACTCCAAATCCGCCATCTGCTATAGTGAGATTCAAACCCGGGAGTCCCCAGAACTGGGTTATTAATGCAATCGAGAGTGGCACTCGGCCGAAGCTCCTTCAATTCCCCTGTGATGGTAGGTGAACTCACTGATGTCTCTGTAGGTGGGAGGAGCGGGTGAAGCCCTTCCCGCACAGAGAGCAAGTGAATGGTCTCTTTGATCCTCCAAGCTGAGTAAATGGTGTGAAGTCCTGTACTTTTCACGGTCACCGCACTGAATCTGCCTCATTCGGGTGTATCAGTATTCTTCCTGTCACACCAGTGTCCAAGCATACAGAAGCAAACATTTCTTCTCGACTGGAATGGCTGCTGATATTCAAGTCCCAATGAATCAAGTGGCTCTGTCAGAAGCTGATGTATCTTTTGGTTTCAGATTTCTTGCCCCATGTCTTCCTGCAAATAAAATCACGAAATAAGTCACGGTCAGTACAGTCAAATGAAGATAACATCGGTGACAATTCCTTAGATTGCCAGATACCTGTTGATCATATATTATTCATGACACAAAAACCTGAAAACCCTCATTCAGCCAGATAGCATTAAGTATATAAAGAGGAAAACTTCATTTAGGTGACAATGACCTGGAACAACCTTCCTACAAAGGTGCTGGAAATGGAGCTGAATGAAGGAGATGAAAATGAAATGTCAAGGCTGCCTCAGGAAAGAAAGCCAGTAAAGTTGCTGAAAGATTTCCTGCTGACCTGTTAAAATAAAAATGAAGACAAGAAATACAGGATGTAATTCCATTACTATATTAGAAGGTGAAAAATCATAGCCATGCAGCTTGTACAACAGCGAATATCAGATATACACCATATGAAGCAATCATAAAATCCCTGCAGTGCAGAAAGAGGCCATTTGGCCCATCGAGCCTACTCCGCCATTCTTTAAGATTATGGCTGATTCCATCCATCATCTCAGCTTCTCTTACCTGCATTATCCTGACTACCATAAATTCACCTACAATCCAAAATCCCATCGAACTGTGTCTTGAATATGCCTGCTTCTATTGCTTCCTTGGGCAAAGAATTCCATAGATTCACCACTCTCCAGGAAATGTAGTCCCTCCTCCTCTGCCTTAAACCGACCCCTAATTTTGTTACCAAGTCTAACCCACCAGCAGAAACGACGAGATAGGGTGAGTCTGGGTGGCAAGCTGTTCGATGGGTCAGTGTGGACTTGATGGGTTGAATGGCCTCCTTCCACACTGTAGGGCTTCTATGATTTACTGCAGTTGTGTTTGCCCAGAACCACAACTCCCAGAACCTCCCAACTTCTGCAAATTGAAAGACAAGTCCCACCCTGCCCTCTCATATGTGTGTTATCTAACTGCTTCATCGCTTCCAGTGAATACAGCCCACACCTCCCACTGCTGCCGATAACCTTTACAATGCTGATGCAACAATGCAATACCTGCAGTACTGAAAACCGTAAGGCTTCTGATGATACCAGTTACTGATTCTCCGCTCCTTCTGATGCACAGCATTGGAAGTACATTGTTGGGGGCTGAAAGAAATGAGCAGTTTAAAACAAAAACCCACCGAAACCCTTCACTAGGCTTCCCACACTTTACTTAAAACACTTCAACCCCACATTGCAACAAATTCCCACATTCCGTCAAAATCCTGGATGTCCTGACTTCCTCAGTTGCCGTCTCTCAAATGAAAGATTTCATTATAGCTCTCCTCCCAGCGTAAGGACAAAATATCTTTGGAAGCTGCTCTGAAAGTCCAATCTTCACAACAATACTTCTGCTTTCCTTCAGTCCAAATTGTCTGTGCTGACCAGATATCCCAAATTAACATAGTCACATTTGTCAGCACTTAGCCTATATCCCTCTCAATTCAGCCTGTTACCAGATGCCATTAAAAATGCTGTAATTATACCAGCCTCCACCACGTCCTCTGGCAGCTCATTCCATGCTTGCATCACTCTCTGTGTGAGAACGTTGTCCATATGGTTCCATTTAAATCTTTCCCCTCTCACCTCAAATCTATGCCCTCTAGTTTTGGACTTCCCTATTATGTGGAAATGTTTTTGGCTATTCACCCTATCCATGTTCCATATGAACTTCTATAAAGCCACCCCTCAGCCTTCAATGCTCCAGGGAAAACAGCTCCGGCCTATTCAGCCTCTCCCTATAGCTCAAACCTCCAACCTTGTAAATCTTTACCAGACCCTTTTAAAGGTTCACAACACTTTTCCTGTAGCAGGGTAACCAGAACTGAATGCAGTATTCCAAAAGTGGCTGAATCAATGTCCAGTACAGGGGCAACATGACCTCCCAACATCTGTACTGAAATGCACTGACCTATAAAGGAAAGCATACCAAACACCCCCTTCACTGTCCTGTCTACCTGTGACTCCACTTTCAAGAAACTATGAACCGGCACTCCAAGGTATCTTTGGTCAACAACACTCCCCATTAACTTTGCAGATCCTTCCCTGATCTGCCTTTCCAAAATCAAAATTTCAAACTGGGGTTGAGAAACGTATCAGTTGTCATTGAATGGTGGAGTAGATCTGATGGGCTGAATGGCCTAATTTCTGCACCTATGTCATATGGTCTCTTGCTGTCCTGGACACAGAGTGAGAGAATTTGGAGCAGGAATAGGTCATTTGGTCTTTCCAGTTGGCACCAACATTGAACAGTTCATAACTGGATATAAATATACCGGCATTTAGGTGGACAGGGTGGGATTTTTTTCATTGCAGCATCGGAGGTTGAGAGATGACCTTAGAGAGGATTACAAAATCTTCAGGGGTATCGATGAGGTGAACAGCAGGTATTCGTTCCCTGGGATGGGTGTTTCAAGGTTAGGGAGCAAACATTGAAGATGAGAGGAGAAATATTTTAAAAAGACATGAGGGGCACCTTTTTATTTTAAGACAGAGTAGTTCTCATGTGGTATTAATGTCCAGAGGAGGTGATGGATGCAGGTACAGTTACAGTGTTTAAAAGACATTTGGATAAGTACATAGAGATGTACAGCATGGAAACAGAGCCTTCGTCCAACCCGTCCATGCTGACCAAATATCCCAAACCAAACTAGTCCCACCTGCCAGCACCTGGCCCATATCCCTCCAAACCCTTCCTATTCATATACCCATCCAAATGCCTCTTAAATGTTGCAATTGTAATAGGAAAGGTTCAGAGAGTCTGGGCCAAACACTGGCAGGTGGGACTAGTTTAGTTTCAGAACACAGTCAGCATGGACTAGTTGGACTTTCTGGTCTATTTCTGTGCTGTATGACTGTAACTGTTCTATACTGGTCTTAAAACCATTTTCTTACCTTCCCCCACTTCTTTGTTCTTCAAAGTCAAATGAACTCAGCCTTGAATACATTCAATGATTGACCTAACTGCAGGAAGACATCCCCACTTCTGAACTCAACTTCTCTTGCTAATAGGGTAAAAACAATGACTGCAGATGCTGGAAACCAGATTCTGGATCAGTGGTGCTGGAAGAGCACAGCAGTTCAGGCAGCGTCCGAGGAGCTTCGAAATCGACATTTCGGGCAAATGCCCTTCATCAGGAATAAAGGCAGAGAGCCTGAAGCGTGGAGAGATAAGCTAGAGGAGGGTGGGGGTGGGGAGAAAGTAGCATAGAGTACAATAGGTGAGTGGGGGAGGAGATGAAGGTGATAGGTCAGGGAGGAGAGGGTGGAGTGGATAGGTGGAAAAGGAGCTAGGCAGGTCGGACAAGTCAAGGGGACAGTGTTGCTGGAGGTTAGAAACTAGGATGAGGTGGGGGAAGGGGAAATGAGGATTTCGAAGCTACTCTTGCTAATATACCACTTGCCTTGCTGATTGCTTGCTGCTCCTGTCTGACAACTGGCAGTGACTGGTGTAGAAGGACGCTGAGGCCCCTTTGTCTATCCATACATCATTCCTGATGAAGGGCTCATGCCCAAAACATTGACTCTCCTCCTCCTCAGTTGCTGCCTAACCTGCTGTGCTTTTTCAGCGCCACAATATTCAACTCTGATCTCCATCATCTCACTTTCATCACATCTCAACATATCACCACTTAAACAATGCGCCTCCTGTCTGCGTTTTTTTTAAACATCAAAGGCTATAGATTGTGTCACTGCATTTGCCATGTGTTTGCAAACTGAGACACAGACCTGGATCAACTTTTCCAGAGTCTGTCCCACCGCCGCCCCCCGATTCACTCTTTCCTTTCAGTTGATGCAAGTTAACAATTGAACCCCAGAATGAAACAAAAAATGGAAAAAGTGGTGAGAAACAGACTGTTGTACTCACAAAAGTTAGACAGAGGAAGGAAGTTACAGTCTGGGGTGAAGTTCACAGAGAAAGGAGCAGCAGCAGCTTCAGAGCTCACGGTCCAACCTCCACATTTCGACAATGGCCGGCTCTGGTTGGCAGGAGGACCAGTCTCCTTCCGGTCCTCCAAGGTTCTCCATTGGTCCATGGAAAGGAGCTGATGCGCAGTTTCTGCGGGCACCAAGGAATATGCGCAGTGCTTTGCTGACACTGGCGGTCATGCGCAGTGCTTGCTGACACCGCGGAGCATGCTCAGTGTGCAGGAATTTGTTACAAATTTTAAAGTTAAAAATCACAAAACACCTGGTTATAGTCCAACAGACTTATTTGGAAGCACTAGCTTTCACAGCGCTGCTCCTCCATCAGGTGGTTGTGGAGTATAAGATCGTAAGACACAGAATTTATGATCGTATACTCCACAACCGCCTGATGAAGGAGCGGCGCTCCGAAAGCTAGTGCTTCCAAACAAGCCTATTGGACTGTAACCTGGTGTTGTGTGATTTTTAACTTCGTACACCCCAGTCCAACACGGGCACCTCCACATCATGACAAATTTTAAGTGTCCAAATGCGAATACGAGAGAAAAATATCAAAGCAAATTTTGTCGAAATGTTTTTCCCCTGTGCCTGGACATGGTATTACTTTTGCATTTTGTCTGGCTGCTCAACGTTTCTGTCGTTTCCCCAGGGTAGAGGTATTGCAAAACTACAGGCTATAGGTTTAGGGTGAGGGGAAAAGATTTTAAAAAGATTTAAAAGACTCGGAATATAACATTCACCCCTTACAGGGCGAAAGTGAGGACTGCAGATGCTGGAAATTAGGGTCGAGAGTGTGTGCTGGAAAAGCACAGCAGGTCAGGCAGCATCTGAGGAGCAGGAGAATCGACGTTTCGGGCAAAACCCTTCATCAGAAAATAGCCATGGGGAACTGCAGGGCTGTAGCGTAATCGAGTGTGTCTGGGTGGGATGCTGTTGGGAAGGTTGGTGTGAATGGCCTGCAGGGATGATATGCCTTAGCCATGCGTATATTGAGAAATAGTTGCCCCAAATCTGCTGTGGGACGAGTGGGTTCAAGTTCGTGGGACACTGACACCAGTCCTGGGGAAGGTGGGATTTGTGCTGTCTTTCGCTTCCCATTCTGCCCCTTGTCCATTTTCTCCCCACCCACTGCCCCCGCCCTTTCTCCCTTCTTCACACTGCACCCCGATTCTCTCCCCAACCCTCTGAACCCCAGTCATTCTCTACTCCCCAACCTCTGTCTCCTCTCCATTTCTCTCCCTTCTCCACCACCACCAGTGTCCCCGCCCGTCCTTTCTCGTGCCTCAGCCCTCTTTGATCTCGTGGCCGAGCAGAGGCTGATAGCCAAGTTTAGAACACATGATAATGGCCTCAGCCGAGACCCTGGGTTCACATCACACTACAGGAGACCCAGCTACACAATACACTCTCACACACACAAGCACACTCTCTTACATACTCACACGCTCGTGCAGACCCTCTCTGATAGACATGCTCTCTCTCTGACACACAGTAATACATCCCCACACTCAACCCTACGCATACACCATCTCACATGCTTATACTCCATCACACACACACTGTACCCAGCATGCACACGCACACACACGCTCTCTCTCATGCATGCACTCACATATAGAAGTCTTTGGGGTGAATCTGCGTTTGCAGAATTATATATTTGGAAATAGAACCAGTCTCACTCAAGATTAGGATACAGATAGACCCTACCCTCACAGCTTTCATGCATTGTCTGACCTGAGGTGTCACCTCCTTTTATAGAACCTTAAGTTACCTGGAGAATGTGATTTTTAAAAAGTTCTGGGATTTACAGATTAATGAACCGAAATCTACAACCCGTTTTAAAAGATGAAAGACTCAACAGCAATCTAGGTTTCTTCAATATATCATTTATGTTACATGACACTATAATCTTTTATTGTATATTCTGTGTCTTATGATCCTCCTCCACAGCAACTACAGGTCCAAGGAGAACTGTCCCAACTTTCCAATCGACCTTCAGAACTGACACTCCTCAGGCACGGCACCATTCACGCCAACCTGTTCATACCCTGAGACCAACGAGCTACATACCATGGACGCAGCCAGCTCCAGAAGCAGCTGAGACTTGCTCAGTACGAAATACATTGTACATTGCTCCCAGAATTTCAAGCCGGAACGAGTTTCAAGAACATCTGCTTCTCAGTCTGTCTCCTGCTCCCAGAACACTGCTGTTTGTCCCGTCCCCAGGGACCGGGCTCTCTCCACTAGCGGATAATTGAACCAGTTTGTTTCTACTTGCAAGCTGTGCTGGTGGAAGGCAGAGCCCATTCGCTCTTCTGCTCTCTCTCACTATCACTTGGGGTAGGAGACGTCATTGACACGAATGCATCAAATGGCAACTTTGAACTTGTTCCAAAGGTCTGTTATCGGAGAAATGGCAAGGTGATGTGCTATCGGGACAGACAGAAACGGACACCGGAGACTCTTCCCTCAGGTAAATTGATATGAGTGCCTTCTTGTGCAGCCAATTTGGTGTTCAGAATTTGCCTTGACACAGAATCCTGCAGAAAGTCTTTTGTTACACGGGCGTCTGTTTCTTTACCGCAGGAAATTGACAAAAACAGCAAGTCATGTGTTTCAACTTCACCAGTTCATTACCATCTGAGGGAAGAGGTTTCACACTTGAGATCAGAACACAGCGACAGAACAGGACGGGACAACTCAGAGCTCCACAAGGGTGCCAGCGCAACTGTGTAAATCTGACCCTAACCACTCTCTGCACGAAAACGTTCTTCATAATGTTATTTTTACTTCCTTTCCTCAAGACTCTGCCTAATTGTTAGCGATCCTTTCAGGCGTGGTACCATTTTCACTATATTATTTTCTCTGTCTAGACCCCTCGTGTCTTGGAAAACGTCAACTGGGCCAGATTTCAAATTTCTGTTCTCCAAGGAGAGCTGTCCCAACTTTCCAATCTGCCTTCATTACTGACATTCCTCATACACGGCACAATTCACGACAACCTGTTCAGCGCTGTCTCCAATCACAGCAATTCCCCGCTTCCTGAAATTTCACTCTCAGATTTGAGCAAAAACGCAGCTGGAGGATTCATTCAGACTCGGATTGTGTGGGCAAACAATCTGCAATACTTGTTCTAACTTTGAACAAGTGTTTCCCTTCGCTGTGTTCGCTGCAATGGTAGCTCAGCCCCATCCCCTTCTTCTGGCAGTCCGATCTCGTTTAAAGAAGATGTTTTTGTGGAAAAGTGATCTAGCACTTTTGCTCTTCTGCTGTCTCCATCTCTCTGAATCCCTTGGCTGAGAGGTGTCAGTTTCACTAAAAAGGCCCTGACCTTGCGGTTGCCTGCCACTTTAACACATCACCCTGTTCACTGGCCAACATCTCTGTCTCAGGCTTGGAGCAGTGTTCGAGCTCCAGATGAAAGAACAACAACTCATTTTCCACTTGCCGAATCGTTGTGGATCCTTTCAGGTGTGGGAACATTTTCACAACATTATTTCCTGTTTCTAGGTCCCTCATGACTTGGAAAAGTTGGTTCTCCGAGGAGAGCTGTCCCAATTTTCCAATCTCCCTTGATTGCTGACATTCCTCAAACACAGCACCACTCACGTCAACCTGTTGAACACTATCTCCAACCATTTCACTTCCCTGTTGTCCGCCTCATTCGTACTCCAGACAGCCCAACCTCGTTTCACGAAGATGTTTTATGAGAAAATTAATCAGGCAGTTTTGCACAAGTCAAGTTAAAAAACGCGGGCTCGTCCGGGATTTGAACCCGGGATCTCTCGCAATTCGGCACTATAAAGGATCCTCAGCGAGAATCATACGCCTAAACCAACGAGCCAGAGAGCCGCCCCGCTACCAACCCCCCACACTGCTTGCGCGACCTGAGACTTGCTCAGTATAAAATACATTTGAGATTGCTCTGAGAATTGCAAGCGGCAAAGAGTTTCCCGAACAGCTGCTTCTCATTCAGTCTCCCTGCTGCTGTTTGCCTCATCCCCAGGAACCGGGCTCTCTCCACTGGCAGATAATTCAACCATTTTGTTTCGAAACTTTTCTCTGACACCCGAGTGGCCAGTGACAAGCATTGCCCTCCTCAACATAGGATACAGAGAACAGGAGAAGACCACGCAAACCTCCACGAGTGTATCAACGCGACTGTGCACATTGGGCCAGTATATCACTGGGAAATATTTATGTCCAAGCTATTTTCGGCAGCAGATGAGAAGGCGAGGTGCAGAACAGAGCGCTGTTATACCGGAAAGCTGCTAAAGACGACTTTGAGTGAATAGGAGAGAATGCTTTCTCAGCTGGGTTATGGTCCCAGGGGTTCCACCTCGGTTCCACTCTTCCTTCACTCGCAACACCCCACACCCACCTCCCATAGTGCCAAGGCACTTTCCCCTGCAACCGCCAAATGTGTAACACCTGCCCATTTACCTGCTCCCTCCTGAATATCCAAGGGCTCTAACATACCTGCCAGGTGAAGCAGCACTTTTGCCACAACCTAGTCCACTGCATTCGCTGCTCACAGTCTCATTTCCCCAATGTAGCATGAAGCATAAACTGGGTGACTGCTTCGCAGAACATCCCGGTTCTGCCCGCGGAAAAAAAGGCCCTGACCTTGCGGTTGCCTGCCACTTTAACACATCACCCTGTTCCCTGGCCAACATCTCTGTCTCAGGCTTGCAGCAGTGTTCTCGCTCCAGATGAAAGAACAACACCTCATTTTCCACTTGGAGACCTTACAGCCCTCCGGTCTTCAATATCGAGTTCCATAACTTTAGGGCCTGAACTCCCCCATGTCCTTGACCCCTACCACACAAACGACTCCTTGTTACCACCTCGTCTGCTATGACACACTACGTATTGTTAGCCGCTAACAGTCTCCATTAACAGTTATTCGCCCTCTCACGCGGATCGTTATTCACTCCTACGTCCTTCCTATTGTTCTCTCTCTGAGCTGGCGGCAAACACAGCAATGTACATCGGAGACTCTGAGCCAGCTGAAACTTGCTCAGTGTGAACTACATTCCACATTGCTCCAACAATTGCAAGCAGCAAAGCGTTTCCAGAACATCTGCTTGTCATTCTGTCCCCGGGGCAGAATGGCCACTTTTTCTCATCCCCAGGAACTGGACTACCTCCACTTGTGGATAATTAAACCATTTTATTTCTACTTGCACGTTGTTCTGGGGGGTGGGACGGGTGTAGGGTGGGGGGGGCGGGTAGAGTCCATTCGCTCTTCTGCTCTCTCTCTCTCTTTCTCTGAAACCCTTGGGGTGAGAGGTGTCGGTTACATTAATGCGGGGAACATGAACAACTTTGATTGTGAACTTTCTGCAAGGGTCTGTTATCGGAGAGATAGAAAGATGCTGTGCTGGCAGGACAGAAAGAAATGGACACAGAGGACTCTTCGCTCAGGTAAATTCACATTGTTGTGCAGCCTTCTTGGTGTTCAGAAATCGTCTTCACGCAGCAATCTGACGGAAAGTCTATTGCAAAGTGGGCATTGCTTTCTTTGCTGCGACTGCGCAGCAGTTAACATCTGAGCCCCAAGTGTCCCAGATGAAGAGAATCCGAGTGAAACCTTCACTCACTGAGAGTCATCCCCACGGCCCTGAGCTGAGGGACTGCAGGCAGTCCAACAAGGAAGGGACGGTTAAAAATGAACCAGTTTTGCCCCCTCAGCTTCTCTCTCCCAGAGACAGGCAGTGGGACGGCATAAACACGTAGCATCATTCTCGCCCAGACAAAAGCCGTTCAGCCCATCGCGTCCACGGCGACTGTCTGTCACTTGTCTCTCTCTCTGAGGTTATTCATAATCGGTGGTATCCGTCCCAATAGGAGGGGACTATGTCTGAGTCGTGATGCGGTTTCTGACATGCTTGTCATTCTCGTCTGAACCAGGGTGGCGAATTACTGCAAGGAATGGACGAAACCACAAGGCATGTGTTTCAACTTTACCAGCTGATTGGCATCGCAGAGAACTGGGTTTGCGATTCAGTTCAGAGGAAACAGACGAAGGACAGAAAACCATTGAGACCTCTAAAATCACGCCACTTGAATTGAGTGGATTTGGCGAGTGCATCGATATGCTAAATGCCATTAAGTAGATGCAAAGGCAGCTTGCAGAAGAGAGCACCGATCTTCAGAAAAGCAGCTCGAGGAGACATTGAATAATAGCAGAGGATGGTTTCGATCCATCGACCTCTGGGTTATGGGCCCAGCACGCTCCCGCTGCGCCACTCTGCTGCCACACGCGCCGCCCCTTCCACAGAACACTTCAGGTTTTCGTCTGGCACGCGGCAGGCACGTTCGAGCCTGATGTCAAAGACCTCCACTGCGGTCGTGTAATATGCTGTTTAGCGGACGTATGGAGGCTGTGTAAATATAAACTTATTTCTAAATGCCCACATTCTGTTGGTCGAACTGTGATTTCACACTGAATCACAACATGTGTCACAACGCAGACGGAGGCCATGCGGCCCACCTTCGCTCTGCTGGTTCTACACTTAAGTAAACGTGTGTCTCTATTCGTTTCATTCTCTCGCCTTCTCAGCGTAAATCTGCACATCTGAACGTGACCACCGAATTCCCTTTTGTGTCCATTGAATCTTCCTCTTTGTCAGTGTCAGACAGGGACTTACTAACCCTAACCACTCCCTGTACGTAAACGTTCTTCCTAATGTCACTTTTACTTCTTTTCCTCGTGACTTTAAAATTCTGCCGAATCGTTGTGGATCCTTTCAGGTGTGGGAGCATTTTCACAACATTATTTCCTGTTTCTAGATCCCTCATGACTTGGAAAAGTTCGGTTCTCCGAGGAGAGCTGTCCCAATTTTCCAATCTACCTTGATTGTTGACATTCCTCAAACACCGCACCACTCACGTCAACCTGTTGAACACTATCTCCAACCATTTCACTTCCCTGTCTTCTGCCTCATTCGTTCTCCAAACAGCCCAACCTCGTTTCACGAAGGCGTTTTTTGAGAAAATTATTCAGGCAGTTTTGCACAAGTCAAGTTAAAAAACGCGGGCTCGTCCGGGATTTGAACCCGGGACCTCTCGCAACAGTAAAGGACCCTAAGCGAGAATCATACGCCTAGACCAACGAGCCAGAGAGCCAGCGCGCTACCAACCCCCCACACTGCTTGCGCGACCTGAGACTTGCTCAGTATAAAATACATTTGAGATTGCTCTGAGAATTGCAAGCGGCAAAGAGTTTCCCGAACAGCTGCTTCTCATTCAGTCTCCCTGCTGCTGTTTGTCCCGTCCCTGGGAACCGGGCTCTCTCCACTGGCAGATAATTCAACCAGTTTGCTTCGAAACTTTTCTCTGACACCCGAGTGGCCAGTGACAAGCATTGCCCTCCTCAACATAGGATACAGAGAACAGGAGAAGACCACGCAAACCTCCACGAGTGTATCAACGCGACTGTGCACATTGGGCCAGTATATCACTGGGAAATATTTATGTCCAAGCTTTTTTTCGGAAGCAGATGAGAAGGCGAGGTGCAGAACAGAGCGCTGTTATACCGGAAAGCTGCTAAAGACGACATTGAATGAATAGGAGAGAATGCGTTCTCAGCTGGGTTATGGTCCCAACACGCACCCGTTGAGGGAGGCTACACTCAGTGCAGCTGAAGGGCCTCTCCCCCGTATGGACTCGCCGGTGGGTCAGCAGGGAGGAGGAATAGCTGAAGGCCTTCCCACAATCAGGACAGCAGAAGGGCCTCTTCCCTGTGTGGACCTGCTGGTGGGCCAGCAAATTGGAGGAACAGCTGAAGGCCTTCCCGCACTCGGGGCAGCTGAACGGCCTCTCTCCCGTATGGACTCGCCGGTGGGTCAGTAGGGAGGATGAATCACTGAAGGCCTTCCCACACTCGGGACAGCTGAAAGGCCTCTCCCCCGTGTGGATCCGCTGGTGCCTAAGCAGGGCAGAGACCTGGGTAAAGCCCTTCCCGCACTTGGGACAGGAGAACGGCTTCTCCCCGGTTTGGATGCGCCGATGAATCTCCAGGTCAGACGGAGTACGGAAGCCTTTCCCACAGTTACCACACTCCCACGGTTTCTCCATGTCCGAAGCTTCAGCCACAAGTAAACGCATGTACTGCCCCTCTTTCCAGGCCGTATAACAGTTTCAGGCTCCACACTCCGTGCGCAGCAACAGTAGGGTCTCTCATCCAGTCCCACTGATAATGAAAATGTACTGAAATAGGAACCAAAAAGCTTTGCTCCTTCTCACAGAATTGTAATAAAAAATCGTGGCTGCCCCAATCGATTGAGTGACTGTCAGATATTGACGTGAATGTGAGGACCGCAGATGGGGGAGAGTCAGTGTTGAACAGTGCGGCGCTGGAAAAGCACAGCAGGTCAGGCAGCATCCAAGGAGCAGGAGAGTGAACATTTCGGGCACAAGGCCTTCATCTGTTCATTTTGAAACTTCTGTCTTCGGATCTTCAAATACTCTGGAAAAACAGATTACAAAAGTCATCACTGTCAATGCAGGGTAGAAATTCAGAACAAGCTATGGAGCATTCTTTTCTTTTGTTATTCCACAAAATTGAAAGCAACATCCTTCTCTCTCTCTCTCCCCCTCTGTTCTCACTCCGCTCCAAGTAATTCTCCTGAAGGTGCTGATTCAGGATCAGAACAGCAAAAACGTCAAGATTTACATATTGGATAACTCCACCTGAAAGTTAACATCTTTCACAACATTGGGATACTACTGAGAGTGAGGAGGTCTGATTTTGGGAAGCAAAACAAAATGTGTCAATTCAGGATGAATCGGGAATGCAGCTTGAGGAATAACCAGACACATCAAGGTATTAACACAGACACCAGAGAGAAACTGAACAGAAGAGACGTGGCAAACCTTAGTAGAAAGCCATACCGCATTAAGATTTCCCGCACAGTAACAAACCTTTTGGTCCAATTCGTCTATGCTGACCAGATATTGTAAATCAATTTAGTCCCATTTGCCAGCACTTGGCCCATATCCCTTGGCCAATCCACCCTACCTTGCACATCCCTGGACACTATGTATAAGTTAGCATGGCTAACCCACACAAATCTGCACCTCCTTGGGCACGATGGGTACTTTAACACGGCCAATCCACCCTCACCTGCACATCCCTGGGCACTATGCATAATTTAGCACGGTCAATCCACCCTAACCTGGACAAAGTTAAAAATCACACAAACGCGCGTTATAGTCCAACAGGTTTATTTGGAAGGACCAGCGTTCGGAGCACTGCTCCATCATCAGGTGGTTGTGGAGAATAAGACCATAAGGCACAGAATTTATGGAAAGACATTTGTGGCCTGCCACTGAAATGATATATTGAAAAAATCCGGATTGTTAAGTCTTTCATCTTTTAGAATGGATTGCAGGTATCATTAATATGTAATTCCCAGAACTTCCTGTAAGGCACCCTCTCAAGATAACATAAGGCTTTACAACAAAAGGTGGCAGCTCAGCTCAGACAATGCACTAAAGGTATGAGGTCAGAGTTTGCCTGTATCTCAGTCGTGAGTCAGACTGTTTCTATTTCCAAAGCAGGAATTTATAAAATATTATCTGGATTGACTGCCTGCATGAACTGCCGAGTCTCATCCACCAGCTGAAATGACTGGATAAGGAGGGCTTGATCCCCACAGTGCAATGAATTCCCACTTTCCACCAAAATCCCAAATGTCCACGCTCACTCAGTTGCTCTCTCACAAATCAAATATTTCATTGTAACTTCTTCTGCTCCCAGTAAGGGCAAAAAAATCTTTGAAAGTTGCTCTGAAAGTCCAGTCTTCACAACCACACTTCTGCTTTCACCGAAGACAATTAGTCACACAGCACGGAAACAGACCCTTTGGTCAAACTGTCTGTGCCAAACAGATATCCGAAATTAATCTAGTCCCATTTGCCAGCATGTGGCTCTTATGGTTCTAAACCATTCCTATTCATGTACCCAGCCAGATGCATTTTAAAGATAATTGTACCAGCCTCACCACTTCCTCTGGCAGCTCGTTCCATACATGCACAACCCTCTGCGTGAAAAAGTTGCCCCTCAGGGCCCTTTTAAATCATTCCCCTCTCACCTCAAAATATGCCCTCTAGTTTTGGACTCTCCTACCTTGGGGAAAAGACCTTGGATATTCACCCTATCCATGCCCGTTATAAACCTCTATAAGGCTGCCCCTCAGCCTCCGATTCTCCAGGGTACTTCAAACGCTCCAAGTCTAGCAACATCCTCACAAATCTTTTCCGACCCCTCTCAAAGTTTCACAAGTTCTTTCCGAAAGCAGGGAGACCAGAACTGGACGCATTATTCCAAAAGTCGCCTTACCAATGTACAGCCACAACTTAATCTCCCAATGCCTATACTCAATACGCTGACTAATAAAGGAAAGCATACCAAACACCACCACCACTATCTTGTCTACCTGCGACTCCACTTTCAAGGAGCTATGAACCTGCACTCCAAGGTCTCTTTGTTCTGCAACACTCCCCTTCACTGTGCCAGTCCTGCCTGGAATGCTTGACCAAAATGCAAAACCTAATTTTTCTAAATTAAACTCCATCTGCCACTCCTTGGCCCATTGGACCATCCGATCAATTCTAATTTATAGTGAATTCTTCTTCCTCTCTTATTCTCTAGATGCTGAAAATCTCCATCCCACACACTCTCCCTCCCTTCTCACTTTGTAGAACCTAATCCCTGCTGTATCTCATCCTGAAGGGTCTGGTTCATGCTGTTTAACAGGCCCACACTCAGGGGAGATCTAATTGAAACATTAAGAATACTGAACGGCCTGGACAGAGTGGATGTTGGGAAGATCTTTCCATTGGGAGGAGAAACTAGGGCTCGAGGCACAGTCTTAGAGTAAAGGGAAGACCCTTTACATTGGAGATAAGGAGAAACATCTTCAGCCAGAGAGTAATGAATCTAAGGAATTAACTGCCACAGAAGGCTGTGGAGGCCAGGTCACTGAGGATATTTAAGACTGAGATAGATAGGTTCTTGAGTATCAAGGAGATCGAGGGTTACGGGGAAAAAGCAGGAGAATGTGGATAAGAAACTTAACAGCCACGATTGAATGGTATGAGCAAACCCAATGGGCTGAATGGCCTAATTGCTGTTCCTATATCTGATGGTCTCTTGCTGTCCTGGACACAAACTGCATGAATCCAAGTAAGATTCTGTTAATCCATTTTTTAAGATTAGAATCAGTCTAACCGTTGTGGTACAGACAGCCTCAAACAGGGAAACTCACACCTTCAATACGTTATCTGGGACAACATGACACCAATTGGGAATGTAACTTTTAAAAAAGGTTTTGCTATTTACATATGAAAGAACTAAAACCAACATGGTTATTCTAATAGAGGAGAGACTTAACAATAACCCAGGTCTTTTTCAATATATAATTTCAGTTACACCCCACTGTAAACTTTTGCTATAAATTCAGTGTCTTACAATCTTATTCTTCACAACCACCCGATGAAGGAGCAGTCTGAAAGCTAAGTGCTTCCAAATAAACCTGTTGGACCATAATCCTGTGTTTTTGATTTTTAACTTTGGACACAGAGCGTGAGAATTGGGAGCAGGAGTTGGCCATTTGGTCTTTGGAGCCTGAACCAGCATTGAACAGACCATAACTGGATATGAATCTTCCTACATCTCGGTGGATAGGCTGGGACTTCCTTCACTGGAGCACAGGAGGTTGAGAATCATGAGAAGTATACATGAGGTGAATGGCAGGTGTCATTTCCGTCAGGTGGGGGTTTCAGGATTAGGCGGCAAATTTGAAAGGAGAGAGGAGAGAGGTTTTGAAAAGACTTGAGGCAGCTTTTTTTTTAAATACAGTAGTTCATGTATGGAATGAATGTCCAGAGGAAGTTATGTTACTTTCAAAAGACATTTGGTTAATTACATGAATAGGAAAGGTTCGGAGGGATATGGGCCAAACACTGGCAGGTGGGACTAGATTAGTTTGTGAACATATTCATCGTAGACTAGTTGGACTGAATGGTCTGTTTCTTTGCTGTATGACTCTGTAACTGTTCTGTACTTGTCTTAAAAACATTTTCTTGCTTTCTCCCATAAACATCCACTTCATTGTTGCTCAAAACTCAGATGAACTCAGCCTTGAATATATTCAATGACCCCTAACTGCAGGAAGGCATCCACAATTCTGAACACAATTCCTCTTGTTAATATACCACTTGCTTTGCTGATTGCTTGCTGCACCTGTCTAACAACTGGCAGTGACTGGTGTAGAAAGACACTGAACCCCATTTCTATATCCACATATCATTCCCTATTCCCTTGTGCCTGAAACATCGACTGTCCTGCCCCTCAGATGCTGTCTGACCTGCTGTGCTTTTCCAGCACCACACTTACTGACTCTAATCACCAATATCTGCAGATCTCACTTTCTCCACATCTCAGTATATCACCATTTAAATAATATACTTCCTTTCTGCTCTTTTTCACAACTTCATATTGTTGTACTCTTTTTCTCATGTTTTCCAATTGTGGTCTTCTCTACATTGGGGAGACTGAGCATAAACTTGGGAACGGTTTGCTGAACGTCACAGGCGGGTCCACAGTCACTGCCCACTTTAATTCCCCTTCCCACTCCCTTTCTGAAAAGACTATCTTAGGCTTTATCCATTGCCACAATAAACCAAATAGTAAATTAGAGGAACAACACCTCATCTTCCGCCTGGGCAGCCTATAGCCTAGAGGACTCAGCATTGAGTTCTCCAGTCTCAAATAACCTCACTTCCCATTCCCCCCGCCCCACGACTCCCTTCTCAGCTCCTCCCCCTCATTTCCACTCATCACTGTCACGAACCAGATTTATTCCTCCCATTCACCAACCAGGTCAGACCTTTCACCTATCCCCAATTCACCACCCTGCCCCAAGGACACTCTTTATCTGCACCCATCCCCAATCCTGAAGAAGGGTTACCCCTGAAACGTCGACTTCTCCGCCTCCCGATGCTACCTGGCTTGTTCTTCCAGCCTCCTGCCTGTCTATTTTGCCAATTGCGACACAGACGTGGAGCAACGTTTCCAGAGTCTGTCCACCCCGATTCACTCCCTTTCCTTTCAGTTGCTGCAAGTCAACAACTGAAGCCCTGAATGAAAATAAAGAATTGGAAAAGGTGGTGAGAAAAGAGAGTGCCGTACTTACAGATGTTGGACAGAGGAAGGAGATTGCAGTCTGGGGTGTAGCTCAATCTTCATTCAGAGAAACAGCAGCAGTAACAGCTTCAGAAGCTCATGGCCCAACTTCCGCATTCAGACAATGGGGTGGCTCTGATTGGCAGGAGGACTAGACTCCTTCCGGTCCTCCAGTACTCCCTATTGGTCAATCAAAAGAAGATCGCGCGCCTTTTTTGTGCGGACTGCGATGAGCATGCCCAGTGTTTTGCTAACACCCGGCGAGCGAGTGCATGGCGCTGCTGACACCGGCAAACTTGCGCTGTATGCTCTATCGGGATGCTGGTGTTACTGGCAGATTTTAAGTGTCCAAATGCCAATAGAAGAAAAAGGGTTGGTCTACAATATGTTTTCCCCGTGGTTTGACATTTTATTGCTTTTGCATTTTGTCTCGCTGCTCAACCTTTGTTCGTCTTTTACCCTTGTTGAGAGAGTCTCCCCATGAGCTGACTATGGGCAGCGCTTTAACCAGTTACACAGACTGAAGAAACATTACACTATTCGCAGGAGGGAGTGACTGTACACGTTTCCTGAGTGTGATCACACTTTCAATTGTTTATCGGAAACACTGGGCCAAAAAGTCACCAGAACTGCGGAGAAGTTGTGGAAATGTGGGGACTGAGGGAAGGGATTCCATTCCCTGTGGGCACTGGAGATTCATCAGCTTAGTCGCAGTGCGGAGAGGCCGTTCTTCAAAAAATTATTACAACATTATTTCCCATTGACAAAAACACATCCACGCTGCCTGATTACCTTGAACTTATACAAGTGCCCTGTCATAATATCTTTGATAATAGCTTTGAACATTTTCCCCATGACATATGTTAAGTTAAATGGTCTGCAGTTTCCTGTTCTCGGTCTCCCTTTTTGAAGAAAGGAGTTTTCCAATATAAAGAAACCATCCCTGAAACTAATGAGGTTTGGAAAATTAAAACCAATACATTAACTATTATGGGGAGAATGCAGGTAAGTAGAGTTGAAATGCCCATCAGCCATGATTGAATGGCGGAGTGGACTCGATGGGCCGAATGGCCTTACTTCCACTCCTATGTCTTATGGTATTATTTCACTCGCTAATTTCTCTTAAAGAGTCTAGGATGAATTCCTTCAAATACCCGGGACTTATCAGCTCGTAGTTCCAACAGTTTACTCAGTACTAATTCCTTGGTGATTGTAATTTTCTTCAGTTCCTCCCTCCCTTTCAATTCCTGATTTACAGCTAGTTCCAGGGTGTTACTTGTATCCTCTCTAGTGAAGTCAGATTCAAACTCTTTTCAATTCATGTGCCATCTCTTTATCCTCCGTTACTGAATCCCCAGACTCATTTTGTTAACTTTTTTTTTTTAAGAAAAGCTGACAAAACTTTCCAACCTGTTTTTATAATTTTTTTAGCTAACTTTCTAACCTTAATTGCCGTGCTATACTACCTGCATTATTTCTGATATTTTGCCACAGCTCCCAACTCTAGCATCAACTTGTCTGCATATTTTATTGAACTGACCTTGATTAAGTGTTGCAAAACACACAAGGGCAAATCTTTCCTCTCCAGAAAGTCTTAGTACTTAACATGATAAAATTCACTTTGAAATATTGTTCATCCAAATTTTACCAAGCACATACTACAGATTCAACATCCCACAATGACACCCAGTTTTGTTATGATCTTTAATTCTGAAGAGAAATTTGAATACCCAATGATTAACTGGGAGAACTCTTCATTAAGTTTTCACATTTTTAAACAAATAAAAATTACCAATTAATTGGAGTCTTGATAGTTTATTCACTTTCTGGGAATAGTCCAAGGGATGCAACATCTCTCTAGGATTCACTTGAATCCTTCTCAGGATTCCAAGTATTCCTGGTAATTGTATGTGGGAAAAGATCTGCCACCCTGGCAACCCACAATAGGCCCACAAAAGCAAAATTGGCCAAACTGTACCAAAACACCCAGAATGCCTCAGCAGGGACCAAGCAGGCTGACAAGCGAAACTAGACAGCACTTGCAGACAAGGGAATACCTGTACAGCTCAAGTACCCACTAACAATGACAGAGTACCACAGCTATCACAAAGCCCTGAGGGCAGTTTCACAACCCAGCAATACCAAAGCCACACAAAGAACAGGTCAGACAGAGAGGCACCAGCAAGAGCATTGCTCCCAGGACAGGACAATGGAAGCACCTCACCGCTTCAGAGGAGACATTAGCACCTACCTGCGAAGACGAATGGAAGCTCCTGATCCATCGATACTGTCAGAATGTTGCTTTGTGTAGAGAATTAGGACATTCCTCTGATAACTGTTTTCCGATTAGCATCATTGTAACTAGATTACTCCATTTCCAGCAGCAACATTTCACTGCCACCCAGAGAATTGGCTATGAGGTTGCTTTACTATCCAAAGCCATCATGTCCCTACAATGTGCCCCTGCCCTAAACCCCACCACCCTGCTTCCACTCACTCTGACCACTATTACGGATGAACACAACTGTTTAGACCTTGTCCAGCAGGTCGTTGCCCCATGCCCTGACCACTCTGAAACACCTCTAGACAACTCTGACCTCATATTCTACACATATGGCTCATCCTTCAGGCCCTCAGACCACTGCACACTGGCAGGATGTGCCCTCTGCACTCCTTTCATAGTTCTAGAGTCAGCTGCACTGCCAAATGGCACATCTGCACAAGCTGCAGAACTGTTTGCACTCACTAGGGCTTGTGTCATTGCTAAAGGACACACAGCAAACATTTTACCTGACTCCAGATATGCCTTCAGAGTCATCCACGATTTTGGCACATTCTGGAAACAGAGAGGCTTTATCACGTCAGCAGGGGGGCCACTAGAACACGCTACACTGATTTCTAATCTCCTGGAAGCAGCCCTGTTACCCTCAGCCCCAGCAATTATCAAATCCCGTGCCCATACCTCAGCCACTGACCCGGTCACCCTCGGGAATGCCTCAGCTGACACAGCAGCCTGGAAGTTGCACTGCACCCCACCATCTACATCCATGCAGGCTCCCATATTCCCTGACCCCATGGAGGCTGTGCAAGCTACACAAGAAACTGCTCCACAGCAGGAAAAGGACAGTTGGGCCTGCACTGGGGCCACACAATCTCCTTCCCTCAACCTGCTAATACACCCTGATGGCCACATCATTCGCCCAAGTGCCCACCTACACACACTGGCCCTAGCAGCCCACAGCATTGGCCATACAGGCAAGAGGGGCATGATACACACTGTAACGCAGTCCTGGTATGGACCAGGATTCACTGCCGCTGCCCAAGTCCTGCTGTCACAGTGCCTCATCTGCCTGCAGAACAATGCAGGGAAGCCAGTTGTCAAGTACCTGCCAGTTCCTGAGGGGCCTTTCAGCCTCTTACAGATTGACTTCACACACAAATACAGGGTTACAAGTACATCCTGGTCATCAGAGACATGTTCTCCGAATGGATGGAAGCATTTCTCACAAGAAAGGATGATGCATGTATGGTAGTAAAATGCCTCCTAAAGGCTGTCATCCCCAGATTTGGAGTTCCCAGTAGCATAACGACGGAGAAAGGGACTCCCTCACGGATTAGCTCGTGACCAGCATTAGCGAGGCACTAGGGATACCACAGCGACAACCCATCCCCAACCAACCCGTCGTCAGGCATGGTCGAGCGGATGAATGGCATCCTGAAGACCACACTGACTAAAACCACCCAGAAAACAGGACTGACCTGGTCAGACGCCTTGCCACTTGCCCTCTATGCTACACATGCGCAGCCAAACTGAACAGCTGTGCTCACCCCTTTTCAAGTACTTATGGGGCAGCCTATGCCCACTGCCACCAGACCCCTGACACTCACACAGCCCTGTTTCTGACACAAGAGGCCCCACTCGGGTATGTCCAGGCCCTTAGCAGGAGCATTAGTGCTCACACAACCAGGTCAGGGCTGCATTGCCCATACCCCAATCATTGCCCATTCATCTGTTCTGACCTGGGGACTATGTCATGATAAAATCACTAGAAAAAGATTCTCTCTCCCCTCGGTGGAAAGGTCTGTACCGGATCCTGATGACAACCCGGACTGCTGTGAAACTGGAAGGATGGCCTGAATGGACACTTACCACCCGCTGCAAGAGGGCTCCACAACCTCTGAACAGGGACCACACAGGGGAAGGCACCACTCTGAACACAGAGGATGAATCCAGATGCTCGCGGCAGCCATCACCATCTGATCTGTCTGACCATCACACTGTGGCTTGCTGGTAAACAGGGCCAAGGGGCAGCACATTTCATAACCCACTGTGATTTGCAGGCCAACACCTTCTTCAAAATGGCCCATGGGTATGCCCAGCAATTTAATCAGACCCGCTGCTGGGTCTGCACTAGGTCCCTGTCCACTCTCACTGGGGGCATTTCCTTAGCCTCAATCCCCTTAAATATCTCTGACATGGCGGAATGGTGCCTGGAACCTGACAGGTCCCCTGAAGTTACCACACTCAAAATACCACCAGCAATGACCAAATATGGGGACAACAGCCCAACCCGCTGGCGGTCTGCAGGTTACCACCTGGAAAAATATAAAGGGTGGTTTTACCCGGCCTACAACCTCTCCCATGAGCCCCCAGCCCTGACTATTGCTGACACTAACACACACGGGCCACCTGCAGGATCCATCTGTTTGAAACACACACAGCCATCTGGATGGGAGGCTGGCTGGAGCCGGTGCAATGACTCCCTGCTCCTAATTCCCACAGCACGCCGATCCGCTGCAGAAGGCAGCATTTTAAACCGACAGGTCCTCAACAGGATCACCCAGAATACCACCTTCCTCACCAGCTGGACAGGGACCCAGACACTCCATCTCCAGACTGACAACGGCACCTATTTTATCTGTGGCCACAAAGCCTACCCCTGGCTGCTGTCGTCCTGGACTGGGAGCTACAATGTTGGGTATGCGGTACCATTCATTTATCACTTCCAGTCCCCTCCCTTCCCAAAGCCCATGCCACGCAGCAGACGAGCCCTCGCTGCCATTGAAGCAGCTCTCTACCTGATGTCACCCCACTCTGCAACCTTACAGTTACAGGTAGAAGCCCACAAACTCGCTGTCACAGTACAGGAGGTGGCAAACTCCACAGGAGACGCATTCGCCCAGCTGAATGTGGAGGCTGTTGCCATCTGTACTGTGACTCTGCAGAACAGGATGGCCCTGGACTACCTACTCACTGTGAAAGAGGGCACGCGCAGAGCCTGACTGCAGGGACCGATAGCCGTCATCGCTATCATTGCCAGGCTTAGAGCGCTAGCCATGGCTATCCGACTGTGCTGTTCACACCAAGTACAATTCTGTCACCATCTGTCCCCCTTACCACTCAGATAGCACAGATCCACTGGGAGAACATCCGTGTCCCTAAAATAGCCTCTCCTGGACCAGACTCGGACACAGAGAGCTGTCTGTCTGATACCGAGACCCCCACCCGACAATCCCCCTGGCTCCGGCTACATTGCCCCTTCTCGTCCCTCCCCTAAGCAAAACAAAAAGAAAAGGGAGGGGAAGTTGTGGAAAAAGATCTGCCACTCTGCCAACCCACAATAGGCCCACAAAAGCAAAATTGGCCAAACTGTACCTTAAACACCCAGAATGCCCATACAGGCTCGCAAACCAAACCTGACAGCACACACGGACAAAGGAATGCACTTCAACCTCACTAACAATGACAGAGCACCGCAGGTATCTCAAAGCCCCAAGGACAGTTTCACAACCCAACAATACCAAAGCCACACAAAGAGCAGGTCAGACAGAGAGGCACCAGCAAAGACTTGCTTCCAGAACAAGAAATGGAAGCACCTCACCACTTCAGAGGAGAAGTTAACACCTACCTGTGAAGAGGAATGGAACCATCGATAGTCAGGATGTTACACTGTGTGAAGGAACAGGACATTCATCTGATAACGGTTTTCCAATTAGCATCCTTGTAACTAGATTACTCCATTTCCAGATACATTGTATATTCCCCATTTCTTAATCAGCCTTATTGTACAGCATTATTATAAAAACTGGTCTCATCCTCAGCTCTTAGAAGATAAATTCTGATCTACCTGTACAGACTGTCAGTTGTCAGCCTAGTCAGTTTCTCTTCCAGTGACATTGCTTGTAATAAAGTGTTTGTCAATTTCACTTTGAACTGTGCTTTGTGATCTCTAACTTATTGGGCAAATTTCTCCGACATGCTATAACAGGGCGACCAGAACTGTACTCAGTACTCTGAAAGTGGTCTTACCAACATGATGTCCCAACTCCTATACACAACGCTGTGAACAATGAAGGCAAGTGTAATGAACGCCTCTTAACCACCCTGTCTACCAATGATGCAACTTTCATAGAACAATGTACCTGAAACCCACCATGTCTCTGTTCTACAACGCAACCCAGGGCCCTATCATTAACTATACAAATCCTGCCCTTCCTTGTTTTAGCAAAATGCAACCCCTCGCTTTTATCCACACCTCTCTCATACACATGCTCTCTCTGAGACACTCACACCCTCTCACAGGCTTCTCCTCCATCACACTCACGCTTCAAGCATGCACACACGCAAACAGACACACGCGCTCTCATGCACACACACTCTCTCATGCATGCACAGGTCTATGGGGTGAATTTGCATTTGCAGATATATTCAATTTTGATCAAAAAGCACACAACCTGCAGGCAGTTGATACATGTAATATTTATAAATTCCTACTTTGGAAATAGAACCAGTCTGATTCAAGATTGGGATACAGACAGACTCAAACCTCACACATTTCATTATTGTCTGAACTGAGATGAAACCTATTTATATAAAACCTTAAGTCATCTCGAGAATCTGACTTCAAAGACTTTCTGGGATTTACACATTAATGAACTAAAACTTGCAACCTATTCTAAAAGACAAAAGACTTCACAACAATCTAGGTTTGTTCAATATATCCGATCAGTTGCACTATACTGTGATCTGTTGCTATAAATTCTGTCTTATGATCCTGTTCCACAGCTTCCTAATGAAGGAGCAACGCTCCGAAAGCTCGTGGTTCCAAATAAACCACTATAACCTGATGTGTGATTTTTTAACTTGATCCAACCCAGTCCATCTCTGGCTCCTCCACATCATTTCTCGTGAAGGCAGCCCACCCCTCCCGGTACTGCCAGTAAACTTTACAATGTTGATGAAACGATGCAGTACCTGTACTCCTTAAAAATTTACAATTTCTAATGATACTAGCTACTCATTCACTGCTCCATCTGATACACGACATTAGAAACTTGGTGCAGGAGGCTGGAAGAAATGAGCAGCTTTAAAACAAAAATCCATCTGGAGCTCAAAGCTTTCAATGAGAGTCTGAGCCCAGCAGTAAGTTCAGGTAACCTTTATCAAGACCCAACTTTGTTACAGCTTCAGATTCCCCCAGCAAAAAGGTGTAGAAAAAGTAGCTTATTTTTTTAAAAACAGCTCAAGGTCAAAGAGTACACAGTCTCCCCACCCCCCACTTTCTTTACTATTAGTCAGCACCAAGTTATCCCTTTGTAATTGGATCCTTGGTACAGCCTTAACCCGTAGGAAGTATTGCCTCACTCAGCAATTTCAACCCAGACCCTGTATCCAAGTGAGTTTCTCCCTGTTCATTTCTGCAGGTGGGGGAGTCAACCACACTGCTCTGGGTCTGGAGTCACATGTAGGCCACCCGGGTAAAGGATGCAGCTGGGACAACTGAGTGAATCCTTTCCTGCAAAGGCAGTTTCCTTTCCTAAAAAGGGCATGAGTGATTCAGATGGGGGATCTCACGCCCCCAACAATGGTTTCATCGTTAGATTCCGAACTCCAGACTTCTGACCGAATTCCAATTCCACCATCTGCCACGACGGGATTCAAACCCAGGGGTCCAGTCGATAATGGGACTCTGCCATTGCTCCTTCAATCCCCCTGCCATGGCACGTGAACTCGCTGGTGCCTCTGCAGATGGGAAGAGCGGGTGAATCCCTTCCCACACTGAGAGCAGGTGAATGGCCACTCCCCAGTGTGGACCCGCTGGTGGGCCAGCAGGGTGGAGGCCTGTGTAAAGCCCTTCCCACACTCAGGGCAGCTGAAGGGTCTCTCCCCCGTGTGGACCCGCTGGTGCTTCAGTCTGTCGGATGAATTGCTGAAGGCTTTCCCGCACTCGGGGCAGGTGAAGGGCCTCTCCCCGGTGTGGATCCGCCGGTGGGTCAGCAAGGTGGAGGCATGGGAAAAGCCCTTCCCGCATTTGGGGCAGCTGAAGGGCTTCTCCCCCGTGTGGACCCGCTGGTGCTTCAGTCTGTCAGAGGAATTACTGAAGGCCTTCCCGCACTCGGGGCAGCTGTAGGGCCTCTCCCCCGTGTGGATCCGCTGGTGCCTCAGCAGGGCGGAGGAATTGCTAAATAACTTCCCACACTCAGGGCAGCTGAAGGGTCTCTCCCCAGTGTGGCCCCGCTGATGCCTCAGCAGGGCTGATGAATTGCTGAAAGCCTTCCTGCACTCGGTGCAAAGGAACGGCCTCTCCCCGGTGTGGACCTGCCGGTGGGTCAGCAGACTGGAGGCCTGGGTAAAGCCCTTCCCGCATTTGGGACAGCTGAAGGGCTTCTCCCCCGTGTGGACCCGCTGGTGCTTCAGTCTGTCAGAGGAATTACTGAAGGCCTTCCCGCACTCGGGGCAGCTGTAGGGCCTCTCCCCCGTGTGGATCCGCTGGTGCCTCAGCAGGGCGGAGGAATTGCTAAATAACTTCCCACACTCAGGGCAGCTGAAGGGTCTCTCCCCAGTGTGGCCCCGCTGATGCCTCAGCAGGGCTGAGGAATTGCTGAAGGCCTTCCTGCACTCGGTGCAAAGGAACGGCCTCTCCCCGGTGTGGACCTGCTGGTGGGTCAGCAGACTGGAGGCCTGGGTAAAGCCCTTCCTGCATTCGGGACAGCTGAAGGGTCTCTCCCCCGTGTGGACTCGTTGGTGCTTCAGCAGGTCAGAGGAATTCCTGAAGGCCTTACCGCACTCTGTGCAGGGGAACGGCCTTTCTCCGGTGTGAGTGCGCCGATGAGTCTCCAGGGCAGACGGGAAATGGAAACTTTTCCCACAGTCACCACACTTACATGGTTTCTCTACGGAGCAGGATCCCTCAGGTTTTTCCATGGCCAAAGCTACGCACAAAAATGTGTGGAGCCCCTCCCTGCCATGAATCCCTCTTTCCAGGCTGAATAACTATTTCTGGCTCCACACTCAGTGCACTGCAACAGTACGGTCTCTCATCCAGTCCCACTGATTCTGAAAACATACAGAAACAGGAACCAAAAAGCTTTGCTCCTTCTCACAGAATCACAGTTGAACATTGTTGCGTTCCCAATGGATTGAGTGACTGTCCGACATTGACATCAAAGTGAGGACTGCAGACACTGGACACTCAGTGTCGAAAAGTGCGGCGCTGGAAAAGTGCAGCAGGTCAGGCAGCATCCGAGGAGCAGGAGAGTCGATGTTTCAAGCATAAGCCCTTCATCTGTTGATTTTGAAACTTCCAAATTCAGATCTTCAAATAATCTGTAAAAAGAGATTACAAAAATCATCACTGTCAGTGCAGGGTAGAAATTCAGAACAAGCAACTCTACTTTCTGCAAAACGTTTTTTTCTTTTGTTACTCCACAAAATTGAAAGTATCATCCCACTTTCTCTCTCTCTCCCCCTCTGTTCTCACTCTGCGCTAATTCTCCTGAAGGTGCTGATTCAGGATCTTACAGGGGCAGAAAAGCAAAAATGTCAAGTCTGACATCTCTCTGAATTTTGGATAACTCCACCTCAAAGTTGATATCTTTCCCAATATTGGAATACTGCTGAGACTGAACAGGTCTGATTTTGGGAAACAAATACTGTGTCAATTCAGGGTGAACCTGCAATGCAGCTTCTTGACGAACAATGAGACACGAAATGGTTAACATCCCCAGGAAGGGGGAGAAAAGGAGACATCAAGGTATTGACACCGACACCAGAGAGAAAGTTAACATGCCGATCAGGTATCCAGAAACAATCTAGGCCCGTTTGCCAGCACTTGGCCCATTTTCCTTTAACCCCTTCCTGTTCATATACCCATCCGGATACCTTTTAAATGTTGTGATTGCACCAGCCTCCACCATTTCCTCTGGCAGCTCATTCCTTACACACACCGCCTTCTGAATGAAAACGTTGCCCCTTTCGTCCCTTTTAAACCTTCCCTTCCCCACCCCACCTGCCCACCATGAACCTATTACCCTTACATTCTGGAGTATCCCATCTCAAGGAAAAGACCTTGACTATTTACCCCATCCATGCCTCTCATGATTTTATCAACTTCAGCCTCCAGCGCGCAAGGGGAAACAGCCCCAGTCTGTTTGGCCTCTCCCTATCACTCAAACCCTCCAACCCTGGCAACATCCTTGTAAATCTTTTCTGAAGCCTTTCAAGTTTCACAACATCCTTCTGATAGGAGTGAGACCAGAACTGCACACAACCTTCCAAACGTGGCTATGGTTCTGCTGAACAATGGCAATTTAATTCCAAAATATTAATTTCTTCATGAGAAGGGAATAATTGGCAATGTAGCTGTAAGAGGCCTCTTGCGGAAGAGTGAAGAACTGAGTGAGAGAACTTTCCATTAAAATGGAGAGGAACAGAGTGATTCTGAGACTGGGGACTTAAATCTAAAGCAAGGAAATTACAATGGCAGCGGCACAAACAGGCCACAACAAATGAAGGAACATTTTTGAAAGAAATGACAAACATTTAAAGAGCACCTGGAGGAACTGCAACAGTTGTCCATTCCTGTCTGAAAAAATAAAACACAGAAGGTGACACAGCCACGGCTAACAAGGGACATGATGGATAGGACTAGATCCAAAGGAGTGGCGTACAAATTGGCTCAAAATAAAGTAGCAGATCTGAAGACTGTGAGCAGTTCAGGTTTCAACAAAAGGATTGGTCAAAAGGGAAAAATGGGGTATGTGAAGAGGAAAATAAAATTAGAGAAAACAATAACAATGAGAACAGACAAAGTTCTCATGTGGAACAAAGAGATGGCAGACCAATTAACCACATATGTTGCTTCTATCAAAACACAGGTAACATCCCATGTTGGGGTACACATGGTCCAATGAGAGCAGAACTGAAGGAAATGAGCAGTTGTGGGGAAGTGGTGTTGGGGAAACTGATGGGATTAAAAGTTTACAAATCCTTGTGCTGGTAACCCACACCCCAAACTATGGTCTGAGGTCATGCAATTGGAAAATCTTGGGCTGATCTTAGCAGAACTGTTTAATGGTAAGGTCCTATGGAGTGTTACTGAACAAAGTGACCTTGGAGTGCAGGTTCATCGCTCCTTGAAAGTAGAGTCATAGATAGATAGGATAGTGAAGAAGGTGTTTGGTATGCTTGCCTTCATCGGTCAGAGTATTGAGTACAGGAGTTGGGAGGTCATGTTGCAGTTGTACAGGACATTGGTTAGGTCACTTTTGGAATATTGTATGCAATTCTGGTCTCCTTCCTATCAGAAGGATGTATGAACCTTGAAAGGATTCAGAAAAGATTTACAAAGATGGTGCCAGGGTTGAGAGATTTGAGCTATAGGGAGAAGTTAAACATGCTGGCGGTTTTCCGTGGAGAGTCGGACGCTGAGGGGTGACCTTATAAAGGTTTATAAAATGATGAGATGCACGGATAGAATAAATAGACAAAGTCTTCTTGCTGGATGGGGGTAGTTGATAACTCTAGAACATTGGTTTAGGGTGCGAGGGGAAAGATTTAAAGGAGATGTAAGCGGCAATTTTTTCATGCAGAGAGTGGTAAGTGTATGGAATGAGCTGCTGGAGGAAGTGGAGAAGGGTAGTGCAATTGCAACATTTAAAAGGCATCTGGATGGGTATGTGAACAGGAAGGGTTCGGAGGGATATGGGCTGGGTGCTGGCTCAAGTTATCCCTCCTCCTGCATTGAATTTCAAATCCATCTTCATCATGTCTTTCCTCCACTCCTGGCATTCTCTTTTCTCCTGTCTACAAACTGAAAATAACATCAACACATCAATGCTCTCCTGGTCACTGCGATCTTGGAAGTACCCAGTTTCTGTTCCAGCGCCACAAATGATCAGATTCATTCACCTCAAATTCACAGTCCGCCTTCGTGTCATTCTAGATGTCTCTCTCTCTCTCCCCCACTCCCTTTTCCTGTTTTAAGGCCACACAGACCAAGCTCAGGGCCAGGTCTCTCAGAGTGAAATGAGGAAATTCTAGTTGAATGACACCAACTGTCACTTCTCTCCCGGAAATGACAGCTGATGGTGCCCTCACCAAGATGGCCGCCCGCGCTCCCCGCCCCAAGTCAACATGCGCCTTATCCTTACAAAGATGGCGCCCTGTTGCCCGGGCAACACGAGAGCTCCTTCGGTGGTGAAGTGGGCCTGGGGAGGCTTTATTCACGGCCTCAGGCCTCGCCCTCGGAGTTTATAAACTCCCCAGTCTCCCTCCTCCCGCGGTTCCCAATCCTACCCTGTCTCACTGTCTCCTCTCCCCGGGATGTTCCTGAAACCTGGTCCTGTTCTGAAGAAGGATCACCGGACCCGAAACGCCTCCTCGATTTCTCCCGACACGAGCTGCCGGACCTGCTCAGCTTTTCCAGCGGTTTCTGTTCCTGTTCCTTCAGCCGCCGGCGCCATTTCTCTCTCGCACTCAGTAACTTTGCCTCACCGCACGCATGCGCACAGGCAGGGCCCTATAGAGAGGTTTCTAGATTGCATGGGATCGTGGGAACTGAAGGTGCCATTAATGTCGTGAAATCCAGTATCCCATATGCCCTCTTCACTGTCCTATTCACGTGTTCATGAAGTTAATGAAGAAGGGCTCATACCCGAAACGTCGATTCTCCTGCTCCTTCGATGCTGCCTGACCTGCTGCGCTTTTCCAGCAACACATTTTCAGCGCCGATCTCCAGCATCTGCAGTCCTCACTTTCTCCTCCTTAATGAAGTACACGTCAGGGGTAAATCATTCATCGATTTTAGATTTATACATTGAGTGGAACACTACAGGTGTTTAACTCTAAACTCTAGTTCCAATTCAGTGTCAGTATAATCGCTTTTTATCTGCTCTAAAATAAGCATCGAATCAATGCACTCCATCTGATCCTTCTTAACGTTGATTTTCTTTAGTTTGCAGATTCCAACACTGTTTCAATAATTTATTAAAATCTACTTCTGGTAAATGGGCGTCACTGGCTGGCCAGCATTTGGTTCTCCTTGAGAATGTGGTGGTGAGCTGCCTTCTTGAACCGTTGCAGTCCAAACCCTGTACGGTGACCCACAGCATCTTGAGGGAAGGAATTCCAGGATTTGGACCAGTGACACTGAAGAAACATTTCCAAGTGAAGATGGTGAGTGGCTTGGAGGGGTACTTGCAAGAGGTTGTGTTCCCAGGTACCTGTTTTCCTGGTCCGTCCAGATGGAAGTGGTTGTTAGTTTGAAAGGCAATTTGTAAGGTGCTTTGGTAAATTTTTGCAGTGCATCTTGTAGGTACTACACACTACTGCTTCTGAACAGTGGATATGGTACCAATCAAGCAGGCAACATTGACCTGGATAGTATGAAGCGTTTCAAATACAGTTGAAGCTGCAACCCCATCCAAGCTAGTGGGGAGTATTCCATTACACTGCTGACTTGTGGCATGCAGAAGTTGGAACAGGTTTTGGAGAGTCAGGAGGTGAGTTACTCACTACAATATTTCTGGCCTCTGACCTGCTCTTGTAGCCACGGTGTATATATGGTTCATCTAGTTGAGTTTCTGTTCAATGGTTAAACCCCAAGGATGTTGATCGTGGGGTATTTAGTGACAGTAACATTGTTGATATCACAGGTCAGTGGTCAGATTATCTCTTTTGGGGATGAGTCATTCTGTGACATTTGCATGGCATTCATGTTACTTGCCACTCATCAGCCCATTGGATATGGTTAAGATCTTGTAGCATTTCAAACTGAACTGCTTCAGTTTGTGGGGAGTTGTTTATAGTGCTGAACATCTGCAATTATTGCGACATCTCCACTTCTGAACTTATGATGGAGGAAGGTCATTGATGAAGATGGTTCGGCCTATGAACTCCTGCAGAGTTGTCCTGAAGTCGAGATGACTGACCTCCACAAATCATAGCCATCTTTCCATGTGCTAGGTATGACTTAACAATTAAGACATATAAAGCTAATTGAAGGAATAGGTCTGAGACAACCCTCTTCAGGGTGTCTCCAGTGCAGGTTTTTCTGTTCTCGAAACAATCTGATAAATGTTGACATTCATCAGCCTTTTGATCTTGGCAGTTTCCATTCTCTCCAACATTTGTTTCACGTTAGCAAGTTGAATTCTTCTGCATTTTTCAGGAAAATGTTTTACAGAAGGTAACATTCTTAATATCTGTGTAATATTCCGTGGGAAAACTGTCTATAGTCCACCAGTTGGAGAATATTTCTCTGAAAAGGTTTGTCAAATGCCCTGCTTCCACAAGACCCAGTGTTCCCAAAGTTGAAGTACTTTTAACAGCCCCTTTATATTTTCCAGAATTCCCATGATAGGAGACATGTGCCACTTGTACCCACCACAAATCTCCTGAAACTGGGTGCGCTACAAAAGTCAAGCAGGAAGATTATCAGTAAAAAGGTCTGGTTTCAATCACAGAGTTATAGACATCTAGAGACACACTGCACGGAAACAGATCCTTTGGTTCAACTCATCCATGCTGACCAGATGTCCCAAGCTGACCCAGTCCCAAGTTCCAGCCTTTGGCCCATATCCCTCCCAGTTGCCTTTTAAATATTGTAATTGTACCCATCTCCACCACTTCCCTGGCAGCTTGTTCCACACACACACACACACACACACCACCCTCTGCATAAAAAAAATTGTCCTTGAGGTCACTTATTCCTTTCTTGCTACCCACAGCACCTCTTCTCTGTTCCCCACCACCCTCAGCACCCCTGTCCATCCACAGCGCCTCATGTCCATTCCCACCCTGCCACCCACAGTGCCCCATGTCCATTTCCCTCTCCCCACCCTCTGCCCACCCATCCATCCTCTCTCTCTCCCCTCACCCTCCACTCTCCATCTCTCTCTGTTCCCTGTCTATTCTCTCTCTCCACCAATTCTCTGCTGTCCATTCTTCCACTGCCCTCACCCTCTCCTTGCCACTCATTCTCTCTCTCCACCCACCCTCTGTCCCCGTCCATTCTCCCCTCACATTCTGCACCCCACACCATTCTCTCTTCTGCCCCCCCCCCCAACACTCTACTCCCACATTCTCCCTCTCAGACCCTTCCCCCCCATTCTCTGGGTCCCCCACACTCAGCCCCGCAGGCCTTTCTCTCCCCCCAAGTCCTTCTCCTCTCCCTCACCCTCTGCTCCCCTGTCCATTCTCTCTCTCTCTGTTCTCCACAGCTCCACCCAGCCCCCGTCCATTCTCTCTCTATTCTCCCCAGCCTCCGTCCATTCTCTTTCTGTTCTTCCAAGCCCCACCCTAGAGCCCCCATCAATGAGAGGAAGGTGGCAGGGAGGAGGAGGAGCTAGAAAGATAGGGAGCTTATTTGAAATTGAGTTCCCCAATGTTGAGTCCTCCCAACTCTATGCAGCCCGGGCGGAATTGTTCCTCCAATTTGCAGTTTGAGTCGTTGTGGAAAGGGAGGAGGCCAAAGATGGTTATGTCAGAAAGGGAGTGGGAAGGGGAATTAAAATGGCTGGTGACCGGGAGGTCCAGTCAGCCTCTGCGGGCCCAGGTACGATGCTCGGTGAACTGTTCCCCAAGTCTCCCCGATGTAGAGAAGTTCACAATTGGCAAACACATGACAAATGCAGTACCACAATGTAAAATTATAGCTTCTGCTGTGAAAAAAAAGCAGAAAGGAGGTGTATTGTTTAAATGGTGATGTATTGGGATGTGGAGCAAGTGAGGATTGCAGATGCTGGAGATCAGAGTCGAAAAGTGTGGCACTGGAAAAGCACAGCAGGTCAGGCAGCATCCAAGGAGTAGGAGAGTTGATGTTTTGGGCATGAGCCCTTCATCAGGAATGATGTGTGAATGTACAAAGGGGGCTCAGCGTCATTCCACACCAGTCAGTACCAGTTGTCAGATAGATGCAGCAAACAATCAGCAAGGCCAGTGATATGTTAACAAGACGAATTGAGTTCAGAAGTAGGGATGTCTTCCTGCAGTTAGGGGGTCATTGAATGTATTCAAGGCTGAGTTCGTCTGATTTTGAACAACAAAGAAGTGGATGTTTATGGGGGAAGGCAAGGAAATGGTTTTAGAACAGTTTCAGTCCAACTAGTCCATCCTGACGATGTTCTCAATCTAAATTAGTCCCAGCTGCCTGTGTTTGGCCCATATCCCTCCAAACATTTCCTATTCATGTACTTGTCCAAATTTCTTTGAAACATTGTTACGTTTCCTGCATCCTTCCTCTGGACATTTATTCCACACACAAACCGCGCTCTGTGTTTTTTTTTAAAACTGGTGCCCCTCATGTCTTTTTAAAATCTTTCTCCACTCACCGTCAAATTTTGCTCCCCAATCTTGAAACCACCCCAGAGAAAGAAGACCCACCGTTCACTTCATCTATATCTTTCATGATTTTATAAATCTCTATATGGTCACCTCGCAACCTGCTGTGCTCCAGTGAAAAAGTCCCAGCCTATCCACTTAGATGTAGTTAGATTCATATCCAGCTATGATCTGTTCAATGCTGGTGCAGGCTCCAAAGACCAAATGGCCGACTTCTGTTCCCACTTCTCTTACTGTGTCCAGGACAGCAAAAGACTATAAGACATAGGAGCAGAAAGTAGGCCATTCAGCCCATCAAGTCTGCTCATACCATTCAATTGTGACTCATAGGTTTCTCAATCCCATCCTCTTGCTTTCTCTCCATAACCCTCGATTCCCTTGGTACTCAAGAACATGTGTCTCAGTCTTAAATATACTCAGTGACCTAGGCTCTGCAACCTTCTGTGGCAATGAATTCCATAGATTCACCACTATCTGGCTGAAGAGGTTGATGTTTATCTATGTTCTAAAAGGCCTTCTCTTTACTCTGAGGCTGTGTCCTCGGGTCCAAGTCTCTCGTACCAACGGAAACATCTTCCCAACGTCCACTGTATCCAGGCCATTCAGTATTCTGTGTGTTTTAATTAGATCTCTCCTGAGTGTGGGCCTGTTAGTCAGCATGAAACAGAACCTTCAGGATGAGGTACAACAGACATTAGGTTTGGCAAATGGAAAGAGAGTATGTGGGATGGAGATTTTCAGCTTCTAGGGAATAAGAGAGGAAAGAGAGTTCATTATAAATTAGAATTGTTCAGGTGGGCCAATGGGCCAAGGAGTGGCAGATGGAGATAATTTAGAGAAATGAGAGGTGTTGCATTTTGCAACTGTATAAGACATTGTTTCGGCCACTTTTGGAATACTGTGTTCAGTTCTGGTCTCCCTGCTATAGCAAAGAGGTTGTGAAACTTTGGAAGTGGTTGGAGAAGATTTACAAGGCTGTTGCCATGCTTGTGACCTACAGTGAGAGGCTGAAGAGGCCAGGGATATTTTCCCTGGAGAATTGGAGGCTATGGGGGTGATCTTATAGATGTTTATGAGGGGCATGGATAGGGTAAATACCCAAGCACTTTTTGCCAGGGTAGGGGAGTCTAAAACTAGAGGGCATATGTTTGAGGTGAGAGGGGAATGATTTAAAAGGGACGTGACCGGCAAGGTTTTCATGCAGAGGATGGTGCAAGTGTGTAACAAACTACCAGATAATGACAACATTTAAAAGGCATCTGGATAGGTACATGAATAGGAAGGATTTAGAGGGATATGGGCCAAATGCGACGAGGTTAATTTCGGATATTTGGTTGGCATGACAAGCTGGGCCGAAGGGTCTGTTTCCATGCTTTATAACTCTCATCAGCTTTGCTGAAAGCAGAAGAGTCAGAGCACTTTCAGAGCAGCTTTCAAAGATGTTTTGCCCTTACTGGGAGCAATAGGCAATAGGTGCAGGAGTAGGCCATTCTGCCCTTCGAGCCTGCACCACCATTCAATATGATCATGGCTGATCATCTTTAATCAGTATCCTGTTCCTGCCTTATCTCCATAACCCTTGATTCCACTATCCTTGAGAGCTCTATCCAATTCTTTCTTAAATGAATCCAGAGACTGGGCCTCCACTGCCCTCTGGGGCAGAGCATTCCACACAGCCACCACTCTCTGGGTGAAGAAGTTTCTCCTCATCTCTGTCCTAAATGGTCTACCCCGTATTTTTAAGCTGTGTCCTCTGGTTCAGCACTCACCCATCAGCGGAAACATATTTCCTGCCTCCAGAGTGTCCAATCCTTTCATAATCTTATATGTCTCAATCATATCACCTCTCAGTCTTCTAAACTCAAGGGTATACAAGCCCAGTCGCTCCAGTCTTTCAGTGTAAGGTAGTCCCGTCATTCCAGGAATTGACCTCGTGAACCTACGCAGCACTCCCTCAATAGCCCGAATGTCTTTCCTCAAATTTGGAGACCAGAACTGCACACAGTACTCCAGGTGTGGTCTCACCAGGGCCCTGTACATCTGCAGAAGCACCTCTTTGCTTCTATTTTTTTCTCTTTTTTTTCGGGTGGCCAGTGAACACTCCTGTTTTTTGTTTTTTTTTCTTTTATCTCCTGTTTTTTTTTTCCCCCCGACACTACCACCTAAGTGCGGTAGTGCTTATTTTATCCCCAGCACCCATGGTGTGTGTGTGCAGGTGTGAGACATAGTGGAAGACACAAAGTGCACCAATCTTTATTCAATTTCCACCACCAGGAAGATAGGAAAACACCCGGGTGGCCAGTGACAAACACTGCCCTTCACATCAGAGGGCAGTGCTGTGTGATCAAAACAGTGAAGGGGAGGGTAGGTACTAAATCAAAATAGAATTGGAGGGAGAAATGATGCACTCCACTCCCTGCGGTGCCCACCTCTCCCTGAACAACTCCAGGGTGTTGGTGGACACCGCGTGCTCCTTCTCCAAGGACACCCAGGCTCTAACGTAACCGCGGAAGAGGGGCAGGCAGTCAGCGCTAACGACCCCCTCCACGGCCCGCTGCCTGGACCTGTTGATGGCCAGTTTGGCCAGGCCCAGGAGCAGACCCACGAGGAGGTCTTCAGACCTGCCCTCCCTCCTCCGTACCGGGTGCCCAAAGATCAGGAGCGTGGGACTGAAGTGCAGCCAAAAACAGAGGAGAAGGTTTTCAAGGAAATCAAAAAGGGAGTGCAAATGCCCACACCCAATATACACGTGGTCCACGGACTCCACAGCGCCACAGAACAAGCAGTTGGGCTGGGAGTCCGTGAACCACCGCAATCTGCGGTTGCAGGGGACTGCTGCGTGCAGCACCCTCCACCCCAGATCCCCGAGAGAAAGGGGGAGGACTCCCGCATAGAGAGCCCTCCACTGGGGATCCCCACCGCCCGGTGGCAAATGGGCACGCCAAGGCGTGTCTGGACGGTGAATGAGGGAGAAGAGGTGGACGGTGTGCAGCAGCAGTCTATACATGGCTCTCCTTTTCACCTCCCTAAACGAAACAAAATTAAAATTTCGGAGGCGGCTCAGGTTGTGGGGCCTCTTTGCTTCTTTTTTTTTTTTCTTTTTTTTCTTTTGACACTGACCCAGTTAGCGCAGAGTGCTAAAGTGAGCAGAACCCCTGACACTCCTATTTATTTATTTATTTATTTATTTATTTTCCTCTTTTTAACCCCGACACTACCACCTAAGTGCGGTAGTGCTTATTTTAACCCCAGCACCCATGATGTGTGTGTGCAGGTGGGAGACACAGTGAGAGACACAAGGTGCACGAATCTTTATTCAAATTCCACCACCAGGAAGATAGGAAAACACCCGAGTGGCCAGTGACAAACACTGCCCTTCACATCAAGGGACAGTGCTGTGTGATCAAAAACAGTGAGGGGAAGGGTAGGGACTAAATCAAAATAGAGTTGGAGGGAGAAATGATGCACTCCACTCCCTGCGGCGCCCACCTCTCCCTGAACAACTCCAGGGTGTTGGTGGACACCGCCTGCTCCTTCTCCAAGGACACCCGGGCCCTAACGTAACCGCGGAAGAGGGGCAGGCAGTCAGCGCTAACGACCCCCTCCACGGCCCGCTGCCTGGACCTGTTGATGGCCAGTTTGGCCAGGCCCAGGAGCAGACCCACGAGGAGGTCTTCAGACCTGCCCTCCTTCCTCCGTACCGGGTGCCCAAAGATCAGGAGCGTGGGACTGAAGTGCAGCTAAAAACAGAGGAGAAGGTTTTTAAGAAAATCAAAAAGGGAGTGCAAACGCCCACACCCAATATACACGTGGTCCACGGACTCCACAGCGCCACAGAACAAGCAGTTGGGCTGGGAGTCCGTGAACCACCGCAACCTGCGGTTGCAGGGGACTGCTGCGTGCAGCACCCTCCACCCCAGATCCCCGAGAGAAAGGGGGAGGACTCCCGCGTAGAGAGCCCTCCACTGGGGATCCCCACCGCCCGGTGGCAAATGGGCACGCCAAGGCGTGTCCGGACGGTGGATGAGGGAGAAGAGGTGGATGGTGTGCAGCAGCAGTCGATACAGGGCCTTTCTCTTCACCTCCCTAAACGAAACAAAATTAAAATTTCAGAGGCGGCTCAGGTTGTGGCGCCTCTTTGCTTCTATTTTTTCTTTTTTTTCTTTCTTCTTTTTTTTCTTCTTTTTTTCTTTTTTTTACTTTTTTTTTAATTTTAACCCCCACACTACCACCTAAGTGCGGTAGTGCTTATTTTATCCCCAGCACCCATGGTGTGTGTGTGCAGGTGTGAGACACAGTGAAAGACACAAGGTGCACGAATCTTTATTCAATTTCCACCACCAGGAAGATAGGAAAACACCCGAGTGGCCAGTGACAAACACTGCCCTTCACATCAAAGGACAGTGCTGTATGATCAAAACAGTGAAGTGGAGGGTAGGGACTAAATCAAAATAGAATTGGAGGGAGAAATGATGCACTCCACTCCCTGCGGCGCCCACCTCTCCCTGAACAACTCCAGGGTGTTGGTGGACACCGCGTGCTCCTTCTCCAAGGACACCCGGGCTCTAACGTAACCGCGGAAGAGGGGCAGGCAGTCGGCCCTAACGGCCCCCTCCACGGCCCGCTGCCTGGACCTGTTGATGGCCAGTTTGTCCAGGCCCAGGAGCAGACCCACGAGGAGATCTTCAGACCTGCCCTCCTTCCTCCGTACCGAGTGCCCAAAGATCAGGAGCGTGGGACTGAAGTGCAGCCAAAAACAGAGGAGGAGGTTTTTAAGAAAATCAAAAAGGGAGTGCAAACGCCCACACCCAATATAGACGTGGTCCACAGACTCCACAGCGCCACAGAACAAGCAGTTGGGCTGGGAGTCCGTGAACCACCACAACCTGCGGTTGCAGGGGACTGCTGCGTGCAGCACCCTCCACCCCAGATCCCCGAGAGAAAGGGGGAGGACTCCCGCGTAGAGAGCCCTCCACTGGGGATCCCCACCGCCCGGTGGCAAATGGGCACGCCAAGGCGTGTCCGGACGGTGGATGAGGGAGAAGAGGTGGATGGTGTGCAGCAGCAGTCGATACAGGGCCTTTCTCTTCACCTCCCTAAACGAAACAAAATTAAAATTTCGGAGGCGGCTCAGGTTGTGGGGCCTCTTTGCTTCTATACTCAATCCCTCTTGTTCTGAAGGCCTGCATGCTATTAGCCTTCTTCACTACCTGCTGTACCCGCATGCTTACCTTCATTGACTGGTGTACAAGAACACCCAGATCTCTTTGAACTGCCCCTTTACCTAAATTGATTCCATTTAAGTACTAATATGCCTTCCTGTTCTTGCCACCAAAGTGGATAACCATATATTTATCCACATTAAACTGCATCTGCCATGCATCTGACCACTCACCTCACCTGTTCAGGTCACCTGTAATCTCCTAACATCCTCCTCACATTTCACCCTGCCACCCAGCTTAGTATCATCAGCAAATTTGCTAATGTTATTACTAATACCATCTTCTATATCATTAATATATATTGTAAAAAGCTGCGGTCCCAGCACTGATCCCTGCGGGATCCCACTGGTCACTGCCTGCCATTCCAAAATGGAGCCGTTTATCACTACTCTTTGTTTCCTATCAGTCAACCAACTTTCAATCCAAGTTGCCCCCAATACCATGCACCCTAATTTTGCTCATTAACCTTCTATGTAGGACTTTATCAAAAGCTTTTTGAAAGGCCAGGTACACTACATCTACTGGATCTCCCTCGTCCATCTTCAGAGTTACATCCTCAAAAAATTCCAGAAGATTAGTCAAGCATGATTTCCCTTCGTAAATCCATGCTGACTCTGACCTATCCTGTTACTACTATCCAGATGTGTCGTAATTTCATCCTTTATAATAGACTCCAGCATCTTTTCCACCACTGAGGTCAGACTAACTGGTCTATAATTTACTGCTTTCTCTCTCCCACCTTTCTTAAAAAGTGGTACAACATTAGCCACCCTCCAATCCGCAGGAACTGATCCCGAATCTATCGAACTCTGGAAAATAATCACTAACGCATCCACGATTTCTCGAGCCACCTCCTTCAGTACCTTGGGATGTAGACCATCAGGCCCCGGGGACTTATCAACCTTCAGACCTAACAGTCTCTCCAACACCAAATTATGGCAAATATAAATTCCCTTAAGTTCAGGTCCTTCAGCCACTGTTACCTCAGGGAGACTGCTTGTGTCTTCCCCAGTGAACACAGATCTGAAGTATCAATTCAATTCTTCTGCCATTTTTTTGTTCCCCGTAATATATTCCCCTGTTTCTGTCTTCAAGGGCCCAATTTTAACCTTAACCATTTTTTTGCCTTTCACTTATCTAAAAAAGCTTTTGCTATCCTCCTTTATGTTTTTGGCAAGTTTACCTTCGTACCTCATTTTTTCTTTGTGTATTTCCTTCTTAGTTATCCTCTGTTGTTCTTTAAAAGCTTCCCAGTCCTCCATTTTCCCACTTATCTTTGCTATGTTATACTTTTTCTCTTTTAACTTTATATGTTTCTTAACTTCCCTCGTCAGCCATGACCACCTATGCCTCCTCCTAGGATCTGTCTTCCTTTTTGGAATGAACTGATCCTGCATCTTCTGCATTATACACAGAAATATCTGCCATTGTTCCTCCACTGTCATCCCTGCTAAGGTATTGCACCATTGAACTTTGGCCAGCTCCTCCCTCATAGCTCCATAGTTCCCTTTATTCAACAGAAATATTGTCACTTCCGATTGTACCCTCTCCTTCTCAAATTGCAGATTGAAGCTTATTGTATTATGGTCACTACTTCCCAATGGCACCTTCACTTCGACGGCCCTGATCAATTCTGGTTCATTGCACAGAACAAGTTACAGTGAAATCTTTAATTTATGGGACAGCAACTGAGTGAATGAGTACATCCAGAATTTTAGTGGAAAGTGGGAATTCATTGCACTGTGGGGATGAAGTGCTTTAAGGTTTACCGCAGTAAGTACAGTGTGCTGAGTGGGGAGCTGAGTGAAGGGTTAGGTGGGTTCTTGTTTTAAACTGCTCATTTCTTTCAGCCTCCAGCATTGTATTTCCACTGCTGTACATCAGAAGGAGTGAATCAGTCACTGTTATCATTAGAAACCTTACGGTTTCAATACCTCATTGTTTCCTGAACATTATAAAGTTTACTGACAGCAGCGGGGTTTAGGCTGTGTTCACTGTAAACGATTAAGCAGACAAATAACACACATACGAGAGGGCAGGGTGGGACTTGTCTTTTGATTTGGTGGAAGGTGGGAGGTTCTGCGCGCTGTGATCCGGGGCAAACACGACTGCAGTAAATCATTCAATCTCTACAGTGTGTAAGTAGGCCATTCAACCCCTCTGAAGAGCATGCCTTCCCGACCCACGCCCACCAGCTCCCTGCCCTGCCTAGTAGTTCTTGCTGGGGGATGAGACTCGGCCATAAAATTAGGGGGAGTTGATTTAAGGTAGAGATGAGGAGGAGCTGTTTTTCCCGGAGAGTAGTTAATCTGTGAAGGGTGAGGGTGGATTGGCCATGCTAAATTACCCATAGTGCCCAGGTATGGGCAGGTGAGGTCTATTCGGGGGGTAAATATCGGGCAGGAGGGGAAAGGGGAATGGATGTGGGTGGGTTACCCTTCGGAGGGTCGAGGTGGTCTCATTGGGCCGGGTGACCTGCTTCTACATTGTGCGGATTCTCTGAAGGGAAAGGATTTTTGCAAACTGTGCAGGGCAGGGCGGGCCGTCAATCCGGAGCAGGCGCAGTGCGGAGTCGCCGTTCGCCCCGCCCCTTCGTCTCGTCACGCCCCGTCTCGCACGCCGTCACTCGACACTTGCTGCTCCCACTGTCCCGGCCGCGCTTCGTCTCTGTACCCGCCTCTCCCTCCACCCAGTCGCCCCGCCCCTGACCGTCGCTCCGCCCCCTCCTCCCCTTCCTGTGTCTCCCTCCGCCGCCTCGACCCATCGATGACGTCACAAAGCGGAAGTGGCACTGCTCGTTTCAGAGTAAAACCCTTTCGCTGAGCAACTCTTCAATCTAAGAGGGAGAAAATCTGTTCACTGGTAGCAACTGGAGTGAATCCTGGGAGGGCGCAGACTCTGCAAACTCAGGTATGTGTCTTAATTGCCCGGGTGAGGAGGGACAGAAGGATAGGGTGGGGCTGTTTCCCCAGCCCGCGCCAGAATCTTAGGGGTAACCTTATAGAGTTTTATAAAATCAAAAGGAGCATGGATAGGGTAAATAGACATGGTCTTTTCCTTGGTCCAGAACTAGAGGGTGATTGGTTTAGGGTGAGGGCGGCGGGGGAGGGGGCGTGGAAATTTAAAAGAGACCTAAGGAGGCAACTTTTTCACGAGGTTTGGGCGGATGTGAATGTGTGTACGGAATGACCTGCCAGAGAAAGTAGTGGAGGCTGGTACAATCACAGCATTTAAAAGGCATTTGGACGGGTGTATCAATACGAACGGTTCAGAGGGCCAGGGAACACGTGCTGGCAAAGGTGACTAGATTAATTTAGGATATCTGGTCAGCACAGAAGAGTTTGACTGAAGTGCCTGTGCCTGTTTCTGTGTGTATATGACTCTGGCTTTCCACTAACGTTTGCCACGTCTGTCTATTTAGTTTCTCTCTCTGGTGTCGGTGTTGATACCTTGGTGTCTCATTATGCTCCCCTTCCCGGGGACATTAACCATTTCTTGAGGTTGTTCCTCAAGAAGCTGCATTGCAGGTTCATCCTGAATTGGCACACTTTATTTTGCTTTCCAAATCAGACCTGCTCACTCTCAGCATTATGCCAATGACGTGAAAGATATTAACTTTCAGGTGGAGTTTCAGAGAGATAAGTCTTGACGTTTTTGCTTTTCTGCTCCTGTAAGATCCTGAATCAGCACCTTCAGGAGAATTAGTTAAAGTGGAGTGAGAACAGAGGGGGAGAGAGAGAATGGAATGGCGCTTTCAATTTTGTCGAATAATAAAAGAAAAGAATGTTCTCCAGAAAGCAGAATTGCTTGTTCTGAATTTCTACCCTGGACTGACAGTGATGGCTTTTATATTCTCTTTTTACAGCGTTTGAAGATCTGAAGATAGAAGTTTCAAAATCAACTGTAACATCAACTCTCCTGCTCCTCGGATGCTACTTGATGTGCTGTGAATTTTCAAGTGCCGTGCTTTTTGACAGTGACTCTCCAGAGACAGCAGTCCTCACTTTGGTGTCAATGTCTGACGGTCACTCAATCCATCAGGACCACAACGATTTTTGACTGCGATTCTGTGAGAAGGAGCAAAGCTTTTTGGTTCCTGTTCGAGTACATTTCCAGTATCAGTGGGACTGGATGAGAGACCTACTGTTGCAGTGCACTGAGTGTGGAGCGTGTAACAGCTATACCGCCTGTTAAGAGGAAATCACGGTGCGAAGGGGCTCTACATGCGTTTGTGTGCGGCTGAAGCTTCGGCCATGGAAAAACCTGAGGAATCCTGCCCTGTGGAGAAACCATGGAAGTGTGGTGACTGCGGGAAAGGCTTCTATGTCCCATCTGCCCTGGAAACTTATCGGCGCAGTCACACCAGAGAGAGAGGCCCTTCAGCTGCCCTGAGTGTGGGAAGGGCTTTACCCAGGCCTCTGCCCTGCGGACTCACCAGCGGGTCCACACAGGGGAGAGGCTGTTCCCGTGTCCCGAGTGCGGGAAAGCCTTCAGCAATTCCTTCAACCTCCAGACACACAGGCGACTCCACACTGGTGAGAGGCCGTTTTCTTGCTCCGAGTGCAAGAAGGCATTCAGACATTCCTCTGACCTGCTGACCCACTGGCGGGTCCACACGGGGGAAAGGCCCTACAGCTGCCCCGAGTGTGGGAAGGCCTTCAGCAATTCCTCCCACCTGCTGACTCACCAGCGGGTCCAAACTGGGGAGAGGCCGTTCACCTGCCCCAAGAGCGGGAAGAGATTTAGTCAGGTGAGCAACTTGTGGAAGCACCAGCGTCTCCACACTGGGGAGAAGCCCTTCAGCTGCCCCGAGTGCAGGAAGGCCTTCAGCAATTCCGCCACTCTGCTGACCCACCGGCGGATCCATATGGGGGAGAGGCCATTCCCCTGCACAGAGTGCGGGAAGGCCTTCAGCAATTCCTCCATCCTGCTGAGACACCAGAGGGTTCACACAGGGGAGTGGCCCTTCAGCTGCCCTGAGTGCAGGAAGGGGTTCAGCGATTCCTCCAATCTCCAGACCCACCAGCGGATCCACACTGGGGAGAAGCCCTTCGGCTGCACAGAGTGTGGGAAGGCCTTCATCCGATCCTCCCATTGTGGAGGCACCAACGAGTTCATGTGCCATCGCAGGATGATTGAAGGAGCAACAACCGAGTGCCATTAGGGACTGGACTATCAACCCAGTTCCTGGGACTCCTGAGTTTGAATCCAGCCGCGGCAGATGACGGAATTGGAATTCGGTCAGAAATCTGGTGTTCAGAATCTGATGATGAAACCGTTTTTAGGGTGGGGTGAAATTGCTGAGTGAGGCAATACTTCCTCCAGGTTATGGCTGTACCAAGGATCCAATTACAAAGGACAACTTGGTGATGACCAACCGTAAAGAAAGTGAGGTAGGATCGGTGTGAGAAGTATGCACGCTTGACCTTGAGCTGTTTAAAAAGCAGCTACTTTTTCTACACCTTTTTGCTGGAGGGATCTGAAGCTTTAACAAAGTTGGGTCACAATAAAGATTACCTGAACTTACCGCGGGCTCAGACTCTCATTGAAAGCTTTGAGCTCCAAGAGGTTTTTGTTTTAAAGCTGCTTATTTCTTTCGGCCTCCTGCTCTAAGTTTTCAATGTTGTGTATCGGGTGGAGCAGTGAATGGGTAGCTAGTATCATTAGAAGTTGTAAATTTTTCAGGAGTGCAGGTACTGTGTTGTTTCATTGGCATTGTAAAGTTTACTGGCAGCACTGGGAGGTATGGGCTGTGTTCACTAGAAACGATGGGGAGGTGCCAGTATTGGACTGGGGTGGATAAAGTTAAAAATCACACAAGACCAGGTTATAGTCCAACAGATTTATTCGGAAGCACGAGCTTTCAGAGTGCCGGTCCTTCCACAGTGGAGCAGGATCATAAGACACAAATCTTATAGCAAAATTCATAGTGTCATGCAACTGATGCCTTTTAGAATGGGTTGCAGGTTTCGGTTCATTAATATGTAAATCCAAGAACAACATCTAAGTCATCATCTTGAGATGACTTATGGTTTCATATTTTTTTAAAAAAGTGACATCTCAGCTCACACAATACATTAAAGTTGTGAGGTTCGAGTCTATCAGTATCCCAATCTTGAATCAGACTAGTTCTGTTTTTAAAGTAGGAATATATAAAATATTACATGGATCGACTGCCTGTAGATTGTGTGCTTTGTGAGCAAAATTGAAAGTGTCTGCAAATATAATTCTGCCAATACAAATTCACTCCATAGAGATGTGTGTGTGTGCATGTGAGTTTGTGTGTGAGAGTGCATGTAAGAGTGTGTGCATGCTTGGTAAAGTGTGAGTGTGATGGAGTATAAGTCTGAGAGTGTGTGAGCATGTTAGGGTGTGCGTATATGAGAGAGGTATGAATAAAAGCAAGGGATTGAATTTTACTAAAACGAGGAAGGACAGGACTTGTATATTTAAAACAGAGACCTGGGAGGGTTCAGATACATAGTTATGCAACCTGCAAAGAACTGGTAGACTGGATGGTTAAGAAGGCATTTAGCACCATTGCCACCCAGACCCACCCCCTTACTTCATATTTCTCATAGCTAATCCACCCTACCTTGCATATCCTGAACAATAAGATTAATTTAGCATGGCCAATCCAGCCTAACCTACACCGTAATCTAAAAACTACCTTCTCAAGAATGTAATTTAAATGCACAACATTTCTAAGAAAAATGTCCGTCTGACTCAACACTGGGACCCAAACAGAATTCACACCTATTGTTAGAAAAGCTGTGCATTTGAATGACTTTCTTGAGAAGGTAATTAAAAACAAGTTCTGGAATTAACATGCCAAAGAGCAGAAACCCATTCTAAAAGATGAAAGATTTAATCTAAAATTGTTTAATATATCACATCTCCATGACACTGGACTCCTTTGGCTATAAATGCCATGATCATGATCTCATTCTCCACAACCAACCTGATAAAAGTGCGGTGCTCCAAACGTTAGGGTTTCAATAAATCTGTTGGTTTATAACCTGGTGTTGTGAGATTTTTAACTTTGTCCAAGGAAACACGTGTTGTGGGACTGGTAACAGTTGTTATTTTGTGATCTGTTCCTCCTGAAATTTCTCCTCTGCTCAGGCAAGGGTGAACAGTCTGTTTTTGTGCTTTGTGCGAGATCAGGCTAGCAGCTTTTAAATCCTGATGTTCAGCAGCACAAGAAAACTGTAGGTCAGCAATCGTATTTCGAGAATGGTACTTCCAGCTCTGGTAGTCCTGTTGGGTCACCAGAGAGAGAGGGAGAGAAGATGTCACATCTAAAAAGCAAACTGAAAAGTTGTGTTGTTTGTTCCGTCAGTTGAGTTGGTTCTGCACTCCGATGAGACTGGATTCTGATTTTAATGGATCAGAATTGAACCCGACAATGGAACACCTTAAATTTCAAGAACGTTGAAAGGGCAAATCAAACTGTAACCTTGAAGAGATATGCTTCCATTTCTAACCTTGGGTGATCCAAATGAGACATTGTTACTGATCACTCCATTTCAGAGTGCTGCTCTTTCATCAGCTGGTCGTGGACAGTAAGGTCATGATCACAGAATTTATAGCCAAAGGAGTCCACGGTCATGGAGATGTCCTTCACTAAACAATTTTAGATTAAATCTTTCATATTTTAGAATGGGCTTCTGTTCTTTGGTATGTTAATCCCAGAACTTGTTTCAAATTACCTTCAAGAATGTCATTTAAATGCAGAGCTTTTCGAACAACAATGTCAGTCTGACTCGATATTGGGACACACAGAATTCACACCTATTGTTAGAAAAGCTCTACGTTTAAATGACGTTCTGAAATGGCTGATCTTTAACATTGAGAATAGTTACATTGATATATTCAGAAACATTGTTAAAGTCTGAAAGCATGTTCAATTTTTGAAAAGAGGTGCTGAAATCTTTCTGAAACTTGCATTGAAACGTGCGTAGTTAGGCCACAGCCCAAGACAGGCTGTAAAGGATGAATGGCCTAATCCTAGTTTTGTGAAATTGATTCTGACTATGTAGAAATAGAGTCATAGAGTTGTAGAGCACAGAAGCAAACCCTTCAGTCCAGACAACCAAATATCCTAAATTAATCTAGCGACCCATTTGACAGCATTTGGTGCATAGCCCGCTGATTCTTTTCTATTCATGTCTCCATCCAGATGCATTTTTTTCTTCTTCAGCTAATTGAAGCTGGAGAAGCCTGAAATCTTTAAAGGATTTCCTGCAAAACACTTTTATGCAAGATTTGGTTCAGTGGTGGATTTTCCAAAGCTTTGTTATTGTAGTTTTCAATTTGTCAAAAAAACTTTCAGTTGTTGTTGTCCAAGGCAGAGTAAATATTCATTTAAGATATAATTGAGATATATACATTCTTTACAATATTTTTCCATCATTACAAGTGATTGTCCATCATTTGGTACATTGAGCATCATCTTTTTGTGATTCAACAGATATGATTTGAAGTGAATTCTGCAAGATACTTTTGTATTTTATCTAACTTTGCTTTGTGTTAAAGATTTCCTTCGTGACATTTTAATTAAAATATCTCAATGTATAATAATGAAACAGCTAATTTATTCTGAAATTATTTCAATTAGTTGGTCGATTGCCAAATAATAGCTGCATAACTGTTGTAAATATTGACACCCAGGAAAGCTATTTTGTTTAATATATTTCCTTTGTAAAGATTTTATAAAATGATTGTATTTTCATATGAAATAAAATTTGCAGTGTTTTATTGAATGGTTGAAAGTAACTTTGCACTTAATTGCTCCATTTGGGATTAAACAGATTATTTTTATCAAAATCATACACTCACCATAAATTGTGAATATTAACAAACAAATGTTGCCATTTGCCATCGAATTGCCTCAAACACAATTTTAAATTCTTGAATGAGTTGAATAAGGGGTACACTGTGAATATTTATTGCGCATTTCTGAAATTCTCTGCACTGCCATTGCATTTGGTTAAACAAGATATGTAACCCTCCTCATAACTTTGTATTTCTTTGATATTTCATTTGCTATTGCTATTGGTATTGCCCAAATAACTTCATCAAATGCCAAAACGTTTTTAAGCTCTGAATTTTCGGTCTGGTAATGTCATTCAGTTGTGAACAATCTGAAGATTAATTTCAATACATATAAGAATGTCAAAGAGATTGTGATAATAGAAAGTCAACATGTCGAATTGCCAATGAAATGTAAACCAAGGCTGCTCTTAATTTGGTACAGACTAAATTGCAATCAAAATGATAAGAATAAGTAGAAATAACGGCATTGTGCACAAACTGTTTGTAGTGAGTTCAGAATTTTTCTGATCATTTAATTCTGACACATGCAGTATGCAACACTTATTTGTTCATGGAATGTGAGCATCGCTGGCAGAGCCAGTATTTTTCATCATCCCCTCTTTCCCTTGAAAACTTGACTGCTAAGCACCCATATGAATATTGGGTGAGGAGACCATGAGGTTGAGTTGCAAGGCCTACTGTGGCATAACAAATTGTACTGGCTTACACTGCACCCTGACAAGACAGATTTTTGGGAGGAGAACAAAAATTGGAATTCCTACTTAAATAATAATGCTCCTATTTGTATCTCTCAAAGATATTGTTTGCTCCATAAATTTGTAATGGCTCTTTTGTTGAATTATTTTCCTGCGTCCGCATATATCTGGAATCATTTTCTTTTCAAGAATTTTGTATTAACGTTTGCGACTTACTGCTGCCATCATCCCTTCAAGATCATTCCAAATCGTAATAACTTGCTTACTTTCTTAAAAATTAAATCTTATCCCCCCGCCCCTTCTCCCCCACGCCCCGGCCCAAATCCCTTTTCTTATAAAGTGGCTGCACTATTTCGAACATGGTCACGCTTTCTAAATATTACCATGTACTTTTAATTATGAGATTTCAATGTGTCTTTTTAAATATAAAAATGCCCCTTCAAATGCAGTTATGCCCTTTAAATGTGCTGTGTTCCTCTAAGCGCAATCTTGCCCCTCGATATGACTATGTCTCTTAAAGGGTCATTTCTACTTATAAATAGGGCAACGTCTCTTCGAAATGTAGATTCATTTAGATATGACTGGGACATTTTGCATATTAAGATATCCCTTTGAATGTGCCTACATCCCTTTTGAAATGTAATTTTGTCCATTTCAATCTATTTGCAGAAATAGCCCGTTAAATGTCCATGTCCCTTTTAAAATGCAGATTTCCCGCTTCAGGTAGCAGCAGTTGTAGCGTGAGGTGGCTGTTGCTTGGTGACAGTGAGGCTCCCCCGGCCCCGCCCATCCCCCCCGTGCAGACGTCACGCGGACGCGAAGGCGGTTGGGAGGAGAAGTCGCTCGAGCGGGGAAGCGGCGGGAGGGCGGCCGTTAGGAAAATGGCGCCGTGCGGCCCGGGGCAGACACCCGTCACTGGGCACCGCCGCCTTCCTGGCGCAGCTGCTGTGTCACGGCCACACCGGCCGGCTGTACAGCAGGCAGGAGCCGGGTGAGCATGCTGGAGGCGGATGTTCCTCAGTCATTGAAGGGGCCGGACCTGTTGAGAATGGTTAGTGAAGTGTGTGGTGTACTGAGCCTTATTAACATGGATATAGTTTGTAATTTGTCAAAGTATACATTTTATTATTTAGAAGGGTAGAGATGTACAGCACGGAAACAGACCCTTCGGTCCAACCCATCCATACCAACCAGATATCCTAAATTAATCCGGTCCCACTTGCCAGCACTTGGCTCATATGCCTCTAAGCCCTTCCTATACGTATACCCATCCAGAGACCTTTTAAGTGCTTTAATTGTAGCAGCCTCCACCACTTCCTCGGGCAGCTCATTCCATTCACGCACCACCCTCTGCATGGAAACGTTGCCCCTTAGATAACTTTTATATCTTTCTGCTCTCACCCTGAACCTAGGCCCTCTAGTGCAGACCTTCACCCCCTACACTACGGAAAAGACATAAGAAAGTTGAGCAGCCAGACAAGACGGAAAAGCCACAAAATATCAAGCCAGATGGGGGAAAAAAGTTGTGGTTCCATCTTTTTTTTTCCTATTGGCATTTGGACACTTCAAAATCTGTCAATAATGCCAGCATCACCACTGAGCATATTGCATACGTTCCTCTGTGTCAACAAGCATTGCGCATGTTCCTTGCTTTGGGTGTTACCCTTGTTCAGGACTGGGGGTGGGTGTTGGAAGAGCTGCAGAACAAGGGTGTGCTGGGAGCAGGGTGGTGAATTGGGGATAGGTGGAGACAAGTAGAGGGTACAAACTGGTTGGTCACTGGGAGGAAGGAATCTGGTTGGGGACAGGGAGGGGTGGGGAGGACCCTGGGAAGGGATTTGAGGAGTGGGGAAGGAGGTTATTTGAAATTGGAGAACTCAGTGTTGAGTCCTCCAGGCTGTAGGCTGCCCAGGTGGAAGATGTTGTGGTGTTCCTCCAATTTGTGGTTTGGTTTGTTGTGGCAATGGAGGCGGCCTAAGATGGTCATGTCAGAAAGGGAGTGGGAAGGGGAATTAAAATGGGTGGTGACTGGGAGGTCCGGTCGGCCTCTGCAGATCCAGCTGTGACAGTCGGCGGTCCGTTCCCCACATTTACCCTCTGTCTCCCGAAGACCACAATTGGCAAACACATGGCAAATACAGTACCCCAATGTGAATTTAGAGCCTTTGCAGTGTGAAAAAAAGCAGAAAAGAGGTGCATTGTTTAAATGGTAACATATTGGGATATGGAGAAAGTGAGGACAGCAAATGCTGGAGATCAGAGTCGAAAGGTGTGGTGCTGGAAATGCTCAGTCAACACTCGATGAGCAGGAGAGTTGACGCTTCAGGCACGGGCCCTTCATCAGGAATGACGTGTGGATGTACAAAGGGGCCTCAGCGTCCTTCTACAACAGTCAATGCCAGTTGTCAGGTGCAGTGAGCAATGCAAGTGGTATATTAGCAAGTGGAAATGAGTTCAGAAGTGGGGATGCCTGCCTGCAGTTAGGGGATCATTGAATATATTCAAGGCTGAGTTCATCTGATTTTTGAACAACAAAGAGGAGGATGTTTATGGGGGGAAGGTGAGAAAATGGCTTTTAAGACCAGTACAGAACAGTTACAGAGTCGTACAACATAGAAACAGACCCTTCAGTCCAACTAATCCATGCTGACTATGTTCTCAAACTGAACTAGTCATACCTCTGAACCTTTCCTATTCATGTACTTATCCAAACGTCTTTTAAATGTTGTTACTGTACCTGCATCCACCACTGTGTCGGGATGTTCATTCCACACACAAACCACTCTTTAAAAAAATAATGCTGCCCCTCAAGTCTTTTTAAAATCTTTCTCCTCTCACTTTCAAAGTTTGCTCTCTAATCTTAAAATCCCCGCCCGTGGGGATTGACACCCACCATTCACCTCATCTACCCCCCTCATGATTTTATAAATCTCTAAGGATACCTCTGAACCTCCTGTGCTCCAGTGAGAAAAGTCCCAGCCTATCCACCTCGATGTAGGTAGATTAATATCCAGTTATGATTAGATTAGATTAGATTACAGTGTGGAAACAGGCCCTTCGGCCCAACAAGTCCACACCGACCCGCCGAAGCGAAACCCACCCATACCCCTACATTTACCCCTTACCTGACACTACGGGCAATTTAGCATAGCCAATTCATCTGACCCTGCACATCTTTGGACTGTGGGAGGAAACCAGAGCACCCGGAGGAAACCCACGCAGACACGGGGAGAACGTGCAAACTCCACACAGTCAGTCGCCTGAGGCGGGAATTAAACCCGGGTCTCTGGCGCTGTGAGGCAGCAGTGCTAACCACTGTGCCACCGTGCCGCCCACCGTGCCAGTTATGTCCGGGACTTTGGTGGAAAGTGGGAATTCACTGCACTGTAGGGATGAAACCCTACCCTATCCAGACATTTCCCCCTGCTGGTCGATAAGACTAGGCCACATAATTTGGAGGACTGGATTTCGGACAGAGATGAGGAGGAACTATTTTTCCTGGATAGTAGTCAATCTATGGAATTCTCTGCCCAAGGAAGCAGTAGAGATAGCCTCATTAAGTATATTGAAGACACAGTTGGTTAGGTTTTTGCATGGTAGGTTAATTAAGGATAGTTGGGATAATGCAGGGAGGAGGAGGTGGGACGATAGACAGTTTTACCATTATTTTAATGAATGGCGGAGCAGGCTGGATGGGCCAAATGGCCTATTCCTGCTTCTATTACTATGAAACAATAACCCTGCATTTCCCATGGCTAACCCACCTAACCTGCACATCCCTGGACATGATGAGCAATTTTGCCTGGTCAATCCAAATCAAGGCTGGTGAGCAATGTAGTGATGTGGGAAATTAACATCAGAGAATGATAGAAAGGGACAAGGAGAGTAAATATACCAGCAATCAAAACTGGATTCTGAAGATCACAAAAATGGAAACAAAAAGTAGTGTTTCTGCATGTGTGCTGCACTGTAACAAAAGTAAATGAATTGTCTGCACACATTCAAGAGAATAATTATGATCTGAGGCTCCTTACAGAATGACAAGGCTTCAGGATGACAAGGATTGGATCCTGAATATCAAGGGGGTAGTCAAATGGGAAGCGAGGTAAAGGTAGAGGGTTGCCACTGCTAATCAAAGCACTGACCACAGGGAAGTCTGGTGTCCGCTCTGATTTCAGGTCCTCATTTCTCTGTCCTCTGATCTCCCTGTTCCCACTGAATAAGATATCAGTCTGTTCTCAGCACTACTGGATTTCTGCTGAAGCTTTGACCCCCACCCCCTCTTTTTACACCTTCTGGAACAATAAAATATTCAGTCAGTCAATCAAAGCCCAATGCACAATCTCCCAGTCTCCCAACCAACCAGACACAAAAGTGTACTCATAGCAGAGAATCAAACAAGAAAAATGAAACAACATGAGAAACAAATAGGTGCTAGTGCTTAATGTCTGTTCATTAGGAAGCAAACCAGAAATAGGACTCTCCCAGGATTCTGATTGTGCCCAACTTGAGGATCCTCTCTCCCTTACATCTAACTGTTAGTACCCAGCTATGATTTACAATATTTACACCAGAAATGAAGCATCTTATCAAATAGAGATAGACACGTACAGCACGGAAGTAGACTTTCTCTCTCTCGCGCGCGCGTACACACAAGTCCATGGGGGTGAATTTTTATTTGCAGATACATTCTATTTTGCTTAAAGATGCACAATCTGCAGACAGTCAATACATATAATATTTTGTAAATTTGACATTGGAAATAGAACAACGTTTGGACTCTGACCTCATACATTTAATGCTTTGTCTGAGCTGAGATGTCATCTTTTGTTATGTTGAGTTATGTTGAGAAGTGCCTTACAGGAAGTTGGAGATTTACATATTAATGATGCCTGCAACCCATTTGAAAAGTTGGAAGACTTAACAATCCAGGTTTATTCAATGTATAATTTCAGTGGCAGGACACTGCAATGTTTTTCCATAAATTCTGTCCCTTATGATCTTATTCTCCACAACCACCTGATGAAAGAGTTTCGTGCCGAAAGCCAGTGCTTCCAAATAGCTTGGTGTTATGTGATTTTTTTTTTTTACTCCTGTTTTCTTTTTGTACTCCGGTTTTTTTTAAACCCCCACAATACCGCCTACCCGCGGTAGTGCTTATTTTTTTCCCCAGTGTGTGTGTGCAGGTGTGAGACACAGTGAAATACACAAAGTGAACGAATCTTTATTCAATTTCCACCACCAGGAAGATAGGAAAACACCCGAGTGGCCAGTGTCAAGCAGTGCCCTTCACATCAAAGGGCAGCGCTGTGTGATCAAAACAGTGAAGGGGAGGGTAGGGACTAAATCAAAATAGAGTTGAAGGGGGAAATAATGCACTCCACTCCCTGCGGCGCCCACCTCTCCCTGAACAACTCCAGGGTGTTGGTCGACACCGCGTGCTCTTTCTCCAAGGACACCCGGGCTCTAACGTAACCGCGGAAGAGGGGCAGGCAGTCGGCCCTAACAACCCCCACCACGGCCCGCTGCCTGGACCTATTTATGGCCAGTTTGGCCAGGCCCAGGAGCAGACCCACGAGGAGGTCTTCAGACCTGCCCTCCCTCCTCCGTACCGGGTGCCCGAAGATCAGGAGCGTGGGACTGAAGTGCAACCAAAAGCAGAGGAAGAGGTTTTTAAGAAAATCAAAAATGGAGTGCAAACCCAACACCCAATATATTATGTGATTTTTAACTTTGTGCAGGTTAGGGTGGATTGGCAATGTTCAAATTACCCATAGTGCCCAGGGATGTCCAGGTTAGGTGCATTAGTCAGGGGTGAATGTAAAGAAATGGGGGTAGGGGAGTTACTTTCTGGAGGGTCGGGTGGACCCGTTGGGTCGAGTAACCTGCTTCCACACTGTGGGGATTCTCTGGAGAGAAGAGATTTCTGCAAACTATGCAGGGCAGCACAGGTGTCTCCATGTGAGTTTGTGCGTGACTGTGTTTTTGCATGCGTGCCTGCTTGGTGAAGTGAGTGTTATGGAGTATCAGCCTGTGCGAGGGTGAGTATTGGGGATGTGTGTGTCAGAGAGTATGTGCATAAGAGAGGTGTGGATAAAAGCCAGGGGTTGCATTTTGCTAAAACAAGGGCGGGCAAGAGGGTCTGCAGAGGCTGACTAGATGTCCCAGTCACCACCCATTATAATTCCTGTTCCCTCTCCTTTTCTGACATGACCAGCTTTGGCCTCCTTCATTGCCACAACGATCCAATCCACAAACTGGAGGAACAACACGTCACCTTCCCCCTGGAGTTGTCTAATTTCTCCCCTTCCATCCCCCAACTCCCTTCACGGCCTCTGCCCCTCTCATTCACTCTTCCCTGCCACCAACCAGATTCCTTCCTCCCATCGACCATCAGGTCGTCCCCTCTGTCTTCACCAATCCCCACTTCAACACCTTGTCCCCGGCACCCCTTTATCTGCATCTTGTTCTACACCCATCCCCCATCCGGAAGAAGGATTACACCTGAAACGTCGGCTTCTCCACCTCCTGATGCTGCCTGGCTTGCTGTGTTCTTCCAGCCTCCTGACTGTCTATATTGTCAATCAAGATACAGACCTGGACCAACTGTTCCAGAGTCTGTCCCCTCCCTGGATTCACTCCCTTTCCATTCAGTTGCTGCAAGTCAACAATTGAACCCCAGAATGAAAAAATAAATTGAAAAAGTGGGTGAGAAAAGAGAGTATTTTACTCACAGATGTTGGACAGAGGAAGAAAGTTGCAGTCTGGGGTGAAGCTCAATCTTCATTCAGAGAGAGGAGCAGCAGCTGTAATCAAATAGACAGAGTCATAGATGTACAGCATAGAAACAGACCCTTCACTCGAACCTGTCCATGAGGAGCAGATATCCTAACCCAATCTAGTCCCACTTGCCAGCACCTAACCCATATCCCTCCAAACCCTTCCTATTCATAAACCCATCCAGATGCCTTTTAAATGTTGCAATTGTATGAGTGTCCACCACTTCCTCTGGCAGCTTACTCCTTAAATGCACCACACTCTGCGTGGAAAAGTTGCCCCTCAGAACTCATATCTTTCCCCTCACTGAAAACCTATGTCTCTATTCCCCCGCCCCCCCCCCCCCCCACCCACAACCCCGCCACTGACTCCAGGGAAACGACCTTGTCTATTTATCCTCAGCCTCTGACCCTGCAGAGAAAATATCCCTGGCCGACTCAGCCTCTCCTTGTAGCTGAAACCCTCCAACTCTGGCAACAGCCTTGTAAATCTTTTCTGATCCTTTTCAAAGTTTCACAACATCTTTCCGAAAGAAAGGAGACAAGAAATGGATGTAGCATTCCAAATGTGGCTTAACCAATGTCCAGCACAGCCACAACGTGACCTCCCATACTCAATGCTGTGACCAATAATGGAAAGCATACCAAACACTGCCTTCACTATTCTGTCTACCTGAGACTCCATTTTCAATGAAGTATGAACCTGCACTCCAAGGTCTCTTTATTCTGCAACACTCCCCAGTCAGTCCTGCCTGGATTGCTTGACCAAAATGTATTTCTCTAAATTAAACTCCATCTCCCATTGGCCTATCTGATCAATTCTAATTTATCGTGAACACTTTTTCTCTCATTCTGCAGAAGCTGAAAGTCTCCATTCCTTCATACCCTCCCTTGATGCTGCCTGACCTGTTGTGCTTTTCCAACACCACACTCTCGACTCTGATCTTCAGCATCTGCAGTAGTCATTTCTCCAACATTTCCAGAGTTTGCCCCTCCCCCCTCGATTCACTCTCTTCCGTTTCAGTTGCTGCAAGTCAACAACTGAAGCCCCGAATGAAAAATAAATGGAAAAAGAGGGTGAGAAAAGAGTGCCATACTCACAGATGTTGGACAAAGGAAGGAAGTTAGTCTGGGGTGAAGCTCAATCTTCATTTAGAGAGAGAGGAACAGCAGCAGCTTCAGAAGGACATGGTCCACCTTCCACATTCAGACAGTAGGCGGGCTCTGATTGGCAGGAGGATAAGTTTCCTTCCAGTCCGCCAAATGCTCTCCATTGGTCCATGAATGTTGCGAGCCGTTTCCGGGGACAGCGATGAGCATGCAGTTTTTGCTGACACCGGCTAACCCGCACAGACCTTGCTAACACCGAGGAGCATGTGCAGTATGCTCTGGAGATGCTGCTGTTACTGACAGATTTTAATTGGTCAAATGCTAATATGAAAAAAAAAGAGTAGAGCCACAATTGTGTTCTCCTGTAGCTTGACATAACCGTACATGCTTGTCGCTATTTTTGCTATTTGTCTTACCGACACCACTCATGATTTTCTAAGTCTCAATAAGGTCACCCCTCAACCTCCTGCACTCCACTGAAAAAAGTCCCAGTCTCTCCTTATAACTCAATCCCTCCAGTCCTGGCAACATCCTGGAAAATGTTTTCCAAACCCCCTCCAATAGTATTCTTCCTATTACACGGCGACCAGAACTGTACTCAGTACTCAAAGTGGCTTCACCAACATCCTGGACATCCTCAACATGATGTCCCAAATCCTATCTCAACGGTGTGAACAATGAAGGCAATGCTGCTAAATGCCTTCTTAACCATCCTGTGTCCCAGCAATGCACCTTTCAAAGAACAATGTACCTGAAAGCCACCATGTCTCTCTGTTCTACAACACGACCCACTGCCCTACCATTACCTGTACAAGTCCTGCCCTTGTTTTAGCAAAATGCAACCCCTCGCTTTTATCCACAACTCTGTCATAAACATGCTGTCTCTCAGACACACACACATATGCACCACCCACCCCAACCAAAATACTCAACCCTCTTACAGACTTCTACTCCATCACACTCACACTTTACCAGGCATGCACACACGCAAACACACACACACACTCACACAGTCTTTGGGGTGAATTTGCATTTGCAGATACATTCAATTTTGCTCAAAAAGTGCACAATCTGCAGGCAGTTAATCCATGTAATATTTTATAAATTCCTACTTTGGAAATAGAACCAGTCTGATTCAAGCAAGAATGGGATACAGACAGACTTGAACCTCACACCTTTCATGCATTATATGAGCTGAGATGTCACCTATTTTTATAAAACCTTTATAAAACATTTGAGAATGGGGACTTAAAAATAGTTCTGGGGTTTACATATGAATGAACGGAAACCTGCAACCCATTCTAAAAGATGAAAGACTTACTATCATTCTAGGTTTGTTCAGTATATCCCATCAGTTGCACGACACTGTGATCTTTTACTATAAATTGTGTCTTATGATCCTGCTCTACAGCTACCCGATGAAGGAGCATCGCTCTGAAAGCTAGTGCTTCCAAATAAACCTATTGGACTATAACTGGTGTTGTGTTTTTAACTTTGTTTACCCCAGTCCAACACTGGCTCCTCCACATCATTTCTACTGGAGACAGCCCATACCTCCCAGTGCTGTCTGTAAACATTACGATGCCGATGAAATGACGCAGTAACCGCACTCCTGAAAAATTTACAATTTCAAATGATATTAGCTAGTCATTCACTGCTCCATCTGATACATGACATTGGAAACTTAGTGCAGGAGGCTGAAAGAAATGAGCAGCTTTAACACAAAAACCTCTTGGAGGTCAAAGCTTTCAACTGTACCATTCAAAATCAGAGACAATTACACAGAGTGGTGAACTTAGCCCGGACAATCACAAAGGTCAACCTCCCATCTATATAATCCATCTATCAGGTCCACTGTCAAGGAAAGGCCGCCAGCATTCTCAAAGACCCATCACAGCCTGGCAATGTTTTTCTTCAACCTCTACCATCGGGGTGGATAGTACAGAAACCTGAACACATGCACCAGCCAGTTTTGAAACAGTTCCTACCACACTGTGGTTAGAATACTGAATGGACTCTCAAACTCTTAACATTCACCTGGACCTGTGTTTTTGTTTTTGCAGCTGTTTATTTATTATTTACATATCTTTGCTACTTAACTCAGATCTGCCTGTCCTGCTCACAAGACAAAGCTTTTCACTGTATCGCGGCACACGTGACAATAAATCAATTCAATGGGAGTCTGAGCCCTACAGTAAATTCAGGTAACCTTTACTGCGACCCAACTTTGTTACAACTGCAGATCCCCCCCAGCAAAAAGGTGTTGAGAATGTAGCTTTTTCTTTTAAACAGCTCAAGGCCCAAGTGCTCACACTCCTCCCACCCCCACTTTCTTTACTATTGGTCAGCACCAAGCTGTCCCTTTGTAATTGGATCCTTGGTACAGCCTTAACCTGTATTGCCTCACTCAGCAATTTCAACCCACCACCTGTATCCAAGTACATTTCTCCCCACTCATTTGCTGGGGGTGGCAGTGTAGAGTCAACCACACTGCTATGGGTCTGGAGTCACGCAAAGGCCAGACCGGGTAAAGGATGCAGCTGGTTTTCGGTATCAGTGGGACTGGATGAGAGACCCTACTGTTGCAGCGCACTGAGTGTGGAGTCTAAAACAGATCTACAGGCCTGGAAAGAGGAATTCACAGCAGGAAGGGCCTGTACAATTGTGTGCAGCTGAAGCTTTAGCCATGAAGAAACCCGAGGAATTCCGCACTGTGGTGAAACTGTGGAATTGTGGCAACTGCGGAAAAGGCTTCTGTTTCCCGTCTGTGTTGGAGACTCATCAGCGCAGTCACACCAGGGAGAGGCCATTCTCCTGCCCTGACTGAATGAATCCTTTCCCACAACGGCAGTTTCCTTCCCGAAAAAGGACATGAGTGAATCAGATGGGGGTTTTCTCCAGCTCCCCCCACCCATGAAAACAGTTTCATCATTAGATTCTGAACCGAGATTTCTGACCAAATTCCAATTTCGCCATCTGACTAAGCGGGATTCGAACCCGGGAGTCTCAAGAACTGGGTTGATAATCCAGTCAATAACGGTACTCTGTCATCACTCCTTCAATCCCCTTGCGATGGCACATGAACTCTCTGGTGCCTCCGCAGGTGGGAGGAGCGGGTGAAGCCCTTCCCACAGTGAGGGCAGTTGAACGGCCTCTCCCTGGTGTGGACCCACCGGTGTCTCAGCAGGTTGGAGGAATCGCTGAAGGCCTTCCCACACTCGGGGCAACTGAAGGGCCTCTCCCCAATGTGGACCTGCTTGTGTTTCAGCCTGAGGAATGGCTGAAGGCCTTCCCGCACTTGGTGCAGGGGAAGGGCCTCTCCCCTGTGTGGACCCGCTGGTGGGTCAGTAGGGTGGAAGCCCAGATAAAGCCCTTCCTACACATGGGGCAACTGTAGGGCCTCTCCCGTGTGGACCCACTGGTGCCTCAGCAGGGCAGAGACCTGGGTAAAGCCCTTTCTGCACTCGGGGCAGGTGAACGGCCTCTCCCCCGTGTGGACCCGCTGGTGGGTCAGTAGGTTGGAGGAATTGACGAAGCCCTTCTCACACTCAGGGCAGGAGAACGGTCTCTCCCCGGTGTGACTGCGCCGATGAGTCTCCAACACAGACAGGAAACAGAAGCCTTTCCCGCAGTTGCCACACTTCCACGGTTTCTCCACAGGACAGGATTCATTGGGTTTCTTCATGGTTAAAGCTTCAGCTGCACACAAAGTTGTGTACAGGCCCTTCCTGCTGTGAGTTCCTCTTTCCAGGCCCGTATATCTGTTTCAGGCTGCACACTCAGTGCGCTGCAACAGTAAGGTCTCTCATCCAGTCCCATTGATACTGAAAACGCACGCATGCAGGAACCAAAAGCTTTGCTCCTTTTCATAGATCCATAGTTGAAAATTGTTGCGGTCTCAATGGATTGAATGACTGTCAGACATTGACATCAAAGTGAGGATTGAAGACACTGGATAGTCAGAGTCGGAAAGTGCGGCACTGGCAAAACACAGCAGGTCAGGCAGCATCTGAGGAGCAGCAAAGTCTGTTTTGGGCATAAGCCCTTCATCTGCTGATATTGAAACTTCCGTCTTCAGATCTTCAAATACTCTGTTAAAAGAGATTACAAAAGTCTTCACTGTCAGTCCAGGGTAGAAATTCAGAACAAGGAATTTTACTTGCCGTTGAACATTCTTTTCTTTTGTTATTTCATAAATTTGAAAGCACCATCCCACTCTCTCTCCCCCTCTGTTCTCACTCTGCTCTAACTAATTCTCCTGAAGGTGCTGATTCAGCATCTTACAGGGGCAGAAAAGCAAAAACGTCAGGACTGATATCACTGAATTTTGGATATCTCCACCTGAAAGTTAATATCTTTCACGACAACATTGGGATATTGCCGAGAGTGAGCAGGTCTGATTTTGGGAAACAAAACAAGTATAAATTCAGGTTGAACTTGCAATACAGCTTCTTGAGAAAAAAACAGACATGAAATGGTTAACATCCCGGGAGGTGGGAGTGGAATGAGATATTAAGGCTTTGACACCGACACCAGAGAGAGACTGAACATACAGACATGGCAAATGTCTAGTGGAAAGCCAGAGTCAGAGATATACAGCACAGAAACTCTCAGTCCAACTTGTCCATGCCGACCAGATATCCCAAATTAATATCACCCCGTTTGCTGGCACCTGGCTTCTATTCCTCTATACCCTTCCAATTCATATACCCATCCAGATGCCTTTTAAATGCTGTAATTGTACAAGCCTCCACCACTTTCTCTGGTAGCTCATTCGTTGCAAGCACCACCCTCTGAATGAAAAAGATGCCCGAGGTCCCTTTTAAATCTGCACCCCCATCCCACAGCTCTCACCCTGAACCTGTTACCCTCTAGCTCTGAACTCTCCCATCCCAAGGAAAAGGCCTTGTCTATTTACCCTATCCATGCCTCTCATGATTTTATAAACGTCTATAAGGTCACCTCTCAGCCTCCGGCACGCAAGGGGAAATAGCCCCAGTCTGTTTGGCCTCTCGCTATCACTCAAACCCCCTGGCTACATCATTGTAAATCTTTTCTGAACCCTTTCCAGCTTCACAACATCTTTCCAATAGGAGGGAGACCCGAATTGCACACAATCTCCCAAAAATTGCAATGGTTCTGTTGGCCAATGGCAATTAAATTCCAAAATGTTAATTCCTTCATGAGAAGGGAATAATTGGCAATGTAGCTGTGAGAGGTCCCTTGCGGAAGAGTGAAGAACTGAGTGAGAACTTTCCATTACGATGGAGAGCAACAGAGTTGATACTGAGACTGGGGACTTAAATCTAAAGCAAGGAAATTACAGGCACAAACAGGCTGCAACAAACGAGGGCACATTATTGAAAGAAATGACAAACATTTAGATAGCACCTGGAGCAACTGCAATAGTTTTTCCATCCTGTCTGAAAAATAAAACAAAAGGTGGCCCAGCCACCGCTAACAAGGGATATTATGGACAGGACTGGATCCAAAGAAGTGGCATACAAATTAGCTAAAAAAAAAAAGCAGCTCGTCTGAAGACTGGGAGCAGTTCAGGTTTCAACAAAAGGATTGATTAAAAGGGGAAAATGGGGTATGTGAAGAGGGAAAAAAGGATTGGTGAAAACAATTACAATTAGAAACAGGCAAAGTTCTCATGTGGAACAAAGATGGCAGACCAATTAACCACATATGTTGCTGATATAATCACAAAAGGAGGGCACAAATAACGTCCCCAAAATGTTGGGGAACACATGGTCCATTGAGAGCAGAACTGAAGGAACTGAGTAGTCGTAGGGAAATGGTGTTGGAGAAATTGATGGGATTAAAAGTTTACAAATCCCCAGCACCTGGTAATCCACACCTCAGACTATGGCCCGAGATGCATCATGCAGTTGTCCAATTTAGGCTGATCTTAGCAGGACTTCAACACATAATGATAACGTCTTTGGGAGTATTGCTTAACAAAGAGACCTTGGAGTCTAGGTTCATAGCTTCTTAAAAATACATTAGGGAAGTGCGGTGGAGATGGTGGATTCATTAGTTATAATATTCCAAAGTTCTCTAGACGTGAGAAAGATTCATTGAGTTTATTTAAGACTGAGATAGGTAGGTTGTTGATTGTCAAGGTGATCAAAGGTTATGGGGAGAAAGTGGGAGAATGGGGTTGAGAAACCAGTCAACCATGGTGGAGCAGACTCGATGGGCTGAATGGCCTCATTTCTACTCCTATATCTTATGGTCTTATGGTTCCAGTGGATTTGAAAAATGCTAATGTAACACCTGTATTCAAAAAGGGAGGGAGGCAATATGTGGGAAATTGCAGACCAGTTAGTTTAACACCTGTTGTTAGAATCAATTATAAAGGAAGCAATATCAGAACATTTTGAAAGTCAAAATTCCATCCATCAGAGTCAGCATGGTTTTATGAAGGGCAAAATCAGATTTGACTAAGTTCTTCAAAGATGTAACAAGCATAGTGGATAATGGTGATCCTGTAGATTTAATATATGTGGCCTTTCAGAAGGCATTTGCTGAAGTGCCACACAAAAAGTTAATTCACAGGTGGGATCATATGGGATTAGGGGTAATTTATCAGCTTCAATACGTGACTCGCTGATCGGCAGAAGACAGACAGTCCGAATCTATGGCTTTTTTTCTGGATGGCAAGATGTAACTAGTGAGGTGCCACAGGGTTGGGTCCTTGGACCCCAGCTATTTACAATCCACATTAGTGACTTGGATACAGGGATAAAAGGCTCTATTGCCAAATTTGTGAATGACACAAAAATAGGTGGGACGGTAAATTGCAATGAGGAAATAAGAACCTTACAAATGGATATAGATAGGTGAGGAGAGTGGGCCCAAATGTGGCAGATGGAGTTTAAGGTGGATAAGTGTGAGATCATGCATTTTGGTCAAAAAAAAAGGAAGGTGATCTACTGTCTAAATGGGGAGAGACTTTGGGGTGCTCTGGTGCAGAGGGATCTGGGTATCCTCATTAATACGTCACAGAAAACTAGCATGCAGGTACAGTAGATAAGAAAGAAAGTGAATGCAATGTTGGCTTTGATAGCTAAAGGAATAGAATACAAAAGGTCAGGAAATGTTGCTGCAACTATACATGGCATTGCTGAGGCCGGACCTGGAGGATTGTGCCCAGTTTTAGACCCTTATTTCCCTTTATATGGTTATGGTAGGGGATTTAACTGTCCAAACATAGACCAGGACTGCCATAGGTTTAAGGATTTCGTTGGAGAGGAATTTAAGTGTGTACAAGAAAATTTCTGATTCAGTATGTGGATGTATCTACTAGAGAAGGTACAAAACTTGACTTACTCTTGGGAAATAAGGCAGGGAAGGTGACAGAGGTATCAGTGGGGGAGCACTTTGGTTCAGCAACCATAATTCTGTAGGTTTTAAAATAGTGATGGAAAAGGATACTCTTAGAAGAGTATAAAGGTACAAAGTATAAACAAGCATACTTAAGAGGGAAATCAGGAGGGCAAAAGGATAGACCAGATCTAAAAGTTGAAGTTCTAAATTGGAGGAAGCCTAATTCTGAGGAGACCAGAGATGGTAAATTCCTGTTGGGGTGAAAGGAAAGTCTGATAGGTGTAGGGAATGCTGGATGACTAGAGAAATTGAGGGTTTGATTCAAAAAATGAAGGAAGCTTATGTCAGGTATAGACAGGATAGATTGAGTGAATTCTTAGAAGAGTATAAAGGTACAAAGTATAAACAAGTATACTTAAGAGGGAAATCAGGAGGGCAAAAAGGGGACATGAGATAGCTTTGGAAAATAGGGTGAAGGAGAATCAAAAGGGTTTTTACAAATACATTAAGGACAAGAGGGTAACTAGGGAGAGAATGGGGCACCTCAAAGATCAGCAAGGCGGATTGTGTGTGGAACCACAGAAAATGGGGGAGATACTAAATGAGTATTTTGCATCAGTATTTACTGTGGAAAAGGTTATGGAAGATATAGACTGTAGGTGGTGACATCTTGAAAAATGTCCATATTACAGAGGTGGTGGTGCTGGATGTCTCGAAACACAAAGGTGGATAAATACCTAGTACCTTATCAGGTGCCCCTAGAACTCTGTGGGAATCTAGGGAAGTGATTGCTGGACCCCTTGCTGAGATATCTGTAAATCAATCACAGGAGAGGTACCAGAAGTCCAGTAGTTGGTTAACTTCTGAACTCAATTTTTCTTGCTAATGTACCATTGCCTTGCTGATTGCTTGTTGCTCCTGTCTGACAACTGGCATTGACTGGTGTAGGAGGACGCTGAGGCCACTTTGTACGCCCATTCCTGATGAAAGACCCATGCCCAAAACGGCGACTCTCCTGCTCCTCCGTTGCTGTCTGACCTGCTGTGTTTTTCCAGCACCACATTTTTCGACTCTGATCTCCAGTTCTCACTTTATCCACATCCCAATATATCACCATTTAAATAATGCACCTCCTTTCTGCTTTCTTTTTTGGCAGCAAATGCTATAACTTCACATTGTGGTACTGTATTTGCCATGTGTTTGTCAACTGTGGACTTCTCTACATCGGGGAGATCAAGAGTAAACTTGAGGAACGGTTCGCCGAACATCGCAACCGGGTCCGCAGAGACTGACTGGTCCTCCCAGTCACGACCCATTTTAATATCCCATCTACAGTTCCCCCTACACTCTCCCCCACCGCCCACTCCGCCACGAAGAAGGTTTACACCCAAAACATCGCCTTGTCCACCCCCTTATGCTACCTGGCTTAATGTGTTCTTGAGTCTCCTGCCGATGTATTTTGCCAATTGAGACACAGACCTGGACCAATTTTTCCAGAGTATGTCTCTGCCTGGATTCACTCCTTTTCCTTTCAGTTGCTGCAAGCCAACAACCGAACCCCAGAATGAAAAAAAGTGAAATGGAAAAAGTGGGTGAGAAAAGGGACTACCATACTCACAGATGTTGGACGGACAAAGGAAGTTATAGTCTGGGGTGAAGCTCAATCTACATTCCAAAGAGAGGAGCACGAGCAGCAGCTTCAGAAGCTCGTAGTCCAACTTCCGCATTCAGACAATGCGGTGGCTCTGATTGGCAGGAAGACCAATCTCCTTCTGGTCCTCCAGGGCTTCCGATTGGTCCATCAAAAACAGGTCGCGCGCCTTTCGTTTGGGCAGCGATGAGCATGCGCACTGCGTTGCTGACACCAGCAAATATTGGCAATATACTCTTGTGGGGATGCTAGTTTTACGGACAGATTTTAAGTGTCCAAATGCAAATAGGAAAACAAAGATGGGGCAACAATTTTGTTCCCCCGTGGTTCGACATTTTATTGCTTTTGCATTTTGTCTGGCTGATCAACTTTTGTATGTCTTTTCCGCATGTTTGGGGGGAGGGGAGCCCAGAACTGGAGGGCATAGGTTGAGGATGAGAGGGGAAAGATTCCTGAGGATCTTAAAGGCCAACCTTTTTGTACAAAGGGTGGTATGTGTATGCAATGAAGTGGTGGAGGCTGGTACAGTTACAATATTTAAAATGCATTCTCATAGGGCTATGAATAGGAAAGATTCAGAGGGAAATGGGCCAAATGCTGGCAAATGGGTCACTAGATTAATTTAATTTGTTTCTGTGCTATACAAATCTATAACTCTATTTTGACATAGTCAGAACCAATTTCATGAGACTAAGAATAGGCCATTCACCCCTTACAGCCTGTCCTGAGCTGTGGCCTAACTGCGCCTATTTCAATGCAAGTTTCAGAAGAATACAGCAGCTCTTAAAAATTGAACATGCTTTCAGACTTTAATGATGTTTCTGAATGTATCATTTTAGCTATTCTCAATTTTAAAGATCAGCCATTTGTCACCCGTCCTGACTCCCAGTTGAGTCATCACCATCTATTCTCTCTCTTTTCTGAAAAGGCCTTGATACAGTGATCAAAGAGGGCTCGAGGCATGAGAAAGGATGGGGAGAAAAGAGAGAGAATGGATGAGAGGGCAGAGGGTGGTGTGTCGAGAAACAGAAAATGGACAGGAACAGAGGGTGGTGTCTAGAGAAAGATTGGGGGGCAGAGGTTAGTGGGGGGGGGCAAGAGAAAGACCTGCAGGGCAAAGGGTAGGGGGCAAAGTGAGAAAATAGGGCAGCAGTAAATAGTGGAGGGGGACAAGAGAGAATGGGGTACAGAGCATTGTGGGGTAGAGAAAGAGTGGAGTGCAGAGTGTGAGGGGAGAGAGAATAGATGGGAGTCAGTGGATGGCAGGAGAATGGACAGAGGGCAGAACGTGGGTGGAGAAAGAGAATATATGGGGGAACAGAGGGATGGAGAGCAGAGGATTTGGGGGAGAGAGAAAATGCATGGGGAGTCAGAAGATGGGAAGGGGGACTGGACAGGGGCGCAGAGGGTGGGGGTGAGAGAAAGAAAGAGAGAGAGAGAATGGACGGTGTGCCGGGAGTGGCGAGGGAATGGACAGGGGTGCCGTGGGTGGCACGGGGGAATGGAGAGGGGGGAGCCATGAATGGTGGGGGAGAATGGATGGGGGTGCTGTGGGTGGCAGGGAGAATGGTCAGGGGATGCTGTGGGTGGCAGGGAGAATGGTCAGGGGATGCTGTGGGTGGCAGGGAGAATGGTCAGGGGATGCTGTGGGTGGCAGGGAGAATGGACAGTGGCACTGTGGTTGGCAGGGGGTAAGGCCGGAGGCACTGTGGTGGTGGAGGAATGGACAGGTGGAGCAATGGGGATGTTTGTGTCTTGGAGAGAGATGGTGGTGGTGAAAGCATCCCACTCACTCCCAGCATCCCCTTCTCTGCACACATGTGGTGCACATTTTTGTTAGTCTGGATGGGATGCTGTTTGGAGGGTCAGTGTTGACTCGATGGGCCAAATGGCCTGCTCCCACACTGTAGGGATTCTATGATTAGGAGAGCTGTCAAACCAACAGCTTCTCATTGGTGAAGTAAAAGACCAGGAGCCAATCTTTAAGCAGTTTTCCATTTATTCACTCAAACTGCCCTTTCAATTGAATTCCTTGAATTTAATGTGTTCCGTTGTAGTTTAATTATGATCCATGAAAAGCAACATCCAGTCACATCTGAGGGCAGAACCAACTCAACTGACTGAACAAGTGTAACAACTCTTCTGTATGCACTTTAGATGTGACATGCTCTCCCTCTCTCTCTGTTGACCCAACGGGATTACCAGGATTAGAATTACCACTCTCAAAATACAATTGCTGATCTACTGTTTGCTTCTGCTGCTTAACATAAGGATTTAAAAGCTGCTAGCCTGATCTCGCAGAAAGCACAAAAACAGACTGTTCACTTGTGCCTGCGCAGAGATAAACTTTCATTTGGAATAGATCACAAAATAACAACAGATGCCAATCCCACAACTCTGTGTTACACATGGAGGGAGGGGAGGGGAAGTAAAGTGTTTTACTCTCAGACCTTAGAGGGGAGGACAAAGTTTCAGCCAGTGGGAAGTTAAAATTAAACCCTGTGCTGTTTTCTGTTATAAAAACTCAAACCACATGGATTTGGTGGGATTAAAAAATTAAGGAAAAGGAGCTTGCAAAGTTTCCAAGCCCCCACAACACACACACACATTTCCCACTGCTCAGCCGGATACAGTGCTGCTCCCCTCTGTTTAGGAGTAAACTCTGGAAAGGTGGTGGTATTGATAGTGAGGAGGATGGTCTCCCGCTACACTTTGATACCAATCAGCTGGTAAATGGGGCAGAGAGATGGAATTTAATCTCCAGGCATTCTGGGAAATGTAATAATGGAAGAAAGTAATCAATAAATAGTAGGTCCCTACAGAGTGCTGAGGAACAAGGGAACCTTGCTGTCCAAGTCCAGAGATCCCCGAAGGTATCAGTACAGATAAAACGAGGGAGTGGGGAAGGCATAGATTTGTATTTTTTTCATACAGAGGGTGGTACGTGTGTGCAATGGGCTGCCAGAGGAAGTGATGGGAGCTGGTACCATTATAACATTTAAAAGGCATCTGGTTGGGTATATGTATTGGAACCAATGAGAGAGATATGGGTCAAATACTGGCAAATGGGTCACGAGATTAATTTAGGATATCCAGTCAGCATGGGTGAGCTAGACTGCAGAGTTTGTTTCTGTGCTGTATGACTCTACCCGCCTAGTTCAATGCAAGATTCAGAAACATGTCTGCAGCTTTATGCTTTTAGACATTAACAATGTTTCTGAATATATCATTTCAGCTGTTCTCAATTTTAAAGATCAGCCATTTCTAGTGCACCCCTGTCTTCCAGGTTGAGTCATCACCATCCATTCTCTCTCTTTCCCGAGAAGGGCTTGATACAGCAATCAAAGAGGGTTCGAGGTACGAGAAAAGATGGGGGGAAGGTAGAAGGGAGAGAGAATGAACAGGGGTGCAGAGGGTGGGGGGGATGAGGGAGAGAGAGAGAGAGAATGGATAGGGGAGCAGAGGGTAGGGGGAGAGTGAGAGAAAATGGATAGGGGACAGAGGGTGGAGGGGAGGAGAAAGACTTGGGGACAAAGAATGGGGGGCAGAAAATGAGGGGGAGAGAGAGAGAATGGCTGGGCAGAGAGATTTGGTGAGTGCAGACTGTAAGGAGAGAGAGAATGCATGGGGACAGTGGGTTGGGGAAGTGACAGCTCAAATCCCACCTTACCCAGGAATGGTGTCAGTGTTCCATGAACTGGAACCCACTCCATCCACAGCAGACTTGGGTGCAGTCGTTTCTCAATAGACGGTAGATTCATATAATCCATACGGGCCATTCGGCCCATAAAATTCAGACTGACCTTCCAAACAGCATCCCACCCACTTTCCCTGCAGTTCCCCATAGTGAACCCACCCTAGGTTGCAGATCCCTGGACACTTCAGCATGGCCGATCCACCCTAAACGTCAGATAGTTAGACTGTCAGAGGAAACTGGAGCACCCAGAGTTCACCCACGCAGACACAAAGGTGAGAACATGCCAAAGTCCACACAGAGAGCTGCATGAGAGTGGAATTGAACCCAAGTCCGTGGTACTGTGAGGCAGTGGTGCTAACCACTGAGCCACCATGCCACCTAGAGCTTTGAAGTTCTGCTTTGTCTTTGTAGCTTCTGACTTCTCATGAGCCTTCAGCAGCGGCTCTCTCCTCCTGACATTGTTAGACCACGCCTGCTGCAACTTCCCTTTTCCATTTCTCCAGCCCTGAGCACACCGGTTCCCAAATCCTGGCGCCAGGCAGACACTGATGCAACCTGGTCTTCTGCTGCCAACTGCAGAGAATGGTGACAATCCCTGCCACTATTCTCTCCCTGACCACCACTGCCCCCTCCCCAACATTGTTCGTACTCCAACCACACAGCCAGTTAGCTCCTCACTCGTGCAGATCCCCTTTATTAGATTAGATTACTTACAGTTTGGAAACAGGCCCTTCGGCCCAACAAGTCCATACCGCCCCGCCGAAGTGCAACCCACCCATACATCTGCCCCTTACCTAACACTACGGGCAATTTAGCATGGCCAATTCACCTGACCTGCACATCTTTGGACTGTGGGAGGAAACCGGAGCACCCGGAGGAAACCCACACAGACACAGGGAAAATGTGCAAACTCCACAAAGTCAGTCGCCTGAGGTGGGAATTGAACCCGGGTCTCTGGTGCTGTGAGGCAGCAGTGCTAACCACTGTGCCACCGTGCCACCCGTTCTGTTTGACTTGTGCTGACATCCTCCTGACCCTGTCCACTGACCCAGTCAGAAGGCTTTGTCCGTAGAGGAAAGACCATCTCCCAGAATAAAGTGTCCAGTTAACTTGCCCCTTTTCCCCCAACGTGTCTGCAACCCGGCTTCCAGCTGCATCTTTCTGAGCCGAAGGTCCACCAGCCTGTGTTTGCCCTGGATCACAGATCCAGAGCGTCTCAACTTCCGCAAATCGAAAGACAAGGCCCACCCTGCCCTCTCCAATGTGTGTTGTGTAACTGCTTAATCGTTTCTGGTAGCTGAGCAGAGGCTGATAGCCAAATTTGGAACCCCATGAGGGTGGTCTCAACTGGGACATTGGGTTCATGTCACACTACAGGTGACCCCACTACACTATACACTCTCTCTCTCTCACTCTCACACTCATGCTTGCACTCAGACACACACACATACACACACCTCTCACAGGCTTATACTCCATTACTCACACACTTTACCAAGCACGCACATACACAGACACACACATCAGTCTATGGTGTGAATTTGCAATTGCAGGATTTTAATTGCAAGTACATTCTATTTTGCTCAAAAAACGCACAATCTTCAGACAGTCTATCCATGTAATATGTTATAAATTCTACGATGAAAATAGAACCAGTCTGACTCAAAATTGGGATACAGACAGACTCTGACATGAGTGAATCTCAAGGGATATTTTTTTCCCAGAATATGGTTTCATCATTAGATTCTGAACTCCAGATTTCTGACTGAATTCGAATTCTGCCATCTGCCACAGTGTGATTCAAACCCAGGAGTCCCCAAACTTGGGTTGATAGTCCAGTCGATAATGGCACTCGGCTGTCATTCCTTCAATCACCCTGCAATGGCCTCCACAGGTGGGAGGAGGGGGGTAAAGCCCTTCCCACACTGACAGCAGGTGGTCAGGCTGTCTCCGGTGCGGACCCACTGGTGCGTCTGCAGGCTGGAAGAATCAATGAATTTCTTCCTACATTCGGAGCAGGTGATTGGCCGCTCCCTGTTGTGGACCCGCTGGTGAGCTTCTAAAATCTCAAAACAAATAATCAAGAAAGAACCCACTCTATTCACTACCGCAGACTTACAGCAAGGTTACACATTAAAAACTATGCACTTATCTGTTTCTGTGCTGTGAGCTCTCCCACACAGATATCACCAAGACCAGTTGTGAATTTTGTGTTTGTTAATTTTTCCTAGATGCACTCCAATGTCCAGAGATACATGATTTCAAACAACAAAGGCAGTATCTACATAGATTCACTGCTGTGTCAGCTAGCAGTGTAGGATTTTCTCTCTATCTCTCTCTTTCAGACCATGTGCTCGCTGCCATTAGCTGTCCTTCTGTCTTTTAAAAGTGCTGTTGACTTGATTTTTTTACTCCAAAGTTCCAAAACAATGCAACAGCATATAAAACAGTAATTGCTGCTCCTGGAATTCAAGGAAATCGCCTCCAACACTGAAAATATCTTTAAAAAAGAGCAGCTCTTACAGCCACAAATTTTCTCAGCCTCCATCTTGGATTAGTTCTTGGTGAACATTCCCATCTCCCAGGTTACAGTTATTGAAATAATCTGCTTTTCTATTTTTACTACCAAAGTGGATAACCTCACATTTATCCCCACTAAACTGCACCTGCCATACATTTACCCACTCACTCAGCCTGTCCAAATAACATTGCATCCTCCTCACAGCTCACCCTTCCACCCAGCTTTGTGTCATCTGCAATTTGTGATATATTCCAATTAGTTTCTCATCTAAATCACTGACATATACTGTGAATACCTGGGGTCCTAGTCCCAATCCCTGCAGTTCCCCAATCATGAATCATTATACAACATCGATCTGACTGATCCTCCCTGACTGACCGGACAAAATAGCAGATGTTAGCCTTATACATGTAATTAACAGGACTAAGACCATTTATAATGCTGCCTCCCAAGACCTACATCACCTCAAAATTGCTGACTTTTGCCTGAAAAATGGGCGAGTTCTGAGAAATTTTACAAGGTAATAATCATACCCAGCCTGTAGTCCGGCACCCAGCAGAAACTATCAGATTGGATTATTAACTGTCTCCACCAAGCAGTGCATCGTGTAGTTGGTGTGGGTAAAGTCTTAACATGTAAACCTAGCTCAGGCGAAGAGGCTGAGGAGTTCCTTACCCATTTTAAGGAATGCTATGGTGCTTCCTCTGGTGACGCTAACTACCTACAAGGATGATCATCCCAATTTAATGCCCTATGTATGACTCTCTTACCTGATCAGGTACAGAAAGCTATTAAAACCCACAATATCCACTGGCAAGATGTTGAGATTGCACAATTCAGATGATAGCTTTGGTACTTCTGAGAATGAAAGGATCCCAAGAGTAAGACAGAACTTGCCCAAACTACAGTGGCTAAACTTAAACCCAGGATTCAAAGTAGACCTTTTCGTCTGCAAGGTCAGTCAAGCTTGCAAATGAAACCCTCATACTAACGCCCAGTATGGCAGGACAGTAGAAATGGTACTGTGTATTCACAACATCCCAATGGACCTTGTGGTCCTCCTATGTATCCTTCCCCAACAGTCCATGATGCCCCTATACATCCTCTCATTACTCTTCACTGCCTCCCCCACCCCCTAGAGTCCCCCAACAACTACACCTTTGTTTCAATTGCAATGAACCAGGACATTGGTCCAAGAACTGCCCTTTCCATAGCAGTCCCTGGTTCATCACCGCAGTAAAAACAACAGACAATCTCCTGGTCTCCCTCCCCAGTGACCTCAGCAGGTTGCCCCTTTTACAGCACAAAACCCTTTTCAAAATGACTCCCGGATATAGAGCAGCTTCCTGCTTTGAATTTTCCCATACTTACCGCTAGCCCAGAAGGTGGACCTATGCTAATTCTTAACTGTAATGGCCATGATATTAAATTTATGTTTGACACAGGAGCCACTGTTTCATCACTTCCCGTCCATCTTGCTAATGCTTTTGATTTTCAAATCTTGGACGATGATGAAATCCTGCAGTGTTTTGATGGTTCCTCTAATAAACATGCATACGCTGTCCCTCTGACAGTGGTGTGGAAAAATTGTGTCACGCTCCCTTTTTGCGTTGTTGTAACTAATGGATTACGTATCCCTCTACTCGCTAAAGATCTCCTCTGTCCTCTAAATATTACTATTGAATGTCGTGATGATGGTATCCTGATTCAGGATCCACCTCATTTTGTTCAATGCATCAAAACCAAAGCCTCCTCGATGGTGGTCATTTGATTTGGATCCTTATGCTTTTGATCCTATTTTACATAACGTCCCTCACCCCCACATTTACTTTAGCTTATGATCTCAGGCTTGAACACACTATAATCCCTTACTGGTCACTACTCAGCACGTTTGGGTGATTGGTGAGATCAGGTCACCAGCTGGTGGCGTTCTTTTCGTGTCAGTTCCTCTTCATAGCTGGAAAACTGGCCCTCTCATTTTCCCCTGTGTCACCACTCACTTGAACCCAAAACACAAAGCCCAAGAAGTAGGTTTTGATGCTAAGACTCTTTTTGACCATGCTCATCAAACTTGCCGTGAAATTCAGCTGCTCACTGAGATATCAATCCTATTTTATGCACAGCCTTAGTCAATTCACGGCAGCCTTCATCATCATTATGCCCACCCTCACCCGCAGGACGCAGTATACCCTGGAGTCTGGGTGGACTCTAAAACACAAGTGGGCCTTGCTAAGGTCCCACCCATCTCCATTCTGAACAAACCTAATTCTGTCCTCCTGTCTATATCTCAATACCCCCTGAAACCAGAAGGTGAAGCTGGCATTCAACCTGTCATTGATTCATTTCTACAGCAAGGCCTTCTAGTCCCATGCCATTCTTCTGTCAATACATCTATCTTTCCGATCCCTAAACTGGGACGTCCTGAATGTCGTTCACGACCTTCGTGAAGTAAATAAAATCATTGAGGCTCATAATCCTCCAGTTGCCAATCCTGCTACTATCCTCAGCCAAGTTCCAGTTGATGCCAAGCTCTTCACTATTGTTGACCTCCAACATGCATTCTTTTGTCTTCCTTTGCATCCAGATAGCCCAATACATTTTTGCCTTCTTTTAAGGGCCACCAATATATGTGGACTTGCCTACCTCAAGGGTTTATTCAGTCGCTGACACTCTTTTCAGAGACTCTTCACGCCCAGCTTGAATTATTTGAATTTCCTGGAGACGTTACCCTAGTTCAATACATCGATGACCTCCTCACTAGCCCTGACAAAGTGTCCAATCACACTGACTCCACTACCTTTCTCAACCATCCACATCAATGTGGCTATATTGTACCCCCAAGCAAAGTTAAGACTAATCAGAAAGAAGTTAAGTTCCTAGGTACTCTCATTTCTGAATTCGATCGGTGCTTGACACGTGAACGTATTGATCCTATTCTTTATATTGTCCTTCCAACCACTCCTAAACAGATACGGTAGTTTCTCGACCTCATCAATTATTGCCGACAATGGATTCCTAATTGTCCCTTCTGATCAAAAATTATCTCCCCTATCCTCGACTAATGTGCCTTAATGGTATGAACTCACCCCATAACAACTACAAGTCTTTACGGAGCTTAAAACTACCCTCTCTTCAGCACCCATGCTAGGCCAACGTTTGTATGACTGCCACTTTCATCTTTGTGTTGCCATCCTTGATACCTGTGCTTCAGCTGTTCTCACCCAGCAGCATGGATCTTCTTGGCGCCCTATTGCCTATTTTTCTACTAAGCTTGACCCCGTTGCTCAAGGTATGCCTTCCTGCACCCAGATTCTCTCTGCCATCCATATTATGGTAGTGGCTACCTCTATTATAACTTTACATCAAAATGTAGAAGTCTGTACCTCGCATTCTGCAGTATTCTTGCTGATTTCTAAACATAGAGGAGAAAATGAGGACTGCAGATGCTGGAGATCAGAGCTGAAAATGTTTTGCTGGAAAAGCGCAGCAGGACAGGCAGCATCCAAGGAGCAGGAGAATCGATGTTTCGGGCATGAGCCCTTCTTCAAGAATGAGGAAAGTGTGCCCAGCAGGCTGAGATAAAAGGTAGGGAGGAGCGTTGGAAATGCGATAGGTGGAAGGAGGTTAAGGTGAGGGTGATAGGCCAGAGTAGGGGTGGGGGCGGAGAGGTCAGGAAGAAGATTGCAGATTAGGAAGGCGGTGCTGAGTTCGAGGGTTGGGACTGAGACAAGGTGGGGGGATGGGAAATGAGGAAACTGGAGAAATCTGAGTTCATCCCTCGTGGTTGGAGGGTTCCTAGGAGGAAGATGAGGCGCTCTTCCTCCAACCGTCGTGTTGCTATGGTCTGGCGATGGAGGAGTCCAAGGACCTGCATGTCCTTGGTGGAGTGGGAGGGGGAGTTGAAGTGTTGAGCCACGTGGTGGTTGGGTTGGTTGGTCCAGAAGTCCCAGAGGTGTTCACTGAAACACTCCGCAAGTAGGCCGCCTGACCTCTCCGCCCCCATCCCCACTCCGGCCTATCACCCTCACCTTAACCTCCTTCCACCTAACGGGTCAAAGATGCAGGGAAGATACCTGCCCAACTGTCGTCTGATTCATGTGGATGGAAGTTCACTTGCTGGCTATGATCGCTGTGTGGATGGATCGTGTGGATTGTACTGATAATCCTTGGTCTCATCCTAGGAATATACACTGTCGTCCGCTTATGCATGAAATGGACTGTACATTGTTTTTCACCTCAGCCGAAAAGGAGTCTGGTTAATTGACCCTTGTCTACCCCTCTCCCTCCATGCCTGAACTTCCATGCTGAAATCCAGTATCTTTCAGACTCTGCTCCTCTGGACGATGACCTGGCAGAGGAGGCAGTTGACTTATTTGAAAATACAAATTGACTGAATGGACTAATTATAGTTACAAGCTAAGTAGTTGTCATGAAATAACAAAAGGAGGAAATAAGAAAGTCTAGAGCCATAAAACCTGTCTTTAAACATTTAAACTAAAATATAACGTTGAATTATAGAGCACATTTGCTGCACACTAGAAAATAGACAGGCAGGGAGGCTTGGTAAAAGGGGAGAACTCAAGGTATGCAGAAGATAACCAAGTGATAACAGTACTAAGGCAATTAAGTACATTTGCCTTAACAGTGAATCTGTGTAAATAGGACACAGAGTGATAACATTCATGGCTGTTCTCTTGTGAAATTAATGACAGTGTTTGATTCTGACCCCGAAACAAAACTTGGGATTCCCTGAGCCGTCTCAAATCCCTACTTTAACACTCCAACTCATCCATGTTGACCAGTTAGCCTAAACAGTCTAGTTCCATTTGCTAGCACTCGGCCCATATCCCTCTAAACCCATCCATCCAGATTCCATTCAAATGTTGTAATTATACAAGCTTTCACGACTTCCTCAAGCAGCTAATTCCATACCCACACCACCCTTTACGTTAAACAGTTGTCCATTAAGTCCCTTTTATTTCTTTGTCCTCTCACCCTAAATGTATGCCATCAAGTTCTAGAGTCCTCCCAACACAGGGAAAAGAACTTGTCTGTTTATCCTATCAATGTCCCTCATGATTTTATAAACCTCTATAAGGTCGCCTCTCAGCCTCCGACGCTCCAGGGAAAACAGCACCAACCTATTCAGCTTCTCCCAATAGCTCAAATCCTCCAACCCTGGCAACGTCCTTCTAAATCTTTTCTGAACCCGTTCAAGTTTCACAACAAACTTCTGACAGGAAGGAGACCAGAACTGCACACAATATTCCAAAAGTGGTCTAACCAATGCCCTGTACAGCTGCAACATCACCTCCCAACTTCAATACTTGATACTCTGACCAATAAAGGAAAGCATTCCAAACCCCGCCTTCGTTATCCTATCTACCTGTGACTCCACTTTCAAGGAGCTATGAACCTGCACTTCAAGGTCTCTTTGTTCAGCAACACTCCCTTGGATCTTACCATTAAGTGTATAAGTCCTCCTCTGATATGCTTTTCCAAAATGCAGTACCGTATATGTATCTAAATTAAACTCCATCCTGTTATCCTCTGAGCTAAGCATCTTCACTGTCCACTACACCTCTAATTTTGGTGTCATCTGCAAACTTAGTAACTATACCTCGTATATTGACATCCACAGCATTTATGTAAATGATGAAAAGTAGTGGACCCAGCACCCATCCTTGTGGTATACTACTGGTCACAGGCCTCCAGTCTGAAAAGCAACTCTCCACCACCACCCTCTGTCTTCCTACCTGTGAGCTGGTTCCGTATCCAAATGGCTAGTTCTCCCTGTATTCCATGATATCTAACCTTGCGAACCTGTCTCCCTTGGGGAATCTTGTCCATCGCCTTACTAAAGTCTATCTAGTACCCTGGCATGTAAGCCATCAGGCCCAGGGGACTTGTCTGCCCTCAATCCTAATAGTTTGCTGTGTACCTTTTCCCTCTCAACGTTGATTGTTTAAGTTCTATCCTTTCTATCACCTCTGACTTGCCCGTTCCAATAGGAATGGTACTATTGTCCTCCAGCTTGAAAACTGAGGAAAAGGATTGACTTAGCATTTCTGCCATTTCAGTGTTCCTCCTATTAACTCACTGGTTTCATTTTCCAAGGGACCATCGCGACTCTGTTCCCTTTAGCATGCCAACAGAAGCTTTTGCTATTCTTTTTCATATTTTGCGCTAGGTTTCTTTCGTAATTTATCTTTTTTTTAGTATCCCTTCGTTTTATGTTTGCAAGTTTTCCAATGTTTCAGCCTTCGAGGTCTGGAATAACATTTCGGAAAAGACTAAAAACAACGTTAAAACTTAAAGACAAACCCACCTTTCAGGTGGCTGGCGAGGGGAGCAGGGAACACATTGGCCCCGCCCCCATTGTCTCCGATTGGTTGGATGCCTCGTCGAACCGCGCCCACTACACGCGGGGTGACTTCACGGTCTGGTCACCCAGCCCCTTGTGAGTTGGCGCATGTGCAGTGTAGGTCATGTAGCGAGACAAAGGCAGTGTTACTGAGTGTGGGAGAGGAATGGCGCCGGTGGCTTAAGGAACAAGAACAGGAGCCGCTGGAAAAGCTGAGCAGCCCTGGCTGCATGTGTCAAGAGAATCCGAGGGAATGTTACGGGTCCAGTGATCCTCCTTCAGAACAGAAACAGGTTTCGGAAACATCCCGGAGAGGCCGCCAGGCCTGAGCGCCCGGGGAGAGGGGACAGTGAGTACCTACCTCGACACTGTCCTATTCCCCCCGAGTCCAGGAACTCCCCACATACGTTCGAGACACCACCCACGCCCTCCACCTCCTCCAAGACTTCCGTTTCCCCAGCCCCCAACGCCTCATCTTCACCATGGATACCCAATCCCTCTACACCTCCATCCGCCATGACCAGGGCCTCCAGTCCCTCCGTTTCTGCCTCTCCCGACGTCCCCAACTCTCTCATTCATCTGGCTGAACCGGTCCTCACCCTTAACAATTTCTCCTTCGAATCCTCCCACTTCCTCCAGACCAAAGGGACAGCCATGGGCACCCGTATGGGCCCCAGCTATGCCTGTCTCTTTGTTGGCTACGTCGAACAGTCCATTTTCCGTAATTAAACCGGCACCACTCCCACCTCTTTCTCCGCTACATTCATGACTGCATTGGCGCCATCTCGTGCACCCGCGAGGAGGTTGAGCAAACTTCACTGACACATTCCACCCTGACCTTAAATTTACCATCTGACACCTCACTCCCCTTCCTGGACCTCTCCATCTCCATTAATAACGACCGACTCGACACCGGCGTTTTATAAACCCACCGACTCCCACAGCTACCTGGATTACACCTCTCCCCACCCGACCTCCTACAAAAATGCCATCCCGTATTTCCAATTCCTTTGCCTCCGCCGTATCTGCTCCCAGGAGGACCAGTTCCACCACAGAACACACCAGGTGGCCTCCTCCTTAAGATACTGCAATTTCCAATCCCACATGGTTAAAGTGCCCTCCAACGCATCTTGTCCACATCCCGCATCTCCGCCCTCAGACCCCACCCCTCCAACCGTAACAAGGATAGAACGCCCCTGGTGCTCACCTTCCACCCTACCAACCTTCGCATAAACCAAATCATCCTCCGACATTTCTGCCATCTCCAAACAAACCCCACCACCAGGGATATATTTCCCTCCCCATCCCTTTCCACCTTCCTCAAAGACCGTTCCCTCTGACTACCTGGTCAGGTCCATGCCCCCCTACGATCCACCCTCCCATCCTGGCACTTTCCCCTGCCACTGCAGGAATTGCAAAACCTGCGCCCATACCTCCTCCCTCACCTCCATCCAAGGCCCTAAAAGAGCCTTCCTCATCCGTCAAAGTTTTACCTGCACATTCACCAATATCATTGTATCCGTTGCTCCAGATGTGGAGACTGGACCCCTCCGAGCAGAGCGCTTTAGGGAACACCTCTGGGACACCCGCACCAATCAACCACACCGCCCCGTGGCCCAACATTTCAACTCCCCCTCCCACTCTGCCGAGGACATGGAGGTCCTGGGCCTCCTTTACCACTGCTCCTTCACCACCAGATGCCTGGAGGAAGAACGCCTCATCTTCCGCCTTGGAACACTTCAACCCCAGGGCATCAATGTGGACTTCAACAATTTCCTCATTTCCCCTTCCTCCACCTCACCCCACTTCCAAACTTCCAGCTCAGCACTGTCCCCATGACTTGTCCTACCTGCCTATCTTCTTTTCCACCTATCCACTCCACCACCCCCTCCCCCCATACCTATCACCTTCTTCCCACCCCCACTCACCTATTGTACTCTGTTACTTTCTCCCCACCCCCACCCTACTCTCATTTATCTCTCCACCCTTCAGGATCTCTGCCTGTAATCCTGATGAAGGGCTTTTGCCCGAAATGTTGATTTTACTGCTCCTCGGATGCAGCCTGAACTGCTGTGCTTTTCCAGCACCATTCTAATCTAGACTCTGGTTTCCAGCTTCTGCAGTCATTGTTTTTACCGAGAGGAGACAGTGAGACAGGAGAGGATTGGAAACCGCGGGAGGAGGGAGACTGGGGAGTTTATAAACTCCTAGGGGAGGCCTGAGGCCGTGAACAAAAGCTCTACAGGCCCAGTGTTTACTTTGTTTGGGGAAGAACCTCTGGGGGCAACCGGTCGCCATATTCGTGAGGGTAAGATGCATGTTGTCTTGGGGCGGGGAGCGCGAGCATCCATCTTGGTGAGGGCACCATCAACTGTCATTTCTGGGAGAGAATTCCAACTTTGTGGCAGCCTTTGTGTCAACCAGAATTTTATCATTCTGGATGTAAGTTTGCTCGCTGAACTGGAAGGTCATTTTCAGATGTTTCATCACCATTCTGGGTAACAACATCAGTGAGTCGAGTTAAGCGCTGGTATTATGTCCTGCTTTCTATTTATGTCTTTTGGTTTTAGGATGGGTGATATCATTTCCATTCTTTTTTCTCAGAGCATGGTAGATGGGGTCCAAATCAATAGATTTCCAGTTGGAATGACATGTTCCAAGGAAGTCTTGTGTGTGTTTCTGGTTGGCTTATTGGATGGTAGCTTGTCATAGGATGGATGTATGGTCCCAGTCAACATGGTGTCCTCCTTTGTCTGTATGTAAAGATACTAGTGATAGTGGATCATGTGTTTTTGTGGCTAGTTGATGTTCATATATCCTGGTGGCTAGTTTTATTCCTGTTTGTCAGATGTCGTGTTTGTTACAGTCATAGAATCCCTATGTGTGGAAATATGCCCTTCGGCCCAACAGCTCCATACCGACCCTGTAGAGAGTATGCCAGCCAAGCCCATTCCTGTACAATTACCCCTGACTTATGTACCACTATGGGCAATTTTAGCATGTCCAATTCACTTAGCCTGCATATCTTTGGATTGTGGGAGGAAACCGGAACATCCGGAGGAAACCACAGACACTGGGAGATTGTGCACACTCCACTCAGACAGTCACCCCAGGATGGGATTGAACCCGGGTCCCTGGTGCTGTGAGGCAGCAGTGCTAACCACTTATATTTCAACAGTCTTTCAACTTTAAACACATTCATCACAGTCTTCCCAGAGGATTAGACTGTTCTCTCTCATTAGAGATGGCTGGTGGTGGTTTATCTTGAGGGTCACCACACCTCAGCTGAGGGGAAAGGCCGAGAAGGAGATCCTCACATTTCTCCAGCTTGGGTGATACATAATGTGAAGCACCTTGGTGTACTTTTGTTGAAATGTTATCATCAGTATTAGCTGCTGCTGTTGCTGTCATTTATTGGCAAGACTCATGTCAAGTGAAACAATTTCAGGGAGAAATTGGCAGCTGGCAGAGCTCCCCCACCCAATGCCAAAAAAGTTAATGCTTTTGTTGTGAAAGAAAATTGGCAAAGAAAAAAAAAATAAAGTGTCATGTACCTTTAGAAAGAGTGGAAGGGTTGATTTTTCAAAATAAATGAAAACAACATTTATGAATTGGAGCAACAAACTAAATTAACAACGCAGGTTTCTTTTCACATAACTGCACTACCGCAAATGTCTGTATTATGGGAAAATGTTATGTACTAAAATCTGTTCTTATTTTGTAAAGAGTCAGGTCAATAGGTTTAATTTTGTCAACAGTGATCAATAAGATCTTGATTGATACAGCATCTCTGTGATATACACTGCTGGTTAATATTTGATCGAGTAAGTCTCCACTGACCACCACAAGAACAAAGTTTTTCCCTATCTGAACTGTCAGAAAAGATGTGCTTTCTTCACAAATTTTGACTTCTTGATGTGTTTGTATGTCTTGCAATATTTGATTTTAAAATATGTAATTTACAGTGAAAATGAATTGTTTGTGCTTTTTAATGTTAAGTTTCAGGTACGCTGATAAGAAACGGTGTATGCATTTAGGCCGTCTAAAAATAGAATGCTTTTCATACTCAAAGTTGCTGTACAAACAAAACACAATTTGGGAGGTGATGGTTGTTCCCTATCTCAAAGCCAATATAAATAATACCTGTGGTGTCAACACATGCAACCACTGCCTTTCACTTTTTTTTTGAAAATCATTGGGAATTTAACACATCACACTACTGCAGCAGAATCTGAGCACGTTACATCGGGCTTCCCATCAGGATGCTGTAACAAACCTCAACCTAATTTGGGATATTGGGGAAAGTGCAAAATAAATGAATCACTGGTATATACCCTGTGGTTAAAGAGCGCTACAACAATATTGTACGGACATGTCAGCTGTCTTGGTGAGACCGAACTTTACTCTGCGACACCTTGATTGGTTGTCGCTGACTGCATGTAAAACGAAACATTATGGAGTAAAGACATTTTTGCGACAGAAACTGTTTTATTTGGCCTTCAGCAGTCACACCTACACTTTTACCATATATTTTGCTGCTTATTTTGATTTAACTTGATGATATGTAACCTCAGTTGCTAAACAACCCTCAGTGGAGCCTCCAGCGTTATTTGAGATCCAACACAAAAGCCAACTTCTTCCGAATACAAAATGTTGCAGACTACAAAGAAAAATCATACAAAAGCATTTATCAACACCCAGATCGATTTACCGCAAGAAATAGCAGTATTGGTCATTCTGCTCCACCATTCAGTGAGATCATGTCTGATCTGATAACCCTCAATTCCATTTTCCTGCCTTTTCCCCAAAACCCTTGATTCCCCACTGATCTTGCATTGACACCTTCAATTTTTCAGAAGCTTAACTTATATAGGACTTTGAATACTGAGACACTTGGACACACAGTACCAACATCAATCCTTGTTAATTGTCCTTGCTTCTGTGCCACAGAAAATTGTTTTCTGGATCCTTGTTTGAGTCTACAAACTGCTCAATAAGCTCAAACAACCCTCCTCTGTTCTTCTAATGAGCCAATATCTCTGATCGCTCCACTTCAATGAAACTGAAAAAGCTTGCTATCAGTTTTGGTTGCAGCCAATAGGGCCAGGATTAAAGATGATTCTCATTTTCCTAAATACTTGGAATAGATTCAATTGATTTTAAACAAACAAGATCTGACACATGTTTGGGTTCGTTTGAGAAGTTTAGCAGAATTGTTTTTCTCAGATGGGACAATGAAACTTCTTTAGATTGTTTCCACTATTGGAGGTCTACCTCCAGTTCTTAGCACATTATAATGATCTTCTGAACTAGTTTTATTTCATTATATCCATCCCTTTAAACAAACCAATTCTTCCCATAAGTAAATTCATCCATCTCCAGCACATTTCTAGGTGATATTTTTCCTTAAATTCCATTAAAATGTCCTATCACTTTCCTTAAATCTATGCCCCCTAATTGCTGAAGCCGTCCACCAAGGGGAAAAGTTTCTTCCTATCTCGACCCTAAGTGTCTTATCTGTACAAACAGGTCCTCACCCAGCCTTCTGTGCTCTAAGGAAAATACCCTCAGCCGATCTAATCACTCTCATAGCTGAAACCCACCAACATGCACCACCCTGGGTTAGTATTCCCTTCTGCACCCTTTCTAGTGCCATCACATCCTTCTAATAATGTGACGACCAGATCCACTACTCCAGCTGTGGCCCAACGAATGTCTTGTACAGTTCCATCATGATCTCCTGGCTCTCATGTTCAATGCCTTAACTATTGAGGGCAAGTATTTCATCTGCCGCCTTAAACATTTCATCCACATGTCCTGTTGCCTTCAAGAATCTATGAACACATATACCTTTCTCTGATCTTCAGTATATTCTAAATTCTTGTGATTCATCATGTACTCCCTTGCCTGTTGATCCTCCTGAAATGTATCATCTCAATCTTTTCAGGATTGAACTCCATCTGTCATTGTTCTGCCCATCTGACCAACCCATCTTTATTGTCCTGTAGTCTAAAACGTTCCTCCTTGCCATATATTAGTGTGAGTTCTGAATTTCTTTTGGGCCTGATTTATTTAGGTTGCATTGTGTTTATTTTGTGGGATATTTTAAGAAGATTGGGAGGACACTTGGATCCAGTATCTGTTTATACCCAAAGAAAAAACTCAAACCAGAATTTTTTTTATCCAGTGTTTTCCCTGGTAACATTTTCGCAATGACTTCAATTCCCGCAACACCCTTAGCTTAACTTAAACTATGTTCAAATCAAGACATTACTGAATGGAGATCATAACTTCTTGTACTATTAAATCTGTCTCAAGCAATGCTGCAAATTAGGTAACCTTGCATTATTATTTTATAACTGTGCTCAAAACCTTTTCTAAAAAGTGACCGGATGAAGACTGAAGTTGACTGAACTGCTTTCTTCATTTTATAATATTGCCAAAAAAAGTACATGTTCGAACATATGCAATCTTTCTCTTTCTCTAAAATAGGTAATGAGGTGAAAGGGAATAATGGACAAAGCAATGAAAACAATGCTGACTCTAATTCAGCAAGTATGTTCTTTTCAATAAGTTTAATTCAATATTTACATTAATTACAGTTATGTGAGTGACACAAATAACAATACTTTAAGGCTGTTAATTAAGTTTAGAAATTCAATCACACTCTGTGTAGATGGCTTAAAATCATTATATCAAAAGCTTAAAGCGCTTGCATAAAACACAAAACCTCAGTTATGTTTATTATTTCCCAAAATGGGTTATCAAGTAAAAGGGAAGTATTATTGGAGATTTGATGACAGCGGGCAAAATGGCAACTCTAATTTCGCAAGTATGCAAGGTTTAAGCTTAAAATGCATGACAGGTTTATTTATCCAAGAAATAAGCACCTTTACTCTCTCTAATATTAGCTCCAATTATCAATATTTGATATGAATTTAGAAGATCTAGCTTGAGAAATCTACAACATATTGCCACACGCTTGCCATAAATACGACAGTAAAATTAGTGAAAATTAAGTCAGATCTTTGTGGTTACTGATCCAGAAGATACAGAAGCAGAATCAGTCCATTCGACTTGTTGAGTCTGCTCCACCATTCGATCATGGCCAATGTTTCTCAACCCCATTCTCCTGCCTCCTCCCTGTAACCCTTGATTTCTTTACTAATCAAGAGCCTATCTTTATCTGTTTTAAAAGCACTCAGTTACTTTCCTCATTTCAGTGGCAATGAGTTCCACAGAGTCACCTCTTTCTGACTGAAAAAAATCTTCCTTATCTCATCCCAGCATTTCTTGCCACCGAGGACTATGGGGGCAGAGTCCATGTCTATACTTCCTTGCATGGTAATTTGTAAATAACATTTGTTTTTTCAGGTTCATTAGCTGCTGCTTAAGTGTGTTGGTAGATTTGTGGGCTACCATGATGCAGAGAGGTTTGAGTTGTCTGGACATCATTTCACAGATGTCTTTGATGTAAGGTAATGTGGCTAGGGTTTCTGCGCGTGTGTCTGCTTGTTTGAGTTTGTTGTTGAGAAATCAGCGGACAGGGTTTATTGGGTACCGTTCTTCTTGAATATGCTGTATAAGTATTTATCTTCTGCTCTTCGTAGTTTCTGGGTGGTGCAGTGTGTAGTGGCTCGTTGAAATAGTGTCCTGATGCAGATTTGTTTGGGATGATTTGCTTCTGCATTAGGTACTTGGGTCTGTGTATGTTGTTTTCCTGTAGATGTTAGTCTGAAGTTCCCTATTGACTGTTTGCTGTACTGACATCTAGGAATGGCACTTTGTTGTTCTCTTTTGTGAATTTTATGCCAGTAAGGATATTGTTGATGGTGTTGTAGGTTTCCTCTAATTTGTTTCATTTTGTGATGACAGGTGTCATCTCTGTGGCGGACCCAAAATTTGGGTTGGAGCGTTGGGAGGGCTGTTTGTTCGAGTCTCTGCATTATTGCTTCTGCTAGGAACCTTGATATTGGTGGTCTCATGGGTGTTCTGTTGATTTGTTTGTAGGGCTTGTTATTGAATGTGAAGTGGGTGATAAGATATGGGTCCACAAGCTTGACAATGTTATCTTTGCTGATGACGTTGGTGCTGTTTGGTGTTTGTGTCTTTGGTGGTTCTTGTAGTGTAGTCAGTGTTTCTTTGGCCACGTTGATGTTAATGGATGTGAACGGGGCTGTTATGTAAAAGGACAGCATTATTTCATCCTCCTCTATCTTGGTGTCTTTGGTGTTCAGGAATTCTTGGGTGGGCTGAATGGAGTGGCATGAATCTTCTACTCAGTGTTTTAGTCTTCACTGGAGGTCTTTGACTAGTCTGTATATTGGTGTTCCAAGTAGTGAGACTATGGCCTGAGGTGGGCTTCTGGTTTGAAGAGGAGGAGAACAACAACAAAGTGCCATTCCTAGATGTCACAGTAGAGCGAACAGTCAATGGGGAACTTCACACTAGCGTCTACAAGAAACAATACACACGGGCCAAATACCTAACTACAGAAGCAATCATCCCAACGCCCACAAACGAAGCTGCATCAGGAGATTATTTCAACAAGCCACCACACATTGCAGCCCAGAGGAACTGCGAAGAGCAGAAGAGAAACACGTATATGTATTCAAGAAGAACGGATACCCAATAAACCCAGTCCGCCGATTTCTCATTGATGCTTCCAAGCTAACCCTCAAATTTGGTTTGTCCCTGCATTCTTTCCTGGCTGTCTTTTGTGGGTTTTGAAAACTTTCCCAATCCTCTGACTGAGGATAAGAGTTGGGAAGTTGTGTTGTGGCTGTACAGGACATTGGGTAGACCACTTTTGGAATATTGTGTGCAATTCTGGTCTCGCTCCTATCAGAATGATGTTGTGAAACTTGAAAGGGTTCAGAACGCATTTAAAAGGATGTTGCCAGGGTTTGAGCTGAATGGGCTGGGCTGTTTTTCCTCGTGTATCAGAGGCTGAGGGGTGACTGAGAGTCATTAATAAAATCATGAGAGGCATGGATAGGGTAAATAGACAAGGACATTTCCCTGGGTGAGAGAGTTCAGAACTAGAGGGTAAAAGGTTTAGGGTGGAGGAGGGCAAGATTTAAAAGGGTCCTAAGGAGTAACCTTTTCATGCAGAGGGTGGTGTGTGTAAGGAATGAGCTGCCAGAGGAAGTGGTGGATGTTGATACAGCTATGACATTTAAAAGGCATCTGGATAGGGATATAAATAGGAAAGATTTAGAGGGATATGGGCCAAGTGCTGGCAAATGGGACTAGATTAGGCTAGGATATCTGGTTGGACCGAAGGGGCTGTTTCTGTGCTGTAGATCTGACTCTGGCTTGCCACTAACATTTGCCATGTCTGTATGTTTAGTTTCTCTCGGGTTGTCTGTGTCAATGCCTTGATGTCACATTCCACCCACCACATACCACCACCACCACCACAGGGACGATAACCAATTCATGTCTTTTTTTTTTATCAAGAAGCTGTATTGCAGGTTCAACCTGAATTTACACTTGTTTTGCTTCCCAAAATCAGACTTGCTCACTCTCAGCAATATCCCAACATCCTGAAAGATATTAACTTTCATGTGGTGTTATCCAAAATTCGAAGGTGTCAGTCCTGACGTTTTTGCTTTTTCTGTCCCTGTAAGATCCTGAATCAGCACCTTCAGGAGAATTAATTTGAGGGAGTGAGAATAGAGGAAGAGAGAGAGTGTGGGATGCTTTCAATTTTGTGGAACAACAAAAGAAAAAAATGTTCTGCAGAAAGTGGAGTAGCTTGTTCTGAATTTCTACCCTGGACTGACCGTGATGACTTTTGGAATCTCTTTTTTTCTAGAGTATTTGAAGATCTGAAGACTGAAGTTTAAAAATCAACAGATGAAGGGCCTATGCCTGAATCGTTGATTCTCCTGCTGTTTGGATGCTGCCTGACCTGCTGTGCTGTTCCAGCACCGCACTTTTCAACTCCTCTCCAGCGTCTACAGTCCCCACTTTCACATCAATGTCTGACAGTCACTCAATCCATCGGGACCTCAACGATTTTCAACTATGATTCTGTGAGAAGGAGCAAAACATTTTGGTTTCTGTTTCAGACCATTTTCAGCATTAGTGGGACTGGATGAGTGTCTCTACTGTTACAGCGCACTGTGTGTAAAGCCTGAAACAGTTATACAGCCAGGAAAGAGGAATTTACTGTGGGCAGGGGCCATACACAGGGCTGTAGCTGCGGCCATGGTGAAACCAGAGGAATCCCACACCGTGGAGAAACCATGGAAGTGTTGCGACTGCGGGAGAGGCTTCAATGCCCCATCTGTCCTGGAGATTCATCGGCGAAGTCACACCGGGGAAAGGCCATTCTCCTGCCCCGAGTGCGGGAAAGGCTTTACTTGCTCCTCCCACCTGCTGGACCACCGCCGAGTCCACACTGGGGAGAAGCCATTCTCCTGCCCTGAGTGTGGGAAGGGCTTCACCTACTCCTCCCACCTGCTGGCCCACCAGCGCGTCCACACTGGGGAGAGGCCCTTCCCTTGCTCTGAATGTGGGAAGGCCTTCAGAAAATCCTCGGACCTGCTGAAGCACCAGCGGGTCCACAGAGGGGAGAGGCCATTCAGCTGCCCTGAGTGCAGGAAGGCCTTCAGTGATTCCTCTACCCTGCTGAGGCACCAGTGGGTCCACACAGGGAAAAGACCGTACTCGTGCCCTGAGTGCAGGAAGGGCTTCACCCGCTCTTCTGCTCTGCTGACCCATCTGCGGGTCCACACGGGTGAGAAGCCCTTCAGCTGCCCCGAGTGTGGGATGGCCTTCAGCAGGTCTTCCCACCTGCTGAGGCACCAGCGGGTCCACACTGGGGAGAGGCCTTTCTCCTGCCTCCAGTGCGGAAAGTGCTTTACCCAGCCCTCCAACCTGCTGACCCATCAGCGGATCCACACCTCCGAGAGACCGTTCTCCTGCCTCGAGTGCGGGAACGGTTTTGCTGTTTCCTCTCACCTCGTGGCCCACCGGCGGGTCCACACAGGGGAGAGGCCATTCAGTTGTCCCGAGTGCGGGAAGGCCTACAGCAATTCCTCTGCCCTGCTTCGGCACCAGCGCGTCCACACCAGAGAGAAGCCGTTCTCCTGCCCCGAGTGCGGGAAGGGCTTTACCCGCTCCTCCACACTCCTGACCCACCGGCGGGTCCACACAGGGGAGAGGCCATTCAGCTGGCCCGAGTGCAGGAAGGCCTTCAGTGATTCCTCTGCCCTGCTGAAGCACCAGCGAGTCCACACCGGGGAGAGGCCCTCCCCCTGAGTGCGGGAAGAGGTTTACATTTTCCCGCAACTTGCGGAAGCACCAGCGGGGGCACCAGCGCTCACAACAATCAGATTCCACTGCTGACATTGCCATGAGTCCTCCCCAGGACTGATTCTCCTGACAGTGGGTGCAGTGGGAGAGTTGGTGCACTGTATTTGTTTTCCATTGGACTGTAACCTCACGGCTCAGGGGTGGCATGGTGGCTCAGTGATTAGCACTGCCTCATGGCACCAGGAACCAAGGATCAATTCCACCCTTGGGGCGACTGTCGGTGTGGAGTTTGTGGAGGGTAGGACAATGGATGAGATAAGAAACCGCTGCCTTTCTTGAGACAAGTCTCCCGGAGAGAAGTTGCAGACTGATTGTCTGATCTGTTGATCCTCACAGTGCCCCATTGCCCTCAGTTAACAGGAGGAGGTCCACACAGATGTACCGAAGCCCCTCTTTGGACAGTAGAAGGAAACTGTGCAGACAGGGAAAACGTGCAAACTCCACACAGACAGTTACCTGAGGCTGGAATTGAACCTGGGTCCCTTATGCTGTGAGGTAGCAATGCAAAGCAGTGTGCCACCCCAAAATGTTATAAAATTTGAATAAACCTACTAAGTTGGAAATGTGTCCATACCAAGAACTTAGTGTAAATATTTGGAAGCAAAAGTCCATCGGAATTGTCTTTGGGATGGATCCAAAACTTACTTCGTTAATACTTTGACCTCTGGAACTGTCTGCCAGAGAGTGTGTTGGAGTCAGATTCAATTATGGATCATTAAACTGAAAAGGAAAGCAAGGTACTGTAGTGGATGTCAGAATATGAGTTTCCTGATTGGGACTGTTCACTTGCTCCTGTTACCATTTCAGGTTGCTAACTTTTCGTTAGCATCCTGCACATGTTGGGATTTTTTCTCCTTTCTAGTATCTACTTGAGTGACTCAGTGACAAATCTAGTTTATGAATTGTTCCTATGATATCTCATGAGAGGGTTTATGATATTCACAGTGTGTCCAAGTGAGGAAAAACAAACTGTTCATCTTAAATATTTGACTTTAAACAATGGAAATAAAATTAATGTTTGGAAAACACACAACTTGCTGTGTAGTAAGATAATCAGAAATAGGAATGAGAGTAAGTAATTGACCGTTGAGATGCTCTGTCTTTCATTTATCTAAATTCTCTTTCCTGCACTTGTTTTTTCATGACTTCATCTGCTGAAGTGACTGCACTCCAAAAGCTTGTGATTTCAACATAAGAGCATAAGAACTAGGAGCAAGAGTCGGCCTTCCGGCCCGCTCCACCACTCACTAAGATCATGACGAATCTTTTCGTGGACTATGCTGCACTTACCTGCGTTTTCACCATATCCCTTACGTTTTTGAAAAATAAAAGAATTATCTACTGCTTCGAGTAATTGCTGAAGTAATGTTAAATACTTCCTGGGCAAGGAATTCCATAGATTAACAACCCTCTGGGTGAAGAAGTTTCTTCTCCGTTCAGTTTTCAACCTGCTTCGTCTAATCTTGAGGTCTCAGCTACCAATGCAACATCCTACTTTTATTTCTTTCATAATTTAATATATTTCTGTAAGATCCCTTCCAAACAAACCTGCTGGACTATAACCTGGTGTCATGTGACTTATGACTAAAAACTTATTATTACGCATCCTCATAGTGAAGAAGATAGGGACACTACCACTGCGCCATAAAAAAAAACCTCTGCAGCAAATAGGCCCTCTTCTATTTAATGAATGGGGAGAGGTTTCTTCTTAACATGGGATACAAATATTATACCCTCAGAGCCCATTACACTAAATTGAGCCCTCTTAGGTTGAATGAATGGATGCGGAGGTGCTACAGTTGAATTGGTTGATAACGTTAAAAATCACATCTTCCCCCTGAATATGTGACACTACCGCTATCGCCCCAGAGCCCGTTGCAGTAAATTGGGTCATCTGCTGTTGAATGAATGAACGGGAATGAAAAGGGCGGATACACTGACATGATTGTGAAATTCTCCACCAATCCCAAAGCTTGTGGTCGGTACCGACTGATCGGAGAGAGAGTTTACAGAGGGTGGGACCAACACGACACGGAATGCCAGCTGCCATTGGTCAGGTGGTGTAAGGTGCGCTCTGATTGGAGGGGACGCGGATGACGCGCGTCACTGAAGGAGGAGACGGAAAGAAGAAGAAAAACAAAGATGGCGGCGCGAGGCTGCGGTTTTCTCATCGACTCAGCGGGCGGTTTCTGACGGAGGGAGGGGGGCAGACAGGCACCGTTTACCTCAGAAAATACCTTTAAAATACATTTCAAATTAAAGTCGGAACTTTTCAAACAAAAGTTGTGAAGAAAAGGAGACAGTCCCCGGTGGGGTTTATTGTTTATTTGTGTATAATTCCCGGGGCCCGGAAAGGGGGAGGTGACGGTTACCGGGTGAACGAGAAAACAAATTTAAAATGTCGGCGGTGGAGGAGAGAGAGCCGGCGCCCGCGGCTTCTTCGGCGGCGGCCGGAGCCCAGGAGCTCAACAACCTCCCGGAGCTGGAGGAAGGTCCGAGCTCCAAGAAGCGGGGGTCCGGCTGGAGGCTGGATTTGCTCAAGGCTTGTATCTATTAACTTATTTAAATGGTACCTACTGTATGGGGCTATGGTTTACATTAAAACCGGAGGATCATGTCAGAGTGTTTGTTTTCTTGAGCAGTTGTCGTTGGTAAAATACACTCCCTGGAGGAGCACCTTCTATGTTGCTGCATTTCTTGCCTTCTGCCCTTCCCCCATTTGTTATCTCTCATTTGATTTTACATTTTATTTGGTCAAATTTAATTTCATGTTAATGAGAGTTGGTGTTCACTGTGTGTTATTAATTTGTTTGTTGAATTATTGTAAGAAAAAAATTAATGGTGTCATGTCATTTCTGATGTCAGAGTCTGACATTGAATGTGCAGATGTGAATACCAGTAAGTTGTGAAAATAAATCAAGAACTTGTGCTTCTAACAAAAAAAGCAGTTCACTGATATTAATGGCATTGTCTCATTTGAGTCTGACCAACAAACCGTTTCATGTAGTCACCCAATTTAATTAAAATTTTCTTTAACTTAATTAAAGAAAATAACTCTAGCAGGCTAAGATTTGTACAATTTGTTTATAAGATTTATTTATAAGTCCATTGCTCTCGATGTGGTCTCTGCCACATTGGGGAGACTGGACGCCAACTTGCAGAACATTTCAGGGAACAGCTCTGAGACGCCAAAACTAAACGACCCCACCACCTTGTGGCTGAACACTTTAACTCCCCCCTCCCAATCCGTCAAGGACATGCAAGTCCTCGGCTGCCTCTCCCTCCAAGCTCTAGCTACCTGACGCTTGTAGGAAGAACACCTCGTCTTCTGCTTTGGGACCCACTAACTACATAGGATCAATATAGATTTCACCAGTTTCTTTATTTCCCCTCCCCCCACCCCACCCACCCCCACACCACACACCTTGTCCCAGATCCAGAGTTGAAAAATGTGGCGCCGTAAAAATGCCTAGAGGCCATGCCTTTAGGAATTCCCTGGCTGTTCTCTGGCATGGCACTCATCCACAGATTCTATCAACAAACACATTGACCTGGACCCAATACACCGTCCAATGCAGCGGACAGTGGGAACTGACAACCGGAAGCGGCAGAGACAAACCACTATAAATGCTGGAGGAAACATCACAGAAGCGCTTCACAAGAGGCTCCCAAGCACTAAGGATGTCACCTAGACAGGGGATGAAACGTCTGCAACAAAAATTCCCAGCTCGGCGAACAGAACCACAACAACGAGCAGCCGAGCTACAAATCTTCTCACAAACTTTGAATTGAGCACAGGAGTTGGGACATCCTGTTGCAACTGTCACACATGCCACACAACACAAGGCGTGGCCTGTCTCTGACTTACCATCCCTTTGAATATCAGGGGGAAGACACCCCTTTCATTGTAACATTCAGGAAAGATGCCTTACTTCAACAAAAATGTGCTGTGCTCACAGATGTTTGGACAGAGGAAGGGAGTTGCAGTCTGGGGTGAAGCTCAATCTTCATTCAGAGAAAGAGAGGAGCAGCAGTAGCTTCAGAAGCTCATGGTCCAACTTGCGCATTCAGACAATAGGGGGACTCTTCTGGGTAAAATCTGGGAGTGAAGCAATGTCTCCTCCTTTCCATTCCTTATCCTGGGAGGGAGAGAGAAGGGGGGAAAGCACTGTTCATTTGCAGCAACGGGAGGCAGAGAGTATGAATCCAAGCAGGGAGAAAACTCTGCAAAAGTCAGTTTCAGTCGGCTTCTTCTGGAATATTGTGTGCAATTCTGGTCTCCCTTCTATAGGAAGGATGTTGTGATACTTGAAAGGATTCAGAAAGGATTCACAAGGCTGTTGCCAGGGTAGGAGGGTTTGAACCACAAGGAGTGGCTGAATAGGATGGGGTTGTTTTCCCTAGAGCATCTCAGGCTGAGTGTGTGTTTTTTAAAGAGGTTTATAAAAACTTGAAGGGTGTGGATAGGGTGGATAGACAAAGTCTTTTCCCTGGGATAGGGGGAGTTCAGAACTAGAGGGCATAGGTTTAGGGCGAGAGGGGAAAAATTTAAAAGGGACCTTGCAGTCAACCTTTTTTTGCAGAGGGTGAAGCGTGTATGGAATGAGCTGCCAGAGGAAGTGGTGGAGGCATCTGGATGGATATATGAAAAGGAAGGGTTTAGAGGGATATGGACTAAGTGATGGCAAATGGAACTAGACTAATTTTGGATATCCGATTGGCATGGACAAGCTAGATTGAAGGATCTGTTTCTGTGCTTTATGTCTCTGACTCTATGACTGGTGAAAAGCGTTGGCATTCGTCGAAACATTTATGTAACAGAAAATTATAAGAGGGTAAAGATTAGCCTCACGTCATTGATCCATGAATCCTGGTGTAGTATGGATGTATTTCCAGTAATAGAGTCAGTATGGCATGGAAGGAGTCCAAAACGACAGCTTCTTTTACAAAAAGTCACAGTCACACTTAAAACTTACATTTCCAGAAGACTCAGATTTAAGACAACCGTGCGTTAAAGAAGACCGATACGTCTGGGGTATATGTTACATATTTGAAGGAATGTTTATAGCTCTCAAAGCCTGATTTGCAGTTGTTGCTGGGGTGGTAATATTGTACAGCAGAATATTGTGTATCTTCAGTAAGAACGTCAATACCGCATGATAGATGTCCATTCAGCAACTTGAGTGGACTCTTCATGGAGTATGCAATCCACCACATTACCCTGCTGTATACATTTACATAAAGATCAGCACAAAGATCTTGGGTATTAAGAGAGGAAAGAATGTTCCACAGAAACTAGAATTGTGTGTTTTGATTTTCTATTGTGGACTGACAGCGATGACCTTTGCAATCTCTTTCCACAGGAATATTACAAGAGAAGAATTTGGAGGCAGAAATCTCAAACCAAACATCACATCGAAGTCTGACAGTCGCTTGATTCACCAGGACTTGGATATTGATGGCCTTGAAAACAAAGGGGAGAAGGTCTGTCTGCTCAGTTAGGTTTTGAACGTCAGTGTGACTGGAAACTCAGAGTCTCATATACCCACACACCAGAGTCGTGACTGGAACATGCTTTACAGACTGAATGAGAGTCCTCCAATTACCAGTTCACCAGTAACACCACACCTATGCTGTAAGTGTGAGCGAGTTTCAACTGATTGTTGAACCTGGAGAAATACGAGTACACCTGCACCATGGAGAAATCATGAAAATGCAGGGAGTGTAGGAACGGTTTCCCTTCCCCGCCTGCCCGATATTCATCAGCATTTATACACCGGGAAGCGGCCATTCACCTGCATTCAGCACAGGAAAGGCTTCACTCAGTCGCATCACCTCCTGGTCCACATTGGGGAGAAACTGCTCATCTGTCCTGTATGCTGAAGTAGATGAAGGACTTTTTTTTATCCTGGATGGAGCATACTGCAGGTATTCCTGAAATAGATACATTTGTCTCTGTCCCATTGAGTCTCCAGCACAGGGCCAGGCACAATTGGTCTCTGTGTTTATTCTCCACCTGAGCCTCCATCCCCCACTTTTCGAAAGTTCACTTTACACTACTTCACTTTTACAAAAGACCTACATTAATACCTGTTCTCACAAACCGAAAGAAATCCGAAGAGGATTGTCGCTTTTACAAAGAAAGGCAGAATATAAATTAATTCATGGTAATTGCTTCTTCGCTTTAGGCCCATTTCGGCTTATGAAAGGAACACTCTACTTTCAAATAGTGGGGGAAAGCTGTATAATACAATACAACACAGTCACAGGCCCCTCTCTCTTGGTTTCGGCACACACACCTCCTCAAGCCTGTGCTAATTCTTAATCCTTACTTAGACCTGCAATTTATTGCCCATGTGTGGTTTCTGTTCCTCTGTTCACCTCCCCTTCATGCGTCTATCAAGATACACCTTAAACATTGTTAAGGTGCCTGCTTCCACTACCTCCACTGGCAGTGCGTTCCAGAAACCCACCACCCCTCTGTGTAAATTCCCCACCCCCACCACTTCTCCCCCAAACAGTCCCCCTTTCACCTTGAACCTGTGCCCTCTTTTAGTTGACCTTTCCACCCTGGAGGGAAAAAACGCCTCTGACTCTCACAGAATCCCTCCATCGTGGAAACAGACCATTCAGCCCAACAAGTCAACACCGGCCCTCCAAAGATTAACACATAGAGACCCGTTCCCTTACCCCTATTATCTACATTTACTCCTGACTAACGCACCGAACTTACACATCCCTGAACATTGGGGCAATTTACACACAGACAATCCAACTTAACCTGCCTCTCCCTGGACACTATGGGTAATTTAGCTTCGCTAATCCACCCTAACCTGTACAAATTTGGATTGTCGGAGGAAGCCGGAGCACCCGGAGGAAGCCCACACAGACACGGGAGGTGGGGTGCAGGGACAATGTGCCAATTCCACACAGACAGTTGCCTGAGACTAAAATCGAACGCAGGTCTCTGGCACTGTGAGGCGTCAGTGCGAACCACTGAGCTACCCTGCCACCCCTGTCCAGCCAATCTGTGTGTCTCATCATTTTGTCGAGGTCTCGTCTCAGCCTCTGTTTTTCCAAAGAAAACAATCCAGGTTTATGCCTCCTCTGCTCATAACGAGAGCCCTCCAGACTAGGCAATGTCCTGGTGAACCTTGTCTGTACCCTCTATCAGAGCACCCACATCCTTCCAGTTGCACAGTGACCAGAACTGCACACAATATTCCGAATGTGGTCAGAATAAAGAGCTGTATGTAACTCTTACACTCAAGGAAGCGTGCTGTGTGCCTTCTTGACCACCATTCCCACCTGCATTACCACTTCCACGGATCTATATGCCCAGATCCCTCTGTATGCCAGTGCTCCTATGTGTTCTGCCATTTATCATACAATTCTTATATTTTCTTCATCACTATCGAGCTTCACTTTAACTGTCTTTCTCTCTTCATCTCTTTTTTTCCCCCCTCCTCACCCCTCCACACATCAGCATATCATAAGAACATAGGAGCAGAAATTAGGCCATTCATCCCATTGAGTCTGCTTCGCCATTCAATCATGGCTGATACGTTTCTCAACCCCATTCTCCCCGTAACCCTTAATCCCCTTGATACTCAAGAACCTATCTATCTCAGTCTTAAATATACTCAGTAACTTGGCCTCCGCAGCCTTCTGTGGCGGTGAATTCCATAGATTCACCACACTCTGGTTTAAGAAGTTTCTCTCTCCTCTGTTTTAAAGGGTCTTCCCTTGACGCGAAAGCTGAGCCCTCAGGTTCTAGTCTTTCCTACCAATGGAAACATATTCCCAACATCCACGCCGTTCATTATTCTGTAGGTTTCAATTAGATCCCCTCTCATCCTTCTGAACTCCATGAAGTATAAACCTAGAGACCTCTAATGTTCTTCATATGTTAAATTTTTCATTCCTGGACCATTCTTGTGAACCTCCTCTGAACATGTTCCAGGGCCAGTACATCCTTCCTGAGATATGGGGCCCAAATCTACATACAGTACTCTAATTGTGGGCTGACCGGAGCCTTACAGAGCCTCAGAAGTACATCCCTACATTTATATTCAAGTCTGATCAAAATAAATGCCTTCATTGCATTTGCCTCCCCAACTACTGACTCAACCTGTAAGTTTACCTTGAGAGAATCCTGGAGTAGAACTCCATAGTCTCTCCCCATAGTCTTTCTGTTCCTGAGTAGCAGCAGAGATTTACAGATACCTCGATTGTTTTCAGGGATACCAAAGGATCTTGGGAATTGCCAGTATCTCGGGAGGAGGCAGAGGGGAATGTGGTGTGGTCCTGTAAACTGCAGAACTTTCCAAACTCCCTGAGTCAGCAGTAACTCTTTCTGGACCAAGAAACAAAAGGGCCACTGAGAAACTGCTACATCAGAAGACCTCAGAAGCAGAAATGAGGCCATTCAGCTCATTGAGTCTGCTCCACCATTCAATCATTCTTACGTATCAAGGGTTACGGGGAGAATTGAGTTGAGAAACATATCAGCCATGATTGAATAGTGGAGCAGACTCAATGGGCTGAATGGCCTAATTTCTGGTAGTTAGTCATCCCTGGGAATAAGGATGCAAAACAACAAGTTGTTTCCTGGGACCGATGATCTAAGTGTTTAATAACCTCATGACAAAAGGACAATTAAGTTTGTCTGTGGAAGGAAGGCACTGACATAAAGGGGTTTTTTGCAGGAAAGACTGTATCAAACAAACCACTAAACCTCGAGGATAAGAAGGTAAGCTACAGACCGGAGATCTCCAGAAGTGTGGGGAGGTGGTGTTAGAATCTAAAGAAGCATCACATCACAGATTTGAAAGCGAGGAATCTCCACCAGAATGCAACTCCAGAAAGATGCAGCAGCAGTACTTGGAAGAAGAATGCTGCACTGAATCCCTAGATATTTCCAGAGACAGATACTTTTGGTGGAAACTCAGTTAAATTCTGCCATCAATTGGGTGATAGCCAAGTTGTGAGTGAGGTTGAACTTGTTACTTGAGGAGTTTTATTTTTGGTTGCTGCATACAATAAAGTGTAAATCATTGTTTCAGCTGTTAATTGTGTGCAGTTTCTGAGTTAAGAGCCAAATTAAGACGATTCACCCACAACCACAGAGAGAGGCTGGGATTCATGTTGACTCCATTGCATTCAGCAGTACATCACGTCAATACTCTTATAATGCGAAGGCTGACAGCCCCACCTTTCTCAAACAGAGGAGCGTGTCGCCCAATAATCTGTAAAATTAGCATGAAAAGTGGTGTAACCTGCTCTACTGAGAAGAATAAATCCCCAACACTTTAAAATCAACAATCAGCAATTTATTTATCCAACTCTCATGTGAACAAATGAACAAAAGTATTAACATACTGGATACAGGCCAGGAGCAGATGGGTGGCACTAGTTTAGTTGGGGATCATGGACTGGTTGGTCTGAAGGGTCTGTTTCCAGGCTGCATGACTCCATAGCACGGAATGAATGGGGATCCATCCCAAAGATGATAAAGGTTTCAAGCACCACCTTAGGCAAATGTGTGGACACCCCTCCAGATAACTGAGGGCAGTGGGACACTGAGGGTCAGTAGATCAGTCAGCCAGCCAGTTATCTCCAGGAGACTTGTCTCTTAAGAAAGGAAGTGGTTTCCTGTCCCATCAGCCAGATTATCCAGTTTGGATTAGGTCCTATATTTCCAACAAAATAGGTAGACAGGGCAGTGTCTATAACAAATATGTTATTCAACTTGGAAGCGTGTTAAAGACATATACAAGGATGTTACCAGGACTCAAGGGTCTGTGTAAAAGGGGGAGTTGAAACTTTATTGCTGGAACAGCACAGCAGGTCAGGCAGCATCCAGGGAACAGGAGATTCGACGTTTCGGGCACAGGCCCTTCTGTGTAAAAGGGAGAGGTTGGACAAGCTAAGATATTTTTATTTAGAGCATTAGAGACTGAGAGGGGCCCTTAGAGAAGTGAAGTGATCGTGAGAGGCATGGAGAGGGTGAATGCACTCATACGTTTACCCCGGGGTTGGGGAAGTGAGACTAGAGGGCATCAGTTTAAGGTTAGAGGAAAAAGAATAAAAGGGAATGGGAGGGGCAACGTTTTTTTTAATGCAGATGGTGGTACACATATGGAATGAGATGCCAGCGGAAGTGGTTGAGGTGGGTACATTAACAATACTTAAAAGGCATTTGGACAAATAAGTGGATAGGAAAGGTATGGAAGGAAATGGGCCAAGTGCAGGGAAATGGGCTTAGTGTTGATGGACAGTTTGGTCGGTGTGGACCATGTTGTGCCAAAGGGCCTGTCTCCTGCTGTGGGACTTTATGATTCGTGTCTCTTTGTCGGTCCGACAGTTTTGAGTTTCCAAATGAACATCTTACTAAATCAGGCTGAATAAACTCCAATCTCCAATCTCAACTCTGATGCGGAGGTGCTGGTATTGAATTGGGGTGGACAAGGTCAGAAGTCACATGGCACAAGATGAAGTGATGAAGGAGCAGCACTCATGAAAGAGCAATGCTCCTAAAGTTTGTGATTTCAAATAAACTTGTTGCACTGTAACATGGTGTTGTGTGACTTCTGACTTCTTCAACTCTGGGTTTGTCTCAAACTTGACGGGGTACTTTGTCCAACTCGGCATATTTTATCAGTATCTCTTGGAGGAATTCTTTTTTTTAAGATTAGATTCCCAACAGTATGGAAACAGGTCCTTTGGCCCAATAAGTCCACACTGGCCCTCCGCAGAGTAACCCAGCCAGACCCATTCCCCTATTCCTATTCCTCTACATTTACCCCTGACTAATGCACCACACCTACACATCCCTGAACACTATGGGACAATTTAGATTGACCAATCCATCCTAATCTGCACACCTTTAGACCAGGGGAAGGAAACCGGAGCACTCAGAGGTAACCCATAGAGACGTGGGGGGGTCATCGTGAAAGCTACACACAGACTGTCACCCAGAGGGTGGAATTGAACCCAGGTCAGCATCGTGAGGCAGTGGTACTAACCACTGAGTCACCATACCACCCGTGAGCTACATAGGTGGGCTTGGGGGGGGGGGGGGGGGGGTGGGGTGGGGGGGGGATGCTGAGTCCAGCACAAAACAAATAAAAGCCCACTGCACCCACTGTCAGAATGGGCAAGAGGTTCAGCCCTTGGGATGACCACTGCAGCGTCACTGGTGGAATCTGATTGTTGGGTGCACTGGTGCCCCCGCTGGTGCCTCCGCAAGTTGCAGGACAATGTGAACCTCCGCCCGCAGTCGGGGCAGGCAAACGGCCTGTCCCCGTTGTGGACCCATTGGTGGGCCAGCAGTTTGGAGGAGCAGGTGAACCCCTTTCCACACTCGGGGCAGCTGAATGGCCTTTCCCTGGTGTGGACCCGCCGGTGGGACAACAGGTCAGAGGAATTGCTGAAGGCCTTACCACACTCTGGGCAGCTGAAAGGCCTCTCCCCCGTGTGGACCAGCTGATGGGCCAGCAGGTTGGAGGATTTACTGAAGGCCTTCCCGCACTCTCGGCAGCTGAAGGGCCTCTGCCCCGTGTGGACCCATTGGTGCCTCAGCAGGTTGGAGGAATCGCTGAAGGCCTTCCTGCATTCGGGGCAGCTGAATGGCCTCTCCCCCGTGTGGACTCGCCGGTGCTTCAGCAGGTCGGAGGAATTGCTGAAGGCTTTCCCGCACTCGTGGCAACTGAAAATCCTCTCCCCTGCATGGATTCGCTGGTGCGTCTGGAGGTTGTCCACACAAGTGAACCCTTTCCCGCACACGGAGCAGTAAAACGTCCTCTCACCAGTCTGTATATGCTGGTGGGCCAGCAGGACACAGGAGCAAGTAAAGCCCTTCGCCCGCTTGGGGCAGGAGAACGGCCTCTTCCCACTGTGATTGCACTGATGAGCCGCCAGGACAGATGGGACATGGAAGCCCTTCCCGCAGTTGCCACACTTCCATGGTTTCTCAACGGGGAGTGTTGCCTCAGGTTTCTCCATGGCCGAAGCTTCAGCTGCACACACACACACACACACACACACGTGTACAACCCCGCCGTGAATTCTTCTTTCCAGGCAGCAGAGTTGTTTCATGCTCCACACTCAGTGCGCTGCAACAGTCGGGTCTTTCAACCAGTCCCCCCGTACTCAAACAGGAAGCAAAAAGAAAGCTTTGCTCCTTCTCACAGAATCATAGTTGAAAATTGTTGCGGTCCTGATGGATTGAGTGACTGTCAGACATTGACGTGAAAGTGAGGAATGGAGACGCTGGAGAGTCAGAGTCAAAAAATGCGTCGCTGGAAAAGTGCAGCACGGCAAGCAGCATCAGATAAGCAGAAAAATGAACATTTTGGACTTGAGCCCTTTATCTGTTGATTTGACACTTCTGTCTTCAGATAGTCTGTAAGAAAAGATTACAAAAATCATCACTGCCAGTCCGGTTAAGAATGAGACATCAAGGCATGGACACTGACACCAGAGAGAAACTGTACATATAGATGTGGCAAATGTTAGTGGCAAGCCAGAGTGATAAAGATATGTAGCACAGAAACAGACCCTTCGGTCTAATTCATCCATAAGACCATAAGACATAGGAGTGGAAGTAAGGCCATTCGGCCCATCGAGTCCACTCCGCCATTCAATAAGATAAGAGACAACATTGCATTTGCTTTCTTAATCACGGACTCAACCTGCATGTTTACCTTTAGAGAATCCTCGACTAGCACTCCCAGATCCCTTTGTGCTTTGGCTTTATTAATTTTCTCACCATTTAGAAAGTAGTCTATGCTTTTATTCTTTTTGCCAAAGTGCAAGACCTCGCACTTGCTCACGTTAAATTCCATCAGCCATTTCCTGGACCACTCTCCCAACCTGTCTAGATCCTTCTGTAGCCTCCCCACTTCCTCAGTACTACCTGCCTGTCCACCTAACTTTGTATCATCGGCAAACTTCGCTAGAATGCCCCCGGTTCCCTCATCCAAATCATTAATATATAATGCGAACAGCTGTGGCCCCAGCACCGAACCCTGCGGGACACCGCTCGTCACCGGCTGCCATTCTGAAAAAGAACCTTTTATCCCAACTCTCTGCCTTCTGTTAGACAGTCAATCCTCAATCCATCCCAGCAGCTCACCTCGAACACGATGGGCCCTCACCTTGCTCAGCAGCCTCCCGTGTGGCACCTTATCAAAGGCCTTTTGAAAATCTAGATAGACCACATCCACTGAGTTTCCCTGGTCTAACCTACTTGTTACCTCTTCAAAAAATTCCAACAGGTTTGTCAGGCATGACCTCCCTTTACTAAATCCATGTTGACTTGTTCTAATCAGATTCTGCTCTTCCAAGAATTTAGAAACCTCATCCTTAATGATGGATTCAAGAATTTTACCAACAACCGAGGTTAAGCTGATTGGCCTATAATTTTCCATCTTTTGCCTTGATCCTTTCTTGAACAAGGGGGTTACAACAGCCATCTTCCAATCATCCGGGACCTTTCCTGACTCCAGTGACTCTTGAAAGATCTCAACCAATGCCTCTGCTATTTCCTCAGCCACCTCTCTCAGAACTCTAGGGTGTATCCCATCGGGGCCAGGAGATTTATCAATTTTAAGACTTTTTAACTTTTCTAGCACTATCTCTTTCGTAATGGCAATCATACTCAACTCAGCCCCGTGACACCCTTTAATTTTTGGGATATTACTCATGTCTTCCACTGTGAAGACTGACGCAAAGTACTTGTTAAGTTCTCCTGCTATTTCCTTATCTCCCATCACTAGGCTTCCTGCATCAGTTTGAAGTGGCCCAATGTCTACTTTTGCCTGTCGTTTGTTTCTTATGTACTGAAAGAAACTTTTACTATTATTTCTAATATTACTGGCTAGCCTACCTTCATATTTGATCCTCTCCTTTCTTATTACACTCTTTGTTATCCTCTGTTTGCTTTTGTATCCTTCCCAATCTTCTGATTTCCCACTGTTATTAGCCACTTTATAGGATCTCTCTTTTTCTTTAATACATTTCCTGACTTCCTTTGGCAGCCAAGGTTGTCTAATCCCTCCCCGGTTAATCTTTCTTTTCTTGGGAATGAACCTCTGTACAGTGTCCTCAAGTATACCTACAAACTCCTGCCATTTTTGCTCTACTGTCTTCCCGGTTAGCCTCTGCTTCCAGTCTATTTTAGTCAGTTCCTCTCTCATGCCCTCATAATTACCTTTATTCAACTGTAACACCATTACATCCGATTTTGCCTTCTCCCCTTCAAACTCCAGACTGAACTCTGTCATATTATAGTCGCTACTTCCTAAGGGTTCCCTTACTTTAAGATCTTTTATAGAGTCTGGTTCATTGCAAAGCACTAGGTCCAGAATAGCCTGCTCTCTTGTGGGCTCCATGACAAGCTGTTCCAAAAAGCCATCCTGTAAGCATTCCATGAATTCCCTTTCTTTAGATCCACTAACAACATTATTTACCCAGTCCACCTGCATATTGAAGTCTCCCATGATCAATGTAACCTTGCCTTTCTGACATGCTTTCTCTATTTCCCGGTACATGTTGCGTCCCTGGTCCTGACCACTGTTAGGAGGTCTATACACAACTCCAATTATGTTTTTTTTGCCTTTGTGGTTCGTCAATTCCACCCACACAGACTCCACATCATCCGACGCTATGTCATTCAATACCATAGATTTAATTTTGTTCTTAACTAACAAGGCAACCCCACCCCCTCTGCCCACCTCTCTGTCTTTTCGATAAGTTGAAAAACCATGGAGGTTTAACTGCCAGTCCTGACCCCCTGTAACCAAGTCTCTGTGATGCCTACTACATCATAATCATTCACTATTATCTGTGCCATTAGTTCATCGGCTTTGTTATGAATGCTACGAGCATTCAGGTAAAGTGCCTTAATGCTAACCTCCTTATCATTAGAGATGTTGGAAGTCATATGTCCTAAGTTATCCTTGCTTTTTACTGCATTCTCAGTCTGCCTCAATTTTAAATCCGCCTGGAAACATGCTATCCTGCTGCTTATCTTGCCATTTACCTCCATACTCCCTGTCGCTTTCACTTTCCCTTCCCCCCAACTCAGAAGTTTAAAGTCCGACTGACCACCCTATTTATCCTCTTCGCTAGAACATTGGTACCTGATCGGTTCAGGTGGAGACCGTCCCAACGGTACAGATCCCCCCTGTTCCAAAACTGATGCCAACGTCCCATGAAGTGGAATCCCTCTTTCCCACACCAATCCCTTAGCCACGTGTTTACTTGCCTAATTTTCTTGTTCCTATGCCAATTGGCACGTGGCCCGGGCAGTAATCCAGAGATTATGACCCTTGAGGACCTGTGCTTCAATTTCCTGCCTAGTGCTTCATAATGCCCAAACAGGTCCTCCACCCTAATCTTGCCTATGTTGTTGGTACCAACGTGGACCACAACAACTGGATCCTCCCCCTCCCGCTCCAATATCCTTTCAAGCCGGTCGAAGATGTCTCGCACCCTGGCACCGGGCAGGCAACACACCATGCGAGACTCCCGATCCGGCTTGCAAAGGATACTATCTGTCCCCCTAATTATAGAATCCCCTATAACCACTACTTGTCTATTCGCTCCCCCCTCTTGAATGGCCTTCTGGATCATGGTGCCTTGGTCAGTTGACTGATCCTGTCCAGAGCCCTTTTCCTCATCCGAACAGGGAGCAAGAATCTCGTACCTGTTGGACAAGGTCAAGGGCTGAGGCTCCTCCACTCCTGAACTCCGGTTCCCCCTACCTGCCTCACTTACAGTCACACTCTTTTGTGTCTGAGATGTCCGTGCCAACGAGATAACCTAACCTAATCTCGGCTGATTTGCCAGCATCTGGCCCATATCGTCTAAACCCTTCCTAATCGTATACCCATCCAGATGCCTTTTAATGTCATAATTGTGCCAGCACACACCACTTCCTCTGACAGCTCTTTCCTTAAACACACCACTTTCTGCATGAAAGACTTATCCCTTAGGTTCCTTTGTTGAGTTCTTTTGCTTGAGCTTCTTACACTGCAATACGCCAACTTCTGTGAACAACCAAACTTTATTAAGTACAGTACACGCTGTGGAGAAACTCTTAACACTCTTCACAATGCTGGTACACAACAGTACCAAAAAAAAAAACAAACCCCTTAAACAAAGTAAAACTGAAACAGAGGCTTACAGTTGAAGTTAGAAGGGCAGAAGGTGACAGTATTAGCAGCCTTTCTCCACATAGTCCACTGCCTAACTCACCCAAACGAGACTTCAGCTTTCAGGACTGACCACTCCCCTTTCATTGTACAGGTCACTTATAAAACATAAAAGCTTTGGCCTCAAGTCTCATCTGTTCACATATAACCAAAAGTGCCTCCCAATACCGTTTTTCATCTCTGTACTACACCAGTCGCTTCGGAGCCCGGGTCTTTTTACCACCCCTCTGAATAAAAAACCAAGGACACAGCATCCTTGAGAAGAAAGACCAGCTTTTAGAAAAAAGGACCAGCTTTTAGTAAAAGGACCAGCTTTGTGACAGAGGGATATAGGCCATACACTGGCAGATGGGATTAGATTAGTTTCAGAACATAGCATGGAGTAGTTGGACTGAAGGGACTGTTTCTGTGCAGTTTGACTCGGTAATTGTTCTGCAATGGTCTGAAAACCATTTTTTTGCCTTCCCCCATAAACGTCCACTTCTTTGTTGTTCCAAAATCAGATGAACTCAGCCTTGAATATATTAAATGATCCCACAACTGCAGGGAGACATCCCCACTTCTGAACTCCATTCCTCTTGCTAATATACCACTTGCCTTGCTCATTGCTTGCTGCACATTTCTGACAACTGGCATTAACTGGTATGGAAGGACGCTGAGGCCCCTTTATACACATTCCTGATGAAGGGTTCGAGCCTGTAACGCTGACTCTCCTGCTCCTCGGATGCTGCCTCATCTGCTGTGCTTGTCGAGCACCACACTTTTTGACTCTGATCTCCAACATTTGCGGTCCTCACTTTCTCCACATCCCAATATATCACCATTTAAACAATGCATCTCCTTTCTGTTTCCCTCCCCACCCCCCACAGGGAATGCTATCACTTCACATCGTGGTACTGCATTTTCCATGAGTTTGCCAACTGAGACACAGACCTGGCCCAACTTTTCCAGAATCTCTCCCCTCCATAAATTGAGATTGAGAGAGAGACAAACAATAAATGTGTCTCTGATTAGTAGGAGGACCACGCTCCTTCCGGTCCTCCAGGGCTTCCTATTGGCCCAACAAAAGAAGATCACGCGCAGTTTCCGCGGACAACCAGGAGCACGCGCAGGTTTTGCTGACACTGGCGAACATGCGCAGTGTGTGTTGTCACCGACGAGCACGCGCAGGTTTTGCTGACACCGGCGAACATGCGTAGTGTGTTGTCACCGAGGAGCATGCGCAAGATGCTCTGTGACGTTGCTGGTGTTACCGACAGGTTTTATGCCCAAATGACACTCGGAGACCAGAAAGGCTGGAGCGACGTTTTATATTTATCCTGCCGCTCCACATTTTATTCCTTTTGCATTTTATTTGACGATTCATCTTTTCCTCAGGGTAGGGGATTCCCAAACTGGAGGGCATAGATTGAGGGTGAGAGGGGAAAGATTTAAAAGGGACCGAAGGAGTAGAAAAAAAGTGTGAAAGTTAATTCCCCTCCAGTGCCCTCTCCAAACCTGCACATCTTTGGATTGTGGGGAGAAACCGGAGCACCAAAGGAATCCCACGCAGACACAGGGAGAAGGTGCAAACTCCACTCAGACAGTTGCCCGAGACTGGGATCAAACCCGGGTCCCCAGCGCTATAAGGCAGCAATGCCAGCCACTGAGCCTGTTCAGAAAAAGCAGCAATTGATTTATATTGGGGTGAGGGGGGAAACGACTAAAAGGGACCTAAAGGGCAACTATTTTACGCAGAGGGTGGTGCGTGGCTTGAATGAGCTCCCAGAGGAAGTGGTGGAGGCTGGTACAATTACAATATTCAAAAGGCATCTGGATGGGTATATGAACAGGAAGGTTTGGAGGGATATGGGCCAGGAGCTGGCAAATGGGCCTAGATTAATTTAGGATATATGATTGGCACGGAACAAACAGTTTGTTTCCACGCTCCACTACTGTTTCTACATAGTCAGAATTGTTATGACACGGACTGCACCCCCCCCCCCCCCCACTAATTTAAACCCAAAAAAGATTTACCCCATGTGGTAATGTGAAAATTCAAGAGATAAGGAACTGTTTCTAAAAGTCACTATTTAAAGTTTTATTTAATGATCTAGGACACTAACTTGCAAGTGTTTAAATCTGCTGGGATTTTTTGTACTGCCAAATCTATTCAAATCTGTCTGAACCAGTTCAAATCTCGGACAAAAGCCCTCAAACTTTAAAACATTGGGTGCAACCTCCCCCACCTAATTTAAACCAGCAACATAGAGAAGGTTTAACCCATGCAGTAATCTGTGAAAATTCAAGAACCAAGAAACTATTCCCAAAGGTCAGTATTTGAAGTCAAAATTAACAACTTTATTTATTAAAGTCTAATGGAGAATAATTAATTAACAACTATTTACAACTCCTGTCTCTAACCTATCTTCTACTTCCCCTGTACGATACCAGTCCAATAAAAAACCCCTGATTAAGATTTACCGAAAGATTCAAACTTCAAAACCAGCCAGCTGTTAAATCTTCTCTTTGTATCTTCCTCTGTAGATTTGCTCTCCAGGTCGGTGTCGATGTTTTTTCTCTGTGCAGAGTCCTTCTCTGGACAGATACATCTCAGGAGTTCTCACTAGCAGCCTACATTTGTTGGTCTTTTGACAGTTCTCATGTAACTGTTCAATTTTTTTTTTGATTTTGTACTCCAAAGCATCAAATCATTTCATTGGTGTTAATATTAGATTAGATTAAATTCCCTACAGTGCGGAACCAGGCCCTTCGGCCCAACCAGTCCACACTGACACTCCAAAGAGTAACCCACCCAGACCCATTTCCCTCTGACGAATGCACCTAACACTACGGGCAATATAGCATAGCCACTTCACCTGACCTGCACATCTTTGGACTGTGGGAGGAAACTGGAGCACCCAGAGGAAACCCAAGCAGACACGGGGAGAATGTGCAAACTCCACACAGTCAGTAACCCAAGGCTGGAATCGACCCTGGTGGTGTGAGGCAGCAGTGCTAACCAATATTCTCAAAATACTAAATTCAAACTTGATTGGAATTCAGTATTTTGGGGCAAGATTTAAATCGATTGGCCAAAATTGAGTATGTTTTTGTCTCCAGGCAACCCAGCTACTGAGCTGTTCGACCAAATGTTAAATTGTTACTTTGTTCAGAACGCTTGGTGCTTTGTCAGGTGGTTCTGCTCGCTTTTCAACTCTCTTGAAGATAGAATACACCTCTACACCTTCTAACAGAACCAATTTTTCAAGACTAGGAATCGGCCATTCACCCCTAACAGGAGAAAGTGAGTACTGCAGATGCTGGAGATTAAAGTCAAGAATGTGGTGCTGGAAAAGCACAGCAGGTCAGGCAACATCCGAGCAGCAGGAAAATTGACATTTCGAGCAAAAGCCTCATTCACCCCGAAGAGCCTGTCCTCAACTGCATATAGTTCAAAGCAAGTTTGAGAAAGATGGCTGCAGCTTTGTCTTAATATAAAATTGAACATGCGTTCAAACTTTAATGCTGTTTCTGAATATATTATTTTAGCTATTCTCAATTTGAAAGATCAGCCAATTCTCGTGCACCCCCATCTCCCAGGCAGTTTCATCATCAACCATTCTCTCTCTCTCTTCTAAGAGCTTGATACAGCGATCAAAGAGAGCTCGAGGCATGAGAAAGTTCAGTGGGAGTTGGAAGTGAGACAGAATGGACAGGGTGACAGAGTGTGGGGGCCATTGACAGACTGGGGGGAACAGAGGGTGGTGGGGGCGGAAAGAAAGACTCGGGGGTCAAAGGGTGGAGGGAGAAAATGGGGGGCAGAGAGTTGCGGGGTGAGAGAGAATGGATGGGGGCAGTGGGTGGGGAGAGACACAGCACAATTCCCACCTTCCCCAGGACTGGGGCAGTGTCCCATGAACTGGAGCCTACTCCTCCCACAGCAGTCATTTCTCAATCCACATATGGCTAAAGGAGAAGAATTATATAATCCCTGCAGGCCATTTCACCTATCAAATTCACACCGACCTTCCACACAGCATCCCACCCAGACTCATCAACTTACTCTACAGCCCTGCAGTTCCCCATGGCTAACCCACTCTAACCTGCACATCCCTGGACACTTTAGCACAGCCGATCCATCCGAAACTGCAGATCCTTGGACTGTGGGAGGAAACCGGAGCACCCAGAGGTAACCCACGCAGACAGAAGGGGGACAACATACCAAAGTTCACACAGACAGTCACGAGAAGGTGGAATCAAATCGCTTCTAACAATTCTCCCACACCTGCAAAGCCCTGAGCACCATGGGTAATTTAGCAGGGCCAATCCACCCGAACCTGGGCAAAGATAAAAATCACATGACGCCAGTCCAACTGGTTTATTTGGAAGCACTAGCTTTCGGAGCACTGCTCCTTCATCAGGTTGTTGTGGAGTATAAGATCATAAGACACTGAGTTTACAGCAAAACATTACAGAGTCATGCCACTGAAATGATACATTGAAGAAACCTGGATTGTAAAGTCTTTCATCTTTAGAATGAGTTGCTGGTGTCATTAATATGTAAACCCCAGAACTTCTTATAAGACACCTACTCGAGATAACTTAAGGTTTTATAAGAAAAGATGACAACTCAGCTTAGACAATGCATTAAAGGTGTGAGGCCAGAGTCTGTCTGTATCCCAGTTTTTGAGTCAGACTGGTTCTATTTCCAAAGTGGAATTTATAAAATATTCTATGTATTATCTGCCTGCAGATTGTGCATTTTTTGAGCAAAATAGATGGTATTTGCAAATACAAATTCACCCCATAGACATCGGTGTGTGTGTGCACGCGCGCACACACACGAGAGAGAGTAAAAGTCTAGTTCCATACTGTATATCTCAATGTCTATTGCATAACAGATGCTTTATTTCTGTTGATGTAAATATTGTTATAAATCGTAGCTGGGTACTAATACTTAGATGTAAGGGAGAGACAATTTTTCAATTAGGGCACTATAAGAATCCTGGCAGACCCCTATTTCTAGGTTACTTGCCAATGAACAGACACAAGCACCTATTTAATTCTAACTTTTCGCCTTTTTTGTTATATTTTCTGGTATGATACTCTGTGTCTGGATGGTTGACAGGCTGGGAGATTGTGGGTTGGACTTTGATTGTTCTGGAAGGTGTCAAAGGAGGTTAAAGCTTCAGCAGAAATGAAGCAGAGCTGAGAGCGGACAACAACTGTGTGGGAACAGGGAGATCAATAGAGGACAAAGAAACCAGGACCTGAAATCCGAGCTGACACCAGACTACCCTGTGATCAGTGCTTTGATGAGCTTTACCTAGCTTCCCATTCGACTTGAATGCCACATCTCCCCTCAATATTTAGGATCCAATCCTTGTCATCCTGATGCTATGTCTCTGTAAGGAGTCCCAGATCATAATTATTCTCTTCAATGTGTGCAGTCAATTCATTCACTTTTGTGAATGAATTACGACACAGAGTAACCCCCTCTGCTAAATTAAACCAGAAACACAGAAATGATTCACCCCACGCAGTAATATGTAAACGTTTGAGAGACAAAGTACTATCCCAGAGGTAAATATTTAAAGTAAGAATTAACAACTTTACTCTTTCTGTCCAACACAGAGTATTAAAACTCACAAAAATGCCTGGTTTTATAGTCCAAAACATCGGATCATTTTATTGGTATCAATATTATCAAAATACTTAATTCAAACTTGATTGGACTTTGGTATTTTGGGGCAAAATTTAAACTGATTGGCCAAATTTGAATTTGTTTGTGCCTCATGGCAACCCAGTTGCTCTATTTGTGTTGACCAAATATTACATTCTCATCTTGTTTAGAACACTTTGTTCTGCTCAGCTTTTTAACTCCCTTCAAGGTACAGTACCTCTACCCCTTCAAGGTATAGTATCTCTACCCCTTCAAGGTACAGTACCTCTCCCCCTTCATAACAAGCACACATTCAGATACTGAGCTTTTAGTTTTATTGTTTGTAATCTTTTGAATCCAGTATTAATTGCTGGTACGTTTATTCTCCTTGTTCCTTTCTATTTTTCTCTGACGTCCATTTTCCACATCACTACATTGCTTACCAACCTTGATTTGGATTGGCTGTGCTAAATTGCCCATAGTGCCCAGGGATGTACAGGTTAGGTGGGTTAGCCAATGGGAAATGCAGGGTTATTGTTTCATAGTAATAGAAGTAGGAGTAGGCCGTTTGGCCTGTTGAGCCTGCTTCACCATTTATTAAGATCGTGGCTGATCTATCCATCATCTCAGCTCTTCTTACTTGTGTTATCTCAAACTCTTGATTCCCTCAGGGGTGGGGGCGCGAGGGGTGTATGAGCAGGATGCTCTTCGGAGGGGTCAGAATGGACTTGATGGGCTGAATAGCCAGCTTCCACACTGTAGGGCTTCTATGATTTACCGCAGTTGTGTTTGCCTCAGATCACAGCTCCCAGAATCTCCCACCTTCTGCAAATTGAAAGACAAATCCCACCCTGCCCTCTCGTATGTACGTTATCTAAATGCTTAATTGTTTCTAGTAAATACAGCCCACACCTCCCTCTGCTGCCAGTAACGTTTACAATGCTGATGAAACAATGCCATTCCTGCAGTACTGAAAATCGTAAGGCTTCTCACAATACCAGTTACTGATTCACCGCTCCTTCTGAAGGACAGTGTTGGAAATACAATGTTGGAGGCTGGCAGAAATGAGCAGTTTAACTCAAAATTCCACCTAACCCTTCACTGGGCACCCCAATCAGCACACTGTCCTTACTGCTGGTAAACCTTAAATCACTTCACCCCTACAGTGCAATGAATTCCCACTTTCCACCAAAATCCTAGACGTACTCACGTACTCAGTTGCTGTCTCACCAATGAAATATTTCATTGTCACTTCTTCTGCTTCCAGTAAAGGCAAAACATCTTTGAAAGCTGCTCTGAAAGTCCAATCTTCACAACAACACTTCTGCTTTCACACAAGATGATTAAAGTCATACAGCACAGAAACACAGCCTTCGGTCTAACTCATCCATGCCGACCAGATATCCTAAACCCATCTAATCCCATTTGTCAGCATTTGGCCTGTATCCCTTTAAATCCTTCTTATTTACATACCCATCCAGATGCCTTTAAATGTTGTAGTTGTAGCAACCTCCACCATTTCCTCTGGCAGCTCATTCCAAACATGCACTACCCTCTGTGTGAAAAAGTTGCCCCTCAGGTCCGTTTTAAATCTTTCCCTTTTCACGCGAATCCTATGCCCTCTAGGTTTGAAGTTGCCTACCATGGGGAAAGGATTTTGTCTATCCAACCTATCCATACCCCTTATAAACTTCTGTAAGGTCACCTATCAGCCTCTAATGCTACAGGGAAATTATCCCTGGCGTATTCAGCATCTTCCTATCGCTCAAACTCTCCAACTCTGTCTACATCTTTGTATATCTTTTCTGAACCCTTTTAAGTTTCACAACATTCTTCCAGAGGAGGGCAACTGGAATTGCACACAGTTTTCCAAAAGTGGCCTAACATGACCTCCCAACCCCTGTACTCAATGCTCTGACCAATAAAGAAAAGCGTACCAAATGCCTTCTTCACAATCCTGTCTCCCTGCAATTCCACTTTCAAGGAATTATGAACCTGCAAGGACACTTTGTTCAGCAACACTCACCATTAACTATGTAAGTCGTGCCCTGATTTGCCTTTCAAAATGTAACACCTCACATTTATCTTCATTCAACTCATGTTGCCATTCCTCGGCCCATCAGATCAATTCTAATTTATATTGAATTTTATTTCCTCTCTCATTCCCTAAAAGCTGAGAATCTCCATCCCACACACACTTCCTCCATTCTGACTTTGCTGAACCTAATTCCTGCTGTAACTCATCCTGAAGGGTGTGGTTCATGCTGATTAACAGGCACACACTCGGGGGAGGTGGAGATCTAATTGAAACAGACAGAATTCTGAATGGCCTGGACAAAGTGCACATGGGGAAGATGTTCCTATTGGTAGGAGAGTCTAGGACCCGAGGGCACAGCATCAGAGTAAAAGGAATATCTTTTAGAACAAAGATAAGGCGAAACATTTTCAGCCGGTAAGTGGTGAATATGTGGAATTCAATGCTACAGAAGGCTGTGGAGGCCAGGTCACTGAGTAGATTTAAGATGGAGATAGATAGGTTCTTGAGTATCAAGGGGATCGAGGGTTACAGGGAGAAAGTGGGAGAATGGGATTGAGAAACGTATCAGCCAGAACTTAATAGTGCAGCACCCCTGATGGGCTGAGAGGCCTAATTTCTGCTCCTGTGTTTTATGGTCTCTTGTTGTTCTGGACTAGGAGTGTGCAAATTGGGAGCAGGAATAGGCCATTTAGCCTGTCAAGCTTGCACCAGCATTGAACAGATCATAAGTAGATCTGAGTATACCGACGTAAAAGGTAAAAACAAGGACTGCAGATGCTGGAAACCAAAGTCTAGATTAGAGTGGTGCTGGAAAAGCACAGCAGATCAGGTAGCTCCTTGGATGCTGCCTGACCTGCCATGAATATACCTACATTCAGGTTAATAAGCTGGAAATTTTTCCACTGGAGCAGAGGTGGATGATAACATCGTGAGGGGTATAGATGAGGCGAACGGCCAAAATCCTCTCCATAGGCTGGGGGTCAAGATTACGAAGCAAATTTTGAAAGAGAGAGAGGAGAAAGATTTTAAAAGGATATGAGGGTCGCCATTTTCTTCCCCCCAGAGAGTGGTTTGTGTGTGGAATGAATTCCAGACAAAGGGGTGGATGCAGATACAGTTAGAACTTTTAAAAGACATTTGGATTAGTATATGAATGATGAAGTTTAATTTAAATAAATGTGAAGTGCTGGATTTTGGAAAAGCAAATCAAAGTAGGACTTAGCATAAAGTGTATAAGGTCCTGGGGAGTGTTGCTGAATAAAGAGACCTTGGAGTGCAGGTTCATAGTTCCTTGAAGGTCGAGTCCCAGGTAGATAGGATAGTGAAGGCAGCATTTGGCATGCTTTCCTTTATCGGTTACAGCACTGAGTAAAGGAGTTGGGAGGTAGGTGATGTTGCAGCTCTACAGGACATTGGTGAGACCACATTTGGAATATTGCGTGCTTGGAATATTGCATGCAACTCTGGTCTCCTGCCCATCAGAAGGACGGTGTAAAACTTGAAAGGGTTCAGAAAAGATTTACCTGCATGTTACCAGATTTGAAAAAAATAGCTTTCGGGAGAGGCTGAATAGGCTGCGGCTGTTTCCCTGGAGCGTCGGAGGCTGAGGGATGACCTTAGAGGTTTATAAAGTCATGAGAGGCATGGAAAGGGTAAATAGACAAAGTCTTCTCCCTGGGGTGGGGTAGTGCAGAACTAAAGGTTTTGGGCGAACGGGGAAAGACATAAAAGAGCTTTAAGGGGAGCCTTTTCACACAGAGTAGTGCAGATATGAAATGACCAGCCAGAGGAAGTGGTGGAGACTGGTATAATTACAGAATTTAAGAGGCATTTGGATTGGTCTATAATAGAAGGGGTTCGAGGGATATGGGCCCAGGGCTGGCAAATAGACTAGATTAGGATAACTGATAGGCATGGACAAATTGGACCAAAGGGTCTGTTTCTGTGCTGTACATCTCTATGACTCCAATATAAAAGGTTCAGAGGGATAGAGGTTAAACACAGGTAGGTGGGTCCAGTTTAGTTTGAGAACATAGTCAGCATAGTAAGTGATCTGTACTGGTCTTGCCTCCCCCATAATCATCACTTCTTTGTTGTTCAAAAATCAGATGAACTCAGCCTTGGATATATTCAATTACGCCCAAACTGCAGGAAGGCGTCCCCACTTCTGAACTAAATTCCTCTTGCTAATATACCACTTGCCTTGCTCACTACTTGCTGCACCTGTGTGACAACTTGCATTGACTGGATTAGAAGGACGCAGAGGCCCCTTTGTTCATCCACACATCATTGCTGATGAAAGGCTCGAGCCTGAAATGTCAATTCTCCTGTATTTGCCATTGAAAAAAAGACCTGGACTAACTTTCCCAGAGTCTGTCCCCTCCCTGGATTCACTCCGTTTCCCTTCAGTTCCTGCAAGTCAACAGTTCAACCCCGGAATGGAAAAGGGGGTGAGAAAAAAGTGTGTTGTACTCACAGATGTTGGAGAGAGGAAGGAAGTTGCAGTCTGGGGTGAAGCTCAATCTTCATTCAGAGAGAGAGGAGCAGCAACAACGAGCTCAGAAGCACATGGTCCTACTTCCGCATCCAGACGATGGGTTTGCTGTAATTGGCAGGAGGACCAGTCTACATCCAGTCCTCCAGAGCTTCTCATTGGTCCATCAAAACAAGGTCACGGAGTGTTTCCGCTTCTTGCGTGAGCATGCGTAATATTTTGCTGACACCGTGGAAAATGCACACTGCGTTGCTGACACCGAGTAGCATGCGCAGTCTGGAGATGTTGGCGTTACTGACAGATTTTCAAAGTTAAAAATCACACAATGCCAGGTTATAGCCCGACAGGTTTATTTGGAATCACTAGTTTTCGAAGCGCTGCTCCTTCATCGGTTGGTTGTGGAGCAGAATCATAACACACAGTCTTCATAGCAACAGGATTGCAGTGTCATGGAATGGAATATTAAACAACTTTAGCTTACCTCTACCATTTTTTAGAATGACCATGTTAGTTTTGATTCCTTCACATGTAAATCCCAGAACTTTACAAAAGTTACGTTGTCAAGCTAGCTTTTAACAATAGGTGTCATCTCAATCAGATAATGCATTGAAGGTGTTAAGTTAAAGTTTGTCTGTGTCCCAATGTTAGGTCAGACGGATTCTATTTCTATCGTTGTATTACAGAATCTTACGTCTATGAGTTTATGAGCAAAATAAAATGCGATTCTGCAAGTACAAATTCAACCCACAAACTTTTATGTGTGTGTGTGTGCAGGAGAAACCAAGTGATCATGTGTGTGTGAGAGAGTGTAATGGGGAATAAGTCTGAGAGGGTGTGTATGTGTATGTGTGTCTGTGTGTGTGAGAGAGTGTGTGTAATGGAGTATAAGTCTGTGAGAGGGTGTGTGTGAATGTATGCGTGTGAGTGTGTGAGTGTGAGAGAGAGAGAGAATGTGAAGTGTGGTGTGACATGAACCCAAGGTCCCGGATGAGGCCGTCTCAATGGGTATTGAACTTGGCTATCAGCCTCTGCCCAGCCACTTTCCGTTGTTGCCTATCCTGAAGTTTACCTTGAAGAATAGTTACCCGAAGGTCCAAGGCTGAATGTCCCAGACCGCTGTAGTGTTCCCCGAGGGAACACTCCCGGCTGGTGATTGTTGTGCAGTGTCCATTCATCTGTTGCTGTAGCCTCTGCTTGGTCTCACCGATATACCAAGACTCAGGGCATCAATGCCTGCAGTGTATGAGATAAACAATGTTGGCTGAGTCACATGAGTACCTGCTGCACTCATGGTGGGTGGTGTCCCCACGTGTAATGGTGGTAATCGTGTCAACATTCTGATTCGTCTTTCATCATCTGCCGTGACAGAGTTGTATCATGTTGTCCTGAAGGCCAGGCAGTTTGCTGCGAACAATTATCTGTTTAAAGTTTGGCGGTTGTTTGAAGGCGGGAAGTGGAGGCGTGTGGAAGGTCTTGGTGAGATGCTCATCCTCATCAATAATGTGCTGCAGGCTGTGAAGAAGATTGCGTAGTGTTTTGGCTCCTGAGAAGTATTGGACAACAAAGGATACAGTTTTGGTTGCATCTCATGTCTGTCTCCCAAAGGAAGTCATTACAGTTTCTTGCTGTGACACATTGGAACTGGCAGTTGATGAGTTGAACATTTTACCCCGTTCTTATGAGAGCATGCTTGTGTACTTCCAAGTGTCTGTCATGTTCCTCCTCACCTGAACAGATCCTATGTATGTGAAGGGCTTGTGCAGAGGGGGTGCATGTTTTAATATGTTTCACTAGAGAAGTATAGCACTGTCAGGTTATCCATGGGTTTGCGGTACAGAGAAGTGCTGAGATAGAGCTGCATGTGTTCAAAAATGAGACAGATACTAAAGAGTGTGGTGAATGTGATAGTGGGATGAAACTTGTTAATATCACAGTCTCGTTGTTTCAGTGACTCCTCACCATGGGTCCACAGGAAGAAATGTCATCAATATATCTGATGTATAGTGTTGGTTGGAGGTCCTGTGCAGAAAAGAAGCCTTGTTTGAACCTCTGCGTGAAAATGTTGGCATACTGAGGTGCACATTTGGTCCCCATGGCTGTTCCATGTGTCTGGATGAAGAACTGGTTGCCAAAGGTGAAAATGGTGTGGTTGAGAATGAAGCGGATGAGTTGTAGGACAGTGCTCAGAGATTGGCAGTTGTTGGTATTGAGTACTGAGGCTGTTACCGTGATGCCATCATCGTGAGGGATGCTGGTGGAGAGTACTGACACATCCACGGATTCAACTCGTCCGTGGATGCTGAACTTCTGGAAGGATTGGATCAGAAGTCTTGATGAATGCTGTCAATTCACGGTTGTGCTCTTTGGTCAGATCAGCTGGTAGTTGCCTGTTGTGTTCCTGGTCAGTTGTTTGTACACTTCCTTGCAGAAGCCCATTCTATTCCGAATTACTCAAAAACTGCATAAATCCATGTAAGATTCTGTAGCTCCCACTTTAGAAATAGAATCAGTCTGACCTAACATTGGGACACAGGCAGACTTTAATGTCGCACCTTCAATGCATTATCTGAGCTGAGATGACACCTATTGTTAAAAGCTATCTTGAGAATGTAAGTTTAAAAAAGTTCTGGGATGTACAAATGAAGGACCCGAAACTAACATGGTCATCCTAAAAGATGCAAGCTCTCCTGCACACTTTAGCACAGCTGATCCACCCTAAGGTGTAGATCTTTGGGCTGTGGGAGGAAGCCAGAACACCCAGAGGTAACCAACACAGACACAAGGGGGAGAACATGCCAAACTTCACACAGACAGTCACCCAAGGGTGGAATCAAACCCAGGCTCCTGGCGTTATTAAGCAGCATTGCTAACCACTGAGCCACCACCCCACCCAGTGCTTTGAGGTTCTGCTTTGTCTTTGCAGCTTTTAACTTCTCATGCGCCCTCAGCAGAGGCTGTCTCCTGCTGACATCGTTGGACCACACCCATTGCACCTCCCTTTCCCACTTCTCCAGCCCTGAACGCATCGGTTCCTGAATCCTGGCACCAGATTCCGATACCATCTGTGCTCCTGCTGCCAACTGCAGAGAACGGAGGCAATCCCCGTCACTATTCTGTCCCTTATCTCCCCCTCCTTAACGTTGTTCTTACTCCCACCACACCACAGTTAGCTCCGCCCCCCTGCAGCCCTCTCTCAGATCCCCTTTACCTGCCTGACCCGGGCTCACACCCTCCTGACCCTGTCCACTGACCCCATCGGAAGGCTCTGTATGGAGGGAAAGACCATCTCCCGGAATAAAAAAACATCTGATTAACTTTCCGCCTTGCCTTCCCAGCGTGTCAGCAGCCTGGCTTCCAGCTCCACCTCTCTGAGCCGAAGGTCCTCCAAGTTGTGTTTGCCCTAGATCACATCATCCAGAGCATTCCACCTTTTGCAAATCGAAAGACAAGTCTCACCCTGCCCTCTCCCGTGTCTATTGTGTAACTGCTTAATCATTTCTAGTGGCCGAGCAGAGACTGATAGGCAAGTTTGGAACCCATGAGGATGGCCTCCACCAGGACGTTGGGTTCATGTTACATTACAGGTGACCCCACTACACTGTACACATTCTGTCTCTCTGTCTCTCACACACAGCCATACATTCTCACATACTCACGCAGGCACTCTCTCAGATATACGCGCTCTCTCAGATGCGCACACATGTACCACCCACACTCTCACCCACACACACACATCCTCTCACAGACTTATACTCCTGCACACTCTCACTTTACCAAGCATGCACACACGCAAACACACACTCTCTCAGCCAGACTCATGCGTATGCACACACTCACTCACTTTCATGCATTCACACATAGATAAGACCACGGGCTGAATTTGCATTTGCAGAATTATGTTTGTAGATTCATTCTATTTTGCTCAAAAAGTGCACAATCTGCAGACAGTCAATCCATGTAATATTTTATAAATTCCTACTTTGGAAACAGAATCAGTCTGACTCAAGACAGACTCGAACCTCACATCTTTCATGCATTGTCTGAGCTGAGAGGGCACCTCTTTGTAAAACCTTAAGTTATCTCGAGACTGTGACTTAAAAGAAGTTTTGGGATTTACATACCAATGAAGTGAAACCTGCAACCCATTCTAAAGATGAAACACTTAAAAGCAGTCGAGGTTTGTTCAATATATCATTTTGCTACAAATTCTGTGTCTTATGATCCTGCTGTACAGCTACCTGACGAAGGAGCAACACTCCGAAAGCTAGTGCTTCCAAATAAACCTGTTGGACTGTAACTGGATTTTAACTTTGTTTCCAGTGAAAACAGCCCACCCCTCCCATTGCTGCCAGTAAACTTTACAATGCTGAGGAAACAATGAACCATCAGTCCTGAAAAATGTACAATTCTAATAATACGAGCTACACATTGACTGCTCCTTCTGATATAAGACATTGGAAACCTCGCGCCGGAGATTGAAAGAAATTAGCAGCTTTAAAAGAAAAACCTGTTGGATCTCATAGCCTTCAATGTCTGAATCCGACGGTAAGTTCAGGTAACTTTTGTTGGGACCCAACTTTGTTGCAGCTTCAGATCGTCCCAGCAAAAAGGGGCACAAAAGATAGCTTTTTTTTAAACACACACACACATACATATATACACACACACACACACACACACACACTCCCCTGCATCCCACTTTCTTCACTATTGGTCAGCTGAGTTGTCCCTTTGTAATTCGATCCTTGGTGCAGCCTTAGCCTGGAGGAAGTATTGCTTCACTCAGCAATTGCAACCCATAGCCTGTCTGCAAGTAAGATTCTCCCCGCGCATTTGCAGATGGGCTGTCAAGAGTCAACCACACTGCTGTGGGTCTGGAGTCACATATAGGCCAGACCAGGGAAAGGATGCAGCTGGGACGACTGAGTGAATCCTTTCCCACAACGGCAGTTTCCTCCCCGAAAGCATGAGTGAATCAGATTGGGGTGTTTGTTCCCCGAAAATGGTTTCATAATGAGATTCTGGACTCCAGATTTCTGACTGAACTCCAAATCCGCCATCTGATATGGTGAGATTCAAACCCGGGAGTCCCCAGAACTAGGTTATTAATGCAGTCGATAATGGCACTCGGCCGAAGCTCCTTCAATCCCCCTGCGATGGGAGGTGAACTCACTGATGTCTCTGCAGGTGGGAGGAGCGGGTGAAGCCCTTCCCGCACAGAGAGCGAGTGAACAGCCTCTTTGACCCTCCAAGCTGAGTAAATGGTGTGAAGTCCTGTCCTTTTCACAGTCACCGCACTGTATCTCCCTCATTCGGGTGTATCAGTATTATTCCTGCCACACCAGTGTCCAAGCAGACAGAAGCAAACATTTCTTCTCGACTGGAATGGCTGCTGATATTCAAGTCCCAATGAATCAAGTGGCTCTGTCAGAAGCTGATGTATCTTTTGGTTTCAGATTTCTTTCCCCATGTCTTCCTGCAAATAAAATCACGAAATAAGTCACGGTCAGTACAGTCAAATGAACATAACATCGGTGACAATTCCTTAGATTGCCAGATACCTGCTGATCATATATTATCCATGACTCAGAAACCTGAAAACCCTCATTCAGCCAGATAGCATTAAGTATATAAAGAGGAAAACTTCATTTAGGTGACAATGGCCTGGAACAACCTTCCCACAAAGTTGCTGGAAATGGAGCTGAATGAAGGATATGAAAATGAAATGTCAAGGCTGCTTCAGGAAAGAAAGCCAGTAAAGTTGCTAAAAGACGTCCTGCTGACCTGTTAAAATAAAAATGAATACAAGAAATACAGGATGTAATTCCATTACTATATTAGAAGGTGAAAAATCATAGCCATGCAGCTTGTACAACAGCGAATATCAGATATACACCATATGAAGCAATCATAAAATCCCTGCAGTGCAGAAAGAGGCCATTTGGCCCATCGAGCCTGTTCCGCCATTCTTTAAGATCATGGCTGATCTATCCATCATCTCAGCTCCTCTTACCTGCATTATCCTGACTACCCTAAATTCACCTACCATCCAAAATCCCATCGAACTGTGTCTTGAATATGCCTGCTTCTGTTGCTTCCTTGGGCAAAGAATTCCATAGATTCACCACTCTCCAGGAAAGGTAGTCCCTCCACCTCTGCCTTAAACCTACCCCTAATCTTGTTACCTAGTCTAACCCACCAGCAGAAACGACGAGATAGGATGGATCTGGGTGGCATGCTGTTCGATGGGTCAATGTGGACTTGATGGGTTGAATGGCCTCCTTCCACACTGCAGGGCTTCTCTGATTTACTGCAGTTGTGTTTGCCCAGAACCACAATTCCCACAACCTCCCAACTTCTGCAAATTGAAAGACAAGTCCCACCCTGCCTTCTCATATGTGTGTTATCAAACTGCTTCATCGCTTCCAGTGAATACAGCCCACACCTCCCACTGCTGCCAGTAACCTTTACAATGCTGATGCAACAATACAATACCTGCAGTACTGAAACCCGTAAGGCTTCTGATGATACCAGTTACTGATTCACCGCTCCTTCTGATGCACAGCATTGGAAGTACATTGTTGGGGGCTGAAAGAAATGAGCAGTTTAAAACAAAAACCCACCTAACCCTTCACTGGGCTTCCTGCTCAAGACACTTTACTTAAAACACTTCAAGGAGGAGAAAGTGAGGTCTGCAGATGCTGGAGATCAGAGCTGGAAATGTGTTGCTGGAAAAGCGCAGCAGGTCAGGCAGCATCCAGGGAACAGGAGAATTGACGTTTCGGGCATAAGCCCTTCTTCAGGAAATCTTTCCTGAAGAAGGGCTTATGGCCGAAACGTCGATTCTCCTGTTCCCTGGATGCTGCCTGACCTGCTGCGCTTTTCCAGCAACACATTTCCAGCTTAAAACACTTCAACCCCACATTGCAACAAGTTCCACATTCCATCAAAATCCTGGATGTCCTCACTTACTCAGTTGCTGTCTCTGAAATGAAAGATTTCATTGTAGCTTCTGCTCCCACTAAGGACAAAATATCTTTGAAAGCTGCTCTGAAATTCCAGTCTTCACAACAATACTTCTGCTTTCCTTCAGTCCAAATTGTCTGTGCTGACCAGATATCCCAAATTAACATAGTCCCATTTGTCAGCACTTAGCCTATATCCCTCTCAATTCACCCTGTTACCAGATGCCATTTAAAATGTTGTAATTATACCAGCCTCCACCACGTCCTCTGGCAGCCCATTCCATGCTTGCATCACTCTCTGTGTGAGAAAGTTGTCCATAAGGTTCCTTTTAAATCTTTCCCCTCTCGCCTCAAATCTATGCCCTCTAGTTTTGGACTCCCCTACTATGTGGAAATGTTTTTGGATATTCACCCTATCCATGCTCCATATGAACTTCTATAAAGTCACCCCTCAGCCTTCAATGCTCCAGGGAAAACAGCCCCGGCCTATTCAGCCTCTCCCTATAGCTCAAACCCTCCAACTCTGGCAATAGCCTTGTAAATCTTTGCCAAACCCTTTCAAAGGTTCACAACACTTTTCCTGTAGCAGGGTAACCAGAACTGAACACAGCATTCCAAAAGTAGCCTAATCAATGTCCAGTACAGGGGCAACATGACCTCCCAACATCTGTACTGAAATGCACTGACCTATAAAGGAAAGCATACCAAACACCTCCTTCACTATCCTATCTACCTGCGACTCCACTTTCAAGAAACTATGAACCAGCATTCAAAGCTATCTTTATTCAACAACACTCCCCATTAACTTCGCAGATCCTGTCCTGATCTGCCTTTCCAAAATCAAAATTTCAAAATGGGGTTCAGAAACGTATCAGTTGTGATTGAATGGTGGAGTAGATCTGATGGGCTGAATGGCCTCATTTCTGCACCTATGTCATATGGTCTCTTGCTGTCCTGGACACAGAGTGTGAGAATTGGGAGCAGGAATAGGTCATTTGGTCTTTCCAGTCGGCACCAGCATTGAACAGTTCATAACTGGATATAAATATCCCGGCATCTAGATGGACAGGGTGGGATTTTTTTCACTGCAGCTTTGGAGGTTGAGAGATGACCTTCGAGAGGATTATAAGATCTTCAGGGGTATCGATGAGGTGAACAGCAGGTATTCTTTCCCTGGGATGGGTGTTTCAAGGTTAGGGAGCAAACTTTGAAGATGAGAGGAGAAATATTTTAAAAAGACATGAGGGGCACCTTTTTATTTTAAGACAGAGAATGGTTCTCATGTGGTATCAATGTCCAGAGGAGGTGATGGATGCAGGTACAGTTACAGTGTTTAAAAGACATTTGGATAAGTACATAGAGATGTACAGCATGGAAACAGACCCTTCGGCCCAACGCATCCATGCCGACCATATCCCAACCCAATCTAATCCCACCTGCCAGCACCCGGCCCATATCCCTCCAAACCCTTCCTATTCATATACCCATCCAAATGCCTCTTAAATGTTCCAATTGTAATAGGAAAGGTTCAAAGAGTCTGGGCCAAACACTGGCAGATGGGACTAGTTTAGTTTCAGAACACAGTCAGCATGGACTAGTTGGACTTAATGGTTTGTTTCTGTGTGGTATGACTCTTTAACTGTTCTATCCTGGTCTTAAAACCATTTTCTTACCTTCCCCCAATACCCATCAATTCTTTGTTCTTCAAAGTCAAATGAACTCAGCCTTGAATACATTCAATGACTGACCTAACTGCAGGAAGACATCCCCACTTCTGAACTCAATTCCTCTTGCTAATATACCACTTGCCTTGCTGATTGCTTGCTGCGCCTGTCTGACAACTGGTGTAGAAGGACGCTGAGGCCCCTTTGTCCATCCACACATCATTCCTGATGAAGGGCGCATGCCCAAAACATTGACTCTCCTCCTCCTCAGTTGCTACCTAACCAGCTGTGCTTTTCCAGCGCCACACTTTTCAACTCTGACCTCCATCATCTCACTTTCACCACATCTCAACATATCACCATTTAAACAATACGTCTCCTCTCTGCGCTTTTCTTTAACATCAAAGGCTATAGATTGTGTCACTGCATTTGCCATGTGTTTGTAATTTGAGACAGACCTGGATCAACTTTTCCAGAGTCTGTCCCCCCGCCGCTCCCCGATTCATTCTTTCCTTTCAGTTGCTGCAAGTTAACAATTGAACCCCAGAATGAAACAAAAAATGGAAAAAGTGGTGAGAAACAGACTGTTGTACTCACAAAAGTTAGACAGAGGAAGGAAGTTACAGTCTGGGGTGAAGTTCACAGAGAAAGGAGCAGCAGCAGCTTCAGAGCTCACGGTCCAACCTCCACATTTCGACAATGGCCGGCTCTGGTTGGCAGGAGGACCAGTCTCCTTCCGGTCCTCCAAGGTTCTCTATTGGTCCATGGAAAGGAGCTGACGCGCAGTTTCTGCGGGCACCAAGGAATATGCGCAGTGCTTTGCTGACACTGGCGGTCATGCGCAGTGCTTGCTGACACCGCGGAGCATGCTCAGTGTGCAGGAATTTGTTACAAATTTTAAAGTTAAAAATCACAATACACCTGGTTATAGTCCAACAGACTTATTTGGAAGCACTAGCTTTCACAGCGCTGCTCCTCCATCAGGTGGTTGTGGAGTATAAGATCGTAAGACACAGAATTTATGTTCGTATACTCCACAACCGCCTGATGAAGGAGCGGCGCTCCGAAAGCCAGTGCTTCCAAACAAGCCGATTGGACTGTAACCTGGTGTTGTGTGATTTTTAACTTCGTACACCCCAGTCCAACACGGGCACCTCCACATCATGACAAATTTTAAGTGTCCAAATGCGAATACGAGAGAAAAATACCAAAGCAAATTTTGTCGAAATGTTTTTCCCCTGTGCCTAGACATGTTATTCCTTTTGCATTTTGTCTGGCTGCTCAACGTTTCTGTCGTTTCCCCAGGGTAGAGGTATTGCAAAACTACAGGGTATAGGTTTAGGGTGAGGGGAAAAGATTTTAAAAGATTTAAAAGACTCGGAATATAACATTCACCCCTTACAGGGCGAAAGTGAGGACTGCAGATGCTGGAAATTAGGGTCGAGAGTGTGTGCTGGAAAAGCACATCAGGTCAGGCAGCATCTGAGGAGCAGGAGAATCGACGTTTTGGGCAAAACCCTTCATCAGGAAATAGCCATGGGGAACTGCAGGGCTGAAGCGTAATCGAGTGTGTCTGGGTGGGATGCTGTTGGGAAGGTCGGTGTGAATGGCCTGCAGGGATGATATGCCTTAGCCATGCTTATATTGAGAAATGATTGCCCCAAATCTGCTCTGGGGCGATTGGGTTCCAGTTCGTGGGACACTGACACCAGTCCTGGGGAAGGTGGGATTTGTGCTGTCTTTCGCTTCCCATTCTGCCCCTTGTCCATTTTCTCCCCACCCACTGCCCCGCCCTTTCTCCCCTCTTCACACTGCACCTCGATTCTCTCCCCAACCCTCTGAACCCCAGTCATTCTCTACTCCCCAACCTCTGTCCCCTCTCCATTTCTCTCCCTTCTTCACCACCACCAGTGCCCCCGCCCGTCCTTTCTCGTGCCTCAGCCCTCTTTGATCTAGTGGCCGAGCAGAGGCTGATAGCCAAGTTTAGAACACATGATGATGGCCTCAGCCGAGACCCTGGGTTCACATCACACTACAGGAGACCCAGCTACACAATACACTCTCACACACACAAGCACACTCTCTTACATACTCACACGCTCGTGCAGACTCTCTCTGATAGACATGCTCTCTCTCAGACACACAGTAATACATCCCCACACTCAACCCTACGCATACACCATCTCACATACTTCTTTTCCATCACACACACACACACACACACACATACACACACACACACACACACACACACACACACACACACACACACTGTACCCAGCATGCACACGCACACACACACTCTCTCTCATGCATGCACTCACTTATCGAAGTCTTTGGGGTGAATCTGCGTTTGCAGAATTATATATTGGGAAATAGAACCAGTCTCACTCAAGATTAGGATACAGATAGACCCTACCCTCACAGCTTTCATGCATTGTCTGACCTGAGGTGTCACCTCCTTTTATAGAACCTTAAGTTACCTGGAGAATGTGATTTTTAAAAAGTTCTGGGATTTACAGATTAATGAACCGAAATCTACAACCAGTTTTAAAAGATGAAAGATTCAACAGCAATCTAGGTTTCTTCAATATATCATTTATGTTACATAACACTATAATCTTTTATTATATATTCCGTGTCTTATGATCCTCCTCCACAGCAACTACAGGTCCAAGGAGAACTGTGCCAACTTTCCAATCGACCTTCAGAACTGACACTCCTCAGGCACGGCACCATTCACGTCAACCTGTTGATACCCTGAGACCAACGAGCCACATACCATGGATGCAGTCAGCTCCAGAAGCAGCTGAGACTTGCTCAGTACGAAATACATTGTACATTGCTCCCAGAATTTCAAGCCACAACGAGTTTCAAGAACATCTGCTTCTCAGTCTGTCTCCTGCTCCCAGAACACTGCTGTTTGTCCCGTCCCCAGGGACCGGGCTCTCTCCACTAGCGGATAATTGAACCATTTTGTTTCTACTTGCAAGCTGTGCTGGTGGAAGGCAGAGCCCATTCGCTCTTCTGCTTTCTCTCACTATCACTTGCGGTAGGAGACGTCATTGACACGAATGCATCAAATGGCAACTTTGAACTTGTTCCAAAGGTCTGTTATCGAAGAAATGGCAAGGTGATGTGCTATCGGGACAGACAGAAATGGACACCGCAGACTCTTCCCTCAGGTAAATTGATATGAGTGCCTGCTTGTGCAGCCTGTTTGGTGTTCAGAATTTGCCTTGACACAACAATCCTGCAGAAAGTATTTTGTTACACGGGCGTCTGTTTCTTTACCGCAGGAAATGGACAAAGAAAAGCAAGTCATGTGTTTCAACTTCACCATCTGAGGGAAGAGGTTTCACACTTGAGATCAGAATGCACCGACAGAACAGGACGAGACAACTCAGAGCTTCACAAGGGTGCCAGCGCAACTGTGTAAATCTGACCCTAACCACTCTCTGCACGAAAACGTTCTTCATAATGTTATTTTTACTTCCTCTCCTCAAGTCTCTGCCTAATTGTTAGCCATCCTTTCAGGCGTGGTACCATTTTCAGTATATTATTTTCTCTGTCTGAACCCCTCATGTCTTGGAAAACGTCAACTGGGCCAGATTTCAATCTTCTGTCTCCAAGGAGAGTTGTCCCAACTTTCCAATCTGCCTTCATTATTGACATTCCTCATACACGGCACAATTCACGACAACCTGTTCAGCGCTGTCTCCACTCAGCTGCTCTTCTGCTGTCTCCCTCTCTCTGAATCCCTTGGGTGAGAGGTGTCAGTTTCACTGAGAAAGGCCCTGGCCTTGCGGTTGCCTGCCACTTTAACACATCACCCTGTTCCCTGGCCAACATCTCTGTCTCAGGCTTGCAGCAGTGTTCTAGCTCCAGATGAAAAAACAACACTTCATTTTCCACTTGGTGACCTTACAGCCCCCCGGTCTTCAATATCGAGTTCCATCACTTTAGGGCCTGAACTCCACCATGTCCTTGACCCCTACCACACAAACGACTCCTTGTTATCACCTCGTCTGCTATGACACATTACGTATTGTTAGCCGCTAACAGTCTCCATTAACAGTTATTCGCCCTCCCACGCGGATCGTTATTCACTCCTACGTCCTTCCTATTGTTCTCTCTCTGAGCTGGCGGCAAACAAAGCAATGTACATCGGAGACTCTGAGCCAGCTGAAACTTGCTCAGTGTGAAGTACATTCCACATTGCTCCAACAATTGCAAGCAGCAAAGCGTTTCCAGAACATCTGCTTGTCATTCTGACTTGGGGGCGCTGATATTTGTCTCATCCCCAGGAACTGGACTACCTCCACTGATGGATAATTAAACCATTTCATTTCTACTTGCACGTTGTTCTGCGGGGTGGGACGGGGTGTAGGGTGGGGGGGGGGGGGGGTGCGGGTAGAGCCCATTCGCTCTTCTGCTCTCTCTCTCTCTCTGAAACCCTTGGGGTGAGAGGTGTCAGTTACATTAATGCGGGGAACATGAACAACTTTGATTGTGAACTTTCTCCATGGGTCTGTTATCGGAGAGATACAAAGATGCTGTTTTGGCAGGACAGAAAGAAATGGACACCGAGGACTCTTCGCCCAGGTAAATTGACATTGTTGTGCAGCCTTCTTGGTGTTCAGAAATCGTCTTCACGCAGCAATCTTAGGGAAAGTCTATTGCAAAGTGGGCATCGCTTTCTTTGCTGCGACCGCGCAGCAGTTAACATCTGAGCCCCAAGTGTCCCAGATGAAGAGAATCCGAGTGAAACCTTCACTCACTGAGAGTCATCCCCACGGCTCTGAGCTGAGGGACTGCAGGCAGTCCAACACGGAAGGGACGGTTAAAAATGAACCAGTTTTGCCCCCTCAGCCTCTCTGTCCCAGAGACAGGCAGTGGGACGGCAGAAACACGTCGGATCATTCTCGCGCAGACAGAAGCCGTTCAGCCCATCGAGTCCACGGCGACTGTCTGTCACTTGTCTCTCTCTCTGAGGTTATTCACAATCGGTGGTATCCGTCCTAATAGTAGGGGACTATGTCTGAGTCGTGATGCGGTTTCTGACGTGCTTGTCATTCTCGTCTGAACCAGGGTGGCGAATTCCTGCAAGGAATGGACGAAACCGCAAGGCATGTGTTTCAACTTTTCCAGTTGATTGGCATCGCAGAGAACTGGGTTTGCGATTGAGTTCAGAGGAAACAGACAAAGTACAGAATATCACTGAGACCTCTAAAATCATGCCATTTCAATTGAGTGCATCGATATGCTACATGCCATTAAGTAGATGCAAAGGCAGCTTGTAGAAGAGAGCAGCTCGAGGTGACATTGAACAATAGCAGAGGATGGTTTCGATCTATCGACCTCTGGGTTATGGGCCCAGCACGCTCTCGCTGCGCCACTCAGCTGCCACGCGTCGTCCCTTCCACAGAACACTTCAGGTTTCCGTCTGGCACGCGGCAGGCACGTTCGAGCCTGATGTCAAAGACCTCCACTGCTGTCGTGTAATATGCTGTTTCGCAGACGTATGGAGGCTGTGTAAATATAAACTTATTTCTAAATTCCCACATTCTGTTGGTCGAACTGTGATTTCACACTGAATCACAACATGTGTCACAGCGCAGACGGAGGCCATGCGGCCCACTTTCGCTCTGCTGGTTCTACACTTAAGTAAACGTGTGTCTCTATTCGTTTCATTCTCTCGCCTTCTCAGCGTAAATCTGCACATCTGAACGTGACCACCGAATTCCCTTTTGTGTCCATTGAATCTTCCTCTTTGTCAGTGTCAGACAGGGACTTACTGACCCTAACCACTCCCTGTAACGAAAACGTTCTTCCTAATGTCACTTTTACTTCTTTTCCTCGTGACTTTAAAATTCTGCCGAATCGTTGTGGATCCTTTCTGGTGTGGGAGCATTTTCACAACATTATTTCCTGTTTCTAGGTCCCTCATGACTTGGAAAAGTTCGGTTCTCCGAGGAGAGCTGTTCCAATTTTCCAATCTCCCTTGATTGCTGACATTCCTCAAACACCGCACCACTCACGTCAACCTGTTGAACACTATCTCCAACCATTTCACTTCCCTGTTTTCCGCCTCATTCCTACTCTCGACAGCCCAACCTCGTTTCACGAAGGATGTTTTTTGAGAAAATTAATCAGGCAGTTTTGCACAAGTCAAGTTAAAAAACGCGGGCTCGTCCGGGATTTGAACCTGGGACCTCTCGCAACTCGGCATAGTAAAGGACCCTAAGCGAAAATCATACGCCTAGACCAACGAGCCAGAGGGCTGAAGCCCTACTAACCCCCCACACCGCTTGCGCGATCTGAGACTTGCTCAGTATGAAATAAATTTGAGATTCCTGTAAGAATTGCAAGCGGCAAAGAGTTTCCCGAACAGCTGCTTCTCATTCAGTCTCCCTGCTGCTGTTTGTCCCGTCCCCGGGAACCGGGCTCTCTCCACTGGCAGATAATTCAACCATTTTGCTTCGAAACTTTTCTCTGACACCCGAGTGGCCAGTGACAAGCATTGCCCTCCTCAACATAGGATACAGAGAACAGGAGAAGACCACGCAGACCTCCACGAGTGTATCAACTCGACTGTGCACATTGGGCCAGTATATCACTGGGAAATATTTATGTCCAAGCTTTTTTCGGCAGCAGATGAGAAGGCGAGGTGCAGAACAGATCGCTGTTATACCGGAAAGCTGCTAAAGACGACATTGAGTGAATAGGAGAGAATGCTTTCTCCGCTGGGTTATGGTCCCAACACGCACCCGTTATGCCAGGGGTTCCACCTCGGTTCCACTCTTCCTTCACTCGCAACACCCCACACCCACCTCCCATAGTGCCAAGGCACTTTCCCCTGCAACCGCCGAATGTGTAACACCTGCCCATTTACCTGCTCCCTCCTGAATATCCAAGGGCTCAAACACACTGCCAGGTGAAGCAACACTTTTGCCACAACCTAGTCCACTGCATTCGCTGCTCACAGTGTCGTTTCCCCAATGTAGCATGAAGCATAAATTGGGTGACTGCTTCGCAGAACATCCCGGTTCTGCCCGCAGAAAAAAGGCCCTGACCTTGCGGTTGCCTGCCACTTTAACACATCACCCTGTTCCCTGGCCAACATCTCTGTCTCAGGCTTGCAGTAGTGTTCTCGCTCCAGATGAAAGAACAACACCTCATTTTCCACTTGGTGACCTTACAGCCCTCCGGTCTTCAATATCGAGTTCCATCACTTTAGGGCCTGAACTCCACCATGTCCTTGACCCCGACCACACAAACGACTCCTTGTTATCACCTCGTCTGCTATGACACACTACGTATTGTTAGCCGCTAACAGTCTCCATTAACAGTTATTCGCCCTCCCACGCGGATCGTTATTCACTCCTACGTCCTTCCTATTGTTCTCTCTCTGAGCTGGCGGCAAACACAGCAATGTACATCGGAGACTCTGAGCCAGCTGAAACTTGCTCAGTGTGAAGTACATTCCACATTGCTCCAACAATTGCAAGCAGCAAAGCGTTTCCAGAACATCTGCTTGTCATTCTGACTTGGGGGCGCTGATATTTGTCTCATCCCCAGGAACTGGACTACCTCCACTGGTGGATAATTAAACCATTTCATTTCTACTTGCACGTTGTTCTGCGGGGTGGGACGGGGTGTAGGGTGGGGGGCGGGTAGAGTCCATTCGCTCTTCTGCTCTCTCTCTCTCTCTCTGAAACCCTTGGGGTGAGAGGTGTCAGTTACATTAATGCGGGGAACATGAACAACTTTGTGAACTTTCTCCAAGGGCCTGTTATCGGAGAGATAGAAAGATGCTGTTTTGGCAGGACAGAAAGAAATGGACACCGAGGACTCTTCGCCCAGGTAAATCCACATTGTTGTGCAGCCTTCTTGGTGTTCAGAAATCGTCTTCACGCAGCAATCTTAGGGAAAGTCTATTGCAAAGTGGGCATCGCTTTCTTTGCTGCGACCGCGCAGCAGTTAACATCTGAGCCCCAAGTGTCCCAGATGAAGAGAATCCGAGTGAAACCTTCACTCACTGAGAGTCATCCCCATGGCCCTGAGCTGAGGGACTGCAGGCAGTCCAACACGGAAGGGACGGTTAAAAATGAACCAGTTTTGCTCCCTCAGCCTCTCTGTCCCAGAGACAGGCAGTGGGACGGCATAAACACGTAGCATCATTCTCGCGCAGACAGAAGCCGATCAGCCCATCGAGTCCACGGCGACTGTCTGTCACTTGCCTCTCTCTGAAGTTATTCACAATTGGTGATTTGTCCTAATCGTGGGGGAATGTGTCTGAGTCGTAATGCGGTTTCTGACAAGCCGACAGTTTTATCATTCACGTCCGAACCGGCATGGCGAATTACTGCAGGGAATGGACAAAAACGTAAGGCATGTGTTTCAACTTTATCAGCTCATTGACATCTCAGAAAAGTGGTTTTACAATTCACTTCAGAGGAACTCGACGGAGAACAGGAGAAGACCACTCAGACCTCCAGAAGCGAGTCACTTCGCCTGCGTGAATTTGGCGAGTCTATCAGTACGATACATGTCACTCAGACACTCGAAGTTATGGGGAGCAGATGCAAAGGCAAGATATAGAACAGAGGCTCACGACAAAGGAAAGCTGCTCAAGGAGAGTTTGAGCAATAGCAATAGAGGATGGTTTCGAGCTATGGGCCTCTGGGTGGTGGGGCCCGCACGCTTTTGTTGCGCCACTCTGCGTTTCGTACGCCAAGTGTTTTCTCAGAACCCTTCAGCTTTTCGACAGACACCTGGCATGCACGTTCCAGACTCATATCAAAGATCGGGGCACAGATAGGCGGTTTTGTGGGAACGAGAGAGACTCACGTTTGGTATGTTGCCTCCCAGGTGCAAGGGTACGTGATGTCTCTGATCGTGTTTTCCGGGTCCTGGAGAGGGAGGGGGAGCAGCCCGAAGTCGTGGTCCATATTGGCACCAACGACATAGGTAGGAGGAGTGCCGAGGATGTTAGACAGGCTTTCAGGGAGCTAGGTTGGAAGCTCAGAGTTAGAACGAACAGAGTTGTTGTCTCTGGTTTGTTACCCGTGCCACGTGATAGAGATTCGAGGAATAGGGAGAGAGAACAGTTAAATGCGTGGCTACAGGGATGGTGCAGGAGGGAGGGATTCCGGTTTTTGGATAACTGGGGTTCTTTCTGGGGACGGTGGGACCTCTATAAACAGGATGGTCTACACCTGAACCTGAGGGGCACCAGTATCCTTGGGGGGAGGTTTGCTAGTGCTCTTGGGGGGGGGGGGGGGGTTAAACTAACTCTGCAGGGGCATGGGAACCCAGATTGTAGCTTCAGGGTGCAGGACCTGGAGTGTAGGGAGGTTAGGAACATGGCATCAATTTCCAAGGAGGGTGCCTGTAAACAGTAAAGTGGCTTGAAGTGTGTATACTTCAATGCAAGAAGTATACGAAATAAGGTAGGTGAACTTGCAGCGTGGGTTGGTACCTGGGACTTCGATGTTGTGGCTATTACGGAGACATGGCTAGAACAGGGACAGGATTGGCTGTTGCAGGTTCCAGGATTTAAATTTTTTAGTAGGGTCAGAGGTGGGGGTAAAGGAGGGGGAGGTGTGGCATTGCTTGTCAAAGATTGTATTACAGTGGTGGAAAGGACGATGGATGAGGACTTGCCATCTGAGGTAGTTTGGGCTGAGGTTAGGAATAGGAAAGGTGAGGTCACCCTGTTCGGAGTCTTTTACAGGCCTCCTAATAGTCCTAGAATCATTGAAGAAAGGATAGAGAAGGTGATTCAGGAGATGAGTGACAGTAATAGGGTGGTTGTTATGGGGGACTTTAACTTTCCTGATATTGATTGGGAAAGCTATAGCTCAAGTTCGTTAGATGGGTCAGTGTTTGTTCAATGTGTGCAGGAGAGTTTCCTGACACAATATGTAGACAGGCCAACAAGAGGCGAGACCATACTGGATTTGGTTCTGGGTAACGAACCAGGCCAGGTGTTAGAATTAGAGGTAGGTGAGCACTTTGGGGATAGTGACCATAATTCGGTGATTTTTACTCTCGTGATGGAGAGGGATAAGTGTGTACTACAGGGCAAGAGTTATAGCTGGGGTCAGGGAAATTATGATGCGGTGAGGCATGACTTAGGATGTGTGGCTTGGAAAAGTAGACTCTAAGGCAAGAGTGTAAATGATATGTGGAGCTTGTTCAAGGAGCAACTATTGAGTGTCCTTGATAATTATGTACCTGTCAGGCAGGGAGGAAAGGGTCGTGCGAGGGAGCCGTGGTTTAATAAGGAATTGGAATCCCTTGTTAAATGGAAGAGGGCGGCCTATCTTAAGATGAGACGTGAAGGTTCAATTGGGGCGATTGAGAGCTATAGGGTAGCCAGGAAGGACCTGAAGAGAGAGCTAAGAGCAGCAAGGAGGGGACATGAAAGGTCCTTAGTCGGTAGGATTAGGGAAAACCCTAAGGCTTTCTATAGGTATGTTAGGAATAAAAGAGTGACGAGGGTAGGAATAGGTCAAGTCAAGGATAGTAGTGGGAAGTTGCGTGTGGAGGCGGAAGAGATTGGGGAGACACTGAATGAATACTTTTCTTCAGTATTTACTCAGGAACAGGGCATTGTCGTCGATGTGAATACTGAGTCACAAATAAGTAGAATGGATGGCTTTGAGGTATGTACAGAAGAGGTGTTGGAAATCCTGGAAAAGGTGAAAATAGATAAGTCCCCTGGGCCTGATGGCATTTATCCTAGGATTCTCTGGGAAGCAAGGGAGGAGATTGCAGAGCCATTGGCCTTGATTTTTATGTCCTCTTTGTCTACAGGAGTAGTGCCAGAAGACTGGAGGATAGCAAATGTGGTTCCCTTGTTCAAAAAGGGGAGTAGGGATAACCCTAGTAACTATAGGCCGGTGAGTCTCACTTCTGTTGTGGGCAAAGTCTTAGAGAGAATTGTAAGGGATAGGATTTATGCACATCTGGATAGGAATAATGTGATCAAGGATAGTCAGCATGGTTTTGTGAAGGGCAGGTCGTGCCTCACAAACCTTATTGAATTCTTTGAAAAGGTGACGAAGGAGGTTGATGAGGGGAAAGCGGTAGATGTGGTATATATGGATTTTAGTAAGGCGTTTGATAAGGTTCCCCATGGTAGGCTACTGCAGAAAATACGGAGATATGGCATTGAGGGTGAGTTGGAGGTTTGGATTAGGAATTGGCTGGATGGAAGAAGACAGAGGGTAGTAGTTGATGGCAAAGTTTCTTCATGGAGTGCCGTCACTAGCGGTGTTCCGCAAGGATCTGTTTTGGGACCATTGCTGTTTGTCATTTTTATAAATGACCTGGAAGAGGGGTTAGAAGGTTGGGTGAGCAAGTTTGCGGATGATACGAAAGTCGGAGGAGTTGTTGACAGTGAGGAAGGATGTGGCAGGTTACAGCAGGATATAGAGAAGCTGCAGAGCTGGGCAGAAAGGTGGCAAATGGAATTCAATGTAGCTTCGTGTGAGGTGATTCACTTTGGGAAGAATAACAAAAAGATGGGGTACTGGGCTAATGGTCGGATACTTGGTAGTGTGGATGAGCAGAGGGATCTTGGTGTCCATGTACACAGATCTCTGAAAGTTGCCACCCAGGTAAATAGTGCGGTGAGGAAGGCATATGGCGTACTGGCTTTTATTGGTAGAGGAATTGAGTTCCGGAGTCCTGAGGTCATGATGCAGTTGTATAAGACTCTGGTGCGGCCGCATCTGGAATATTGTGTGGAGTTTTGGTCGCCATACTATAGGAAGGATGTGGAGGCACTGGAACGGGTGCAGAGGAGGTTTACCAGGATGTTGCCTGGTATGGAAGGAAGATCGTATGAGGAAAGACTGAGACACTTGGGGCTGTTTTCATTAGAGAAAAGAAGGTTTACGGGTGACTTGATTGAGGTGTACAAGATGATTAGGGTGTTAGATAGGGTTGACAGTGTGAACCTTTTCCCGCGTATGGAGTCGGGTATTACAAGGGGGCATAGCTTTAAATTAAGGGGGGGTAGATATAGGACTGAAGTTAGGGGTAGGTTCTTTACTCAGCGAGTCGTAAGTTCATGGAATGCCCTGCCAGTAGCAGTGGTGGACTCTCCCTCTTTATGGGCCTTTTAGCGGGCATTGGATAGGTATATGGAGGATAGTGGGTTAGTATAGGTTAGGTGGGCTTGGATCGGTGCAACATCGAGGGCCAAAGGGCCTGTACTGCGCTGTATTCTTCTATGTTCTATGTTCTATCTCCACTGCTGTTATGTAATATACTGCTGCGCAGAGGTATGGAGGCTGTGTTAATATGAACATTCTGTTGGTCGAACATGCCCACCGAATTCAAATTTGTGTCCATTGAATCTGCCTCTTTGTCAATGTCAGACAGGGATTTACTGACCCTAACCACTCCCTGCACGAAAACGTTCTTCCGAATGTCACTTTTACTTCTTTTCCTCATGAATTTAAAACGCTGCCGAATCGTTCTCGATCCTTTCAGGCGTGGGAACACTTTCACAACATTATTTCCAATCTCTAGACCCCTCATGACTTGGAAAACTTGCCACGCCGGATTTCAAACTTCTGTTCTCCGAGGAGAGCTGTCCCAATTTTCCAAACTACCTTCATTGCTGACCTTCCTCAAACACGGGACCACTCACGTCAACCTGTTCAACGCTATCTCCAATCATTTCACTGCCCCGCTTCCTGCCCTATTCGTACTCCAGGGAGCCCAGCCTCGTTTAACGAAGGTGCTTTTTGAGAAGTTTAATCGGGCATTTTTGCATAAGTCAAGAAAGCCAGGATCTCTCGCAAGTCTGCCCGTTAGAAGACCCAATTCGAGAATCATACTTCTAGACCAACGAGCCACAGGCCGCTGGCTCCAGCACCTCCTGAACCAGCTGAGACTTGCTCAGTGTGAAATACATTCGCCATTGCTCTCAGAATTGCAAGCAGCAAAAGAGTTTCCAAAACAGTGCTTCTCATTCTGTCTCCCTGCTCATTTTGTTCATTTTCAAATGAACAAAACCAGCAGGTCTAGTCCATCTGTGGAGAGAAAGGAGAGATAATGTTTTGAGCCCAACGATCCGTCTTCGGAACTGATGGAATGAGTGGGCGGGTAAAGACCGTGGAAGAAGGTGGACAGGTTCTAAAATGATTGAACTCGGCGTTGGGTCCTGAAGGCAGCGCGGTCTCTCAGGAGAAAATGAGGTTTCGCTCTTCCAGCTTGCGCTGTGCCTTGTGGGAGCACTGCAGCAAATCAGAGACTGAAATGTCATGGGAACACAGTGGGAGGTTGAAGTGACAGGAAACTGGAAGCTGACGGTCTATGGGAGAAAGGACAAAGAACGGGGGATGTGCTACAAAAGTGTACAGAAAAGCCACACCCCCAGACCAGACCCTGAACTACAACCATCAAAACACAGACAAGAGAAGCTGCATTAGGACGCTGTTCAAAAGGGTGACTACACATTGCAGCACTGCCGACCTGTGAAAGGAAGAAGAACACGTCTACAGAGGCTTCACCAGGAACGGATATCCCCGCAACTTCATCCACAAGAGCCGAGCAGACAAACAAAGGGACAAGGATCTGCCACGACCCAACACACTCACCACTTTATCTTATATAATAAACCTCAAAGAACTAATAGCCAGACATCTCCGACCACTCGGATTCATGACAGCCCATAAACTGACAGCCACGCTCAGACAACAACTCACCAGAACAAAAGACTCAACCATATCATGTGGAAAACAAATATAGTTTACAAGATTCCATGCAAAGGCTGCACGAAAACTAAACAGTACAGGACAAACAGGCAGACAACTAGCAATCTGTAACCATGAACAACATCTACCCATTAAACACTGTCTCTGGTACCCACACAAACACAGATGATAAGGACGATAAAATCGACTGGGACAGCACAACGGTCATAGTACATCTAAACAGAGGTCAGCCAGAGAAATTCAACAAACACGGCACTCATCCAGGGACTCCACCAATAAACACATTGACATATGCCAATCACTGCAACGAACAACCAGAACAGTCAAACAAAAGCAGCAGAAACAGAACCAAATACATTCCAGAAGACACAGTACAGCAGCGCTTCACAGGAGGCTCCAACGCACTGAAGATGTCACCTAGACAGAGGATGCAACGCCTGCAAATCAACTTCCCAGCTCGGCGAGCTACGACAATCGGCAGCCGAGCTACAAAGCTTTCCAAAAATCTTGAACGGAAGTGTAATTCCTGTCGAAATTTGAGAGCATCCTGTTTATGTCATTCAGTTCCTGCAAGCAAAAACTTTGTTGTGGTTCTGTTCGCCGAGCTGGGAATTTGTGTTGCAGACGTTTCGTCTCCTGTCTAGGTGACATCCTCAGTGCTTGGGAACCTCCTGTGAAGCGCTTCTGTGATGTTTCCTCCGGCATTTATAGTGGTTTGTACCTGCCGCTTCCGGTTGTCAGTTCCAGCTGTCCGCTGCAGTGGCTGGTATATTGGGTCCAGGTCGATGTGCTTGTTGATAGAATCTGTGGATGAGTGCCATGCCTCTAGGAATTCCATGGCTGTTCTCTGTTTTGGCTTGTCCTATAATAGTAGTGTTATCCCAGTCAAACTCATGTTGCCTGTCATCTGAGAGAGATCCCGGGTTCAAATCGCCGTTTCGGACGTGAATGACAAGACGATCCGCATGTCAGAAACCGCATCCCGGGGACAGAATGACAAGCAGATGTTCTGGAAGCTCTTTGCTGCTTGCAAATCTTGGAGCAAAGTAGAATGTATTTCACACTGAGCAAGTTTCAGCTGGCTCAGAGTCTCCAGTGTACATTGCTCTCTTTCCCGCCAGCTCAGAGAGAGAACAATAGGAAGGACAAAGGAGTGAATAACGATCCGTGTGGGAGGGTGAATAACTGTTAATGGAGACCGTTAGTGGCTAACAATAAGTAGTGTGTCGTAGCAGACTATGTGATAACAAGGGGCTTGTATGTGTGTGGTAGGGGTCAAGGACATGGGGGATTTCAGGCCCTAAAGTCATGGAACTCGATCTTGAAGACCGGAGGGCTGTAGGGCTTTAAAATGGAATATGAGGCGTTGTTCTTCCATCTGGAGCTGAGCTTTGCTGGAGCACTGCTGCAAACCTGAGTCAGAGATGTTGGCCAGGGAACAGGGTGGCGTGTTAAAGTGGCAGGAAAGCAGAAGCTCAGGACCATTATTTGCGGGCAGAACCAAGATGTTCTGCAAAGCAGTCATCCAGTTTATACTTCATGCTCCGTTGGGGACACGACACTGTGAGCAGCGAATGCAGTAGACGAGGTTGCGGCAAATGTGCACGTAAAGTGCTGCTTCACCTGGAAGGTATGTTCGAACCTGGAAGGATATTCAGGACGGAGCAGGTAAATTGTGCTTCTGAGTGAAATCACGGTTCATAAAAAAAGAATGTGGTAATTTAGACAGAGTTCATATTTGCTTGTCGGCGATATGTCTGCCGGTGCGTGATGGGAGCATAACCCAGAAGGGAAACCATCTCTCCTATTCACTCAATGTCGTCTTTAGCAGCTTTCCCGTATAACGGCGCATTGTTGTGCATCTCGCCTTCTCATCTGCTTCCCAAAAAACTTCGACGTAAATATTTCACATTGATGCACAGGCCCAATGTGCACAGTTGAGATGACACACTCGTGGAGGTCTGCGGGGTCTTCTCCTGTTCTCTGTACCCTATGTTGAGGAGGGCAATGCTTGTCACTGGTCACTCCGGTGTCAGAGAAAAGTTTAGAAAGAAAACGGTTTAATTTTCTGCCAGTAGAGAGGGCCCGGTTCCTGGGGACGGGCAAACGGCAGCAGAGAGACAGAATGAGAAGGAGCTGTTCATAGAGTCATAGAGATGTACAGCATGGAAACAGACCCTTCGGTCTCAACCGTCCATGCCGATCAGATATTCCACCCCAATCTAGTCCTACCTGCCAGCACCCGGCCCATATACCTCCAAACCCTTCCTATTCATATATCCATCCAAACGCCTCTTAAATGTTGCAATTGTACCAGCCTCCGACACTTACTCTGGCAGCTCATTCCATGCACGCACCACCCTCTGCGTGAAAAAGTTGCCCCTTAGGTCTCTTTTATATCTTTCTCCTCTCACCCTAAATCTATGCCCCCCACCCCCTAGTTCTTGACTCCCCGACCCCAGGGAAAAGACTTTGCCTATTTATCCTATCCATGCCCTTCATAATTTTGCATGAAGTCACCCTTCAGCCTCCGACGTTCCAGAGAAAATAGCCCCAGCCTGTTCAATTTCAACTATACTTCACTCTGAGCAAGACTCAGCTGGTTCAAGAGGTAGAGTGGGGGCGCAGGCGCGCCAGCTGGCTGGCTCGTTTGTCTAGGGGTATGATTCTTGTTTTGGGTCTTCGTCGACGCAGACGTGCGAGAGATCCCGGGTTCAAATCCCGGACGCGCCCGCGTTTCGTGACTTATGCAAACGTGCCTGCTTAATTTTCTCAAAAAGCACCTTCGTTAAACGAGGTTGGGCTCCCTGGCGTACCAATGGGACAGAAAGCAGCGAAGTGAAATGATTGGCGAGAGCGTTGAACAGGTTGACGTGAGTGTTGCGGTGTTTGAGGGCTGTCAGCGATGAGGGTCGATTGGAAATTTGGGACAGCTCTCTTCGGACAACAGAAGTTGCAAATCTGGCCCGATTGAAGCTTTCCAAATCTTGCGAAGTCTAGACAGAGAAAGTAATGTAGTCAAAATGCTCCCACGCCTGAAAGGATCGGCAACGATTCGGCAGAGTTTTAAAGTCATGAGGAAAAGAACCAAAAGTGACATTAGGAAGAACGCTTTCGTACAGGGAGTGGTTGGGGTCAGTAAATCCCTAACTGACACTGACAAAGAGGCAGATTCATTAGACGCAAACGGGAATCCGGTGGTCATGTTTAAAGTAACAATGTGCAGAATTACATGGAGAAGGCAAGAGAATGATACGAATAGAGACCCACGTTTACTTACTGTGTCGACCCAGCAGAGCGAAGGTGGGCCGCATGGCGTCTATTCAGAGTGAAATCACAGTTCGACCAACAGAATGTGGGAAGTTAGAAAAAGTTTGTATTTACACAGCCTCCATACGTCTGTGCAACACTATATAAGACGACAGCAGTGGAGATCTTTGACATCAGTCTCGAACTTCCTGAAGAAGGGCTTATGCCCGAAACGTCGATTCTCCTGTTCCCTGGATGCTGCCTGACCTGCTGCGCTTTTCCAGCAACACATTTTCAGCTCTGATCTCCAGCATCTGCAGACCTCACTTTCTCATCAGTCTCGAACGTGCATGCCAGGCGCCAGACGAAAGTCTGAAGGGACCTGTGGAAGTGGGCGCTGTGTGTAGGAGCAGAGTGGCGCAGCGGGAGTGTGCTGGGCCCATAACGCCCGAGGTCGATGGATCGAAACCATCCTCTGTTATTGCTCAGTGTCTCCTTGAACAACTCCCGTTTGGGATGGCACTCTGCTCAGCATCTTGCCTTTCAAACGACTGTCTGAATGCCCCGGATCATACCAAAACTCACACCGCACAAGTAACTTCATTTTCGAAGTCTGAGTGGTCTTCTGTTCTTCGTCGGCTTCCTACGAACTGAATCGCAAACCCACTTCTCTGAGATGCCAGTGAGCCGAGACGCATACCTTGTGATTTCGTGCCTTGCCTGCCGTAATTCGCCACGCCGGTTCCGACGTGAATGACAAGACGATCAGCATGTCAGAAACGGTATCACCATTCAGACACAGCCCCTTAGTATTCGGACAGATATCACTGATTGTGAATCACCTCAGATAGAGACAAGTGGCAGAGAGTCGCCGTGGACACGATGGGCTGGACTGCCTCTGTCGGCGGGAGAATGATGCTACGTGTTTATGCCGTCCCGCTGCCTGTCTATAGGACAGAGAGGCTGAGGGAGCGACAATGGTTCATTTAACCGTCCCTTCCGTGTTGGACTGCCTGCAGTCCCACAGCTCAGGGCCGTGGGGATGACTCTCAGTAAGTGAAGGTTTCACTCGGATTCTCTTCATCTGGGGCACTTGGGGCTCAGATGTTAAATGCTGCGTGGTCGCAGCGATGAAAGCGATGCCCACTTTGCGAGAGATTTTCTGTAAGATTGCTGGGTGAAGACGAATTCTGAACACCAAGCAGGCTGCACAACAATGTACTCATATGAATCTACTTGAGGGAAGAGTCCTCGGTGTCCATTTCTCTCTGCCCCGCCAGCACAGCATCTTTCTATCTCTCCAATAACAGATGATTGGAGGAAATTCACAATCAAAGTTACTCACTTCCCACTCATTAGATTACTTACAGTGTGGAAACAGGCCCTTCGGCCCAACAAGTCCATACCGATCCGCCGAAGCGCAACTCAACCATACCCCTACATTTACCCCTTACCTAACAATACGGGGAATGTAACATGGCCAATTCACCTGACCTGCACATCTTTGGACTATGGGAGGAAACCGGAGCACCCGGAGGAAACCCACGCAGACACGGGGAGAACCTGCAAACTCCACACAGTCAGTCGCCTGAGGCGGGAATTTAACCCGGGTCTCTAGCGCTGTGAGGCAGCAGTGCTAACCACTGTGCCACCGTGCCGCCCACAAAGTGTAAGTGATACCTCTCACCCCAAGGGATGGGGAGTGAAAGAGCAGAAGAGCGAATCGACTCTTCCCTCCCTCCAGAAAAGAGTACAATTACAAACAAGTTGGTTTAATTATCCGCCAGTGGAGATAGACCAGTTCCTGGGGATGAGACAAACATCAGCGCCCCGGGGACAGAATGACAAGCAGATGTTCTGGAAACAATTTGCTGCTTGCAATTCTTGGAGCAATGTGGAATGTATTTCACACTGAGCAAGTTTCAGCTGGCTCAGAGTCTCCAGTGTACATTGCTCTCTGAGTTTATATTTGCACATCGACGACATGTCTGCACAACAGCACATGACACTACAGCAGTGAAGATCTTTTGACGTCATTCTCGAACATGCAAGTCACACGCCAGATGAAAAGCTGAATACTTCTCTGGAAAAGCTACCGTGCAATGCAGGAGAATGGCACAGCGGGTGCATGCTGGGATCATAACCCAGAAGCGAAACCATTTTCTCCTACTCACTTAATGTCTTTCGTAGCTTTCCCGTATAACGGCAATCTGTTCTTTTCCTTGCCATGTCATTTGTTTCCTAAAACTTCGGGTATCTGAGCTCAATATATCACATCGATACACAAGTCAAATTTACACAGTTGCGCTGGCACCCTTGTGGAGCTCTGAGTTGTCTTGTCCTGTTCTCTGACGGTGTGTCCTGATCTCGTGTGAAACCTCTTCTCTCAGATGGCAATGAACCGGTGAAGTTGAAACACATGACTTGCTGTTTTAGTCCATTGCCCGCAATAAATAAACCAACGGTGTAACAAAAGACTTCCTGCAGGATTGTTGTGTTAAGACAAATTCTGAACACCAAGCAGGCTACACGAAAATGCACTCATATCAATTTACCTGAGGGAAGAGTCTCCGGAGTCCATTTCTCTCTGTCCCGACAGCACAGCATCTTTCTATCTCTCCGTTAACAGGACCTTTGGAACACGTTCAAAGTTGCCCATTTCCTCCGCATGACTGTAACTGACTTCTCCCGCCTCACGTAATAGTGTGAGAGAGCAGAAGAGTGAATGGGCTCTGCCTTCCACCAGCACAGCTTGCAAGTAGAAACGAAATGGTTCAATTATCCACCAGTGGAGAGAGCCCGGTCCCTGGGGACTGGACAAACAGCAGCGTCCTGGGAGCAGCGAGACAGATTGAGAAGCAGATGTTCTTGAAACTCTTCCTTACTTGCAATTCTGGGAGCAATGCACAATGTATTTCATACTGAACAAGTCTCAGCTGCTTCCGGAGGTGGCTGCACCCATGGCTGGTGGCTCGTTAGTCTGGGATATGATTCTAGCTTTGGGTCTTCTCGCATATGCAGCCGTGTGAGAATTCCCGGGTTCCAATCCCAGGCGAACCATCATTCCTTAAATTGACCTGAGCAAAAATACCTGATGAATTTTCTCAAAAAGCCGCTTTGTTAAATAAGATCGGACTGCCTGAATTAGGGACGGCGCAGAGCTGCCATTGCAGTGAACACGGCGAAGGGAAACACTTGTTCAAAGTGAAAACAAGTATTGCAGATTTTTCACCCGCGAAATCCGAGTCTGAATGAATCCTCCACCAGTATTACGCTCAATTCTGAGGGTGATACTTCAGGAAGCGGGGAAGTGAAGTGATTGCAGGCAGCGCTGAACAGGTTAACGTGAATGGTACCGTCCTGAGGAATGTCAGCAATGAAGGGAGATTGGAAAGTTTGGGGCAGCTCTCTTTGGTGAACAGAGGGCTGAAAGCTGGTCTGATTGAAGTTTTCCACGTCATGAGGGTTTTAGACAGAGGAAATAATGCAGTGAAAATGCTCCCAGGCCTGAAAGGATCGAGAATAATTTGGCAGAGATTTAAAGTCATCAGGAAAATAAGTAAAAGTGACATTAGGAAGAACGTTTTCGCACAGGGAGTGGGGTCAGTAAGTCGCTGTCTGACAGTGACAAAGAGGCAGATTCAATGGACACAAATGGGAATTCGGTGGGGCATGTTCAATGTAACAATGTGCAGATTTACAGGGAGAAGGCGACAGAATGAGACACTTATTTACATATTGTGTTGAGCCTGGTGAAGGTGAACACATCAGTTGCGGTGTGTCCCATGCGCAGGAGGCCCTGCAGTAATTCCCCACGCTGTTTCGCACAGCAGCATCCTCTCGGTGAATTACTCTTGGCAAAAAAAATTGATTGAACCAAATCAGTGTCCGCCACTGGATTTTACTGACACCGTTTATAAAATTCAGGCTCACCGTTAATGTGGAGAGGGGCGTCAGACTAGAGTTTCCGCTCCTTCTGTTGAATAAAGATAATTTTAACTGTGTCCAGTGAAAGGAAAGAATTTGCAGTTGGTGGGAAACATTTCTATCTGAACTCGCTAACACTCTCCTGATAGATTGAAACATAAAGCTGGGAGTCTCTGGATTATGTTGTAAAAGTATCGGTATTACGTTATTCACACCGCGCTGTCACCAACTGATTGAAGCGGCTGCCCAGAGGGAGACGGCTGTGTTTAAATCCGGTGATGAACTGGGGGAGCTGAGCATTTACCCAGACAAGGGGCACACCACCTCCCTGACACAGTGTTCACAAATCAAACAGACAGCAAAGCTTCACGTGTGATCGAAAATTTCCGCAAAGAAGATTTGGCTCAACAGATATTCGGAGTGAAGTACTCCTTTCTTGATTTGAAATGTAAGAAGTGGATGTCAGTGAGCCTGACGTGATTCCAACACGCAACCTTCTGATCTGGAGTCAGACGCGCTACCGTTGCGCCACAAGCTCACGGATCGCCTGTGCCATCTATTCATGCTTAAGGGAAGTGATCGCACTGCAATGATTTTACGTTATGAGTAACAACGGAGATCAACAGTTTATGTCTTGTTCTGTCTCTGCCCCCTCTCCTTCTGTCTCTCGAAGTAATTTCCAACTCTACCTCAATAAAAAGGTGAAAGAACTGTGGATGCTATATATCTGAAACAAAAAACAGGAGTTGTCGGTGACCCTTCCACAGAACTGATGGTGATTGGGAAAACGTTGGTTGATATGCAGGAGATAACGTGGGAGGAAGGCGGACGCAGATAATGATAGATCAGGACAGAGCTCAAAGCGAGGGAAGAATTGTGGACAGGAAAGGGAGTTGATAACGATCTGCGTGGGAGGGTGAATGGAGACTGTTTGTGTTTAAGAATACGTAGTGTGTAATGACAGACTATGTGATAACAAGGCTTGGTGTGTGTGGAAGGGACGAGGATACTATGGATTTCAGGCTCGAGAATTATTGAATTCGATATTGGGACCAGAGGGATGTATGCTCCCCAAGTGTAATATTCGGTGCTCTTCGTTCTGCTGGTGCTGAGCTTCGCTGGAACACTACAGCAAACCTGAGACAGAGATGTTGGTCAGGGAACAGGGTGGGGTGTGGAATTGGCAGGAAACTGGAAGCTCAGGGTCTTTTTTGCAGGTAGAACGTAGATGTTCTGTACAGCAGTCACCCAGTTTATGCTTCGTTTTCCCCAATGTAGATGAGACCACATTATGAGCAGCAACTGCAGTAGACTGGGTTGTGGGAAGTACAGGTCAAGTGCTGCTTCACCTGGAAGGTAAGTTTGGACCCTTGGATACAGAGGAGGGAGCAGGTAAATGGGCTGGTGTCACACATTCGGCAGTTGCAGGGGAAAGTGCCGTTGGACTATAGGGGTGGGAATGGGGTTAGGCTTGGTGGGAATGAAGTAAGAGTGGACCCAAAGTATAACTCCTGCCTATTTTCCTATCCGACAAATAGAGGAATTTGTTAAGTGTGTACAAGGACATTTCTAATTCACAATGTGGATGTACATACTGGTGAGGGTGCAAAACCTAAGGGTAAACCATAATTCTATTAACTTTAGAACAGTGATTGAAAATAATGTATCAGATCTAAAAGTTGAAGTTCTAAATTGGAGGAAGACTCAGGTATTAGGCAAGATCTTTCAAAAGCTGATTGGGGGCAGATGTTCGCAGGTTAAAGGACTGCTGGAAAATGGGAAGCCTTCATATATGAGATAACAAGAGTCCAGACACAGTATATTCCTGATTCGGAGATGCCGGTGTTGGACTGGGGAGTACAAAGTTAAAAAATCACACCACACCAGGTTATAGTCCAACAGGTTTACTTGGAAGCACACTAGCTTTCGGAGCGACGCTCCTTCATCAGGTGATGGTCTGATGTAGAGTATATTCCTGTTCAGGTGAAAGGAAAGGCTGGTAGGTTGGGGAATGCTGGATGCCTAGAGAAAATGAGATTTTGGTTAAGATAAAGAAGGATGTATATGTCAGGTATCGGCAGAGAGATCGAGTGAATCCTTAGAGTATAAAGGCAGTACGAGCATAATTAAGAGGGAAATCATGAGGGCACAAAAGGGGACATGAGATAGCTTTGGCAAATAGAGTCATGGATAACCCAAAGGATTTTTATAAATACATTAAGGACAAAAGGATAACAGGGAGAGAATAGGGCCGCTCAAAGATCAGCAAGGCGGCCCTTGTGTGGAGCTGCAGTCGATGCGTGGGGCGGGGGGGGGGGGGGGGGGGGGTCGAGATACTGAACGGATATTGTGCATCAGTGGTTACTGTGGAGAAGGGCATGGACGGTCTAGAATGTGAGAAAGTAGATGGTGACATGTTGAAAAAATGTCCATATTACAGATGAGAAATTGCTGGATACCTTGATATGCATAAAAGTGGATAAATCCCAAGGACCTGATCAGGAGTACCCTAGAACTCTGTGGGAAACTGGGGAAGTGATTGCTGGGCCTCTTACTGAGATATTTGTATCATCAATAGTCACAGGTGAGGTGCCGGAAGGCCAGAGGGTGGCTAATGTGGTGCCACTATTTAAGAAAGGTGGTAAGGAAAAGCCAGGGAACTATAGACCAATGAACCTGACATCCGTGATGGGCAAGTTTTTGGAGAGAATCCTAAGAGACAGGATTTACATGTATTTGGAAAGGCAAGAATTGATTCGGGATAGTCAGTATGGCTTTATGCTTGGGAAATCATGTCTCATGAACATGATTGGGTGTTTTGAAGAAGTAACAAAGTGGATCGATGAGGGCAGAGCGATGGACGTGATCTATATGGACTTCAGGAAGGCGATCATCAAGGTTCCTCATGGGAGACTGGTGAGCAAGGTTTAATCTCATGGCATGCAGGGACAACTAGCCATTTGGATACAGAACTGGCTAGAAGGCAGAAGACAGAGGGTGGTGATGGAGGGTTGCTTTTCGGACTGAAGGCCTGTGACCAATGGTGTGTCACAAGGATTGATGCTGGGTCCGCTACTTTTTGTCATTTATATAAATGATTTGTATGTAAACGGAGGAGGTATAGTTAGCAAGTTTGTAGATGACACCAAAATTGGAGGCGAAGTGGACAGTAAAGAAGGTTACCTCAGATCACAACTGAACCTTGATCAGATGGGCCAATGGGCTGAGGAATGGCAGTTGGAGGTTAATGTAGATAAATATGAGGTGCTACATTTTGGAAAATCAAATCAGAGCAGGACTTTTACACTTAATGGTAAGTTCTTCGAAGTGTTGCTGAACAAAGAGACCTTGGAGTTCAGGTTGATAGTTCCTTAAAAGTGGAGACGCAGGCAGATTGGATAGTAAAGAAGGCGTTTGGTGTGCTTTCTTTTGTTGGTCAGAGCATCGAGGATAGATGTTGGGAGCTCATGTTTCCACTGTACAGAACATTGGTCAGGCCACGTTTGGAATATTGCATGTAATTTTGGTCTGCTTCCTTTCGGAAAGATGTTGCAAAACTAGAAAAGGTGCAGAAAAGATTTACAAGGATTTTGACAGGGTTGGAGGGTGATCTATAGGGCGAGGCTGAATAGACTGTTTTCTCTGGAGCGTCGGAGGCTAAGGGCTATAGAGGTTTATAAAATCATGAGGGATATGGAGAGCAAATAGACAAATTCTTTTCCCCGGGATGGGGGAGTCCAGAACTACAGGGCATAGTTTTAGGGAGGGGAGTGGAAAGATATAGAAGGAACTTAAGGGGCAACCTTTTCACGCAGAGGGTGATGCATGTCCGGCATGAGCTGCTGGAGTAAGTGATGGAGGCTGTATAATTACAGCATTTAAAATGCATCTGGATGCGTATATGAATAGGAAAGTTTTATGGGGATTTGGGCCAAGTGCTGGCAAATGGGACTAGATTAGGTTAGGATATCTGGGCTGCATGGACGAGTTGGATGGAACGGATCTGTTTCCGTGCTGTACATCTGTGTCACTCTGTGAGACTCCATGGGATTCTCTAGGAGAAAGTGAGGACTGCAGATGCTGGAGATCAGAGCTGAAAATGTGTTGCTGGAAAAGCGCAGCATCCAACGAGCAGGAGAATCGAAGTTTCCGGCATGACCCCTTCTCCAGGAATTTTTAACTATAAACTATATACATTCCCTTTGATAAATATTGTGCAGTGTGAAGCCATTGCTTTAGTCCCCAAGTTCCACCTGAGCCTCACCCCGACCCTCCCCCATCCCAGTCACTCTGTTGACAGCCTTCATGTCACATTTAAAACGAGGATCGATAGATCCCTGATCAATCGGGGGATGAACAGTTACAGGAAAAGGGCAGGAAAGTGCATGTGGGGAATTTCGGATCAGCCACGATCCGACTGAATGGAGAAGCAGGCTCAAGGATTTGAATGGCATTTTCCTGTTCCTATTTCTTATGGTTCCCGAGCCCCTTACCTCTGAAACAGGTCCTGGGTTCAGTACGTGCCATTACTGAGAGTGCTGATGTTCCCTTGTATAATATCAACAACTTAGCTGCTGCTCAAACCTCTTGCTCCTTTGTTACCTCTAAACACAATATGCCAATGTGTTCAGGGGAGGCAATGGCCGACTTTATTGTCACCGGACTATTCACCCAGGTAATGTTCTGGGGTCCTGGGTTCAAAACCTGCCACGGCAGATGGTGGAATCTGAATTCAATATAAATCTGGAATTAAGAGTCTAATGATGAAACCGTTGTGGTTTGTTGTAAAAACTTTTCTGGTTTGCTGCTGTCCGCACCTGATCTGATCTGCATGTGATTTCAGATCCACTGTCAGCTGGTTGAATCTTCACTGCCCTTTCAGGCAATTCTTAAAGCTCACCTTTTTTAACAATGATGTTGCCAGAATGATTTATAGACGGCATAGGCTGGAGCTTTTTCTCACTGGAGTGTAGAAGGTTGTGGGTGGAGGTTATGGAGGTTTATGAAGTCATGAAGGACAAAGGTAAGGTGAATAACCAGTGTCTTTTCCCGAAGGGTAGGGGAGTTCAAAGTTTGGGAGTATATTTTTAAGATGAGAGGGAGAAAATTTGAAAAGGACGGGGTGGGGGGGCAACTTTTTTACAGTGAAGGTGGTTCGTGTGTAGAATGAACTGTCAGAGGAAGTGGTGGATGCAGGTAATGTTACAATGTTTAAAATTATTTGGTTAAGTACATATGAGCCAAACACAGGGAGGTGGGTCTAATCTTCCCCCAGATAGTCAAAGGGACAGCCAGTCAGAGGGGGGCAGCGCCACGCCTATCGTTGTTGTGTGGCATGTGTGACAGCTGCAACAAGACGTCCCAACTCCTGTGCTCAATGCTCTGACCAATGAAGGCAAGCATGCCAAAAGCCTTCTTCACCACCCTGTCTACCCACGACTCCATTTTCTGGGATCTAATAACCCGCAACCCTAGATATCTTGGTTCAAAATACTGCATATGAAACAGATTTGGTGCTTGTTGGTAGACGTTAATACTTGGTGCATATCTCTCCTCTAATTTGCTATCTTATCCTGAATGCCATCACTGATGAAGTCCAGTGTGCCAAAACCTGAACTTCAAAATCCCTCTGTTCAACTGCACTCAAGGTCCTACCATTCACCATGTAAATCCTACGTTGATTTGACGATACAGAATGTAAGACCTCATACTTAGCTATATTAAACTCTATTTGCCAAATAACTTTAAACTTATGCAATCTAGTTCTGGACTCTCCCACCCCAGGTAAAAGACCTTTCTTATGTACCCTATCCATGCCCTCATGAATTTATAAACATCTATAAAGTCACCATTCACCCTTCAAAACTTCTGGGAAAATGACCCCAGTCGATTCAGCCTCTTCCTGTAGCTCAAACCCTCCAACCCTGGCAACATCCTTGTAAATGTTTTCTGTACCCTTTCAAGTTTTGCAACCTCCTTCCTGGAGCAGAGAGCCCAGAATTACATGCAGTATTCCAACAGTGGTGTAATCAATGTCCTCTCTGAAGAGGATTTTAAAAAATATGACTACAAGCAAATCAGGTTAGTTGGGCATGACTTTCCCATAGCAGTTTGTTTTGGCTGTCCTTCATTACTCTTTGTTTTTTTTCAGTAATGAGAAAATATATTGTGGGATGTGATGATTGCGGGCACATCCAACTTTGCTCATTGTCCCTCATGGCCCTTGGACAGAGTAATTGTGACTACATGCTAGAAGGCAGTTGAGAGTCAGCCACATTATAGTAGGTCTGGAGTCACAAGGTGTGTGTGTGTGCGCGCACGCACGTACATACATGCAAGCAGGGTTCATGAATGGTAGATTTCCTGCCCTAAAAAGGACAGTTTCAGGAGAAACGCAACAGTTCTGGTAGCATCTATGAAGAGACAACAGTGTTCCTGCTTTGATTTCAGTGGTCCTTCAAAACTTGGCTGGATTCAAAACATTAACTAGGTTCTCTCCACAGATGCTGCCAGACCTGCTGCGTTTCCCCAGCAATTTTGCCTTTTGTTGCTGATCTCCAACATCTGCAATTCATTATTTTAGTGAATAACTGTTTCCTGGTTGCCAGGACCGAGAGAAACTTTCACTTCCAGATCTCTGTATTAGTTGAACATAAATTCCACCAGCGGCCATGATGGGATTTGAATTTATGTTCTCAGAAGACCGAGATCTCTAGGTTGCTCAACCATTATCACTAGATCCCAATCTTCCCTTCAATGACAATTTTCTCCTGACTATTTTCCTTTATTCATTCATCGGATGTCGCATTTTGTCTCCCACTATTGTTCTGGTAAACATCAACTTCACTTTTCCGCTGTTTCCCCATAATCCGCAATTTCCTTTCTGATTTAAAAAAAACTTCTTAGTTTTGAATGCACTTAACAATCCACGCTCAACAGTTGTCCTAAGCATGCAATCCCTTATTTGCAGGTTATTCCCTCTGGTTCGAAACTCACCCATAAGGGTAAACGTTCCCATATCTAGCCTGTCACGTCTCCTCAGAATCTTGTTTGTGACAATAAGGTTACATCGAAATCTTCTAACTTCTATTAACCACAGGCACAACCTATTCATTTCTCCTCGTAAGACATTATTTTCATCCCTGATATCATCCTGGTCAAACTTCTCTGGACTGCCTCCAGTGCCGGTATATCTTACCTTAGCTAAAAGGCCCAAAACACTTCCCAGTGTTCAGTTGTGGCCTAATTGGTGTTTGGTTTAGGTTCACTATAACCTCCCTCCTTTTATAGTCAATTTAAAAACCAACTGCCCATTTACCTTCCCTATTACTCACTGAACTTGGATGAAGTGTTCATGGATGCGAACTTGGAAATCCTCCTATTCAGCAGCTTTCTCCATTTAACATTCAGCACTTTTCCTCCCGACAAAGTGCACAACCTCATTTTTCCACATTCTATTCCATCGGCCAAGGTTTTGCTCATTTGCTTAACCTGTCGATATCCCTCTCCATGTCATCCTCACCACCTGCACTCCAATCAACTGTCTCGACTGCAGTCTTAGCAATAGTACATTCACTTCACTTATCCAAGTAATTCATATCCATATTGTAAATAATTTTGGCCCCTGCACTGATCCCTGTGGCACATTGCTAGTTACAATTTGCGATCCTGAACATGCCCCTATCCCTACTGTATCATTGGTTAGCCAATCATCTGTCCATACGATTTGAGTGTCTCCAATATCATGTGTATATCATTTGCTGTGCCAGAAGTCTTCCAAACTATCCTTGAAAAAGTGGTGGTGAGCTGCCTCTTAAATTGCTTCACAAATATGGTTCAGGAGCGAGTTCCAGGATTTTGATCAATAACATCGAAGCAATGCGGATATGTCACAGTTGGAATGTTGTGTTTACACTTATCTCCTCTTGCTGGTTGAAGTGATGGAGTGGAAGTTGCTCTTGAAGAGCCGCCACTCATATAATCAAGCCAGACAGACCGATTGTGGCCAGAGACTCTGCCATTTTGACTTCTCATCAATCTACATTCTTTCCATCCAAGTTTTAGTCCCATCAAGCTGCAACGCAATGTTGTTACGGCTACAGTAAACTATAATAACGTGAAGATCGCTGGGATGACTTTTTACATCCGACTGCAATATAAACACAGATCAATGTTTCCAGTTTTGGTGGAACAAAAGACATCGTATTGGTGGATAATTACAATTAGTGCAAACACAGCGAGCCATCGATAAATATTAATCCTGTTCACGTCAATGGCCAAATTTCAATTCAGAATCCAAGTGCACTCGGCTGCTTGTAACACAGACAACATGACAAAATGGCTCATAGGAGGAGAAATGGGGCATTGAGGAGGAGTGAAATGTTTGCTTTTGGTCACCTCCACAATTGTTAGAAAAACAGGTTGAAAGAATTCTTAAAAGGTGGCTGACAAAGTGGTGTGGCATAAAACTTCAGACAGCACAAAGTGGAAGACCACTTTCTAGTGGAAGAAAAAGACATTTCTTATTTCTGAAAGAACTGGAAAACAGAAGAGGGGATGAAATCTGAATTGGGAGCTATTTCCTATTTGTTGAGGATGTTGCTTCAAGATAGTCTTGGTTTAGAGCATAAGCTCTTCATCAGGAATAAAGGGCGGCCCAAGGGGGCTGAGAGATAAATGGGAAGGAAGTGGGGCTGGAGGGAAGGTAGTTGGGAATGCAATAGGTAGATGGAGGTGGAGAGTGATGGTGATAGGTCAGAGATGAGGGTGGAGCAAATAGGTGAGAAGCAAGGTGGACAGGTATGACAGGTCAAGAGGTTGGTGTTGAATTGGAAGGTTGGATCTGGGACAAGGTGGGGAGAGGAAATGAGGAAACTGGTGAAATTACATTGATCCCATGTACTTGGAGGGTCCCAAGTCAGAAGATGAGGTGATTTTCCTACCAGTGTCGGATAGCAAGAGTTTGGCAGTGGAGGAGGCCCAGGACTTGAATGTCCTTTGTGGAATGGGAGGGGTAGTTAAAGTGTTCAGCCACAGGGCCGTCGGTCGCTTAGTTTCAGTGTCCCAGAGTTGTTCCCTGAAATGTTCCGCTAGTTGGCGTCCAGTTTCCCTAAAATGGATGAGACCATATTGCGAACAATGGGCATAATATTATAAATAGATTGCATAAATCGTAGCCTGCCAGAGTTATTTTATTGTATTAAATTAAAGAAATTTTTAAGTAAATTGGGTGACTGCATGAAACGGTTTATTGGTCAGATTTGAGTCATCACCCCCAAATGAGACAATGCCATGAATATCAGTGAACTGCTCTTTTTGTTAAAAACCACAAGTTCTTGACGTATTTTCACAACTTACTGGTATTCACACCTGCACATTCAATGTCAAACCCTGACATCAGAAATGAAATTACAGCATTAATTTTGACTTACAATATTCGAAGAAACAAATTAATAGTACACAGTGAATACCAAGTCTGATTAATATGAAATTAAATTTGACCAAAAAACCATAAAATCAAGATGGGAGATAAGAAATGGGGGAAGGGCAGAAGGCAAGAAATGCAGCATCATAGAAGGTGCTCCTCCAGGGAGTGTATTTTACCAGCTACCACTGCTAAATATAAACACTCTGATATGATCATCCGGTTTTAATGTAAACCATAGCCCCATACAGTAGGTACCATTTAAATGAGTTAATAGATTCAAGCCTTAAGCAAATCCAGCCCCCAGCCTTACACCCCGCTTCTTGGAGCTTGGATCTTCCTCCAGCTCTGGGGGGGGTTGTTGAACTCCTGGGCTCCAGCTGCCAGTGCCACTCCTCCACTGAAGAAGCTTTGAGAAGTAAATGCAAAGGCAAGATCCAGAACAGAGCACCTTTGCAAAGGAAAGCAGCTCACGGAGATATTACACGGTTTTGACCCACCGACCTTTGTGTAATGTGCCCAGCACACTCACACAGCACTACTCTGCTTCTGTGCTCCCATATGCTGGATTGTAGATCATTCAAAAGTAGGTCCTATATCCCTGATTACATCGGTACACAAGGCAGTGAAGAAAGGTTTCAGCACACTTGCCTTCATCAATTAGGGAATTGAGTATAGATGTTGGCAAGTTATGTTGTAGTTATACAGGACGTTGATTTGAGGCTGCACCTGGAATATTGAGATCAGCTTTGGTCCCCTTGGTGTTCTGACTTCTGACTTCTTCAACTCTGGGTTTGTGTTGAACTTGATGGGATACTTTGTGCAACTCAGCATGTTTAAACAGTATCTCTCAGAGGGATTCATTTGAAAATTTTCAGGAGTTGAGCGCAATAAGATTGAACTATTCAAAGTTACTTGGACTCTATTTTAAAATTACATCAGGACCAGTAGTCAGAGACACGTACAGGATGGAAACAGACACTTCGGTCCAACTTGTCCATGCTGACCTGAAATCCTAAATTAATCTCGTCCCATTTGACAGCACCTGACCCATATACTCTGGCAGCTCATTTCATGTATCTACCACCATGTGCATGAAGACGTTGTCCCTTTAATATATTTCATCTCTGACCCTAAACCTAATCCTCTAGTTCTGGACTCCCCCATCCCAGGGAAAATACCTTGTCTATTACCCTGTCCATGTCCCTCATGATTTTGTAACCTCTATTAGGTCACTCCTCTGCCTCCGATGCTCCAGTGAAAACAGCCCCAGCCTATTCAGCCTCTCCATGCAGCTCAAATCCTCCAAACCCCAACAACATTCCTGTAAATCGTTTCTCACAGAGAAGTCAACGTTTCAGTCCTGAAGAAGAGTTAATACCCAAAGCGCTGACTACTCCATATTCTGGTGCTGCATGGCTTGCTGTATTCTCCCAACCTCCTGCTTGCCTACTTCGGGGTGCAATATGTAGTGGGTCAGTGGTTACCACTGCAGCCTCACAGCACCAGGGGCTCAGGTTTGATTCCAGCCTTGCTTGGCTGTCTGTGAGGAGTTTGCACTTTCTCCCAGTGTCTGTGTGGGTTTTCTGTGGGTGATCCTGCTTTCTTCCATAAACCAAAGATGTGCAGGTCATGTGGATGAGCCATGCTTAATTGCCCATAGAGTTAGGTACATTAGTCAGAGGGAAATGGGTTTGGATGGGTTACTCTTCGGAGGGTCGGTGTGGACTTGTTGGGACAAATGGCCTGTTTCCACACTGAAGCTAATCTCATCTGCGCTACTTTTGTCACGAACGAATGGCAGAGAAGAGTCGACGGGCCGAATGGCCTAACTTCTGCTTTGATGGTCTTGCGGTCTTAGGTTTCTCTGGATCATTTCATTTGGCAATGTGCAGTCCCTGGCTCAATGAGCGGCAGTGTTCACTGAAAGCAAAGTTCATAGGATGGTTGAACTCCTTCAATGTGAAACATATTCTTCAGCCCAACACGTCTGCACTGATCTTCCGAAGGAGTAATCTACTCAGATCCATTTTCCTACCCTCCATAAATTGCACACAGACCCCCAAGTGTGAAATTATTCCTGGGTTCCTGGTGCCATGAGGCAGCAGTGCTAACCCTGAGCTACCATGGGGATGTGGTTGTGGGGTGTAAGGGAGGCAATTGCAGTCCAGCAGAAAACAAAAACAGCCCACCTACTCTCCCACTGCACACTGTCAGGAGGTTCAGTCCTGGGGGGGTGACCCAAGGCAGCGTCACCAGTGGGATCTGATTGCTGCCCCCGCTGGTGCTTCCGCAAGTTGGAGGAAAACATGAACCTATTCCCACACTCGGGCCAGCTGAAAGGCCTCTCCCCGGTGTGAACACACTGGTGTTTCAGTAGGGCGGAGGAATTGCTGAAGGCCTTCCCGCACTCAGGGCAGCAGAATGGCCTCCCCGCCTCCGCCACCGCCATCGTTCCCCCGTGTGGACCAGCTGGTGATTCATCAATGTGGAGGAGCGTGTAAAGGCCTTCCCACATTCGGGGCAGGAGAACGGCCTCTCCTCGGTGTGGACCCACTGGTGTCTCAGCAGGCGGGAAGAACTGCTGAAGGCCATCTCGCACTTGTTTGGAGAACAGCCTTCCCCGGTGTGGACCAACTCGTGCGTCAGCAGGCCAGAGGAATCACTGAAGGCCTTCCCACATTCAGGGCAGCAGAAGGGCCTCGTCCCCTCTGTGGACCCATTGGTGATTCAGAACTCTTTCAAATTTCACAATATCGTTCTGATAGGCGAGAGACCAGAATTGCACACAATATTCCAGAAGTGGTCTAACCAATGTCCTGTACAGCCACAACATAACTTCCCAACTCCAATACTCAGTCAGAGGATTGAGAAAGCTTTCGAAACCCACAAAAAACAAACAGGAAAGAATGGAGGGACAAACCGAATTTTTGAGAGTCAGCTTGGAAGCATCAATGAGAAATCGGCGGACTGGGTTTATTGGGTACCCGTTCTCCTTAATTGCACTATATACGTATTTCTCTTGTGCTCTTCGTAGTTTCTCTGTGCTGCAGTGTGTAGTGGCTCGTTGAAATAATGTCCTGATACAGCTTCGTTTGTGGGTGTTGGGATGATTGTTTCTGTGGTTAAGTATTTGGTTTGTGTGTGTTGTTTTTCTGTAGATGCTAGTTTGAAGTTCCCCATTGACTGTTCGCTCTACTGTGACATCTAGGAATGGCGCTTTGTTGTTGTTCTCCTCCTCTTCAAACCAGGAGCCCCCTTCAGGCCAGAGTCTCACTACTTGGAACACCAATATACAGACTAGTCAAAGGCCTCCACTGAAGACTAAAACACCAAGTCGAAGATTCACGCCACTCCAGTTACTCCATCCAAGAATTCCTGAACACCAAAGACACTAAGATAGAAGAGGATGGAATAATGATGTCCTTTGACATAATAGCCCTGTTCACATTCATTAACATCAACGTGGCCAAAGAAAACTGAAGACACTACTCGACGAACCGAAGACACAAACACAGCACCAACTTCATCAGCAAAGATAGCACTGTTAACCTCGTGGAACTGTGCCTTACCACCCACTTCATATTCAGTAACAAGCCCTACAAACAAATCATATGAACACCCATGAAACCACCAGTATCAGGATTCCAAGCCGAAGCAATAATGCAGAGACTCGAACAAACAGCCCTTCCAACGATCCAACCCAAACTTTGGGTCCCCTACAGCGATGACACTTTTGTCATCAGAAAATGAAACAAATTACAGGAAACCTACAACACCATCAACAATCTCCTTACTGACATAAAATTCACAAAAGAGGAGAACAACAACAAAGTACCATTTCTAGATGTCACAGTAGAGCGAACAGTCAATGGTAAATTCAAAACAGCGTCTCCAGGAAAACAACGCACGCAAACCAAAAACTTAACGACAGAAGCAATCACCCCTACATATACAAACACATCTGAATCAGGACACTATTTCAACGAGCCACTACACACTGCAGCATCCAGGAACTACGAAGATCAATAAATAACTGTGCAGCGCTTTTAAGAAGAACGGGCAACCTATAAACCCCCTGAGAATTGCTTCCCTGACCGGGAATCGAACCCAGGCCGCAGCGGAGAAAGCGCCGAATCCTAACCACTAGACCACCAGGGAGAGGCTGAGGTGGCTGACAGTTCGACTGAAAATTTCTTCCCTGCTCGGAAATTAAATCCGTGCCATGGTCGTGAGAAGGCTTTCACCTGTGCATCCACCAATGTCATTTCTTGTATCCATTGCTCCTGATGCGGTCTCCTCTACATTGGGGAGACTGGCGACTCCTCGCAGAGTCAAGACACAGAGCTTGAGGGAACATCACCAGGACACCCGCACCAATCAACCCCATCGCCCTATGGAACAACATTTCAACCCCCCTCCAACTCTGCCGAGGACATGCAGGTCCTGGGCCTCCTCCATCGCCGCTCCCTCCCCACGCGATGCCTGGAGGATGAACGCCTCATCTTCCGCCTCGGATAAATTCAATCCCAGGCTATCAATGCGGACTTCACCAGTTTCCTCATTACCCCTACCTCCACCTTACCTCAGTTCCAACCTTGCAGCTCAGCGCTCTCCTCATGACCTATCCTACCTGCCAATCTCCCTTCCCAACTATCCGCTCCACCCTCTTCTCTGACCTGTCACCTCCATCCCCACCCCCATTCACCTATTGTACTCTTTGCTACCTTCAGCCCAGCAACCCCCAATTTATCTCTCTATCCTGGAGGCGTGCTGCCTTTATTCTTGATGAAGGGCTTTTGCCCGAAACGTCGATTTCCCTGCTCCTCGGAAGCTGTCTGACCTGTTGTGCGTTTCCAGCACCACTTTGATCTAAACTCTCGTTTCCAGCATCTGCAGTCCTCACTTTTGCCGAACCAATAAACCCAGTGTACCGATTTCACATCAACAAACTGACACATGCAGGCACAACGTCTGCAGAAACCCTAGCCACATTACTTTACATTAAAGACATCTGTTAAATGATGTCCAGACAACTCAACCCTCTCAGCATCATGGTAGCCCACAAACCTACCAACACACTTGAACAGCGGCTAATGAACCTAAAATACCCGATACAAACAACCAGCAAACGAATGTTATTTACAAAATACCATACAAGGAAATATATACATGAACTCTGCCGCACAGTTCTCTATGGCAAGAAATGCTGGGATGAGATAAGGAAGATTTTTTTCAGCCAAAACGAATCGGCACTGACTGGACAGTCATTTAAAATCAACGCTGTCAGCCCAGGATGGAAAATCCGAAGGGATGAACAGTTTTCTTATTTCCTGAAGTTTACAAAGCTGAGACTGGGTTTTGGTGTTTATTCCCTTTCCACTCCCAGGAGCCGCAGTGGTTGGGACTGTGAGTTGGGGAAAGTGGGGAAAGTGAAATGTGCGCATGAGCAGCTTCCCCTCCTCTGACAGCGCTGTGACGTGACTCTGATGTTCTCAGGGACACTTACTGACGCGAGACAGTGAAAAGAGTCTCGTTCCTGCAGATCAGGAATTCAAACCTTATGCCAGCTTCAGGACAATGAGAAAGAATAATTGGGGTGTGTGAAGAAGCTGTGAGCTGCATTTCAAACAGGTCGGTGGAGTCAGATGCGTCATCCATTGCGCCCATGGCACTGAGCGTACCTGACCACGCCATGCTGCAGAGTTCTGACGTTAACACGGACATGCGCAGCAATGGGAACATTCACAATGTGAACAGCCAAAGATAATCACCGTCGTTGCTTCCCTTTCATAGTCCCAACTTTGTGAAGCAGTATCTTTCACTGGCAAATAAAACACATTAATCCTCAGGTGCCTGCTTCATTTCGATCACGACTTCATGCCCCTCACTGTTCTAGTCTCATTTCCAAATGCTTGGCTCATATCTTCAAAAGCAGCTCTGTGGTAATCTGCTTATTCCACCCTGTCAGGCAGTGGGTTGCAGATTCCCGAGCAGTCCCAATGTGATTGAAATATTTCAACTCCTCCACTGATTTGCATCTTTAAAAAAAACCGTCTTAGCAATCTCCCTTTCTTTCTGACGGTAGTTCTCAACTGTAGTCGGCAGGGTTCACACCTGCGTGGGGAAACCGCAATGGTTTTGATGTCCATCGCATTAACCACTCGGCCCACCAATACAGAACCACACTGACAGCTTCATTTCCCAGGTCTCTCTGCCTGTGGAGCTGAGAAAGAGTGAATCATTGCAGAGTTTGTTTGAATCCAATCACTTCACGGGTTTCGAAAGGGTTAAATATCTGCAAATGGCGAGTCTGGGTGTTTCATCCCGAAAGATGACATGGACATTCAGTTAAAAACAAAACCAGAAATTGCAGGAGCAACTCAGCAGGTCAGGCAGCATTTGTGGAAAGAGAATCAGAGAAAACCTTTTTGAGAACTCTTTTTTTTCCTTATCCAGGTACAGCCAAACCTGCTGAGTTTCTCCAGCAGTTTCTCTTTCTGTCTCGGACTGTCAGCATCCACAGTCTTTTACGTTAGAAATTCAGTCAATTCAGAAACCCCTCTGTGCTTCCTCAGTGGAGAAGATTTCCGTTCGAGAAACATTTTCCTGACACCATTAAAAACGCGCAGCCAAGAAAGCGGTAAAAGCGAGTATAGCAAGCACTCCGTCTCTGGGTGGTCTCGAACCACCAACAGCCGAACGCGCTGACCAATTGCGCCACAGAGACAGACCCGAAAAGCGCATGCACAGTCTCTTTGAGAAAGCTGCTGTTCAATTCATAATTCAACATGACCCGCCCAGAATTACCATTGTCTTCTGTCAGTTTTACTTTTCCATAATAAAGCCTTGGACATTCGTAGTGGAGACATGGGGACAGTCTGATCCCACCATCTGCAGGCACATCCATGTCACGAGGAACTAGCCCTTTTACACCAGGCTCATCGCCCTCCGAGCCTTTCAGTGTATTGCCTCTTCCCGTATTTTCTCATTGGTCCCGAGCCGAGAAGAGGTTTAAATTCCTGATGTGCAGAGAATTCTTTCAATGTCTCAGATCAGTTCATGTCCCGAGAATATCAGAGTCAATCTCCCGGCCTCTTAAACAAGGGGACGCTGTCTGGACTGTCTCTGCTCAGTCGGACAGTTCATTCCTTCATTCTCCTCTAATTCCACTTCCCAAAGAGTTTCTAAAGACTCACAAAGCTGGAGACTGGGATTTCTGTTTTACTTCCTGAATATTTTTCCACCTGCCAACCGACAATATTTTGCCAAAACCTCTTCCCCATTCTACATTGAACATATTCAAGGCTAAGTTAATCGGAGTTTTGAACGATAAAGATGTGGATGGTTATGGGGGAGGTAAGAAAATGGTTTTAAGACCAGTACAGGCCAGTCCTAGAGTCAGACAGCACTGAACAGACCCTTCATCCAACCAGTCCATGCTGAGTATGATCTCAAACTAAACTCGTCCCACCTACCAATGTTTGGCCCGTAAACCTTCGAACCTCTCGTATTCATGTACTTACCCAAATGTCTTTTAAACGTTGTAACTGTATATGCATAAAATCATGAGGGGCAAAGATAGGATAAATAGACAAAGTCTTTTCCCTGGGGTGGGGGAGTCCAGAACGCGAGGGCATGGGTTGAGCGTTAGAGGGGAAAGATACAAAAGAGATCTAAGGGGCAACTTTTTCACGCAGAGGATGGTACGTTTATTGAATGAACTGCCAGAGGAAGTGGTGACTTTTGAAATACTGCACTCAGTTCTGGTTTCCCTGCTGTCGGAAAGGTGTTGTGAAACTTGAAAGGGCTAGGAAAAGATTTAGGAGGTTGTTGCCAGAGTTAGAGGGTTTGAGCTACAGGGAGAGGCTGAATAGGCTGGGGCTGTATTCCCTGGAGCGTCTGTGACCATTCGAAGTTTATAAGGGACATGCATAGGATGAATACCAGAGATCATTTCCCCAGGATATGGGAGTCCGAAAGTCGTGAGTTTCAGTTTGAGGTGAGGGCGGAAGACTTTAAAGGGACCTGAGGGGCAGCATTTTCATGCAGAGGGTGATGTGTGCATGCAACGAGCTGCCAAAGATAATGGTGGAGGCTAGTTCAATTACAATATTGAAAGGCATCTGGATGGGTATATGAATAGGAAGGGTTCAGAGGGTTATGGGCCAAATGCTGGCAAATGGGACAAGATTAATTTTGGATATCTGGTTGGCACGGACGGGTTGGACGACGTGTCTGTTTCCGTGCTGCATGACTCTAATGATCTTTGGTGAAAGCAGAAGTGTCGTTGTGAAGAGTGGACATTCAGAAGCAGCTTTCAAAGATGTTTTGCCCTTACGAGGAGCAGAAATCTTCCATTTGTGAGACAGAAGCTGGGTGAGTGAGTACATCCAGGATTTTGTTAGAAAGTGGAAATTCATTGCACTGTGGGGATGAAGTGTTTTAAGTTTTACCAGCAGTAAGTACAGTGTGCTGAGCGGGGAGCCTAGTGAAGGGTTAGGTAGGTTTTTGTTTTAAACTGCTCATTTCTGTCAGGCTCCAACATTGTATTTCCATTGCTGTCAATCAGAAGGCGCAGTAAATCAGTAACTGGTATCGTTAGAAGCCTTACAATTTTCAGTACTGCAGGTATTGCATTGTTTCACCAGCATTGTAAAGGTTACTGGCAGCAGCAGCAGGTGGTGTGGGCTGTATTCACTAGAAATGATTAAGCATTTCGATAACACACATACAAGAGGGCAGGGTGGGGCTTGTCTTTTGATTTGTAGAAGACGGGACATTCTGGGTGCTGTGATCTGGGGCAAACATAGCTGCAGTATATCATTGAATCCCAACAGTGTGGAAGCAGGCCATTCAGGCCATCAAGTACACACTGAGCCCTCCAAACACACACCACCCCAGATACACCTCCCAACCACTCCACCATCACCACCCCATCACGTCTTTTCTGCTGGTGGGTGAGACTTGGCTGCAAGATTAGGGGGCAGTAGAATTCGGACAGAGATGAGGAGGAGCTGCTTGTCCCAGAGGGCGGTACATCTATGGAATTCTGTGCTCAAGGAAGCAGTAGAGGCAGCTTCATTAAGACACTGTTGGATGGGTTTTTGCGTGGTAGGGGAATTAAGGGTAGTTGGGATAATGCAAGTAGGAGGAGCTGAGATGATTGATAGATCAGCCATGATTTTAATGAATGGCGGAGCAGGGTCGATGGGCCAAATGGCCTACTCCTTCTATTACTTTGAAACTATAACCCTGCGTTTCCCATGGCTAACCCACCTAACCTGCACATCCCTGGACACTGGGCAATTTAGCATGGCCAATCCAAATCAAGGCCAGTGAGCAATGTAGTGATTTGGAAACCAAACACCAGAGAATGATTGAAAGGGACAAGGAGAACAAATGTACTAGCAATCAAAACTGGATTCTAACCATCACAAAAAATAAAACTAAAAGCTCAGTATGTGAAAGTGTGCTGCATTGTAACCAAAGCGAATTAATTGACTGCACACGTTGAAGAGATTAATTATGATCTGAGACTCCTTACAGAGATATGGCTTCAGAATGTCAAGGATTGGATCCGGAATATCGAGGGGATACGTGGCATTCAAGTCGAGTGGGAAGCTCCGTAAAGGTAGAGGGTGGGCATTGCTAATCAAAGCACTGATAACATGGTAGTCTGGTGTCAGCTCGGATTTCAGGTCATGATTTCTCTGTCCTCTGGTCTCCCTGTTCACACAGAGTTAGATGTTGTTTGTCCTCAGGTCTGTCTGATTTCTGCTGAAGCTTTGACCCCCTTTAACACCTTCTGGAGCAATAAAATATTCTGAGCCTCCTGGAAATGACACCTTATCTATACCCCTCCTGATTTTAAAAATCTCTATAAAGTTATCTGTCAACTTGCTAGGCTCCGTTGGAAAAATGTCCCAGCTTCGTCTTAACTCAAACTCTCCATTCCAGCAACATGCTGGTAAAGTAGGGAATAGGGAATTGTATCAAATCACATAAATGTTCTGTTTGAAACAATCTGGCTGTGTTCTTGTCTGAGATATTGAGAGTCCCTGGTGTAAGTAATTACGAATGCAATTATTTTGGTCACAGATTTGAACAATCATTTTGCAGCAAAGGGGTCTACTCTGATAAGGAGGTAGTGGTCATTTCTAGGGTAAGTGAACAGTTTGTAGATCAGGGAGATAAAGTTCCAGACACTTGGGAAGGGCAAGATAAATATGATATGATATAACTATGATAAATAAGACAAAGAACTGTGGATGCTGGAAATCTGAAACAAAAACTGAGAACACTGGAAAAACTCAGCAGGACTGGAAGCATATGTGGAGAGAAAGCGGAGTTAAAGTTTCGAGTCCAACAACTCCTCTTCAGGATTCTGAAATAGTTTGTGAGAACCCCTTAAGACATCTGCCCAGCTTTAAGACCATAATATACAGGAGCAGGATGAGGCCATTTGGCCCATCGAGTCTGCTCCACCAGTCGATCATGGCTGATATGTTTCTCCATCCCATTCTGCTGCCCTCTCCTCATACCTCTTGACCCCTTCCTAATCAAGAACCTATCTCGGTCTTAAATGCTCTCAATGACTTGGCATCCTCAACCCTTCACGTAGTGGAAACATCCTCTCCACATCCACACTATCCAGTCATGGTGTAGCACAGCGCTGCCTGACCCACTGTGATCTCCAGCATTTGTTGTTTTCAGGAAGGATTCCAGCATCTACAACAATGCGCTTCTAAATTTTGTAACCAGTTGGTTAGCTCTCCCTGGATCCCGTGAGATTTAACCTTACTCAACGATCCACTGTGTGGTACAATTAACAAAGTTCCCAATCCCCACCTCTTTTTGTGCACGTGGGTCGCACGATGGATCAGTAGTTAGCACTGCTGTATTACCGCACCAAGGAGTCGCGTTCGATTCCAGCCTTGGGGCGACTGTCTGTGTGGAGTTTGCACATTCTCCCTGCCGTGTATGCGTGGGTTTCTTCCGGGTGCTCTGTTTTCCTTCCAAAATCTAACAATGTGCAGTTTCGGCTGAAGTGGCCATATTAAATGGGCCCACAGTTTACAGTAAATGTCGAGTAATGGGATAGGGGAATGTGTCTGCATGGGTTACACTTTGGATGGTCAGTGTGGACTTGTTGGGCTGAATGGCGTGTTCCACATTGTAGGAATTCTACGTGGCATTCCCCCAACTCCAGAGTCTCAGCACTCTTGGCTTTTCCCTGGACAGTGTTGGGGAGGGAAACAATGTTTTACACGGGAGGAAGGTTCAGTGAGTGTGAACCCAAAAGTAAACGCAGTGCTTGAGCTGTTTTCCCCGGTATACCAGAGGCTGAGGGGATGACCTTGCAGACATTTATAGAGTCATGAGAAGTATGGATAGGGTAAATAGACAAGGTCATTTCCCTGGGATGGGAGAAGTCCAGAAAAGGAGTGTAATATGTTTGGGGTGAGGGAGGCAAGTGTAAGGAATGATCTGCCGGAGGATGTGGTGGATGTAGGTCCAATTATAACATTTAAAAGGCGTCTGGATAGATATATGAATAGGAAGAGTTCAGAGGGATATGGGCCAAGTGCTGGTAAATGAGACGAGATTAATTTAGGCTATCTGGTCGGCACGGATGATTTGGACTGAAGGACCTGTTTTTGTGCTGTGTATCTCTATGACTCTGGCTTGCCCGTAATGTTTGCCATGCCTGTATGTTCAGTTTCTGTCTGGTGTCGGTGACAATGCCTTGATATCTCATTTCCCCCATCTCCCCACTTCCACCTCCCCAGATGTTAACCATTTCGTGTCTGTTTGTTTCTCAAGAAGCTGCATTGAAGGTTCATCCTGAATTGACACTTTTTTTTGCTTCCCAAAATCAGACTTACTCACTCCTAGATACTAACTTTCAGGTGAATGTATCCAAAATTCAGAGGTGTCTGTCTTGATGTTTTCACTTTTCGGTCTCTGTAAGATACTGAATCAGTACCATCGGGAGAATTAGTTTGAGTGGGGTGAGAATAGAGGGGTGAGAGGAGGTGGGATGGTGCTTTCAATTTTGTGGAAAAAGAAAAGAATGTTCTGCGTAAAGTAGAATTGCTTGTTTGGAATTTCTAACCTGGACTGACAGTGTTGATTTTTGTGATCTCTTTTTACAGATTATTTGAAGATCTGAAGACGGAAGGTTCAATATCAATAGATGAAGGGCTTTGCCTGAAACATTGACTCTGCTACTCCTCGGATGCTGCCTGATCTGCTGTGATTTTCCAGCATTGCACTTTGACTCTCCAGCATTTGCAATCCTCAATTTCACGTCAATGTCTGACAGTCACTGAATCCATTGGGACTATAACAATTTTCGACTATGATTCTGTGAGAAGGATCCAAGCTTTTTGGTTCCTGTTTCAGTACGTTTTCAGCATCAGTGAGACTGGAAGAGAGACCCTATTGTTGCAGCACTCTGATTGTGGAGCCAGAAAATGTTATACAGACTGGGAAGAGGAATTCACGGCAGAGAGGTGCTGTACACGCGTTTGAGTGCAGCTGAAGCTTCGGTCATGGAGAAACCTAAGGAATCCCGTCCCGTGGAGACGGGACTGTGTGGCGACTGTGGGAAAGGCTTCCGTTCCCCTTTTGACCTGGAGCCTCATGGGCGCAGTAACACCGGGGAGAGACTGTTCTCCTGCCCTGAGAGCAGAAAGGTCTTCAGCAATTTCTCCCGCCTTCTGAGCCATCAGCGGGTCCACATTAGGGAGAGACCCTTCAGCTGCCCTGAGTGCGGGAAGACCTTCAGCAATTCCTCTGTACTGCAGAGGCACCAGCGGGTCCACAAGGGCAAGAGGCCTTTCCCCTGCCCCGAGTGCGGAATGGGCTTCAGCAATTCCTCCCGCCTACTGAGGCACCAGGGGGTCTACACGGGGGAGAGGCCCTTCAGATGTCCCAACTGCGGGAAGGCCTTCAGCAGTTCCTACTTTCTGCAGAGGCACCAGCAGGTCACACAGGCGAGACGCCATTCTCCTGCCCCGAATGCAGGAAGGCCTTCAGCTATTCCTCCGTCCTGCTGACCCACCGCCGGGTCCACATATTGGAGAAGCCCTTCAGCTGCGCCAAGTGCGGGAAGGCCTTCAACAATACCTCTGCCCTGCTGATGCACCAGCGGGTCAACACCGGGGAGAGTCCGTTCGTCTGCCTCAAGTGCAGGAACGGCTTTACCCAGGAATCCCATCTTCGGGTCCATACCGGGTAGAGGCCCTTCCCCTGCCCAGAGTGCGGGAAGGCCTTCAGCAATTCCTCCCACCTGCTGAGGCACAGGCGGGACCATACCGGGGAGAGACAGTTCACCTGCCCCGAGTGCAGGCGGAGGTTCTCATCATTCTGCACCTTGCAGAAGCACCAGCGGGCACACCAGTGCTCCCAACAATCTGATTCTGCTGGTGAAACTGCTGTGGGTCACTGCCAGGACTGAACCACTGCCCATTCTGACAGAGTTCAGAGGGATATGGGCCAAGTGCTGGTAAATGAGACGAGATTAATTTAGGCTCTCTGGTCGGCACGGATGATTTGGACTGAAGAACCTGTTTTTGTGCTGTGTATCTCTATGACTCTGGTTTGCCCGTAATGTTTGCCATGCCTGTATGTTCAGTTTCTGTCTGGTGTCGGTGACAATGCCTAGATATCTCATTTCCCCCATCTCCCCACTTCCACCTCCCCAGATGTTAACCATTTCGTGTCTGGTTGTTTCCCAAGAAGCTGCATTGAAGGTTCATCCTGAATTGACACTTTTTTTTGCTTCCCAAAATCAGACTTACTCACTCCTAGATGTCGTGAAAGATACTAACTTTCAGGTGGATGTATCCAAAATTCAAAGATGTCTGTCTTGATGTTTTCACTTTTCGGTCTCTGTAAGATCCTGAATCAGTACCATCGGGAGAATTAGTTTGAGCGGAGTGAGAATAGAGAGGTGAGAGGAGGTGGGATGGTGCTTTCAATTTTGTGGAAAACGAAAAGAATGTTCTCATGTCTGGGAATTTAATGCCATGCAGGAAACTCCAGTTCTGAACAAACATCGTACCGGCCTCAAAACGTCAGCTCTGTTTACCTTTCCACAGATGCTGCTCGACCTGTTGGCTTTCTGCAGTATTCTCTGTGTTTATTAGGCACAAGTGCTGCTTTTCATTCAAGAACTTCAATCCCTGTCCTCAGATAACTAACTCTGGTCAGTGGCAATTAGTTCTTCTGATCATTAATCTGCCCATTCCCATCGCTTCTTCTCCCATCATTACCAACAGCCCCAGGAAATCTCCAGTTAACCTTCTTTGCTCCAAAGCGAACATTCGCAACCTTGGGAATGTCTCCCCAAAATGGAAATTCCTCATCCCTAGACATGATGCAAGGCGTACAATTGGGAAAATATTTTGGCAAAATATTGTCAGTTAGGAAATGGAAAAATGTTCATGAAGCAAAACAGAAATCCCAGTCTCCAGCTTTGTGAATCTTTAGAAACTGTTTGGGAAGTGGATTTAGAGGAGAATGAAAAATGAACTGTCCGACTGAACAGAGACAGTGCAGACACCGTCCCCTTGTTGAAGAGGCCGGGAGATTGACTCTGATGTTCTCGGGACATGAACTGATCTGAGACATTGAAAGAATTGCCGTTCCTGCACATCAGGAATTCAAACCCCTTCTCGCCTCCGAGCCAACGAGAGAACTCGGGAACAGGCAAAACAGTGAAAGGCTCGAAGGGCGACGGCCCCGGAGTTAGAAAGCTAGGTCCGAGTGACATGGATGTGTCTGAAGACTGTCCCCGGTATCTCCACAATGAATGTCCCAGGCTTTATTATGGAAAAGCAAAACTAATAGACGACAATTGTAATTCTAGGCGGAATAGGATGAATTATGAATTCGCTAATAGCCTACCCGAAGCGATGATGCAGCCAGCGCCGTCGCCTGTCTCTGTGGCGCAATTGGTCAGCGCGTTCGGCTGTTAACTGCAGAGGTTGGTGGTTCGAGCCCGCCCCAGGGCGGTGTGTTTGTTGCTCTCCTTCCAGTTGCGAAGTTACTGGTTTTTAATGGGATCAGGAAAATGTTCCCCAAACGGAAATCTTCTCCACTGAGGGAGCACAAAGGGGTTTCATAATTTATTTAATCTCTAACGTGAAGGACTGCGGATGCTGAGAGTCCGAGACAAAAAGAGAAACTGCTGGAGAAAACTGAATGCTGGAGAATTCTGAAATGTTGTCTCTGATTCTCTTTCCACAGATGTTGCCTGACCTGTTCAGTTCCTCCTGCAATTTCTAGTTTTCTTTTTAACTGAAAGTTCATTTCATCTTTTGGGATGAAACACCTAGACTCGCCATGTGCAGATATTTAACCCTTTCGAATCACTGTGAAGTGATTGGATTCAAACAAATTCTGCGATGATTCACTCTTTCTCAGCTCCACAGGCAGACAGACCTGGGAAGTGAAGCTGTCAGTGTGGTTCTGTATTCGTGGGCCGAGTGGTTAATGCGATGGACTTGAAATCCATTGCGGTTTCCCCACGCAGGTGTGAACACTGCCGAGTACAAAATGAGAAATGTCGTGGAAAAGCAAGGGATCTTGCTCCCGGCTTCTTCTTTAAGATTCAAATCAATGGAGGGGGAAAAATATTTCACTCACATTGGGGCTGGTGGGAATCTGCAGCCCACTGCCTGTTCGGGTGGAACAAGCAGATACCCGCAGAGCTTCGTTTGAGGCTATGAGCAAAGTGTTTGGAAATGAGACGAGAACAGTGAGGGGCATGAAATCGTGATCGAAATGAAGCAGGCACCTGAGGCCAAGGATGTTTCCTTTGCCAGTGAAAGATACTGCTTCACAAAGTTGGGCCTGTGGAAGGGAATCAGTGACGGTGATTATCTTTGGTTGTTCACCTTGTGAAGGTTCCCATTGCTGCGCATGTCCGTGTTAACGTCAGAACTCTGCAGCAAGGTGGCGTTGGATACGCACAGGGCCGGGGCGCAATGGATGACGCATCTGACTCCACCGACCTGTTTGAAATGCAGCTCACAGCTTCTTCACACACCCCAATTAATCGTTCTCATTGTCCTGAAGCCGGCATACGGTTTGAATTCCCGATCTGCGGGAATGAGAATCTTTTCACTGTCTCGCGTCAGTCAATGTCCCTGAGAACATCGGAGTCAAGTCACAGCGCTGTCAGAGGAGGGGAAGCTGCTCACGGGCACATTTTACTTTCCCCAACTCAACGCCTCAGCCACTGCGGCTCCTGGGAGTGGAAAGGAAACAATCACCAAAACCCAGTCTTAGCTTTGTGAATCTTCAGAAAATCAGCAAACGTTCATCCCTTCGGATTTTCTGTCCTGGGCTGACAGGGAAGGGTTTTGTCACTCTTTTGTAGGACATTGCAAGTGGATGTTTTGCAGAAAAGCACCACAATACAATCTGATTAATCAGGTCCTGGATGTTTTCGGTCTTTGAATGTAAGTGTTGTGCTCCAGAACTTTGTTGTTCACAGTTTATAATACTTATCTTCCCAGTCCCCTGTATCACTTATCGAAAATGTTTAGGTTGCGTCTTGTAATGCTTTCACTGTCAGCTAATGAGGATAGTGTTTCCGTGTTTTACCTAAATTATCTTGACTTTACATACCTCAAGCCTCAAGCTAATTTCACGAGACACCTTCTCCAGTTCAAAAGCCAACTGTAAATGGCTCTGTTTCTTGTCACGTATCCAATTTCAGATCGATGTTGTTAATGTCCCTTTTATTCCTTCAGATCCAGGTTTCGCTCACAGGGCTAGAACAGAACTGTCACCAAATCATTTACCAATCTACGTTCATCCTATCGATTGTATTAGCATCATAAACACTTCTCATCAAAATAACTCGAGAGACTTTCATCACAATTTTCTGTGAACAGTTCTACATTAGCTTTGCTGAATGAACCCCAAATTTCTTGAAGTGGCTCCTTATTTTCGGCCCTGATTATTAATCTCTCTACGCATGGGAATGGATCCTTCCCACCCGCTCTATCCCTCATCAATGTGTGTAGTTCAGTTCGATCTCCCATCAGCCTCCTCTGTCCTGATCAAATCCAGGGGAACAGGATACGTTGGGGTGTGGCGAGGATAGGACAAGCCCGATACTCAACTTTCCTGTTAGAATCATTCCATGAGAAATTTTAGACCACAACTTTGGGCGTGTAGTTGTGGCCGAACACTTAAGGTGTTGGCGTAGAGATCCTTTGGGGCTCCCCCGCCCAGGGTGGTAACCTGCTGGCTATGCTTTCTTCGCTGGCGATTTTAAATGACTTCCTTTTGGTTACATTATCGCTCAAACTTCACAAAACCCGTCTCAATAAAGTCCCGTTTTCTCATGTCTGGGAATTGATTGCCATGCAGGAACCTCGGGTTCTGAACAAACAACGTACCAGCCTCACAACGTCAGCTCTGTTTACCTTTCCACAGATGCTGCTCGACCTGTTGGCTTTCTGCAGTATTCTCTGTGTTTATTAGGCACAAGTGCTGCTTTTCATTCAAGAACTTCAATCCCTGTCCTCTGGTAACTGACTCTGGTCACTGGCAATTTATTCCTCTGATCATTAATCTGCCCATTCCCACCGCTTCTTCTCCCATCGTTACCAACAGCCCCTGGAAATCTCCAGTTAACCTTCTTTGCTCCAAAGCGAACATTCACAACCTTGGGAATGTCTCCCCAAAATGGAAATTCCTCATCCCTGGACATGATGCAAGGCGTACAATTGGGAAGAGATTTTGGCAAAATATTCTCAGTTGGGAAATGGAAAAATGTTCATGAAGCAAAACAGAAATCTCAGTCTCCAGCTTTGTGAATCTTTAGAAACTCTTTGGGAAGCGGATTTAGAGGAGAATGAAAGATGAACTGTCCCACTGAGTAGAGACAGCCCAGACACCGTCCCCTCGTTAAAGAGGCCGGGAGATTGACCTGATGTTCTCGGGACATGAACTGATCTGCGACATTGAAAGAATTGTCGTTCCTGCACATCAGGAATTCAAACACCTTCTCGCCTCTGAGCCAATGAGAGAACTCGGAAACAGGCAAAACACTGAAAGGCTCGAAGGGCGACGGCCCTGGAGTAAGAAAGCTAGTTCCTCCTGACATGGATGTGTCTCCAGCCTGTCCCCGGTGTCTCCACAATAAATGTCCCAGGCTTTATTATGGAAAAGAAAAACTGATAGACGACAATTGTAATTCTCGGCGGGGAGGCTGAATTATGAATTCACTAATAGCCTCCCCTAAGCGATGGCGCAGCCCAAGTCGTCGCCTGTCTCTGTGGCGCAATTGGTCAGCGCGTCCGGCTGTTAACCGAAAGGTTGGTGGTTCGAGCCCACCCAGAGGCGATTCGCTTTTGGTTGCCTGTCTCTTCAACACGCCACCCTGTTCCCTGGCCAATATCTCTGTCTCAGGCATGCAGCAGTGTTCCAGCAAAGCTCAGCTCCAGATGGAAGACCAACGCCTCATTTTCCATTTGGAATCCTATCGCCTTCCAGTCTTCAATATCGAGTTCAATATCATTTGGACCCGAACACCCCCATGCCCTTGATCCCTACCACACCCACACGAGGCCTTGTTATCACATCGTCTGCTGTTACACACGACGTATTGTTAGCCAGGAATAGTCTCCATGAACAGTTGGTCACCCTCTGACACAAATCGTTATTCACTCCTTTGACCCTCCAATGTTCTCCCTCTGACATGGTGGCAGAGAGTGATGTGGACTGATATCCCTGAGCCACCTCTTTGTCCCATCTCCAGGAACAGGGTTATCCACTGGCGGATAATTAAACCACTTTGTTGTTGCGTTGACGTGAGGAGACTGTGTAAATATAAACTTTTTCTAAATTCCCACCTTCCGTTGATTGAACTGTGAGTTCACTCTGAATCACAACACGTGTCACAGCGCAATTTGGAAGCCCACCTTAGCTCTGCTGGTTCTACACAGCAAGTAAATGAGAGTCTCTATTCGTATCATTCTCTTGCCTTCTCCCTGTAAATCTCTACATTGTTACTTTGGACATGACCACTGAATTCCCTTTTCTGTTCTTGAATCTGCCTCTTTGTCACAGTCAGACAGGGACAAGAAAGTGTTCTTCCTAATGTCACTTTTACTTTTTTTATCAAATGCCTTGAAATCTCTGCCAATTTTTTTGGAAACTGAAAGGATTCCCATTCCTGCACATGAGGCGGAATTGATTTAATTTCTAACGTAAAGGACTGTGGATGCGGAGAATCCGAGACTCAAAGAGGAGCTGCTGGAGAAACTCAGCAGGTTTGGCAGTACCTGTGGGTGAAAACAGAGTTCTGAAATATTGTGTCTGATTCTCTTTCCACCGATGCGGAGTTGCTCCTGGAATTTCTTTTTTATGCTTTTAACTGAAAGTTTATTTCATCTTTCGGGATGAAACAACCAGACTCGCCATGTGCAGATATGTAACCCTTTCGAAACCTGTGAAGTGATTGTATTCAAACAAACCCAGCAATAACTCACTCTTTCTCAGCTCCACAGGCAGTGAGACCTGGGAAATGAAGCTGTCAGTGTGGTTCTTTATTTGTGGGTCGAGTGGTTAATCCTATGGATTTGAGGTCGATTGCGGTTTCCCCACGCAGGTGTGAACCTTGCCGACTACAGTTGAGAAATGTCGTCAAAAAGAAAGGAAGACTGTTCCCCGGTTTCTTATTTAAGATTCAAATCAGTGGAGGGGTTGGAAATCTGTCACCCACTGCCTTCAGGGTGGAACAATCAGATACCCACAGGGCTACTTTTGAGGCTATGAGCCAAGTGTTTGGAAATGAGACTAGAACAGTGAGGGGCGTGAAGTCGTAATCGAAATGAAGCAGGCACCTGAGGAATAATGTGTTTTATTTGCCAGTGAAAGATACTACTTCGCAAAGTTGGGACTATGGAAGGGAAGCAGTGATGGTGATTATCTTTGGCTGTTGCTCTTGACAATGTTCCCATTGCTGCGCATGTCCGTATTAATGTCAGAACTCTGCATCATGGCGGCGTCAGGTACGCACAGGGCCGGGGGCGCAATGGATGACGCATCTGACTCCACCTACCTGTTTGAAATGCAGCTCACAGCTTCTTCACACACCCCAATTAATCTTTCTCATTGTCCTGAAGACGGCATACGGTTTGAATTCCCGATCTGCAGGAACGAGACTCTTTTCACTGTCTCGCGTCAGGAAGTGTTCCTGAGAACATCAGAGTCAAGCCACAGCGCTGTCAGAGGAGGGGAAGGTGAAAGATCCCCACACGCTGCTCACGGGCACATTTCACTTTCCCCAACTCACCGTCCCAACCACTGCAGCTCCTGAGAGTGGAAAGGGAACAAATACCAAAATCCAGTCTCAGCTTTGTAAATCTTCAGGAAATAAGAAAGCTGTTCAGCCCTTCGGGTCTTCCATCCTGGCCTGACAGTGTTGTATTTAAATGGCTGTCCAGTCAGTGCCGATTCGTTTTGGCTGACAAAATCTTCCTTATCTCATCCCAGCATTTCTTGCCACAGAAAACTGTGCGGCAGAGTTAATGTATATATTTCCTTGTATGGTATTTTGTAAATAACATTCGTCTGCTGGTTGTTTGTATCGGGTATTTCAGGTTCATTAGCCGCTGTTTAAGTGTGTTGGTAGGTTTCTGGGCTACCATGATGCTGAGAGCGTTGAGTTGTCTGGACATCATTTCCCAGATGTCTTTTATGTAAAGTAATGTGGCCAGGGTTTCTGCACACGTTGTGTCTGCTTGTGTCAGTTTGTTGATGTGAAATCGGCACACTGGGTTTATTGGGTTGGCAAAAGTGCGGATTGCAGATGCTGGAAACCAGAGTTTAGATCAGAGTGGTGCTGGAAAAGGACAGCAGGTCAGACAGCTTCCGAGGAGCAGGGAAATCGACGTTTCGGGCAAAATCCTTTCATCAGGAAAAGAGGCAGGACGCCTCCAAGGTGGAGAGATAAATTGAGGGTGGGGGTGTGGTGGGCCAAAGGTAGCAACGAGGAAAATAGGTGATTGGGGGTGGGGATGGAGGTGACAGGTCAGAGAGGAGGGTGGAGCGGACATTTGAGAAGGGAGATTGGCAGGTAGGACAGGTCATGAGGATAGCGCTGTGCTGGAAGTTTGGAACTGAAGTAAGGTGGGGGAGGGGAAATGAGGAAACTGGTGAAGTCCACATTGATGTCCTGGATTTGAATTTATCCGAGGCGGAAGATGGGGCATTCTTCCTCCAGGCATCGTGAGGGGAGGGAGCGGCGATGGAGGAGGCCCAGGACCCGCATGTCCCCGGCAGAGTGGGAGTGGGGGGGTTGTTTAAATGTTGGGCCATAGAGCGATGGGGTTGACTGTTGCGGGTGTCCTGGAGATATCCCCTCAAGCGCCGTGACTTGACTCTGCGAGGAGTGTCCAGCCTCCCCAATGTAGCGGAGACCGCATCAGGAGCAATGGATAAAAGAAATGACATTGTTGGATGCACAGGTTAAAGCTTGCTGACGACCGCGGCCCAGGTTAGATTTTCGGGCAGGAAAGTAATTTTTAGTAGAGCTGACACCATACCTCCGAATCTCCCTGGTGGTCTAGTGGTTAGGATTCGGCGCTCTCACCGCCGCGGCACAGCTTAGATTCCCGGTCAGGGAAGCCATATTCATGGGTGCAGGCTACCCATTCTTCTTAAATGCGCTGTGCAATTATTTATAGTAGTTCCTGGGTGCTGCAGTGTGCAGTGGCTCGTTGAAATAGTGTCCTGATTCAGATTTGTTTGTGTGTGTCGGGATGATTGCTCCTGTCGTTAAGTACTTGGTTCGTGTGTGTTGTTTTCCTGTAGACGCTGTTTTGAATTTACCATTGACAGTTCGCTCTACTGTGACATCTAGAAATGGCACTTTGTTGTTGTTCTCCTCTTTTGTGAATTTTATGCCCGTAAGGATATTGTTGATGGTGTTGCAGTTTTCCTCTAATTTGCTTCATTTTTTGATGACAAACGTGTCATCACTGTAGCGGACCCAAAGTTTGGGTTGGATCGTTGGAAGGGCTGTTTGTTTGAGGCTCTGCATTATTGCTTCTGCTAGGAATCCTGATACTGGTGGTTTCATGGGTGTTCCGTTGATTTGTTTGTCGGGCTTGTTACTTAAAATGAATCGGGTGGTAAGACACAGTTCCTCGAGGTTGACAGTGCTATCTTTACTGTTTTGTTTGGCCACGTTGATGTTAATGGATGTGAATAGAGCTGTTATGTCAAAGGACATCATTATTCCATCCTCTTCCATCTTAGTGTCTTTGGTGTTCAGGAAATCTTGGATGGAGTAAATGGAGTGGCGTGAATCTTCGACTTGGTGTTTTAGTCTTCATTGGAGGCCTTTGACTAGTCTGTATATTGGTGTTCCAAATGGTGAGACTGTGGGCCTGAGGGGGGATCCTGGTTTGAAGAGGAGAACAACAACAAAGTCCCATTCTTAGATGTCACAGTAGAGCGAACAGTCAATGGGGAACTTCAAACTGGCGTCTACAGAAAAACAACACACACAAACCAAATACTTAACCACAGAAGCAATCATCCCAACACCCACAAACGTTGCTGCATCAGGGCATTATTTCAACGAGCCACTACACACTGCAGCACAGAGAAACTACGAAGAGCACAAGAGAAATACGTATATAGTGTATTTAAGGAGAACGGGTACCCAATAAACCCAGTCCGCCGATTTCTTATCGATGCTTCCAAGCTGACTTTCAAAATTTCGGTTTGTCCCTCCATTCTTTCCTGTTTTGTTTTGTGTGTTTTGAAAGCTTTCCCAATCCTCTGACTGAGTATTGGAGTTGGGAAGTTATATTGTGGCTGTACAGGACATTGGTTAGACCACTTTTGGAATATTGTGTGCAATTCTGGTCTCCCTCCTATCAGAAGGATACTGTGAAATTTGAAAGGGTTCTGAAGCACCAGTGGGTCCTCAGAGGGGAAGAGGCCCTTCTGCTGCCCTGAGTGTGGGAAGGCCTTTAGTGATTCCTCCGGGGAAGGCTGTTCTCCGGCCCCAAGTGCGAGATGGCCTTCAGCAGTTCTTCCCACCTGCTGAAACACCAGTGGGTCCACACTGAGGAGAGGTCGTTCTTCTGCCCCGAGTGCAGGAAGGGCTTTGCTCTTTCCTCCGACCTGCTGGCCCATTGGTGTGTCCACATGGGGGAGAGGTCTTTCAGTTGCAGGAAGGCCTTCAGCAATTCCTCAGCGCTGCTGCGGCACCAGTGCAACCACACTGGGGAGAAGCCGTTCTCCTGCCCCGAGTGTGGGAAGGGCTTTATCCGCTCCTCCACACTGCTGAAGCACCAGCTGGTCCACACGGGGGCGGGGGGAGGTCATTCTGCTGACCTGTGTGCGGCAAGGCCTTCAGCAATTCCTCCGCCCTGCTGAAACACCGATGTGTCCTTCAGCAGTAGAAGGCCCTTCAGCTGGCCTGAGTGTGGGAAGAGGTTCATGTTTGCTTGCAACTTGTGGAAGCACCAGCGGGGGCACTGCTGCTCATTGAGCCAGAGACTGCACATTGCCAATGAAATGATCCAAAGAAACCTAAGACCGCAAGACCATCGGAGCAGAAGTTAGGCCATTGGGCCCGTCGAGTCTACTCTGCCATTCGTTAGAGACAAAATTAGAGCAGATGAGATTAGCTACAGGAAACAGGCCATTTGTCCCAACAAGTCCACACTGACCCTCCGAAGAGTAACCCATCCAGACCCATTTCCCTCTAACTAATGTACCTAACTCTATGGGCAATTAAGCATGGCCAATCCACATGACCTGCACATCTTTGGTTTATGTAAGAAGACAGGATCACCCAGAGAAAACCCATGCAGACACTGGGAGAATATGCAAACACTTCATAGACAGCCATCCAAGGCTGGAATCAAACCGGGGTCCCGTGCGCTGTGAGGCTGCAGTGGTAACCGCTGAGCCACTACATATTGCAACCCGAAGTTGCAAGCAGGAGGTTGGGAGAATACAGCAAGCCAGGCAGCACCAGAATGTGGAGTAGTCAGCGTTTTGGGTATGAACCCTTCTTCAGGACTGAAACGTTGACTTCTCCATGAGAAACGATTTATGGGAATGATGCTGGGGGTTGTAGGGTTTGAGCTCCAGGGAGAGGCTGAATAGGCTGGAGATGATTTCGCTGGAGCATCGGAGGCAGAGGAGTGACCTAATAGAGGTTACAAAATCTTGAGGGGCATGGACAGGGTAATAGAACAGGTCTTTTCTCTGGGGTGGGGGAGTCCAGAACTAGAGGGCATAGGTTTAGGGTGAGAGGCGAAATATATTAAAGGGACAACGTCTTCATGCAGGGGGTGGTACATATATGAAATGAGCTGTCAGAGAATATGGGTCAGGTGCTGTCAAATGGGTCTAGATTAATTTAGGATATCAGGTCAGCATGGACAAGTTGGACCGAAGGGTCTGATTCCATGCTGAACGTGTCTTTGACTACTGGTCCTGATGTAATTTTAAAATAGAGTCCAAGTAACTTTGAATAGTTAAATCTTATTGAACTCACTTCCTAAAAAGTTTCAAATGAATCATCTGAGCGATACTGTTTAAACATGCGAAGTTGGACAAAGTATCCCACCAAGTTCAAGATAAACACAGAGTTGAAGACGTCAGAAGTCAGATCACCAAGGGGACCAAAACTGATCACAATATTCCAGGTGCAACCTCATCAACGTCCTGTATAACTACAACATAACTTGCCAACATCTATACTCAGTTCTCTAATTGATGAAGGCCAATGTGCTGAAACCTTTCTTCATTGCCTTGTGTACCGATGTTGTCAGAGATATAGGACCTACTTTAAACTGATCCACAATCCAGGTGCTGGGAGCCCAGAAGCCGAGTCGTGCTGCGTGAGTGTGCTGGGCACATAACCCAGAGGTCGATGGGTCAAAACCATGTGTTGCTACTGATCGATGTCTTCGTAAGCTGCTTTCATTTACAATGTTGCTCTGTTCTGTATCTTGCCTTTGCATCTGCTTCCCAAAGCTTTTTCAGTGGAGGAGTGGCAGCTGGAGACCAGGAGTTCAACAACCCCCCGGAGCTGGAGAAAGGTCCAACGTCCAAGAAGCGGGGGGTAAGGCTGGAGGCTGGATTTGCTCAAGGCTTGTATTTCTAACTCATTTAAATGGTACCTCCTGTATGGGGCTATGGTTTACATTAAAACCGGAGGATCATATCAGATATTTAGCAGCGGTAGTTGGTAAAATACACTCTCTGGAGGAGCACCTTCGATGATGCTGCATTTCTTGCCTTATGCCCTTCCCCCATTTCTTATCTCACATCTTGATTTTATATTTTTTTGTTCAAATTTAATTTGATATTAATCAGACTTGGTATTGACTGTGTGCTATTAATTTGTTTCTTCGAATATTGTTAGTCAAAATTAATGATGTAATTACATTTCTGATGTTAGAGTTTGACATTAAATGTGCAGATGGGAATACCAGTAAGTTGTGAAAATACATGAAGAACTGTGGTTTTTAACAAAAAGAGCAGTTCACTGATATTCATGGCATTGTCTCATTTGGGAGTGATGATTCAAATCTGACCAACAAACCGTTTCATGCAGTCACCCAATTTAATTAAAATTTTCTTTAATTTAATTAATTAAAGAAAATAACTCTTGCAGGCTAAGATTTATGCAATCTATTTATAAGAGTATATCCATTGCTCGCAATATGGTCTCATCCACATTGGGGAAACTGGACGCCAACTATCGGAACGTTTCAGGGAACAACGCTGGGACACTAAAACTAAGCGACCGACGCCCTGTGGCTGAACGCTTTCACTTGCCCTCCCATTCCGCCAAGGACATGCAAGTCCTGGGCCGCTTCCACTGCCAAACTCTTGCTCCCCGACGCTTGTAGGAAAAACACCTCACCTTCTGCTTGGGACCCTCTAACTACATGGGATCGATGTAGATTTCATCAGTTTCCTCATTTCCTCTCCCCCACCTTGTCCCAAATCCAACCTTCCAATTCGACACCAACCTCTTGACCTGTCATATCTGTCCACCTTGCTTCTCACCTATTTGCTCCGCCCTCATCACTGACCTATCACTACAATCCCTACCTCCATCTTCCTATTGTACTCCCAGCTGCCTTCCCTCCAGCCCCACTTCCTTCCCATTTATTCCTGATGAAGAGCTTATGCTCTAAACCAAGACTGTGATGAAACAACATCCTCAACAAATAGGAAATAGCTCCCAAGTCAGATTTCATCCTCTCTTCTGTTTCCCAGTTCTTTCAGAAATAAGAAATGACTTTTTCTTTCACTAGAAAGTGATCTTTCACTTTGCGCTGTCTGAAGTGTTATGCCACATTATTACTTCAGCCACCTTTTAAGAATCCTTTCGACCTGTTTTTCTAACAATTGTTGAGGTGAGCAAAAGCAAACATTTCACTCCTCCTCAATGTCCCATTTCTCCTCCTATGAGCCATTTTGTCATGTTGTCTATGTTAAAAACTGCCGAGTGCACTTGGTTTCTGAACTGAAATTTGGCCATTGAAGTGATCAAAATTAATATATATCGATTGATAGCTATGTCTGCACGAACTGTAATTATCCACCAATACGATGTCTTTTGTTCCACCAAAACTGGAAACAATGATCTGTGTTTATATTGCAGTCGGATGTCGAAAATCATCCCAGCGATCTTCACGTTATTATAGTTTACTGAGGCCATAACAGCATTGCGTGGCAGTTTGATGGGACTAAAACTTGGATGGAAAGAATGTAGATTGATGAGAAGTCAAAATGGCAGAGTCTCTGGCCACAATCGATCTGTCTGGCTTGATTATATGAGTGTCGGCTTATCAAGAGCAACTTCCACTCCATCACTCCAACTAGCAAGAGGAGATAAGTGTGAACACAACATTCCAACTGTGACATATACGCATTGCTTCGATGTTATTGATCAAAATCCTGGAACTCGCTCCTGAACCTTTATTATAGACCACATCATATTTGTGAAGCATTTTAAGAGGCAGCTCACCATCACTTTTTCCAAGGACAGTTTGGCAATACTTGCTGGCAGAGCCAATGATATGCACATGATATTGGAAACAGTCTAATCGTATGGATAGATGATTGACTAACCAATGATGCAGGAGGGATAAGGGGCATGTTCAGGATCGCAACTTATAACTAGCAACCTGCCACAGGCATCAGTGCTGGGGCAAAAATTAGTTATAATATGTATATGAATTACATGGATAAGTAAAGTGAATGTACTATTGCCAAGACTGCAGTAGAGACAGTTGATCAAAATGCCGGTGGTAAGTATGACATGAACTCTTCATCCAAGTTCAGTGAGTGATAGGGAAGGCAAAAGGGAGATTGGCCTTTAAATGGAATACAAAAGTAGGGAGGTTTTGATTGAAAGTGCAGTGAAGATTCAACCAGCTGACAGTGGATCTGAATCACATGTAGATAAGACCAGGTTTGGACAGCAGGAAACCAGATAAATTTTTACAACAAACCACAACGATTTCATCATTAAACTCCTAATTCCAGATTTATATTGAATTCAGATACCACCATCTGCCGTGGCAGGTTTTGAACCCAGGTCCCCAGAACATTACCTGGGTGAATAATCTGGTGACAATAAAGTCGGCCATCGCCTCCCCTGAACACATTGGCATATTGCGTTCAGAGGTAACAAAGGAGCGAGAGGTTTCAGCAGCTGCTAAGTTGTTGATATTACACAAGGGAACATCCTCACTCTCAGTAATGGCACATACTGAAGCAGGGCCCTGTATCAGAGGTAAGGGCTCGGGAACCATAAGAAATAGGAACAGGAATACGCCATTCAGTCCCGTGAGCCTGCTCCTCCATTCAGTAGGATCGTGGCTGATCTGGCATTCCCCACATCCACTTTCCGGCCCTTTTCCTGTAACTGTTCATCCCCCGACTGTTCACGAATCTATCGATCCTAGTTTAAATGTGACATGAAGGCTGTCAACAGAGTTACAGGGGTTGGATGGGGGTGGGTGGGGCGGGGGGGTCAGATCGAACTTGGGGATTAAAACAATGGCTTCGCACTTAACAATATTTAACGAAGGGAATGTTTATGGTTATCCAATGCTGGAAATCGGGCAGGCATTCAGATGAAATTATTGGTAAACTATGAATGACAGAGAAGTCGGGAGAGAAGTGGTGTTCAGGCACAGTTGGATATCATCAGTATAGATGCCAACACCAGCAGCTACGGTTAAACAAATCAGAACGGAAGATGCTAAAAGCAGACCCTCCCAGAGCATACAGCGATATTGGAGAGGGTCAGGACTGTCATAAACTCTGATCAAGGCTGTCCGCAGGTCGACGAGGGAATGTTTATCCCTATCACCGTTACAAAGGATGTCAAATATGACCTTGATAAGAACTGTGTCAGGGGTAGAAACCAGACTCGAGGGCTTTAAATACAGAATACTGGAAAAGATGGGAATGGCTAATTCAATAATGTTACATCCAAACCAACACTTCCATTGGTGCGATAATTATAGAAGTGTTTTGGTTTTCATTTAGAAGATTCTCAGAAACACTGAGTAAGAAGCAACAAAAGTAACACAAGAAATACTGCAATTGCTGCAATGTGCCTGCTCCCAATAGGAGGCCATCTGGTGTTCAATTAACTGTCTACAAGGGGCAATAGCTATAAGAGGGGAGAGCCAGACTGCTTGATACAGACATACAATGGACGGGAGTAGGCCGCTCGGCCCTTCGAGCCTGCTGCAACATTCAATAAGATCATGGCTGATCTGAATACAACCTCAGCTCTACATTCCTCCACATCCCCGACAATCTGTCACCCACTTGGTTAGCAAGAACCTATCTACCTCTGCCTTAAAGATACTGAATCCACTGCCTTTTGAGGAAGACACACAACCCTCAGAACGAAAGGAAATCATCCTCATTTCTGTCTTCTACTTTTAAAATATGAACCACTATTTTCAGATATTAAGATAAGGATACAAGCTGTATTCAAATAATACCTGTGCAGTTAACTATCTTAAAGTGCTTTCGGAGCACAGATTAGGACAGGTGACCAAAGACTTGGTTAAAGGGGCAGGTTTAGGGCAATCTTTTAAACAGGTTCAATTTCCCAAACATCAGAGGACAAAGACGTAAAGAGCAAACACAAAATAGCAAAAGATGGGAAGCAACAGTGTAGACATAATGTCACAGGATGAGTAATCCAGGGAACATGAGTTCAAATCCCACCTCAGCAAGAGGTGAGATGTGAATAATTCAAATCATAAATGGGGAACACAAAGTTAGTCTCAGTATGGTATCGATGGCACTGACGTCAATAGTCATAAAAATCCATGATCACCAATGTCCTTTCTGGAGGCAAACTGCCATCCTTACCTGGTCTGGCTTACATGTGCCTCCAGACCCACAGCAATGTGGTTGATTCTTAAACTGCCCTCTGAATTGGCAAAAGCAAGACACCTTGCACTTAGGGATGGACAACAAATATCAACCTTGTGAAAGTGTCATAACAGAAATTGCCGGAGAAACTCAGCCAGTCTGGCAATACCGGAGGAGAGAGAGAGAAAGAAACAGTCAATATCCTGGCCTGCGTCCAAACAGTTGTGAAGAAGGGTCACAGTACTTGAACTGAAAACTCTGCTCCTATCTCCACATGTGCTGCCAGTCCTATTGAGTTTCTCCAGCAATTGGTGCATTTTTGTGTTTCAGATCTCCAGCATTGCAGTTCGTTATTACACTGACTTAGGGAAGCTCAAATCCCATAAAGGGTAAAACAGAAGGGATGGAATTACTCAGCAAGTCTGGCAGCAGCTATGGAGATAAAAATAGTTAGTTCTTCGGGTCATTGAATGATCTTACATCAGGGACAAACTTTTGGGGAAGCTGCAAAAGTAAAAGGCACTGGTGTAACTTCAACATCTGGGAGAACTCTCTCAGCCATGGAGGTCAGACTGACTCAGCATTCTGGTCCTGCTCATTACCTGTTAACTTCTCCATTTGTTGTTCTTGTTATATTTCTACATGGTTGACACGTTCCTATATTTTAAAATGATATTCCAAACTAACAGGAATTTTCCATGTAAGTAATCGTACATTAGTGGGTTTGGAATGTGAATGTAACTTTTAAACAAAAAGTATTTATTCATGCATGGGGTGTGGGCATCGCTGGCAATGCCAGCATTTTTATCCATCCTTAACCACCCTGTTGTTGGTTGGAAAAGTGAATGAAGGTGTCTGAGATTGTCTTGATCAGCACAGCAATCTCAAAGCTGGGAGTGCTCAGGTAGAAGTACCCTCCACTCCCACAGACAAGTCTGCATTCACTGCAATTACAGATGCCATCTAAAACTCCCAGGACAAGGACATCATGGGATTACAATCAGAATAAAGCTTCCTCTACTCTTAAATTGAAAGTGAAGCTACCTCAACACTGTCCTCAACAAGCACTGCCAAGACAGAGACAGCACTGGTTTAGATACAGAGTAAAACTCCCTCTACACTTCCCCATTCATACAGTCCGGGACAATGACAGCAAAGGGTTAAATAAACAGTAGCGCTTCTTCCATTATGACTGACAAATAGTACGTTCTACACCAATCCTCAAGGAAAATTCAGAACTGAGACTATTAACTGGTACTGAATTCACACATCCTAATGGGAATGTCAGCAACAGAAAATCATGTAATGAAACCCCAATAACACACAAACAATATAAAACAAAACTAGACTGTTATTGGGATCACAGACATTGAAATGACAGGAGACATAGTCCCTGCAATGATCCGAATGTGAGCTGAACAACTTTCTCACTTGAATAATATTCTCTGGGAATGCAATATCCACTCACTGCTGTCTATTCAGTTCCTCTGCTCTCGTTCAGGGCTGAGTTGCGGCTGACCACATGGTGGCGTGGGGTCAATAGTTTAGAGAGTAAAGGTCAACTTGGATTGAGGGCATCCTTTGTCATGCCAGTGAGGTCTAGTGTCACTGATTTACTCAACTTATAATCGGGGACAAGGAGATGTCAGGCTGAGCTTGTATCAGTTTGAGTTTAGAAGAAACATATGATCTAATGAAGCTGTATAACATCTGGAGAGGACTTAATGTAAATGTAATGTGCACTCATTTCTACCCAGAGACTAGCCTCTCATTTAAGATAGGAGAGTTTTGTTTTTCTCTCAAGTGTTCTCATGTCTTTGAAATTCACTTTTTTAGGGAGCAGCATGTGGTGGTGGCACGGTGGTTAGCACTGCTGCCTCACGGCATCAGTGACCTGGATTTGATCCCACCCTCGGGCCGACTCTCTGTGTGGAGCTTGCACATTCTCCCCTTGTGTCTGCGTGGGTTTCCTCTGGTGCTCTGGTCTCCTCCCACAGTCCAAAGGATGTGCAGGTGAGGGTAGATTGACCATGGAAGATGCAGGGTTACAGGGATAGGGTAACAAACTGTGTCTGAGTGGGACGGTCAGTCAATGTTGACTCGATGGACTGAATGGCCTCCTTGCTTAATTACAATATCCAATATCTGCAGAGCACTTTTTCTTTTTGTCACGACCATTATCTTGAACTCTGACGTGTGACCTCTTCATTGCTGTCAAAGTTCCTTATTTGTCCCTTTATTGTTATGGTTTTACTTTGTCGAATGTCTTCCTGGCTTTTAGCAGTTAACACTCTATATTCTGCCCTCATAAACATTTTCCCTTCCAATTCTGTACTAAGGATTTCATGAAAAACCTCAGAGTGTGGTGAGACTGTGGAACTCACTCCCATAGTGAATAGTTGGGGTGAAAGACATTACAACTAAGGGGAAGCAACCCAATACAAATGAATGTCACTGTCACCAGATACACAACACAGTGAAATTAAAACATGCAATGTCCCTCAATTTCTCAACTGTTCCTAACCAGACTTGATGAAGAACAGATCTTGCACGTCAACATTATAATTTAAATAAAAACCAACAAATTATAAATACGGCAACTTTGCAAGGGCAAAGTTAAAGTAGATAATCTAATTAATAGCAATGATTTAAACCCTTTGATCAAGTCCCCCACCATCTCAGAGACAGAAACTTAAGCGGCAAATTAAGAAAGAATTGTTTTAAAAAACTTACCAATTCAAACAAATAGTTTCCAACAATGTATTGCCAAGCCTTTGTGCAATACTTGGACTATCAGTTTTTCACAGACACGTAACTGTAAATCTAATTTAAAAGTCACTGCTGAATGTGAATAGATACCCCAAAGTATTCAGCCATTTCCCAGAAAGAGCCAACAATTCTTTAAATGGACAGTAGAATCGAGAGAGAACAGCTCCTGGGCTCAACAAGCAGCAACGCCCAATGGAAGCAAAGTTGGCGGCGGGGCAGGGCGGGGCAAGGGCATAAAACAAAAAAGCCCACTGACTCTCCCACTGCACACACACAGTCAGAATGCACAGGGGCTCAGTCCTGGGAGTGACCCACAGCAGTTTCATCAAGAGAACCACACTTAATGAACAGATCTTGCACACGAGAATCATAATTTAAACAAAAACAAATGATTATGAACACCGAAAATTTACGAGGGCAAAGTTAAACAAGATAATCCAGTTAATAGAAATGACTTTTGATCAAGTCCTCCACCATCTCGTCGACAGAAACGTAAGGTGTAAATTTAGGAAGAGAATTTTTAAAATTATGAATTCAAGCAAACAATTTCCAACAATGGATTGCCAAACCATTGGGCAATCCTTCGATGATGAGTTTTTCACAGGCACATAACCGTAAATTTAACTTCAAAGTCACTGCTGAATGCAAATGGACACCTTGACGTAAACAGCTATTTCTTACAGACTGGGACTCGTTCCCAGACAGAGCCAATAATTCCTTAACTGGACAGAAAATAACTAGAGTGAACATCTCCTGGGCTCAACGAGGAGCAGCGCCCATTCGAAGCAAAGTTGCGGGGATGGGGGAGCACGACGGCATAAAGCAAAAAAATCCGACCGACTCTCCCGCTATAAGCACTGTCAGAATGGGCAGGGGTTCAGTCCTCGCAGTGACCCACAGCAGTTTCACCAGCAGAATCAGATTGTTGGGAGCACAGGTGTGCCCGCTGCTGCTTCTGCAAGGTGCAGAATGATGAGAACCTCCGCCTGCACTCGGGGCAGGTGAACGGTATCTCCCCGGTTATGTCCCGCCTTTGCCTCAGCACGTGGGAGGAATTGCTGAAGGCCTTCCCGCACTCTGGGCAGGGTAAGGGCTTCTCTCCCGTATGGACCCGAAGGTGGGATGCCTGGCTAAAGCCCTTCCTGCGCTTGAGGCAGGAGAACGGCCTCTTCCCGGTGTGGACCCGCTGGTGCCTCAGCAGGGCAGAGGTATCGTTGAAGGCCTTGCCGCACTTGGAGCAGCTGAAGGGATTCTCCAATATGTGGACCCGGCGGTGGGTCAGCAGGACGGAGGAATAGCTGAAGGCCTTCCTGCATTCGGGGCAGGCGAATGGCCTCTCGCCTGTGTGACCTGCTGGTGCTTCTGCAGAAAGTAGGAACTGCTGAAGGCCTTCCCGCAGTTGGGACATCTGAAGGGCCTCTCCCCCTTGTAGACCCCCTGGTGCCTCAGCAGGCGGGAGGAATTGCTGAAGCCCTTTCCGCACTCAGAGCAGGAGAACGGCCTCTCCCCGGTGTGACTGCGCCCATGTGTCTCCAGGTCAGATGGGAAACGGAAGCCTTTCCCACAGTCGCCACACTTCCATAGTTTCTCCACGGGACGGGATTCCTTAGGTTTCTCCATGAACAAAGCTTCACCTGCACACAAACGCGTGTACAGCACCTCTCTGCCGTGAATTCCTCTTCCTAGTCTGTATAACATTTTCTGGCTCCACAATCAGAGTGCTGCAGCAGTAGGGTCTCTCTTCCAGTCTCACTGATGCTGAAAACGCACTGAAACATAATCATAGTCAAAAATTGTTATAGTCCCGATGGATTCGGTGACTGTAGACTGTAGACATTGACGTGAAATTGAGGACTGCACATGCCGGAGAGTCAGAGTCAAAGTGCAATGCTGGAAAATCACAGCAGATCAGGCAGCATCCGAGGAGCAACTGAGTCAATGTTTCAGGCAAAGCCCTTCAGCTATTGATTTTGAAACTTCCGTCTTCAGATCTTCAAATAATCTGTAAAAAGAGATTACAAAAATCATCACTGTCAGTTCAGGTTAGGAATTCCAAACAAGCAATTTTACTTTCCCGCAGAACATTCTTTTCTTTTTCCACAAAATTGAAAGCACCATCCCACCCCCTCCCTCCCCTCTATTCTCACACCGCTCAAACTAATTCTCCCCATGGTATTGATTCAGGATCTTATAGTGACCGAAAAGTGAAAACATCAAGACAGACACCTCTGAATTTTGGATGCCTCCACCTGAAAGATGGTATCTTTCACGAAATCTCGGAGTGAGTAAGTCTGATTTTGGGAAGCAAACAAAAGTGTCAATTCAGGATGAACCTTCAATGCAGCTCCTTGAGAAACAATCAGACACGAAATGATTAACATCTGGGGAGGTGGAAGTTGGGAGATGGGGGAAATGAGATATCAAGGCATTGGCACGGACACCAGACAGAAACTGAACATACAGGCATGGCAAATATTACGGGCAAGCCAGAGTCATAGAGATACACAACACAAAAACAGGTCCTTCAGTCCAACTCATCCGTGGCGACTAGATAGCCTAAATTAATCTCGTCTTATTTGCCAGCACTTGACCCATATCCCTCTGAACTCTTCCTATTCATATACCCATCCAGATGCCTTTTAAATGTTATAATTGGACCTACATCCATTACTTCCTCCGGCAGATCATTCCTTACACTTGCCTCCCTCACCCGAAACATATTACCCTCCTGTTCTGGACTTCTCCCATCCCAGGGAAATGACCTTGTCTATTTAACCTATCCATGCCTCTCATGACTCTATAAAAGTCTGTGAGGTCACCCCCTCAGCCTCTGGTATACCGGGGAAAACAGCTCAAGCACTGCGTTTACTTTTAGCTTCACACTCACTGAACCTCCCTCCCGTGTAAAATATTGTTTCTCTCCCCAACACTGTCCATGGGAAAAGCCAAGAGTTCTGAGACTCTGGAGTTGGAGGAATGCCACGTAGAATTCCTACAGTGTGGAAGCACGCCATTCAGCCCAACAAGTCCACACTGACCATCCAAAGTGTAACCCATGCAGACACATTCCCCTATCCCATTACTCGATATTTATTGCACACTGTGGGCCCATCTAGTATGGCCACTTCAGCTGAAACTGCACATCGTTAGATTTTGGGAGGAAACCAGAGCACCCTAAGGAAACCCAACCCACGCAGACACGGCAGGGAGAATGTGCAAATTCCACACAGACAGTCGCCCCAAGGCTGGACTCGAATGCGGATCCTTGGTGCGGTAAGGCAGCAGTGCTAACCACTGAATTATCGTGCTACCTACGTCTGCAGAAAGAGGTGGGGACTGGGAACTTTATTAATTGTACCACACAGTGGATTGTTGAGTAAGGTTTAAATCTCACGGGATCCAGGGAGAGCTAACCAACTGGGTACGAAATTTAGAAGCGCATTGTTGTAGATGCTGGAATCCTTCCAGAAAACAACAAATGCTGAAGATCACAGTGGGTCAGGCAGCGCAGTGCTACTCTATGACTGGATAGTGTGGATGTGGCGATGATGTTTCCACTCGGAGAAGGGTTGAGGATGCCAAGTCATTGAGGGCATTTAAGACAGAGATAGGTTCTTGATGAGTAAGGGGTCAAGGGTTATGAGGAGAGGGCAGCAGAATGGGATGGAGAAACATATCAGCCATGATAGACTGGTGGAGCAGACTCGATGGGCTAAATGGCCTCATCCTGCTCCTGTGTATTATGGTCTTAAAGCTGGGCAGATGACTTAAGGGGTTCTCACAAATTATTTCAGAATCCTGAAGTTGAGTTGTTGGACTCGAATCATTAACTCTGCTTTCTCTCCACATATGCTTCCAGTCCTGCTGAGTTTTTCCAATGTTCTCAGTTTTTGTTCCAGATTTCCAGCATCCACAGTTCTTTGTCTTATTTATCACAGTCATTTCTTGCCCTTCCCAAGTGTCTGGAACTTCATCTCTCTGATCTACAAACTGTACACTTACCATAGAAATGACCACTACCTCCTTATTAGAGGAGATCGCTTTGTTGCAAAATGATTGTCCAATTCTGTGACCAAAATTATTGCATTCGTCATTACTTACACCAGGGACTCTCAATATCTCAGGCAAGAATACAGCCAGATTGTTTCAGACAGTACATTTATGTGATTTGACACATTTCCCTATTCCCAAATTTACCAGCATGTTGCTGGGAATGGAGGATTTGAGTTAAGAAGAAGCTGGGACATTTTCCAACGGAGCCTAGCAAGTTGAGAGATAACTTTATAGAGATTTTTAAAATCAGGACGTGTATAGCTAAGGTGTCATTTCCAGGAGGCTAAGAATATTTTATTGCTCCAGAAGGTGTAAAAGGGGGTCAAAGCTTCAGCAGAAATCAAGCAGAGCTGAGGACAGACAACATCTAGCTCTGTGGGAATAGGGAGACCAGAGGACAGAGAAATCAGGACCTGAAATCCGAGCAGACACCAGACTACCATGTTATCACTGCTTTGATTAGCAGTGCCCACCCTCTACCTTTGCTGAGTTTCCCACTCGACTTGAATGTCACGTATCCCCTCGATGTTACGGATCCAATCCTTGACATTCTGAAGCCATATCTCTGTAAGGAGTCTCAAATCATAATTATTCTCTTCAACATTTGCAGTCAGTTAATTCGCTTTGGTTACAATGCAGCATACATTCACATACTGAGCTTTTAGTTTTATTTTTTGTGATGGTTAGAATCCAGATTTGATTGCTGGTACATTTGTTCTCCTTGTCCCTTTCTATCATTCTGTGGTATTTGGTTTCCACATCACTACATTGCTCACTGGCCTTGATTTGGATTGGCCATGCTAAATTGCCCAGTGTACAGGGATGTGCAGGTTAGGTGGGTTAGCCATGGGAAACGCAGAGTTGTAATTTCAAAGTAATAGAAGGAGAAGGCCATTTGACCCATCGACCCTGCTCCGCCATTCATTAAAATCATGGCTGATCTATCAATCATCTCAGCTCCTCCTAATTTCATTATCCCAACTACACTTAATTCCCCTACCACGCAAAAACCCATCCAACAGTGTCTTAATGAAGCTGCCTCTACTGCTTCCTTGAGCACAGAATTCCATAGATGCACCGCCCTCTGGGAAAAGCAGCTCCTCCTCATCTCTGTCCGAATTCTACTCCCCCCTAATCTTGCAGTCTACTTCACCCACCAGCAGAAAAGACCTGATGGTGTAGTGATGGTGGAGTGGTTGGGAGGTGTGTCTGGGTGATATGTTTTTGGAGGGCTCAGTGTGGACTTGATGGCCTGAATGGCCTGCTTCTACACTGTAGGGATTCAATGATATACTGCAGCTATGTTTGCCCCCGATCGCAGCACCCAGAATGTCCCATCTTCCACAAATCAAAAGACAAGCCCCACCTTGCCCTCTTGTATGTGTGTTATCTAAATGCTTAATCATTTCTAGTGAATACAGCCCACACCTCCCACTGCTGCCAGTAACCTTTACAATGCTGGTGAAACAATGAAATACCTGCAGTACTGAAAATCGTAAGACTTCTAACGATACCAGTTACTGATTTACCTTCTGCATTGACAGCATTGGAAATACAATGTTGGAGCCTGACAGAAATGAGCAGTTTAAAACAAAAACCTACTAACCCTTCACTAGGCTCCCCGCTCAGCACACTGTATTTGCTGCCGGGAAAACTTAAAACACTTCATCCCCACAGTGCAATGAATTCCCACTTTCCACCAAAATCCTGGATGTGCTCACTCACCCATCTTCTGCCTCACAAATGGAAGATTTCTGCTCCTCGTAAGGGCAAAACATCTTTGAAAGCTGCTTCTGAATGTCCACTCTTCACAACGACACTTCTGCTTTCACCAAAGATCATTAGAGTCATGCAGCACGGAAACAGACCCTTCGTCCAACCCGTCTGTGCTAACCAGATATCCAAAATTAATCTCGTCCCATTTGCCAGCATTTGGCCCATAACACTCTCAACCCTTCCTATTCATATACCCATCCAGATGCTTTTCAATATTGTAATTGACTAGCCTCCACCATTATCTTTGACAGCTCGTTCCATACACACATCACCCTCTGCATGAAAATGCTGCCCCTCATGTCCCTTTAAAGTCTTCCGCCCTCACCTCAAACTGAAACTCACGACTTTCGGACTCCCATATCCTGGGGAAAAGATCACCGGTATTCAACATATGCATGCCCCTTATAAACTTCGAATGGTCACAGATGCTCCAGGGAATACAGCCCCAACCTATTCAGCCTCTCCCTGTAGCTCAAACCCTCTAACTCTGGCAACAGCCTCCTAAATCTTTTCCGAACGCTTTCAAGTTTCACAACACCTTTCCGACAGCAGGGAAACCAGGACTGAGTGCGGTATTCCAAAAGTGGCCTTTCCAATGTCCCGTGCAGCCACAGCATTGTTTCCAAACTCCTATACTCAGTGTTCTGACCAATAAAGGAACGCGTACCAAACGCCTTCCTTGGTATCCTATCTACTTGCAATTCCACTTTCAAGGAACTATGAACCTGCTTGCCAAGGTTTCTTTGCTCAGCAACACTCCCCAGGAATTTACCATTAACCACATAGGTCCTGCCCTGATTTGCCTCATCAAAATGCAACAGCTCATATTTGTCTGAGTTAAACTGCATCCACTACTCCTTGGCCCATCGGTTCATCTGATCAAGTATAATTTATATCAAACTTCCTTTCCTCTCTTATTCCCTAAAAGCTGAAAATCTTCATCCCACACACTCTCCCTCCATTCTCATTTTGTTGAACCTAATCTCTGCTGTCCTCATCCTGAAGGGTTTTGTTCATGCTGATTAAAAGGCCCACATTCAAGGGGGATCTAACTGAAACGTACAGAATATTGAACAGCCTGGACAGAGTGTACATTGGGAAGATGTTTTCATTGGGAGGAGAGACTAATACCCATGGGCATAGCCTCAGCATAAAGGGAGAATGGAGATTAGGAGAAATTTCTTTAGCCAGAGAGTGGTGAATCTATGGAATTCATTGTCACAGAAAGCTGTGGAGGCCAGGTCATTGTCTATGTTTATCACTGAGATAGAGTATCAAGGGTTGAGAGTTGCGGTGAAAAAACGGGAGAATGGGGCTGAGAAACGTAACAGCCAGGATAAATTGGGAGCAGGAGTAGACCACTTGATCTTTCCAGCCTGCACCAGCATTGAACACTTCATAACTGGATATGGATATACGACATCTAGGGTGGATAGGCTGGAACTTTTCTCACTGGAACATAGGAGATTGAGAGGATTATAAAATCATGAGGGATAAGGATGAGGTGAACAACAGGTGTCCTTTCCCTCAGCTGGGAGTTTCAGGATCTGGGAGCAAATTGTTTGAGGTGAGAAGAGAATGATTTTATAAAGACAGGACAAGGATTGTTTTTTAAGAGTGTGTTCTGAGTCAGAATTAATGTCCAGAGGAAGTCATAGAGTCATAAAGATGTACAGCACAGAAACAGACTGTTTGGTGCAACTTGCCCATGCCGACCAACTATCCCAACCCAATCTAGTCCCACCTGACAGCACACGTCCCCATATCTCTCCAAACCCTTCCTATTCATATACCTAACCAAATGCCTTTTAAATGTTGCAATCGTACGAGACTTCACCACTTCCTCTGGCAGTTCATTCAATAAACGTACCATCCTCTGCGTGAAAAAGTTGCCCCTTAGATCTCTTTTGTATCTTTCCCCTCTAATGCTAAACCCATGCCCTCTCGTTCTGGACTCCCCCACCCCTGGGAAAGACTTTGTCTATTTATCCTATCCATGCCCCTCATGATTTTATACACGTACAGTTACAACGTTTAAAAGACATTTGGATAAGTACATGAATATGAAAGGTTCGAAGGTTGATGGGCCAAACACTGGTAGGTGGGACGAGTTTAGTTTGAGAACATACTCAGCATGGACTAGTTGGATGAAGGGTCTGTTCAGTGCTGTCAAACTCTGTGACTGACCTGTACTAGTCTTAAAACCATTTTCTTACTTCTCCCCATAACCATCCACTTCTTTGTTGATCAAAACTCAGATGAACTTAGCCTTGAATATGTTCAATGACCCCACTTCTGAACTAAATTCCTCTTCGTAATATACCACTTGCCTTGCTCATTGCCTGCTGCATCTGCCCGACAACTGGCATTGACTGGTGTGGAGGGTCTCTGCGACCCCTTTGTACATCCATACATCATTCGTGATGAAGGGCTTGTGCCCGAAATGTTCACTGTCCTGCTCCTCAGATGCTGCCTGACCTGTTGTGCTTTTCCAGTGCCACATTTTTCGACTTTCACCGCGAGTCCTCACTTTCTCCACATTCCAATATATCACCATTTAAACAATGCACTGTTTTCTTTTAAACAGCAAAGGCTATAACTTGACATTGCGGCACTGCACTTGCCATGTGTTTGCCAATTAAGACACAGACCTGGACCAACTTCGGGAAGTGGCAAAACACTGCGATCTGAACAAAAACTGTCGCACCACTCAAAACGTCGCTTCTGTTTACCTTTCCACAGACGCTGCTCGACCCGTTGGCTTTCTGCAGTATTCGCTGTGTTTGTTCCACACAAATGCTGCTTTCCATTAAAGAACTTCAATCCCTGTCCTCTGGTAACTGGCCCTAGTCAGTTGCAATAGGTTCTTCTGATCATTAACCTGTCCATTCCCACCACGTCTTCTCCCATCATTGCCAACAGCCCCAGGAAATCTCCAGTTAACCTTCTTTGCTCCAACGAGAACATTCCCAAACTTGGGAATGTCTCCACAAAATGGAAATTGCTCATCCCTGGATATGATCCAAATGTTACAATGGGGAAGAGGTTTTGGCAACATATTGCCAGTTAGCAGGTGGAATAATTTTCAGGAAGTAAAACAGAAATCCCAGTATCCAGCTTTGTGAATCTTCAGAAACTCTTTGGGAAGTGGAATTAGAGGAGAATGAAAGATGACCTGTCCGACTGAGCAGAGACAGTCCAGACACCTTCCCCTTGTTTAAGGGGCCGGGAGATTGACTCTGATATTCTCCGGATATGAACTGACCCGAGACATTGAAAGAATTCTCTGCACATCAGGAATTCAAACCCCTTCTCGGCTCGGGGCCAATGAGAAAATTCGGTAAGAGGCAAAGCACTGAAAGGCTCGGAGGGCGATGGCCCCAGTGTAGAAGAGCTAGTTCCTCGTGACATGGAAGTGCCTGCAGATGGTGGGATCAGACTGTCCCCATGTTTCCACAATGAACGTCCAAGGCTTTATCATGGAAAAGTAAAACTGACAGAAGACAATGGTAATTCTGGGCGGGGAAGGTTGAATTATTAGTTGAATAGTAGCGCCCTCCAAGTGACTGTGCGAGCGGCACCCGGGCCCGTGTCTGTAACGCAATTGGCCAGCGCGTTCGGCTGTTCACCCGAAGGTTGGTGTTTCGAAACCACCCACGGCCGGAGCGTTTTTGTGTTGTCGCTTCTACCGCTTTCTTGGCTGCAAAGATGCGCGTTTTTAATGGTGTCAGGAAAATGTTTCCCAAACGGAAATCTTATTCACTGAGGAAACACAAAGGGGCTTCTGAATTGATTGAATTTCTAACGTAAAGGACTGCGGATGCTGAGAGTCCGAGACAGAAAGCGAAACTGCTGGAGAAACTCAGTAGGTTTGGCTGTACCTGGATGAGGGAAAAAAAAGTTCTGAAATGTTGTCCCTGATTCTCTTTCCACAGATGCTGCATGACCTGCTGAGTTGCTCCTGCAATTTCTGGTTTTGTTTCTAACTGAACGTCCGTTTCATCTTTCGGGATGAAGCACCCAGACTCGCCATTTGCAGATATTTAACCCTTTCGAAACCTGTGAAGTGATTGGATTCAAACAAACTCTGCAATGATTCACTCTTTCTCAGCTCCACAAGCAGAGAGACCTGGGAAATGAAGCTGTCAGTGTGCTTCTGTATTGGTGGACCGAGTAGCGAATGCGATGGACATGAAATCCACTGCGGTTTCCTCACGCAGGTGTGAACCCTGCCAACTGCAGTTGAGAACTGTCGTCAAAAGGAAAGGGAGATTGCTCCATGGTTTTGTAAAGATGCAAATCAGTGGAAGAGTTGAAATATTTCAATCACATTGGGACTGATCGGGAATCTGCAACCCACTGCCTGTCAGGGTGGAACAAGCAGATACCCACAGAGCTGCTTTTGAGGCTATGAGCCAAGTGTTTGGAAATGAGACTAGAACAGTGAGGGGCGTGAAGTCGTGATCGAAATGAAGCAGGAACCTGAGGATTAATGTGCTTTATTTGCCAGTGAAAGATACTCTTCACAAAGTTGGGACTATGGAAGGGAAGCAGTGACAGTGATTACCTTTGGCTGTTCACCTTGTGAATGTTCCCATTGCTGCGCATGTCCGTGTTAACGTCAGAACTCTGCAGCATGGCGGCGTCAGGTCCGCACTGGGCCGGGCCGCAATGGATGACGTATCTGACTCCAGCTAGCTGTTTGAAATGCAGCTCACAGCTTCTTCACACATCCCAATTAATCTTTCTCATTGTCCTGAAGCCGGCATAAGGTTTGAATTCCTGATCTGCAGGAACGAGACTCTTTTCACTCTCTCGCGTCAAGAAGTGTCCCTGAGAACATCAGAGACAAGTCACAGCGCTGTCGGAGGAGGGGAAGCTGAAATAGCCCCACACGCTGCTCACGGGCACATTTCACTTTCCCCAACTCACCGCCCCAACCACTGCAGCTATTGGGAGTGGAAAGGGAACAAACACCAAAACCCAGTCCCAGCTTTGTAAATCTTCAGGAAATATGAAAGCTGTTCATCCCTTCGGGTTTTCCATCCTGGGCTGACAGCGTTGATTTTAAATGGCTGTCCAGTCAGTGCCGATTCATTTTGGCTGAAAAACTATTCCTTATCTCATCCCAGCATTTCTTGCCACAGAGAACTGTGCGGCAGAGTTCATGTATATATTTCCTTGTATGGTATTTTGTAAATAACATTCGTTTGCTGGTTGTGTGTATCGGATATTTCAGGTTCATTAGCCGCTGTTCACATGTGTTGGTAAGTTTGTGGGCCACCATGATTCTGAGAGGGTTGAGTTGTCTGGACATCATTTCACAGATGTCTTTAATGTAAAGTAATGCGGCTAGAGTTTCTGCAGACGTTGAGTCTGCTTGTGTCAATTTGTTGATGAGAAATCTTCAGACTGGGTTTATTGGTTCGTCAAAAGTGAGTGCTGCAAATGCTGGAAACCAGAGTTTAGATCAGAGTGGTGCTGGAAAAGCACAGCAGGTCAGACAGCTTGCGAGGAGCAGGAAAATCGCCGTTTCGGGCAAAAGCCCTTCATCAGGAAAGAGGCAGGACGCTTCCAGGGTTGGCGAGATAAATTGGGGGGTGCTGGGCCGAAGGTAGCAAAGAGTACAATAGGTGAATGGGAGTGGGGACAGAGGTGACAGGTCAGAGAGGAGGATGGAGCGGATAGGTGGGAAGGGAGATTGGCAGGTAGGTCAGGTCATGAGCACAGCGCTGAGCTGGAAGGTTGGAACCGAGGTAAGGTGGGGGGAGGGGAAATGAGGAAACTGGTGAAGTCCACATTGATGTCCTTGGGTTGAATGTATCCGAGACGGAAGTTGGGGCATTCTACCTCCAGGCATCGGGTGGGGAGTGAGCGGCGATGGAGGAGGCCCAGGACCTTCATGTCCTCGGCAGAGTGAGGGGGGTGTTGAAATGTTGGGCCAAAGGGCGATGGGTTGATTGTTGCGGGTGTCCTGGAGATGTTCCTTCAAGCGCTGTGACTTGATTCTGCGAGGAGTCTCCAGTCTCCCCAATGTAGAGGAGACCGCATCGGGAGAAATGGATACAAGAAATGACATTGGTGGAAGCCTTCGTACTCCCCTGGCTCGGTTTCGGTTTCCGGGCAGGGAAGCAATTTTCAGTTGAGCTGTCAAAATGCTTTGCCGTCTCCTTGGTGGTCTAGTGGTTAGGATTCGGCGCTTTCACCGCCGCGGCCCGGTTTCGAGTCCCGGTTAGAGAAGCAGTTTTCAGCGCGTATTTTGGCTACCCATTCTCCTTCAGCGCGCTGTACAGTGACTTATTGGTCTTCGTTGTCACTGGGTGCTGCAGTGTATCGTGGCTCGTTGAAATAGTGTCCTGATTCAGATTTGTTTGTATGTGTAGGGATAATTACTTCTGTAGCTAAGTACTTGCTTCGCGTGTGGTGTCTTCCTGTAGACGCTGTTTTGAATTTACCATTGACTGTTCGCTCTACTGTGACATCTAGAATTGGCACTTTGTTGTTGTTCTCCTCTTTTGTGACTTTTATGCCAGTAAGGATATTGTTGATGGTGTTGCAGCTTTCCTCTAATTTGTTTCATTTTTTGATGACAGAAGTGTTTCATGCGTATTTCGTTGATCTGTTTGTAGGGCTTGTTACTGAATATGAAGTGGGTGGTAAGACACAGTTCCACGAGCTTGACAGTGCTATCTTTGCTGATGAAGTTGGTGCTGTGTTTGTGTCTTTGGTTCCTCAGGACATCAGGACATTATTTCAACGAGCCACTACACACTGCAGCACAGAGAAACTACGAAGAGCACAAGAGAAATACGTATATAGTGTATTTAAGGAGAACGGGGACCCAATAAACCCAGTCCGCCGTTTTCTCAGTGATGCTTCCAAGCTGACTCTCAAGACTTCGGTTTGTCCCTCCATTCTTTCCTGCTTGTTTTTGTGGGATTTGTAAGCTTTCACAATCCTCTGACTGAGTATTGGAGTTGGGACGTTATGTTGTGGCCGTACAGGACATTGGTTAGACCACTTTTGGAATATTGTGTGCAATTCTGGTCTCCCTCCTATCAGAAGGACATTGTGAAATTTGAAAGGGTTCTGAAGCACCAATGGGTCCACAGAGGGGAAGAGGCCGTTTTGCTGCCCTGAGTGTGGGAAGGCCTTCAGTGATCCCTCTGCCCTGCTGACGCACCAGTTAGTCCACACCGGGGAAGGCTGTTCTCCGGCCCCAAGTGCGAGATGGCCTTCAGCAGTTCTTCCCACCTGCTGAGACACCAGTGGGTCCACACTGAGGAGAGACCATTCTTCTACCCCGAGTGCAGGAAGGGCTTTGCTCTTCCCTCCGACCTACTAGCCCATTGGTCAGATGTCGTTCAGTTGCCCTAAGTGCAGCAAGGCCTTCAGCAATTCCTCGGCCCTGCTGAGGCACGAGTCCATCCACACCGGGGAGACGCTGTTCTCCTGCCCCGAATGTGGGAAGGTCTTTACCTGCTCCTCCACACTGTTGGAGCACATGCTGGTCCACATGGGGGAAAGGGGGTTGGCGAGGCCATTCTGTTGCCCTGAGTGCGGGAAGGACTTCAGCAATTCCTCCTCCCCGCTGAACCACCAGTGTGTCCACACCAGGGAGATGCCCTTCATTTGGCCTGAGTGTGGGAAGACGTTCATGTTTTCCTGCAACTTGCGGAAGCACCAGCAGGGGCACCAGCGCTCCCAGCAACCAGATCCTACCAATGACGCTGCCTTCGGTCACCCCCAGGACTGAACCTCCTGCAAGTTCTGACAGTGGGTGCAGTAGCAGAGTAGGTGGGCTGTTTTTGTTTTCTGCTAGGCTGCAATTGCCTCCCCTACACCCAACAATGACAACCCCATGGTGACTCAGGGTTTGCACTGCTGCCTCATGGCACCAGGAACCCAGGAATAATTCCACCCTTGGGGGTCTGTGTGCAATTTATGGAGGGTAGGAAAATGGATCTGAGTAGGTTACTCTTCGGATGATCAGTGCAGATGTGTTGGGCTGAAGAACTTGTTTCCACATTGTAGGAGTTCTACGATCCTTTGAGCTTTGCTTTCAGTGCACACTGCTGTTCATTGAGCCAGGGACTGCACATTGCCAATGAAATGATCCAGAGAAACCTAAGACCGCAAGACCATCGGAGCAGAAGTTAGTCCATTCGGCCTGACGTGTCTACTTTGCCATTCGTTGGTGACAAAAGGAGTGCAGATAAGATTAGCTACAGTGTGGAAACAGGTCATTTGTCCCAACAAGTCCACACCGACCCTCCGAAGAGTAACCCATCCAGACCCATTTCCTCTGACTAATGTACCTAACACTATGGGCAATTAAGCATGGCCAATCCACATAACCTGCAGATCTTTGGTTTATGGAAGAAAACAGGACCACCCAGAGAAAACCCACGCAGAAACTGGGAGAATGTGCAAACTCCTCACAGACAGCTACCCAAGGCTGGAATCAAACCTGGGTACCCGGCACTGTGAGGCTGCAGTGGTAACAACTAAATATTGCAACCTGAAGTTGGCAAGCAGGAGGTTGGGAGCAGGAGCAAGCCAGGCAGCACCAGAATGTGGAGTAGTCAGCGTTTTGGGTATTAACCCTTCTTCAGGATTGTAACGTTGACTCCTGTATGATAAACGATTTACGGGAATGTTACTGGGGGTTGGAGGATTTGAGCTACAGGGAGAGGCTGAATAGGCTGGGGCTGTTTTCACTGGAGCATCGGAGGCAGCGGATTGACCTAATAGAGGTTACAAAATCATGAGGGGCATGGACAGGTTAAGAGACAAGGTCTTTTCCCTGGGATGGGGGAGTCCAGAACTAGAGGGCATAGGTTTAGGGTAAGAGGCGAAATATATTAAAGGGACAAATTCTTCATGCAGAGGGTGGTACATATATGAAATGAGCTGCCAGAGTATATGGGCCAAGTGCTGTCAAATGGGAGTAGATTAATTTATGATAGCGGGTCAGCATGGACAAGTTGGACCGAAGGGTCTGTTTCCATGCTGTACGTGTCTCTGACTACTGGTCCTGATGTAAGTTTAAAATAGAGTCCAAGTAACTTTGAATAGTTCAATAGTGTTGAGCTCACCTCCTAAAAAGTTTCGAATGAATCCCTCTGAGCGATACTGTTTAAACATGCTGAGTTGGACAAAGTATCCCATCAAGTTCAACACAAACCCAGAGTTGAAGAAGTCAGAAGTCAGAACACCAAGGGGACCAAAACTGATCACAATATTCCAGGTGCAGCCTCATCAACGTCCTGTATAACTACAACATAACTTGCCAACATCTATACTCAATTCCCTAACTGATGAAGGCCAGTGTGCTGAAACCTTTCTTCACTGCCTTGTGTACCGATGTAATCAGAATATAGGACCTACTTTAAACTGATGCACAATCCAGCTGCTGGGTGCCCAGAAGCAGAGTAGTGCTGCCTGAGTGTGCTGGGCACGAAAGCAAGAGGTCAATTGGTCAAAACCATGTGATGCTTTTGCTCAATGTCTCTATAAGCTGCTTTCATTTGCAAAGGTGCTCTGTTCTGTATCTTGCCTTTGCATCTGCTTCCCAAAGCTTCTTCAGTGGAGGAGTGGTAGTGGCATCAATCCCCCGGAGCTGGAGGAAGGTCCGAGCTTCAAGAAGCGGAGGGTAAGGCTGGACACTGGATTTGCTCAAGGCTTGTATTTTTAACTCATTTAAATTGTACCTACTTAACGGGGCTATGGTTCACATTAAAACCGGAGGATCATATCAGAGTGTTTATATTGAGCAGTAGTAGTTGGTAAAATGCACTCCCTGGAGGAATACCTTCTATGATGCTGCATTTCTTGCCTTCTGCCCTTCCCCCATTTCTTATCTCCCAATTGATTTTATATTTTTTTGGGGTCAAATTTAATTTCATAAGAATCAGACTTGGTATTCACTGTGTGCTATTAATTTGTTTCTTCGAAAATTGTAAGTCAAAATTAATGCTGTAATTTCATTTCTGATGTCAGAATTTGACATTGAATGTGCAGGTGTGAATACCAGTAAGTTGTGAAAATAAATCAAGAACTTGTGGTTTTTAACAAAAAGAGAGGTTCACTGATATTCATGACATTGTCTCATTTGGGAGTGATGATTCAAATCTAACCAACAAACCGTTTCATGCAGTCACCCAATTTAATTAAAGTTTTCTTTAATTTAGTTAAAGAAATTAACTCTGGCAGGCTAAGATTTATGCAATCTACTTTTAAGATAATGTCCATTGCTCGCAATATGGTCTCATCCACATTGGGAAAACTGGACGCCAACTAGCGGAACGTTTCTGGGACCGACTGCCCTGTGGCTGAACACTTTAACTCCCCCTCTCATTCCACCAAGGACATGCAAGTCCTGGGCCGCCTCCACTGCCAAACTCTTGCTACCCGACGCTTGTGGGAAAAACAGCTCATCTTCTGCCTTGGGACCCTCCTACTACATGGGATCAATGTAGATTTCATCAGTTTCCTCATTTCCTCTCCCCCACCTTGTTCCAGATCCAACCTTCCAATTTGACACCGACCACTTGACCTGTCATACCTGTCCATCTTGCTTCTCACCTATTTGCTCCACCCTCATCTCTGACCGATCACCATCAATCCCTACCTCCTCTACCTATTGCACTCCCAGCTGACTTCCCTCCAGCCCCACTTCCTTCCCATTTATCTCTCAGCCCCCTTGGACCACCCTTCATTCCTGATGAAGAGCTTATGCTCTAAACCAAGACTGTGATGAAGCAATATCCTCAACAAATAGGAAATAGCTCCCAAGTCAGATTTCATCCCCTCTTCTGTTTTCCAGTTCTTCCAGAAATAAGAAATGTCTTTTTCTTCCACGAGAAAGCGGTCTTCCACTTTCCACTGTCTGAAATGTTATGCTACACCACGACTTCAGACACCTTTTCAGAATCCTTTCAACCTGTTTTTATAACAATTGTGGAGGTGACCAAAAGCAAACATTTCACTCCTCCTCAATGCCCCATTTCTCCTCCTATGAGCCATTTTGTCATGTTGTCTATGTTACAAGCAGCCGAGTGCACTTGGTTTCTGAATCGAAATTTGGCCATTGAAGTGAACAGGATTAATATTTATCGATGGATAGCTGTGTTTTCACTAACTGTAATTATCCACCAATATGATGTATTTTGTTCCACCAAAACTGGAAACATTGATCTATGTTTATATTGCAATCGGATGTCGAAAATCATCCCAGCGATCTTCACGTTATTATAGTTTACTGAGGCCATAACAGCATTGCGAGGCAGTTTGATGTGACTAAAACTTGGATGGAAAGAATGTAGATTGATGAGAAGTCAAAATGGCAGAGTATCTGGCCACAATCGATCTGTCTGCCTTGATTCTATGATTGGCGGCTCTTCAAGAGCAACTTCCACTCCATCACTTCAACCAGCAAGAGGAGAGAAGTGTGAACACAACATTCCAACTGTGACATATACGCATTGCCTCGATGTTATTGATCAAAATCCTGGAACTCGCTCCTGAACCTTTATTATAGACCACATCATATTTGTGAAGCAATTTAAGTGGCAGCTCACCATCACTTTTTCATGGACGGTTTGGGAAGACTTTCTGGCAGAGCAAATGATATTCACATGATATTGGAGACTCTCTAATCGTATTGATAGATGATTGGCTAACCAATGATACAGTAGGGATAGGGGCATGTTCAGGATCACAACTTGTAACTAGCAATGTGCCACAGGGATCAGTGCTGCGGCCAAAATTATTTACAATATGGATATGAATTACTTGGATAAGTGAAGTGAATGTACTATCGCCAAGACTGCAGTAGAGACAGTTGATTGGAATGCAGGTGGTGAGGATGACATGGAGAGGGATATCGACAGGTTAAGCAAATGAGCAAAACCTTGGCCGATGGAATAGAATGTGGGAAAATGAGGTTGTGCACTTTGCCAGGAGGAAAAGTGCTGAATGTTAAATGGAGAAAGATGCTCGTATACATGAATACGTCGTCCAGGTTCAGTGAGTAATAGGGAAGATAAATGGGATGTTGGTTTTTTAAATGGAATATAACAGTAGGGAGGTTATAGTGAACCTAAATCAGACACCAATTAGGCCACAACTGAAAACTGGGAAGAGTTTTGGGCCTTTTAGCTGAGGTAAGATATACTGGTATTGGAGGCAGTCCAGAGAAGGTTGACCAGGATGCTATCAGGAATGGAAATAATGTCTTATGAGGAGAAATTAATTCGTTCGGTCTGTGGTTAATAGAAGTTAGAAGATTTCGAGGTAACCTTCTTGGCACAAACAAGATTCTGAGGAGACGTGACAGGCCAGATGTGGGAAAGTTTACCTCTTTTGGGTGAGTTTAAAACGAGAGGGAATAACCTGCAAATAAGGGAATGCATGTTTAGGACAGCTGTTGAGCCTGGATTGTTAAGTACATTCAAAACTAAGATACATTTTTTTTAAATCAGAAAGGGAACTGAGGATTATGAGGAAACAGCGGGAAAGTGAAGTTGATGTTTACCAGAACAATAGTGGGAGACAAAATGCGATATCCCATGAATGAATAAAGGAAAAGAGTCAGGAGAAAATTGTCATTGAAGGGAAGATTGGGATCGAGTGATAATGTTTGAGCAACCTAGAGATCTAGGTCTTCTGAGAACACAAATTGAAATCCCATCATGGCTGCTGGTGGAATTTGTGTTCAACTAATAAAGAGATCTGGAAGTGAAAGTTTCTCTCTGTCCTGGCAACCAGGAAAACGTTATTCACTAAACTAATGAATTGCAGATGTTGGAGATCAGCAACAAAAGGCAAAATTGCTGGGGAAACGCAGCAGGTCTGGCAGCATCTGTGGAGAGAAACTAGTTAATGTTTTGAATCCAGTCAAGTTTTGAAGGACCACTGAACTCAAAGCAGTAACACTGTTGTCTCTTCAAAGATGCTGCCAGAACTGTTGTGTTTCTCCTGAAACTGTCCTTTTTAGGGCAGGAAATCTACCATTCATGAACCCTGCATGCATGTATGCACGTGCGTGCGTACACACACACACACACACACACACACACACACACACACACACACACACACACACACACACACACACACACACACACACACACACACACACACACACACACACACACACACACACCTTGTGACTCCAGACCTACTATAATGTGGTTGACTGTCAACTGCCTTCTAGCATGTTGTCACAATTACTCTGTCCAAGGGCCATGAGGGACAATGAGCAAATGTTGGATGTGCTCGCAATCATCATATCCCACAAAATATTTTCTCATAACTGAAAAAAAACATAGATTAATGAAGGGCAGCCAATAAAACTGCTATGGGAAAGTCATGCCCAACTAACCTGATTTGCTTGTAGTTATATGTTTTCAAATCCTCTTCAGAGAGGACATTGATTACACCACTGTTGGAAGACTGCATGCAATTCTGGGCTCTCTGCTACAGGAAGGAGGTTGTGAAACTTGAAATAGTTCAGAAAACATTTACAAGGAAGCTGCCAGGGTTGGAGGATTTGAGCTACAGGAAGACGCTGAATCGACTGGGTTCATTTTCCCGGAAGTTTTGAAGGGTGAGTTGTGACTTTATAGATGTTTATAAATTCATGAGGGCATGGATAGGGCAAATAGGAAAGGTATTTTACCTGGGGTGGGAGAGTCCAGAACTAGATTGCATAAGTTTAAAGTTATTGGCAAATGGAGTTTAATGTAGCTGAGTATGAGGTCTTACATTTTGTATCGTCAAATCAAGGTTGGATTTACATGGTGAATGGTAGGACCTTGAGTGTAGTTGAACAGAGGGATTTTGAAGTTCAGGTTTTGGCACACTGGACTTCATCAGTGATGGCATTCAATATAAGATACCAAATTAGAGGCGAGATATGCACCAAATATTAACGTCTACCAACAAGCACCAAATCTGTTTCATATGCAGTATTTTGAACCAAGAGATCTCGGGTTGCGGGTTATTAGCTCCTAGAAAATGGAGTCGTGGGTAGACAGGATGGTGAAGAAGGCTTTTGGCATGCTTGCTTTTCTTGGTCAGAGCATTGAGAACAGGAGTTGGGATGTCTTGTTGCAGCTGTCACACATGCCACACAACAACGATAGGCGTGGCGCTGCCCCCCACTGACTGGCTGTCCTTTGAATATCTGGGGGAAGATTAGACCCACCTGCCTGTGTTTGGCTCATATGTACTTATCCAAATGATTTTAAACATTTTAACATTACCTGCATCCACCACTTCCTCTGACAGTTCATTCCACACACGAACCACCTTCAATGTAAAAAACGTTTGCCCCCCCTACCCCGTCCTTTTTAAATCTTCTCCCTCTCATCTTAAAAGTATACTCCCAAATTTTGAACTCCCCTACCCTTCGGGAAAAGACACTGGTTATTCACCTTATCTTTGTCCCTCATGACTTCATAAACCTCCATAACCAACACCCTCAACCTTCTACACTCCAGTGAAAAAAACTCCCAGCCTATGCCGTCTATAAATCATTCTGGCAACACCAAAGTTAAAAAAGGTGAGCTTTAAGAATTGATTGAAAGGAAAGTGAAGATTCAACCAGCTGACAGTGGATCAAAATCACATGTAGATCAGACCAGGTTAGGACAGCAGGAAACCAGAGAAGCTTTTACAACAAACCACAACGATTTCATCATTAGACTCTTAATTCCAGATTTATATTGAATTCAGATTCCAGCACCTGCCGTGGCAGGTTTTGAACCCAGGTCCCCAAAACATTCCCTGGGTGAATAGTCTGGTGACAATAAAGTCGGCCATCGCCTCCCCTGAACACATTGGCATATTGTGTTCAGAGATAACAGAGGAGCAAGAGGTTTCAGCAGCTGTTAAGTTGTTGATAATACACAAGGGAACATCAGCACTCTCAGTAATGGCACATACTGAAGCCAGAACCTGTATCTGAGGTAAGGGTTCGGGAACTATAAGAAATAGGAATTGGAAAATGCCATTCAACCCCTTCAGCCTGCTTCTCAATTCAATAGGATTGTGGTTGATCTGACATTCCCCACATGCACTTTCCTGCCCTTTTCCGGGAACTGATCGTGATCCCCTGACTGATCACGAATCTATCGATCCTAGTTTTAAATGTGACATGAAGGGTGTCAACAGAGTTTCTGGGATGGGGGAGGAGGGTTGGGCTCAGGTCGAACTTGGGGACTAAAACAATGGCTTCACACTTCACAATATTTAACAAAGGGAATGTTTATAGTTAACAGTTAAAAATTCTTGAAGATGGGCTCATGCCCGAAACGTCGATTCTCCTGCTCCTTGGATGCTGCCTGACCTGCTGCGTTTTTCAAGAAACACATTTCCAGCTCTGATCTCCAGCATCTGCAGTCCTCACTTTCTCCTCGAGAATCCCATGGAGTCTCACAGAGTGACACATATGTACAACACGGAAACAGACCCTTCAGTCCAACTTGTCCATGCAGCCCAGTTATCCTAACCTAATCTAGTCCCATTTGCCAGCACTTGGCCCAAATCCCCATAAAACCTTCCTATTCATATACACATCTGGATGCATTTTAAATGCTGTAATTATACAGCCTCCATCACTTACTCCAGCACCTCATGCCGGACATGCATCACCCTCTGCGTGAAAAGTTTGCCCCTTAAGTCCTTTCTATATCTTTCCCCTCCCCTCCCTAAAACTATGCCCTGAAGTTCTGGACTCCCCCATCCCAGGGAAAAGAACTTGTCAATTTGCTCTCTCCATATCCCTCGTGATTTTATAAACCTCTATATGGTCACCCCTTAGCCTCCGACGCTCCAGAGAAAACAATCTATTCAGCCTCGCCCGATAGCTCAACCCTCCAACCCTGGCAAAATCCTTGTAACTCTTTTCTGCACCTTTTCTAGTTTCGCAACATAGGAAGCAGACCAAAATTACATGCAATATTCCAAACGTGGCCTGGCCAATGTTCTGTACAATGGCAACATGAACTCCCAACATCTATCCTCGATGCTCTGACCAACAAAGGAAAGCATAACAAACGCCTTCCTTACTAACCAATCTGCCTGTGTCTCTACTTTTAAGGAACAATCAACCTGAACTCCAAGGTCTCTTTGTTCAGCAACACTTCCAAGAACTTACCATTAAGTGTAAAGGTCCTGCTCTGATTTGTTTTTCCAAAATGCAGCACCTCATATTTATCTACATTAACTTCCATCTGCTACGTCTCAGCCCATTGGCCCATCTGATCAAGGTCCCGTTTTAATCTGAGGTGAGCTTCTTTGCTGTCCACTACAGCTCCAAATTTGGTGTCATCCACAAACTTGCTAAAAATAACTCGTCCATTTACATACAAATCATTTATATAAATGACAGAAAGTAGCGAACCCGGCATCGAACCTTGTGATACACCATTGGTCACAGGCCTTCAGTCTGAAAAGCAACCCTCCATCACGAACCCTCTGTCTTCTGCCTTCTTGCCAGTTCTGCATCCAAATGACTAGTTGTCCCTGCATGCCATGAGATTAAACCTTGCTCACCAGTCTCCCATGAGGAACCTTGATGAACGCCTTCCTGAAGTCCAGAGAGATCACGTCCATCGCTCTGCCCTCATCAATCCACTTTGTTACTTCTTCAAAAAACTCAATCAAATTCGTGAGACATGATTTCCCAAGCAGAAAGCCATGCTGACTAACCGTAATCAATTCTTGCCTTTCCAAATCCATGTAAATCCTATCTCTCAGGATTCTCTCCAAAAACTTGCCCATCACGGATGTCAGGCTCACCGGTCTATAGTTCCCTGGCTTTTCCTTACCACATTTCATCAATAGTGGCACCACGTTAGCCACCCTTCAGCCTTCCGGCACCTCACCTGTGAATATTGATGATACAAATATCTCAGTGAAAGGCCCAGCAATCACTTCCCCAGTTTCCCACAGAGGTCTAGGGTACTCCTGATCAGGTGTTGGGATTTATCCACTTTTGTGCATTTCAAGATATCCAGCAATTTCTCATCTGTAATATGGACATTTTTTCAACATGTCACCATCTACTTTCACACATTCTATATTTTCCATGCCCTTCTCCACAGTGAACACTGATGCACAATATCCATTCAGTATCTCAAACCCCCCGCCCCCCATCTACTGCAGCTCCACACAAAGGCCGCCTTGCTGATCTTTGAGGGGCCCTATTCTCTCCCTTGTTATCCTTTTGTCCTTAATGTATTTATAAAAACCCTTTGGGTTATCCTTAACTCTGTTTGCCAAAGCTATCTCATGTCCCCTTTTTGTCCTCATGATTTCCCTCTTAAGTATGCTCGTACTGCCTTTATACTCTAAGAATATACTAGATCTCTCTGTCGATACCTGATGTATGCACCCTTCTTTATCTTAACCAAAATCTCAATTTCTCTAGTCATCCAGCAATCCCTATACCTACCAGCCTTTCCTTTCAGCCTAATAGGAATATATTGTGTCTGGACTCTTGTTATCTCATATCTGAAGGCTTCCCATTTTCCAGCAGTCATTGAACCTGCGAACATCTGTACCCTATCAGCTTTTGAAAGATCTTGCCTAATACCTGAGTCTTCCTCAATTTTAGAACTTCAAATTTTTGATCTGATATATTATTTTCAATCACTATTCTAATGTTAATAGAATTATGGTTGCTGGCCCTTCGGTTTTGCACCCTCGCCAGTATGTACATCCACATTGTGAATTAGAAAATTTCCTTTTACACACTTAACAAATTCCTCTATTTGGCGGATAAGTAAATGGGCAGGAGTATACGTTTGGTCCACTCTTCCTTCATTTCCATCAACCCTAACCCCATTCCCATCCCAATAGTCCAACGGCACTTTCCCCTGCAACTGCCGAATGTGTGACACCAGCCAATTTACCTGCTCCCTCCGCACTATCCCAGGGCCCAAACTTACCTTCCAGGTGAAGCGACACTTTACCTGCACTTCCCACAACCGAGTCTACTGCATTTGCTGCTCACAATGTGGTCTCATCTACCATGGGGAAAACGAAGCGTAAACTTGGTGACTGCTGCACAGAACATCTACGTTCTGCCCGCAAAAAAAGACCCTGAGCTTCCAGTTGCCTGCCAATTCCACACCCCACCCTGTTCCCTGGCCAACATCTCTGTCTCAGGTTTGCTGTAGTGTTTCAGCGAAGCTCAGCACCAGCAGAACGAAGAGCACCGAATATTATACTTGGGGCCCTACATCCCTCCGGTCCCAATATCAAATTCAATAATTCTAGGGCCTGAACTCCATAGTACCCTCGTCCCTTCCACACACACCAAGCCTTGTTATCACATAGTCTGTCATTACACACTACCTATTCTTCGCCACGAACTGTCTCCATTCACCCTCCCACGCGGATCGTTATCAACTCCCTTTCCTGTACAACGGTTCTTCCCTCGCTTTGGGGTCTGTCCTTATCTATCATTTACTGCATCCGCCTTCCTCACACGGTATCTCCGGCATATAAACCAACCAATCACCATCAGTTCTATAGAAGGGTCACCGGCAACTACTGTGTTTTTTTTTGTTTCTGATATACAGCATCCGCAGTTCTTTCAGCTTTTTATTGAGGGAGAGTTGGAAATAGTTTCGAGAGAAAGAAGGAGAGGGGGGAGAGACAGAACAGACATGAACTGTTCACCTCCGTTGTTACTCATAACGTAAAACCATTGCAGTGCGATCACTTCCCTTAAGCATGAATAGAGGGCACCTGCCATCCGTGAGCTTGTGGCGCAACGTTAGCGCGTTCAAATCACGTCAAGTTCACTAGAATCAGCTTCTTACATTTCAAATCAAGAAAGGATTAGGTTCACTCCTTATATCTGTTGAGCCAAGTCTTCTTTCCGAAAACTTTCAATCACACATGAAGCTTCGCTGTCAATTTGATTTGTGAATACTGTGTCAGGGAGGTGGTGTGTCCATTGTTTGGGTAAATGCTCAGCTCCCCCCAGTTCACCTCCCGATTTCAACACAGCCGTCTCCCTCTGGGCAGCCGCTTCGTTCAGTTGGTGACAGCGCGGTGTGAAAAACATAATACCGATTTTTTTACAACATAATCCAGAGACTCCCAGCTTTATGTTTCAATCTATCAGGAGAGTGAATGCGAGTTTAGATAGAAATGTTTCCCACCAACAGCAAATTCTATCCTCTCACTGGACACAGTTAAAATTGTCTTTATTCAACAGAAGGAGCAGAAACTACAGTCTGGCATCCTCTCTCCACATTAACGGTGAGCCCGAATTTTATAAACGGTGTCAATAAAATTCAGTGTCCGACATTGATTTGGTTCAGTCGATTTATTTGCCAAGCGTAATTCACCGAGAGGTTGCTGCTGTGTGAAACAGCGTGGGGAATGACTGCAGGGCCTCCTGCTCATGGGACACACCGCAACTGATGTGTTTCACCTTCACCAGTTTATTCCTATCTCGGAGAAGAGAGCTTTGATGATTCGGATCATAGCAGCCAGACAGAGAACAGGAGAAGAGCACTCAGCCCTTCACAAGCTTGTCACCACAGCTGGGTCATCGTGGCCCGTGTATCAGTATGGGATAGTAATCTGCATCTACTGACTGGAAGCACAGCAAATTGGAGTGCTGGTGGGACTATCACACAAGAGAAAACGGCTTCGACCTATCAACTGGAGTGGCTCCTAATGCGCAACTCCGCTCACCTCAACTGAATAACTGTAAACAAATTACTCCGTGATTCAAAGGAACACTCGGTTTTGAATCTGCATTGTGTCATGAACCTTCGAGAATGATGTCAAAACACCTTCATTGCTGTGATGGAGTATCCTGTTGGGCAGAATATACCCGTTGTCAAATTTCCTACGTTCTGTTGGTCCAACTCCGATTTCACTCAGAATCACGAAATGTGTGACAGCGCAGACTGAGGCCATGCAGCCCACCTTAGCTCTGCTGGTTCAACACAATATGTAAATAAGTGTCTAATTCTGTCGCCTTCTCCCAGTAAATCTGCACATTGTTACATTGAACGTGCCCACCGAATTCCCTTTTGTGTCCATTGAATCTTCCTCTTTGTCACTGTCAGACAGTGACTTACTGACCCCACTCACTGTGCGAAAACGGTCTTTACAATGTCACTTTTGCTTATCTTCCTGATGACTTTACACCTCTGCCAAATAGTTCTCGATCCTTTCAGGCCTGGGAGCATTTTCACAGCATTATTTCCTCTGTTTAAAACCCTCATGACGTGGAAAACTTCAATCAGGCCAGCTTTCAGCCTTCTGTTCACCAAAGACAACTGCCCCAACTTTCCAATTTACCTTCATGACCGACATTCCTCATACACGGTACTATTCACTTCAACATGTTCAGCGCCGTCTGCAATCACTTCACTTCCCCGCTTCCTGAAGTATCACCCTCAGAATTGAGTGTAATACAGGTGGAGGATTCATTCAGACTCGGATTGCGCGGGCGAAAAATCTTCAATACTTGTTTTCACTTTTAGCAAGTGTTTCCCTGTGCCGTGTTCTCTGCAATGATACCTCAGTCCCATTCCTAATTCAGGTAGTCCGATCTGATTGAACGAAGCGGCTTTTTGAGAAAACTGACCCGGCATTTTTGCTCAGGTCAATTTAAGAAAACCCAACGGTAGCATCATACCCGAGACCAACAAACATGTGCACACCCAGCTCCTGAAGCAACTGGGAGTTGCTCAGTACGAAATACATTGTGCATTGCTCCCAGAATTACAAGCAGCAAAGAGTTTCAAGAAAATCTGCTTCTCATTCTGTCTCCCTGCTCCCAGGACGCTGCTGTTTGTCCCGTCCCCGGGACCGGGCTGTCTCCACTGGTGGATAATTGAACCATTTTGTTTCTACTTGCAAGCTGTGCTAGTGGAACGCAGAGCCCATTCGCTCTTCTGCTCTCTCTCTCTCTCTCACACTATTACGTGAGGCAGGAGAAGTCAGTTACAGTCATGCGTAGGAAATGGACAACTTTGAACTTGTTCCAAAGGTCTTGTTAACGGAGAGATACAAAGATGCTGTGCTGCCGGCACAGAGAGAAATGGACACCAGAGACTCCTCCCTCAGGTAAATTGATATGAGTGCATTTTTGTGCAGCCTGCTTGGTGTTCAGAATTTGTCTTGACACAGCGATCCTACAGAAAGTCTTTTGTTACACAGGCGTTGGTTTCTTGACTGCAGGAAATGGACTAAAACAGCAAGTCATGTGTTTCAACTTCATCGGTTCATTGCCATCTGAAAGAAGAGGTTTAACACTTGAGATCAGAACACACTGACAGAAAACTGGACAAGACAACTCAGGGCTCCACGAGTGTGCCAGCGCAACTGTATAAATTTGACTTGCGTATCGATGTGACATATTTAACTCAGATACCCGAAGTTTTGGGAAGCAGATGACAAGGCAAGGAACAGAACAGAGCGCCGTTATACGGGAAAGCTGTTAGAGACGATATTGAGTGAATAGGAGAAAATGGCTTCGCTTCTGGGTTATGATCCCAGCATGCACCCGCTGTGCCATTCTCCTGCATTGCACGGCAGCTTTTCCAGAGAAGTATTCAGCTTTTCATCTGGCGTGTGACTTGCATGTTGGAGAATGACGTGAAAAGATCTTCCCTGCTGTAGTGTCATGTGCTGTTGTGCAGATATGTCGCCGATGTGCAAATATAAACTCAGAGAGCAATGTACACTCGAGACTCTGAGCCAGCTGAAACTTGCTCTGTGTGAAATACATTCCACATTGCTCCAAGAATTGCAAGCAGCAAAGAGTTTCCAGAACATCTGCTTGTCATTCTGTCCCCGGGGCGCTGATGTTTGTCTCATCCCCAGGAACTGGACTCACACCACTGGCGGATAATTGAACCAATTTGTTCCTACTTGCAAGCTGTTCTGGGGGGGGCGGAGGGAAGAGTCCATTCGCTCTTCTGCGCTCTCTCTCAATCCCTTGGGGTGAGAGGTATCAGTTACACTAATGCGTGGGAAGTGAGCTTTGATTGTGAACTTGCTCCAAAGGTCTGTTATCGGAGAGATAGAAAGATGCTGTGCTGGCGGATCAGAGAGAAATGGACAGCGGAGACTCTTCCCTCAGGTAAATTCATATGAATACATTGTTGTGCAGCATGCTTGGTGTTCTGAAATCCTCTTCACGCAGCAATTTACGGAAAGTCTATTGCAAAGTGAGCATCGCTTTCTTTGCTGCGACCGCGCAGCAGTTAACATCTGAGCCCCAAGTGTCCCAGATGAAGAGAATCCGAGTGAAACCTTCACTCACTGAGAGTCATCCCCACGGCTCTGAGCTGAGGGACTGCAGGCAGTCCAACACGGAAGGGACGTTTAAAAATGAACGTTGTTGCTCCGTCAGTCTGTCTGTCCCAGAGACCGGCAGTGGGACGGCATAAACGCTGAGCATTATTCTCCCGCCGACAGAGGCGGTTCAGTCCATCGAGTCCCGGCGACTGTCTGTCACGTGTCTCTCCCTCTGAGGTTATTCACAATCGGTGATATCTGTCCTAATAGTAAGGGACTGTGTCTGAGTCGTGATGCGGTTTCTGACATGCTGATCGTCTTGTCATTCACGTCTGAACCGGCGTGGCGAATTACTGCGGGGAATGGACAAAACCGCAAGGCATGCGTTTCAACTTTATCATCTCATTGGCATCTCAGAGAAGTGGTTTTGCGATTCAGTTAATAGGAAACCGATGAAGAACAGGAGAAGATCACTCAGACCTCCAAAAAGCATGTTACTTGAACCGTGTGAGGCTTGTGAGTGTATCGGTATGATACAGGGCATTCAGACACTCAGAAAGTAGGTGCAAAGGCAAGATACAGAACAGAGCACAGTACCATTACAAATGGAAGCTGCTCAAGGAGACATGGAGCAACAGCAGAGGATGGTTTCAATCCATCGACCGCTGGGTTATGCGCCCAGCACTTTCCCGTTTTCCACAGGTCCCTTCAAAATTTCGTCTGGCACGCGGCAGGCACGTTCGAGACTTATATAAAAGACCTCCACTGCTGTCGTGTAATATGCTGGTGCGCAGACGTATGGAGGCTGTGTAAATATAAACCTTTTTCTCACTTCCCACATTCTGTTGGTCGAACTGTGATTTCATTCTGAATCACAACATGTGTCACAGCGCAGACGGACACCATGCGGCCCACCTTCGCTCTGCTGGTTCGACTCAGTAAGTAAACATGCGTCTCTATTCGTATCATTCGCTTGCCTTCTCCGTGTATTTCTGCATATTGTTACTTTAATCATGACCACCGCGTTCCCTTATGCGTCTCTTGATTCTGCCTCTTTCTCAATGTCAGGGGATTTGCTGACCCTAACCACACCCTTCCTAATGTCACTTTTAGTTCTTTTCCTGATGACATTAAAACTCTGCCGAATCATTGCCGATCCTTTCAGGCGTGGGAGCATTTTAACTGCATTACTTTCTCTGTCTGGACCCCGCAAGACTTGGAAAGCTTCAATCAGGCCAGATTTCGAACTTCTGTTCTCCGAGGAGAGCTGTCCTAATTTTTCAATCTAACCTCATCGCTGACATTCCTTAAACACGGCATCACTGGCGTCAACGCAATATTCCATCATTTCACTTCCCTGCTTTCTGCTCAATTTGTATTTCAAGCAGCCCAACCAGGTTTAGCGAAGGTGCTTTTTGAGAAAAGTAACCGGGCACTCTTGCACAGACCAGGAAACGCGGGCTCGCGCCGAGATTCGAGCCATGGATCTTTTGCAAGCCTGCGGAGTCGAAAACCCAAAGCCGGAATCATACCCAGAGACCAACACCACACCCCCGCTCGACCTCTACAACCAGCTGAGTTTTGCTCAGTGTGAAATACATTTGACATTGCTCTGAGAATTGCAAGCAGCAAAGAGTTTCCAGAACAGCTGCTTCTCATTCTGTCTCCCTGCTTCTGTTTGTCCCGGGCCCTCTCTACTGGCAGAAAGTTGAACCATTTAGTTTCTAAACTTTTCTCTAACACCGGAGTGACCAGTTACAAGCATTGCCCTCCTCAACACAGGATACAGAGAACAGGTGAAGACCCCGCAGACCTCCACGAGTGTGTCATCTCAACTGTGCACATTGTGCCAGTATATCAATGTGAAATATTTATGACGAAGTTTTTTTGGAAAGAGATGAGAAGGCGAGGTGCAGAACAGTGCGCCGTTATACGGGAAAGCTGGTAAAGTGGACATTGACTGAACAGGAGAGATGGTTTCCCTTCTGGGTAATATTCCCATCACGCACCCGCAGACATATCGCCGTCGTGCAAATATAAACTCTGTCTAAATTTCCACATTCTATTTTTTCGAACTGTGATTTCGCTCAAATGCAAAAGATTTCAACACTCGCAACGTTCACACTTTACAAAGTTCTCATAGATATATTTAGCGAACACCTGCAAGAAATTCTTCCAAACTTACCTGGGGAATTTCGGTTTGAGTGCTCTTGAACTTTAAGTGGAAGGACGGGAAGTTTGTCTCGAGGCTGCGCAATGTGGAGATGTGTTCCCCATGTTAACTGGCAGTGGTTGGCCATCCCAGTGCTTCCCGATGCAGGGTTGCCCTGACCCACTGGGAGGTTTATTTGATAAACTTTCCCTGGGGCTTCCAGTCTCACCATGACGTCATAGTGCCCCTTCCCCCGATGATGGCCTGCAGCTGATATGACACAATAATGATGTTGGCCCCGCAACATGAATACGAATTAGTTCATGAGTCACGTGGTACTGAATCATTCTATGGAATGTTCTTTCAACTTCACGGATTTATATATGAGAGGAGGTAAATGGGCAGGGTTACATCTCGGGGCCACTCTTCCTTCACTCGCAACACCCCACACCCACCTCCCATTGTCTCAAGGCACTTTCCCCTGCAACCGCCGAATGTGTAACACCTGCCCATTTACCTGCTCCCTCCTGAATATCCAAGGGCTCGAACATACCTTCCCCAGGTAAAGCAGCAGTTTACCTGCACATTTGCCACAACCTAGTCTACTGCATTCTTTGCTCACAGTATGGTTTCCCCAACGTAGCATGAAGCATAAACTGGGTGAATGCTTCGCAGAACATCACAGTTCTGCCAGCAAAAAAAAGGCCTTGAGCTTCTGGTCGCCTGTCACCAAACACGCCACCCTGTTCCCTGGCCAACTTCTCTGTCTCAGGCATGCAGCAGTGTTCCAGCAAAGCTAAGCTCCTGATGGAAGACCAACGCCTCATTTCCCACTTGGAGATCCTATAGCTCTCCAGTCTTCAACATCGAGTTCAATATTGTTTGAGCTCGAACTCCCCCATGCCCTTGACCCCTACCACACCCACACAAGGCCGTGTTATCACTTCATCTGCTGTTACACACGACTTATTGTTAGCCAGGAAGAGTCTCCATTAACAGTTAGTCACCCTCCTACACAGATCGTTATTCACTCCTTTGTCCCTCCAATGTTCTCCCTCTAAACTGGTGGCAAAGAGAGCAATGTGGACTGGTATCCCTGAGCCAGCTGTTTGTCCCATCTCCAGGAACCGGGTTCTCTCAACTGGTGGATAATTAAAGCATTTTGCTGTTGCGTTGACGCGAGGAGACTGTGTAAATATAAACTTTTCTAAATTCTCACCTTCCGTTGGTCGAACTGTGAGTTCACTCTGATTCACAACACGTGTCACAGCGCATTTGGAGGCCCACCTTAGCTCTGTTGGTTCTACACAGCAGGTAAATGAGAGACTCTATTCGTATCATTCTCTTGCCTTCTCCCTGTATATCTCCGCATTGTTACTTTGAACATGACCACCGAATTCCCTTTTGTGTTCTTGAATCTGCCTCTTTGTCACGGTCAGACAGGGATTTACGGATCCGAACCACTCCCTGTGCGAAAATGTTCTTCTTAATGTCACTTTTACTTTTTTTCCGAATGTCTTGAAATCTCTGCCTGTTTTTTGGGAAATCGAAAGGATTCTCATTCCTGCACATGAGGCTGAATTGATTTAATTTCTAACGTAAAGGACTGCGGATGCTGAGAATCCGAGACAGAAAGAGGAACTGCTGGAGAAACTCAGCAGGTTTGACGGTACCTGTGGGAGAAAACAGAATTCTGAAATATTGTCTCTGATTCTCTTTCCACCGATGGTGCCTGACCTGCTGAGTTGCTCCTGCAATTTCTGTTTTTGCTTTTAACTGAAAGTTCATTTCATCTTTCGGGATGAAACAACCAAACTCTCCATGTGCAGATATTTAACCCTTTCGAAACCTGTGAAGTGATTGGATTCAAACAAACCCAGCAATAATTCACTCTTTCTCAGCTCCACAGGCAGACAGACCTGGGAAGTGAAGCTGTCAGTGAGGTTCTGTATTCGTGGGCCGACTGGTTCATGCGATGGACTTGAAATCCATTGCGGTTTCCCCACGCAGGTGTGAACCCTGCCGACTACAAAATGATAAATGTCGTCAAAATGGAAGGGAGACTGTTCCCCAGTTTATTCTTTAAGATTCAAATCAGTGGAGGGTGAAAGATATTTCACTCACATTGGGACTGGTCGGGAATCTGCAACACACTGCCTGTCAGGGTGGTACAAGCACAGAGCTGCTTTTGAGGCAATGAGTCAAGTATTTGGAAATGAGAGTAGAACAGTGAGGGGCGTGAAGTAGTGAAAGATACTGCTTCACAAAGTTGGGACAATGGAAGGGAAGCAGTGACGGTAATTATCTTTGGCTGTTCACTTTGTGAATGTTCCCATTGCTGCGCATGTCCGTGTTAAGGTCAGAATTCTGCAGCATGGTGGTGTCAGGTACGCACAGGGCCGGGGGCGCAATGGATGACGCATCTGACTCCAGCTACCTGTTTGCAATGCAGCTCACAGCTTCTTCACACACCCCAATTAATCTTTCTCATTGTCCTGAAGCCGGTTTGAATTCCTGATCTGCAGGAACGAGACTCTTTTCACTGTCTCGCGTCAGTAAGTGTCCCTGAGAACATTAGAGACAAGTCACAGCGCTGTTAGTGGAGGGGGAGCTGAAAGAACCCCACACGCTGCTCACGGGCACATTTCACTTTCCCCAACTCACCGCCCCAACCAATGCTCCTGGGAGTGGAAAGGAAACAAACACCAAAACCCAGTCTCATATTTGTAAATCTTCCGAAAATAAGAAAACTGTTCATCCCTTCGGATCTTCCATCCTGGGCTGACAGGGGTGATTGTAAATTGCTGTCCAGTCAGTGTCGATTCGTTTTGGCTGAAAATATCTTCCTTATCTCATCCCAGCATTTCTTGCCACAGAGAACTGTACGGCAGAGTTCATGTTTTTATTTACTTGGATGGTATTTTGTAAATAACATTCGTTTGCTGGTTGTTTGTATCGGATATTTCAGGTTCATTAGCCGCTGTTCAAGTTTGTTGGTAGGTTTATGGGCTACCATGATGGTGAGAGAGTTGAGTTGTCTGGACATCATTTAACAGATGTATTTAATGTAAGGTAATGTAGCTTGGGTTTCTGCACACGTTGTTTCAGCTTGTGTCAATTTGTTGATGAGAAATCGGCAGACTGGGTTTATTGGGTCGGTAAAAGTGAGGACTGGAGATGCTGGAAGCCAGAGTTTAGATCAGAATGGTGCTGGAAAAGCACAGCAGGATAGACAGCAGGAAATTAGACGTTTCGGGCAAAAGCCCTTCATCAGGAATAGAGGCAGGACGCCTCCAGGGTGGAGAGATAAATTGGGGTGGGGGGTGTGCTGAGGCGAAGGTAGCAAAGAGTAAAATAGGTGAGTGGTGGTGGGGACGGAGGTGACAGGTCAGAGAGGAGGGTTTAGCGGATAGGTGGGAAGGGAGATTGACAGGTAGGACAGGTCATGAGGTCAGTGCTGAGCTCGAAGGTTGGAACTGAGGTAAGATGGGGGGAGGGGAAATGAGGAAACTGGTGAAGTCCACATTGATGCCCTGGGATTGAAGTGTGCCGAGGCGGAAGATGAGGCGTTCTTCCTCCAGGAGTCGGGTAGGGAGGGAGCGGCGGTGAAGGAGGCCCAGGACCTGCACGTCCTCGGGAGAATGGGAGTGGGGTTGAAATGTTGAACCACGGGGCTTTGGGGTTGATTGGTGCGGGTGTCCCGGAGATGTGACTTGACCCTCCAGTCTCCATAATGTTGTAGAGATCGCATCGGGAGCCATGGATACAAAAAATGGTGGACGTACAGGTGGAAGTCTTCTTACCACCACGGCCCGCGTTCGATTCCAGGGCAGCGAAGCAATTTTCAGTAAAGCAAAAGACGGTGCAACCGTGTGTCCCTGGTGGTCTAGTGGTTAGGATTCGGCGCTCTCGCTGCTGCGATCTGGGTTTGATTCCCGGCCAGGGAAGCAGTTTTCAGCGTGGCTATTGGCTAACCATTCTTCCTAAATTCTCTGTACAGTTATTTATTGATCTTCAGAGTTCCTGGGTGCTGCAGTGTGTTGTGGCTCGTTGGAATAGTGTCCTGATGCAGATTTGTTTGTATGTATAGGGATGATTGCTTCTGTAGTTAAGTTCTTGGTTCGCGTGCGTTGTTTTCCTGTAGAGGCTGTTTTGAATTGACCATTGACTGTTCGCACTACTGTGACATCTAGAAATGGCACTTTGTTCTTGTTCTCCTCTTTTGTGAATTTTATGCCAGTAAGGATACTGTTGATGATGTTGTCGGTTTCCTCTAATTTGTTTCATTTTGTGCTGAAAAAAGTGTCGTCACTGTGGCGGACCCAACGTTTGGGTTGGATCGTTGGAAGGGCTGTGTGTTCGAGTCTCTGCATTATTGCTTCTGCGAGGAATCCTGATACTGGTGGTTTCATGGGTGTTCCGTTGATCTGTTTGTTAGTCTTGTTACTGAATATGAAGTGGGTGGTAAGGCACAGCTCCGCAGCTCCAGTGTTATCTTTGCTGATGAAGTTGGTGCTGTTTGGTGTTTGTGTCTTTGGTTCTTCCAGTAGTGTCTTCAGTTTTCTTTGGCGACGTTGATGTTACTGGATGTGAACAGGGCTGTATATCAAAGGACAACATTATTCTATCCTCTTCTACCTTGGTGTCTTTGGTACTCAAGAATTCTTGGATGGAGTAACTGGAGTGGCGTGAATCTTCGACTTGGTGTTTTAGTCTTCAGTGGAGGCCTTTGACTAGTCTGTATATTGGTGTTCCAAGTAGTGAGACTATGGCCTGAGGGGGGCTCCTGGTTTGAAGAGGAGGAGAACAACAACAAAGTGCCATTCCGAGATGCCACAATAGAGCGAACAGTCAATGGGGAACTTCAAACTGGCATCTACAGAAAAACAACACACACAAACCAAGTACTTAACCGCAGAAGCAATCATCCCAACACCCACAAACGAAGCTGCATCAGGACATTACTTCAACGAGCCACTACACACTGCAGCACAGAGAAACTACGAAGAGCGCAAGAGAAATACGTATATAATGTATTTAAGGAGAACGGGTACCCAATAAACCCAGTCCGCCGATTTCTCATTGATGCTTCCAAGCTGACTCTCAAAAATTCGGTTTGTCCTTCCATTCTTTCGATGTTATTTTGTGGGTTTTGAAAACTTTCCCAATCCTCTGACTGAGTGTTGTAGTTGGGAAGTTATTTTGTGGCTGTACAGGACATTGGAATATTGCGGAATACTTTTGGAATATTGTGTGCAATTCTGGTCTCCCTCCTATCAGAAGGATATTGTGAAATTTGAAAGGGTTCTGAAGCACCAATGGATCCACAGAAGATAGAGGCCCTTCTGCTGACCTGAGTGCGGGAAGGCCTTTAATGATTCCTCTGCCCTGCCGACGGACCAGTTGGTCCACACCTGGAACGGCTGTTCTCCTGCCCTGAGTGCGAGATGGCTTTCAGCAGTTCTTCCCACCTGCTGAGACACCAGTGGGTCCACACCGAGGAGAGGCCTTTCTTCTGTCCCGAGTGCAGGAAGGGATTTGCTCTTTCCTCTGACCTGCTGGCCCACTGGTGGGTCCACATGGGGGAGAGGTCGTTCAGTTGCCCTCAGTGAAGGAATGCCTTCAGCAATTCCTCAGCCCTGCTAAGCCACCAATCAGTCAACACTGGGGAGAAGCTATTTTCCTGCCCCGAGTGCGGGAAGGGTTTTACCTGCTCCTTCGCCTTGCTGAAGCACCAGTGTGTCCACAGAGGGGAGAGGCCCTTCAGCTGGCCCGAGTGTGGGAATTGGTTCATGTTTTCCTGCAACTTGCGGAAGCACCAGCGGGGGCACCAACGCTCCCAGCAATCAGATCCCACCGGTGTTCTGCCTTGGGTCACCCAATGGACAGAACCTCCTGCCAGTTCTGACAGTGGGTGCAGTGGGAGAGTAGGTGAGGTGTTTTTGTTTTCTGCTGGACTGCAATTGCCTCTCCCACCCCCCCACAACCACAACCACACCGTGGGTCATGGGCGTCACGGTGACTCAGTGCTTAGCACTGTTGCCTCATGGCACCAGTAACCCAGGATCAATTCCACCTTGGGGGTCTGTGTTCAATTTGTGGAGGGTAGTAAAATGGATCTGACTGGGTTACTCTTCGGAGGATCAGTGCAGATGTGTTGGGCTGAAGGACCTGTTTCCACACTGTAGGAGTTCTACGATCCTATGAGCTTTGCTTTCAGAGGACACTGCTGCTCATTGGGCCCGGGACTGCACATTGGCAATGAAATGATCCAGAGAGACCGAAGACCGCAAGATCATCGGAGCAGAAGTTAGGCCATTCGGCCCATCGAGTCTACTCTGCCATTCGTTAGAGTAAAAAAAAATGCAGATGCGATTAGCTTCAGTGTGGAAACTGGCCATTTGTCCCAACAAGTCCACACTGACCCTCCGAAGAGTAATGCACCCAGACCCATTTCCCTCTGACTAATGTACCTAACTCTATGGGCAATTAAGCATGGTCAATCCACAGGACCTGCACATCTTTGGTTCATGGTAGAAAAGAGGATCACCCAGAGAAAACCCATGCAGACACTGGGAGAATATGCAAACTCCTCACAGACAGCCACCCAAGGCTGGAATTAAACCTGGGTCCCCTGCGCTGTGAGGTTGCACAATGAGCCACTAGATTAATTTAGGATTGCAGGTCAGCATGGACAAATTGGATCGAAGGGTCTGTTTACATGCTGTACGTGTCTCTGACTACTGGTCCTGATGTAAGTTTAAAATAGAGTCCAAGTAACTTTGAATAGTTCAATCTTGTTGAGCTCACCTCCTCAAATGTTTCAAATGAATCCCTCCGAGCGATACTGTTTAAACATGCTGAGTTGGACAAAGTATCCCATCAAGTTCAACACAAACCCAGAGTTAAAGAAGTCAGAAGTCACACGATATCATGGGGACCAAAACTGTTCACAATATTCCAGGTGCAGCCTCATCAACGTCCTGTATAACTACACTATAACTTCCCAACATCTATACTCAATTCCCTTACTGATGAAGGTTAGTGTGCCTAAACCCTTCTTCACTGCCTTGTGCAGCGATGTTATCAGAGATATAGGATCTACTTTACACTGATCCACAATCCAGCTTCTGGGAACACAGAAGTAGAGTAGTGCTGCGTGCGTGTGCTGGGCACATAACCCAGAGGTCGATGGGTCAAAACCATGTGATGCTATTGCTCAATGTCTCCATAAGCTGCTTTCCTTGGCAAAGGTGCTCTGTTCTGTATCTTGCCTTTGCATATGCTTCCCAAAGCTTCTTCAGTGGAGGAGTGGCAGTGGAAGCTGGAGCCCAAGAGCTCAACAATCCCCTGGAGCTGGAGGAAGGTCCGAGCTCAAAGAAGCCGGGGGCCCAGCTGGAGGCTGAATTTGCTCAAGGTTTGTATCTATTAACTTATTTAAATGATATCTACTGTATGGGGATATGGTTTACGTTTAAACCGGAGGATCATGTCAGAGTGTTTGTTTATATTTAGCAGTTGTAGTTCGTAAAATACACTCCCTGAAGGAGCACCTTCTATGATGCTGCATTTCTTGCCTTCTGCCCTTCCCCCAGTTGTTATCTCCCATCTTGATTTTATATTTCTTTGGTCAAATTTAATTTCATATTAATCAGACTTTGTATTCACTGTGTGCTAGTAAATTATTTGTTCGAATATTGTAAGTCAAAATGAATGGTGTAATTTCTTTTCTGATGTCAGAAGATGACATTGAATGTGCAGGTGTGAATACCAGTAAGTTGTGAAAATAAATCAATAACTTGTGATTTTATAGTAAAAAGAGCAGTTCACCGCAATCAATGGCATTGTCTCATTTGAAGGTAATGAGTTGAGCCTGACCAACAAACCGTTTCATGCAGTCACCCAATTTAATTAAAATTTTCTTCAACTTAATTGAAGATAATAACTCTGGCATGCTAAAATTTATACAATTTGTTTATAAGACTTATTTTTTGTCCATTGTTCTGCCACATTGGGGAGACTGGATGCCAACTTGCAGAACATTTCAGGGAGCAGCTCTCGGACTCCAAAACTAAACGACCCCACCGCCCCACGGCTGAATACTTTAACTCCCCCTTCCAGTCCGTCAACGGCATGCAAGTCCTGGGCCGCATCCCCTCCAAGATATAGCTAAATGACGCTTGTAGGAAGAACACTTCATCTTCCGCCATGGGACCCATCAACTACATGGGATCAATGTTGATTTCATCACCTTCCATATTTCCCCACACCCTCACTCCCACACCACGCGCCTTGTCCCAGATCCAACCATCCAACTTGGCATTGGCCCCTTGATCTGTCCTACCTTTTTATCTTGCTTCCCACCTATTCGCTCCACCCTCCTGTCTTACCTCTCCTGATCTCTCCCCACCTCCATCGAACTATTCCATTAATAGCTACCTCCCCTTCATCCCCATCTCCTTCCCAATTATCTCTCAGCCCCCTTGGACCAACCTTCATTCCTGATGAAGAACTGATGCTCTAAACCAAGACTGTGGTGAAGGAACATCCTTAATAAGAAAGAGCTCCCAATTCAGATGTATTCCCCGTTTGTTTCCCCGTTCGTCTAGAAATAAGAAATGTCCTTTTCTTCCACTAGAAAGTGGTCTTACACTATGCGGTGTCTGAAGTGTTATACCACTCCACTTCTTTGCCCACCTTTTAAGAATCCTTTCAACCTGATTTTCGGATAATGGTGGCAGTGACCAAAAGCAATCATTTCACTCCTCTTCAATGCCCCATTTCTCCTCCTATGCACCACTTTGACATGTTGTCTGAGTGTGCTTGGTTTTCAAAATGTAATTTGGCCATTGAAGTGAACAGGGTTAATCTTTATCGATCACTAGCTTTGTTTGCACTAACTGTAATTATCCACCAATTTGCTGTTTTTTGTTCCACCAAAGCGGAAAACAATGATCTGTATTTATGTTGTACTCAGGTGTGAAAAATCAACCCAAGAATCGTCATATTATTATAGTTGACTGAAGCTATAACATGAGGCATTCTGTGGCAGTTTGAGACTAAAAACGTGGCTGGAAAGAATGTAGATTGATGAGGAAAGTCAAAAAGCAGAATCTCTGGCCACAATCTATCAGTCTGGCTTGATTATGTGGTGGCTCTTCAAAAGCACCTTCCAACCACCACCTCAACCAAAAACAGCAGGTAAGTGTGAACACAGCATTCCAACTGTGAAATATATCGCATTGCTTCTTTGTTATTGATCAAAATCCTGGAATTCGCTCCTGAACATTATTGCAGACCAAATCATAATTGTGAAGCAATTTAAGAGGCAGTTCAGCACCACCTTTTCAAGGACAGTTTGGGAAGGATTGTTGGCAGAGCCAATGATATTCACATCTCATGAAATAATAAGCAAAGAGGCATGGACAGAGGATTGGCTAACCAATGATACAATTGGGAAAAGGGGCATGTTCAGGATAGCAAATTGTAACTAGTAGTCTGCCACAGGGATCAGTGCTGGGGCCAAAGTTATTTACAAAATGGATATGAATTGCTTGGATAAGTAAAGTGAATGCACTATTGCCAAGATTGCAGAAAAGATGGTTGATGGGAAGGCAGGTGGTGAGAATGACATGAAATATCTGCAGAGGGATATAGACAGATTAAGCAAATGGGCAAACCCTTGGCAGATGGAATAGAATGTGGGGGAATGAGGTTATGCACTTTGACAGGAGGAAAAGTGTTGAATGTTAAATGGAGAAAGCTGTTGAATAGAGGGATTTGGAAGCTCATATCCATGCATCTCTTCAGCCAAGTTCAGTGAATAATAGGGAAGGCAAATGGGAGGTTGGCCTTTAAATAGAGTGTAAACGTAGGGAGGTTATAGTGAACCTATGTCAGGCACCAGTCAAGCCACAACGGAGCACTGGGAGGGTCATTTACCTAAGGAAAGATATACTGGCTTTGGAGGCAGTCCAGAGAAGGTTGACCAGAATGAAAAGAATATCATATGAAGAGAAGTGAATAGGTTGGGCCTGTACATATTCGAAGTTAGAAGATTTAGAGGTCACCTTATTTTCACATAAAAGATTCTGAGGATACTTGACGGGGTTAATGTGGAAAAGTTTACCTTTGTGGGTGAGTCTCGCACCAGAGGGAATAACCTGAAAATGAGGGATTGCATGTTGAAGACAGATAGGAATTGTTACTGAGGGCAGTAAATCTGTGGAACATGTTACTACAGAGTGTTGTTGAGCTTGGGTCATTAAGTACATTCAAGGCTGTCAGATTTTTTTTAACCAGTGAGGGAATTGAGGATTATGGGGAAATGGCAGGGAATTGGAGTTGATGCTTACCAGAGCAAACGTGATGTGAATAAATGGCAGAATTGATTCAATGGGTGAATTGAATAGTAAGTAATAAAGGGGAAAAGAGTACAACTGGCAACTACAGGCCAATCAGTGTTGGAAAATTAGAGATTGTACGGAGTTGATGGTATTTTGGCATTGTTACTGGATTTAACATCTGGAGTTTCAAATTGATGCCGCTATGTCCCCGATGCACTTTGAAATAAATTAATATATCTGGAATATAAAGCTTATCGCTGCTTTAGTGATCTTAGCAATTGATATAAGGACCTATCTTGTTAAGGAAGGTAATCTTTAGTCCTTACCCAGTGAGGCGATTGTGTCACTCTTGATCCACAGTAATGTGGTTAACTCGTAACTGCCCTCTGAAATGGAACTTGGTTTTTCTGGGAGATAAAGTGCCACATCCCATGAATGAATAAAGGAAAATATTCAGCAGAAAATTGTCACTGAAGTGAAGATTGTGATCTAATGGTAATGGTTAAGTAACCCAGAGATCTAGGTCTTCTGAGAACAAAAATTCAAATTCCATCATGATCCCAGTAAGGATAAAACATCTTTGAAAGCTGTTCTGAAAGTCCAGTCTTCACAATGACACCTTCTGACACTCACTGCTTTCCTTCAGTCCAAATTGTCTGTGCTGACCAGATATCCTAAATTAACACAGTCCTATTTGCCAGCACTTCGCCAATATCCCTCTAAATTCTCCTTACTACCAGACGTCTTTTAAAATGCTGTAATTACACCAGCCTCCACCATTATCTGGCAGCTCATTCCATACACTCAGCACCCTCTGCGTGAGAAAGTTGCCCATAAGGTTCCTTTTAAATCTTTCCCCTCTCACCTCAAACCTATACCCTCTAGTTTTGGACTCCCCTACTCTGGGGAAAGGATTTTGGCTATTCACCCTATCCATGCTCCTTATGAACTTCTAGAAAGTCACTCCTCAGCCTCCAATGTTCCAGGGAAAACAGCCCCAGCCTATTCAGCCTCTCCATAATCGCTCAAACCCTCCAACTCTGGCAATAGCCTTGTAAATCTTTTCCAAACCCTTTCAGAGGTTCATAACACTTTTCCTGTAGCAGCGAAACCAGAACTGAGCGCAATATTCCAAAAGTGGCCTAATCAATGTCGTTTACAGCCGCAACATGACCTCCCAATTTCTGTACTGAAATGCACTGACCTATAAAGGCAAGCATACCAAACACCTTCTTCGCTATCCTGTCTACCTGCAACTCCACTTTGAGGAAACTGTGAACTTGCACTCCAAGGTATCTTTATTGAACAATTCCCGTAAACTGTAGATCCTGCCTTGATTTGCCTTTCCAAAACCCAAATTTCAAAATGGGGTTGAGAAATTTATCAGCCGTAATTGAATAGTGGAACAGACCTGATGGGCTGAATTGCCTACTTTCTGCACCAATGTCGTATGTTCTCTTGCTGTCCTACACACAGAGTGTGAGAGTTGGGAGTGGAATAGGTCATTTGGTCTTTCCAGCTGGCACCAGCACTGAGCAGTTCATAGCTGGATATGAATATGCCCGAATCTATGTAGATAAGCTGGAACTTTTTATCACTGGGGCATCAGAGGTTGAGAGGTGACCTTGGAGAGGATTATAAAATCATGAGGGGTATAGATGAGGTGAACGGCACGTATAATTTCCCTAGGGTGGGCGTTTCAAGAATAGGGAGCAAAGTTTGAAGATGAGAGGGGAAATATTTTTTAAAAACATGACGGGCATCATTTTATTTTAAGACAAACAGTGGTTCGTGTGTGGAATCATGCCCAGAGGAGCTGATGGATGTAGTTACAATTACAATGTTTAAAAGACATTTGGATAAGCACATGAATAGGAAAAGTTCGGAAGGATATGGGCCAATCACTGGCAGGTGAGACTAAATTAGTTTCAGAACACAGTCAGCATGGACGACTTGCACTGAATGGTCTGTTTCTGTGCTGTATGACTCTGTAACTGTTCTATACTGGTCTTACAACCGTTTTCTTGCCTTCCCCCATAACCATCCACTTCTTTGTTCTTCAAAGTCAAATGATCTCAGCCTTGAGTACATTCAACGACCGACCGAACTGCAAGAAGACATCCCCACTTCTGCACTCAATTCCTCTGGCTATTATACCACTTGCTTTGCTCATGCTTGCTGCGCCCGTTTGACAACTGGCATTGACTTGTTTCGAAGGACGCTGAGGCCCCTTTATCCATCCACACATCATTCCTGATGAAGAGCTCGTGCCCAAAACGCCGACTCTCCTTCTCCTCAGTTGCTGCCTGACCTACTGTGCTTTTTAGCGCCATTCGTTTCAACTCTGATCTCTAGCATCTACAGTCCCCATTGCACCACATCTCAACATATCACATTTAAATAATGCACCTCATATCTGTTTTTTTTTTACATATCAAAGGCTGTAACTTCACATTGCGGCACTGCATTTGCCATGTGTTTGCAAATTGAGAAACAGACCTGGATCAACTTTTCCACAGTCCGCCCCCTCCCTCGATTCACTCATTCCTTTCAGTTGCTTCAAGTCAACGATAGAACCCCAGAATGAAAAAAACAATGGAAAAAGTGGTGAGAAAATGACAATTGTACTCACAAATGTTAGACAGAGGAAGGAAGTTACAGTCTGTGGTGAGGATTAATATTATTAAGAGAGAAAGGAACAGCAGCAGCTTCAGAGCTCACGGTCCAACTTCCACATTTCGACAATGACTAATTGGCTGGGCGACCAAACTCCGGTCCTCCAAGATTCTGCATCGGTCCATGGAAAGGAGCTTACGCGCCATTTATGCAGTCAATGCTTTGCTGACACCAGCGGACATGCGCAGTGCTTGCTGACACTGCGGAGCATGCTCAGTATGCTCTGTCGCGATGCTGCTGTTAATGACAAATTTTAAAGTTAAAAATCACACAATACCTGGTTCTAGTCCAACAAACTTTTTTGAAAGCGCTAGCTGTCGGAGTGCTGCTCCTGTGTCAGGCAGTTGTGGAGTATAAGATCACAAGACAGAATTTATGACCTTGGGGAGAAAGCTAGAGCTTCTGAACAAGTCTTTTGGAGTACAACCTGGTATTGTGTGATTATTAACTTTATACACTCCAGCCCAACACTGACACCTCTAAATCATGACAAATTTTTAAGTGTCCAAATGCGAAAACGAGAGAAAATTGCCGAAGCCATTTTTTTTGCTGAAATGTCTTTTCCCTGTGCCTGTGCATTTTATTCTTTTTGGATTTTGTCTGGCTGCTCAACGTTTCTGTCTTTACCCCAGGGTAGAGGTATTCCAAAGCTAGAGGTAATAGGTTTAGGGTGAGGGGAGTGGGAAGATTTGAAAAGATTTAAAATACTAGGAATAGAATATTCACCGCGTCCAGGGCGAAAGTAATGACTGCAGATGCTGGAGATTAGAGCGCGGTGCTGGTAAAGCACAGCAGGTCCGGAAGCATCCGAGGAGCAGGAGAATCGACGTTTCCGGCATAAGCCCTTCACCTTGTCCTCTCCAATGTGGGTTGTGTAACCGCTTAATCATTTCTAGTGGCTGAGCAGAGGCTTATAGGCAAGTTTGGAACACATGAGGATGGCCTCAGCCGAGACCTTGATTTCATGTCACACGACAGGAGACCCAGCTACACGATACACACACACTCTCTCTCACACACACACTCTTACACACTGGCACGCTCGCGCAGACCCTCCCTAACAGACACGCTCTCTCTTAGACATACACAAATACACCCCACACACTCACGGCCACGCATACACCCTCTTACATGTTATATTCCATCACACACACACTTTACCCAGCACACACACGCGCGCACACACGCTCTCTCTTATGCATGCACTTACACACAGCAGTCTTTGGGGTGAATTTGCATTTGCAGGATTATATATTTGGAAATAGAACCCGTCTGACTCAAGATTGGGTTACAGACATACTAAAACCTCACAGCTTTCATGTGTTGTCTGACCTGAGGTGTCACCTCCTTTTATAAAACATTATGTTACCTGGAGAATGTGACTTAAAAGAAGTTCTGGAATTTACATATTAATGAACCGAAATCTGTAACCGATTTTAAAAGGTGAAAGACTTAACAGCAATCTAGATTTCTTCAATATATCATTTATGTTGCATGGCATTATAATTTTTGCTATATATTCTGTGTCTTATGATCCTATTCCGCAGCTACCTGATGAAGGAGCAACGTTCCGAAACCCAGTGCTTCCAAATAGACCTGTTGAACTATACCCTGGTGTTTGTGTGATTTTTAAACTTTGTTTCCAGTGAATACAGCCCACACCTCCCACTGTTGCCAGTAAACGTTGCAATGCCAATGAAACAATGAACCTGCAGTACTGAAAATTTGACAATTTCTAACAATATTAGCTACTCATTCACTGCTCCTTCTGAGATATGACATTGGAAACTTAGTGCTGGAAGCTGAAAGCAATGAGCAACTTTAAAACAAAAACCTGTTGGATCTCACGGCTTTCAACAAGCATTTAAGCCTAGCAGTCAGCTCAGGTAATTTCTACATCTCCCCAATTTTGTTACAGCTTCAAATCTCCCAGCAAAAAGGTGCACAAAAAGTAGTTGTAAAAAAAAAGATCTAGCTCAAAGTGCACACACTCCCCCAACTCCCCCCACCCCCATTCTCTTTATTATTGGTCAGCTGAGATGTTGCTTTGGAACTGGATCCCTGGTACAGCCAGGTAAAGCATGCAGCTGGGACGACTGAGTGAACCCTTTCCCACAACAGCAGGCTCCTTTCCTAAAAAGGACATGAGTGAATCAGATGGGGTGTTTCCCCTGAAACTGGTTTCATCCTTAGAATCTGAAGTCCAGATTATTCACTGAATTCCAATTCTGCCATCTGCCGCGGCAGGATTCGAACCTGGGAGCCCCCAGTGGCATTCAGCCATGACTCGTTCAATTCCCCCTGCGATGGCACGTGAACTCACTGGTGCCTCCGCAGGTGGGAGGAGCAGGTGAAGCCCTTCCGGCACATACAGCAGGTGAATGGCCTCTCTCCAGTGTGGACCCGCTGGTGGGTCAGCAATGCAACTGACTGAGTGAACCCTCTCCTGCACATGGGGCACGTAAATAGCTTCTCTCACTTGTGGACCCACTCGTGCGTCTGCAGATGGCAGATCCGACTGAACCCCTTCCTGCACACTGAGCAGGTGAATGGCCTCTCCCCGGTGTGAATGCATCTGTGGGTTTCCAGCACGGATGGGGAAGGGAATCCCTTCACACTGTCCCCACATTTCCACGGTTTCCCCTTTGGGGGAGCTTTCCTTGTGTTGCTTTGGATTTGAAATTACAAACAGAACGGGAACATAGTCTTTCCCACCGTGAGGGGTGAGATTTTGATTCCTCCAAGCTGAGTAAATGGTTTGAAGCACTTTTCACAGTCAGCGCACTGAATCTCCCTTATTTGGTGTCTCAGTATTCTTCCTGCCGCACCAGTGTCCAAAATCTTTCAAGCAAACAAAAACAATCATGTCTTCTTGATTTGAATGGCAGCTGATATTCAAGTCCCAATGAATCAAGTGGCTCTGTCAGAAGTTGATGGATCATTTGCTTTCAGATTTCTTTCTGCACATCTTCCTGCAAAATAAATCACAAAATAAGTGATCATGGTCAGTACAGTTAAATGAACCTAACAAAGGTGGCAATTTCGGTAGATTTCCAGATGCCTGCTGATCACACATTATCCAGCACACAGAGACCTGAAAACACTTATGCAACCAGATAGCCTTAAGTGTGTTTGGAGGAAAACTTCATTTCAGTGACAATAGCATGGAATAAAGTGCCTAAAAAGGTGCTGGAAATGGAGCTGAATCAAGGATATGAAAATGGAATGTAAGACTTCTTGAGAAAAGAAAGCCAGTTAGTTACTGAATGATTTCCTGCTGTCGGAGTAAATAAAAAAATGATGACAAAAAAGGACGTGACCCCATTACTACATTAGAAGGTGAATAATAATTGCAAAGAAAATTTTACAACAGCCAACAATATCAGATACACACCAAATGAAGCATCATACGTCTACATTTTATATCAATGCCCTCATCCCTTAAATGCTGCTCAGTTCCATAAGAAATTACCCTTTTAACTGTGAACATGAGGAAAGAAGCAATCCTTTTCTCGGGTGCAAACTGTAAACCTGCCAAACTGAAGGAATACACAAGGAAAACGCTCTTACGAGAAAAAAAGAGTAGCTGAGCACCTTTGGAGACTCTGCTCCCTCCCTGGATTCACTCCAGTTGCTACAAGTGAACAGTGTTTCATCCACCCCATCTCCCCCTCCCTCCCCCTGTCCTACTCTCTGAGGATGGGGAATGGAAAGGGGGGGACATTGCTTTGCTCCAAGATGTTGCCCAGAGAGAGGGAGTTTCACTCTGAAACTGACAGGGCTGATCCCCGTTGTGACGTCAACAATGGAGGGCGTGCCGGACAGCTGCCCTGCAGTTGAGGCACGTGTGGAGGGTAGTAAACTTTGCAAACTCCTACTCTCCTCGAAGTCAAGCAGTTTGAGTTCAAGTAATGCAATGGCTTTAGTTTTAGGCTAGCAAACCTCCTCTGTGCCATGGGAACCCTCCTCCCATGGGGAATGCAGGGTTACAGATTCATCGTAACAGGAGGAGTCGGCCATTTAGGCCAAATCCTCCAACCCTGGCAACATCCTTGTAAATCATTTTGGAACCATTTCCAGTTTCACAACATCTTTCCGATAGGAAGCAGACCAAAATTACATGCAATATTCCAAAAGTGGCCTGACCAATGTTCTGTACACTGTCAACATGAGCTCTCAATTCTTTTATTCGATACTCTGAACAATAAAGCAAAGCATAACAAACGCCTACTTCACTATCATTTCTGCATGTGACTCTACTTTTAAGGAGCTATCAACCTGCACTCCAAGGTCTCTTTGTTCAGCAACACTCCCGAGGACCTTACCAATAAGTGGAAAAGACCTGTATTGATTTGCTTTTCCAAAATGCAGCACCCCACATTTATCTACATTAACCTCAATCTGCCACTCAGCTCATTGGCCCATCTGATCAAAATCCCGTTGTAATCTGAGGTAATCTTCTTTGCATCCACTACACCTCCAATTTTGGTGTCATCTACAAACTTGGTAACGAAACCTCCAATGTTTAGATCCAAATCATTTGTATAAATGACAAAAAGTAGTGGACCCAGCACCGATCCGTATTACGCACCACTGGTCACGGCCTCCAGTCTGATAAGCAACCCTCCATCACCACCCTCTGTCTTCTGCCTTCGAGCCAGTTCTGTATCCAAATGGCTAGTTCTCCATATATTCCATGAGATAAAACCTTGCTCACCTGTCTCCCATGAGGAACCTGCCTTCCTGAAGTTAATATAGATCACGTCCACCGCTCTGCCTTCATCAATCCACTTTCTTCCTGAGAGTCATAGAGATGTAGAGCATGTAAACAGACCCTTCTGTCCAACCCGTCCATGCCGTACTGATGTCCCAATCTAATCTAATCCCACCTGCCAGCACCCAGCCCATATTCCTCCAAATCCTTCCTATTCATATACCCATCCAAATGCTTCTTAAATGTTGCAATTGTACCAGCCTCCACCACTTCTTCTAGCAGCTCATTCCATACACGTATCATCCTCTGCGTGAAAAAGATGCTCCTTAGAGCCCTTTTATATCTTGCCTCTCTCACTCTAAATCTATGCCCTCTAGTCCTGGACTCCACCATCCCAGAGAAAAGCCTTTGTCTATTTGTCCGATCCATGCCCCTCATAATTATGTAAACCTCTATAAGGTCACCTCTCAGCCTCCGACGCTCCAGGGAAAACAGCCCCAGCCTGTTCAGCATCTCCCTGTAGCTCAGATCCTCCAACCCTGGCACATCCTTGTAAATCTTTTCTGAACCCTTTCAAGTTTCACATATTTCCGATAGGAAGGAGACCAGAATTGCACGCAATATTCCAACAGTGGCCTAACCAATGTCCTGTACAGCCGCAACATGACCGCCCAACTCCTGTACTCAATACTCTGACCAATAAACGAAAGCATACCAAACGCCTTCTTCACTATCCTATCAACCTGTGACTCCACTTTCAAGGAGCTATGAATCTGCACTCCAAGCTCTCTTTGTTCAGCAACACTCCTTAGGACCTTACCATTAAGTGTATAAGTTCTGCTAAGATTTGCTTTCCCAACATGCAGCACCTCGCATTTATCTGAATCAAACTCCTTCTTCAGAAAACTCAATCAAGTTTGTCAGACATGATTTCCCACGGACAAAACCATGCTGACAATCGCTAATCAATTCTTGCTTTTCCAAATGCATGTAATCCTATCTGCCAGGATTCTCTCCAACAACTTGTCTCCCACAGATGTTAGGCTTTCTGGTCTTGCGTTCCCTGGCTTTTCATTACCACGTTCTTAAATAGTGGCACCACATTAGCCACCCTCCAGTCCTCTGGCACCTCACCTGTTACTATCGATGATACAAATATCTCAGTAAGAGGCCGAGCAATGATTTCCCTGGCTTCCCACAGAGTTCTAGGGTACACCTGATCAGGTCCTGTGGATTTATCAATTTTTATGCATTTCAAGACCTCCTCCTCTGTAATGTGAACATTTTCCAACATGTCACAATCTATTTCCCCACAGTCTATATCTTCCATGCCCGTCTCCACGGTGAACACAAATGCAAAATAATCATTCAGCATCTCCTCCATCTACTGCAGTTCCACACATAAGCCGCCTTGCTGATCTTTAAGGGACAATATTCTCTCCCTTATTACCTTTTTGTCCTTAATGTTTTTTTAAAAAAACACTGGATTCTCCTTAACTCTATTTGCCAAAGCTATCTCATGTCCCTTTTTTGCCCTCATGATTTCTCTCTTAATTATGCTCGTACTGCCTATATACTCTAAGGATTCACTCAATCTCTCTGTCTATACCTGACGTATGCTTCCTTGTTTTTCTTAACCAAAATCTCATTTTCTCTAGTCATCCAGCATTCCCTACACCTACTCGCCTTTCCTTTCACCCTAATTGGAATAAACTGTGTCTGGACTCTTGTTATCTCATGTCTGAAGGCTTCCCATTTTCCAGCAGTCCCTTAACCTGCGAACAACTGCTGCCAATCAGCTTTTGAAAGATTTTGCTTAATACCTGAATCTTCCTCCAATTTAGAACTTCAACTTTTAGGTCTGATATATTATTTTCAATCACTATTTTAATGTTAATAGAATTGGGGTTGTTGGCCCTTAGGTTTTGCACCCTCTCCAGTATGTACATCCTCATTGTGAATTAGAAAATTTCCTTGTACACACTTAACAAATTCCTCTATTTGGCAGATAGGTAAATGGGCAGGTGTTATGCCTTGGGTCCACTCTTCCTTCATTCCCATCAACCCAACCCCCAATCCCACCCCAATAGTCCAATGGCATTTACCCCTGCAACTGGCGAATGTGTGACACCAGTCCATTTACCTATTCCCTCCTCGCTATACAAGGGGCCAAACTTACCTTCCAGGTGAAGCGGCACTTTACCTGCACTACCCACAACCCAGTGTACTGCATTTGCTGCTCACAATATGGGCTCATTGACATTGGGGAAAACGAAGCATAAAGTGGGTGACTACTTCGCAGAACATCTACGTTCTGGCCGCAAAAAAGACCCTGACCTTCCAATTCCACACCCCACCCTGTCCCTGGCCAACATCTCTGTCTCAGGTTTGCTGTATTGTCCCAGCGATGCTCAGCACTAGTAGAACGAAGAGCACCAAATATGACACTTGGGGACCTTACATCCCTCCGGTCCCAATATCGAATTCAATAATTCTAGGGCCTGAACTCCATAGTATCCTCGTCCCTACCACACACACCAAGCCTTGTTATTGCATAGTCTGTCATTCCACACTACTTAGCCACGAACAGTCTCCATTAACAGTTATTCACCCTCCCACGCAGATCGTTATCAACTCCTTTTTCTGTCCAACAGTTCTTCCCTCGCTTTGGGCTCTGTCCTGATCTCCGCCTTCCTCCCACAATATCTCCTGCATATAAACCGACATTTTCCCAATCACCATCAGTTCTGTGGAAGGGTCACCGGCAACTCCTGTTTTTTTGTTTCTGATATACAGCATCCACAGTTCTTTCAGCTTTTTCTTGAGAGAGAGTTGGAAATTTTTTGAGAGACAGAAAGAGAGGGGTGAGAGACAGACCAGATATGAACTGTTGATCTCCATTCTTACTCATAACGGAAAATCATTGTAGTGCTATCACTTCCCTTCAGCATGAATGGAGGTCACGGCGCATCCGTGAGCTGGTTGCGCAGCAGTAACACGTCTGACACCAGATCAGAAGGTTCCTTGTTCAAATCACGGCAGGCTCACTTAAATCAACTTCTTACATTCCAAATCAAGAAAGGAACACTTTCACTCCGTGCATCTCTTCAGCCAAATCTTCTTTGCGGAAACTTTCGATCACACGTGAAGCTTTGCTGTCAGTTTGATTTGTGAACACTGTGTCAGGGAGGTGGTGTGCCCATTGTTTGGGTAAATGCTCAGCTCCCCGCAATGTGAGAAGTAAAACACAAACTGTTCATCACGGGATTTAAACACACAGCCGCTTCGCTCAGTTGGTGACCGCGCGGTGTGAATAACATTATACCGATATTTTTACAATAAAATCTAGAAATTGCCAACTTTGTGTTTCCATCTATCAGGAGGTCCCAGCTCCTTCTGTCATAGCAGAGTGACAGCGAGTTCAGATAGAAATGTTTCCCACCAACAGCAAAACCTTTCCTCTCACTGGACACAGTTAAAATTATCTTTATTCAACAGAAGGAGCGGAAACTACAGTCTGACGGCCCCTCTCCATATTAACGGTGAGCCTGAATTTTATAAACGGTGTCAGTAAAATCCGGTGGCGGACACTGATTTGGTTCAATCTGTTTTTTTCCCAAGCGTAATTCACCGAGAGGATGCTGCTGTGTGAAACAGCGTGGGGAATTAATGCAGGGGCTCCTGCGCATGGGACACACCGCAACTGATGTGTTTCACCTTCACCAGTTTATTCCTATCTCGGAGAAGAGAGCTTTGATGATTCGGATCATAGCAGGCCGACAGAAAACAGGAGAAGAGCACGCAGACCTTCACAAGCTTGTCTCCACAGCTGGGTCATCGTGGCCCGTGTATCAGTATGGGATAGTAATCTGCATCTACTGACAGGAAGCACAGCAAATTGGAGTGCTGGTGGGACTATCACACAGGAGAAAACGGCTTCGACCTATCAACTGGAGTGGCTTCCAATGCGCAACTCCGCTCACCTCAACTGAATAACTGTAAACAAATTACTCAGTGATTCAAAGGAATACTCGGTTTTGAATCTGCATTGTGGAATGGACCTTCGAGAATGACGTCAACACACCTTCATTGCTGTGATGGAGTATCCTGTTGGGCAGAATATATCTGTTGTCAAATTTCCTACGTTCTGTTGGTCCAATTCTGATTTCACTGAGAATCATGAAATGTGGGACAGCGCAGACTGAGGCTACGCAGCCCACCTTTGCTCTGCTGGTTTAAAACAATATGTAATTAAGTGTCTCATTCTGTCGCCTTCTCCCTGTAAATCTGCATATTGTTGCATTGAACATGCCCACCGAATTCCCTTTTGTGTCCATTGAATCTGCCTCTTCGTAACTGTCAGACAAAGACTTACTGACCCCACTCCCTGTGTGAAAACGGTCTTCCTAATGTCACTTTTACTTATTTTCCTGATGAGTTTAAATCTCTGCCAAATCATTCTCGATCCTTTCAGGCCTGGGAGCATTTTCACTGCATTATTTCCTCTGTCTAAAACCCTCATGACGTGGAAAACTTCAATCAGGCCAGCTTTCAGCCCTCTGTTCTCCAAAGAGAGCTGCCACAAACTTTCCAATCTCCCTTCATTGCTGACATTCCTCAGGACGGTAACATTCACGTTAACCTGTTCAGCGCTTCCTGAAGTATCATCCTCAGAATTGAGCGTAATACAGGTGGAGGATACATTCAGACTCGGATTGCGCGGGCGAAAAATCTGCAATACTTGTTTTCACTTTCAACAAATGTTTCCCTTCGCCATGTTCACTGCAATGGCAGCTCTGCGCCGTCCCTAATTCAGGCCGTCCGATCTTATTTGACGAAGCGGCTTTTTGAGAAAATTCGTCGGGCATTTTTGCTCAGGTCAATTTAAGGAATGATGGTTCGCCTGGGTTGGGAACACGGGAACTCTCACACGGCAAATATAAACTCAGAGAGTAATGTACACTGGAGACTCTGAGCCAGCTGAAACTTGCTCAGTGCGAAATACATTCCAGTTTTCTCCAAGAATTTCAAGCAGCAAAGAGTTTCCAGAGCATCTGCTTGTCATTCTGTCCCCGGGGCGCTGATGTTTGTCTCATCCCCAGGAAGTGATATGTCTCCGCTGGCGGATAATTAAACCAATTTGTTTCTACTCGTACGCTTTTCTGGAGGGAGGGTAGAGTCCATTCGCACTTCTGCTCTTTATCTCCCAATCCTTTAGGGTGAGAAGTGTCACTTACACTAATGCGTGGGAAGTGAGTAACTTTGATTGTGAATTTCCTCTAAACGTCTGTTATCGGAGAGATAGAAAGATGCTGTGCTGACGGGGCAGAGAGAAATGGACATCGAAGACTCTTCCCTGAAGTAAATTCATATGAGCACATTGTTGTGCAGCCTGCTGGTGTTCAGAATTTGTCTTCACGCAGCAATCTTACAGAAAGTCTATTGCAAAGTGGACATCGCTTTCATCGCTGCGACCACGCAGCATTTAACATCTGAGCCCCAAGTGCCTCAGATGAAAAGAATCCGAGTGAAACCTTCACTCACTGAGAGTCATCCCCACGGCCTTGAGCTGCGGAACTGCAGACAGTTCAACACGGAAGGGATGATTAAAAATGAACCATTGTTGCTCCCTCAGCCTCTCTGTCCCAGAGACAGGCAGTGGGATGGCATAAACACGTAGCATCATTCTCCCGCCGACAGAGGCGGTCCAGCCCATCGTGTCCACGACGACTCTCTGCCACTTTGCTCTCTCTGAAATGATTCACAATCGGTGATAACTGTCCGAATACTAAGGGGCTGTGTCTGAGTGGTGATACAGTTTCTGACATGCTGATCGTCTTGTCATCCACATCCGAGCCGGCGAGGCGAATTACGGCAGGCAAGGCACGAAAGCACAAGGTATGCGTCTCACCTCATTGGGATCTCAGAGAAGTGGTTTTGCGATTCAATTCATAGGAAACCGACGAAGAACAGGAGAAGACCACTCAGACCTCCAAAAGCAAGTTACTTGAACGGTGTGAGTTTCGCGAGAGTATCGGTATGATTCGGGGCATTCAGACAAACAGGAAGTCGTTGAAAGGCAAGATGCTGAACGGAGTACCATCACTCAGGAAAGTCGCTCCAGGAGACATTGAACAAAAGCAGAGAACGGTTTCGAACGAACGACCTCTGTGTTATGGGCACAGCACGCTCCCGCTGCGCCACTCTGCTCCTGCATCCAGCGCCATTTTCCACCGGTCCCTTCAGCCTTTCGTCTGGCGCGTGGCATGCACGTTCGAGACTGATGTCAAAGTTCTCCACTGCTGTCGTCTTATATGGTGTTGCGCAGACGTATGGAGGCTGTGCAAATATAAACTTTTTCTAACTTCCCACATTCTGTTGGTCGAACTGTGATTTCACTCTGAATAGATGCCATGCGGCCCACCTTCGCTCTGCTGGTTCGACACAGTAAGTAAATGTGGGTCTCTATTCGTATCATTCTCTTGCCTTCTCCATGTAGTTCTGCACATTGTTACTTTAAACATGGGCACCGGATTCCCGTTTGCGTCTAATGAATCTGCCTCTTTGTCAGTGTCAGTTAGGGATTGACTGACCCGAACCACTCCCTGTATGAAAGCGTTCTTCCTAATGTCACTTTTGGTTCTTTTCCCCATGACTTTAAAACTCTGCCGAATCGTTGCCGATGCTTTCAGGCGTGGGACATTTTGACTGCATTACTTTCTCTGTCTCGACTTCGCATGACTTGGAAAGCTTCAATCGGGCCAGATTTCAAACTTCTGTTCTCCCAGGAGAGCTGTCCCAAATTTCCAATCGACCCTCATCGCTGACATCCATCAAACACCGCACCATTCACGTCAACCTATTCAACGTTATCTCCAATCATTTCGCTTCGCTGCTTTCTGTCCCATTGGTACGCCAGGGAACCCAACCTCGTTTAACGAAGGTGCTATTCTGAGAAAATAAAACAGGCACTTTTGCACAAGTCATGAAACGCGGGCCCGTCGGGCATTTGAACCCGGAGGTCTCGCATGTCTGCGTCGATGCAAACCCAAAGGGAGAATCACACCCCTAGACCAACAAGCCAAACAGAATGCCTGCCTGCGCCCCTGCTCTTCCTCTTGAACCAGCTGAGTCTTGCTCAGAGTGAAGTATAGTTGACATTGAACAGGTTGGGGATGTTTGCTCTCGAACGTCAGAGTCTGAAGGGTGACATTATGGAGGTTTACAAAATTATGAGGGGTATGGATAGGATAAATAGGCAAAGTCGTTTCCCTGGGGTCGGGGAGTCAAGAATTAGAGGGCATAGATTTAGGGTGAGAGGGGAAAGATATAAAAGAGACCTAAGGGGCAAAATTTTCACGCAGAGGGTGGTGCGTGCATGGAATGAGCTGCCAGAGACAGTGGCGGAGGCTGGTACAATTGCAACATTTAAGAGGGGTTTGGATGGATATATGAATAGGAAGTGTTTGGAGGTGGGACTAGATTGGGGTGGGATATCTGGTCGGCATGGACGGCTTGGACCGAAGGGTCTGTTTCCATGCTGTACATCTCTATGACTCTATGAACAGCTGCTTCTCATTCTGTCTCTCTGCTGCCGTTTGCCCGTCCCGAGGAACCGGGTCCTCTCTACTGGCAGAAAATTAAACCGTTTTCTTTCTAAACTTTTCTCAGACACCGGAGTGACCAGTGACAAGCATTGCCCTCCTCAACATAGGGTACAGAGAACAGGAGAAGACCCCGCAGACCTCCACGAGTGTGTCATTTCAACTGTGCATACTGGGCCTGTGTATCAATGTGAAATATTTACATCGAAGTTTTTTGGGAAGCAGATGAGAAGGCGAGGTGCACAACAGTGCGCCGTTATACGGGAAAGCTGCTAAAGACGACATTGAGTGAATAGGAAAGAGCTGGCGGGAAAGAGAGCAATGTACACAAACTTGCTCAGTGTGAAATACATTCCACTTTGCTCCAAGAATTGCAAGCAGCAAAGAGTTTCCAGAACATCGGCTTGTCATTCTGTCCCCGGGATGCGGTTTCTGACATGCGGATCGTCTTGTCATTCACGTCAAACGGCGATTTGAATCCGGGATCTCTCGCACGTCTGTGTCGAAGGAGACCCAAAGCGAAAAATCATACTCCTCGACCAACGAGCCACACAGCAGCCACTTCTTCGGCCCCGCTCTACCTCTTGAACCAGCTAGGTCTTGCTCAGAGTGAAATATAGTTGACATTGAACAGGCGGGGATTGTTTTCTCTGGAGCCTTGGAGGCTGAGGGGTGACTTTATGGAGGTTTACAAAATTATGTGGGGTATTGATAGGATACGGGCTGAAAATGTGTTGTTAGAAAAGCGCAGCAGGTCAGGCAGCTTTTAAGGAGCATTTGAATTGACGATTCGGGCATGAGCTCTTCTTCAGGAATCATGCCGCATTGATAGGATAAACAGACAAGGTCTTTTCCCTGAATTGAGGGAGTCTAGAACTAGATGGCATACATTTACGGTGAGAGGGGAAAGAAATAAAAGGGACTTAAGGGACAACTTTTTAACACAGAGCATGGTGCGGGTATGGAATTAGCTGCTGGAGGAAGTCGTGGAGGCTAGTATAATTACATTTAAAAGGCATCTGGATGGGTCCATGTATTGGAAGAGTTTTGGAGAGATATGGGCCAAGTGCTAGCAAATGACACTAGACTGTTTAGGATAACTGGTCAACATGGATGAGTTTGACTGAAGGGTCTCTTTCCATGTTGTAATTCGTGTGACTCTGTGGAATTATCTGCCCAAGGGAGCAGATGAGTCAGCTTCATTAATTATATTCAAGACACAGTTGGATGGGATAGTCCATGGAGGGGAATTAAGGGTAGATGGAATAATGCAGGTAGGAGGAGCTGAGATGATGGATAGATCAGCCATCATCTGAATGAATAGTGGAGCAGTCTCGACAGGCCAAATAGCCGACTCCTGCTTCTATTACTATGATACGATAACTGCATTTCCCATTGCTAACCTGTCTAACCTGCACATCCCTGGACATGATGGGCAATTCCAAATCAAGGCAGGTGAGCAATGTAGTAATGTGGAAAGTGAATGTCAGAGAACAATAGAAAGGGACAAAGGGAATAAATGTACCACTAATCAAAGCTGGATTGAAAAGATCACAAAAATTGAAACTAAAGACTGTGTCTTAATGTGTGCTGCACTGTAAGAAAAGTGAACGAATTGACTGAAGAAAATAAGTGTGATCTGAGACTCCTTACAGAGACGTGGTTTTAGGATGACAAGGATTGGATCCTGAATATTGAGGGTACGTGACATTCAAATCAAATGGGAAGTTCGGTAAAGGTAGAGGGTTGGCAATGCAAATCAAAGCACAGAGAACATGGTAGTCTGGTGTCAGCTTGGATTTCAGGTCCTGATGTCTCTGTCGTCTGTTGGTCTCCCCGTTCCCACAGAGCTAGGTGTTGTCTGTTCTCAGTTCTGTTGGATTTCTATTGAAGCTTTGACACCCTCCGCCCACCACCCCGCCCGCCCAACCGCGCCCCTTACCCCACCCCGCCCCAGCCTTCTACACCTTCCCGAACAATAAAACACTCAGTGTATCAAGGCCCAACCCACAATCTCCCAGCCTGTCAACCGTCAGAAAGAGAGAGTCAATTTGGCGGGAAATAAAACAAGTAAAGTGAAAATGTGAAAATCATTGTCCTCAAGTTTCTCTCTGAGGTTCGCACTGCCTTCACCTGCCCAACACCCAATTCTGGATACTTGGGACTCTTGCACAATTAAATAATGAGAAGTTCAAATCCATTATGTCCAAATCACACTGCAAACACCACCCTCCAGCACCATTTCCATCTATCCTCATGCCAAATGTATGAGGCTGAAGTAGCCACTTGAAAGCTTGGTAAATGCTTTACCTCTCAGATGAGCTACCAGCTGCACGTCCACACTTTCATTGGGATCACCTCTTAAAATCTCAGGAATAATTTCTTACCCTGCCCCACCTCAGTTCATCTGATTCTGAAAATTACACTATGCCTTTGTCACCTCTTGAGTTTGATTCTTCTGTCACACACCTGAAGGCCTGAAACATTCTCTTCCCCATAAATCTGACATCATCCAAATCGCTAAACAAGAAACAAATAACTGTGGATGCTGGAAATCTGAAACAGAAACAAAAACAAAACTTGCTGGAGAACCTCAGTAGGTCTGGGAGCATCAATGGACAGACAGTACAGTCAACATTTCAAGTCCAGTGACCTCCTTTCGTTCCAGATCACGGCTGCTTCTCGCCTTCCTCACACCAAGTTCATTTAATCTATGATTGCTATGCCTGCTGACGCACATAGGCTCCTGGTGATGCAGCAGATCCATGAGAAAATGTCAATCTTTGCTCATAGTCTTGTCCCTCGCTATCTCTATCATCTTCTCCAGCTCTAAACCTCTCAACTCAAGGAGCTCAGTAAATGCCCAACATTCTCGTTCAAACTGACATCGAACCCCAGGGTTTCCTGATGAAGGGCTTTTGCCCGAAACATCGATTTTCCTGCTCCTCGGATGCTGCCTGACTGCTGTGCTTTTCCAGCACCACACTCTAGAATCCAACTCCAGGGATCTGAAGTCTGGAACTCAGAATAGCACAATTAGGGATAGCAAATCGATGGTAAAGACGTTCAGGTCCCATGTATGAGTAAGATTGAGGAGTGCAGCTTAACAGTCGCAGTAAACTACAAACCACCAAAATTATCATGTGAATAAGACAGAGATCAGAAAGACTCACCACATGACTCCAGTCAAATATTCAAACATTACTCGAGGAAAGGCCTGTAAATGCCCCCCGCCCATTAGGGCGGCACCGTGACTCGGGCGGTGGTTCCCGCCTCGGGCAACTATCTGTGTGGAGTTTTCCCCGTGTCTGCGTGGGTTTCCTCCGGGTGCTTCGGTTACCTCCCACAGTCCAAAGATGTGCAGGGTCAGGTGAATTGGCCATGCTAAATTGCCCGTAGTGTTAGGTAAGGGGTAAATGTAAGGGTATGGGTGGGTTTCGGTTCGGCGGGTCGGTGTGGACTTGTTGGGCCGAAGGGCCTGTTTCCACACTGTCATGTAATCTAATCTAATCTAAAAAAACCCTCCCACAATCCAAAACTGTGCAGGTTAGGTGAATTGGCCATGCTAAATTACCCATCGTGTTAGGTGGAATGGCTTGGGGTAAATGTAGGGGAATGGGTCTGGGTGGGTTGCTCTTCGGAGGGTTGGTGTTGGGCCGAATAGCCTGTTTCAATACTGTAGGTAATCTAATATAATCTGTGAGAGGAGTTTCTCGGAACGATCACTGTCAGTGTTGGACAGAAATTGACATCATCCTCCCTTCCGGCTTCCAGACCATCAATGCGCATGCTCCCAACTCCAGCCCATGTGCCTGTAAGCGCGCAATGCGCGTGCTCGTGGGACTCCTGCATTAAGAATGGGATGCGATTACATTCGCATGCCATCTTGGGTAAAATATATGCCATGGAAGACCGTGATTTTACATTAGACAGGGCGGTTATAGATTGGTCGCTGAAAAAAGTTCAAAATTAATAAACATGGAAATTTTCTGAAAGGTAGCTAGATGCAAGGAAGGGTTTTATAGACTGGAATCTAATCAAGAGATGGGGCTTGTTAACTGACAGAATAACACAATCAGAAGTGAGCTACAGACGGAAATTTAATCGAGGGAATCAGGATGATTACATCCAGTATAACAGAAAACGGAGTGTGTAATACAGGCTATAATCTAATTGAGGGGTTCGGGATAGTTTGTGTATAGAATAACATACTCGGGAGTGAATTACAGACTGGAACCTAATCAAGAGGATCGTTGTGATTTATAGAGAGAATAACGTACGCAGTAGTAAATTACATCCTGGAATCTAATCAAAGCACCTTGATGCCGCACTGGGTCGAATGCAGCCCTGAGGTCAAGGGCTGTCAATCTCATCTCACCTCTAGGATTAAGGTTTTTTGTCCATGTTTTAACCAAGGCTAGAATGAGGTCAGTACCTGAGTGAGCCTGGTGGTACTGAGAGGATGTTATTCGATATGTTGCATACCTTTATCCATAATCGAGAGTATACTGTTAGGACGATTAATCCTGAGTTGGATGTGTCCTGCTACTTGTGCACAGGCAATCTGGCAAATTTCCAGATAGTTGGGTAGATGCCAATGTTGTAACTGCACTGAAGAGCTGAGAAAACTGAATGCAGTTTGTATTACACTCGGAGCAAGTGGATGATCTCTCCCCAGTGTGAACTCATTGATGTGTCGGCAGAAGTGAATTCTTTTACACATTCTCACCAGAATACATGGCACAAAAACAGCCTGTCCCCAGTTTGAACTTGTGTGAAACACTTTCCACAGGAGGTTCAGCTAAACGGTATCTCCTCGGTGTGATAAGCAATTTTTTCTGGAAGCTGGAATACACTGTGAATCCCTTTCCACATGTAGGGCAGGCAAAAGCTTATTTCCAGTGTGACTGTATCAATCAATTTCCAGCTAGACTGGGTAACTACAATCTCTTCCCATAGTCTCCACATTTACATGGTTGCATCATGGTGTTGGAGTCTTCGTGTTCGTCCAGGACAAATGATCAATGCAATGTTATGAAGTCGAAAGCATGTATTGTCAGTTTAAGATAGAGAGTGCTTTTCTCAACTTAAAGTACAGCCACAGCTGCTAGCAAAAGGTCGGGCTGTTTCAAATGTAGCAATTGGCTGTTAAATGGATACCTGTGTTCTGTTTGATGTTTTTACAACAATTCAAATGTCATTAATTTAAGCTATGCCCAGGATACCAGAAGACAATGAGATTTGAATTTAATTGTTTTGATCCCTGGAAATAAATCAAATAAGAATTAAATGTGTCATATGGGGGATATAAACCCGGCATTTTGAAAGTTAGTGGGAGAGCAACTTGCTCTCAGAGAAATTGAAAACACTCTCCATCAAAGGTACCTGTTCACGTGAAAAATACAGTAAAAAGAAGAGCACCCAGGAAGATCAGCAGCTAGAAAAGTGAAAACATCAATGAAGAGGAGACTGTGTGGCCTTGAGATTAAGTTTCTGTTACGTTTAATAAATATGTTATTAGAATAGCATATTAAGTTGTGTCGAGTTGGGGTCAGATGGTAAGTAGTTAAAGAAAGGGGTGTTGGATTTGTGAATAGGTTTTGTTTAGTGTTCACTATTAGAGTTAGAAAAAAAATTCTTTAAATAGTGGAATTTAGGAATTCTGTCACTCACATTTTAACAGATTATGAGGCAAGATGAGCTTTTTCTGGGCGGTTAGTTTAATTAACAGGGTTTGATCTCCATGACGTAACAATAAGTATTATTCTTACTCACACACGGATTTATGGATTATGATTCTTCTTTTCATATGTAAATCTTCTCCCTAAAATCCTGTTAGGAAGTTTTACAGAGGTTATTCCTGTCAGTTCATGATGGGAATTCTGAATAGATACTTCTGGTTTTCCTAAAACATTGTGTCCTCTTGTTGACCAAAACTGGAAATTCCTGTCACAGGAGACAGTGGTTTTGTCTCAATGTAACTGGTCTAGTCCTAGCTAACCCTGGTTAATGTTCTGTGAGAGATATTCAAATCTCACCAGGCCAGATAGGGGTGTTCCGTTAAGTCATTAAAAATCTGGACTGTAAACTATTGTAAGATACCATTGGGCTCACCTTTCTCCGGTTAGACTTACATATGACTCCATTGTGGTTAAATCCTCATTGCCCTCCAGACAACGAGGGATGGACAATAAACACACGCCGGCACAGAGATGAACACATATCTCTCTTATGCTTCAGCTCTTATGTGACTGACCGCATGTCCTGCCCAATAGAAAGTGGGGCAGCTCGGGAGGGCATTCTGGAATTGGCGGGACACGGAGCCGTTCAGAGTGAACAAAAGGCAGCGCCGAGTTATTTATGGAGCATGCGCAGTGCGGGTGTCTGAGCTGGTGGAGTTGAAAAGTGAGAGACAGTGCTGGAGGGAGGGACTGGATGGGTTTAGGAACAACCTGCTGGGAAGTGTTTGTATTCGAGTTAGTACTGAACTCTGGGAAATTCGTTCACACGGGGTTAGAGTGGAAGAATTTCCCCACAGCAATCTCAAACCAAGAGGAACGTTTGTCTCTCCTGCACTAAGAAGGAGAGGCTACGGAGCAGCTGGTTCTTGAAGGTAAGTGAGCTGCAATTCTATCTCTCTGTCTCTCCCTCTCTCTAAAGAAACAAAAACTTGTATCTACAGGAGGACAGTGTGTGTCTGAGAGCGGAGTTTATAGGTGATGCTTCTTCATACACTCTGATCTTGATCTTCTTGAAGTGAGGATCTGTCAGTTATTCCTGGGATGGAGATGGAGGAATCTGTCTGAAAGTACCCCACTGCTCTCACGATCTCTACTCTCATTGAGGGCTGACTCTTGTGGAGAGCCAGAACGCGCCCTTTACCTGAAAGACATTTGTCAGCTAGTTGAGTTTTTCGTGACAGTCCAGTATTGTGTCACGGTCAGTATTTGAATGACTTTCACACAAATTGCTGGATGCAAAGAACTCCATGGTGACCCAATGGTTAGCATTGCTGCCTCTCAGCTCTGGGGACCTGGGTTTGATTCCAGACTCGGGTGACTGCGTGGAGTTTGCCCTTTCTTCATATGTCTGTGTGGTTTCCTCTCGGTGCTCCTGTTTCCTCCCACAATTCAACGGTATATGGGTTAGGTGGGATGGCCATGCTAAATTGTGCAGGGATGTGCAGGCTGGTGGGTAAGCCATGGGGAATGCAGGGATATGGGGTGAGTCTTTGTGGGATGCTCTTCAGAGGGTGTGTGTGGATTCAAACGGTCTGCTTCCACACTATAAGGTTTTTATGATTCTTATGTCCTTTTAGTATCTTAAACAGTACGATTGCTCAATCTCTTATTTTTCCTGATTTAAATTTGTTTTACAGAGAATCACAGAGACACATTTATCAGCAAGAATTCCAAGCAAATATCTTATCAGGATCTTAGAGTGAGTCAATTCATCAGGATTTGAAAACCATGAGATTGTCAATGTTTGTCTGTGGGAAAAGTTTGCAAACATCAGTGTACCCAGTGACAAATGGACAAGTCCTGCACCAGTCCCACAGATTGAATAGCATCCCACCATTCACAGCAGGGAGAGATTGTATCGCCACAGTGGCTCAATCCCAGCCTCAGGCGACTGTCTCTGTGGAGTTTGCACATTCTCCCTAGGTCTGTGCCAGCTACCTCTGGGTACTCTGGTTTCTTCTCCCAATTCAAAGATAGACAGGTTAGGTGAATTGATCATGTAAAATTGCACATTGTTTTCAGGGACGTGTTGGTTAGGTGCATTAGTCAAGGGTAAATGTTCAGTAGTGGGGTAGGAGAATAGGTCTGGATGTTTTTATCCCCAGAGGGTTGGTGTGGACGTGTGGACTGTAGGGATTCTATAAGTCTATTAACCCTGTCCTGTGTCTGGGTAAGGAATCAGTTGATCATCCAATATGGAGAGACATGATCTACACTACAGAAACCATGGAAATGTGGAAACTGTGGGAAGGGATACAAATGTCTATACATGCTGGAAATTCATTGATGCAGTCACACTGGAGATAAATCATTCATCTACTGTTTGTGGGAAGGGATTCAATCAATCACCCGTTCTTGAGAAACAAGAATGCACTCAGTGGGGAGAGTCCATTCATCTGCCCTGAGTGTGGGAAGAGATTCAGTGACTCATCCTACCTGCTGACACACCAGTGAGATCACACTGGGGAGAGGCCATTCCCCTGCTCTGAGTGTAACAAGGCATTCTCTGTTATCAACCTCTAGGCACACCAACTGGTTAACACTGAGAGACATTTCAAATGCTCACATTGAGAGAAAAGCTTTAAACACAAACATGAAATGCTGATACATGAGTACGTTCACACTGGGGAGAGGGCATTCCCCTCTCTGTGAGTGGGAAACGATTTGTCCATTCAAAAAAACCTTCTGAAACCCCAACGAATACACACTGGTAAGAAGCTGTTACCTGCTGCTTTTCTGGGAAAGGATTTACTCAGTCATCCCACTTTTGAGTTCACACCTGACTCAGGCAGCTGTGTGCTGCTGCGGCTGTTCTCATTAAGATTCAGATGGATATCCCCCAGGAAACAGATAGAACATAGAACATAGAACATAGAAGAATACAGCGCAGTACAGGCCCTTTGGCCCTCGATGTTGCGCCGATCCAAGCCCACCTAACCTATACTAACCCATTATCCTCCATATACCTATCCAATGCCCGCTTAAATGCCCATAAAGAGGGAGAGTCCACCACTGCTACTGGCAGGGCATTCCATGAACTTACGACTCGCTGAGTGAAGAACCTACCCCTAACTTCAGTCCTATATCTACCCCCCCTTAATTTAAAGCTATGCCCCCTTGTAATACCCGACTCCATACGCGGGAAAAGGTTCACACTGTCAACCCTATCTAACCCCCTAATCATCTTGTACACCTCAATCAAGTCACCCCTAAACCTTCTTTTCTCTAATGAAAACAGCCCCAAGTGTCTCAGTCTTTCCTCATACGATCTTCCTTCCATACCAGGCAACATCCTGGTAAACCTCCTCTGCACCCGTTCCAGTGCCTCCACATCCTTCCTATAGTATGGCGACCAAAACTGCACACAATATTTCAGATGCGGCCGCACCAGAGTCTTATACAACTGCATCATGACCTCAGGACTCCGGAACTCAATTCCTCTACCAATAAAAGCCAGTACGCCATATGCCTTCCTCACCGCACTATTTACCTGGGTGGCAACTTTCAGAGATCTGTGTACATGGACACCAAGATCCCTCTGCTCATCCACACTACCAAGTATCCGACCATTAGCCCAGTACCCCATCTTTTTGTTATTCTTCCCAAAGTGAAGTGCAGTGGAACAGCGAAATGTGGCGCTTGCGAGCAGAAGGCGGCATTGTGTTACTGTACTTCACAGAGAGAGGGAGACTCTGACTTTGAAAGAATGAATTATAAACGTGATGATTCAAAGTTTGTCCCATTACAGGCAGAACTGGGCCCACACCAACACTCACAGGCACAAAATCAGATTCACAGACAGGTATAAAGAAACTTTCAGACACACGCTTCCGGGACAATGTGTGCCACTGCAGACAGTTTGTCATTTATACACAGACAGACACACTCAAACTTCCCTCCGACATAATCTGTGTCCCATTGCTTGCAGAGATAGTCATATCAACACAGAAAAACAGACATTAACACAGAGATGGAAGCGCAATACGGTCAGAGTGAGACACAGAATCACTGACTTTTACAAAGAAGTTCGGAGATATACTCAGACAATGTTGTGTTCAGCTGTGTGAAAATCCTTGTTTCCTTGTGAAATAAATCTGTGTCCTTTGGGTGCAGAAGCCTGTATTTTATTGTCTAAATGTAAGTGTGTTGTGGCTGCTGCTGGTTTGAAACTGCGGCTTTGTCTCTGTGTGGATTTTAAGTCTGTAATCTGTGTGTGAGGTGAGGAGGTTGGGGAAGGAGGAGAGGGACAGACAGACAGATAATTTGGACTAAACTATTGAGCTGCTGCTTTCTCTCACACCACCCCCGCTTCCTCTCAACTCACAACTTGTAATGCTCCATCCCTGGGGGAGGTATACTCTCGGTAGAAGAGCTGAGTTTTGGGCACAGAAGGGTCTTTAAGTCATAGACCTGAAGGTATTTAAAGCAGGTCCTGTCAGCCATAGTTCCCATTGCCATGTGGATGGAGCTTGAGGTGAGTATCAAAGGGTTTGTGTGTGTGAATGAGTGTGGGTACTGTTAGAGTCTCAGTGTCAGTTTTGATCGATTAACCACCGTCCATCACCCCCACACCGTCCGTGAACCAGCCAGACTGTCGTAGATTCTCGGAGCAGGGCCTGTCTCTCATGGATGAGAGGGAGTGTATGAAACCATAGAGAAAGCAGGGACCCAATGGAATTGTATCCCTTCCTCAGTCTCTCTATGTTTTTTCTTAACTTCTGTTTTTCTGACTTTTCTCCCTTTTCTCGCTCACTCTGTGTCTCTCTTTCTTCTTGTCTTCCACTCCCATCCGTCTGTCCTATGGGTTAAGGAACATAAGTGTTTGATGTTTGCGTCACCTACTGACCCTGATCACTCCCTGTACGAAAACGTTCTTCCTAATGTCACTTTTACTTCTTTTCCCCGTGATTTTAAAACTCTGCTGAATCGTTGTCGATCCTTTCAGGCGTGGGAGCATTTGAACTACTTTATTCTTGTGTCTCGACCCTCATGACTTGAATAACGTCAATCAGGCCAGCTTTCAACCTACCGTTCTCCAAGGATAACTGTCCCAACTTTCCAATCTACCTTCATTGCTGAAAATCCTCATACACGGCACCATTAACGTCAACCTGTTCAGCGCTGCCTCCAATCACTTCACTTCCCCGCTTCCTGAAATTTCACGCTCACAATTGAGCAATAATGCAGCTGGAGGATTCATTCAGAGTCGGCCTGCGCGGGCGAACGATGTGCAATGCTTGTTTTCACTTTGAGCAAGTGTTTCCTTTTACCCTGTTCGCTGTAATGGGAGCTCGGCCCCATCCCTCCTTCAGGCAGTCCGATCTCGTTTAATAAATGTGCTTTTTGAGAAAATTGCACCGGCGTTTCGGCACACGGCAACCTAAGCAACGAGGGCTCGTCCGGGATTCGAACCCGGGATCTCTCACAAATCCATCTTACTGTAGGCCCGAAGCGAGAATCATACCGCTAGATCAACGAGCCACTAGCCGCCCCCGACGCGCGCTTCCCTGACCCCGGACGCTCCAAGCGCCCTCCCCTTAAGCAGCTGAGACTTGCTCAGTGTGAAAAACGTTTGAGTTGCTCCAGGAATCGCAAGCAGCAAAGAGATTCCACAACATTTGCTTCTCATTCCGTGTCCCTGCGCCCAGGACGCTGTTGTTTGTCTCGTTCCCAGTAACTGGACCCTCTCCACTGGCGGATAAATAAACCATTTTTGTTTCGACTTGCAAACTGTTCAGGGGGAGGGCAGAGCCCATTCGCCCTTCTGCTTTCTCTCAATCACTTGGGATGGGAGACGTCAGTTACACTAATGCGGAGGAAATGGGCAAGTTTTAACTACATTACAAAGGTCTGTAATCAATGAGACAGCAAGATGCTGTGCTGGTGGGACAGAGCGAAATGGATACCGGAAACTGTTCCCTCAGGTAAATTCATATGAGTGCATTTGTGTGCAGCCTGCTCGGTGCTCAGAATTCACACAGTAATCCTGCAGAAAGACTTTTCTAACATGGGCGTCTGTTTCTTTGCTGCGAACGGGCAGCAGTGAACATCTGAGCACCAAATGTCCCAGATGAAGTTGAAAATGAGCCATTGTTTCTCCCTCAGCCGCTCTGTCCCAGAGACAGGGAGAGGGGCGGCATAAACACGTGACATCATTCCGCCGCAGCCGGAAGCCGTTCAATCCATCATTTCCATGCGACTCTCTGTCACTTGTATCTCTCCGAGGTGATTCGCGATCGGTGATATGTGTCCTCATCATGGGAACTGTGTCTGTATGGTGATGCTGCTTTCGAAATGCTGATCGTCCTGTCATTCACGTCTGAACCGGGGTGGGGAACTATTGCAGGGAATGAATACGACCGCAAATAATGTGGCTTTGCGGCTCAGTGGTTAACACTGCTGTCTCAGAACGGTACCTGAATTCGATCCTACCCGTGTGCGGCTTGTTTGTGTGGAGTTTGTTCAATCCCCCCGTGTCTGCGTGGGTTTCCTGCGGTGCTCCGGTTTCCTTCCACAGTCGAAAGATGTGCAGGTTAGGTGGACTGACCATGCTAAACTGCCCTATAGTACCCGGAAGTCGGTAGGTTCGGCGCATCAATCAGAAGTAAATGTCGGGTCTGGGTGGGTTACTCTTCGAAGGGTTGACAAGGACTTGTTGAGCAGGAGGGCCTGTTTCCGCAGTGTAGGGATTCGAATTCGAATTGTTTCAACTTCACCAGCTCATTCCCATTTCAGAGAAGAGTTGTTAGGATTCAGTTCAGAGCAGACTGGCGGAAAGCAACTCAAATCTCCACAACACTTCCCCTCAATTGTGTAAGTTGGGCCAGTGTTTAGTGACATATTCAGCTCAGATGCTCGAAGATTTGGGAAGCAGAGGCAAAGGCAAGATATAGAACAGAGTACCGTTACAAAGGGAAGCAATAGCAGACGATAGTTTCGATCGAGGGACATGAACCCAGCACCCTCCCGCTGCGACACTCTACTTTCCCACGTGGCGTGTTTTCCATAGATCCCTTCAGCCTTTCGCCTGGCACGCGGCAGGCACGTTCGAGACTGATGTCAAAGACCTCCACTGCTGTCGTGTAATATGCTATTGCGCAGACGAATGGAGGCTGTGTAAATATAAACTGTTTTCTAAATTCCCACATTCTGTTGATCGAACTGTGATTTCACACTGAATCACAACATGTGTCACAGCGCAGACGGAGGCCATGCGGCCCACCTTCGATCTGCTGGTTCTACACCGTAAGTAAACGCGTGTCTCAATTCGTAACATTCTCTTGCCTTTTCCGTGTAAATCTGCACATCTGAACATGACCACCGAATTCCCTTTCGGGTCCATTGAATCTTCCTCTTTGTCAATGTCAGACAGGGACTTACTGACCCTAACCACTCCCTGTACGAAAACGTTCTTCCTAATGTCACTTTTACTTCTTTCCCTCCTGACTTTAAAACTCTGCCGAATCGTTGTGGATCCTTTCAGGCGTGGGAGCATTTTCACAACATTATTTCCTGTGTCTAGGCCTCTCATGATTTGCAAGGCTTCTGTTCTCCGTGGAGGGCAGTCCCAATTTTCCAATTTCGCTTCATTGCTGACATTCCTCAAGCACCGCATCTCTGGCAAGTCGGAGTAGTAGAAGACCCAAAGCGAAATGCATACCCCTAGACCAACGAGCTGGAAACCAGGCGCACCCCATCGCCCGTAACAGCCCGACCTCTGGAACTGGCTGAGACTTGCTCAGTGTGAAATACATTTGACATTGCTCTAAGAATTGCAAGCGGCAAAGAGTTTCCAGAACAGCTGCTTCTCATTCTGTCTCCCTGCTGCTATTTGTACCTTCCCCAGGAACCGGGCTCTCTCCACTGGCAGATAATTCAACCGTTTTGTTTCTAAACATTTTTCTGATACCCAGGTGGCCAGTGACAAGCATCGCCCTCCTCAACATAGGGTACAGCGAACAGGAGAAGACCACGAAGACCTCCACGAGTGTGTCACCTCAACTGTGCACATTGGGCCAGTATATCACTGGGAAATATTTATGTTGAGTTTTTGGGAAGCAAATGAGAAGGCGAGGTGAAGAACAGAGCGCCCTTAGACAGGAAAGCTGCTAAAGACGACATTACATGAATAGGAGAGAATAGGACATGGCGGATTTCAGGCCCTAAATCATCGAACTGTAGGTGGGGCTGCAGGGTCTTCAAGTGGAAAATGAGGCGTTGTTCTTCCATCTGGAGCTGAGCTTTGCTGGAGCACTGCTGCATGCCTGAGACTGAGATGTTGGCCAGGGAACAGGGTGGCGTGTTAAAGTGGCAGGAAAACAGAAACTCAGGGCCTTTTTTGCGGGCAGAATTGAGATGTTCTGCGAAACAGTCACCCAGTTTATGCTACGTTGGGGAAACTACATTGTGAGCAGCGAATGCAGTGGACTAGGTTGTGGCAAATGTGCAGGCAAAGTGCTGCTTGACCTGGCAGGTATGTTCGAGCCCTTGGATATTCAGGAAGGAACAGGAAAATGGGTAGGTGTTACACATTCGGCGGTTGCAGGGGAAAGTGGGACTATGGGAGGTGGGTGTGGGGTGTTGTGAGTGAAGGAAGAGTGGACCCGAGGTCTAAACCCTGCCCATTTACCTCCTCTTATATATAAATCCGTGAAGTTGGAAGAACACTCCATTCAATGATTCAGTACCACGTGACTCATGAACTAATTCGTATTCATGTTCCGGGGCCAGCATCATCATTGTGTCACAGCAGCTGCAGGCCATCACCGGGGGCTCGCTCTATGACGTCACGGTCGGCTAGAAGCTCCCGGGACAGTTTATCAAAAAACCTCCCGGTGGATCAGGGCAGCCCTGCATCGGGAAGCACTGAGATGGCCAATCTCTACCAGTTAACATGGGGAACACATCTCTACATTACGCATCCTCGAGGCAAACTTCCCATCCTTCCACTTAAAATTCAAGAGCCCTCAAACCGAAATTCCCCAGGTACGTTTGGAAGAATGTTTTCCAGGTGTTCGCAAAGTATATCTATGAGCACTTTGTTAAAGTTTGAATTTTGCGAGTGTTGAAATTTTGTGCTTTTCAGCAAAATCACACTTCGATAAAACAGAATGTGGGAATTTAGAGAGTTTATATTTGCGTGTCAGCGATATGTCTGCCGATGCGTGATGGGAGCATAACCCAGAAGGGAAACCATCTCTCCCATTCACTCAATGTCGTCTTCAGCAGCTTTCCCGTATAACGGCGCACTGTTGTGCACCTCGCCTTCTCATCTGCTTCCCAAAACACTTCGACAAAAATATTTCACGTTGATATACTGGCCCAATGTGCACAGTTGAGATGACACCCTCGTGGAGGTCTGCGTGGTCTTCTCCTCTTCTCTGTTGAGGAGGGCAATGCTTGTCACTGGTCACTCAGGTGTCAGAGAAAAGTTTAGAAACAAAACGGCTTAATTTTCTGCCAGTAGAGAGAAGCCGGTTCCTGAAGGCGGGACAAATGGCAGCTGGAAGACAGAATGAGAAGCAGCGTTCTGGAAATTCTTTGCCTGACCCCATTAAAAACACACGACTGCGCAGCTGGAGGGAGAGCAGCGAACACACCGCCCCTAGATGGTTACGAACCACCAACTTTTCAGTTAACAGCCGAACGCGCTGACCAATTGCGCCACAGACACAAGGAACCACACCACCTGCCCCATCGCTTAAGGGAGGCTATTAGTGAATTCATAATTCAGCCTCCCCGCCTAGAATTACAATTGTCGTCTATCAGTTTTACTTTTCCATAATAAAGCCTGGGACATTCATTTTGGAGACACCGGGGACAGTCTGATCCCACCCTCTGCAGACACATCCATGTCACGAGGAACTAGCTTTCTTATTCCGGGTTCGTCGCCCTTCGAACCTTTCAGTGTTTTGCCTGTTCCCGAGTTCTCTTATTGGTTCGGAGGCGAGAAGGGGTTTGAATTCCTGATGTGCAGGAACGACAATTCTTTCAATGTCTCAGATCAGTTCATGTCCCGAGAGCATCAGAGTCAATCTCCCGGCTTCTTCAACAAGGGGACGGTGTCTGCACTGTCTCTGCTCAGTCGGACAGTTAATCTTTCATTCTCCTCTAAATCCGCTTCCCAAAGAGTTTCTGAAGGTTCACAAAGCTGGTGACTGGGATTTCTGAGGAGAAAGTGAGGACTGCAGATGCTGGAGATCAGAGCTGAAAATATGTTGCTGGAAAAGCGCAGCAGGTCAGGCAGCATCCAAGGAACAGGAGAATCGACGTTTTGGGCATAATCCCTTCTTCTCCATTCCTGAAGAAAGGCTTATGCCCGAAACATCGATTCTCCTGTTCCTTGGATGCTGCCTGACCTGCTGCGCTTTTCCAGCAACACATTTTCAGCGATTGGGATTTCTGTTTTGCTTCATGAACATTTTTCCATTTCCTAACTGACAATAATTTCCCGAAATCTCTTCCCAAGAGTACGCCATGCTTCATTTCCAGGGATGAGGAATTTCCATTTTGGGGACACATTCCCAAGGTTGGGAATGTTCGCTTTGGAGCAAAGAAGGTTAACTGGAGATTTCCTGGGGCTGTTGGTAATGATGGGAGAAGAAGCGGTGGGAATGGGCAGATTAATGATCAGAAGAATCAATTGCCACTGACCAGAGTCAGTAACCAGAGGACAGGGATTGAAGTTTTAGGCAGCACTTGTGCCTAAAAAACACAGAGAATACTGCAGAAAGCCAACAGGTCGAGCCGCATCTGTGGAAAGGTAAACAGAGCTGACGTTTTGAGTCTGGTAGGTTGTTTGTTCAGAACTCGAGTTTCCTGCTTTGCAATATATTCCCAGACATGAGAAAACGTGACTTTATGAGACGGGTTTTGTGAAGTTTGAGCGATAATGCAACCAACAGGAAGTCATTTAAAATCGCCAGCGAAGAAAGCATCGATGTCACATCGATACACAAGTCAAATTTATACAGTTGCGCTGGCACACTTGTGGAGCTCTGAGTTGTCTGGTCCAGTTTTCTGTCGGTGTGTTCTGATCTCAAGTGTTCAACCTCTTCTCTCAGATGGCAATGAACCGGTGAAGTTGTAACACATGATTTGCTGGTTTGGTCCATTCCTGCAGTCAAGAAATCAACGCTCGTGTAAGAAAAGACTTTCTGCAGGATTGCTGTGTCAAGACAAATTCTGAACACCAAGCAGGCTGCACAAAAATGCACTCATATCAATTTACCTGAGGGAAGAGTCTCCGGTGTCCATTTCTCTCTGACCCGGCAGCGCAGCATCTTTCTATCTCTCCGTTAACAGGACCTTTGGAACAAGTTCAAAGATGTCCATTTCCTACGCATGACTGTAACTGACTTCTCCTGCCTCACGTACTAGTGAGAGAGAGAGAGAAGAAGAGCGAGTGGGTTCCTTCTTCCACCAGCACAGCTTGCAAGTAGAAACAAATTGGTTCAATTATCCACCAGTGGAGAGAGCCCGGTCCCTGGGGACGGGACAAACAGCAGCGTCCTGGGAGCAGGGAGACAGAATGAGAAGCAGATGTTCTTGAAAGTCTTTGCTGCTTGTAACTCTGGGAGCAATGTACAATGTATTTCGTACTGAGCAACTCCCAGTTGCTTCAGGAGCTGGGCACGCACATGGTTTTTGGCTCGTTGGTCTCGGGGTATGATGCTATCTTTGGGTTTTCCAGCTAATACAGACGTGTGGAAGGTGCCGGGTTCCCATCCCAGGGGAACCCTCATTTCTTAACTTGACCTGAGGAAAAATGCCGGGTCAGTTTTTTCAAAAAGCCGCTTCGTTATATCAGATCCGACTGCCTGAATTAGGTATGGGACAAAGATATCATTGCAGAGAACACGGCACAGGGAAACACTTGCTCTAAGTGAAAACAAGTATTGCAGATTTTTCGCCCGCGCAATCCGAGTCTGAATGAAATCTCCACCTGTATTACACTCAATTCTGAGTGTGATAATTCAAGAAGCGGGGAAGTGAAGTGATTGCAGACAGCGCTGAAAAGGTTGAAGTGAATAGTACCGTGTATGAGGAATGTCAGTCATGAAGGTAGATTGGAAAGTTGGGGCAGTTGTCTTTAGTGAGCAGAGGGCTGAAAGCTGGCCTGATTGAAGTTTTCCACGTCATTAGGGTTTCAAACAGAGGAAATAATGCAGTGAAAATGCTCCCAGGCCTGAAAGGATCGAGAACAATTTGGCAGAGATTTAAATTCATCAGGAAAATAAGTAAAAGTGACATTAGGAAGACCGTTTTCGCACAGGGAGGGGGTCAGTAAGTCGCTGTCTGACAGTGACAAAGAGGCAGATTCAATGGACACAAAAGGGAATTCGGTGGGCATGTTCAATGTAACAATGTGCAGATTTACAGGGAGAAGGCGACAGAATGAGACACTTATTTACATATTGTGTTGAGCCAGCAGAGCTAAGGTGGGCTGCGTAGCCTCAGTCTGCGCTGTCACACATTTTGTGATTCTGAGTGAAATCGGAGTTGGACCAACAGAACGTAGGAAATTTGACGACGGATATATTCTGCCCAACAGGATACTCCATCACAGCAATGAAGGTGTTTTGACATCATTCTCAAAGGTACATGACACAATGCAGATTCAAAACCGAGTATTCCTTTCAATCACTGAGTAATTTGTTTACAGTTATTCAGTTGAGGTGAGCGGAGTTGCGCATTGGGAGTTGATAGGTCGAAGCCGTTTTCTCCTGTGTGATAGTCCCACCAGCACTCCAATTTGCTGTGCTTCCAGTCAGTAGATGCAGATTACATACTGATACACGGGCCCCGATGACCTAGCTGTGGTGACAAGCTTGTGAAGATCTGAGTGCTCTTCTCCTGTCCTCTGTCTGGCTGCTATGATCCGAATCATCAAACCTCTCTTCTCCGAGATAGGAATAAACTGGTGAAGGTGAAACACATCAGTTGCGGTGTGTCCCATGCGCAGGAGGCCCTGCAGTAATTCCCCAAGCTGTTTCACACAGCAGCATCCTCTTGGTGAATTTCGCTTGGCAAAAAAATCGACTGAACCAAATCAGTGTCCGCCACTGGATTTTACTGACACCGTTTATAAAATTCAGGCTCACCGCTAATGTGGAGAGAGGATGCCAGACTGTAGTTTCCGCTTCTCCTGTTGAATAAAGATAATTTTAACTGTGTGCAGTGAGAGGAAAGGATTTGCTGTTGGTGGGAAACATTTCTATCTGAACTCGCTATCACTCTCCTGATAGATTGAAACATAAAGCTGGGAGTCTCTGGATTATGTTGTAAAAATATCGGTATGACGTTATTCACACCGTGCTGTCACCAACTGAACGAAGCGGCTGCCCCGAGGGAGACGGCTGTGTTGAAATCCCGTGATGAAGTGGGGGAGCTGAGCATTTGCCCAAACAATGGGCACACCACCTCCCTGACACAGTGTTCACAAATCAAACTGACAGCAAAGCTTCACGTGTGATCAAAAGTTTCCAGAAAGAAGATTTGGCTCAACAGTAGTCTGGAGGGAACCGACTCCTTTCTTGATTTGAAATGTAAGAAGCTGATTTCAGTGAGCTTGACGTGATTCGAACACGCAACCTTCTGATCTGGAGTCAGACGCGCTACCGTTGCGCCACAAGCTCACGGATGCTATTTGATCGCTATTCATGCTTAAGGGAAGTGATCGCACTGGAATGATTTTACGTGATGAGTAACAACGGAGATCAACAGTTCATGTCTGTTCTGTCTCTCCCCCTCTCCTTCTTTCTCTCGAAACAATTTCCAACTCTACCTCAATAAAAAGCTGAAAGAACTGGGATGCTGTATATCAGAAACAAAAAACACAGTAGTTGCCGGTGACCTTTCTCTCGAACTGATGGTGATTGGGAAAACGTTGGTATATATGCAGGAGATAGCGTGGGAGGAAGGCGGATGCAGTAAATGATAGATCAGGACAGACCCAAAAGCGAGGGAAGAACTGTTGGACAGGAAAGGGAGTTGATAACGATCTGCGTGGGAGGGTGAATGGAGAGTGTTCGTGGCTAAGAATAGGTAGTGTGTAATGACAGACTATGTGATAACAAGGCTTGGTGTGTGTGGAAGGGACCAGGATACTATGGATTTCAGGCCCTAGAATTATTGAATTCGATAATGGGACCGGAGGGATGTATGCTCCCCAAGTGTAATATTCGGTACTCTTCGTTCTGCTGGTGCTGAGCTTCGCTGGAACAATACAGCAAACCTGAGACAGAGATATTGGCCAGGGAACAGGGTGTGGTGTGGAATTGGCAGGCAACTGGAAGCTCAGGGTCTTTTTTGCGGGCAGAACGTTCTGTGCAGCAGTCACCCAGTTTATGCTTCGTTTTCCCCAATGTAGATGAGACCACATTGTGAGCAGCAAATGCAGTAGACTGGGTTGTGGGAAGTGCAGGTAAAGTGCCGCTTCACCTGGAAGGTAAGTTTGGGCCCTTAGATAGTGAGGAGGGAGCAGGTAAATGGGCTGGTGTCACACATTCGGCAGTTGCATGGGAAAGTGCCGTTGGACTATTGGGGTGGGAATGGGGGGAGGGTTGATAGGAATGAAGGAAGAGTGGATCCAAGGTATACTCCTGCCCATTTACTTATCCGCCAAATAGAGGAATTTGTTAAGTGTGTACAAGGACATTTACTGATTCACAATGTGGATTTACATACTGGCGTGGGTGCAAAACCTAAGGGACAGCAACCATAATTCTATTAAGATAAGAATAGTGATTGAAAATAATATAACAGATCTAAAAGTTGAGGTTCTAAATTGGAGGAAGACTCAGGTATTAGGCAAGATCTTTCAAAAGCTGATTGGGGGCAGATGTTCGCAGGTTAAAGGACTGCTGGAAAATGGGAAGCCTTCAAATATGAGATAACAAGAGTCCAGCCACAGTATATTCCTGTTAGGGTGAAAGGAAAGGCTGGTAGGTTGGGGAATGCTGGATGACTAGAGAAAATGAGATTTTGGTTAAGATAAAGAAGAATGCATACATCAGGTATCGACAGAGAGATCGAGTGAATCCTTAGAGTATAAAGGCATCTACGAGCATACTTAAGAGGGAAATAATGAGCGCAAAAAGGGGACATGATATAGCTTTGGCAAATAGAGTTAAGGATAACCCAAAGGGTTTTTATTAATACCTTAAGGACAAAAGGATAGCAAGGGAGAGAATAGGGCCCCTCAAAGATCAGCAAGGCGGCATTTGTGTGGAGCTGCAGTAGATGGGGGGCGGGGGGGGGGGTGGGTTGTGATACTGAACGGATATTGTGCATCAGTGTTTACTGTGGAGAAGGGCATGGAAGATATAGAATGTGAGAAAGTAGATGGTGACATGTTGAAAAAATGCCCATATTACAGATGAGAAATTGCTGGATATCTTGATATGCATAAAAGTGGATAAATCCCAAGGACCTGATCAGGAGTACCCTAGAACTCTGTGGGAAACTGGGGAAGTGATTGCTGGGCCTTTCACTGAGATGTTTTTATCATCAATAATCACAGGTGAGGTGCCGGAAGGCTAGAGGGTGGCACTATTTCAGAAAGGTGGTAAGGAAAAGCCAGGGAACTATAGACCGGTGAGCCTGACATCCGTGATGGGCAAGGTTTTGGAGAGAATCCTGAGAGATAGGATTTACATGTATTTGGAAAGGCAAGAATTGATTAGTGATTGTCAGCATGGCTTTATGCTTGGGAAATCATGTCTCACGAATTTGATTGAGTTTTTTGAAGAAGTACAAAGTGGATTGATGAGGGACGAGTGATGGACGTGATCCCTCTGGACTTCAGGAAGGCGTTCATCAAGGTTCCTCATGGGAGACTGGTGAGCAAGGTTTAATCTCATGGCATGCAGGGACAACTAGCCATTTGGATACAGAACTGGCTAGAAGGCAGAAGACAGAGGGTGGTGATGGAGGTTGCTTTTCAGACTGAAGGCCTGTGACCAATGGTGTATCACAAGGATAGATGCTGGATCCGCTACTTTTTGTCATTTATATAAATGATGTGTATGTAAACGGAGGAGGTATAGTCAGTACGTTTGTAGATGACACCAAAATTGGAGGTGTAGTGGACAGCAAAGAAGGTTACCTCAGATTACAACGGGACCTTGATCAGATGGGCCAATGGGCTGAGGAATGGCGGATGGAGGTGAATGTAGATAAATATGAGGTGCTGCATTTTGGAAAAACAAATCAGAGCAGGACTTTTACACTTAACGGTAAGTTCCTTGGAAGTGTTGCTGAACAAAGAGACCTTGGAGTTCAGGTTGATAGTTCCTTAAAAGTAGAGACGCAGGCAGATTGGATAGTAAAGAAGGCGTTTGGTATGCTTTCCTTTGTTGGTCAGAACATCGAGGAATGATGTTGGGAGCTCATGTTGCCACTGTACAGAACATTGGTCAGGCCACGTTTGGAATATTGTATGTAATTTTGGTCTGCTTCCTATCGGAAAGATGTTGTGAAACTAGAAAAGGTGCAGAAAAGATTTACAAGGATTTTGCCAGGATTGGAGAGTTGAGCTATAGGGCGAGGCTGAATAGACTGTTTTCTCTGGAGCATCGGAGGCTAAGGGGTGACCTTATAGAGGTTTATAAAATCATGAGGGATATTGAGAGAGCAAATAGACAAGTTCTTTTCCCTGGGTTGGGGGAGTCCAGAACTACAGGGCATAGTTTTAGGAAGGGGAGAGGAAAGATATAGAAGGAACTTAAGGGGCAAACTTTTCACGCAGAGGGTAATGCTTTACGTCATGAGCTGCTGGAGTAAGTGATGGAGGGTGTATAATTACAGCATTTAAAATGCATCGGGATGTGTATATGAATAGGAAGGTTTGATGGAGATTTGGGCCAAGTGCTGGTAAATGGGACTAGATTAGGTTAGGATACCTGGTCTGCATGGACGAGTTGGACTGAAGGGTCTGTTTCCGTGCTGTACATCTGTGTCACTCTGTGAGACTCCATGGGATTCTCTAGGAGGAAGTGAGGACTGCAGATGCTGGAGATCAGAGCTGAAAATGTGTTGCTGGAAAAGCGCAGCAGGTCAGGCAGCATCCAAGGAGCAGGAGAATCGACGTTTCGGGCATAAGCCCTTCTTCAGGAATTTTTAACTATAAACTATAAACATTCCCTTAATTAAATATTGTGAAGTATGAAGCCATTATTTTAGTCCTCAAGTTCGACCTGAGCCCCCACCCCACGACCCTCACCCATCCCAGTAACTCTGTTGACAGCCTTCATGTCACATTTAAAACTAGGATCGATAGATTCGTGATCAGTCGGGGGATGAACAGTTACAGGAAAAGGGCAGGAAAGTGCATTTGGGGAATGTCAGATCAGCCACAATCCTATTGAATGGAGAAGCAGGCTCAAGGGGTTGAATGGCATTTTCCTGTTCCTATTTCGTATGGTTCCCGAGCCCTTACCTCTGAAACAGGTCCTGGCTTCAGTATGTGCCATTACTGAGAGTGCTGACGCTCCCTTGTGTATTATCTACAACTTAACAGCTGCTGAAACCTCTTGCTCCTCTGTTACCTCTAATCACAATATGCCAATGTGTTCAGTGGAGGCGATGGCTGACTTTATTGTCACCAGACTATTCACCCAGCTAATGTTCTGGGGGCCTGGGTTCAAAACCTGCCACAGCAGATGGTGGAATCTGAATTCAATATAAATCTGAAATTAAGAGTCTAATGATGAAACCGTTCTGGCTTGCTGTAAAAACTTCTCTGGTTTCCTGCTGTTCGAACCTGGTCTGATCTACATGTGATTTCAGATCCACTGTCAGCTGGTTGAATCTTGACTGCCCTTTCAGTCAATTCTTAAAGATCACCTTTTTTAACTATGGTGTGCCAGAATGATTTATAGACGGCATAGGCTGGGACCTTTATACACTGGAGTGTAGAAGGTTGAGGGTGGAGGTTATGGAGGTTTATGAAGGCATGAGGGACAAAGATAAGATGAATAACCAGTGTCTTTTCCCGAAGGGTAGGGGAGTTCAAAATTTAGGAGTATATTTTTAAGATGAGAGGGAGAAGATTTTAAAAGGACGGGGTGGGGTGGGGGGTTTAAACTGTTTTGACATTGAAGGTGGTTCATCTGTGGAATGAACTGTCAGAGGAAGTGGTGGATGCAGGTAATGTTACAATGTTTAAAATTATTTGGATAAGTACATATGAGCCAAACACAGGCAGATGGCTCTAATCTTCCCCCAGATATTCAAAGGGACAGCCAGTCAGAGGGGGGCAGCGTCACGCCTATCGTTGTTGTGTGGCATGTGTGACAGCTGCAACAAGACGTCCCAACCCCTGTGCTCAATGCTCTGACCAATGAAAGCAAGCCTGCCAAAAGCCATCTTCACCACCCTGTCTACCCACGACTCAATTTTCTAGGAGCTAATAACCCGCAACCCGAGATCTCTTGGTTCAAAATACTGCATATTAAACAGCATTGATGCTTGTTGGTAGACGTTAATATTTGGTGCATATCTCTCCTCTAATTTGGTGTCTTATACTGAATGCCATCACTGATGAAGTCCAGTGTGCCAAAACCTGAACTTCAAAATCCCTCTGTTCAACTACACTCAAGGAGGTGCCATTCACCATGTAAATCCTACCTTGGTTTGACTATACAAAATGTAAGACCTCATACTTAGCTGTGTTAAACTGCATTTGCCAATAACTTTAAACTTATGCAATCTAGTTTTGGACTCTCCCACCCCAGGTAAAAGACCTTTCCAATTTACCCTATCCATGCCCTCATGAATTTATAAACATCTATAAAGTCACCCCTCACCCTTCAAAACTTCCGGGAAAATGAACCCAGTCGATTCAGCCTCTTCCTTTAGCTCAAACCCTCCAAGCCTGGCAGCATCCTTGTAAATGTTTTCTGAACCCTTTCAAGTTTTGCAACCTCCTTCCTGTAGCAGAGAGCCCAGAATTGCATGCAGTATTCCAACAGTGGTGTAATCAATGTCCTCTCTGAAGAGGATTTTAAAAAGTATAACGATAAGCAAATCAGGCTAGTTGGGCATGACTTTCCCATAGCACTTTGTTTTGGCTGTCCTTCATTAATCTATGTTTTTTTTTCAGTTATGAGAAAATATTTTATGGGATGTGATGATTGCGAGCACATCCAACATTTGCTCATTGTCCCTCATGGCCCTTGGACAGAGTAATTGTGACTACAAGCTAGAAGGCAGTTGAGAGTCAACCACATTATAGTAGGTCTGGAGTCACAAGGTGTGTGTGTGTGTGTGTGTGTGTGTGTGTGTGTGTGTGTGTGTGTGTGTGTGTGTGTGTGTGTGTGTGTGTGTGTGTGTGTGTGTGTGTGTGTGTGTGTGTGTGTGTGTGTGTGTGTGTGTGTGTCTGTGTGCGCACACACGTGCATACATGCATGCAGGATTCATGAATGGTAGATTTCCGGAGAAACACAACAGTTCTGGTAGCATCTATGAAGAGACAACAGTGTTCCTGCTTTGAGTCCAGGGTCCTTCAAAACTTGGCTGGATTCAAAACGTTAACTGGTTTCTCTCCACAGATGCTGCCAGACCTGCTGCGTTTCCCCAGCAATTTTGCTTTTTGTTTCTGATCTCCAACATCTGCAATTCATTATTTTAGTGAATAACTGTTTCCTGGTTGCCAGGACTGAGAGAAACGTTCACTTCCAGATCTCTTTGAGTTGAACATAAATTCCACCAGCAGCCATGATGGGATTTGAATTTGTGTTCTCAGAAGACCTAGATCTCTGGGTTGCTCAACCATTATCACTAGATCCCAATCTTCCCTTCAATGGCATTTTTCTCCTGACTATTTTCCTTTATTCATTCATGGGATGTCGCATTTTGTTTCCGACGATTCTTCTGGTAAACATCAACTTCACTTTCCCGCTGTTTCCCCATAATCCTCAATTCCCTTTCTGATTTAAAAAAATGTGTCTTAGTTTTGAATGCACTTAACAATCCAGGCTCAACAGCTGTCCTAAACATGCAATCCCTTATTTGCAAGTTATTCCCTTTGGTTCTAAACTCACCCACAAGGGTAAACTTTCCCACATCTAGCCTGTCACGTCTCCTCAGAATCTTATTTCTGATAATAAGGTTACCTCGAAATCTTCTAACTTCTATTAAACACAGGCCGAACGAATTCATGTCTCCTCATAAGACATTATTTCCATCCCTGACAGCATCCTGGTCAGCCTTCTCAGGACTGCCTCCAATGCCGGTATATCTTTCCTCAGCTAAAAGACCCAAAACTCCTCCCAGTGTTCAGTTGTGGCCTAATTGGTGTCTGATTTAGGTTCACTATAACCTCCCTACTTTTATACTCCATTTAAAAACTAACATCCCATTTACCTTCCCTATTACTCACTGAACTTGGATGAAGTGTTCATGGATGCGAGCTTGGAAATCCTCCGATTCAGCAGATTTCTCCATTTAACATTCGGCACTTTTCCTCCTGGCAAAGTGCACAACCTCATTTTCCCACATTCTATTCCATCGGCCAAGGTTTTGCTCATTTGCTTAACCTGTCGATATCCCTCTCACGTCATCCACCCCACCTGCATTCCAATCAACTGTCTCTACTGCAGTCTTGGCAATAGTACATTCACTTTACTTATCCAAGTAATTCATATACATAATGTAAATAATTTTGGGCCCAGCACTGATCCCTGTGGCACATTGCTAGTTACAAGTTGAGATCCTGAACATGCCCCTATCCCTACTGTTTCATTGGTTAGCCAATCATCTATCCATACGATTAGAGTGTTTCCAATATCATGTGAATATCATTTGCTCTGCCAGCAAGTCTTCCCAAACTGTCCTTGAAAAAGTGGTGGTGAGCTGCCTCTTAAATTACTTCACAAATATGATGTGGTCTATAATAAAGGTTCAGGAGCGAGTTCCAGGATTTTGATCAATAACATCGAAGCAATGCGTATATATCACATTTGGAATGTTGTGTTCACACTTATCTCCTCTTGCTGGTTGAAGTGATGGAGTGGAAGTTGCTCTTGAAGAGCCGCCACTCATATAATCAAGCCAGACAGATTGATTGTGGCCAGAGACTCTGCCATTTTGACTTCTCATCAATCTACATTTTTCCCATCCAAGTTTTAGTCCCATCAAACTGCCGCGCAATTCTGTTATGGCCACAGTAAACTACAATAACGTGAAGATTGCTGGGATGATTTTCTACATCCGACTGCAATATAACCACAGATCAATGTTTCCAGTTTAGGTGGAACAAAAGACATCATATTGGTGGATAATTACAGTCAGTGCATACACAGCTAGCCATCGATAAATATTAATCCTGTTCACTTCAATGGCCAAATTTCAATTCAGAAACCAAGCGCACTCGGCTGTTTGTAACATAGACAACATGACAAAATGGCTCATTTTTTTTAAAGCAGAAAGGGAATTGAGGATTATGGAGAAATGCGACATTGAGGAGGAGTGAAATGTTTGCTTTTGGTCACCTCCACAATTGTTAGAAAAACAGGTTGAAAGGATTCTTAAAAGGTGGCTGGAGTAATGGTGTGGCATAACACTTCAGAAAGCGGAAAGTGGAAACTTTAATTAAATTGGGTAACTACATGAAACGGTTTGTTGGTTAGATTTGAATCATCACTCCCAAATGAGACAATGCCATGAATATCAGTGAACCTCTCTTTTTGTTAAAAACCACAAGTGCTTGATTTATTTTCACAACTTACTGGTATTCACACCTGCACATTCAATGTCAAACTCTGACATCAGAAATGAAATTACAGCATTAATTTTGACTTACAATATTCGAACAAATTCAAAGCACACAGTGAATACCAAGACTGATTAATATGAAATTAAATTTGACCAAAAAATTATATAAAATCAAGATGGGAGATAAGAAATGGGGGAAGGGCAGAAGGCAAGAAAAGGGGCATCACAAAGGGTGCTCCTCTAGGGAGTGCATTTTACCAACTACCACTGCTAAAGGTAAACACTCTGATATGATCCTCCGGTTTTAATGTAAACCATAGCACCATACAGTAGGTACCATTTAAATGAGTTAATAGATACAAGCCTTGAGCAAATCCAGTCTCCAGCCTTACCCTCCGCTTCTTGGAGCTCGGACCTTCCTCCAGCTCCGGGAGATTGATGCCACTGCCACTCCTCCACTGAAGAAGCTTTGGGAAGCAGATGCAAAGGTAAGATACAGAACAGAGCACCTTTGCAAATGAAAGCAGCCTACAGAGACATTGAGCAATAGCATCACACGATTTTGACCCATCGACCTCTGGGTTACGTGCCCAGCACACTCACGCAGCACTACTCTGCTTCTGGGCACCCAGTAGCTAGATTGTGCATCAGTTTAAAGTAGGTCCTATATTCTGATTACATCGGTACACAAGGCAGTGAAGAAAGGTTTCAGCACACTGGCCTTCATCAGTTGGGGAATTGAGTATAGATGTTGGCAAATTATGTTGTAGTTATACAGGACGTTGATGAGGCTGCACCTGGAATATTGTGATGAGTTTTGGTCCCCTTGGTGTTCTGACTTCTGACTTCTTCAACTCTGGGTTTGTGTTGAACTTGATGGGATACTTTGTGCAACTCAGCATGTTTAAACAGTATCGCTCGGAGGGATTCTTTTGAAACTTTTCAGGAGGTGAGCTCAACAAGATTGATCTATTCAAAGTTACTTGGACTCTATTTCAAACTTACATCAGGACCAATAGTCAGAGACACGTACAGCATGGAAACAGACCCTTCGGTCCAACGTGTCAATGCTGACCTGATATGTTAAATTAATCTACTCCCATTTGACAGCACCTGGCCCAAATACTCTGGCAGCTCATTTCATATATATACCACCCTCTGCATGAAGAAGGTGCCCCTTTAATATATTTCGCCTCTTACGCTACACCTATGCCCTCTAGTTCTGGACTCCCCCACCCCAGTGAAACATCTTGTTTCTTACCTGTCCATGCCCCTCATGATTTTGTAACCTCTATTAGGTCACTCCTCTGCCTCCGATGCTCCAGTGAAAACAGCCCCAGCCTATTCAGCCTCTCCCTGTAGCTCAAATCCTCCAACTCCCAGTAACATTCCCGTAAATCGTTTCTCATAGAGAAGTCAACGTTTCAGTCCTGAAGAAGGGTTAATACCCAAAACGATGACTACTCCACATTCTGGTGTTACCTGGCTTGCTGTATTCTCCCAACCTCCTGCTTGCCTACTACGGGTTTCAATATTTAGTTGGTCAGTTGTTACCACTGCAGCCTCACAGTGGCGGGGACCCAGGTTTGATTCCAACCTTGGGTGGCTGTCTGTGAGGAGTTTGTACATTCTCCCAGTTTTCTCTGGGTGGTCCTGTTTTCTTCCATAAACCAAAGACGTGCAGGTTATGTGGATTGGCCATGCTTAATTGCCCATAGAGTTAGGTTACACTAGTCAGAGAAAAATGGGTTTGGATGGGTTACACTTCGGACGGTCGGTGTGGACTTGTTGGGACAAATGGCCTGTTTCCACACTGGAGCTAATCTCATCGGCACTACTTTTGTCACTAACGAATGGCAGAGTAGACTCGACGGGCCGAATGGACTAACTTCTGCTCCGATAGTCTTGCGGTCTTAGGTTTCTCTGGATCATTTCATTGGCAATGTGCAGTCCCGGGCTCAATGAGCAGCAATGTCCATTGAAAGCAAACCTCATAGTATCGTAGAACTCCTACAATGTGGAAACAGGTCCTTTAGCCCAACACATCTGCACTGATCTCCGAAGAGTAACCTACTCAGATCCACTTTCCTACCCTCCACAAATTGCACACAGACCCCCAAGGGTGGAATTATTCCTGGGTTCCTAGTGCCATGAGGCAACAGTGCTAACCCTGAGCCACCATGGACTTGTGGTTTTGGGGGGTGGGCGAGGCTATTGCAGTCCAGCAGAAAACAAAAACAGCCCACCTACTCTCCCACTGCACTCACTGGCAGGAGGTTCAGTCCTGGGGGGTGACCGAAGGCAGCGACACTGGTAGGATCTGATTGCTGGGAGCGCTGGTGCCCCCGCTGGTGCTTCCACAAGTTGTAAGAAAACATGAACCTCTTCCCACACTCGGGCAAACTGAAGGGCATCTCCCCGGTGTGGGCACATTGGTGCTTCAGCAGGGAGGAGGAATTGCTGAAGGCCTTCCCGCACTTAGGGCAGCAGAATGGCCTCGCCAACCCCCACTCCCCCGTGTGGACCAGCTGGTGCTTCAGCAGTGTGGAGGAGCGGGTAAAGACCTTCCCACATTCGGGGAAGGAGAACGGCTTCTCCCCGGTGTGGATGGACTGGTGCCTCAGCAGGGCCGAGGAATTGCTGAAGGCCTTCCTGAACATAGGGCAACTGAACGACATCTGACCAATGGGCCAGTAGGTCGGAGGGAAGAGCAAAGCCCTTCCTGTACTCGGAGCAGAAGAATGGCCTCTCCTCAATGTGGACCCACCGGTGTCTCAGCAGGTGGGAAGAACTGCTGATGGCCATCTCGCACTTGGGGCCGGAGAACGGCCTTCCACGGTGTGGACCAACTGGTGCGTCAGCAGGGCAGAGGAATCACTGAAGGCCTTCCCACACTCTGGGGAGCAGAAAGGCCTCTTCCCCTGTATGGACCGATTGGTGTTTCAGAACCCTTTCAAATTTCACAATATCCTTCTAATAGGAAGGAGACCAGAATTGCACACAATATTCCAAAAGTGGTCTAACCAATGTCCTGTACAGCCACAACATAACTTCACAACTCCAAACTCAGTCAGAGGATTGTGAAAGCTTTCAAAACCAACAAAAAACAAACAGGAAAGAATGGAGGGACAAGCCGAGGTTTTGAGAGTCAGGTTGGAAGCATCCCTGAGAAATCGGCGGACTGAGTTTATTGGGTACCCATTCTCCTTAAATACACTATTTCCGTATTTCTCTTGTGCTCTTTGTAGTTTCTCTGTGCTGCAGGTGTGTAGTGGCTCGTTGAAATAATGTCCCGATGCAGCTTCGTTTGTGGGTGTTGGGATGATTGTTTCTGTGGTTACATATTTGGTTTGTGTGTGTTGTTTTTCTGTAGATGCTAGTTTGAAGTTCGCCATTGACTGATCGTTCTACTGTGACATCTACGAATGACAGTTTATTGTTGTTCTCCTCCTTTTCAAACCAGAAGTCCCCCTCAGGCCATAGTCTCTCTACTTGGAACACCAATATACAGACTAGTCAAAGGCCTCCAGTGAAGCCTAAAACACCAAGTCGAATATTCACTCCACTCCATTTACTCCATCCAAGAATTCCCGAACACCAAAGACACTAAGATAGAAGAAGATGGAATAATGTTGTCCTTTGACATACAGCCCTGTTCACATCCATTAACATCAACGTGGCCAAAGAAAACTGAAGACACTACTCGAAGAACCAAAGACACAAACACAGCATCAACTTCATCAGCAAAGATAGCACTGTCCAGCTCATGGAAATGTGCCTTACCACCCACTTCATATTCAGTAATAAGCCCTACAAACAAGTCAACGAAATACCCATGAAACGCCTCTGTCATCAAAAAATGAAACAAATTAGTGGAAACCTACAACATCATCAACAATATCCTTACTGGCATAAAATTCACAAAAGAGGAAAACAACACCAAAGTTCCATTTCTCGATGTCACAGTAGAGCGAACAGTCAAGGGTAAATTCAAAACAGCCTCTACAAGAAAACAACACACACGAAACAAGTACTTAGCTACAGAAGTAATCATCCCTGCACATACAAACAAATCTGAATGAGGACACTAATTAACGAGCCACGATACACTGCAGCAGCCAGTGACTACGAAGACCAATAAGTAACTGTACAGCGCATTTGAGGAGAATGGGTAGCCAAAATACACACGGAAAACTGCTTCCCTGACCGGGAATCGAACCCGGGCCGCAGCGGTGAAAGCGCCAAATCCTAACCACTAGACCACCAGGGAGACATTATGACAGCTTGACAGCTCAACTGAAAATTGCTTCCCTGCCCGGAAATCGAAACCGGGCCACGGGAGATAGAAGGCTTCCACCAATATCATTTCTTGTATCCATTTCTCCCGATGCGGTCTCCTCTACATTGGGGAGATTGGAGACTCCTCGCAGAATCAAGTCACAGCGCTTGAGGGAACATCTCCAGGACACCCGCAACAATCAACCCGATCGCCCTGTGGCCCAACATTTCAACCCCCCTCCCACTCTGCCGGGGACATGCAGGTCCTGGGCCTCCTCCATCGACGCACCCTCCCCACCCGATGCCTGGAGGTAGAAGTCTCAACTTCCGTCTCGGATACATTCAACCCAAGGACATCAATTTGGACTTCAACAGTTTCCTCATTTCCCCTCCCCCCACCTTACCTCGGTTCCAACCTTCCAGCTCAGCGCTGTCCTCTTGACCTGACCTACCTGCCAATCTCCCTTCCCACCTATCCGCTTCACCCTCCTCTCTGACCTGTCACCTCCGTCCCCACTCCCATTCAGCTATTGTACTCTTTGCTACCTTCGGCCCAGCACTCCTCAATTTATCTCGCCACCCCTGGAAGCGTCCTGCCTCTATTCCTGATGAAGGGCTTTTGCCAGAAACGTCGATTTTCCTGCTCCTCGGAAGCTGTCTGACCTGCTGTGCTTTTCCAGCACCAGTCTGATCTAAAAGCTGGTTTCCAGCATCTGCAGTCCTCACTTTTGCCGACCCAATAAACCCAGTGTGGCGATTTCTCATCGACAAATTGACACAAGCAGACACAACGTCTGCAGAAATTCTAGCCACATTACTTTACATTAAAGACATCTGTGAAATGATGTCCAGACAACCCAATCCTCTCAGCATCATGGTAGCCCACAAACCTACCAACACACTTGAACAGCGGCTAATGAACCTGAAATACCCGATACAAACAACCAGCAAACGAATGTTATTTACAAAATACCGTGCAAGGAAATATATACATGAACTCTGCCTCACAGTTCTCTGTGGCAAGAAATGCTGGGATGCGATAAGGAAGATTTTTTCAGCCAAAACGAATCGGAACTGACTGGACAGCCATTTAAAATCAACGCTGTCAGCCCAGGATGGAAGATCCAAAGGGATGAACAATTTTCTTATTTTCGGAAGATTCACAAATATGAGACTGGGTTTTGGTGTTTGTTCCCTTTCCACTCCCAGGAGCCGCAGTGGTTGGGGCGGTGAGTTGGGGAAAGTGAAATGTGCCCGTGAGCAGTATGTGAGGCTATTTCAGCTTCCCCTCCTCTGACAGCGCTGTGACTTGTCTCTGATGTTCTCAGGGACACTTACTGACGCGAGACAGTGAAAAGAGTCTCGTTCCTGCAGATCAGGAATTCAAACCTTATGCCGGCTTCCGGACAATGAGAAAGATTAATTGGGGTGTGTGAAGAAGCTGTGAGCTGCATTTCAAACAGGTAGGTGGAGTCAGATGCGTCATCCATTGCGCCCCTGGCACTGTGCGTATCTAACGCCTTCATGCTGCAGAGTTCTGACGGTAACACGGACATGCGCAGCGATGGGAACCTTCACAAGGTGACCAAAGATTATCACCGTCACTGTTTCCCTTCCATACTCACAACTTTATGAAGCAGTATCTTTCACTGGCAAATAAAACACATTAATCCTCAGGTGCCTGCTTCATTTCGATCACGACTTCACGCCCCTCACTGTTCTAGTCTCATTTCCAAACACTTGGCTCACAGACTCAAAAGCAGCTCTGTGGGTATCTGCTTGTTCCACCCTGACAGGCAGTGGGTTGCAGATTCCCGACCAGTCCCAATGTGATTGAAATATTTCAACTCCTCCACTGATTTGCATCTTTAAAAAAACCGTCGACCAATCTCCCCTCTTTTTGACGGTAGTTCTCAACTGTCGTCGGCAGAGTTCACACCTGCGTGGGGAAATTGCAATGGATTTGATGTCCATCGCATTCGCCACTCGACCCACCAATACAGAACCACACTGACAGCTTCATTTCCCAGGTCTCTCTGCCTCTGAGCTGAGAAAGAGTGAATCATTGCAGAGTTTGTTTGAATCCAATCACTTCACAGGTTTCGAAAGGGTTAAATATCTGCAAATGGCGAGTCTGGGTGTTTAATCCCGAAAGATGACATGGACATTCAGTTAAAAACAAAACCAGAAATTGCAGGAGCAACTCAGCAGGTCAGGCAGCATCTGTGGAAAGAGAATCAGAGAAAACCTTTTTGAGAACTCTTTTTTTTCCTTATCCAGGTACAGCCAAACCTGCTGAATTTCTCCAGCAGTTTCTCTTTCTGTCTCGGACTGTCAGCATCCGCAGTCTTTTACGTTAGAAATTCAATCAATTCAGAAACCCCTCTGTGCTTCCTCAGTGGAGAAGATTTCCGTTCGAGAAACATTTTCCTGACACCATTCAAAACACGCAGCCAAGAAAGCGGTCAAAGCGAGAACAACAAGCACTCCGTCTCTGGGTGGTCTCGAACCACCAACCTTCCGGTTAACAGCCGAACCCGCTGACCAATTGCGCCACAAAGACAGACCCAGAAGCATCATGCGCAATCTCTTTGAGAAAGCTGCTATTCAATTCATAATTCAACATGACCCGCCCAGAATTACCATTATCTTCTGTCAGTTTTACTTTTCCATAATAAAGCCTTGGACATTCATTGTGGAGACATGGGGACAGTCTGATCCCACCATCTGCAGGCACATCCATGTCACGAGGAACTAGCCCTTTTACACCAGGGACATCGCCCTCCGAGCCTTCAGTGCCTCTTCCCGTATTTTCTCATTGGTCCCGAGCCGAGAAGAGGTTTGAATTCCTGATGTGCAGAGAATTCTTTCAATGTCTCAGATCAGTTCATGTCCCGAGAATATCAGAGTCAATCTCCCGGCCTCTTAAACAAGGGGACGCTGTCTGGACTGTCTCTGCTCAGTCGGACAGTTCATCCTTCATTCTCCTCGAATTCCACTTCCCAAAGAGTTTCTAAAGATTCACAAAGCTGGAGACTGGGATTTCTGTTTTACTTTCTGAACATTTTTCCATCTGCCAACCGACAATATTTTGCCAAAACCTCTTCCCCATTGTACATTGAACATATTCAAGGCGAAGTTAATCTGAGTTTTGAACGATAAAGATGTGGATGGTTATGGGGGAGGTAAGAAAATGGTTTTAAGATCAGTACAGGTCAGTCCCAGAGTCAGACAGCACTGAACAGACCCTTCATCCAACTAGTCCATGCTGAGTATGTTCTCAAACTAAACTCGTCCCACCGACCAGTGTTTGGCACATAAACCTTCGAACCTCTCGTATTCATGTACTTATCCAAATGTCTTTTAAATGTTGTAACTGTATATGCATAAAATCATGAGGGGCATAGATAGGATAAATAGACAAAGTCTTTTCCCTGGGGTGGGGGAGACCAGAACGAGAGGGCATGGGTTGAGCGTTAGAGGGGAAAGAGATCTAAGGGGCAACTTTTTCACGCAGAGGATGGTACGTTTATTGAATGAACTGCCAGAGGAAGTGGTGAAGTCTAGTCCGATAGCAACATTTAAAAGGTATTTGGATAGGTATATGAATGGGAAGGGAATGGAGGGATATGGGGCCGTGTGCTGTCAGGTGGGACTAGATTGGGTTGGGATAGTTGGTCGGCATGAACAAGTTGGACCAAACAGTCTGTTTTTGTTCTGTACATCTCTATGACTTCCTCTGGACATTCATTCTGCACTTAGACCACTTTCTTAATAAAAAACTCCTTGTCCTGTCTTTATAAAGTCTTTCTCTACTCACCTCAAAATATTTGCTCCCAGATCCTGAAACCCCCAGCTGAGGGAAAGGACATCTGTTGTTCACCTCATCCGTATCCCTCATGATTTTATAATCCTCTATAAGGTCACCTCTCAATCTCCTGTGTCCCAGTGAGAAATGTTCCAGCCTATCCACCCTAGATGTTGGTATATTCACATCCAGGTGTGAAGTGTTCAATGCTGGTGCAGGCTGGAAAAGTCATGTGGTCTACTCCTGCTCCCAATTTATCCTGGCTGTTACGTTTCTCAGCCTCTTTCCCCCTTTTTTCCCCGCAACTCTCAACCCTTTGATACTCTATCTCAGTGTTAAACATACTCAGTGACCTGGCCTGGCAGCTTTCTGTGACAATGAATTCCATAGATTCACCACTCTCTGGATAAAGAAATTTCTCCTAATCTCCATTCTCCCTTTATGCTGAGGCTAGGCCCATGGATATTAGTCTCTCCTGCCAATGAAAACACCTTCCCAACTTCCACCCTTCCAGGCTGTTCAACATTCTGTACGTTTCAGTTAGATCCCCCTTGAATGTGGGCCTGTTAATCAGCATGAACCAAACCCTTCAGGATGAGGACAGCAGGGATTAGGTTCAACAAAGTGAGAATGGAGGGAGAGTGTGTGGGATGGAGATTTTCAGCTTTTAGGGAATAAGAGAGGAAAGGAAGTTTGATATAAATTATAATTAATCAGATGAGCCGATGGGCCAAGGAGTGGTGGATGGAGTTTAACTTAGACAAATATGAGCTGTTGCATTTTGATATGGCAAATCAGGGCAGGACCTATGTGGTTAATGGTAAATTCCTGGGGAGTGTTGCTGAACAAAGAAACCTTGGAGAGCAGGTTCATGGTTCCTTGAAAGTGTAGTTGCAAGTAGATACGATAGCAAGGAAGGCGTTTGATACGCTTTCCTTTATTGGTCAGAACACTGAGTATAGGAGTTTGGAGGTAATGCTGTGGCTGCACGGGAGATTGGAAAGGCCACTTTTGAAATACCGCACTCAGTTCTCGTTTCCCTGCTGTCGGAAAGGTGTTGTGAAACTTGAAAGGGTTCGGAAAAGATTTAGGAGGTTGTTGCCAGAGTTAGAGGGTTTGAGCTACAGGGAGAGGCTGAATAGGTTGGGGCTGTATTCCCTGGAGCGTCTGTGACCATTCGAAGTTTATAAGGGGCATGCATAGGATGAATACCGGAGATCTTTTCCCCAGGATATGGGAGTCCGAAAGTCGTGAGTTTCAGTTTGAGGTGAGGGCGGAAGACTTTAAAGGGACATGAGGGGCAGCATTTTCATGCAGAGGGTGATGTGTGTATGGAACGAGCTGCCAAAGATAATGGTGGAGGCTAGTTCAATTACAATATTGAAAGGCATCTGGATGGGTATTTGAATAGGAAGGGTTTAGAGGGTTATAGGCCAAATGCTGGCAAATGGGACGAGATTAATTTTGGATATCTGGTTGGCACGGACGAGTTGGACGATGTGTCTGTTTCCGTGCTGCATGACTCTAATGATCTTTGGTGAAAGCAGAAGTGTCGTTGTGAAGAGTGGACATTCAGAAGCAGCTTTCAAAGATGTTTTGCCCTTACGAGGAGCAGAAATCTTCCATTTGTGAGACAGAAGCTGGGTGAGTGAGTACATCCAGGATTTTGTTAGAAAGTGGAAATTCATTGCACTGTGGGGATGAAGTGTTTTAAGTTTTTCCGGCAGTATGTACAGTGTGCTGAGCGGGGAGCCTAGTGAAGGGTTAGGTAGGTTTTTGTTTTAAACTGCTCATTTCTCTCAGGCTCCAACATTGTATTTCCAATGCTGTCAATCAGAAGGTGCAGTAAATCAGTAACTGGTATCGTTAGAAGCCTTACGATTTTCAGTACTGCAGGTATTGCATTGTTTCTTCAGCATTGTAAAGGTTACTGGCAGCAGCAGCAGGTGTAGGCTGTATTCACTAGAAATGATTAAGCATTTAGATAACACACATACAAGAGGGCAGGATGGGGCTTGTCTTTTGATTTGTAGAAGATGGGACATTCTGGGTGCTGTGATCCGGGGCAAACATAGCTGCAGTATATTATTGAATCCCTACAGTGTGGAAGCAGGCCATTCAGGCCATCAAGCCCACACTGAGCCCTCCAAAAACATACCACCCAGACACACCTCCCAACCACTCGACCAACACCCCCCAATCGGGTCTTTTCTGCTGGTGGGTGAGACTAGGCTGGAAGATTAAAGGGGAGTAGATTTCGGACAGAGATGAGAAGGAGCTGCTTTTCCCAGAGGGCGGTGCATCTATGGAATTCTGTGCTCAAGGAAGCAGTAGAGGCAGCTTCATTAAGACACTGTTGGATGGGTTTTTGCGTGGCAGGGGAATTAAGGGTAGTTGAAATAATGCAAGTAGAAGGAGCTGAGATGATTGATAAATCCGCCATGATTTTAATGAATGGCGGAGCAGTGTCGATGGGCCAAATGGCCTAAGACCATAAGACATAGGAGCGGAAGTAAGGCCATCCGGCTCATCGAGTCCACTCCGCCATCCAATCATGGCTGATGGGCATTTCAACTCCACTTCCCCGCATTCTCCCCGTAGCCCTTTATTCCTTGTGACATCAAGAAGTTATCAATTTCTGCCTTGAAGACATTTAGCGTCCCAGCCTCCACTGTATTCCGTGGCAATGAATTCCACAGGATCACCACTCTCTGGCCCACTGTCAGAGGGACAGTGTATGCATGTTTATTAGAGGAGCCATCAAAACATTGCAGGATTTCATCATCGTCCGAGATTTGAAAATCAAAAGCATTAGCAAGATGGACGGGAAATGATGAAACAGTGGCTCCTGTGTCAAACATAAATTCAATATCGTGGCCATTACGGTTAAGAATTAGCATAGGTCCATCCTCTGGGCTAGCGGTAAGTATGGGAAAATTCAAAGCAGGAAGCTGCCATATATCCGCGAGTCAGTTTTGAAAAAGATTTTGTGCAGTAAAAGGGGCAACCTGCTGAGGTCACTGGGGAGGGAGGCCAGGAGATTGTCTGTTGTTTTTACTGCGATGATGAACCAGGGACTGCTATGAAAAGGGCAGTTCTTGGACCAATGTCCTGGTTCATTGCAATTGAAACAAAGGTGTAGTTGTTGGAGGACTCTAGGGGGTGGGGGAGGCAGTGAAGAATAACGAGAGGATGTATAGGGGCATCATGGACTGTTGGGGAAGGATACATAGGAGGACCGCAAGGTCCATTGGGATGTTGTGAATACTCAGTACCATTTCTACTGTCCTACCATACTGGACGATAGTATGAGGGTTTCATTTGCCATCTTGACTGACCTTGCAGACGGAAAGGTCTATTTTGAATCCTGGGTTTAGGTTTAGGATATGCATAACTTCCCCAACATTGACTGGAAATGCTTTAATTCTAGTACGTCGTATGGATCGGTTTTTGTCCAGTGTGTGCAGGAGGGCTTTCTGACACAGTATGCTGAAGGGCTGACAAGAAGGGAGGTCACTCTGGATCTGGTGCTTGGTAACGAACCAGGCCAGATGTTTGATTTAGTAGAAGGTGAACATAGTGGAGTGACCATAATTCAGTTAGGTTTCATTTAGCAATGTAAAGGGATAGGAACATGTCACAAGTCAAGAGTTATTGATGGGTCAAGGGCAATTCTCATAAAATTAGGCAAGACTTAGGATGCATTGAATAGGGTAGCAAAATGCAGGGGATGGGAACAATTGAAACGTGGAGCTGGTTTAAGGAACAGATATTGTGTTTCCTTGATAGGTATGTCCCTGTCAGGCAGGAAGTGATAAGGTAAGGGAACCGTGGTTTACAACAGAAATTGCATCTCTTGTTACAAAGAAAAAGGAGGCTTATGTGTTGATGAGGCAAGATGGTTCAGATGAGGCGATGGAGAGTTTCAGGTCAGCTAGGAAGGATTTAAAGAGAGAGTTAAGAGCAAAGAGAGGACATGAGCAGTCTTTAACACATAAAGGAGAACCCTAAAGCTTTCTATAGGTATGTGAGGAATAAAAGGATGATTAGGGTAGGAATAGGGCCAATCAAAGACAGAAGTGGGAAGTTGAGTATGGGCCCTGTGGAAATTGGAGAGGTGTTAATGAATATCTCTTATCGGTCTGCACTCAGGAAAAGGAGAATATTGTAGAGGAGAAGAATGAGGTACGAGATATTAGACTCGAAAGGTTCGAGGTTAGTTGCAAACAGGTGTTATCAATTCTAGAAGGAGTGAAAGTAGACAAGTGCCCTCGACCGGATGGGATTTATCCGAGGATACTCTGGGAAGCGAGGGAGGAGACTGCAGACCCTTTGGCTTTGATATTCGAGTCGTTATTGTCTACAGGTTTAGTACCAGAGTGGAGGATTGCAAATGTTGTGCCCTTGTTCAAGAAGGGCAGCAGAGATGACCCAGGTAATTATAGACCAGTGAGCCTTACGTCTGTTGAAGGAAAGCTTTTGGAAAGGAATATTAGAGATAGGATTTGTAATCATCTAGCAAGCAACAGTTGAATTTCAGACAGTCAACATGGTTTCATCAAGGGCAGATCGTGTCTCACAAACCTCATTGGGTTTTTTGAGAAGGTGAGCAAGCATGTAGATGAGGGTAGGGCAGTTGACGTGGTATACATGGACCTCAGTAAAGCCTTTGATAAGGTTCCACATGGCAGGCTGTTGGAGAAACTGCAGAGGCATGGGTTGTTGTGGTTCTGTTCGCCGAGCTGGGAATTTGTGTTGCAAACGTTTCGTCCTCTCTCTAGGTGACATCCTCAGTGCTTGGGAGCCTCCTGTGAAGTGCTTCTGTGATGTTTCCTCCAGCATTTATAGTGATGGATGTCACCTAGACAGGGGACGAAACGTCTGGAACACAAATTTCCAGCTCGGCAAACAGAACCACAACAATGAGCACCGGAGCTACAAATCATCTCCCGAAATTTGAAGAGGCAAGGGATTGAGGGTGATTTAGCAGCTTTGAATTAGAAACTGGCTTTCTGAAGACGGCAGCGAGTGGTGGTTTATGGAAAATATTCAGCCCGTTGTCCGGTTACTAGTGATGTGCCACACGGATCTGTTTTGGGACTACAGCGGTTTGTCATTTTTATCAATGACTTAGATGCAGGCATAGGTGGATGGATTAGCAGAATTGGACTGAGAGGTGGCAAATGGAGTTCAATGCAGCTAAACGTGAGGTGATTCACTTTGGGAAGAATAACAGGAAGGCAGTGATCTTGGAGTCCATGTACATAGATCCCTGAAAGTTGCCACCCAGGTGGATAGTGCTGTGAAGAAGGCATACGGTGTGTTAGGTTTCATTCGTAGAGGGATTGGGTTCTGGAACCGCAATATCATGCTGCAACTATACAAAACACGGGTGCAGCCACATTTGGAATATTATGTATAGTTCTGTCCTCCATATTTCAGGAAGGATGTGGGAAGCATTGGAAAAGGTGCAGAGGAGATTTACCAGGTTGTTGCCTGGTCTGGAGGGAGGGTCTTATGAGGAAAGGCTGAGAGACTTGGGTCTGTTCTCATTGGAAAGAAGAAGGCTAAGGGGGATTTGATAGAGACATATAAGATGATCAGAGGATTAGATAGGGTAGACAGTGAAAGGCTCTTTCCTAGGATGGTGACGTCAGCTTGTATTAGGGGGCATAACTACAAATAGAGGGGTGATAGGTTTAAGACAGGTGTCAGAGGCAAGTTCTTTATGCAGAGAGTGGTAAGGGCGTGGAATGCCCTACCTGCTAAGGTAGTCAACTCAGCCACATTAGGGAGATTTAAACAATCCTTCGATAAGCGCATGGTTGATTTTGGGGTAGTGTCAAGGAATGAGCTGTGAATAGTTCACAGGTCGGCGCAACATCGAGGGCCGAAGGGCCTGTTCTGCGCTGTGTTGTTCTATGTTCTTTGTTCTATGTTCTAAACTTAGTGCAGGAGGCTGAAAGAAATGAGCAGCTTTAAAACAAAACCCTCTTGGAGTTCAAAGCTTTCAATGAGAGTCTGAGCCCGGTGGTAAGTTCAGGTAACCTTTATTGCATCCCAACTTTGTTACAGCTTCAGATCCCCTCAGCAAAAAGGCAGAGAAAAAGCAGTTGCTTTTTGAACAGCTCAAGGTCAAAGTGCACACACCACACCTCTCCGAGTCCCACCCCCCTCACTGTCTTTACTATTGCCTAGCACCAAGTTGTCCCTTTGTAATCGGATCCTTGTTACAGCCGTAACCCGGAGGAAGTATTGCCTCACTCAGCAATTTCAACCCATACCCTGTCTCCAAGTAAGTTTCTCCCCGCTGGTTTGCCTGGAAGGGGCAGTGTAGAGTCAACCAGACTGCTGTGGGTCTGTAGTCACGTGTAGGCCAGACCGGGTAAAGGGTGCAGCTGGAACGACTGAGTGAATCCTTTCCCACAATAGCGGTTCCCTTCCCGAACAAGGGAGAGAGTGAATCAGATGGGGGCTTTCTCCCCTGCACCACCCCCTCCCTGAAACGGTCTCATTGTTAGATTCCGAACTCCACAATTCGGACCGAATACCAATTCTGCCATCTGTCGTGGCAGGATTCAAGCCTGGGAGTCCCGGAATCGGGTTGATAGTCCAATCGATAATGGCACTCGGCCGTCACTCCTTCAATCCCCCTGTGATGGCACGTGAACTCGCTGGTGCTCCTGCAGGTGGGAGGAGTAGGTGAAGCCCTTCCCGCACTGAGAGCAGGTGAACGGCCGCTCCCCCGTGTGGATCCGCTGGTGCCTCAGCAGGGTGGAAGATGTGCTGAAGGCCTTCCCACACTCGGGGCAGCTGAAGGGCCTCTACCCCGTGTGGACCCGCCGGTGGGTCAGGAGGTGGGAGGAATACCTGAAGCCCTTCCCGCACTGAGAGCAGGCGAATGGTTTCCCCCCCTGTGTGGATCCGCTGGTGCGTCAGCAGGGTGGAGGAATTGCTGAAGGCCTTCCCGCACTGGGGGCAGCTAAACGGCCTCTCCCCGGTGTGGACCCGCTGGTGGTTCTGGAGGTTGAAGGAGCAGGTGAAGCTCTTCCCGCACTGAGACCAGGTGAACGGACTATCCCCCGTGTGAATACGCAGGTGGGTCATCAGGGAGGATACGTGGGTAAAGGCCGTCCCGCACTCGGGGCAGCTGAAGGGCCTCTCCCCCGTGTGGACACGCTGGTGGCTCAGCAGGGTGGAGGAGCAGGTGAAGCCGTTCCCACACCGAGAACAGGTGAACGGCCTCTCCCCAGTGTGGACATGCTGTGGGTCAGCAGTTTGGAGGAGCAGGTGAAGCCCTTCCCACACTGACAGCAGGTGAACGGCCTATCCCCCGTGTGGATACGCTGGTGACTCCGCAGGGTGGAGGCCTGGGAAAAGGCCTTCACGCACTCTCGGCAGCTGAAGGGCCTCTCCCCCGTGTGTACATGCTGGTGGCTCAGCAGGTGGGAGGATGTGCTGAAGGCCTTCCCGCAATCTGGGCATCTGAAGGGCCTCTCCGTGTGGTCCTGCTGGTGGGCCAACATGTGGGAGGAATGTCTGAAGGCCTTCCCGCACTCGGTGCAGAGGAATGGCCTCTCCCCGGTGTAACTGCGCCGATGAGTCTCCAGGGCAGACGGGACACGGAAGCTTTTCCCACAGTCGCTACACTTCCACGGTTCCTCCACAGGGCGGGATTCCTCAGGTTTCTCCATGGCCACAGCTTCAGCTGCTCACAAACACGTGTCGAGCCCCTCCCTGCCGTGAAGTCCCCTTTCCAGGCCGTATAACTGTTTCAGGCACCACGCACACTGCGCTGCAACAGTGGGGTCTCTCGTCCAGTCCCACTGATGCTGAAAACGTCCTCAAACAGGAACCAAAAAGCATTGATCCCTCTCTCAGATATCACAGTCAAAAATCGTTGGGGTCCCGATGGATTGAGTGACTGTCAGACATTGACAGCAAAGTGAGGACTGCAGACGCTGGACAGTCAGTCAAAAACTGTGGTGCTGGAAAAGCACAGCAGGTCAGGCAGTATCCAAGGAGCAGGAGAATCAATGTTTCGGACATAAGCCCTTCATCCACTGATTTTGAAACTTCAGTCTTCAGATTTTCAAATACTCTGCAAAAAGAGTTTACAAAAGTCATCACTATCAGAGCAGGGCAGAAATTCAGAACAAGCAATTCTACTTTCTGTGGAATATTCTTTTGTTGTTCCACAAAATTGAAAGCACCATCCCACTCTCTCTCCCCCTCTGTTCTCACTCTGCTCTAACTAATTCCCCTGAAGTTGCTGATTCAGGATCTTACAGGGGCAGAAAAAGCAAAAACATCAAGACTGACATCTCTCTGAATTTTGGATAACTCCACCTGAAAGTTAATATCTTTCACAATACTGGGATACTGCTGAGAGTGAGCAGGTCTGATTTTGGGAAGCAAAAAAAAAGTGTCAATTCAGGGTGAACCTGCAATGCAGCTTCTTGAGGAAGGACCAGACACAAAATGGTTAATGACCCCAGGAAGGTGGGAGCAAAATGAGACATCAAGGCATTAACACCAATACACTTCAGTCAAACTCTTCAGCTCCCAGTCAGGGCAGAACATGCTCTGAAAGTCCAGCCTTCACAACCACACTTCTGCTTCCACTGAAGACAATTAGAGACACACAGCCCAGATATCCTAAATTAATCTAGTCATATTTGCCATCACTTGGCCACGATATGGGCCGGGAGCTGGCAGCTGGGACTAAATTGGGTTGGCTATCTTGTCAGCAAGGACGAGTTGGACCGAAGGGTCTGTTTCTGTGCTGTACATCTCTATGACTCCAGTCGCATTTACCATCACTTGGCCCTGACCCAAGTGAACCCTTCATATTCATATGCCAGATCGCATCGATACTCAATCAGTGGCTTTCCCGATCAGGCTGTTCTACGTGATCAAACAGGTCAGTGGGTAGGCGATCCCCCACCTCTTAGTTCAAGTATCTCTACGAGAACTCCCTTGCTGCAGGGTCCCTTGGAGACACTTCAACTGGACTTCATTGAGTTGTAGAAATGAGTTGAGTTGCTATAAATATGTTTTGCTTATTGTTGATGTCTTTTTGAAGGGGATTGGAGCCTACCCTCCTCCTAACGCTACTGCTGAGACTGTGGTGAAGATTTTGTTTAAGGAAATAATTCCCTGCTTCAGTATACCTGCGTACATTAGCTCGCACAATGGACCACACTTTGTAGGTAATATTAATGGAGAACTCTGTTCCCAGCTTTGTATTTGTCGGTAACTGCATGGTGCTTATCATCCTCAGGCGGCCGGCCTTGTTGAATATTTTAACCAGACTCAAGACTAAACTTGCCAAATTAATGGCAGAGTCTGGCCTCTCCTGGTTATGCTAATCCCTGTGGCCTTATTCCAGATGCGATCCATGTCTGCGGGCAAGACACGACTGTCTCCAGCTGAGAGTCTCTCTGGTCACCCTCTCCGTACCCCTTGGAACGATTCGGCTCCCTTCTCAGTCCACTTCCACTACCAAAGCAATGATTGGTTATGTTCTTGCTCTAACTAATGTTATGCGTGCCTTTCACTCCCAGGAGCGTGCGGCCTACAGCGATGTTCCCTCCCTTTCAGCCTCGTCACGGGTAGAGCCTGGTTCGTTGGTGTTCATCAAGAACTGCACTGGCAAAGGCCTCCAACCTCGTTGGGATGGTCCCCTCCAGGTTTTATTTCCCACCCTAATGGCGGTCACAGTCGCTGGGCGCTCAGTTTGGGTCCAACCGCACCATTGTAAATTGATTGGCCGCACCAATCAAAAATGGACTCTTACATCAGAAAGACCAGATGGTCCATCTGGACAGTAGAAATCAGTGGGAGTTACCATGTCGTTACCATGTTTTTTTGATTTTACCTGCAGACGCAAGCCTAGTGAGGATAAAAATGATCAACCCCCTCCATTATGGTAAATATTTTAAGGACACTCAGGAACACCATCCCTTTTTGGAGGACGGGCCAACTCGAGAAAAGGGAACCCTGATAAGGGAAACTCCTCAATCCACAAACTACTTATTTATACAGGCCCACAGAACGCTCTTCACCCCAGAGGCAGTAGTATGTTACTCCTCTCTATCGGGAGATGACTTACTTGCCCCGTCCCCAGTCCCTGATTCCATTCTATTCGTCAGACTTCCTACTGCCGACGCTACCAAGAGAAATATCACTTTCCAATACGTTCGGTCTGTGTATACAAACAGCTGGTGTATCACTGGCTGGGGTACAGTGGGCCTAATGCGGCACATGGACCTGGAACCCTTCCCTTGTGCATTTTTAGGCCTTTTCTCTTTTCAGAATCTGATACTGTCACCAAGACCATGTACAATAGAGCTAAGGGAGAGCCCAATGGGAACAGCATTCTGAGGACCATTGTCTCCCATACAGTGCGAGTGCTCGAGTTACTTGGCCCATTTTTTACAATGCTCAAGCAATTCCTCTTGCAAAACGTCGACCCTTTACTCCTGTAGACCTGACCAGACCCCCTGCTGTAACATTTCAGTAACCTATTTCGACAAACTCTCCCTAATATGCACCAAACCAGACTATTATTTCTTCAGCTCAGGTAAAGCTACCAATTTCCTTGTCCTGGATGGCAAAGATGTCCCTCATAAGGTCACTATCAGAGCCCTTGTTCCCACAACAGTACCTTGTCCTGGCCAGTGAACAAGTCGATGGAAATTCCATCTGAGGAGGATATAGTGGTCGGTCTCAGCCAACCTTGCTCCAACTGGAAGGATCCAAAGGGACTGGGTGACAATACAGAACACCCGATAGGCTGGGGACTCCAGAGTACCCTGAGGTTGGAAGGATCGGCAGGGGTGACAAGTCAACAGAACCGCAATTCTCTCTTTGGCGGCCTGACCATTCGAGGAAATAAGACTAAAGAGGCTCTGAAACAGAGTAAACTGGGATTATCAGACCTATGTCTTTACTCTATACAGAATCGGTATGCCTTAGACTATATACTTGACCGGGAGGGTGAGGTCTGCACCATTATCCAAGATAAATGCACTATGGGCATTCCCAATCTCACTGGCAATATTACTAAGATACAAGAAGAGATCCAGGTATTCCTTGACAGAATGACTGAAGGGACCATTTGGGGAAACTGCAGATCGGGCTCATGGTACAATTGGCTTATCAATTTAGCTGTGTATGGTAGAACACTTTTCCTCTGTTTGTCGGGATTGCTATTGTTCGCTGTTTAATTGCTAAGCTTATGAGGTTCCTTAGTGATATAGATTTGCCGCAGAAGATGCTCTTTTTGTGATCTGATGGCTCACCCACACGTGTCGATGGCGATGATAAATATGACCAGATGAGCTGCGAAGATGGTGGTGCCGCTCTACAGGATGTTGATGGCAGGACTACCTTGAAGGGCATTTGTTTGGACTAGCCTTCTCTTTCAGTGATCACGGTGCAATCAAAGGTAGGAATGAGGGTGTGGGCATCTGGGTGATAAAGTCTATAGCCTTAAAACTTGTCTTTACACATTTAGACTAAAATGTAATGCTGAATTATTGAATACATTTACTGCACTAGAAAATAAACAGACAGGTTGGCTCAGAAAGAGGAGAGAACTGAAAAATAGGGACACCTGGGCTCACCAAATGATAACAGGATGCTGTGAGGCAATTAAGAACGTTTGCCTCAGCATCAGTGAATCTGTGTGAACAGGACACCAAGTGATCACATTGACGGCCGTTCCCTTGTGAGACCCTTTTAGTGCTGAGGCTGTTGAATCCCGTAGAAAATTAACTCTTCGTGCTTATCTGCTACGGATTGAAATGAATTGCATTTTGGGACTTTATGATGATATTGAGTAGCCATTACTGGCTATGAAATACAAACTCTGCAAAAGGAAATATTGATAAAGCTTTACCTTACTTGCTGCAGCCGAGGCTCCAGCGGAGGAAACAGGCCGCGGGCACACTTCCGGCTTCGGGATGGCCACGCCCCGGTCCTGGTCCCGCCCGCTCTTCCTCCATGGCGACACGTAAACCCCGCCCCTTCCGAACGACGCTCGTAAACCCCGCCCTTTGGAGCGGTGCACGCAAACCCCGTTCCTTCGAGACAAAGCCCCGCCTCTTGGCCCCAAACATCTTTCCCACTCGCGCACCAAACATCGCTCTTTCGCCGCGGTCCCCGCGTGAGTCAAAACCACGCCCCCTGCCCCCACGCGCAACCGCCCACAAAGCCGCGCGCCTGCAGGCGAGCCGCGCCGCACCGCCCAGTGAGCCTCGCCCCGCTACTAGCGCGCGACCCTCTCACGAGACCCGCTCCGCCCATGAGCACTGCTCTCCTGCTAAAACCCGACCCCAGGATAAACCCCGCCTCTCCTGGTAAACCCTGCCCACCCAGGTGTATTTGGAAGCCCTGGCTTCTGCAGCGCTGCTCCTTCTGCGGTTAGCTGTGCTGCAGGATCATAAGACACAGAATTAATAGCAAAACATCACAGTGTCATGCAACCGATGCAATATTTGGAACAAACCTGAACCACTGCTGAGTCCTTCATCTTTTAGAATGGGTTGCAGGTTTCACTTCATCAATATGTAAATTCCAGAACTTTCGATCAGATTCCCTACAGTGTGGAAACAGGCCCTTCGGCCGAATAAGTCCACACTGACCCGCCGAAGCGCAAAACGCCCAGCCCTATTGCCCGTCACCTAACACTACGGGGCAATTTAGTTTGGCCAATTCACCCTAACCCGCATGTCTTTGGACTGTGGGAGGATACCCGCGCAGACGCGGGTGGGGGGGGGGGGGGTATGGGGAGGTGGGAATTGAACCCGGGGCTCTGGCGCTGTGAGGCACCAGTGCTAACTACAAAAAAAAGGAATAGGGATGTAAGGCAGGATTTCAGGGAGCGAGGGTGGGAGCTGAGGGCTAGAACAAACAGAGTGGTTATCTCTGGTTTGTTGCCTCCTTTCCCAGGTATCTGACCCTTGTCTTTCGTGTCCTCCCCTACCCTTCCTGTTATCCCTTGATCCCAGTCTCCTTTTTGTTATTTCTTCTACTGCCTCCACCATCATTTTGGCTTTCTGATTCTGATTCTCGTCTTCCCTTTTCACATACACTTTCTGTGCCTCACGTAACAGCTCTTCCATCTGTCTTTCACTCCATCCATCTAATTTCTGTAATTTCTTTTGTATGTCCAGCCATGATTTAATTACAAACTAGACCTTTAAGAGTCCCTGTGCTATCTGATTATCGGGATCCATTCCCAAACACTTCCTTGTGGCCTCCTTGAGCCTTTTAAGAAATGCAGAAGTGGTTCCATCCTTCTCTTGTCGTACTTCAAAGGCCTTAACAAAGTTTTATGATCTTGGTGCCGCCTCTTTAATTCCTAATATTCCCATTTCTCATAGATCCCGCATTGACTCCCTATCTTCTCTGTCATTATTTTCCCAATGAGGGTCAACATTTGGGAATTTTTATTCGGCTGGGGCCCGTTCTTCCCCAATTGTGTGCCTCTTTTCCCATTCCTTTTAAGCCGCTCTCCTCATCATACCTCGTTCTTCCCCTGAAAATAACGCTCTTAAAATTGCCATCAGTTCTCCCTGGGTATATAAATTAGTCCCTAGGAATTGCTTTAATTGTTCGGCTAGTCCAACCGGATCCTCTATTAAACTTTTCATTTCCTTTTTAAAGACCCTAACTTCACTGCTAGTTAAGGGAGCGTTTACATATCCGATTGTACCTTCCCCAATCGGAACCTCTCCTAAGGGACATAATTTTACATTTTCCATTATCTCTGCCCCTCCTTTACGTGTGGTGGCTCAAATGACTCTGCCCCCCCCCCCCCCCCACCCCAGGTTCTGCATCTTTTAGTTCAGAGTCCGTTCCCATTTCTGTGTCTGGACTCGGTTCTACTTCGGGAGCTGTAGGCTCGTTCCGGGGAGTAGTATATGGGGGCGGCAAACACATCAAGGGATCCCATTGTGGCTTCCCTTGTTCATTCTTTTTCTGTTCTTTCCCTGATTCCTCCCTATTCATGGGACATAATTTTACTCCCGCGCTCACTATCCAACAAGCCGCATAATCGGACTCTTTTTGACTGTATGCTTCTTTTTGATTGACATATATATTAAGACCTTGACGCAGCCAATCCTCATCGGACCCATATTTGGGCCTATAAATACCAGGCGCCTTAATAGTTTCTCTAGTCCAGACAAAACAACAATAGTTTACCATTGTAGCCTTATCTTTCCCCGGCGTCCGGGAGTTGTGTTCCCAATTTCCCAACATTCTCCCAAAGGACTGTCGGGTGAAATATATTCCCCTTTAACGTTATTTACAGATCGATCGTTACCCAGCCAACTCCCCGTGCCTCCCATTGTTGCTAAGTTAATTAATCTTAACGAGGTCCGGTGTCACCATTTTCCACACCCCCTTCAGGGTCCTGACTAGACACCTTACTCGTCCGATTAATCTGACCAACTATATGCATTTTGAGACTTCAACTGTTTTCCATAAATTACTTTGATGTAAGGATAAAAGAGATTAGTTAGAAACTGATAGTAAGGCAGTCATGACCTGTAAAAAGAACAGGAGTTAACATTTTATTTCATAATCTGTAAAATTTTTAACCTTAAAAGAAATCATGTTAAAATTTCCATAGTAGAAATCAGATTCAAAACAGTCCTGGATCTCAAGCTCCACGGAACAAAGCAGAAACATTCAATCACCAACAAACAAATGTGCATTCAAACCAAATCACAAAGGGTTATACTTTCTAGTTGCTGTCCAGCTCTTTCTCTCTCTCACACACACACACACACAGACACCATGTCTCACTGACACTTTGAGCTTCCCGCAACGACTCCTCTAGCTTTTGAATATTCATCTGGACGTCTGGCCATAAGTTAGTTACGAAGTGCACCCTCAGTAGCCCTTCAGCTCCTAGCCCTTCTGACACGGGCTGTTTTCCATTGACATATGCTTAATTTTATATATCGCCAATTCCCCATACTTTTATATGTCCCGACCACCAAGGCAATACTTAAAAGGTCTCTCTTCTTACCTTGGTCTCTGCACAGAGTTACCTGGTCATTTCAGTGCACCCCATCCCGCAGCAATTCTCGCAGCAAATACCGCTGCCCCCGGTTGCCTGGATATATCCTTTGCTGAAAATGTGTTGCTGGAAAAGCCCAGCATGTGTTGCTGGAAAAGGCATCATCCAGGGAACAGGAGAATCGACGTTTCGGGCATAAGCCCTTCAGCCCTTCTTAAAGGATATATCCTTTGAGAACTTTCCCTACCCGGGTCTTGTGCACAAGAGTTGCCCGACCGAACCCGCCGTGTCTGCTTGCCTTGTTTCCAGGGTCTCCCAGTCCGGATCATACTCGCCCAAACCGTGAACGACAAGCAACGGAGTCGGAGATCACCGAAATAGGCGAGGTGCACCTCCCCGTTCGTCCCAAGAGCGTCGAGCGGTCTGAGTTTTGGATCCCAGAACGAGGCCCCCAATTGTGAGAAACAGAACTCACTCACAAACCAATCAGCCTGAGACAAAGCCTTGGAAGCAAGAACAATTTATTATCGTCTTGTAAGTACCGGATGCTTCTGCAATCAAGCAGAAATGCGCGCCAAAGCAGAGCATGTTAGCTTTCTTATTCAGTTTACAAGTTGCGGAATCATGCCTCCCTTTTCCCATCCTATCATAAGCCGATTACCTCACTTGTTAGTTATTTTCTTATCTGGTCATCCTGCTGTCCTTGTCTGCCTTCTTTGTTCCTTGTTTGTTACAGCTTGTTCTTTTATCCAGTTTCTCTTATTATACTATAAGCTTTATTGTGAAATGCCCCTGCTGCTTCTTTTTGTGGTCAACTACAATACTTTAAAGTTATTTCCTAGCTTAAAACTATTTTCTTTAAAAGACCCTCGATATTCATTAAAGTCTTAACCTTACGTACGCTACATGCTACAAGAATTCCGCTTCCCTTCCCCCCACTACACCACCTCACCCATCTGCAAAAACATTTTTAATCTCCCACAGAAAGAGGGATAGGGATGTAAGGCAGGATTTCAGGGAGCTAGAGTGGAAGCTGAGGGCTAGAACACAGTGGTTGTCTCTGGTTTGTTACCCGTGCCACGTGATAGCAAGACAAGGAATAGGGAGAGATATCAGCTGAACACGTGGTTACAAGGATCGTGCAGGAGGGAGGGTTTCAGGTTTTTGGATAATTGGGGCTTATTCTGGGGAAGGTGGGACTTGTACAAACAGGACAGTCTTCTCTTGAACCAGAGGGGTACTAATATACTGAGTGGGAAATTTGCTGGTGCTATTCGAGTGGGTTTAATCTAGCTCAGCAGGGGGATGGCAACCGGGGGTGTAGGTGCAGTGCATAGGAGGATGAGAGTAGGAAGGACAGGGACAGGATTTCAGGGTCACAGGAATGCGATGGCAGACAGCGAAATGGTTTGAAGTTTGTCTATTTCAACGCCAGAGCATCCGCAATAAAGTAGGTGAGCTTGCAGCATGGATAGGTACCTGAGATTTAGATGTTGTGGCCATTTCGGAGACATGGATAGAGCAGGGTGAGGAATGGATGTTGCAGGTTCCAGGGTTTTGATCTTTCATTAAGAACAGACAAGGCGGTAAAAGAGGGAGAGGCGTGGCCTTGTTAGTCAAGGATAGTATAACAGTGGCTGACAGAACTTTTGATGAGGACTCGTCTACTGAGGTAATGTGGGCTGAGGTTAGAAACAGGAGAGGAGAGGTCACAGCTTGGAGTTTTTTTTATAGGCCTCCGCAGAGTTCCAGGGAAGTGGAAGAGGGGATTAGCAAAATTATTCTGAGTAGGAGTGAAAGGAACAGGGTGGTCATTATGGGGGACTTTAACTTCCCCAACATTGACTGGAAATGCTTTCACTCTAGTACGTCGTATGGATCAGTTTTTGTCCAGGGGAGGTCACACTGGATCTGATGCTTGGTAATGAACCAGGCCAGGTGTTTGATTTAGTGGAAGGTGAGCACTTTGGAGAGAGTGACCATAATTCAGTTAGGTTTCACTTAGCGATGTAAAGGGATAGGAACATGCCACAGGTCAAGAGTTATCGGTGGGGCAAGGGCAATTATAATGCAATTTGGGAAGACTTAGGATGCATAGATTCGGGTAGCAAAACGCAGGGGATGGGGACAATTGAAATGTGGAGCTGGTTTAAGGAACAGCTATTGTGTGTCCTTGATAGGTATATCCCTGTCAGGCAGGGAGGAAGCTTTCTATAGGTATGTGAGGAATAAAAGGATGATTACGGTAGAAATAGGGCCAATCAAAGACAGAAGTGGGAAGTTGAGTGTGGGCCCTGTGGAGATTGGAGAGGTGTTAATGAATATCTCTCATCGGTCTTCACTCAGGAAAAGGAGAATATTGTTGAGGAGAAGAATGAGGTACGAGATATTAAACTCGAAATGATCAATGTTAGTTGCACACAGGTGTTATCAATTCTAGAAGGAGTGAAAGTAGACACTTTCTACTTGGATGGGATTTATCCAAGGATTCTCTAGGAAGCGAGGGAGGAGAATGCAAACCCTTTGGCTTTGATATTTGAGTCGTCATTGTCGACAGTCTTAGTACCAGAGTGGAGGATTGCAAATGTTGTGTCCTTGTTCAAGAAGGGCAGCAGAGATGACCCAGGTAATTATAGACCAGTGAGCCTTACGTCTGTTGAAGGAAAGCTTTTGGAAAGGAATATTAGAGATAGGATTTATAATCATCTAGCAAGCAACAATTTGTTTTCAGATAGTCAACATGGTTTCATCAAGAGCAGATCATGTCTCACAAACCTCTGAGTTTTTTGAGAAGGTGAGCAAGCATGTAGATGAGGGTAGGGCAGTTGACGTGGTGTACATGGACCTCAGTAAAGCCTTTGATAAAGTTCCACATGGTAGGCTGTTGGAGTAAATGCAGAGGCATGGGATTGAGGGTGATTTAGCAGTTTGGATTACAAACTGGCTTTCTGAAAGAAGGCAGCGAGTCCGGTTACTAGTGGTGTGCCACAAGGATCTGTTTTGGGACTACTGCGGTTTGTCATTTTTTTAAATAGCTTAGACACAGGCATAGGTGGATGGATTAGTAAATTTGGAGACGACACTAAAGTCGGTGGAGTACTGGACAGTTTGGAAGAATGTTATAGGTTGCAGGATGAGCAGAGGATGAGATAGGGGAGACAGTGAAAGACTTTTTCTTAGGATGGTGACGTCAGCTTCCCAAAGTGAATCACCTCACATTTAGCTGCATTGAACTCCATTTGCCAACTCTCAGCCCAATTCTGCAGTTTATCCAAGTCCCCCTGCAACCTGTACAAATTGAGGGGTGATAGATTTAAGACAGATGTCAGAGGCAAGTTCTTTATGCAGTGAATGGTAAGGGCGTGGAATGCCTTACCTGCTAAAGTAGTCAACTCCGCCACATTAGGGAGATTTAAACATTCCTTAGATAAGCGCATGGTTGATTTTGGGATAGTGTAGGGGAACGAGCTGAGAATGGTTCACAGGTCGGCGCAACATCGAGGGCCGAAGGGCTGGATTGTTCTATGTTCTTTGTTCTATGTTCTAAACTTAGTGCCGGAGGCGGAAAGAAATGAGCAGCTTTAAAACAAAAACCTCTTGGAGCTCAAAGCTTTCAATGAAAGTCTGAGCCCGGTGTTAAGTTCAGGTAACCTTTATTGCAACCCAACTTTGTTACAGCTTCAGATCCCCCCAATAACAAGGCAGAGAAAAAGTAGTTGCTTTTTGAACAGCTCAAGCTCAAAGTGCACACACCACACCTCCCCTGTCCCACCCCCCTCACTGTCTTTACTATTGGCCAGCACCAAGTTGTCCATTTGTAATTGGATCCTTGGTACAGCCGTAACCCGGAGGAAGTATTGCCTCACTCAGCAATTTCAACCCATATCTTGTCTCCAAGTAAATTTCTCCCCGCTCATTTGCCAGGAAAGGGCAGTGCAGAGTCAACCAGACTGCTGTGGGTCTGTAGTCACGTGTAGGTCAGACCGGGTAAAGGGTGCAGCTGGAATGACTGAATGAATCCTCTCCCACAATGGCGGTTCCCTTCCCGAACAAGGGAGGGGGTGAATTAAATGGGGGCTTTCTCCCCTGTACCACCCACTTCCTCTGCCATCTGTCGTGGCAGGATTCAAACCTGGGAGTCCCCGGATCTGGGTTGATAGTCCAATCGATAATGGCACTCGGTCGTCACTCCTTCAATCCCCCTGTGATGGCACGATCGCTGGTGCCTCCGCAGGTGGGAGGAGTAGGTGAAGTCCTTCCCTCACTGAGAGCAGTTGAATGGCCTCTCCCCTGTATGGACCCGCTGGTGGGTCAGCAGGGTGGAGGCCTGGGTAAAGTCCTTCCCACACTCGGGGCAGCTGAAAGGCCTCTCCCCCGTGTGGATCCGCTGGTGCTGCATCAGGGAGAAGACGTGTGTAAAGGCCTTCCCGCACTCTGGGCAGCTGAAGGGCCTCGCACCCGTGTGGACACGCTGGTGGGTCTGGAGTTTGGAGGAGCGGGTGAAGCCCTTCCCACACTCGGGGCAGCTGAAGGGCCTCTCCCCCGTGTGGATACGCTGGTGGCTCAGCAGGTTGGAGGAGCAGTTGAAGCCCTTCCCACATTGAGAGCAGGTGAACGGCCTCTCCCCCATGTGGACCCGCTGGTAGGTCTGGAGTTTGGAGGAGCAGGTGAAGCCCTTCCCACACTCGGGGCAGCTGAAGGGCCTCTCCCCCGTGTGGGCATGCTGGTGGGTCAGCAGGTTGGAGGAAGTGCTGAAGGCCTTCCCGCACTTGGGGCAGCTGAAGGGCCTCTCCCCCGTGTGGACCCGTTGGTGGCTCCGCAGGTTGGAGGAGCAGGTGAAGCCCTTCCCGCACTGAGAGCAGGTGAACGGCCTCTCCCCCGTGTGGACCCGCTGGTGGGTCAGCAGGTTGGAGGAATAACTGAAGGCCTTCCCGCACGCTGGGCAGCTGAAGGGCCTCTCCCCTATGTGGTCCTGCTGGTGGGCCAACAGGTGGGAGGAATGTCTGAAGGCCTTCCCGCAGTCGGTGCAGGGGAATGGCCTCTCCCCGGTGTGACTGCGCCAATGAGTCTCCAGGGCAGACGGGAAACGGAAACCTTTCCCACAGTCGCCACACTTCCACGGTTCCTCCACAGGGCGGAATTCCTCAGGTTTCTCCATGGCCACAGCTTCAGCTGCACACAAACACGTGTAGAGCCCCTCCCTGCCGTGAAATCCCCTTTCCAGGCCGTATAACGGTTTCAGGCTCCACGCACAGTGCGCTGCAACAGTAGGGTCTCTCGTCCAGTCCCACTGATGCTGAAAACGTCCTCAAACAGGAACCAAAAAGCATTGATCCCTCTCACAGAAATCACAGTCAAAAATCGTTGCGGTCCCGATGGATTGAGTGACTGTCAGACATTGACATCAAAGAAAGGACTGCAGACGCTGGACAGTCAGTCAAAAAATGTGGCGCTGGAAAAGCACAGCAGGTCAGGCAGCATCCGAGGAGCAGGAGAGTCAATGTTTCGGGCATAAGCCCTTCATCTATTGATTTTGAAACTTCAGTCTTCAGATTTTCAAATACTCTGCAAAAAGAGATTACAAAAGTCATCACTATCAGTGCAGGGTAGACATTCAGAACAAGCAATTCTACTTTCTTTGGAGTATTCTTTTGTTGTTCCACAAAATTAAAAGCACCATCCCACTCCGCTCGAACTAATTCCCCTGAAGTTGCTGATTCAGGATCTTACAGGGGCAGGAAAAGCAAAAACATTAAGACTGACATCTCTCTGAATTTTGGATAACTCCACCTGAAAGTTAATATCTTTCACAACACTGGGATACTGCTGAGTGAGCCGGTCTGATTTTGGGAAGCAAAAACAAAAGTGTCAATTCAGGGTGAACCTGCAATGCAGCTTCTTGAGGAAGGACCAGACACAAAATGGTTAATGACCCCAGGAAGGTGGGAGCAAAATGAGACATCAAGGCATTAACACCAATACACTTCAGTCAAACTCTTCAGCCCCCAGTCAGGGCAGAACATGCTCTGAAAGTCCAGCCTTCACAACCACACTTCTGCTTTCACTGAAGACAATTAGAGTCTCACAGCGCAGAAACAGACCCTTTAGCCCAACCTGCCCAGATATCCTACATTAATCTAGTTCCGTTTGCCATCACTTGGCTCCTATATGGGCGGGGTGCTGGCAGCTGGAACTAAATTGGGTTGGCTATCTTGTCAGCATGGACGAGTTGGACCGAAGGGTCTGTTTCTGTGTTGTACATCTCTATGACTCCAGTTGCATTTACCATCACTTGGCTTCGACCCAACTGAACCCTTCATATTCAGATGCCCGTCCAGGAGCCTTTTAACTTATCATCGTACCAGCACCCAACACTTCCTTTGGCAGCTCACGCCATCGCTCAAGCAACACCACATTGAAAGCGTCTGGTCTAGTGCACCAGATGACATCAGGATAACCTCAGATCGTTACAGATCGCATCGATACTCAGGTCAGTGGCTTTCCCGATCAGGATGTTGTACGTGATCAAACATGTCCGTGGGTAGGCGATCCTCCACCTCTTAGTTCAAGTATCTCTACGAGAACTCCCTTACTGGAGGGTCCCTTGGAGACACTTCAACTGGACTTCATTGAGTTGTAGAAATGAGTTGAGTTACTATAAATATGTTTTGCTTATTGCTGATGTCTTTTCGAAGTGGATTGAAACCTACCCTCCTCCTAACACTACTGCTGAGACTGTGGTGAAGATTTTGTTTAAGGAAATAATTCCCTGCTTCAGTGTACCTGCATACATTAGCTCAGACAATGGACTACACTTTGTAGTAATATTAATGGAGAACTCTGTTCCCAGCTTTGTATTTGTCAGCAACTGCATGGTGCTTGTCATTCTCAGGCAGCCGGCCTTGTTGAATGTTTTAACCAGACTCAAGACTAAACTTGCCAAATTAATGGCAGAGTCTGGCCTCTCCTGGTTATGTTAATCCCTGTGGCCTTATTCCAGATGCGATCCATGTCTGCGAGCAAGACACGACTGTCTCCAGCTGAGAGTCTCTCTGGTCACTGCCTCCGCACCCCTTGGAACGATTCGGCTCCCTTCTCAGTCCACTTCCACCACATGACCGAAGCAATGATTGGTTATGTTCTTGCTCTAACTAATGTTATGCGTGCCTTTCACTCCCAGGAGCGTGCGGCCTACAGCGATGTTCCCTCCCTTTCATCCTCGTCACGGGTAGAGCCTGGTTCTTTGGTGCTCATCAAGAACTGGACTGGCAATGGTCTCCAACCTCGTTGTTCCAATGTTAATATGTTGTTCTCATGTTAATCTTATTACAGACATTTGAACTAAGAGGAGGGACATGTAGGGAACCCAAATGGACAGGGTCCACTCCTTTTGTTGGGATTCCAGGATTGTCTCCTCCTCTTCCCCACTTTTGATTGGTGCGGTCAATCAATTTACAATGGTGCAGTTGGACCCAAGCTGAGTGCCCAGTGACTTTGATCACCGTAGGGGTGGAAAGTAAAACCTGGAGGGGACCCCTTGCCTTGTGCATTTATAGGCCTTTTCTCTTTTCAGAATCTGATACTGTCACCAAGTCCATGTACAATAGAGCTAAGGGAGAGCCCAATGGGAACAGCATTCTGAGGACCATTGTCTCCCATACAGTGCGAGTGCTCGAGTTACTTGGCCCATTTTTTTTTAAAACAGAGCTCAAGCAACACCTTTTACTCCTGTAGACCTGACCAGACCCCCCTGCTGTAACATTTCAGTAACCGATTTTGACAAAGTCTCCCTAATATACACCAAACCAAACTATTATTTCTTCAGCTCAGGTAAAGCTACCAATTTCCTTGTCCTGGATGGCAAAGATGTCCCTCATAAAGTCACCATCGGAGCCCTTGTTCCCACAACAGTACCTTGTCCTGGCCGGTGGACAAGTCGATACAGCGGTCGGTCTCAGCTAACCTTGCTCCAACTGGAAGGATCCCAAGGGACTGGGTGACAATACAGGACACCCAATAGCCTGGGGAATCCAGAGTACCCTGAGGTTGGAAGGATCGGCAGGGGTGACAAGTCAAAAGAACCGCAATTCTCTCTTTTGCGGCCTGACCACTCGAGGAAATAAGACCAAAAAGGCTCTGGAACAGAGTAAACTGGGATTATCAGACCTGTGTCTTTACTCTGTGCAGAATCGGTATGCCTTAGACTATATACTCCCCCAGGAGGGTGAGGTCTGCACCATTGTCCAAGATAAATGCACTATGGGCATTCCCAATCTTACTAGCAATATTAACTAAGATACAAGAAGAGATCCAGAATGACTGAAGGGACAAGTTGGGGAAACTGCAGATCGGGTTGATGGCACAATTGGCTAATCAATTTAGCTATGTATGTAAGAATAATTTTCTTCTGTTTGTCGGTATTGCTATTGTTAGGTGTTTAATTGCTAGGCTTATGAGGTCCCTTAGTGATATAGAATTGCCCCAGAAGATGCTCCTTTTGCGATCTGATGGCTCACCCACACGTGTCGATGGCGATGATAAATATGACCAGATGAGCTGCGAAGATGGTGGTGCCGCTCTACAGGATGTTGATGGCTGGACCACCTTGAAGGGCATTCGTTTGGACTAGCCTTCTCTTTCAGTGATCACGGTGCAATCAAAGGGAGGAATGAGGGTGTGGGCATCTGGGTGAGAAAGTCTATAGCCTTAAAACTTGTCTTTAAACATTCAGACTAAAATGTAATGTTGAATTATTAAATACATTTACTGCACTAGAAAATAAACAGGCAGGAAGGCTCAGAAAAAGGAGAGAACTTAATGATAGGGACACCTGGGCTCACCAAGTGATAACAGGATGCTGAGGCAATTAAGAATGTTTACCTCAGCATCGGTGAGTCTGTGTGAACAGGACACCAAGTGATAACATTCACAGCCGTTCCCGTGTGAAATGAATGATAGTCTTTGAATTTGACCCTGAAACAAGACTCGGTACTATCCATAGCTTTGTAATTAATGGTTGGATTTTGTCCATTATAATGGATTCTTATTACCCCTTGCAAGCGGAGCATTCACAAAATATATCTTTGCTGTCTTGAGAGTTCAAAAGGACACGAGAGAAAGAGAGACCATTTTATTGCTGAGGCTGTTGAATCCCGTAGAGAATTAACTATTAGTGCTTAACTGCTATGGATTGAATTGAATTGCATTTTGCAACTTTATGATGAGAGATTTTTATTCCAGGCTTCCAAAGAGTATGATCTCCAGGACAAACCAAGAGAGAGGCTTTACAGGTCTGCGTTCTCAAAGGATTCCCTGGGCCACCTCAAATCTCCACTTTAACATGGGAGGTAGGACAAAATGGCTTCTGCTTGGCTAACTCGGTGGGACTGAGTCAGGCAGATACTCACGACTCAGAACAAACAAGATACCACAGACTGATGTAAATCCAGGGAAAAAAAACTGCAAATGCAGAAGTAACAAATGTGAACCTAACCATCAATCGCAGAAGTAACGTTTTAATCCTAACCACCAGAGAGGACAAATACGATTCCAAGAACAGGTTGTCGACAAAAAATTATGATAGATTAGATTAGATTCCCTACAGTTTAGGAACAGGCCCTTCGGCCCAACCAGTCCACACTGACCCTCCAAAGAGTAACCCACCCAAAACCATTTTTCCTCTGACTAATGTATCTAACACCATGGGCAATTTAGCATGGCCAATACACCTGACCTGCACGTCTTTGGACTTTGGGAGGAAACCAAATCATCCAGAGGAAACCCATGCAGACACGGGGAGAATGTGCAAACTCCACACAGACGGTCACGCAAAGCTGGAATCGAACCTGGGAGCCTGGCGTTGTGAGGCAGTAGTGCTAACCACTGAGCCACCTAGGCTAAGTCAAAAAAGCATGAGGACCTTGCGGGATCGGATTGAGCATGATCACATAGTAACAACCAATGTCTGACTCTAAAGAATGTACATAAGTTCTATCCAAACTCTGTAAAAGTTGGCAGATTTTTTTGGCACTCTAGCAGTACTCATCGGTGGCCCAGTGATTAGCACTGCTGCCCCACAGCACCAGGGTCCCAGGTCCGATTCCAGCCTCGGGGGGTCTGTCTGTGTGGGGTTTGCACATTCTCCCCATGTTAGTGTGGGTTTCCTTCCACAATCCAAAGATGTGCTGGTTTGGTGTATTGGACATGCTAAACTGCCCATAATGTTAGGTGCATTAGTCAGAGGGAGATGGGTCCGGGTGGGCTACTCTTCAGAGGGTCAGTTTAGACTGGTTGGGCCGAAGGGCCTGTTTCCACATTGTTGGGAATCTAATCTAATCTAATCCTTCTGGGCTGATCAAAGTCTACCGACCCGGCCATATCAAAGAATAAACTATTGCTTATGTGATTGACAAAGTCACTTCCAGGTGTGTTTATTGACCAATCCCAGAAATCCGAAGATCCAGACAGCAGTTCAGATCAGAACAACCAGATAGGAAATGGTTAATGTCCCCACGATGTGGGGAGCAAAATAAGACACCAAGGCGTTAACACCAACATCAGGGAAAAACTGAACTATACAGACGTGACAAACATTCGTGGCAAGCCAGAATCACAGATGTACAGCACAGAAACAGTCCCTTCAGTCCATGCTGACCAGATATCCTAAATCAATCTAGTCCCATTTGCCAGTACTTGGCCCATGTCCCTCTAAATGTTTCCCAACATGTACCCATCCAGATACATTTTAAAGGTTGTAATTGTACCAGCAGCCACCACTTCCTCTGGCAGCTCATTCTTTACACACACCACCCTCTGTATTTAGGAGTTGCCCCTTCGGTTTCTTTTAAATCTCACCCTAAACCTATGAGCAATCCCAGATCAAAGATCTTGTCTATTTAGCCTCGTCATGCCCCACATTATTTATACAAAGTTGTAGGGTCACCCCTGTGGGATATAGGTAAAGCAGTGTTACTTCTGCAACCACAATTGCTTCTGCAAGGTAAATGAACTAACGCCAGGGTATAATTGTTTCAGCCAAGAGTGGAGTTAACAAGAATGAAAGCTATGTGAAGGAAATACATAATTGCTTTTGTATTAGCTAAAATGTGCATACATGAAATGTGCCTGCAAACAATGGTAGATGTTACAGACAAACAGATAAGGTGCTGTGAGGGGAGGGGGTGTGGGTTAAGCTAGATATGCTCGTACAAACAGTTATAAGCATCTGTTTCCTGCTTCTGCAAAAACAAAAAAAACACAATCAAGGAGATCAGAAGGCTCAGTGTCGGCGAAAAATGGGAGGAAACGTTGCTTTCGCAAACAAGGAAGCAGCTGGCAGTGAAAGAGGATATACGCCAAACACTTTGTTCACGCACAAGGCCGGATAAGGCAAGAAATAGACAAGAGTAATGGGGGCCACCGGGAAAGAATGGAGGGACAAACCGATCTTTTGAGGGTCAGCTTGGAACATCAGGGCGGGGGCGGAGGAATGTGAATGAGGGAAAGAAGCTGAATGTGCTGGAGCCAAAGTGGAGAAAGAACAGAGAATACAAAACCGGCTTGAAGCTGCAATGAGGAATATTGCATGTGCTGTACTTGTACCTGTTGCAGTTACTGGCGGGAACCGGGTGTATTTTAAACATCAAAACAGAAAAGATACCCAGCCCTCCCCTTCCCAATCTCTATCCTTCAGTTCCTCCTCACCCGGGTAACTAAGACACATACCTGAGTTTGCAGAGTCTGCTCCCTCCCTGGATTCACTCCAGTTGCTACAAGTGACCAATTTCCCCTCCTCCCATCTCTGTCTCCCTCCCAGGATGAAGAGTCGTCCAGAGGGCGGGAGATTCACTTTGAAACTGACAGGGCCACTTGCGTGCTGTGACGTCACAAAGGAACTCGTGGCGGGGCCGAGGAAAAGTGACGGTTGAGGGGGCGGGGCACTGCGCATGCGCTGCGCCTGCAGCAGACGAGGACGAGAACGCACACTTTCCAAAAAAACCACTCCCTTCAGAGAATCCCCACAGTGTGGAAGCAGGCCACTCGGCCTCACCGAACTTCCCAATGGTGACCCACCCACACCCATTCCCCTACATTTAACCCTGAGTAATGCACCTTACCTGCACATTCTGCCTAATTTAGCATAGCCAATTCACCCTAATCTGCACATCCCTGGGCACAATGGGTAATTTAGCATAGCCAATCCACCCTAACCTATACATCCCTGGGCACGATGGGTAATTTAGCATAGCCAATCCACCCTAACCTGCACATCCCTGGGCAGTATGGATAATATAGCATGGCGAATTCACCCTAACCTGCACATCCCTCGGCACTATCGGTATTTCAGCATGGCCAATCCACTTTAGATTACAGTGGTACTGGAAAAGCACAGTAGTTCAGGCAGCATCCGAGGAGCAGGAAAATTGACCTTTCGCACAAAAGCCCTTCATCAGGAATAGAGGCAGAGTGCCTGCAGGGTGGAGAGATAAATGAGAGGGTCACGGGGGTGGGGGTGGGGATTGAGAGAGATAAATTTCAGGTTGTCAGGTGTATGTTGATTTTAAAGAATATAAAGGTCTTTTAAGAAATAGTTTTAAGCTAAGAAATTACTTGTAGCTGACCACAAGAAAAAGGGCAGCAGGGGCATTTCGCAATAAGCTCATAGTTTGTAGGTCTGCTTTTTGGACTATCAAGATAGTAAAGGATGATCTCAGAAGTCAATCGTTTAGATAAGATAAGAGGAACTGGACAAAGTAACAGGAAGGCTGTAACGAACAAGGACAGCCAAATAAGGCAGATTTAAAGAAAAACAAGCGAGGTAATTAATAAGTATGATAGGCTTAGGCTTGGGTGCAGTGAATTACCAAATGAAGGAATAACGGATGCAAGTAATCACCAAATAAAGGGATAGAATGAAATAGACACTCATAGGTTTATTGCTCAGTGTAGGGGTGTCGAGAGAGCCCTCAGAAAAGTATAAAAAGCTCTGTATTTTACTGTCAGGTATGTCTCTCTTCATACAGCCACCCATCTTGCAAGATGTTCGAATAAATGTGCTGCTTCAGAACTCTGACTTGGACTGAAAATTATTGATTAAGTTGTGTTCGTTTCTCACAGCACTATGGGTAATTTGCATGGCCAATCCATCCTAACATGCACATCCCTGGGCACTATGGGTAATTCAACATGGCCAATCCACTTTTGATTAGAGTGGTGCTGGAAAAGCACAGCAGTTCAGGCAGCATCCGAGGAGCAGGAAAATCGACGTTTCGGGCAAAAGCCCTTCATCATGAATAGAACTTGCAGGGTGGAGAGATAAATGAGAGGAGGGTGGAGTTGGGGAGAAAGTAGCGTAGAGTACAATAGGTGAATGGGAGTGGGGAATGGAGGGGATAGGTCAGAGAGGAGGGTGGGGGAAGGTAGCAAAGAGTACAATGGGTGAATGGGGGTGGGGATGAAGGTGATAGGTCAGACAGGAGGGTGGAGTGGCCTGTTCGGATCCGAACTCTGCTGGTTTAAAGGTGGTCCAGAATCCGTGTAGGATGAGTTGGTTACAGAGGCAGGCACTGAGGAAGCAAATGTGGCTGTGGTAGCGAGTCTGTTTCAGGACATGGTTGAAGAGCTTCAGGGCAGAGGAAATGACCTGGAAGTTGCAGTGGGAGAGGGATTCCTTGATATTCTTGTAGAGAGAGAAGGAAAACTTCTTCAAGGCAGGCATCCTTGCAAGAGGATTCACTGTAGGGTTAAAATCAACTAGGTAAAAACAAGGACTGCAGATACTAGAAACCAGATTCTAGAATCACACAACTCCAGGCTGTAGTCCAACAGGCTTCTTTGGAAGCAATAACTTTTGGAGTGCTGCCTCTTCATCAGGTGGTTGTGGAGGATAAGATCCTAAGACACAATTTAGAGCAAAACATTCCAGTGTCCTACCACTGAAATGGTATATTGAACAAACCTGGATTGTTAAGTCTTCCACCGTTTCAAATAGGTTGCAGGTCTCATTACAATGTAAATCCCAGAACTTCTTGTTGTCACCTTCTTGATATAACAAGGTTTTAATAGCAAAAGCTCACATCTCAGCTCAGACAATGCATTAAAGGTGTTAAGTCAGAGTCTGCCTGTATCCCAATCTTGAGTCAGACTGGTTCTGTTTCCGAAGTTGAATTTACAAACTATTATATGTATTGACTGCCTGCAGATTTTTCCTTCAAAAAATGCACATAGAATGTATCTGCAAATATGCATCGCTACCCGCCCCCCCCCCGCCCCCCCCCCCCCCCCCCCCCCCACCACCACCACCACACACACACACACGTGCACAAGTTTGTTGGGTGAATTCGTACTTGCAGAATTATGTCTTACTTTGCTCAAAAACTGCACGAATCCATGTAAGATTCTGTAAATCAGTTTGACCATTGTGGCACAGACAGTCTCACACACACAGGGGAGCTCACACCTTCAATACATTATCTGGACTGACGCAACACCAATTGGTAAAGTTCACTTGAGGATTTAACTATTTTAAAATGTTTTGTGATTTACATTTGAAAGAACTGAAACTATCATGGTCATTCGAACAGATGAGAGACTTAACAAACAATCCGGGTCTTTTTCAATATATAGTTTCAGTTACATCACACTATAAACTGTTGCTATAAATTCTGTGTCTTACAATTTTATATTCCACAATCCCCTGATGACGGTGTTGCACTCCGAAAGCTACTGCTCCGAATTAAACTTGTTGGACAGAATTTCTCAAGTAGGGCACCATACGAATCCTTGGAGACTGCTATTTCTTGTTTACTTCATAATGAACAAACATTAAGCACGGTCACCTATTTATTTCTCATTTTGTTTCATTTTTCTTGTTTTATTCCCTGCGATGATGTGGGAGAATTGTTAGATTTGGGTCAGCCATTTGGTCACATATTAAAGCCTGGAAACCATTTTGAATCTCAGCTTAGAGCCTGCTTGCTAAAGCTCGTGTTTCCCAGGCTCAGCGGAGACGGTTGGCCTTGCAGCTGTACTGCTTCCTGATAAACAATTTCTTTCCTGACATGGGGCTTTATTTCCATCCCCCACAGTTGGCGAGTCAGGCAGGAGATACCCTGGTCCTGCCAGGTCACCAGCCGATATCCTTTGGTTGCTGCTTTTGTCGTGTCCATAATAAAGGGGAAAGCTGGCCAGGGACAAAAATGCTGTTAGAAATGATGACACAATTCTCCCTCCTCAGCCATAAGATACGAGTGAGAGAACTCAACATGGTCCTAGCGTCTGGACGTAATGTTGCTGAGAGCACTTGTGCCTTACAAAGTTAGTAATAACGAATTTGCTTACCCCAGGGTTACGAGAGGTGAAACCCTATTTGATAAGCCCAGGACCCACAATGAGGTCCGTGGCATGCTTCAAGGTGCCCCCGATCTGTTTGAGTGCCCAACGTTAGCTTTAATTGGCGAGTAGAAATCCGAAGTATAATTGCTCGCTTCAGGATGTCCAGACTTGAATGAATTTAGCATACAGGACACATTGGGCAACTATTAACTGAGACATGTAGAAAGTTGAAGAGTGTTACAGAGAGAGAGATGCACAGGCAGGCAGAGAGAGAGAGGCACGCAGGCAGAGAGGGGCATAGGCGGGCAGAGAGAGAGGGACGCAGGCAGGCAGAGAGAGAGAGACGCAGGCAGGCAGAGAGAGAGAGGCGCGCAGGCAGGCAGAGCGAGAGAGAGGGGCGCAGGCAGGCAGAGCGAGAGAGAGGGGCGCAGGCAGGCAGAGCGAGAGAGAGGCGCGCAGGCAGGCAGAGCGAGAGAGAGGCGCGCAGGCAGAGGCGGGCATAGGCGGGCAGAGACAGAGAGGGACGCAGGCAGGCAGAGAGAGAGAGGGGGGCGCAGGCAGGCAGAGAGAGAGAGGCGCGCAGGCAGGCAGAGCGAGACGGAGAGAGGCGCAGGCAGACAATGCAAATGAGCGCCACCTCCTGGAGGAACACCAGAAGACTCCGTCAGAGACACATCTTCAGCCTTCATCCATGAATGGCTCAGACTGATCATTCTGCCTTTCACTGCACTCTTTCTTATCTTTCTTTCACTAACTATGTTTGATTGGGCCTGATAACCGCTAGTAAACAGAAATTACAGTTTAATACTTTTTTTATGCACAGAAGGTCAACCACTCTAGCTGCTAGGTATGTGCCCATATCCCCATCCATCCTGAACTCGTACCATGCGAGCCCTTATGGAGTTTGAGCAACTTGCAGCTTTCTTTCCCCCGCCTTTGGAACTGCTCAACTGGATATCAAAGTCACCTCGCAGACAATCCTGTGCTCGGCTCAGTTCACTGTTGTGGCCCTCCTCTCCAGCGATCTCACAATTGCTGAGATTTCCCATTCCTGATGAAACCCCTGATGATGATTCCCAATCCGTGGAACCTTCTGCCCCTGTCCTTACTGAACCCGAGGACTATCAGTCCGATTTCCAAGCACCAACCCCTGACAATCCTCCTGGCTCTGGGTATAATCCCTCTTTTGCTGACACCCACAATCTCTTCCTTTTAATAAAAAGGAGGGATTGTGGGAGAATTTGATCAAAATTGACAAAACTGCATGGAAGCCATTTTGTCACAAAGCAATGTTTGCAGTAAAATGTAGCCTGTTAACATAATGCTGTCTGAGCCCTGGCTGAGGAATTCTGTTTTGATAGCCTGACCTTGCAGCTGCAGGCTGTCTCTGCTCCTCAGGCCATTAGACTGTGCTGCATCATAGAATGATGGATTCGTTCTCTCTGTCCCTTATCGGTAATTCGAGCCGAGCTGAAACTGCAGTATAAGGTAACATTCAGTTTTGTAAACATTAAGAAAAGTAGCTCTGGACAATGTATGTGAACCTTACGACTGCCCCTCAGTTGCATAATTAATGGAGAGTGGGGCTTGTGTTTTACCATAAAACTTGTAACATTCTGAATTTATTGGAATACGTCGGACTTTGTTTTGAACTAAGAGGAACTCCCCATGGCAGCGAATAAAGCTAATTAATTGCTCAAGGTCTCCTCTCCTGACTACTTTGCTTTAAACGATTTGACACACGAGTTCCTTTGCCCCAACAATACTAATAGTTACATCGAAGGGAGAGAGAATTTCTCAAGTAGGACACTATCAGAATCCTGGGAGAGCCCTATTTCTGGTAGATTGTGGGTTGGCTTTCGATTGACTGAATGTTTTCTTGTTCTGGAAGCTGTAAAAGAGGCGTGAAAGCTTCTGCAGAAGTCCAGCAAAGCTGAGAACAGACCGACATCTTACTCTGTGGGAACAGGGAGATCAGAGGACAGAGAAATCAGGCCCTGAAACCCGAGCTGACACCAGACTACCGTGTGATCAGTGCTTTGATGAGCAGTGCCAACCCTCTGCCTTTACCTCGCTTTCTATCTGACTCCCCCCTCAATATTCAGGATCCAATCCTTGCCATCCTGAAGCTATGTCTCTGTAAGGAGTCTCAGACCATAATTATTCACTTCCAATGTGTGCAGTTAATTCATTCACTTTTGTTACAATGTGGCACACATTCAGACACACCATGTATCTTTTCAGTTTTTGTGACATTAGTATCCAGTTTCGATTGCTGGTATATTTACTCTCCTTGTCCCTTTCTATTGTTCTCTGATGTTCATTTTCCACATCACTGCATTGCTCACCGGCCTCGATTTGGATTGGCCATGCTAAATTGGCCACAGTGTCCAGGGATGTGCAGGTTAGGTGGGTTAGCCATGGGAAATGCAGGGTTATAGTTTCATAGTAATAGAAGCAGGAGTAGGTCATTTGACCCATCCAGCCTGCTCCGCCATTCATTAAGATCAGGGCTGATCTATCCATTGTCTGAGCTCCTCCTTCCTGCATTGTCCCAGCTACCCTTAATTCCCAGACTTCGAGACAGTCTGCCTTGCAGCTGTACTGCTACCTGATAAACAAATTCTTTCCTTGCATGGGATTATCTTTCTCTTTGCAAAGACCTATTGTACACATCAGCTACTAACCAACACTGTCCAGACACTACGTGACTGGGTAAAGTGCCTCAGTTTGCTCAGTTTCCTGCAATTAACAGTTTGCTAATTGTTAAATGACTGCAACCTATAGAATCACACAACTCTGTATCGCGTCGGAGTGACTTGAGACTATTAGGTCGACTTGGCTCTCCCCGTGACTTCCGAATAAACAGTCAATAACTCAAGGTTTGTGTGTCATGATTACTTATCCAATACTTATTGGACTACTACGAGCAAGTCACCCACAGCGTAATCCACTTCCATCCCCAACATGGATCAAGACGCCATCCTTTTTTGCCAGATAAGTAAATGTGTCAAGTTCAGGAAACAAAGCCTGTCAAACATTAACAGGCACAGATCTAGACCAACCTTTTCCAGAGTCTGTCCCTTCACCTCGATTGACTTTCTTTTTCCCTCAGCTCCTACAAACCAACAGCTGAACCCAAGGATGAGAAAAGAAATGGGAAAGGGGACGAGAAAAGAGAGTGCGGTAGTCCCAGATGTTAAACAGAGAAAGGATTTTGCAGTCTGGACTGAAGCTCAATCTTCATTCAGAGAGAGAGGAGCAACAGAACTTCAGAAGCTCATGGTCGACCTTCCGCATTCAGACAGTGGCAGGGGTTCTGATTAGCAGGAGGACCAGGCCCCTTCCAGACAGATTCAACTGGCCAAATGCCAAAAGAAGGAAAAAAGGGGAGAGCCACAATTTTGTTTCACCTTCCCACCCCCCGGCTCTACATAACCACGCATGTTCCTCGCTTTTCTCCTTACCCTCCCCCCTCATGATTTTTCAAATCTCAATAAGGTCATCCCTCAACCTCCGCCACTCCAGTGAAAAAATCCCAGCCTCTCCCTATAACTCAAACCCTCCATTCCTGGCAACATCAAAGTAAATCTTTACCGAACCCCCTCTAATAGTATTCTTCCTATTACAGGGTGACCAGAACTGTACTCAGTACTCTAAACAAAATGGCCTCACAACCTGTACAACCTCAACATAGAACAAAGAAAATTTACAACCCAGGAACAGGCCCTTCAGCACTTCAAGCCTAAGCCGATCCAAATCCTCTGTCTAAACCTATCGCACAATTCCTGAATCTGTATCTCTCTGCTCTCCCCTACTCATGCGTCTGTACAGATGCACTTTTTTTAAAAAAAGGTATTTTTATTGAAAATTTAACATGTTTTTACAAGTTTACAAATAAAAAAGCACAAGTACAAACACTAATATACAATTAAATCTTAAATAAATAGCCAAAACTTGTCAAACAAAGAGAAGAGATATAAAAAAGAAAAAGACAAAACTCAACTAACTACGAATCTAACCTATAACTAACCAGAGTGTATGATCAAATATCTTACATTATTCAAAAGAAAAAAGGATAACATAGTAATGAAGTAGTGAAATACATGCTCGTAATGAGTTAACATAAGTTGTAATAAAACCCGTATTCATGCGGGATTCCTCTCTCAAGGGACCAGCCAGAACTGTTACCTCAACTAGATGAAAGTTCTTGATAGAATGGCCAAAATATCTGTATCTATGTAATTCAAAAAGGGCTGCCATATTTTATAGAATAATTCAGTTTTTTGGTGCACCATATTTGTAAGGAAGTCAAGGGGAATACATTCCATGATTAATCTGTGCCAATTCTGAAGTCCTAGAGGGCCCTCAGCCACTCAGTTTACCAAGATATTTTTCCTTTCATAGAAGGAGAGAATGGAAAATAATTTCCTCCTGTGCACATCCAGAGAAGGTAAGCTCAAGAAGCCCAGAAGAGGAGATACTGGATCTACTGTAATTTCCGTTCCCAAGATTTCTGTCAGAGCGTTTACTACTTTGGTCCAGTATTTGAGGATCTTATGGCATGTCCACAAGCGGTGTGTAAGAATGCCCACCTCTGTATTACATTTGGGACACATTGCAGATGCTCCTGCCCTAAATTTTGCCAATCGTTCTGATACCATATGGGCCCTATGAAGTATCTTTACCAGAATGGCCTGGGTTCTGTTGCAAATGGAGATTTTTTTTGGCATTTTTCCAGATGTCATTCCACTGTTCTGTAGAAACCTCCAGCCCCAAATCCTGATCCCATGTTCTGAGCAGACGCTCCATATCTTCCGACACTTCATCACGTAATAAATAATAAAGAGTGCTGACCGAGGGTACACCCATTGGCCACAACAATCTACATTCTCTATCTGATTTATAGAAAACATCTAATAACGTAGTCATCTTCTGTATGTAGTCTCAAATGTAGAAGTATCGAAAGGAGTCTCCATTAGGTAATCCAAATTTCTGATGCAGCTGTTCAAAAGACATCAGGACCCCCTTCTCAAACAGATCCCCGAAACAGGAGATACCCCTAGATCTCCAGGATTTGAATGTGGCCCGGTTGAAAACCCCATGCCCCCATTATAGGAGTATAGGGGGATGTTTTATGTGAATTACCCTCGTTTTGCCACATTATATTCCCAGCTTTAATTGTGTTTAATACTATAGGGTTTCTACAGTGGATCGTAATGACTTTCATCTTCTCTAAAAATAAGAGGTTAATAAGAGGGCACTATACTTGAGAAGCCTCGACGTCCATCCAGATTGATTGCGGGTCAGACGTGACCCAATCGGCTATGTAGCTAAACAAGGAACTTAACTGATACTTCCTAAAGTCTGGAAAATCCAGCCCTCCACCCCCCCCCCCCCCCCCCCCACCACTCTCTTTGCCTGTGGAAGCTGTAGCTTCCTTAACTTAATGAGGGGTTGTCTCGGATTCCAGATGAAAGAACCCAGCCAACCATACAATCTGCGCAGTGCCGTACTCGGCAGCATCACCGGAAGCATTCGCATAGGGTATAAGAGACGGGGCAAGACACTCATTTTAATTAGGGCTATTCGACCTAGCCACGAAATTGGAAGGTCTCCCCAACGTTAGATGCCCTGTCTTACCCTTCCCAATAGATGCACAAAATTGACCTTATATGGCTGGCCAAATACTGGGGTGATAAAATTGCCTAAGTATAAGAAACCCTCCAGAGACCACCGAAAGGGGAATTGGGATCCGTCCAATAAATGGGACATACTCGTGATGCATGGCCTCAGATTTTGAAAAATTAATTTTGTAGCCTGAAAATTCACTACATGTAATAATAACTTGGATTAAGTGAAGCACGGACATCAGAGGATCACTAAGAAAAAGGAGATCATCATCTGCATATGGGGTAATTTTATGTTTACCTGTACCAACCCTCGGGGCCGTTATATTAGAGTAGGCCCATATCGCTTCCGCCAGTGGCTCAATTATTAGCGTGAATAGCAATGGTGAGAGAGGACATCCCTGACAGCAGCCCCTACCCACACGGAAGCTATCCAAACCTTATCCATTGGCGATCACAACTGCTTTGGGATCATTATACAGTGTTGAGACCCATTTGGCAAATACGTTTCCAACGCCAAATCTTTCCAATGTATAGAACAGGTATGTCCATTCAACCCTGTCGATTGCGTTATCCGCATCCAATGAGACTACTATTCCTGGTATTTTTTCCTGATGACAGACTTGATTCACATTCAAGACTCTTCTAATATTATTAGATGATCTACGGCCCTTAATAAACCCATTCTGGTCCTCACTTATGATATATGGCAGTACCCTCTCTCGCCTCAATGCTAATGTTTTAGAGAGAATTTTAAAATCTACAGTTAGCAAGGATATTGGTCTGTATCATGCACAATCTTCTGGATCCTTTCCTTTTCTGAGAATAAGGGAGATATTCACCTCTTTCAGTGAAGGCAGGAGGCAGCCCTGACTTATATGAGTAGTTATACATGTCCATAAGTGGGCCAGCTAATACTCCTGTGAACTCTTTATAAAATTCAACCTGAAAGCCCGCTGGACCAGGTGCCTTACCGCTCTGAAGTTACCCGATTGCATCAAGTATTTCCTGGGTTGTAAGGGGAGCATTCAGGACCGATATCTATTCCGGGATTAAGTCCGGAAAGGCCAGGCTTTTAAAAAAGGACTGCATCCTCCTGGCTCTATCTTCACAATCCTTCAATCAGAGTAAAACTTTCTGAAGATTGTGTTGATCCCTTTATGATGAGAATCAGAGTACCAGCACTTTCCCTGATAGCTGGAGGGGTCCTTTTTTTCCTTGCAAGAAATGCTAAGCATCTACCAGGTTTATCGCTAAATTCATATAATCTTTGTTTTGCAAATAATATTTCCCTCTTTGCCGTTTGGGTGAAGGCGGTATTCAGAGCTGTCCTAAGGGTCATAATCCTTTGTAATTTGGCAATAGAAGGTCTGTCAGCGTATGCTGTTTCAGCTGCTTTTAAGCGAGCCTCAAGTAGACGCTGTTGTTTTCCCTTTAATTTTTTCTGGGTCACCGAGTATGAAATGATCTCGCATAAGCTTCAATAGTCTCCCACATCATTGACGGGTTACTAGCCGTACCTGAATTAATTTCCAAGAAAGCTTTAAACTCGAGAAAAATATTTTACAAGTTTACTATCCTTCATTAAGAAGGAATCCATACGCCAATGTCAGGGGGATGCCTCATTGTTCCTAGACTTGATTTCCATGTACACAGCAGTGTGATCAGAAATTATCATATCACCTATTTTACAGGATGATATGGAATTTAAAAATGTCGAGGGGGCAAAAAACATGTCAATTCTAGTGTGACATTTATGTGGATTAGAGTAAAGAGAGAAATCTCTGCCTTGCGGGTGGAGGCACCTCCACACATCTATTAATCCTAATTCTTGATTCAAATCCAACAATTAGAACATAGAACATAAAACATTGAACAATACAGCATAGAACAGGCCCTTCGGCCCACGATGTTGTGCCGAACATTTGTCCTAGCTTCAGCACCCTTCCATGTACCTATCCAATTGCCGCTTAAAGGACACCAAAGATTCTGACTCTACCACTCCCACAGGCAGCGCATTCCATGCCCCCACCACTCTCTGGGTAAAGAACCCACTCCTGACATCTCCCCTATACCTTTCACCCTTCACCTTAAATTTATGTCCCCATTGTAACACTCTGTTGCACCTGGGAAAAAAGTTTCTGACTGTCTACTCTATCTATTCCTCTGATCATCTTATAAACCTCTATCAAGTCACCCCTCATCCTTCGCCGTTCCAATGAGAAAAGGCCTAGCACTCTCAACCTATCCTCGTACGACCTATCCTCCATTCCAGGCAACATCCTGGTAAATCTTCTCTGCACCCTCTCCAAAGCTTCCAAATCTTTCCTAAAGTGAGGCGACCAGAACTGCACACAGTAATCCAAATGTGGCCTAATCAAAGTCCTGTACAGTTGTAACATCACTTCACGACTCTTGAATTCAATCCCTCTGCTAATGAACGCTAATGCACCATAGGCCTTCTTCCAAGCTCTATCCACCTGAGTGGCAACTTTCAAAGACCTATGAACATAGACCCCAAGATCCCTCTGTTCCTCCACCTCACTAAGAGCCCTACCGTTAACCCTGTATTCCACATTCTTATTTGTCTTTCCAAAATGGACAACCTCACACTTGGCAGGTTTGAACTCCATCTGCCACTCCTCAGCCCAGCTCTGCATCATATCGAAGTCCCTTTGCAGCCGACAAGAGCCCTCCTCACTATCCACAACTCCACCAATCTTTGTATCATCTGCAAATTTACTGACCCACCCTTCGACTCCCTCATCCAAGTCATTAATAAAAATTACGAACAGCAGAGGACCCAGAACTGATCCCTGCGGAACTCCACTTGTAACTGGGCTCCAGGCTGAATATTTACCATCTACCACCACTCTCTGACTTCGACCGGTTAGCCAGTTTTCTATCCAATTGGCCAATTTCCCTCTATCCCATGCCTCCTGACTTTCCGCATAAGCCTACCATGGGGAACCTTATCAAATGCCTTACTAAAATCCATGTATACTACATCCACTGCTCTACCCTCATCCAATTGTCTAGATCTGGGGCATCCACCCGCAGTACTCTTGGGAATCCTGTCTATTTCCGGCTCCATAATGCAATTTGAGTCTCCCCCTATAATTGTATGACGAGCACCGAGAGCCATCAGTTTGGAGAAGGCTTCTGTTATAACTTTGAAAGGATGCGCTAGGGGACAATACTGGTTTAAAATCCCATATTCCTCTCCATTTATAAGGGCTTTAATTAGTATATATCGTCCAGATTCATCTTTTATCTGACTTAGGATTTTGAAAGGGAGATTCTTCCAAATAAGAATGACTACTCCCCTACATTTTGAGCTGAAGGAAGAAAAGAAGGCCTGATCAAATCCACCCTGTTGTAATTTCAAGTGTTCTTCATCCAATAAATGGGTCTCCTGTAGGAGAGCTATATCAACCCTTTCTTTTTTGAGGTTTGATAATATTTTCTTCCTTTTGATTGGAGAATTACTCCCCTTGACATTCCAGGTGCACCATTTAAGCGAATGACTCACCATAATCATCCAGGCAAGTCCGAGACCCCCTGGTAGGAGAAACACCAAACCACCCTGAGCATAGACCATAGAAAATTCACAAAAATAGAGATTCTTTATTACACTCACACCAATATAACAAAAAACTATTTCTAAATAAAAAAAACTGAGATTTTTCCCCTCGTTACCAGGGGAATCACTTCCTTTCCGAAAACCCATCATATCCTCTCCCGACCAGTGCCCCACCCTCGATCCAGGCACCCCATAATAAAGCGAAGAAAATTCAAGTGTATGACTAAGCTAAAGTTAACAATGAGTACCCTACCCTCCTCCCCCTCCCCACCCACACATCAACACCTAGATATATTTGGCGATGTTAATACCACGCATAAACATATAAAACTATAAAATTACAGTCTCAGCAGGTAGTAATTAATTATGGTAATACAAAATAACAGGGGGAAATAACCCCGCTTTAAGAGAAAAAATAAGACAAAGCAGAGACCCCTCACCTAAATCTACTAGACCACCCGACCTCTATATATTTACAAAAAAAGGAGAAAAATCGCAGAGTGGAGAACAAATAAGCCCCCCCACTCCCTTCTCCCTGGAGATAATATTAAGCAATAAAGTAATAAAAGAGAAAAAAAGAAAGGGTGAACCAGAGAAGGGGAGGGCAGAACAACATCATTCACCACACGAGTTAACTCTTACAATTTATCTAAGAGAGTCCAAAACTTCCTTGGCCTTCTCTGGCGATCTGAAGTTATACACGGACCCTTCGTGGCTAAAACTTAGCGTCGCTGGGTAGCGCAGGGAGTACTGAATGTTTAAATCCCTTAAACGCCCTCCTCTTTTGTACCAGAGCTGGGGAAAATTCCTGAAACAGCATAATCTTGGATCTTTTGTAAATCATGGCTTAGGGATCTTTCCCAAGATTTCTGGAAGCTTCCAGGAGCATCTGATTCTCCTAAAAGCACTGCAGCTGGAACAGAACCGGGTGGGGGTGCTGGTCCAAGCTGGGCCTGTGTATTGCAACCCGGTGGGCACATTCTACCCTGACCTGGCCTGATCCAGCCTCCAGATTCAATAACTGCGTAAGCCACTGCTCCAGAAACATTGTAAGCTGGTCTTCCTCTTCTCGTTTGGGAAGGCCCAGCAAACGAATATTCTCTCGACAAACTCGATTTGAGGTCGTTGATGTGATTTTCCAAGGCCCGGACTCGCTGTTTGAGAGTCGAGACCCGACCCACGGAGCCTTTAGCTCCGCCCCTCCGACTCGATGTTCGATTCTTTCCAAATCTCGGTCGTGCTTCTGCAGCGCAACCGAGAGCGACTCCCACCTGCTCCTGGACTCTTCTATGAAGGTGTCGATCTTCTCTGCAAGCTTAGAAATCACTGCAACAAGGCTCGCTACCATAGTTAAGTACACTGGGGCAGCTGCGGACGCCTCTGCTGCAGCTGGGGAGGGGTTCCTATGTGCTGCGAGTTACGGGCATTCTTTCCTTTAGTCATTTTAACGGGGCACTAAACTGCTCAAGTTTGGTGCAAAATAACTAGTGTATTTAAATAAAAGCTATTTAAGTGATTTGGCAGGTGTGGTGAAGGCAGGCAGCCCACTTTGCCTGAGTCTTGGGCAGAGCACTACAGACTCAGACTTGCTGGGTCGCCGCCATCTTGGATCTCCCCCGCCCAGATGCACCTTAAATGAATCTACTGTCCCTGCCTCTACTTCTGCTGGCAATGCATTCCAGACATCTATCACCCTCTGAGTAAAGTACTTTGTGTGTGCATCTCAACATGATGTCCCAACTCCTGTACTCAGCATGTGAACAATGAATTCTGGATTAGTGGTGCTGGAAGAGCACAGCAGTTCAGGCAGCGTCCAAGAAGCAGTAAAATCGATGTTTCGGGCAAAAGCCCTTCATCAGGAATTAAAGCAGAGAGCCTGAAGTGTGGAGAGATAAGCTGGAGGAGGGTGGGAGTGGGGAAAAAGTAGCATATAGTACAATAGGTGAGTTGGGGAGGGGATGAAGGTGATAGGTCAGGGGCGGAGGGGGAAGAAGGGTGGAGTGGATAGGTGCAAAAGAAGATAGGCAGGTAGGAGAAGTCATGGGGACAGTGCTGAGCTGGAAGTTTGGAACTAGGGTGAGGTGGGGGAAGGGGAAATGAGGAAACTGTTGAAGTCCACATTGATGCCCTGGGGTTGAAGTGTTCCGAGGCAGAAGATACACCATCCTCTCAACCTCTATGTCCTCGGCAGAGTCGGAGGGGGAGTTGAAATGTTGGGCCCCGGGGGGGGTGTGGTTGATTGGTGCGGGTGTCCTGGAGATGTTCCCTAAAGCGCTCTGCTAGGAGGCGTCCAGTCTCCCTAATGTATAGGAGACCGCATCGGGAGCAACGGATACAATAAATGATATTAGTGGATGTGCAGGTAAAGCTTTGATGGATGTAGAAAGCTTCTTTAGGACATTGGATGGAGGTGAGGGAGGAGGTGTGGGCGCAGGTTTTGCAGTTCCTGCAGTGACAGGATGGGAGGGTGGGTTGTAGGGGGGGGGGGGGGGGGCGTGGACCTGACCAGGTAGTCACGGAAGGAAAGGTCTTTGCGGAAGGCGGAAAGGGGTGGAGAGGGAAATATATCCCTGGTGGTGGTGTCTTTTTGGAGGTGGCGGAAATGTCGGCGGATGATTTATGCAAAGGTTGGTAGGGTGGAAGATGAGCACCAGGGGCGTTCTGTCCTTGTTACGGTTGGAGGGGTGGGGTCTGAGGTCGGAGGTGCGGGATGTGGACGAGATGCGTTGGAGGGAATCTTTAACCACGTGGGAAGGGAAATTGCGGTCTCTAAAGAAGGAGGCCATCTGGTGTGTCCTGTGGTGGAACTGGTCCTCCTGGGAGCAGATACAGCGGAGGAATTGGGAATACGGGATGGCATTTTTGCAAGAGGCAGGTTTTACCTATGTGAACAATGAAGGCAAGTGTGCGAAACACCTTCTTCACCCCAGTCTACCAGTGATGGAACTTTCAAGAACAACGAAGCCGAACACCCCCAGGTCTCTGTTCTACAACACGACCCAGGCCCTAACATTACCTGTACCAGTCTTGCCCTCCTTTATTTTAGTAAAATGCAACCCCTCACTTATATCCATACTTCTCTCATACACACGCGCTCTCTCTCAGACATACACATACACCATCCTCTCAACACTCTCACCCTCTCGCAGACTCATTCTCCATCACAATCACACTTTATCAAGCATGCACACATGCAAATACACACTCACTGATGCACAGTCTTATACACAAACTCACATACACACACACTTTCCTGATGAAAGGCTTTTCCCGAAACATTGATTTTCCTGCTCCTAGGAAAATACCATGTCTATTTACCCTATCCATGTCCCTCATGATGATATAAAAGCGTATAAGGTCATTCCTCAGACTCTGGCATACGACGGAAAACAGACCCAGCCTGTCCTTATGTCTCTCCTCACCCAGGTAACCAAGACACATACCTGAGGTCGCAAAGTCTGCTCCCTCCCTGGATTCACTCCAGTTACTACAAGTGAGCCTGCTCCACAATCATTAAGATCATGGCTGATCTATCCATCGTCTCATCTCCTCCTCCCTGCACTGTCACAAGGAACCCCTTCATTCCCCTATCAGGCAAAAACCCACCTAACTGTGTCTTGAATATACTTAATGAAGCTGCCTCTATTGCTTCCTTGGCCAGAGTATTCCATAGATTTTGATGAAGGCCTTTTGCCCAAAAGATCAATTTTCCTGCTCCTCGGATGCTGTCTGACTTGCTGTGCTTTTCCAGCACCACTCTAATCTAGACTATTCCATAGATTCACGACTCTCTGGGAAAAGCAGTTCCTCCTCATCTCCGTCTGAAAGCTCCTCCCTCTAACCTTGAGGCCGAGTCTCACCCACCAGCAGAAATTACCAGGCAGGATAGGGCTTCATCCCCACAGTGCAATGACATTAGGAAGATGTTTCCATTGGTAGGAGAGACTAGCACCAGAGGGCACAGCTTTAAGAATAAAGGGAAGACCTTTAGGAACAGAGATAAGTGATGCCGACAGCGAGCATGTACAATGTGTTGGTGACACGAGTGAGCAGGCGTGCTGTTGTTCACACCACGGAACAGACACAATATGCTCTGTGGCAATGTTGGTGTTATTGACAGATGTTAAGTGTTCAAATGCCAAGAGGAGGAACAAAGGGTAGAGCCACAGTTCTTTTTCCCCATGTGGCTCAACATTTTATAGCTTTTGCATTTTGTCTGGCTGCTCAACTTTTTTAAAATGACTGTTCGTCAGTGTCGGGGTGAGGTTCACAACTAGAGGGCATAGGTTTAGGCTGAGAGCAGAAAGATATTAAAAGGTACCTAACGGGCAACTTTTCCATGCAGAGGGTGGTGCACGTATGGAACGAACTGCCAGAGGAAGTAGTGGAGGCCGGTATAATTACAGCATTTAAAACACATCTAAATGGGTATATGAACAGGAAGGGATATGGGCCAAGTGCTGGCAAATGGGACTAGATTAATTTAGGATATCTGGTTGGCATGGACAGATTGGACCAAATGGGTCTGTTTCCGTGCTGTACATCTCTGTGACTCTAAATAATAAAGTCTACTTTTCCAAATAACAAACTATATCCATGTTAACAAGGCTTAGTGCACCACATGCTTTACTAACCATTCTCAACAGGTCCTGCCCCTTCAATAACTGAGGAACATATACATGCTGTTGCATAATCTCCTTCACTAGTATTTACACACTACCTTCAGCAATTGCACAAGTAACAGCAAAGGGTAAACAGCACAAGGATTAAACAAACAGTGAGGGGGAAACAGCACAAGCGCCAGTAAAAGCAGATGGAAAGTGAGTGTAAAATGTCACTATGACAGGACAGGACAGGACAGGACAGGACAGGCCCCACATTCCTTCCCCTCCGCCCCACAACCTGCCTCACCTTTCACCTCCCGGGCCCAGTACCTTCCAGGTGGCCCCATAGTTGACACAGGGGCCGCCCCACGACCAGTAGAACTCCACCACCCAGGCGGCCGACGAGTTCCCAAGCAGGCCCTTAACCCCATCCGCCTCCAGAATGCTCACCGGCTCCTGCCTGCTGTACAGCCGGCCGGTGCGGCCGTGACACAGCAGCTGCGCCAGGAAGGCGGCGGTGCCCAGTGACGGGTGTCTGCCCCGGGCCGCACGGCGCCATTTTCCTAACGGCCACCCTCCCGCCGCTTCCCCGCTCGAGAGACTTCTCCTCCCAACCGCCTCCGCCCCCGCGTGACGTCTGCACGGGGATGGGCGGGGCCGGGGGAGCCTCACCGTCACCAAGCAACAGCCACCTCGCGCTACAACTGCTCATTCACAAAAACAAACACTCCTGTCTCGCTCTGCAGCTGCAGGGGGGACACTGCCACGTTTCCAGGAGCCCTGTCTACATTGGGAAAGCTCACGGCTCAATTTAAACAGATATTCCTACATCTAACGGAACGGTGTCATATCTAAAGGGGGCAATCTGTATTTTAAAGGGACATGGACATTTTAACGGGTATTTCTGCAAATAAAGAGATGTAAATGGACGAGATTATATTTCAAAAGGGATGTGGGCACATTCCAAGGGATATCTTAATATGTAAAGTGACGCAGTTATATCTAAATGAATCTACATTTCGAAGAAACGTTGCCCTATTTGTAAGCAGAAGAACCCCTTTAAGAGACATACTGATATCTAAAGGGGTAAATATACACTATCCAGGAGCAAGATTGCGCTGAGAGGAACATAACACATTTAAAGCGCTGAGCTACATGTAAAGGGGCATTTTTATATTTAAAAAGGTACATTGAAATCTAAAGAGACATTGTACATAATTAAAAATACATGGTAATATTTAGAAAGCATGACCGTATTGGAAACAGTGCAGTCATTTTTTTAAAAAGGGGGTTGGAATGGCCGTGAGATGGTTTAATTTTTAAGAAAATAAGCAGGTTAATTCTGATCCAGTAAAAGCAGTATCCAGTCTCATCTGAGCGCGGAACCAACTCAACTGACTGAACAAGCGAAATAACTTTTCTCTCTGCTCTTTAGATGTGACAACCTCTCCCTCTCTCTGTTGATGCAACAGGATTACCAGAGCTGGAAGTACCACTCTCGGAATATAATTGCTGATTGACAGTTTACTTGAACTGTTTAACATAAGGATTTAAAAGCTGCTCGCCCGATCTCGCACAAAGCACTAAAACAAACTGTTCACCCGTGCCTGTGCAGAGGAGAAATTTCACTTGGAATAGATCACAAAATAAGAACTGTTACCAGTCCCGCAACTCATGTGTTTCCCATGGACAAAGTTAAACATCACACAACACCAGGTTATAATCCAACAGGTTTGTTTGGAAGCACTAGCTTTCGGAGCGTCGCTCCTTCATCAGGTGGTTGTGGAGAATGAGATCATGATCACAATTTATATCCAAAGGAGTCTAGCATCATGGAAAGGTGACACATCAAACAATTTAAGATTAAGTCTTTCACCTTTAGAATAGGTTTCTGCTCTTTGGTATGTTAATCCCAGAACTTGTTTTTTGTTACCTTCTCAAGAATGCTACTCAAATGCAGAGCTTTTCTAACAGTAAGTGTGAATTCTGTCTGCACCCGAATGTTGAGTCAGGACTGACATTGTTCTTAGAGAAAAACTCTACATTTAAATGACATTTTTGAGAAGGTAATTTATAGATTCGGGTGTAGAGGTTAGTGTGGATTGGCTGTGCTAAATTACCCTTAGTGACCAGGGATGTGAAAATTAGGGTGGATTGGCCATTGGATGGATTTGGGCGAGATGCTCTTTGGAGGGCTAATGTAAAATAGATGGGCTGAATGGCCTGCTTCCACATTGTTGGGATTCTATGACTCCCTCCACAAAGGAACATTTTATCTGCATCTATCCTGTCAAGCCCCTTTCAGAATTCTACTGGTTTCAATAAGACCACTTCAATAAGATCACTCAATCAGGATTCCCAAACTAAGCTTGTCCCACTTGCCTGCGTTTGGCCCATGTCCCTCTCAACCTTTGTATTCATGTACTCATCCAAATGTCATTTAAAATTTGTAACTTCATCTGCATCTACCACATCCTCATCCAAGTTCATTCCACGTGTAAACCACCCTCTGTCAAAACGTTGCCGCTCAGGTTCCTTTTAAATCTCTCTCCTCTCACTTTAAAAGAAATATACCCCCTAGTCTTGAGCTCCCCTACGCTAAGGAAGAGCCTTTTGGTGTTCACCTTACCTCCACTCCTCATGATTTTATCAATCTCAATGATGTCACCCCTCAATTTCCTGTGCTCCAGTGAATAAAGTCCCAGCCTCTCCTTAGAACTCAAACCCTCCTGTCTTGGCAACAACCTGGTAAATCTTTACTGAACCCTCTCTATTAGAATTCTCCCTATTACAGGGACACTAGAAGCATACTCAGTACTCTGAAAGTGGCCTCACCAACATCCTGTACAACCTCAACATGATGTCCCAACCCCTCTACTCAATGGTGTGAACAATGAAGGCAAGTGTGCTAAATGCCTTCTTGACCACCCTGTCTAGCAGCGATGCAACTTTCAAAGAACTGTGTACCTGAACCCCACCATATCTCTCTTTTACAGCACGTCACAGGGCCCTACCATTATCTCTACAAGTCCTGCCCTTCCTTGTTTTAGCAAAACGGAAGCCCTTGCTTTTATTAATACCTCACTCATACACACGCTTTCTCTCAGACACCCACACATACACCCCCCAACACACTCACAGGCACATGCTCCATCACACTCTCACTTTACCAAGCAAGCACACACTCTTATGTGCACTCTCATGCACAAACTCACATGCACGCATTCACACATCACTTTGTGGGCAAACTTGTATTGGCAGAATTATGTTTGCAGATACATTCTACTTTGCTCAAAAAGTGCACAAACTGCAGTTAGTCAATCCGTGTAATATTTTATAAATTCCTACTCTGGAATGAGAACCAGTCTGATTCAAGATTGGGTTACTGACAGACTCGAACCTCACACCTTTAATGCATTGTCTGGGCTGAGGTGTCACTTTTTTTAAAAAAAAAACCTTAAGTCATCTCGAGAATGTGAATTAATAGTAGTTCTGGGATTCACAGATTAAAGAACTGAAACCTGCAACTCATTCTAAAAGGTGAAAGACTTAACAGCAATCTTGGTTTGTTCAATATGTCATTTCAGTTGCATGACACTGTGATCTTTTGCTATAAAATCTGAGTCTTATGATCCTGCTCCACAGTTACATGATGAAGGAGCAGCGCTCCAAAACCTCATACTTCCAAATAAACCTGCTCCACAGTTACATGATGAAGGAGCAGCGCTCCAAAACCTCATACTTCCAAATAAATATAACCTGATGTTGTGTGATTTTAACTTTCTCCAGCCCAGTCCAACATCGGCTCCTCCACATCATTTCTAGTGAACACAGCCCACACCACCCGATGCTGCCAGGAAACCTTACAACGCCGATGAAACGACACACTCTGCACTCCTGAAAAATTGACAATTTCTCACGATACTGGCTGCTCATTCACTGATCCATCTGATACACGACATTGGAAGCTTAGTGCAGGAGGCTGAAATAAATTAGTAGCTTTAAAACAAAAACCTCTCAGAGCTCAAAGCCTTTCATGAGAGTCTGAGCTCGGCGTTAAGTTCACTTAACCTTTATTGTGACCCAACTTTGTTACAGCTTCAAATCCCCCTCAGCAAAAAAGCAGAGAAAAAGTAGCTGCTTTTTAAACAGCTCAAGGTCAAAGCACACTCACTCACGCCTACACCCCCACCCACCTCACTGTCTTTACTATTGATCAGCACCGAGATGTCCCTTTCTAATTGGATCCTTGGTACAGCTGTAACCCGGAGGAAGTGTTGCCTCACTCAGCAATTTCAACCCATACCCTGTATAGCGCCATCTGCCGCAACGGGATTCAAACCCGGGAGTCCCGGGAACTGGGTTGATGGTCCAGTGAATAATGGCATTCAGCCGTCGCTCCTTCAATCCCCCTGCGATAGTACGTGAACTCGCTGGTGCCTCCGGAGATTGGAGGAGCGGGTGAAGACCTTCCCACACTCGGGGCAGGGGAATGGCCTCTCGCCGGTGTGGACCCGCTGGTGGGTCAGCCTGCCGGAGGAATTGCTGAAGGCCTTCCCGCACTCGGGACAGCTGAAGGGCCTCTCCCTAGTGTGGACCCGCTGGTGGGTCAGCCTGTCGGAGGAATTGCTGAAAGTCTTCCTGCACTCAATGCAGCAGAAGGGCCGCTCCCTGGTGTGGGCCCGCTGGTGCGTCAGCAGAGAGGAGGAATCGCTGAAGGCCTTCCCGCACTCGGGCACCTGAATGGCCTCTCCCCCGTGTGGACCCGCTGGTGCCTCAGCAGAGAGGAGGAATGTCTGAAGCCCTCCCCACAGACAGGGCAGGGGAACGGCTTCTGCCTGGTGTGACTACGCCGATGAATCTCCAGGGAAGATGGGAAACGGAAGCCTTTCCCACAGTCACCACACTTCCATGATTTCTCCAAGAGGTGGGATTCCTCAGGTTTCTCTATGGCCGAAGTGTGGAGCCACTTCCTACTGTGAATTCCTATTTCCAGGCCGTATGGCTGTTTTAGGCTCCACACTCAGTGCGCTGCAATGGTCGGATCTCTCATCCAGTCCCACTGATGCTGAAAACGTACTCAAACAGGAACTAAAAAGCTTTACTCCTTCTCACAGAATCATAGTTGAAAACCGTTGTGGTCCCGATGGATTGAGTGACTGTAGACATTGACGTCAAAGTGAGGACTGCAGACACTGGAGAGTCAGTGTTGAAAAGTGCAGCGCTGGAAAAGCACAGCAGGTGAGGCTGCATCTGAGGAGCGGGAGAGTCAACGTTTCGGGCATAAGACCATCATCTGTTGATTTTGAAACTTCCGTCTTCAGATTTTCAAATACAGCAGCGGCTCAACTTACGAACTTAATCCGTTCCTGGACCCGGTTCGCGAATTGATTCAACTTTTCCCATTGTTTGGATAGCATAAGAATGCTTGGACGGCTGTTCATAGCACACGCACCAAAGACGAACTGAATGAGATCACTCGGGGCCCGATGAGCTTTTGTGTTCAACAAGCGCGAAGCAAAGCAGAACAATGAAACCACGTGGTCGCACATGGGCTTTTTGCGTTCGTACCTTGAATTTCGTATGTACGTTGAAGCAAAATTCTACGTACAATCCTGTTCGTAAACCGGTTTGTATATGAATGGGGTCGTTCGTATGTCGAGGTGCTACTGTACTCTGTATAAAGAAATTACAAAGGTCATCACTGTCAGTGCAGGGTAGAAATTCTGAACAAGGAATTCTACTTTCTGTGGAATATTCTTTTCTTTTATTATTCCACAAAATTGAAAGCACCATCCCACTCTCTCTCCCCCTCTGTTCTCACTCCGCTCTAACTGATTCCTCCTGAGGGTGCTGATTCAGGATCTTATGGAGCAGAAAAGCAAAAACATCAAGACTGCCATCTCTCTGAACTTTGAATATCTCCGCCTGAAAAGCTAATCTCTTTCACAACACTGGGATACTGCTGAGAGTGAGCAGGTCTGATTTTGGGAAGCAAAAAGAAAGTGTCAATTCAGGGTGAACCTGCCACGCAGCTTCTTTAGAAACAACCAGACACAAAACGGTTAACGTCCCTGGGAGGGTTGGAGCAAAATGAGACGTCAAGGCATTAACATTGACAGTAGAGAGAAAATGAACTACTCACGTGGCAAACGTTAGTGCAACGCCAGAGTCATAGAGATATATAGCACAGAAACAGACCCTTCTGTCCAACACAACTGTACTGACCAGATATCCTAAATCAATCTCGTCCCATTTGCTGGCATATGGCCCATAGCTGGGGTCATCTCCACCCCCTGTCCTGAGACCTTGATGCCTCCAAGCTGACCCTCAAAGGTTCAGTTTATCCCTCCATTCTTTCCCAGGTGTCTTTTGTAGGTTTTGAAAATTTTCCCAATCCTCTGAGTATAGGATTTGGGAAGTTATGTTGTAGCTGTACAGGACATTGGTTAGGCCACGTTTGGAATATTGTGTGCAATTTTGGTTTTCTTACTATCGGTAAGACATTGTGAAACTTGAAAGGGTTCAGAAAAATTTACAAGGATGTTGCCAGGGTTGGAGGATTTGATCTATAGGGAGGCTAGGGCTGTTTTCCCTGGAGCGTTGGAGGCTAAGGAGTAGAGGTTTACAAAATCATGAAGTGCATGGATAGGATAAATAGCCAAGGTCTTTTCCCTGCGGTGGGGGTCCAGAACTAGAGGCCATAGGTTTAGGGTGAGAGGGGAAAGATACAAAAGAGATTTTAGGGTCAATTTTTTCACACAGAGGGTGGTACATGTTTGGAATGAGCTGCCAGAGGAAGTGGTGGCGGTTAGTACAATTGCAATATTTAAAAGGCATCTGGATGGGTATATGAATGGGAAGGGTTTCGAGGGATACGGGCTAGGTGCTGACAGGTGGGATCAGATTGGGTTGGGATATCTGGTCGGCATGGATGAGTTGGACCAAAGGGTCTGTTTCCATGCTGTACATCTCTATGACTAGTTGGACTAAAGGGTCTGTTTTTGTGCTGTATGACTCTGGAACTGTTCTATACTGGTCTTAAAACTATGTTCTTGCCTTCCCCCACAATCATCCACTTCTTTGTTGTTCAAAAATCAGATGAACTCAGCCTTGAATATATTCAATGACACCCTAACTGCAGGAAGACACCCCCACTTCTGAACTCAATTCCTCTTGCTAATATAACGCTTGCCTTGCTGATTGCCTGCTGCACCAGTCTGACAACTGGCAGTGACTGGAGGAGGAGGACACTGAGGCCTCTGCCCATCCACACATCAGTCTCGATGAAGGGCTCGTGCCCGAAACGTCAACTCTCCTGCTCCTCAGATGCTGCCTCACCTACCGTGCTCTTCCAGTGCCACAATCTTTGACCCTGATCTCCAGCATCTGCAGTTCTCACTTTCTCCACATCCAAATACATCTCCATTTAAACAATGCACCTCCTTTCTGTTTTTCTTTGCCACAGCCAAGACTATAGCTTCATATTGTGGTACTGCATTTGCCCTGTGTTTGCTGATTGTGGTCCTCTCTATATCAGGGAGAGCCAGCGCAAACTTGTGAAAGGTTCACTGAGCATCACAGCTGGGTCCACAGAGCTGACCAGACCTCCCAGTCACCACTCATTTCAATTCCCCTTCCCACCCCCTTTCTGACATGACCATCTTTGGCCTCCTCCATTGCCACAACGAACCTAACTGCAAATTGGAGGGACCACACCTCATCTTCCAGGCAGCCTACAGCCCGAAGGACTCAACGTTGAGTTTTCCAATTTCAAAAAACCTCCCTCCTCGTTCCCTGCCACCAACCAGATTCATTCCTCCCATTGACCAACCAGGTCGTACCCTCTACCTGTCTTGACCTATCCCCACTTCACTCCCACCCCTTTATCTGCAGCTTCTACACCCAGCCCCAGCCCCGAGGAAGGGTTACACCCGAAACGTCGTCTTCTCCATCTCCTGCCTGTCTATTTTGCAAATTGAGACACAGACCTGGACCAACGTTTCCGGAGTCTGTCCCTCCCGGATTCACTCTCTTTTCTTTCAGTTGCTGCAAGTCAACAACTGAATCCCAGAATGAAAAAGAAATGGAATGGGAGCAAGAGAGTGCCATACTCACATATCTGGGACACAGGAAGGAATTTGCAGTCTGGGTAAAGCTCAATCTTGACTCAGACAGAGAGGATCAGGAGTCGCAGCTTGAGAAGTTCATGGTCCAACTTCCGCATTCAGACAATGGGCTGGCTCTGATTGGTAGGAGGACCAGTCTTCTTCCAGTCCTCCAATCCTGCCTATTGGTCAATCAAAAGAAGGTCTCGTGCCTTTTTTTGCGCACGGTGATGAGCATGCTCAGTGTTTTGCTGACACTGGCCAGCATGCGCACTGCGTTGCTGACACCGGCAAACATGCGCAGTATGCTCTACGGGGATGTTGGTGTTACTGACAGATTTTAAGTGTCCAAATGCCAACGGGAAAAAAGATAGGGCCACAATTTTTTTCCTATGGCTCGATATTTTATTCCTTTTGCATTTTTTCTGGCTGCTCAATTTTTGTATGTCTTTTCCTCTTGTTGTGTGGGCAAGGCGCCGAGACCAGACTGGAGGGCATACATTTAGGGTGAGGGGGGAAAGATTTCTGAGGGTCCTTAGGGGCAACCTTTTCGCACAGAGGGTGGTATGTTTATGGAATGAGCTGCCAGAGGAAGTGGTACAGTTACATTATTTAAAATGCATCTGGATGGGGTTAAGAATACGAAAGATTCAGAGGGGTAAGGGGTGAAATGCTGGCAAATGGGTCACTAAATTAATTTAGGACATCTGGTCAGCGTGGACCGAAGGGTTTGTTTCTGTGCTCTACAACTCTGAGTCTATTTTTAGATAGTATGGAAAATAAAGAGCATAAAAGCATGGAGACCACTGCCAATTTGTTGCAAAGGATAGTGGAAAGCTCTTACACTAATTAGCAGAGTAAGGTTGAGGCTGAAAGGTCACCATGGCAAGATGAGATAACAGTCAGTAAAGTTAGACTCACCTACTAAATATAATTGACAGGATTGGGACAATAAATATTTGGGACATGATATTAAATATCTAATTAATAATTAGTAGAGTCAGCCTGCTTGAGACTATTGATAATAAATATCTAATCATGACATTGGGAAAATATTAAGTAGGGTCTGGAATGCAAGACTATTGTTGCAAAAGCTGGCACTAAATCTCTAACTGTGACATTAGAATAACATTAAGTAGAATGTAGGAAAAACTATAAGGGCACAACTAAAGAGATAATGGGAACTAACATCGCTGGTTTATTGTATTGCTAGCGTGAGGTACTTTTGATTAATATAGTTGGATATGCTGATAAGCTAAAAAACACACTGCTGAGCTGGAGATAGTGCTGCCCCCTCTGTTCAGGAGTAAACGCTGGAAAGGTGATATTGTTCATCGGGAAGAGGATGGTCTCCGGCTCCACTCTGATATCTATCAGCTAGTAAATGTGGCAGAACGATGGAATTTAATCTCCAGGCAGTTTGGGAAATTTATTAATGGAAGGAAGGAAGTAATAAATAGTAGATCCCTACAGAGTGCTGAGAAACAAAGGGTCCTTGCTGTCCAAGTTCAGAGATCCCCGAAGGTATCAGTAGAGGTAATACAGGGGATGAGGAAGGCATAGATTTGTACTTTTTCACACAGAGGGTGGTGCGTGTGTGCAATGAGCTGCGAGAGGAAGTGGTGGAGGCTGACACAAATATAATTTTTAAAAGGCAGCTGGATGGGTATGTGAATGGGTAGGGTTTAGAGGGATATGGGCCAAGTGCTGGTAAATAGGATAGATTAATTTCAGATATCTAGTGAGCATGGATGAGATGGACTGTTTCTGTGCTGTACAGCTCTATGGCCATCCACTTCATTTTGAAATGTTTTCACGACCACTTGGAACACCCTGTTAGGGTTCAGAGTGTGCCAGGTCCTGACACCTCCTTCCTCACTCTGGATCAGTGGTGCTGGAAGAGCACAGCAATTCAGACAGCATCCGAAAAGCTTCGAAATCGACGTGCCCTTTTTATTCCTGATGAAGGGCTTTTGCCCGAAACGTCGATTTCGAAGCTTTTCGGATGCTGCCTGAATTGCTGTGCTCTTCCAGCACCACTGATCCAGAATCTGGTTTCCAGCATCTGCAGTCATTGTTTTTACCTCGTTGATGTTAACCCTACTGCGAATCCTCTTGCAAGAATGCCTGCCTTGAAGAAGTTTTCCTCCTCTCTCTACAAGAATCTCAGGGAGTCTCTCTCCCACTGCAACTCCCAGGTCATTTCCTCTGCCCTGAAGCTCTTCAACCATGTCCTGAAACAAACCCGCTACCACAGCCACGTTTGCTTCCTCAATGCCTGTCTCCGTAACCACCTCATCCCACACGGACTCGGGACCACCTTTAAACCAGCAGAGTTCGGACCCGAACAGGACAAACAGTACAGACTACAGATTCAAAAACACCAGCAACAGTTCTCCTTCAACATCCTCCGCTCCACACTTGCAGCAATGCGCCAGCACCTAACCTCTCTACAGTCAGCCCTGCCTCAGCTGAGGGCCACACTCTCTCAGAATTGCAAAGGACCCACTCTATACGAGATCCTCAGGAGAATCCATACTCTCAACAAACAGTATTTCAATTCCATCTCAAACATCAAAAACTGTAAGTACAACAAACTTTTATCTACCCACCTCCATAACCAGCGCTCCTCAAACATTCCAGAAGATTCCCCTGGCCTCGGAAACACCATTAGCCATGCGGCTGATGCAGCTACCACCCCCACACTGATTGATGATGTCACTTCTGCCCCCATCATGGCCACTCCCACAGCCACTTCCGGCCCTCACATCATCGCCAATGCCACACGCTCAGTGACTTCCGCCACCCCTACTGCCGTGTCTGCCACCACTTCCGCCCCCACCAGCGCCACTCACCTGCATTCTGCTGACACGCCCCCCACAGACCCCACTGTCACTATCCCCACCCCCCCCAGAACCCCGAGGGGAACACTACCCCTGCTCATGACTCTACCCCCATTCCCCCCACCATCACACCCACTCCAGGTACTGGCTCCGACCCCACTCCCAGCTCTACACCCACACCAGCTCCCAGCTCCCAGCCCTGCCGAGTTTTCACCATCCCTCCAGACCTCCCCCTCACTGAGGACGAACGATCAGTCCTCAGCAAAGGACTCACCTTCGTCCCCCTCCGTCCACGCATCAATGAATTTAATCGTGACATCGAACAATTCTTCCGTCGCCTCCGCCTCCGAGCTTACTTCCACAGTCATGATTCCCGCCCATCTTCCGAGGACCCCTTCGCCCACCTCCAACACACTGCATTCACCTGGACACCCCGTGCTGGCCTATTACCTGCCCTCGACCTCTTCATTTCCAACTGCCGCCGGGACATTAACCACCTCAACCTGTCGACCCCCCTCCCCCACTCCAACCTCTCACCCTCACAACGCGCAGCCCTCCAATCCCTCTGCTCCAATCCTGACCTCACCATCAAGCCAGCGGACAAAGGGGGCGCAGTGGTAGTCTGGCGCACTGACCTCTACATCGCTGAACCCAAACGCCAACTCGAGGATATCTCTTCCTACCGCCCCCTTGACCATGACCCCACCCCCCATCACCAAACCATCATCTCCCAGACCATACAGAACCTCATCAAATCAGGAGATCTCCCACCCACAGCTTCCAACCTCATAGTCCGGGAACCCCGCACTGCCCGGTTCTACCTCCTTCCCAAGATCCACAAGCCTGACCACCCTGGCTGACCCATTGCCTCAGCATGCTTCTGCCCCACTGAACTCATCTCTACCTACCTCGACACTGACCTATCCCCCCTAGTCTAGGAACTCCCCACATACGTTCGAGACACCACCCACGCCCTCCACCTCCTCCAAGACTTCCGTTTCCCCGGCCCCCAACGCCTCGTCTTTACCATGGATATCCAATGCCTCTACACCTCCATCCGCCATGACCAGAGCCTCCAAGCCCTCCGTTTGTTCCTCTCCAGACGTTCCCAACAGTACCCCTCCACCGACACTCTCATTCGTTTGGCCGAACTGGTCCTCACCCTTAACAATTTCTCCTTTGAATCCTCCCACTTCCTCCAGACCAAAGGGGTAGCCATGGGCACACGTATGGGCCCCAGCTATGCCTGTCTCTTTGTTGGCTACGTAGAGCAGTTGATCTTCCGTAATTACACCGGCACCACTCTCCATCTCTTCCTCCGCTACATTGATGACTGCATTGGCGCCACCTCGTGCTCCCGCGAGGAGGTTGAGCAATTCATCAACTTCACCAGCACATTCCACCCTGACCTTAAATTTACCTGGACCATCTCTGACACCTCCCTCCCCTTCCTGGACCTCTCCATCTCCATCAGTGACGACCGACTTGACACTGACAATTTCTACAAACCCACCGACTCCCACAGCTACCTGGATTACACCTCTTCCCACCCTACCTCTTGCAAAAATGCCATCCCGTATTCCCAATTCCTCCGCCTCTGCCGTATCTGCTCCCAGGAGGAGCAGTTCCACCATAGAACACACCAGATGGCCTCCTTCTTTAGAGACCGCAATTTCCCTTCCCACGTGGTTAAAGATGCCCTCCAACGCATCTCGTCCACATCCCGCACCTCCGCCCTCAGACCCAACCCCTCCAACCGCAACAAGGACAGAACGCCCCTGGTGCTCACCTTCCACCCTACCAACCTTCGCATAAACCAAATCATCCGCCGACATTTCCGCCACCTCCAAACAGACCCCACCACCAGGGATATATTTCCCTCCCCACCCCTCTCCGCCTTCCACAAAGACCGTTCCCTCCGTGACTACCTGGTCAGGTCCATGCCCCCCCTACGACCCGCCCTCCCATCCTGGCACTTTCCCCTGCCACCGCAGGAACTGTAAAACCTGTGCCCACACCTCCTCCCTCACCTCCATCCAAGGCCCTAAAGGAGCCTTCCACATCCATTAATGTTTTACCTGCACATCCACTCATATCATTTATTGTATCCGTTGCTCCCGATGTGGTCTCCTCTACATTGGGGAGACTGGGCGCCTCCTAGTAGAGCGCTTTAGGGAACATCTCCGAGACACCCGCACCAATCAACCAAACCGCCCCGTGGCTCAACATTTCAACTCCCCCTCCCACTCTGCCGAGGATATGGAGGTGCTGGGCCTCCTCCACCGCCGCTCCCTCACCACCAGACGCATGGAAGAAGAACGCCTCATCTTCCACCTCGGAACACTTCAACCCCAGGGCATCAATGTGAATTTCAACAGCTTCCTCATTATTCCTTCCCCCACCTCATCCTAGTTTCTAACCTCCAACAACACGATCCCCTTGACTTGTCCGGACTTGTCCGACCTGCCCAGCTCCTTTTCCACCTATCCACTCCACCCTCTCCTCCCTGACCTATCACCTTCATCTCCTCCCCCACTGACCTATTGTACTCTATGGTACTCTATCCCCATCGCCACCCTCCTCTAGCTTATCTCTCCACGCTTCAGGCTCTCTGCCTTTATTCCTCATGGAGGGCTTTTGCCCGAAACGTCGATTTCGAAGCTTCTCGGATGCTGCCTGAATTGCTGTGCTCTTCCAGCACCACTGATCCAGAATCTGGTTTCCAGCATCTGCAGTCATTGTTTTTACCTCCTTCCTCACGTCTCCTGTGCATTTTAAATCAATAATACCAGTTGTATGTTACTGAGTTAGTACACAGACACATACAATATAATCAGAATTTCTATTCGGTACAGACAGTGATGACTTGTTTCAACTTTGCTAACAGTTTGTCAGAAGGGGAGGATCTGCAGACAGAAATCTTGGAAGAAATTCCATAACAAGATTTGACAGAGTCACTCAATATCATGGGGTGGGGGGGGGGGGGGTTGAGTCTGGAAAGAGAAATCCATTCGACCTGCTTCAAAAGGTACTGGACATCAGTGTGAGCAGAGGAGCACTCAGAGAGGAACACACCAGTGAACTGAGCTTTAACTGGTTACACAGAATGAGTGTGTGTGTCCCAGTGAGCTAACTATGGGAAGGAGCTTTAACCAGTTATACAGACTGAGAGGGGGCTGGGGCATTTATTTTACCCTGGAACATCAGAGCCTGTGGGGTGACCTTAGAGAGGTTTATAAAATCATGAGGGGCATAGATAGGGCAAATAGCCTAGGTCTTTTTCCCCAGGGTTGGGAGTCAAAAACTAGAAGGCATAGGTTTAAGGTGAGAAGGGAAAGATTTAAAAGGGGCCTAAGGGACAACTTTTCATGCAGAGGGTTATGCATGTATGGAATGAACTGCCAGAGGAAGTGGTGGAGGTGGGTACAATTGCAACGTTTAAGAGGCATTTGAATGGGTATATGAATAGGAAGGGTTTGAAGGGAAATGGGCTGGATGCTGGCAGGTGGGATTAGATTAGGTTGAGATATCTGGTCAGCATGGGCGGGTTGGACCTAAGGAATTATTTCCATGCTGTATATCTCTAGACTAGCACTCGGAGTGTGGCTCCTTCATCAGGTGATTTTGGAGAATAAAATCATAAGGCACAGAATGGATGGAAAAACATTACAGTGCACTGAAATGATATATTGAAAAACCCTGGATTGTTAAGTATTTTATCTTTTAGTATGGGCTGCTCATATCATTCATTTGTAAATCCCAGAATTTCCTGAAAGACATTTTCTTGAGATAACTCAAGGTTTTATAAGGAAAGGTGACATCTCAGCTCTGATAATGCATTAAAGGTGTGAAATCAGGGTCTGTCTGTATCACAATCTTGAGTCAGACTGGTTGTATTTCCAAAGTGGAATTTACAAAATATTACATGGATTGAACAGCCTGCAGGTTGTGTATATTTTGAGAAAAATAGAATGTTTCTGCGAAAATAATCCTGCAAATACAAATTCACCCCCATGGATGTATATGTGTGTGAATGAGACAGAGGAAAGTCTATTTCGTGCTGTATATCCCGATGTCTACTTGATAACAGATGCTTTAATTCTGCTGGTGTAAATATTGTTGTAAATCATAGTTGGGTATGAATAGTTAGATGTTAGGGTGAGAGAATGCCTCAAGTTGGGCACTGTAAGAATCGTGGGAGAGCCCTATTTTGGTTTACTTCCTCATGAACAAACGTTAAGCACGAGCATTTATTTATTTCTAATTTTGTTCTGTTTTTCTTGTTTGATTCCCGGCTAGGATTACATTCTGTGTCTGGATGGTTGACAGGCTGGGGGATTGTGGCTTGGGTCTTGATTGAATGTTTTATTGTTCCAGAAGGTGTAGGGGTGGGGGGGTCAAAGCTTCAGCAGAAATCCAGCAGAGCAGAACAGACCAATATCTTACTCTGTGGGTACAGGGACATCAGAGGACAGAGAAATCAGGACCTGAAATCCAAGCTGACACCAGACTTCCCTGTGATTAGTGCTTTGATGAGCAGCATCAACCCTCCACCTTCACCGAGCTTCCCATTTGACTATCACCTCGATATTCAGGATCCAATCCTTGTCATCCTGAAGCCATGCCTCAGTAAGGAGTCTCAGATCATAATTATTCTCTTCAATGTGTGCAGTCAATTTTGTTACAATGCACCACACATTCAGAAACATCGTTTTTAGTTTCAAGTTTTGTGATCTTCGGAATCCAGTTTTGATTGTTGGTACATTTACTCACCTTGTCCCTTTCTATCGTCCTTTGATGGTCATTTTCCACATCACTACACTATTTTTTTTTCCTTTTCTTTTCTTTTTTTCTTTTTCTTTTTTCAAAGTGCACCAATCTTTATTCAAATTCCACCACCAGGAAGATAGGAAAACACCCGGGTGGCCAGTGACAAACACTGCCCTTCACATCAAGGGACAGTGCTGTGTGATCAAAACAGTGAAGGGGAGGGTAGGGACTAAATCAAAATAGAGTTGGAGGGAGAAATGATGCACTCCACTTCCTGCGGCGCCCACCTCTCCCTGAACAACTCCAGGGTGTTGGTCGACGCCGCGTGCTCCTTCTCCAAGGACACCCGGGCTCTAACATATCCACATCACTACATTGCTCACCGGCCTTGATTTGGATTGGCCATGCTAAATTGCCCATAATGTCCAGGCATGTGAAGGTTAGCTGGGTTAGCCATGGGAAATGCAGGGTTATAGTTTCATATTAAAAGAAGTAGGAGTGGGCCATTTGGCCCATCAAACCTGCTCCACCATTCATTATGATCATGGCTGATATATCCGTCGTCTGAGATCCTCCTCCCTGCATTGTCCCAACTACCCTTCATTCCCATACCATGCAAATACCCATCCAACTATGTTTTGAATATACTTAATAAAGATGCCTCTACTGCTTCCTTGGGCAGAGAATTCCATAGATTGACTACTCTCCAGGAAAAGCAGTTCCGCCTCATCTCCATCCTAAATCTACTCCCCTCAACTTGAGGCCTGGTCTCATCCACCAGCAGAAATCACTGGATAGGGTAGGGCTTCATCCCCACAGTGCAATGAATTCCCACTTTCCACCAAACTCTCAGATGTACTCACTCACTCGGTTGCTGTCTCACAAACCAAAGACTTCATTGCAACTTATTTTGCTCCCAGTAAGGGCACAACATCTTGGAAAGCTGCTCTGAAAGTCCAACCACACTTCTGCATTCACCGAACACAATTCGAGTGTTACAGCTCGGAAACAGACCGTCTGGCCCAACTTGTCCGTGCTGACCAAATATCCTAAATTAACCTTGTCTCATTTGCCCACATATGGCCCATATCCCTCTAAACTCTTCCTATTCATGTACCCATCAAAATGGGTTTTAAATGTTGTACCTGTTCCAGCCTCCACCACATCCTCTGGCAGTTCGTTCCATAGATGCACCACCGTGTGTGTGAAAAGGTTGCCCCTCATGTCCCTTTCCCCACTCACCTACCCTGGGGAAAAGACCTTGGGTATTGGCTCTCCCTGCCCCTTATCAAGGTTAACGCTCAGCATCCGATGTACAGAAAGTGAGACCTGCAGATGCTGGAATCAAAGTCTAAAAGTGTGGGGCTGAAAAAGCACAGTAGGACAGGCAGCATCTGAAGACGAGGAGAGTTGACATTCTAGGCCCGAGCCCTTCATCAGGAATGATGCATGGATGTACAAAGGGGCCTCAGTGTTCTTCTACACCAGTCATCAGACAGATGCAGTAAGCAATCAGCAAGGCAAGTGGTATATTTGGAAGATGAACTGGGATTAGAAGTGGGGATGTCTTCCTGCATTTTGGGACCCATTGAATATATTCAAGGTTGAGTTCATCTGTTTTTTGAACAACAGAGTGCGGATTTTTATGTTGTGTAGATGAAGTGGGTTTTTTTTGTTGAGAGTAGTTTATGTATTGGATGCAGGTACAGTAGCTGTGAGAGGCCCTTGCGAAGTGTTGTTTCTGCAAAAATCACAAGACTGAGTCACGGCGGGGGGATATGTTAAGTTAGATATGCTTGCAAGCAGTTACAAGTAGCTGCATCTTGCTTCTGCAAAAATCACAAGGCAGAATTGTGAGGATATATTCCAAGAAATAACTAACTAAAGGAGGTGGATTAGTGGTGCTGGAAGAACACAGCAGTTCAGGAAGCATCCAAGGAGCCCTCTGGTTTCCAGCATCTGCAGGACTTGTTTTTACCTGACTAAAGGAGGTGGTCGACTGGGAGAATCAAATGTATTAACATGACCGTAGCAATGGTCACGCATTCCAAATAAGACGCTGTGTTGCATCAGCAAAAGTAATAAGACCCAGCTATCGGTGGGGTGGTTGCACGCCACAGATAGATGTGGTAAAACGATTAGATTAGCAGAAGTAAGAAGGGAGTCTGGAACAAACTCAATCTTCATTTAGAGAGAAAGCAGCAACTTCCGAAGCTCGTGTTCCAGCTTCTGCATTCAGACAATAGGAAGGCTCTGATTGGCAGGAGGACCAGTCACCTTCCGGTCCTCCAGCACTCCTGATTGGCCCACCAAAAGAAAGTCGCGAGGCACTTGCGTGCAGTGAGGGGCATGCGCAGTTTCATTCAGACGGCGAGCGCGCGCAGTCTGCTCTCTGGCGATGAGGCTGTTACTGACAGAATTTAAGTGTCCAAATGCCAAGAGAAGTAAAAAAGGGGAGCTGCATAATTTTTTCCCGCTGTGATATTTACCTTTCCTACACGCCCCATGACTTTATAAATCGAAATAAGGTCACCCGACAACTTGTGGTCGTCGATAGGGCGACCAGAACTGTACTCAGTCCTCTCCACGTGGTCTCACCAATATCCTGTACAACCACAACGTGATGTCCCAACTCCTGCACTGAACGGTGTGAACAATGAAGGAAAGTGTGCTAAACGCCTCTTTCACAACCCTGTCTACCAATGATGCAACTTCCAAAGAACTATGTCCCCGATTTGGAGATGCCGGTGTTGGACTGGGGTGTATGAAGTTAAAATTCACACCACACCAGGTGATACTGCAACAGGCTCATTTGCAAACATTAGCTTTTGGAGCGCTGCTCCTTCATCAGGTGGTTGTGTCTTATGATCCTGCTCCACAAACACCCCATGAATGAGCAGCGCTCCGAAAGCTTGTGCTTCCAGATAAACCAGTTGGACGATAACGTGTCATTGAGAGATTTTTAACTTTATGTACCAGAACCCCTCCACGCCGCCCCGCCCCCCATGAATCTGTTCTAGAACACGATGCAGGGCCCTACCATTAACTGTACAAGTCCTGCCCTTCCTTGTTTTAGCAAAATGCAACCCCTTGCCTTTGTCTGTCACTGGCTCAGACACCACACACCCTAACACTTACACCATATCACAGGCTTATACTCCATCTCCCACACACACTTCATTAGCATATATGCACAAACTCGCATGCGCGCACACACACTCTCATGCACACACAGTCACATATAAGTCTATGGGGTGAATTTGCATTTGCAGAATTATATTTGCAGATATATTCAATTTTGATCAAAAAGCACACAAACTGCATGTAATATTTTATAAATTCCTACTTTGGTTAATAGAACCAATCTGATTCAAGATTGGGATACAGACTCGAACCTCACACCTTTTATGCAGTATCTGAGCTGAGACGTCACCTATTTTTATAAAACCTTAAACCATCTCGAGAAGGTGAATTAAAAGTAGTTCTGGGGTTTACATATTAATGAACTGAAAGCTGCAACCCATGGTAAAAGATGAAAGACTAATCCGCAATCTAGATTTGTTCAATATCTTATCAGTTGCATGACACCGTCAGCTTTTGCTATAAATTCTGTGTCTTATGATTCTGCTCCACAGCTACCTGATGAAGGAGCAGCGCTCCAAAAGCCAGTGCTTCCAAATAAACCAGAAGGAAGATAACCTGGTGTTGTGTGATTTTTAACTTTATCCACCCCAGTCCAACATCGGCACCTCCACATCATTTCCAGTCGACACAGCCCACACCTCCCAGTGATGCCAGGAAACTGTCCAATGACAATGGGATGATGTAGTTCCCGCACTCCTGAAAAATTCATAATTTCTAACAATACTGGCTACTCATTCACTGCTGCAACCAATACACAACATTGGAAACATAGTACAGGAGACTGTCAGAAATGAGCACAACAGGTCAGGCAGCATCTGAGGAGCAGGAAAATCAACATTGCCTGAAAAATGTAGATTTTCCTGCTCCTTGGATGCTGCCTGACCTGCTGTGCATTGCCAGCACCACTCTAATCTTGACTCTGATCTCCAGCATCAGCAGTTCTCACTTTCACCTGTAAGAAATGAGCAGTTTTAAAACAAAAACCTGGTTGCAATTCAAAGCTTTCAATGAGAGTCTGAACTTGGCGTGAAGTTCAGGTAATCTTTATTGCGACCCAACTTTGTTACAGCTTCAGAATCTCCCAGCAGAAAGGCATAGAAAAAGTAGCAATGTTTTAAAAACAGCTCACAGTCAAAGTGCACACACTCCCTCCAACCCCTCACTTTCTTCATTATCGGTCACCACCAAGTTGCCCTTTGTAATTGGATCCTTGGTACACTCTTAACCTGGAGAAATTATTGCCTCACTCAGCATTTTCAACCCGTATCCTGTATCCAAGTAAGTTGGATAGACAGTGCAGAGTCAATCATACTGCTGTGGATCTGGAGTCACGTGTAGGCCAGATCAGGTAAAGGATGCAGCTGGGACGACTGAGTGAATCCTCTCCCTAAAAAAGAACTGCGTGAATCAGGTGGGAGTTTTCTTCCACCCCCACTCCACCGACAATGGTTTCACCGTTAGATTCTGAACTCCAGATTTCTGACTAAATTCCAATTCCACCATCTGCTGCAGTGGGAATCGAACCCGGGAGTCCCCGGAATCAGATTGATAGTCCAGTCGATAATGGTACTTGGCCGTCATTCCTTCAAATCCCCCTGCGATGGCACATGAACTCGCTGGTGGCTCCGCAGGTAGGAGGAGCGGGTGAAGGCCTTCCCGTACTCGGGGCAGCGAAAGGGCCTCTCCCCCGTGTGGACCCGCTGGTGCCTCAGCAGGTTAGAGGAATTGCTGAAGGCCTTCCCGCACTCGTGGCATGGGAATGGCCTCTCCTCTGTGTGGACCCGCCGATGGGTCAGCAGGTTAGTGGAATGCCTGAAGGCCTTCCCACACTCGGGGCAGCTGAAGGGCCTCTCCCCGGTGTGGACCCGCCAGTGGGTCAACAAGTGAGAAGAATACCTGAAGGCCTTCCCACACTCTGTGCAAGGGAACAGCCTCTTCCCAGTGTGGACCTGCTGGTGGCCTAGCAGGTTAGAAGAATTGGTGAAGGCCTTCCCGCACTCAGGGCAGCTGAAGGGCCTCTCCCCGGTGTGGACCTGCTGGTGCCTCAGCAGGGTGGAGGAATTACTGAAGGCCTTCCCGCATTCAGGGCAGCTGAAGGGCCTCTCCCCGGTGTGGACCTGCTGGTGCCTCAGCAGGTGGGAGGAATTACTGAAGGCCTTCCCACACTCGGGGCAGCTGAAGGGTCTCTCCCCTGTGTGGACCCACTGGTGGCTCCGCAGGTGGGAGGAATTGCTGAAGGCCTTTCCACATTCAGGGCAGCTGAAGGGCCTCTCCCCCGTGTGGACCCGCTGGTGGGTCAGCAAGTGGGAGGAATTCCTGAAGGCCTTCCCGCACTTGAGGCAGCTGAAGGGCCTCTCCCCTGTGTGGACCCGCCGGTGGGTCAGCAGGTGGGAGGAATTGCTGAAGGCCTTCCCACACTCGAGGCAGCTGAAGGGCCTCTCCCCCGTGTGGACTCGCCGGTGGGTCTGGAGGTTGGAGGCATTGGTAAAGGCCTTCCCACACTCAGGGCAGCTAAAGGGCCTCTCCCCTGTGTGGACTCGCTGGTGGGTCTGGAGGTTGGAGGCCTGGGAAAAGGCCTTCCCACACTTGTGGCAGCTGAAGGGCCTCTCCCCCATGTGGACCCGCTGGTGGGTGTGGAGGTTGGTGGAATCGCTGAAGCCCTTCCCACAGACAGGGCAGGGGAATCGCCTCTCCCCAGTGTGGCTGTGCCGATGAGTCTCCAGAGCAGACGGGAAACTGAAGCCTTTTTTGCAGTCGCCACACTTCCACGGTTTCTCCACGGGGCGGGATTCTTCTGGTTTCTCCATGGCTGGAGCTTCAGCCACACACAAACGTGTGCAGAGCCTATTCCCCACTGTGAATTCCTCTTTCCAGGCCATATAACCGCTTCAGGCTCCACACTCAGTGCACTGCAATGGTAGGGTCTCTCATCCAGTCCCACTGATGCTGAAAACGTACTCAAACAGGAACCAAAACGCTTTGCTCCTTCTCACAGAATCATAGTTGAAAACCGTTGCAATCCCGATGGATTGAGTGACTGTCAAAGTGAGGACTGCAGACACTGGAGAGTCAGAAAGTGTGGCGCTGGAAAAGCACAGCAGGTCAGGCAGCAGCTGAGGAGCAGGAGAGTCAACATTTTGGGCATAAGGCCTTCATCTGTTGATTTTGAAACTTCCATCTTCAGATCTTCAAATGCTCTGTAAAAAGAGATTACAAAAGCCATCACTGTCAGTGCAGGGTAGAAATTCTGAACAAGGAATTCTACTTTCTGTGGAATATTCTTTTCTTTTGTTATTCCACAAAATTGAAAGCACCATCCCACTCTCCCTTCCCCTCTGTTCTCACTCCACTCTAACTAATTCCCTGAAGGTGCTGATTCAGAATCTTAAAGGGGCAGAAAAGCAAAAACGTCAAGACTGTCATCTCTCTGCATTTTGGATAACTCCACAACACTGGGATACAGTTGACAGTGAGCAGGTCTGATTCTGGGAAGCAAACATAAGTGTGTCAATTCATGGGGTAACCTGCAATGCAGCTATTTGTGGAACAAAATGGTTAACGTCCCCAGGAAGGTGGGAGCAATTGAGACATCAAGACATTAACACCGACACACGTCAGTGAAACTCTTCTGCTCCCAGTCAGGGCAAAACATCTTTGAAAGCTGCTCTGAAAGCCCAGTCTGCACAACCACACTTCTGCTTTCACCAAAGATAATTAGAGTCATACAGCACGGAAACAGACCCTTTGGCCCAACTTGTCCGAGCTGACCAGATATCCTACATTAATCTAGCCACATTTGCCATCACTTGGCCCCTATATGGGCCGGGTGCTGACAGCTGGGACTAAATTGGGTTGGCTATCTGTTCGGCAAGAATGAGTTGGACCAAAGGATCTGTTTCCGTGCTGTACATCTCTATGACTCCAGTCGCATTTGCCATCATTTGGCCCCGATCCACTGAACCCTTCGTATTCATACACCCATCCAAGTGCCTTTTAACTGCTGGAATTGTACCAGAACCCACCACCTCATCTGGCAGCTCATTCCATAACTGCACCACCCTCTCCATCAAAAAAGTTTCCCCTAAGATCTCTTTTACATCTCTCCACCCCGGCCTTACCGGAAACCTCTTACCCTCTCGTTCTGGACTCCCCTATCTGAAAGAAAAGACCTTGAGTATTGACCCTATCCATGCCCCTCAGGATTCTATAAAATGTCTGTAATGTCACCCTTCAGACTTTGGGGAAAACAGCCCCACCCCATCCTTCCATCCCTCCTCGCCCAGGTAATTAAGACACATAGCTGAGTTTGCAGAATCTGCTCCCTCCCTGGATTCACTCCAGCTGCTACAAGTGAACAGATTTCCACCCCTCCCCTCTCTCGCCTTCCCAGGATGAACAATTCCTCCAGAGGGAGGGAGTTTCACTCTGAAACTGACAGGGCCACTTCCGCGCATTGTGACGCCATCAATGGGTCGGGGGTGGGGGAGGGTATGGGAGACGGGGCAAGAGAAAGGGGCGGGACGAGATGCGGGGCTCGGCCGGAAGCGGGACCCCGCACTCCGCCTGTGCTGCCCTGCACAGTTTGCAAAAATTCCTTCCCTTCAGAGAATCCCCAGTGTAGAAGCAGGCCACTCGGCGCAACGAGTCCACACCGACCCTCCAAAGGGTAACTCACCCTCAACCATTCCCCTAGCCTTTTTGCTCAAAACTGTTCGAAATGGGGTAAAGTGTTGTTTTTGCAGATGTAGAAAAAGCATACAGAAAAGGGGTACAGCAAGAGAACTATTAACCCTGCAGGTATTTAGGGACTTTTCAGTGTATAATTGTGGTTAATTAAATGCTAACATTGGTGTGTAATTACTATAACAAAAAATTATTTTTGTAAAATTATGCTTTCAGCAAAAAGCTGAGATAACTGAAATGCTTGAGCTACACAAAACGATACAAGTTAATGAAATGTCCGAGGATGGAATGTACCAGCAGAATTGATACAAAATGTGAAACCAGATCTTGACAAAATAAATGTATGTGTCAGCATTTACAGAAAGGATGGTTGCCAACCTGGGGAAGGGGGAAGTAATAAGGGTGGAGCGCAGCTGGGAAGTGGTCTGGTACAGTAAGAGAGATTGGGTAATTAGGAGTCTGGAGACATGCCCTCACTCAGCTCAAAGGGTATAACTGTACACTAACCTGAGTGCTAATTTGCTCATTTGCTTCTGCATTTGATGCCCTTTCGTGCAAGATCGTAGAATAAATTGTCTTGTTTCCAGTTTTGGTGGTCTCGTCTAAATTTTATTAAACTTGTTTCTAAAAGATTTGGGGGCGTGTTCCGGGATCCCAAGCTCCGGTCGCTCGGCATTCTTGGAGAAACGGAGATGGTGCACCTCGCTGATTTCGGCGATCTCTAGTTTCCCCTTGTTGCCGAGGCAGCTCTGGGCGAGCGTGATCCGGACTGGGAGACCCTGGAGACAGGACGGGCAGACGCAATGCAGCGGGGTCGGTCGGGTAACTCTTGTGCACAAGACCCGGGTAAGAAAAAGGTCTTAAATAAGTTATATCTGGGTGACTGGGGGAGGCAGCGGGTTTTGTTTTGTTGTCAGTCTTTGCCACGAGCGAGGCGCACTATGACACGGCGGTTTGGTCGGGTAACTCTTATGGACGTAAGACCCACATTCGCGGGCGGCCGGGATTTGCAGCATTACTTGCTGTTTCGCCGCGGTGCGAAGGGCAGTAAGACGTGGTGGTTCAGTCAGGTTACTCTTGTGTACATAAGACCCGGATAAAGGTAAATTTCGGGCGACCTCGATTGACAACGTATTTTGCTGTCTGGTATTGCCGCGGGACGGGGTGCGCATTCGACCAAGTAATATATGTGCACAGACCAAGGTATGAAAATTGACCTTTAAGTATTACTTTGGTGGTCGGTTCCGTACGAGAAGTACGGGGGGAATTGGCAACTTAAAAAAATAGAGAATAAAGGTCTTTAATTGGCTAGGTTAATCTAACAAATAAGGTGTCTAACTGATTCGATCACCCAGCCTTAGACCGGTTATTAAGAAGGGAAACCCCCACGCGGAGATTAGGACCCTGAAGTGGGTGTGGAAGAAGGTAACACCGAACTTCAGAGAGGTTAATTGAAATTATATAAAGAAAACGGCCGAGTATTAAAATGGGAAATAAGAATAGCAATTTAGATGTAGAAGGGGACATGAGAGGGACGTTCGAGGACCACATCCCAATGGACAGTCCTTTAGGAAAAATGTTAAGAGATTGGAAGTACAATCCTCGGACGGGAGGAAAGGATAAAAAACAAAAAGATTAAATGTCAATGAAAAACAGCCTTACAGTCAGGAGGAATCAGATCATGCTTCGTATCAGAAGGGCTAGTAGCTGAAGGGCTACTGAGGGTGCACTTTGTAACTAACTTATGGCAGACGCCCAGAAAAATATTCAAAAGCTAGAGGAGTCGTTGCGGGAAACTCAAAGTGTCTGTGAGACATGGTGTCTGTGTGTGTGTATGAGAGAGAGAGAGAAAAGAGCGGTACAGCTAGTAGAAAGTTTAACCCTTTGTGATTCAGTGTGAATGCACATTTGTTTGTTGGTGATTGAATGTTCCCTGGAGCTTGAGATCCGGGATTGTTTTGAATCTGATTTCTATTATGGAAATTTTAACATGATTTCTTTTAAGGTTTAGGATTTTGCAAGATTATGAAATAAAATGTTCTTTTTACAGGTCATGACTGCCTGACTATCAGTTTCTAACTAATCCCTTTTGTCCTTACATAAAAGCGATTTATGGAGGACAGTTGAAGTTTTAACTTGAATAGACAAATCCTTTTAAGGCAGCTCTGGTTATTTCACGATCTATAGCATTGCAATTGAGCAATGACTGGTCAGGACTACTTGGGAGGACTAGTTTTGGATTTGAATCAGGGGACTGGAACCGGGTGATTGTGGTGGATTTCAGAGTTGGGAACTGTGTGCATTTTGCATTTTGAATATTAAACACTGAATAAAAGAATTTATAATATATAAATATATATTTACAAGTAAGATTCCAAAATGTATAGTTAGGAACAGGCTTTAAAGAAAAGCAAGCATCAATTGATAAATTGTATTTGAGATTACAGGGAGCAAGAAAAATTGCAATATTTCTTTAAAAGAATCAAGGTTTAAACAAAACATTGGGTGAGGAGATGTTACAAAAGGGAGGAGAAAGGATCGGGGAGGAGATGTTAAGGGGTCTGGTAGACAGGAAGAAGGATCAAAGTGGAAATCCCCACAGGCGGGATGTTATTACTGTGGAAAGACAGGTCACTTTAAGAGAGAGTGTCCAGATCCGAAAACGGAAGTAAAGGCAGTATCGTTTATGAACCTTGATGAAAAATGGGGGTGTCAGGAGTTCCTGCCCCCGGGTACCCACCAGGAACCCTTGATAAATTTAAAGATGGCACCTTACAAAGAGGACGTAGTTTTCCTAGTCAATATGGGGACAGCAAGGTCATCCTTAAATTTTAAGCCCAAGGGAGTGGGAACAAAAACAAAAGTTAATTGGATTATGGCAACAGTTTTGTGATGAGAGGCACGAAGAATCAGTTTTGCGTTCATGATGAGATATTGCCACCAAATTGGGGATTTAATTAACTGCAAAAGGTGCTATTGAATCTGTTGAGGTTCTTATAAATGAATGTGCTTGAGCAAAAATATATAATTAATAATTAATATTTATAATAATTCAATTGTGTTAGCCTGAATCAATATTAATTAGCAGGATTCCTTCATACATTCTCAGTGACCTGTCTTATTGATTCATGGTTAATTTAAAACATGGCTGCATTAATTCATTGTTAATTAAAGAATGGAAAGCTACATTACTGGCCAGTGTGTGTGCAGGCAGTGGTAGCAATAGCCTTATTGGTAGAGGAGAGTCGGAAACTTACTTTCAGGGGAGCCTTAGTAGTCAGCACCCCACATCAGGTACGGTCAGGAGAAGAAAGGGGCATGATTAGAAGCGCTGCTCTGAGGGAATGGAAAAGAGACATCCGGTAGGTGAGGGAGTGATACCAGCCAAAAACAAATTCCCCAATGTAGACCCCCATTGGAAGGGTATGGATGAACACGATAGAGGAAAAATGAGGGACTTTCGAGAAATGGTCATTTTGGGTATTAAAGAAGCAGCACCTAAATCTCAAAATTCTTTTAAAGCTTTTGAAGTAAGACAGGAAAAGGAGGAAGCCCTGTCATCCTTTTTACAGAGATTAAAAGAAGCCACTAGAAAATATTCGGGAATGAATCCCGATGATCCGGTAGCACAGGGACTTATAAAGGTCCAATTTGTGACTAAATCATGGCCGGACATAGAAAAGAAATTACAGAAATTAGAAGGCTGGAGTGAAAAACAGATAGATGATCTGTTATATGAGGCACAGAAAGTGTATGTGAAAAGGGAAGAGGAGAAACAAAAACAAAAACAAAAAGCTAAAATAATGGTTGCAGCAGTTGAAGAAATTACGATAGACAATGTCCAAGGTTAGGACGACAAAGAGAAGCGGTATCATAGATGATTTTTGATGAAGATTAGGGGAGTCAGTGGTTCCCTCCTCCTGTGACCCACCGGGAACCCTTGATAAATTTAAAGGTGGGACCTGAAGGAGAGGAAACAGTGTTTTTAGTGGATACGGGAGCAGCACGATCATCCCTAAGCTTTCGACCTAGCGGTGTTAAATTAACTAACAAAGGTCTCAAGGTTTCTGGAGTAAAAGGCAAAGAATTCTTAAATCAGAATGCAGGACAATGGTTCACAGACTCTAGGATCTTGAAATATGAGACAATCTTAATAGAACAGGATGACCTTGTGTTAGTCACAGACAGTTGCTTGAATCCAGCTGCATTTCTGTGGCGGAGAGAAGGGGGTAGCCCCTGGAAATCCAGAACATGACTGTCTTGATATTACTGAATATCAGACTAAAGTGCGAATGAACTTAAGAGACGTACCGTTGCATGCGGGAGCTCGGTTGTTTATCGACGGGTCCTCCCGGATGATTGAGGGTAAAAAGCACAATGAATATACTGTAGTAGACAGGATAGAGGGAAGCATTATCGAGGCTGAAAGACTGCCTAACGGCTGGTCAGAGTTCAATGATAAGTTTTTAAAGAACTATACTGTGGCACTCGGCTCTTCTTTGTCTATTCTTAGGAATAAAGGCCTGTTGGTACAGACACTGCCATTCAAGTTTGCAGTACATCGAATACAACCGGGTAATTGGGTCCTGATCAAGACCTGGAAAGATACCAAACTGCACCCGTGCTGGGAGGGACCATTCCTAACTCTCCTGACTAGTGAAACTGCTATTCGGACTGCTGAGAAAGGGTGGAGTCATCACACTCGCGTTAAAGGTCCTGTGAATGCCCCAAAGGCGGAGTGGCACGCTCATCCTACAGACAACCCTCTGAAAGTTAAGAAAGAAAGAATGAACGGAGACAAAAGACTCTTTTAACGTTTGCTGATATACATATTGTTATTGATTGTAAGGGCTGTGTGACACCTAAAATGTTAAGACAGGACAGTAGGCAGAGTTCAGAGATGGGTAGATACTGGTATAGTATTGTAACGATAGTAGTACTAACTATTCAAGGAAATGCGAAAAATCACTTCACTACGCTGTGCCAGAATTATGCTAAACAAGAGGGACTTGCCGACTGTTGGGTCTGTGCAGAGGTCCCACACCATGGCGAATCTGGAATCTCCCCCTCAGTAATATTGCTCACTAAAAAAAGTGTACGATGTACAATAATTTGATGTGGGTTCAAATAATACAAAGTGGAGATCTGAAAGGAGCAAATATAGCTTTGCGGGATGGTTCCCAAGGCCAGCTCCAAAACATCAGGGCACGATTGATAGTCTTAGAATTTCCCCACCGAAAGGAGCAGTAAATACCACCTGTTTCTGTAATCAGAATGATGCTGCACCTTTCCAACTAGGAAAATCATCTTGTGTCCACACCAGTCAAGCCACTGCCATGACCACTCCCCAAATATTAAACGGAACATATTGGGTATGCGGTCTGAAGGCCTATCCATCCCGGGGAAAAATATGTTCGTGTGATCAAATGTGTCATGTTATGAAGTTGACGAAACACTTCCCCAAAACCAGAAAGGTTGGAGTGGCTGCTGTTACCTCGCTTATATAGTCCCTCACCTCCGAATAGAAAAGCTTGAGCCCAACCTGAGAAAGGAAGGGGGGATAAGACGCAAGACCAGAGAGGTCTCAGAAGGAGACCGTCTACTGTGGACACTACTCCCAAACTACAGCACTACAAGGGCAGGGGTGGAAATACAGAAATAGCAGCTGCCCTTAAAAATTTAATTAATGATACCACCGACGCGATGGGAGAAACTCAATCCCAAATATCGGCCATAATCACTGAAATGATTGCCACAAGACTGACAGATTTACAGAATAGAATGGCTTTAGACTATCTTTTGGCCGAAAAAGGGGGAACCTGTGCTCTGATTGGTAAAGAATGCTGCACCTTCATCCCAGACATCTCTTCCATAGTGGAAGATAAGGCAGAAATAGTAAAGAAAAAGATAAGCAATATAAGACAAATTGAAGATGAACTCCGAAAAGATGAAGGATGGGGATGGGGTAACTGGAGATTGACCGGGTGGGAAAACGGTTAGTGAATTTAGGCATTTATGTGCTACTAATAATTGTAGGTTTACTGATAGGGTTTAATATGTTAAAATGGATAATGACTAAGCTGGTAATGTCTTTGGGAGGACAACAACCAATTATGGTACAAACTTAGAAGGACAGAAATGACTAGATTGTGAACCTCGACACCATAGGGTGAAAAAAGGGCAAAACATAAGATTGCAAAAACAACAAACGGTTAAGAAAAGAAATGGGGGAATTGTTAGAAATGGGTAAAGTATGTTTTTGCAGATATAGAAAAAACATACAGAAAAGGGGTACAGCAAGAGAACTATTAACCCTGCAGGTATTTAGGGACTTTAGTGAATTTAGTGTATAATTGTGGTTAATTAAATGCTAACTTTGGTGTGTAATTACTATAACAAAAAGTTCTTTTTGTAAAGTTATGCTTTCAGCAAAAAGCTGAGATAACCGAAATGTTTGAGCTATACAAAATGATACAAGTTAATGAAATGTCCGAGGATGGAATGTACCAGCAGAATTGATACAAAATGTGAAACCAGATCTTGACAAAATAAATGTATGTGTCAGCATTTACAGAAAGGAAGGTTGCCAACCTGGGGAAGGGGCAAGTAATAAGGGTGGAGTGCAGCTGGGCAGTGGTCTGGAAGGGCTTATGCCCTAAACGTCGATTCTCCTGTTCCCTGGATGCTGCCTGACCTGCTGCGCTTTTCCAGCAACACATTTTCAGCTGTGATCTCCAGCATCTGCAGACCTCACTTTCTCCTCAGTGGTCTGGTACAGTAAGAGAGATTGGGTAATTAGAAGTCTGGAGAGATGCCCTCACTCAGCTCAACTGTACACTAACCTAAGTTCTAATTTGCTCATTTGCTTCTGCATTTGATGCCCTTTCTTGCAAGATCGTAGAATAAATTGTCTTGTTTCCAGTTTTGGTGGTCTCGTCTAAATTTTATTAAACTTGTTTCTAACAATACTAACGCTCCTGACTTATGCACCTAACCTGCACATCCCTGGGCACTATGGGTAATTTAGAACTGCCAATCCACCCTAACCTGCACATCCCTACACACCATGGATAATTTTGTATTGCAAATCCCCCCCTAAAATGGATAAAGTTAAAAATCACACAACACCAGCTTGGAGACTAACAGGTTTGTTTGGAAGCACTAGCATTTGGAGCGCTGCTCCTTCATTAGGTGGTTGTCAAGAATAAGGTCATAAGACATAGAATTTATGGAAAAACATGACAGTCCATGTCATTGAAATGACATGTTGAACAAACCTGGATTGTTCAGTCTTTCATCTTTTCGATTGGGTTGCAGGCATCATTAACATGCAAATCCCAGAAATACCTGTAAGGCACCTTCTCAAGAGAACTGAAAGTTTTATAACAAAAAGTGACATTTTAGACCAGCTGTGCAAGTGAAGTGTAGTGCGGTGCGGTGCGGTGTGGTCAGGAGAGAGAAAAATGTCTATTTCCATCCTGTATGTCTCTACCTATTTGAGAACAGATGCCTTACTTCTGTTGGTGTAAGTATTGTTGTAAATCATAGCTGGGTACTAATAGTTAGATATAAGGGGGAAGAGAATTCCTCAAATAGGGCAGTATAAGAATCCTGGGAGAGCTCTATTTCTGGTTTACTTGCTAATGAACAAACATTAAACACAAGCACCTATTTATTTCAAATTTGATTTCATTTTCCTTGTGTGATTCCCTGCTGTGACTACACTTGCCTGGATGTTGACAGGCTGGGAGATTGTGGGTTGGGGCTTGATTGACTGAATGTTTTATTGTTCCAGAAGGTGTAGAAGGGAACAGGGAGATCAACAGAGGACAGAGAAATCAGGACCTGAAATCTGAGCTGACACCAGACGACCCTGTGATCAGTGCTTTGATTAGCAGTGCCAACCCTCCACCTTTACCTAACTTCCCATTTGAGGACACCCTCAATATTCAGGATCCAATCCTTGTCATCCTGAAGCCATGTCTCTGTAGAAGTGTCAGATCGCAATTTTTCACTTCAATGTATGTAGTCAATTCATTCACTTTTGTTACAATGCAGCACACATTTAGACACACCATTTTTAGTTTCAATTTTTGTGATCTTTAGAATCTAGTTTTGATTGCTGGTACATTTACTCTCCTTGTCCCTTTCAATTGTTCTCTGATGTTCATTTTCCACATCACTACATTACTCACTGGCCTTGATTTGGATTGGCCATAATGTCCAGGGACGTGCATGTTAGGTGGGTTAGCCATGGAAAATGCAGGGTTATAGTTTCGGGGTAATAGAAGCAGGAGTAGGGCCATTTGGCCCATCCAGCCGCTCCGCCATTCATTAAGATCATTGCTGATCTATCCATTCTCTCAGCTCCTCCTCCTTGCATTATCCCAACTACCCTTAATTCCCCTACCATTGCAAAAACCCATCCAACTGTGTCTTGAATATTCTTAATGAAGCTGCCTCTACTGCTTCTTTGGGCAGAGAATTCCATAGATTCACTACTCTCCAGGAAAAGCAGTTCCTCCTCATCTCTGTCCTAAATTTACTCCTCCTAATCTTGAGGCCTGGTTTCATTCACCAGCAGAAATTACTCAATAGGTAGAGCTTCATCCCCACAGTGCAATGAATTCCCACTTTCCACCAAAATCCTGGATGCAACTCATTCAGTTGCTGTCTCACAAATGCAAGATTTCATTGTAACTTCTTCTGTTCCCATTAAGGGCAAAACATCTTTGAAAGCTGCTCTGAAACTCCAGCCTTCACAATCACACTTCTGCTTTCACCAAAGATTAGAGTCATACAGCACGGAAACAGCCCATTTGGTTCAACTTGTCCGGCCAAACAGATATCCTAAATCAACCTAATCCAATTTGCCTGCATGTGGCTCATTTCCCTCAAAACCCTTCCTTTTCATGTACCCATCCAAATGCCTTTTAAAATTCTTCCTCACCTCAAACATATACTTTCTAGTTTGGACCTTTCTACTTTGGCAAAAGTAACTTGGTTATTCACCCTATCCATGCCCCTTACGAACGTCTATAAGGTCACCCTTCAGCCTCCAGTGCTCTAGGGAAAATATCCCCAGCCATTTGAGTCTCTCCCTGTAGCTCGAACCCTCCAACTCTGACAGGAGCCTTAAAAATCTTTTCCGACCCCGTTCAAAGTTTCACAACATCTTTTCTATAACAGGGAGACCAGAAATGAATGCAGTCTTCCAAATGTGGACTTACACAGCTGCAACATGACCTCCCAATTCCTGTACTCTCTGCTCTGACCAATAAAAGAAAGCATACCAAATGCCTCCTTCACTATCCTGTCTTCCGGTGACTCCACTTTCAAGGAACTATGGACCTGCATTCCAAGGTCTCTTTGTTCTGCAACACTCCCCTTAACGGTGTCAGTCCTGCCTGGATTGCTTGACCAAAATGCAAACTACACACCTCTTAAACGAAACTGCCACTTCTTGGCCCATCAGCTCACCTGATCAATTCTCATTCATAGTGAACTCTGTTTCCTCTCTTATTCCTTTGAAGTTGAAAATCTCCACCCCACACACCCTCTCTCCGTTCTCAGTTTGCTGAACCTAATCCCTGCTGGACCTCATCCTGAAGGGTCTGCTTCATGCTGATTAACAGACCCACACTCAGGGTGGAGACGGGGGTGGGGACCTAATTGAAACAAGGAATACTGAACAGCCTGGACAGAGTGGAATTTGGAAAGGTGTTTCCATTGGTTGGAGGGATTAGAACCAGTGGGCACAGCCTTAGAGTAAAGGGAAGACCTTTCAGCATGGAGATAAGGAGAAACTTCTTCAGCCAGACAGCAGTGAATCTATGGAATTCACTGCCACAGAAGGCTGTGCAGGCCAGGTCACCGAGGACATTCAAGATTGAGATGGAGACGTTCTTGAGTCTCAAGGTGATGGAGGGTTACGGAGATGAAGTGGGAGAATGTGGCTGAGGAACCTATCAGCCATGATTGAATGGCAGAGCAAACCTTGAATGGTCCAATTTCTGCTCCGATGCCTTATGTTCTCTTGCTGTCCTGGACACACACAGAGTGCATTGGAAGCAGGAGTAGGCTGTTTGGTCTTCCAAGCCTGCACCAACATTCAACAGATTATCGGCAGATTCACAACCATCAAGATGAATAGTTTGGGACTTGTTCACTGGATCACAGGAGGTTTAGAGGTGACCTGACAGAGGTTTATAAAATCACGAGGGGCAGAGATGAGGTGACCGCTGGTATCCTTTCCCTAAGGTGGGGGTTTCAAGTTTAGGCAGCGAATTTGAAGGTGCGAGGAGAAAGGATTTTAAAAAGGCGGGGGGGGGGGGCACTTTTCTTTTTACACAGATTGGTTTGTATGTGGAATGAATGTGGATGCAGGTTGAGTAACAACATTTAAAAGGTATTTGGATAAGTATATGAATAGGAAAGGTTCGGAGGAATATGTGCCAATCACAGGTAGGTGGAATTAGTTTAGTTTGTGAATATAGTCGGCCTTAGACTAGTTTGACTAAAGGGTCTGGTTTTGTTGGTGTCTGACTCTGTAACTGTTCTATACTGGGGTTAAATCATTTACTTGCCTTCCCCCAGAAACATCCACTTCTTTGGTGTTCAAAAATCAGATGAACTCAGCCTTGAATAATATTCAATGACCCCCTAACGCAGGAAGACATCCCCACTTCTGAACGCAATTCCTCTTGTTAATATACCCCTTGCCTTGCTGATTGCTTGCTGTTGAAACTTTATTGCTGGAACAGCACAGCAGGTCAGGCAGCATCCAGGGAACAGGAGATTCGACGTTTCGGGCACAGGCCCTTCTTCAGGCCCTGATTGCTTGCTGCACCTGTCCAGGCAAAAGTGAGGACTGAAGATGCTGGAAATCAGAGTCGAGATTAGAGTGATGCTGGAAAAGCACAGCCAGTCAGGCAGCATCTGAGGAACAGGAAAAATCGACATTTCAGGCAAAAGCTCTTCATCTGCACCTGTCTGACAACTGGCAGTGACTGGTGTAGAAGGATGCTGAGGCCCCTTTGCACATCCACACATCATTCCTGATGAAGTGCTCGGGAACGAAATGTCGACTTTCCTGGTCCTCGGATGCTGCCTGACCTACTGCCTTTTTCCAGCCCCACACTTTGACTCTAATCTCCAGCATCTGCAGTTCTCACTTTCCCCACATCCCAATATATCGCCATTTAAACAATACATCTCCTTTCTGCTTTTTTTTTCACAGCAATGGCTATAACTTCACATTGAGATACTGCATTTGTCACGTGTTTGTAAATTGTGGTCTTATCTACATTGGGAAGACCCAGTGTAAACTTGGGGAACAGTTTGGCGAGCATCACAGCTGGGTCTGCAGAGGCTGACCAGACCTCCCAATCACCACTCATTTTAATTCCCCTTCCCACTCCCTTTCTGACAAGAACATCTTAGGCTTCCTCTATTGCCACAACAAACTGTGGTGTAACGGTTAAAAATTATGTCCCAATACATGTGTGAATCTAACCGGAATGGAGGTGTTGCTTAGTCCCGTGTGAATCTTATTACACACCTCCCCGTGTGAATCTTCTTATCTGTATGTAACCAGAATGGAATGTGTTTTTTAGCCTTGCTCTGCTGTTCACATGAATGTTTATATCGGGAAAAGAGTATATCAGCTGGAAAAGTCTCCAGTTCGGTGAGTCTGCTCCGGGGTTACGTTTAACCGCCGAGTGTGGGTTGTTGGCAACCGCTCTACGAGAACTGACGGCTCCCAGTTCCGGTAACATGTAGAGTGAGTATAAGCCAGACCCGTTGTAAGTATGAGACCTGGTTGTGGCGACGCTGCGGGGAATAAAATGCTCATATTCTAGCAGACTCGCCTCTTGGTCGTTTGTTCTGTGTCAGACTACTCTCCTACGAACCTGACCTTGAGAATTTTTTAAAACATTTTGGCGCTGCGAGCAGGGTCAATCGCAATTGAGGAGAGATTTTGATACAGAACAATGTTTTGGAAAAAGACTAAGAAACCAGAAGAACAAACTGTGGAGGTCCCGACCGTCCCGGGATGGCATGGACCGTGGCATGACGTGGCAGTTTGTTTGAGAAATGGTGGGGGGCGACCGGAGGAACCCCAGGGTCGCTGCTGTCCACCCTTGAGAGGATCCCAGTCCTGCCGAAGAACCCCTTGCCTGGGGTACAGCGGAGGATGTGGGCATGTCCAAAAAGCTGAAGCGGAGTTAACAGAATTGAATGGGATTGAACTGAACTGAACTGAGTGGAACTGAAGTGAATCAAATTGAACGGAACAAAATGGAACTGAGCTAAATTGAATTGAAATGGACGGAACTGAATTGAACACAATTGAATTGAACTGAACAGACCTGAACTGAGCTGAATTGAACTACACTGAATTGACTGAACTGAAATTAACTGAAACGAATTGAACTGAATTAAGCATAATGTAACACATGTATTGGGCCAAGCAGTGGAATGTGGTGTAAAATTATGTCCCAATACATGTGTGAATCATAATGTAACACATGTATTGGGCCAAGCAGTGGAATGTGGTGAAACGGTTAAAAATTATGTCCCAATACATGTGTGAATCTAACCGGAATGGAGGTGTTGCTTAGTCCCGTGTGAATCTTATTACACACCTCCCCGTGTGAATCTTCTTATCTGTATGTAACCAGAATGGAATGTGTTTTTTAGCCTTGCTCTGCTGTTCACATGAATGTTTATATCTGGAAAAGAGTATATCAGCTGGAAAAGTCTCCAGTTCGGTGAGTCTGCTCCGGGGTTACGTTTAACCGCCGAGCGTGGGTTGTTGGCAACCGCTCTACGAGAACTGACGGCTCCCAGTTCCGGTAACATGTAGAGTGAGTATAAGCCAGACCCGTTGTAAGTATGAGACCTGGTTGTGGCGACGCTGCGGGGAATAAAATGCTCATATTCTAGCAGACTCGCCTCTTGGTCGTTTGTTCTGTGTCAGACTACTCTCCTACGAACCTGACCTTGAGAATTTTTTAAAACACAAACCAAACCGCAAATTGGGGGAACAACACCCCATCTTCCGCCCGGGCAGCCTACAGCCTGTGGGACTCAACATCAAGTTCTCCAATTTCAAATAACCTCCCTTTCCATCCCCCGACTCCCTTCTCAGCCCCGTGCCCCTCATTTCCACTTCTCCCTTTCATTAACCTGATTTCTTTCACCCATTGACTCATCAGGCCGTAACCTCTCCCTGTCTTCACTTATCCCCACTTTAGTCCCCTGCCCCAGCACCCATCCCCAGTCCTGAAGAAGAGTTACACCCAAAATACAACTTCTCCACTTCCTGATGCTTATTGGTTTGCTGTGTCGTTCCAGCCTCCTGCCTGTCTATTTTGCCAATTGAGACACAGACCTCGACCATGTTTCCAGAGTCTGTCCTCTCCCTGGGTTCACTCCCTTTCCTTTCAGTTCCTGCAAATCAACAATTGAATCCCAGAATGAAAACGAAACAGAAAAGGGGGCGAGAAAAGAGAGTACTGTACTCACAGATCTTAGGCAGAGGAAGGAATTTGCAGTCTGGGTGAAGCTCAATGTTGATTCAGAAAGAGAGGAGCAGGAGTAGCAGCTTCAGAAACTCATGGTCCAATTTCCGAATTCAGACAATGCTGTGGCTCTGATTGGCAGGAGGACCATTCTCCTTCCGGTCCTCCAGGGTTGCCTACTGGGCCATCAAAGGAAGATCGCGAGCCTTTTTTTGCGGAACGCAATGAGCATGCCCAGAGTTTTGCTGATACCGGTGGGCATACGCACTGCATTGCTGACACCGGGTAACATGCGCAGTATGCTAACTGGGGATGCTGGTGTTCCTGTCAGATTTTAAGAGGCCAATTGCCAATGGGTAAAAAAGGGGTTGAGGCACAATTTGTTTTTTCGCTGTGGTTTGACACTTCATTGCTTTTGCATTCTGTCTGGATGCTCAACTTTTGTATGTCTTTTCACCACGTTGGGGGGCGAGTCCAGAACTGGAGGGCATGGGTTTAGGGTGAGAGGGGAAAGGTTTCTGAGGGGTAACCTTTTTGCACAGACGGTGGTGCGTGTCAGCCAGAGGAATTGGTGGAGGCTAGTACGTATGATAATATTTAAAATGCATCTGCATGGGGATATGAATAGGACAGATTCGGAGGGATAAGGGGCCAAATACTGGCAAATGAGTCACTAGATTAATTCAGGATATCTGGTCGGCATAGACCGAAGGGTATGTTTCTGTGCTCTGTGACGCTATTTCTAGATAGTTGGAACAACTTCATTAGGCCATTCACCCCTTACAGTCAAGATCAGAGTGGTGCTGGAAATGCACAGCAGGTCAGGCAGCATCCAAGGGAGCAGGAAAATCGACGTTTCAGACAAAAGCCTGAAATGCTGCCTGACCTGCTGTGCTTTTCCAGCAACACATTTTCAGCTCTGATCTCCAGCATCTGCAGTCCTCACTTTCTCCATTTTTAACCCCTCCCGACTCCCAGGTAGAGTCATCACCATCCATTTTCTGTGTGTGTGTGTCCTTTGAAGGGTTTGATAAAGCGGTCAAAGCTGGTTCGAGGCATGAGAAAAGAAGGGTGTGGTTGGGGCTGGGGAGAAAAGAGACAGAATGGATGGGGGACAGAGAGAAACTGTGGGGGGGGGGGAAACAGAGAGAGAGAGAATAAGTGGGGTTGATAGAGAGATTGGGCGGGGGAGAAAGAATGGGCGTGGCGGAGAAGTGGGAGATGGCACAGGGCAGGGTGACACTAGGCACACAGATACACAAGATGATCACTGAGCCATCAGTTAGCCAACTTGACACACAAGATGGCCGCCAGATGACAATACGGAGAGAAACAGCAGAGCTGATACAGATACTGCCTGGGGCCACCAGAATGCCAGCACAATGGACTCACAACCCAGGTGAATAGTTTAAGGCGGGGGGGGGGGGAGAGAATACACATGAGTAATGAACACTGCCCGCCGAATTGTCTGGGTCCAGCCAACACCCATTATAGAAGTGCTAACAGCTTGATACAGACTCAATACCAAATGCTAATAGCCAGGGCTGCAGGAATCCCCCTTCTCAGGAAGAGCAATTAGCGCCCATTACTACAACAATGGATTTCCATGCAGACATTGAAATGGACAATGTCTGCACTGAAACTGACAACGACTGTGCGGAAACTAACAAAGGCTGTGCCTGAACTGACAAAGACTGTACCGAAACTATCAACAATTCTACAAGGATTACCATAAACAAATCATGTTACAAAGACAATAATCTCATCCCTGACCGATTGTATCACAAGATGTATAAAAGTTTCTTGACGTGTGCTCCAGGTCGAGAGAAGTCTCGCAGCTGACACTGTGCTGTTGGTGCCTTTCTCTCCCCGGAGCCCCGGTATTTCCTCGTGCAATAAACTCTGTCATTGAACCTCAATTCTGAATCCGAGCCTAGTGTTTTTCACCACAACAGGGGAGAGAGAATGGGCGGGGATGGCAGATGGTGGGGGAGTGAGGGAGAGAGAGAGAATGGATAGAGAGGAGATGGTGGAGGCCTGGAAGAATAGAAATGGGACAGAGAGTGTGGTGAGAGAATAGATGGGGGCAGAAGGTGTGGTGGAGAGAGAATAGATGTGGCAGATGGTGTGCAGAAGGACTGGTCAGAAGGCAGAGGGTGAGGAATGAAATGACAGGGTTGCAGAGGGTTGCGTGAGAGAGAATGGACAGGCTGTTTGAAGTATAGAGGGAGAATGGACAAGAAGCTGGGGATGAAAAGAGAATGGACAAGGGGCGCTGTGGATGGCGGGGGAGAATAGACAGTGGGATCTGTGGGTGATGGGGGGAATGGACAGGGGAAGTTGTGGCTGGCCAAGATCAAAAAAGTTGATGACAGTAAACATTTATCAGATTGTTTCTGGAACAGAAAAACTTGCACTGGCGTCTCCCAGAAGAGGGGTGTCTCGTATGTATTCCTTCAATTTGTTTTAAAATAATTGTTATGTATCTTAATTGTTAAGGTGTACCTGGCACCCAGAGAGATGGCTGTGGTTGTTGGAGGTCAGTCATCTCAGTTCCAGGACCGTCTCTGCAGGAATTCATGGGGTAGTGTCTTAGGCTCAACCATCTTCATCAATGACCTTCTTCCATCATAAGGTCAGAGGTGGTGATATTCACAAATAATTGCACGATGTTCACAATTCCTCACAAACTGAAGCAGTTCAGTTTGAAATGCAACAAGATCTTAACAATATCCAATGGGCTGATGAGTGACAAGTAACATTTATGCCACGCCAATGCCAAACAATGACTCATCCCAAAAAGAGATAATCTGACCACTGCCCCGTGATATTCAACAGTGTTATTGTCACTAAACACCCTGCTATCAACATCCTTGGGGTTTACCATTGACCAGAAACTCAACTAGACTAACAACAGACAGAATGGCAACAAGTGCAGGTAACCAGTCAGGAATATTATGGCAAGAAACTCCCCAAATCCTGCCCATCTTCTACAAGGCAGGAGTCAACAGTATAACGGACTACTCTCCCACCAGCTTGAATGGGTGCGGCTTCAACAACATTCAAAAAGCTTGATACCATCCAGGACAAAGTCGCCTGCTTGATTGGCACCATCTCCACATACATCCACTCCCTCTGCCCGACTGTTCAGAAGCAGGAGTGCATATGATCTACAAGACACAACACAGAAATTCACCAAAGATCCTTAGAAAATACCTTCCAAACCAACAACCACTTCCATCTAGAAGGATCAGGCAACAGATACTTGGGAACACAACTTCTTGCAAGTACCCCTCCAAGCCACTCACCATCTTGACTTGGAAATATATTGCTGTTCCTTCAGTGTTGCTGGGTCTAAATCCTGGAATACCCTCCGTAAGGACATTATGAGTCACCGTACAGCGTGTGGACCACAGCAGTTGAAGAAGGCAGGTCACCATTACCTTTTCAAGCGGAACTAAATGCTGGCCAGCCAGTAAAGCTCATGTACCATGAATAACTTTTAATAAATGGTTGGAATCTGCAAACTAAAAAAAAAATCAGTGTTCAGGTGGAATAGACGTCGGGCTTTGATTTGGTTCTGGATTAGTGGTGCTGGAAGAGCACAGCAGTTCAGGCAGCATCTAAGGAGCTTTGAAATCGACGTTTCAGGCAAAAGCCCTTCATCAGGAATAAAGGCAGTGAGCCTGAAGCGTGAAGAGATAAGCGAGGGGAGGGTGGGGGTGGGGAGAGAGTAGCATAGAGTACAATGGGTGAATGGGGGAGGAGATGAAGGTGATAGGTCAGGGAGGAGAGGGTGGAGTGGATAGGTGGAAAAGGAGCTAGGCAGGTCGGACAAGTCCGGACAAGTCATGGGGACAGTGCTGAGCTGGAAGTTTGAAGAGCTTCAGGGCAGAGGAAATGACCTGAGAGTTGCAGTGGGAGAGGGACTCCCTGAGATTCTTGTAGAGAGAAGAGGAAAACTTCTTCAAGGCAGGCATGATTTGGTCCTTATTTGAGGACGGACAAAGAGCGATATACTGACACTGAATTGGAAATAGAGTTTCGAGTTAAACATCTGTAGTGTTTCACTCAGTGGATCAATTGAAAATCGATTAAAGATTGTCTCCTGGTGTGTATGTCATGAACACATGAAAAAGGACCGTTAAGAAGGCATATGGGACTCTTTATTTCATCTCGTTCATGGCTGATGTCCTACCCACAATCCCATGCGACCCAGATACTGCTCTGTCGGCTGTGAGCAATGTTCATGGTGCTCATGTGTGAGATCGGAATGGGGCCCCGTCCCTCGTCGTTCTGATGGACGGTGCGACCAACCTTTGGGAATCCCAGGAGGACCGGAAGGAGTCTGGTCCTCCTGTCAATTAAAACCCCCGCCATTGTCTGAATGCGGAAGTTTGACCATGAACTTCTGAAGCTCTTCTCTCGCTGAATGAAGATTGAGTTTCAGTACATACTGCATCTTCCTTTCACTGTTTAACATCTGGAGTACCGCACTCTCTTTTCTCGCCCCCTTTCCCATTTCTTTTCTTATCCTTGGGTTCAGCTGTTGGTTTGTAGGAGCTGAGGGAAAAAGGAAGTCAATCGAGGGGAAGGGACAGACTCTGGAAAAGGTTGGTTTAGATCTGTGCCTGTTAATGTTTGACAGGCTTTGTTTCCTGAGCTTGATACATTCACTTGTCTGGCAAAAAAGGATGGCCTCTTGATCCATGTTGGGGATGGAAGTGGATTATGCTGTGGGTGACTTGCTCGTAGTAGTCCAATAAGTATTGGATAAGTAATCATGACACACAAACCTTGAGTTATTGACTGTTTATTAGGGAGCTCACGGGGAGAGCCAAGTCGACCTAATAGTCACAAGTCACTCCGACGAGAAACAGAGAGTTATGTGATTATATAGGTTACAGTCATTTAACAATTAGCAAACTGTTAATTGCATGATATTGAGTAACTAAGTCACATTGCCCAGCGACGTAGTGTCTGGACGGTGTTGGTTAGTAGCTGATAAGTGTGCAATAGGTCCTTGCAAAGAGAAGGATATTCCCATGGAAGGAAAGAATTTGTTTATCAGGTAGCAGTACAGCTGCAATGCTGAGTGTCTCTGTTGAGTCTGGGAATTAAGGGTAGTTGGGACAATGCAGGGAGGAGGAGCTCAGACAATGGATAGATCATCCATGATCTTAATGAATGGCGGAGCTGGTTGGAAGGGCCAAATGGCCTATTCCTGCTTCTATTACTTTGATACTATAACCCTGCATTCCCCATGGCTAACCCACCTAACCTGCACATCCCTGGACACTGTGGCCAATTTAGCATGGCCAATCCAAATCATGGCCGGTGAGCAATGTAGTGATGTGGAAAATGAACATCAGAACAACAGAAAGGGACAAGGAGAGGAAATGTATCAGCAATCGAAACTGAATACTAATGTCACAAAAATTGAAATGATACATGGTGAGTCTGAATGTGTGCTGCATTGTAACAAAAGTGAATGAATTGACTGCACACATTGAAGTGAATAATTATGATCTGAGACTCCTTACAGAGACATGGCTTCAGGATGGCAAGGATTGGATCCTGGATATTGAGGTGTCGTCAGATGGGAAGCGAGGTATAGGCATAGGGTTGGCACTGCTCACCAAAACACTGAGCACACAGTAGTCTGCTGTCAGCTCGGGTTTCAGGGCCTGATTTCTCTGTCCTCTGATCTCCCTGTTCCCACAGAGTAAGATGTCGGTCTGTCCTCAGCTTTGCTGGACTTCTGCAGAAGCTTTCACGCCTCTTTTACAGCTTCCAGAACAAGAAAACATTCAGTCAATTGAAAGCCAACCCACAATCTCAGCCTGTCACCCATCCAGACACAGAGTGTAGTCAGAGCAGGGAATCAAACAAGAAAAATGAAACAAAATCAGAAATAAATAAATGCTTAATGTTTGTTCATTAGGAAGTAAACCAGAAATAGGGGCCTCCCAGGATCTTGAGAGTGCCCTATTTGAGGAATTCTCTCTCCCTAGATGTAACTATTAGTATTGTTGGGGCAAAGTAACTCGTGTGTCAAATCATTTAAAGCAAAGTAGTCAGGAGAGGAGAACTTGAGCAATTAACTAGCTTTATTCATTGCCATGGGGAATACCTCTTAGTTCAAAACAAAATCCGATGTATTCCAATAAAATACAGAATGTTACAAGTTTTATGTCAAACACAAGCCCCACTCTCCATTAATTATGCAACTGAGGGGCAGTTGTAAAGTTCACATACATTGTCCAGACCTACACTTCCTAATGCCTGCAAAACTGAATGTTATCTTATACTGCAGGTTCAGCTAGGCTCGAATTACGGATAAGGGACAGAGATAACCAATCCATCATTCTATGAAGCAGCACAGTCTAATGGCCTGAGGAGCAGAGACAGCCTGCAGCTACAAGGTCAGGCTATCAAAACAGAATTCCTTAGCCAGGGCTCAGACAGCATTATGTTAACAGTCTACATTTTCCTTTAAACATTGCTTTGTGATAAAATGGCTTCCACGCAGTTTTGTGTCAATTTTGATCAAATTCTCCCACAATCCCTCCTTTTTTATTAAAAAGACGAGATTGGGGGTGTCAGCAAAAGGGGGATTATACCCAGAGCCAGGGGGATTGTCAGGGGTTGGTGTTTGGAGATCGGACTGTTAGTCCTCGGGTTCAGTAAGGACAGGGGCAGAAGGCTCCAAGGATTGGGAATCATCATCAGGGGTTTCATCAGGAAGGGGAAATCTCGGCAACTGGGAGATCACTGGAGAGGAGGGCCACAACAGTGAACTGAGCCGAGCACAGGATTGTCTGCGGGGTGACTTTGATTTCCAATCGAGCAGTTCCAAAGGCAGGGGGAAAGAAAGCTTCAAGTCGCTCAAACTACATAAGGACTCGCTTGGTACGAGTTCGGGATGGATGGGGATATGGGCACATAGCCAGCAGCTAGAATGGTTGACCTTCTGTGCATAAAGAAAATATTAAACTGTAATTTCTGTTTACTAGAGGTTATCAGGCCCAATCAAACATAGTTCGTGAAAGAAAGATAAGAAAGAGTGCAGTGAAAGGCAGAATGATCAGGCTGAGCCATTCACGGATGAAGGCTGAAGATGTGTCTCTGACGGGGTCTTCTGATGTTCCTCCAGGAGGTGGCGCTCGTTTGCATTGTGTTGGGTGTGTCCATGCGGCCTCCCCTTGACCCTGACTGCTGACCGGGTAACCCAGTAGGACTAGGAACGGGCCTTTCCATCTCAGCTCCAATATGCCCCGGTCCTAATGCCGAGGCTTGGCGTACCCATGAATGTAAACTCTGAAGAGTTTTGGTTAACTGATGCAAATATTTCTCACTTGTCCAACATTAGAGTGTCAGCTGTTTCAGCCATTGGGATGGTTTTGATTCATCGACTAAATACATCTACTCTTATTAGACAATATTCATAACAATGTACGCGAGATGATTCTATAAAAGCAAATTGTAGACAGGGAAAAAGGCTGACCAGGCAAGGAGGTGGTTAACAAACACACTCTCTGTCTGCCTGCTTGCCCGCACCTCTCTCTCAGCCTGCCTGCACCACTCTCTCTCCCCCTTTCTCTCTCTCTCTGTTCTCTCTCTCTCCCTTTTTCTCTCTATCTATCTGCCTCCCTCATGCGCATACGCACACATAGAAGTCCATGGCAGTGAATGTGTATCTGCAGAATTAAATTTGCAGATACATTCTATTTTGCTCAAAAAATGCACAATCTGCAGGCAGTCAATACATGCAATATTTTGTGAATTTTGCTTTGGAAATAGAATCAGTCTCACTCAAGACTGGGACACAGAAGACTCTGACCTCACACCTTTAATGCACTGTCTGAGCTGAGATGTCACATTTTGCTATAAAACCTTGAGTTATCTTGAGAAGGTGACAGACGGAAGATGTGGGATTTACACAGTAATGATACCTGCAACCCATTTGAAAAGATGAAAAACTTAACAATCTAGGTTTGTTCAATATGTCATTTCAGTGGCAGGACACTAGAATGTTTTGCTATAAATTCTGTGTTTGTGGTATTATTCTCCACAACCACCTGATGGAGGAGCAGCACTCCGAAAGCTGCTGGTTCCAAAGTAACCTGTTGGACAAAACCTGGTGTTGTGTGGTTTTTAACTTTGTCCAGATTAGGGTGGGTTGACCCTGCTAAATTACCCATACTGCCCAGGGATGTGCAGGTTAGGGTGGATTGGCTATGCCAAATTCCGCATAATATCCAGGGATGTGCAGGTTAGGTGTATTCCTCAGGGTTAAATGTAGAGCGGTGGGGGTGTGGGTGGGTTACCCTTGGGAGGGTCAGTGTGGACTCGTGGGTCAGAGTAGCCTGCTTCCACACTGTGGGGATTCCCTGAAGGGAAGGGGTTCTCCTCCCCTTCTGCTGCAGGGCCGCGCAGGTGCAGTGAGGTGGCCCGCTGTCCACCTCGCCCCGCCCTTAACCGTCACATTTCCCCGCCCCTTTAATGACGTCACAAGGCAGAAGTGGCCCTGTCAGTTTGAGTGACACTCCCTCCCTCTGGGCAACTCCTATCCTGAGAGGGCCGGAGAGACGGGAGGCGGGGAAGTCTCTTCTGTTGTTGCAGCTGGAGTGAATTCAGGGAGGGAGCAGTCTCCACAAACTCAGGTAGGTTTCTTAATTACCCCAGTGAAGAGGGACGGAAGAATAGAGATTGGAAAGGGAGAGGGGTGGACATTTTTTCTGTTTTGATGTTTAAAATGCATCCGATTCCCACCAGTAACTGCAACAGGTACAAGTACATCACATGCAATATTCCTCATTGCAGCTTCAAGCCGGTTTTGCACCCTCTGTTCTTCCTCCACCTTGGACATTCAGCTTCCTTCCCTCATTCCCATCCCCCCGCCCTGATGTCCAAGCTGACCCGCAAAAGTTCCTCCATTCTTTCTTTAGTGTCTTTTGTGGGTTTTGAAAACTTTCTCAATCCTTTAATTGAGTAGATGAGTTGAGAAGTTATGTTGTAGCTGCACCAGGTTAGGCCACTTTTGGAATGTTGTGTGCAGTTCTGGTCTCTCTGCTAGAGGAAGGATGTTGTGAAACCTGAAAGGATTCAGAAAAGATTGACAAGAATGTTGTCAAGGTTTGAGCTGACCAGGGTTGGGCTGTTTTTCCTTCGAGCGCCAGAGGCTGAAGGGTGACCCGACAGATTTCTATAAAATCATGAGGGGCATGGATAGGATAAATAGTCAAGGTGTTTTCCCTGGGATGGGGGAGTCCAGAACTACAGGGTAATAGGTTTAGGGTGAGGGTGTGGGGAAGATTTAAAAGAGACCTTTGGGGAAATGCCTATGTTGAGGGTAGTGCATGTAAGGAATGAGCTGCCAGAGGAAGTGGTGGAGGCTGGTACAATCACAACATTTAAAAGGCATCTGGATGTGTAAATGAATAGGAAGGGTTCATTTTTTTTTAAATTGGCAGCTCTCAGAATGAACAGGATGTCTGTCACTCCTGTGTATTTTTTTAATTTTTTTTTTCCTTTTAACCCCCATGCTACCGCCTAACTGCGGTAGTGCTTATTTTTTTCCCCAGAACCCATGTTGTGTGTGTGCAGGTGTGAGACACAGTGAGAGACACAAGGTGTATGAATCTTTATTCAATTTCCACCACCAGGAAGAAAGGAAACACCCGAGTGGCCAATGACAAGCAGTGCCCTTCACAAATAGGAAGGGTTTACAGGGATGTGGGCCAGGTGTTGGTAAATGGGACCAGATTGATTTAGGATATCTGATCAGCATGGATGAGTTGGACCAAAGGGCCTGTTTCTGTGCTGTGCATCTGGTAGACAATGGTCCTCAGAATTCTGTTCCCATTAGGCTCTCCCTTAACTCTCTTGCAAATGGTCTTGGTGACAGTATGAGATTCTGAAAAGAAACAGGACCCATAAATGCGCAAGGGAAGGATTCCGTACATGGAGATGGGTATAGTTACTTATGCCACATAAGGCCTGCTGTATCCCAGCCAGTGGAACGCAAGCTGTTTGTCTATACGGGCAGGAGGTATATGGCCCCTTTGTCTTACAGGAGTGGGTGAGACAAGTCTCAAATAGGCAGGAGATGTTATGTGGAACATACACACCCAAAGCTGGTTCCATTAAAGCAATTCTCATATGATCCTGCAGTAGAGTTAAAAGACATCAGCAAACAGGTGGCAGGAGGGCTCATACAGTATTGGAAAACTTATCCTTAAGCATTTTGACTAAAAATGTTTAATTTTGAATTATACAACACATTTGCTGCACAATAGAAAATAGGCAGGGAGAGTAAGACAATTAAGAACGTTTGCCTGAACATCAGTGAATCTGTATAAACAGGACACCGAGTGATAACATTCATGGCTGTTCCTTTGTGAAATTAATAACAATGTTTGATTCTGACCTCAAAATGAAACTCGCTACAAATTGACTTCTCCCTTGAATTATTGTCCTTCACTATTATCTGTCCAGTTCAGAACATGCAGTGCTTTTGTTAACTTTTTGTGTTTGTGACAGTATCGTCTTTTGTAAACTTGTGTATAAAGGTAGTCTTCTAGGAGTAAGTGAGGACTGGAGATCAGAGCTGAAAATGTGTTGCTGGAAAAGCGCAGGAGGTCAGGCAGCATCCAAGGAGCAGGAGCTCATGCCCGAAACGTCGATTCTCCTGCTCCTTGGATGCTGCCTGACCTGCTGCGCTTTTCCAGCAACACGTTTTCAGCTATAACGGTAGTCTGTTTGTGATAGTACAACAGAGTAGCCTGCCAGGGCTCTTGAAGGAAGAACAATGTCCTACTCTCCTGGGTTATTAGAATCCAGTTAGCCTGGCTTATAGGCATCAGGGTTATGTTGTAACAGTGATGCTATTAGTAAATTAAAGGGATGATTAAAATTAAACTAAAACTGTCTGAAAGAGTTTTTGTGAAATTCCAGACGACCAAAGGTACGATCTCCGGGATGAACCAAGAGAGGCTTACAAGTTGAGTTCATAAGGAATTCCTTGGGCCGTCTCAAATCTGTACTTCATCAAGAGTTCTTCATTACTATTACCAACAAAGTGCGATCCATTGTCCAAGCTAATGCACGCAGGTATACCGAAGCAGGGAATAATTTCCTTAAGCAAAATTTTCACAGTCTCAGCAGCAGTGTTAGGGGAAGGGTAGGCTTCAATCCACTTAGAAAAAACATCAACAATAAGCTAAACATATTTATAGCACTGACATTTCTGCAACTCAATGAAGTCCAGTTGAAGTGTCTCAAAGGGACCCTCCGGTAAGGGAGTTCTACACGGAGTGCAAGGCAAGCCTTTTCCGGGGTTATGTTCCTGACAAATAAGACACCGGCCGCTAACCCTTTGAGCTCGTTGTTGGAGGCAGGGATGCCACCAAGCCGTCAGGAGAAAGAGGGCGACCGAACGGGCACCACCGCGAGTTGCATAATGTACACAGTCAATAACCCATAGAGCAAGATCATCAGACATACAAGTTTAACCCACGGGAGGAGTCCAGAGTTGGAATTGTCCTCCTGCCTATCAGAGTCCCCCCCCCCCCCCATTGTCTAAATGCAGAAGTTGGACCATGAGCTTCTGAAGCTGCTATTGCTCTCCTATCTCTCTCTGAATGAAGATTGAGCTTCACCCCAGACTGCAATGCCCTTCCCCTGTCCAACATCTCTGAGCACGGTACTCTCTTTTCTCACCACCTTTTTCCAGAGTGGTGAAGGGAGGTGATTTGAAATTGGAGAACTCAATGTTGATCCTCAGGGCTGCAGGCTGCCCAGGCACAAGATGAGGTGTTGTTACTCCAATTTGCAGTTTGCTTTGTTGTGGCAATGGAAGAGGCCAAAGATGGTCAAATTGGGAAGGGGAATTAAAATGAGTGGCGACTGGGAGGTCCAGTCGGCTTCTGTGGACCCAGCTGCGATGCTCGGCGAACCATTCCCCAAGTTTATGCTCAGTCTCCATGATGTAGAGAAGACCACAGTTGGCAAACACATGGCAAATGGAGTGCCACAATATAAAGTTACAGCCTTTGCTATGGAAAAAAAAGCAGAAAGGAGGTGAATTTCCAATGCTGGAGATCAGAGTCGAAAAGTGTGGTGCTGGAAAAGCACAGCAGGTCAGACAGCATCCGAGGAGCAGGAGAGTTGATGTTTCAGGCACCAGACCTTCGTCAGGAATGATGTGTGGATGTGCAAAGGGGCCTCAGCGTCCTCCTACACCAGTCACTGCCAGTTGTCAGACAGTTGCAGCAAGCAATCAGCAAGGCAAGTGGTATATTAGCAAGAGGAATTGAGTTCAGAAGTAGGAATGTCTCCCTGCAGTTAGAGGGTCATTGAATATATTCAAGGCTGAACTCATCTGATTTTGGAACAACGAAGAAGTGGACTTTTGTGGGGGAAGGCAAGAAAATGGTTTCAAGACCAGTCCAGAATAGTTAGTCAGACAGCACAGAAACAGACCCTTCAGTCCAACTAGTCCATGCTGACTATATTCAGAAACTAAGCTAGTCCCACCTAGATTGGGCCATATCCCTCAGAACCTTTCCTATTCATGTACTTATACAAATGTTAAGTTGTAGAACGAAGAGACCTTGGACTGCAGGTTCATAGTTCCTTGAGAGCGGAGTCTCAGGAACATAGTGAAGAAAGCGTTTGGGATGCTTTCCTTTATTGATCAGAGCATTGAGTATGGTGTTGGGAGGTCATGTTGCAGCTGTACAGGACATTGGTGAGACCATTTTCGGAATACTGCATTCAGTTCTGGTCTCTCTGCTAGAGGGAAGATGTTGTGAAACTTTGACAGGAGTTGGAAAAGATTTACAAGGCTGTTGCCAGGGTTGGAGGGTTTGAGCTACAGGGGGAGGCTGAATAGGCCAGGGATATTTTCCCTGGAGCATGAGAGGCTGATGTTTAGTGGTAAGGATAAATGAGACAAGAGGGACGGGTTGCACCTTAATAGGTGGGGGACCAGCATTCTGGCAGGTAGGTTTGCCACTGCAACACAGCTGCGTTTAAATTAAATGGCGGGGAGGGGGGGGGGGGGGGGGGGAGGTGGATAGAGGGGACAAACTGGAAGTTTAAGAAGAAAGTTAGAACAAGAGAAGTCAAGAAAGACAATGGAATCAATGGAGCAGAAAACTCAAAAGAAAAGGATCATGCCATAAGGTCAAGTGAAATAGGGATTGATAGGAAGGGTGAGGGGAGTAACAAATTAAAAATATTAAATATGAATGCACGAAGCATTCGAAATAAAGTGGATGAGCTTGAGGCTCATTTGGAAATTGGCAGTTACGATGATGTGGGGATAACTGAGATGTGGCTTCAAGTGGACAGAGCCTGGGAAATGAATATTCAAGGGTATACATGCTATCATAAGGACAGACTAACTGGCAGAGGGGGTGGGGTAGCCCTGTTGGTAAGGAATGATATTCAGTCCCTTGCACGGGGGGACCTAGAATCAGGGGATGTAGAGTCAGTATGGCGGGAACTGAGAAATTCTAAGGGTAGAAAGATCCTAATGGGAGTTATCTACAGGCCCCCAAACAGTAGCCTGGATGTAGTGTGTAAGTTGAATAAGGGGCTGAAATTGGCCTGTCACAAAGATATTAGTACAGTTGTTATGGGGGATTTCAACATGCAGGTAGACTGGGAGAAATCATGGATGCATTGGTGATCATTTTCCAATGTTCTATAAATTCAGGATCAGTTCCTGCAGATTGGAGGGTGGCTAATGTTGTCCCACTTTTTAAGAAGGGAGGGAGAGAGAAAACAGAATTATACACCAGTGAGTCTGACCTCAGTGGTGGGAAAAATGCTGGAGTCAATTATAAAGGATGAAATTACAACACATATGGATAGCAGTAACAGGATCGGTCAGAGTTGGCGTGGATTTATGAAGGAGAAATCATGCTTGACTAATCTTCTGGAATTTTTTGAGGATGTAACTCTGAAGACGGACAAGGGAGATCCAGTGGATGTAGTATACCTGGACTTTCAGAAAGTCTTTGACAAAGTCCCACATAGGAGGTTAGTGAGCAAAATTAGGGCACATGGTATTGAGGGCAAAATACTGACATGGATTGAAAATTGGTTGGCTGACAGGAAACAAAGAATAGTGATAATGAAAGTAAGAATAATGGCAGGCAGTGACCAGTGGTGTGCCGCAGGGATCAGTGCTGGGACTGCAGCTTTTTACAATTTACATTAATGATATAGATGAAGGTATTAAAAGTAATATTATCAAATTTGCTGATGACACAAAGCTGGGTGGCAGGGTGAAATGTGAGGAGGATGTTAGGAGAATACAGGGTGACCTGGATAGGCTAGGTGGGTGGACGGATGCATGGCAGATGCTGTTTAATGTGGATAAATGTGTGGTTATCGACTTTGGTGGCAAGAACAGGAAGGCAGATTACTACCTAAATGGAGTCAAGTTACGTAAAGGAGATCTAGGTGTTCTTGTACATCAGTCAATGAAAGTAAGCATGCAGGTACAGCAGGCAGTGAAGTAAGCTAATAGCATCCTGGCCTTCATAACAAGAGGAATTGAGTAAAGAAGCAAAGAGGTCCTTCTGAAACTATACAGGGCCCTGGTGAGACTGCACCTGGAATATTGTGCACAGTTTTGGTCTCCAAATTTGAGGAAAGACATTCCGGCTATTGAGGGAATGCAGCATATGTTCACGAGGTCAATTCCCAGAATGGCGGGACTATCTTATGCTGAAAGATTGGAGCGACTGGGCTTGCGTACGCTTGAGTTTGGAAGGCTGAGAGGGGATCTGATTGAGATGTACAAGATTATTAAAGGATTGGACACTCTGGAGGCAGGAAGCATGTTTCCGCTGATGGGTGAGTCCTGAACCAGAGGACACAGTTTAAAAACAAGGGGTAGGCCACTTAGAACGGAGTTGAAGAGAAACTTCTTCACCCAGAGAGTGGTGGGTGTATGGAATGCTCTGCCCCAGAAGGCTGTGGAGGCCAAGCCTCTGGATACTTTGAAGAAAGAGTTGGATAGAGCTCTTAAGGATCGTAGAATCCAAGGTTATGGGGATAAGGCAGGAACAGGATACTGATTGCGGATGATCAGCCATGATGGTGCTGGCTCTAAGGGCAGAATGGCCTACTCCTGCACCTATTGTCTATTGTCTGATGGATGTTCATAAGGGGCATGGATTGGGTGAATATCCAAGGTCTTTTCCCCTGGGTATGGGAGTCCAGAACTAGAGGGCATATGTTTGAGCTGAGAGGGGAATGATTTAATAGGGACCTGAGGGGCAGACCTGCTCGCTCTCAGCAGTATCCCACTTTCAGGTGGATTTGTCTTGACGTTAGTCTTGACATTTTTGCTTTTCTGCCCCTGTAAGATCCTGAATCAGCATCTTCAGGGGAGTTAGTTCGAGCGGAGTGAGAACAGACGGGGAGAGAGAGAGTGGGATGGTGCTTTCAATTTTGTGGAATAACAAAAGAAAAGAATATTCCACAGAAAGTAGAATTCCTTGTTCTGAATTTCTACCCTGCACTGACAATGATCACTTTTGTAATCTCTTTTTAACAGAGTATTGGACGATCTGAAGACAGAAGTTTCAAAATCAACAGAGGAAGGGCTCTCCATTGTCTGCAGTCCTCACTTTGACATCAATGTCTGACAGTCACTCACTCCATCGGGACGACAACAATTTTCCAACTATGATTTTGTGAGAAGGAGCAAAGCTTTTTGGTTCCGGTTTGAGTACATTTTCAGCATCAGTGGGACTGGATGAGAGACCCTACTGTTGCAGTGCACTGAGTGTGGAGCCTGAAGCAGTTATACGGCCTGGAAAAAGAAATTCACGGTGGGGAGGGGCTCCACACGCGTTTGTGTGTGGCTGAAGCGTTGGCCATGGAGAAACCTGAGGAATCCTGCCTCATACAGAAACCGTGGAAGTGTGGCGACTGTGGGAAAGGTTTCCATGTCCCGTCTGTCCTGGAGACTCATCGGCGCAGCCACACTGGGGAGAAGCCGTTCTTCTGCTATGTCTGCGGGAAAGGCTTCAGCGATTCCTCCAACCTGCTGACCCACCAGCGAGTCCACACGGGTGAGAGGCCCTTCATCTGCCCTGAGTGCGGGAAGGCTTTTCATGATTCCTCTGCCCTGCTGACCCACCAGCGGATCCACACGGGGGAGAGGCCCTTCAGCTGCCCCGAGTGCAGGAAGGCCTTCAACAATTCCTCCAACCTTCAGACCCACCAACGGATCCACACAGGGGAGAGGCCCTTCAGCTGCCCCGTGTGCGGGAAGGCTTTTCGTGATTCCTCAGCCCTGCTGACCCACCGGCGGGTCCACACCGGGGAGAGGCCCTTCAGCTGCCCCGAGTGCAGGAAGGCCTTCAACAATTCCTCTAACCTACTGACCCACCAGCGGGTCCACATGGGGGAGAGGCCGTTCAGCTGCCCCCAGTGCAGGAAGGCCTTTACCCAGGCCTCCGCCCTGCTGAGGCACCGGCGGATCCACTTGGGGGAGAGGCCGTTCCCCTGCACAGAGTGCGGGAAGGCCTTTAGCAATTCCTCCAACCTACTGACGCACTGGCGGATCCACACAGGGAGAGGCCGTTCAGCTGCCCCCAGTGCAGGAAGGCCTTTACCCAGGCCTCCACCCTGCTGAGCCACCGGCAGATCCACACGGGGGAGGCGCCTTTCAGCTGCTCAGAGTTTGGGGAGGGGTTCAGTCAGGTGAGCCACCTGCAGAGGCACTAGCGGCTCCACTAGGGGGAGAGGCCCTTCAGGGGCCCCGAGTGCAGGACGGGGTTCACCTGCTTGATTTAAGCTGCTGATCCACCAGTGTCTCCACACCAGGGAGAGGCCGTTCACCTGCTCCTCCCAACTATGGACGCACTTAAGCGGCGATGGCCGAATGCCATTAACGACTGGACTGTCAACCCAGTTTCGGGGCTGCTGGGTTCGAATCCAGCCGCGGCAGATGGCAGAATTGGAATTGGGTCAGAAACTGCAGTTCAGAATCTAATGATGAAACCATTTTTTGTTGGGGGGGTGGGTGGAGAAAACCCCCATCTGATTCACTCACATCCTCTTTAGGGGAGGAAACTGCCGTTGTGGGAAAGGATTCACTCAGTCGTTCCAGCTGCATTCTTTACCCAGGCTGGCCTACACGTGACTCCAGACCCACAGCAGTGTGGTTGACTCGACACTGCCCATCCAACTTACTTGGATACAGGTTGAAATTACTGAGTGAGGCAATACTTCCCATAGGTTAAGGCTGTACCAAGGATCCAACTACAAAGGGACAACTCGGTGGTGACCAATACTAAGGAAAGTGTGGTTGTGGGGGGATGTGCGTGCACTTTGGTCTTGAGCTGTTTGAAAAGTAGCTACTTTTTCTCTGCTTTTTTGTTGGGGGGGGGGGGATCTGAAGCTGTAACAAAACTGGATCGCAATTAAGGTTACCTGAACTTACTGCTAGTCTCAGACTCTCATTGAAAGTTTTGAGCTCCAAGAGGTTTGTTTTGAAGCTGCTCATTTCTTTCAGCCTCCTGCACTGAGTTTCCAATGTTGTGTTTCAGATCGAGCAGTGAATGAGTAGCTAGTATCGTTAGAAATTGTAAATTTTTCAGGAGTGCAGGTACTGCGTAATTTCATCAGCATTGTAAAGTTTCCTGGCAGCACTGGGACTGTGTTCACTAGATGTGGAGGTGCCAGTTTTGGACTAGGGTGGATAAAATTTTAAAACTCTCACAACACCAGGTTTATTTGAAAGCACCAGCTTTTGGAGTGCTGCTCCTTCATTGGGTAGCTGTGAAGCAGGATCAAAGACATTACATTTTATAGCAAAAGATCACCGTGTCATGCAACTGATAGGATATATTGAACAAACCTAGATTGCTGTGATTGTGCGCATGTGAGTTTGTGCGTGAGTGTGCATGTAAGAGTGTGTGCATGCTTGGTAAAGTGAAAGTGTGTTGGAGTATAAGTCTGTGAGAGTGTGGGTGTATGTGTGTATGAGACAGGTATGAACGCAAGGCTTTATGTTTTACTAAAACAAGAAAGGGCAGGATGTGTACAGTTAATTGTAGGACCCTGGGTCACGTTGTAAAAGAGAGACATAGAGTCATAGAGATATACAGCATGGAAACAGACCCTTCGGTCCAACCTATCCACGCCGACCAGATATCCCAACCCAATCTAGTCCCACCTGCCAGCACCCGGCCCGTATCTCTCCAAACCCGAGACATGGGGAGGTGGGGTTTAGGTACGTAGTTCTTTGAAAGTTGTATCACTGGTAGACAGGGTGGTTTAGAGTACTCGGTACAGTTCGGGTGGCCCTGTAATACAAAGAAGACTATTAGAGAGGGTTCGGTAAAGATTTACTAGGACATTGCCAGGACTGGAAGGTTTGAGTTATAAGGAGAGGCCGGGACATCTTTCACTGAGCACAAGGAGGGTGAGGGGTGACCTCATCGAGATTTATAAAATCATAAGGAGTGAAGTTCGGTAAATAGCAAAGGGCTCTTCCTTCGTGTAGGGGAGCTCAAAACTAGGGGGCATATTCTTTCAAGGTGAGAGGAGAGAGATTTAAAAGGAACCGGAGGGGCACTGTTTTGACAAAGGGTGGTTTGTATGTGGAATGAATTTGCTGAGGAAGTGGTAGATGCAGGTACAGTTACAACATTTAAACGACATTCGGATGGGTACATGAATAGAAACGTTTCGAGGAATATGGGACGAATGCAGGCAAGTGTGACTGGTTTAGTTTGGGAATCCTGGTCGGCATGGACAAGTTGGACCGAAAGGTCTGTTTCTGTGCTGTATACCTCTATGATCTTATTGAAACCAATAGAATTCTGAAAAGGGCTTGATAAGATAGATGCCGATAAAATGCTCCTTTTTGGGGAGATTCAATAGAATCCCAACAATGTGGAAGCAGGCCATTCGGCCTATCTATTCCACACTGGCCCTCTGAAGAGTGTCCCACCCATATCCATCCCCTCACTCTGTATTTCCCCTTCCCCCACCTCACCCCAGCTCCAAACTTCCAGCTCAGCACTGTCCCCATGATATGTCTTACTTGCCTATCTTCCTTTCCACCCATCCACTCCCCCTTCTCTCTGACCTATCACCTTCATCCCCACCCCCATTCACCCATCGTACTCTTTGCTACCTTCCCTCCACCCTCCTCCCTGTCCTATCCCCTCCATCTCCACCCCCATTCACCTATTGGACTCTATGCTACTTTCCCACCACCCCCATCCCCACCCTCACCCTCCTCTCAATTGTCTCTCCACCCTGCAGGCACTCTGCCTCTATTCCTGATGAAGAGGTTTTGCCTGAAACGTCCATTTTCCTGCTCCTCGGATGCTGCCTGCACTGCTGTGCTTTTCCAGCACCACTCTAATCAAGAATCTGGTTTCCAGCATCTGCAGTCCTTGTTTTTACCCTGTATTTCCCATGGCTCATGCACCCTAACCTGCACATCCCAGGGCACTATGGGTAATTTAACATGATCAATCCACCACAGCCTGCCCATCCCGGGGCACTATGGGTAATTTAGCATGGCCAATCCAACATAACCTACACCTTAATCTATAAATTAGATTAGTCCGCAAGGGTGAAAAGTACAAGGATTTAAAAAAAATCAGTGACGATTAAAAAGTACAAGTACAAGGTTAGTGACAGGTGTCTGCCCCGGGCCGCACGGCGCCATTTTCCTAACGGCCGCCCTCCCGCTGCTTCCCCGCTCGAGCGACTTCTCCTCCCAACCGCCTTCGCCCCCGCGTGTAGTCAGCACGGAGGGATGGGCGGGGCCGGGGAGCCTCACTGTCACCAAGCAACAGCGTCACCAATGGACCAACAATCGAAACTGGATACTAATGTCACAAAAACTGAAACGATACATGGTGTGTCTGAATGTGTGCCGTATTGTAACAAAAGTGAATGAATTAACTGAAATTTAAAATGAACCGAAGAGGCAACTCCTATATTCAGAGGATGATGCGTGTAACGAATGAGCTGCCATGGGAAGTGGTGGCGGCTGGTACAATTACAGCATTTAAAAGGTACCCAGCTGGTGTAATGGAAAATTAACATTTATTGTGAAATCTATAAAAGCACAGGGAAGTAAGGGCCTGACTTTGCAGACAGGCAGAAAAAAATAGTAAAGTTAAACCGACCTAACAGCAGACTTACAAGGCCAGTAAACTACCATATCAACAGTCAAGGAATAAGAAAAACAACTCCATATATGAAAAGGACCTCAAATATTCCAGGCTCCTGGCCTTGAGCTGTTGATAAGGAGAAGTGAATCCAGCCAGGACTGACAGTTAAGACGAGTGTTGTAGAGCAAAGAGACCTTGGACTGCAGGTTCACAGTTCCTTGAAATTGGAGTCGCAGGTAGGCAGGATAGTGAAGAAGGCGTTTGGTATGCTGGCCTTTATTGGTCAGAACAGAGAGTACAGGAGTTGGGAGGTTAAGTTGTGGATGTGCAGGGCATTGGTCAGACCACTTTTGGAATACTGTGTTCTGTTCTGGTCTCCCTGCTGTAGGAAACATGTGTGATACTTCGAAAGATTGACAAGGCTGTTGCCAGATTTTGAGGGTTTGAGCTACATGGAGAGGCTGAATAGGCTGAGAATATTTACCCTGGAGCATCGGAGGCTGCATGGTGATCTTATAGACGTTTGTGAAGGGCATGGATAGGGTGAGTACTTAAAGTCTTTTCCCCAGGGTCGGGGAGCCTGTGGCACAGCAAGGAACCGTAATGACCTCCTTAGGAGACAGACATATGCTGCAACTGACAGGGTACCCTTCGTTGTTCTGTCCTTCCCAGGGGCTGAAAAATTACGCCATGTTCTTCGTGACCTGAAACACATTATCAATGAGGATGAGCACCTCACCAAGACCTTCCCCATACCTCCACTACTTGCCTTTAAACAACTGCTAAACCTCAAACAGATCATTGTTCGTAGCAAACTGCCCGGCTCTCAGGACAACTCCATGCAACCCTGTCACGGTGGACGCTGCAAGACGTGTCAGATTGTGGACATAGATACCACTATTATGCGTTGGAACACCTCCCACCTTGTACATGGCAGGTACTCATGTGACTCAGCCAATGTTGTCTATCTTATACGTTGCAGGCAAGGATGCCTGGAGGCATGGTACATTGGGGAAACCGAGCAAAGGCTACGACAACGGATGAATGGGCACCACACAACGATCAACAGACAGGAGGGTTCCCTCCCAGTTGGGGAACACTTCAGTGGTCCAGGACATTCAGCCTCGGACCTTCGGGTGACCATCCTCCAAGGTGGACTTCGGGACAGGCAGCAGAGGAAAGTGGCCGAGCAGAGGCTGATAGCTAAGTTCGGTACCCATAGGGAGGGCCTCAACCGGGACCTTGGGTTCATGTCACATTACAGGTGATCACCATTGCACTACACACACACTCACATATATTCCTACACAAACACACACAGGCACAGGTACACACAGACGCGCACACAGGCGCCCACACACACCCTTATAGACACACACACTCACACATGCACCCCCTCACAGACTTAAGACACTCTGCACTGACTACACGCACACACACACATACATACACACACATTCTCACACTCTCAACTCCCAACCCAGACAGACACACACACACAGACAGACAAAGACCCACATGCACACATATATTTTGTGTGGTGAATTTGTACTTGCAGAGTTACATTGCACTTTGCTCAAAAACTGCATACATTCATGTAGAACTCTGAGCTCAAAAACTGTATGAATTTATGTAAAACTCTGTTATATCACTTTTTAGATTAGAATCAATCTAAACATCAGGTCATAGACAGAGAACATAGGGGGCTAACTCCTTCAAAATATTATCTAGGTATCGCCACTGTTAACAGCTAACCCGAGAATGCAACTTTAAAAAAAGGGTTTTGTGATTTACACATGAAAGAAGTGAAACTATCACTGTATTCTGACAGAGGAAAGGCTTAACAGACAATCAATTTTTCAATGTATAATTTCAGTTACATCACACTGCAAATTTTTGTGATAAATTCTGTGTTACGATCGAGCCCTCCACTATCACCTGATGAAGGAGCGTCGCTCCGAAAGCTAGTGTGCTTCCAATTAAACCTGTTGGACTACAACCTGGTGTTGTGTGATTTTTAACTTTGTACACCCCAGTCCACCAACGGCATCTCTAAATCAAGGCAATCGGAGTTTTTTTAAAACCCGAAAAGTAACGAATTTTAACGACGCGAACCCGAAAATAAACGAAGGCAATCGGAGTTTCTTTAAACCGAAAAGTAACGAAGTTTTAATGACGCGACCCCAAAATAAACGAAGCTACAACCCGAAAAATAACGAAGTTCAAATGAAACGAACCCGAAAATAAACGAAGTTTAGGCAATCGGAGTTTTTTTTTAAACCGAAAACTAACAAAGTTAACACAACGAGGAGAAAGTGAGGTCTGCAGATGCTGGAGATCAAAGTTGAAACTTTATTGCTGGAACAGCACAGCAGGTCAGGCAGCATCCAGGGAACAGGAGATTCGACGTTTCGGGCACAGGCCCTTCTTCAGGAATCATTCCTGAAGAAGGGCCTGTGCCCGAAACGTCGAATCTCCTGTTCCCTGGATGCTGCCTGACCTGCTGTGCTGTTCCAGCAATAAAGTTTCAACAAAGTTAACACAACCCCAACCGAAAATAAATGAATTTTAAGCGATCGAATTTTTTTCTATTAAAAAGATAACGCCAGAAAATAACCAATCTCTGGAGATTGATTTTGTTTTATTTCTGAAAGCAACGAAGCTCGGGAGAAAGAATTTTTTTAAAAAACCAAAAATTAACAAAGCTTGGGAATTCAGATTTCAACCCTCCCCTCAGAGTTCAGCAATTTTCGAAGACCACTGTCCGTAAGTACCAAAGCACCCTCAACTTCAATTAATCTCTCCCCCCTTTTTAAACATTTAACAAGTCCCCCAGACTCAACCATTGCTAAGACCGATCCTTTCGGGCTGGACTGGTCACGTCAGACACCACTTGACTGACAGGAAAACCAAACGTTCTAAAAATAATCACGTCTGGCAGGCCGAATTCCTCAACACTCAATAGTGAGGGACATTTAACTCGTACACTGCTGTTCACAATCTGTCCGAGCCGAAACGTGTCACGGCACCAAAATGAAGATCTGCGTCTCCTCAAGAGGGGCCTCTTGGTTCGAGATCGGTCAAAGGAATCGACAAATGCGGTGTATTCGAAAAGCAAGGTTCATTAGTTTGTTGAATTTAGGTATCTTAACGCAATTCTATCCAGCAACACAGAGATTGAAGCTTCTGTGTTCCATGATGAAGTTGCGCAATTACATTTGAAAATTGCACATTATTTATATGGTTTTTAAGAAATAGTAGTCTTAATTACGAGAAAGACCAATCACATATAATAAGGTGACATGATTTACAGCAAGTTAATACAATGATATTTTCTTTAAGAAGGATATCTAATTTACATAAATTGTCATGCCATGTATTAGTTCAAGGTTAGTTCAAATGGTCAAATAATGTGTCAGTATTCATCTTATGAAAATTCTATTGTCCTCTTATCTTTGAACTGCAAGTTAATTCTGCGAATCAGCAGTATATTCCGCAGTATGGTTCACAGGCCATTTTGTAGTATTCTTCTAAATCGAGAAGCCATTTTGTTGAAATAAAAATGTACATATTTTGTTGCCTAAATTCCAACTTTAGATCCTCACACCCACCTCCCAATTCAATCTATCACGACCAGACTAGGCAACAGTTTCTTCCCCCAAGCCATCAGGCTCCTTACCACTACATGATTGGACTCTTTTCCATCTGACTATTTTTGCACATTTTCGAATTTCTGCTAGAAAAATGTCTATTATTTATCATTCTTTTATTATGCTGCAACTTGCGTGTTTTGCACTCTGGTCCCTCAAAGTAGAGGAGATGACAGAAACATTGGAAGCTGGTGAGAGAGCGTTCACAAAATTAATCCCGGGAATTGACGTGTTTGCTAATTTTGCAATGTTGCGGAGCTGAGCTGAGCATTCGTTCGAGTTTGGAAGAATGAGAGGAGATCTGAATGAATAAATGTCAGAATTTTAGTGGGCCTGAAAGGTTAGTTGCCAAAAAGGTAGTGTTCATTTGTAGGAGAGTCTCAGACCAGAAGGAATAGCCTCTAATCTTAAGTGTTTGCATATTTATGATGGAGATGAGGTGGATATCTTCTCTCAGAGGGTAATGAATACAGGGCTATTGAAGTTCAATCACTAAGTATACTTAAGGCAGATGTTGGGCAGAATTTTAATCAATGGGGAATCAATAATAAGGCATGAATGTGGATTTTTGGATTATAATATTAATCATTATGGTAATAAATGGTGGAGCAGATTCGATGGGGTGAATGGATTATTTTGGCGAAGGGCTTATAAACATCCTGTGGGACCTTGACAGGGGAGATATGGATAAAATGCTTCAACTTATGTATGATATTCAGACCTAGGGTTCCACAGGATCTGTTAGTCAACATTTTTCAGCATTTTTAGGAGAACGGGAATGAGGGTGATAATAGCCACAGTAGAGTAAGAATGGAGGGAGACTGTAGCATTACGATTCACATTTTTGAGGGAAGGAGAAAAGAATATTCCACAGAAAGCAGAATTGTCTGTTTTGAATTTCTATACTGTGTAGACAGCAATGTCTTCTGTGATCTCCTTTTACAGGATATGAGAAAGGGAGGATTTACAGCCAGAAATCTCAAAACAAGATCTGATAGAGACAATCAATTCATTGGCACGGGAATATCATCGGCCTTTGAATCTAGTAGAATTTTTTTTATTTCTCTCCTGTCCTGTCTGCTTCACAAGGTTTCAAACATCAGTGAGACTGAGGTATGCATACCTGAGTGAGAGTGTTCCAATGAACTGACTGTGGGAAGAGCTTTAAGCGGGTACACAGCCTGAAATAGCAACACCCCATTTGCAGCAGCAATAGATGGAACACGTTCCATATATGAGTGGTCTTTCAACCGATTCTCAAAGCTGGAGAGAGACAAGGATTCCCACATCATGGAGAAATCGTGGGAGCAAAGCAATATCTTCGCCCTTTCCATTCCTCATCCTGGGAGGGAGAGAGAGAGGAAGGAGACACTATTCACTTGTAGCAACTGAAGTGAATCCAGGGAGGGAGCTGACTCTGCAAAGGTGTCAGATGCTCTCTGTCCTTCTTAACGGTATATTAATTTTTTTTCCCCTCAGTTTGATAGGTTAATTTATATACAATTTGCATGGTGGAAAAAGATCGCTTCTTTCCTCATGTTCAGAATTAAAAGGGTAGTTAGTCATGGGTTGGAGCAGAATCTAAGGGTTTGGCACGTTGATATAAAATGTAGACATATGTTGCTTCATATGGTGTATATCTGATATTATTCGCTGTTATAAAAGCCTTGTGGCTATTATTTTTCACATTCTAATCTAGCACTGAAGTTATATTCTGTATTTCTTGTCATCTTTTTTATTGAATAGGACAGCAGAAAGTCATTCAGCAACTTTACTGGTTTGTTTTTCTCAAGTAGCCTTGACATTTCATTTTCATTGTCCTTGATTCAGCTCAATTTCCAGTGCCTTTGTCAGCAGCTTGTTCCAGGTTATTGTCACCGAAATGAAGATTTCCTCCATACACATTTAAGGCTATCTGGCTGCATGAGGGATTTCAGGTTTCTGTGTCCTGGATAATATGTGATCAGGCATCTGGCAAACTACAGGAATTGTCACCTATGTTATGTTCATTTAACAGTATTGACTGTGATCACGTATTTTGTGAATTTAATTTTGCAGGAAGACATGTAGAAAGAAATCTGAAAGCAAATGATACATCAACTTCTGACAGAGCCACTTGATTCATTGGGACTTGAATATCAGCAACCATTCCAATTGAGAAGAAATGTTTGCTTTTGTCTGCTTGAGAGATTTTGGACACTTTGGCAGGAAGATTACGGAGACACCCAAGTGAGGGAGATTCAGTGCACTGACTGTGAAAAGTGCTTGAAACAAGTTACTCAGTTTGGAGAATCAAAGTCTCACCCCTCACAGTGGCGAGAGACTGTGTACCCATTCTGTTGGTAATTTCAAACCCAGAGCGACACAAGGAAAGCTCTCCCCATGGGGAAACTGTGGAAATGTGGGGACTGTGGGAAAGGGTTCCCTTCCCCGTCAGTGCTGGAGACTCATAGAAGCATTCACACAGGGGAGAGACCATTCTCCTGCTCTGTGTGTGGGAAGGGATTCAGTTGGCTGTGCAACCAGCTGATGCACTGGCATGTTCACACCAGGGAGAAGTCATTCACTTGCTCCAAGTACAGGAATACATTCGTCAATTCTCCTGGCCTGCTGAAACATCCTTGGGTCCGCACTGGGGAGAGGCCGTTCACCGACTGTCACTGCAGGAAGAGGTTCATGAGTTCATCCACCCTGCTGACATACTAGTGGGTCCACACTGGGAGAGGCTGTTCTCCTGTCCTGAGTGCAGGAAGGGATTTGGTTGGGTGGACAACTTCCGGAGGCACTAGTGAGTTCATGTGCCATCACTGGGATCGAAGGAGCAATGGCCGAGTGGTATTATCAACTGGATTACTACCTCAACTCTGGGAATTCCCGGTTTTGAATCCCGCCATGGCAGATTGGAATTTGGTCAGAAATCTGGAGTTCAGAATCTAATGGTGAAACCATTTTCAGGGGGAAAACATCCTCATCTGATTCACTCATGATTTTTTTAGGGAAGGAAACTGCTGTTGTGGGAAAGGATTCACTCAGTCGTCCCAGATGCATCCTTTACGGGGTCTGGCCTACACATGACTCCAAACTCTCAGCAATACGGTCGACTTTAAACCCCTGTCCCCACCCCTGCCCCTGGAAAATGAGTGGGGAGAAACTTACTTGGATACAGTATATGGGTTGAAATCGTTGAGTGAGGCATTACTTCCTCCGGGTTAAGACTGTACCAAGGATCCAGTTACAAAGGGACACCTCAGTGCTTACCAATAATAAAGCAACTGGGGTGTCAGGGGAGGTCAGGGGTGTGTGTGTGTGTGCTATGAGCTTCAGCTGTTGAAGAAAAGGAAAGCTACTTTTTGTAATTTTTTTGCTGGGGAGATCATGAAGCTGTAACAAAGTTGGGTCGCAATAAAGGTTACCTAAATTCGGACTCAGACATTGAAAGATTTAAAATCCAACAATTTCTGTTTTAAAGCTGCTCACTCAGCTTCCAGCACTACGTTACCAAAGAAGTGTATCAGAAGGAGCAGTGAATCAGTAGCAAGTATCGTTAGAAACTGTTAAGATTTTCATCTCTGTAGGTACTGCATCGTTTCATCAGCATTGTAATGTTTACTGGCAGCAGCAGGAAGTGTTGTGGCTGTGTTCATGAGAAACAAAGTTAAAAATCACATAACACCAGGATATAGTCCAACAGGTTTATTTGGGAGCACTAGCTTTCGGAGCGCTGATCCTTCATCAGGTAGCTGTGGAGCAGGATCATAAGACACAGAATTTATAGCAAAAGATCAGTGTCATGCAACTGAAATGATATATTGAACAAACCAAGATTGCTGTTGTGTCTTTCATCTTTTAGAATGGGTTGCAGGTTTCAGTTCATTAATATGCAAATCCTAGAACTTCTTTTAAGTCATATTCTCGAGATAACTTAAGGTAGATAGGATAGTGAAGAAGGCGTTTGGTATGCTTTCCTTTATTGGTCAGAGTATTGAGTCCAGGAATTGGGAGATCATGCTGCAGCTGTTCAGGACATTGGTTAGGCCACTGTTGGAATATTGCATGGTCTCCTTCCTATCGGAAAGATTACAGATTACATTACAATGTCGAAACAGGCCCTTCGGCCCAACAAATCCAAACCGACCCGCTGAAGCACAACCCACCCATACCCCTACCTTTACCCCTTACCTAACACTACGGGCAATTTAGCATAGCCAATTCACCTGACCTGCACATCTTTGTGACTGTGGGAGGAAATCGGAGGAAACCCACGCAGACACGGGGAGAACGTGCAAACTCCACACAGTCAGTCGCCTGAGGCGGGAATTGAACCTGGTCTCTGGTGCTGTGAGGCAGCAGTGCTAACCACTGTGCCACCGTGCCGCCCATAAGATGTTGTGAAACTTGAAAGGGTTCAGAAAAGATTTACAAGGATGTTGCCATGGTTGGAGGATTTGAGTTATAGGGAGAGGCTGAACAGGCTGGGGCTGTTTTCCCTGGAGCGTCGGAGGCTGAGGGGTGACCTTATAGAGGTTTACAAAATTATGAGGGGCATGAATACGATAAATAGAGAAAGTATTTTCCCTGGGATTGGGCAGTCCAGAACGAGAGGGCATTCCTTTTGGGTGAGAGGGGAAAGATATAAAAGAGACCTAAGGGGCAACGTTTTCACGCAGAGGGTGGTACGTGTTGAATGAGCTGCCAGAGGTTGGTACAATTGTAACATTTAAGAGGCATTTGGATGGGTATATGAATGGGAAGGGTTTGGAGGGATATGGGCTGGGTGCTGGCAGGTGGGATTAGATTAGGTTGGGATGTCTGGTTGGCGTAGACGGATTGGACTGAAGGGTCTGTTTCATGCTGTACATCTCTAAGACTCTATGACTCTATTTTAAAGAAAGAAGTGACAGCTCAGACAATGCATGGAAGGTGTGAGGTTCAAGTCTGTCAGTATCCCAATCTTGAGTCAGACTGGTTTTATTTCCAAAGTAGGAATTTATAAAATTATTACATGCATTGACTGCCTGCAGATTGTGCACTTTTTGAGCAAAATACAATGTATTTGCAAATATAATTCTGCAAATTCACCCTATTGACTTACATGCATGTGTGTGTGTGTGAGTGTGTGTGTGTCTGTGTGTGTGTGTGTGTCTGTGTGTGTGAGAGAGAGAGAGACTGTATAGTGTAGTGGAGTCACATGTAGTGTGACGTCAACCCAAGGTCCATTTGAAGCCATCCTCATGGCTATTGATACCCAAGTTTGGAATCCAAGTTGAACTTAGCCTCTGCTCGGCCACCAGAAATGATTAAGCAGTTACACAACACACTTTGGAGAGTGTAAGGTGGGACTTGTCTTTTGATTTGCAGAAGGTGGGAGGCTCTGGATGCTGTGATCCAGGGCAAACACATGCTGGTGGACATTCGGCTCAGAGAGATGGAGCTGAAAGCCAGGCTGCAGACCTTTGATGAAAAAAATAACCAGACATTTTATTCCACGAGTTGGTCATTCCTCTCCGGACAGACCCTTCTGATTGAGTCAGTGGACAGGGTCAGGAGGTGTGAGCGTGGATTAGGCAGGTAAAGGGGATCGGAGAGAAGGCTGCAAGGGAGTGGAGGAGCGAACTGGCTGGGTGCTGGGAGTACGAACAACATTGGGGAGATGGTGGAAAGGGACAGAATAGTGACAGGGATTGTCTCCAGTCTCCGCAGTTGGTAGCAGGAGGCCAGATGACATCGGTGTCTATCTGATGCCAGGATTCGGGAACCAATGTGCTCAGGGCTGAAGATGTGGGAAATGGAGGTTACAGCAGGTGTGGTCCACAAATGTCAGGAGATAGCCTCTGCTGAGGGTACGTGAAAAGTTAGAAACTAACTCTGGACGGCACAGTGGCTCAGTGGTTAGTACCACTGCCTCACAGTGCCAGGGGTACATGTTTGATTCCATCCTTGGGCAACTGTCTGTGTGGACTTTGGCACGTCCTCCTCCTTGTGTCTGTGTAGGTTACCTGCGAGTGCTCTGGTTTCCTCCCACAGTCCAAAGATCTGCAGTTTAGGGTGGATTGGCAATGCTGAAGTGTGCAGATTAGAGTGGGTTAGCCATGAGGAACTGCAGGGCTGTAGGGTCAGCGGATGGGTCTGGATGGGATGCTATTTGGAATGTCAGTGTGAATTCGATGGGCCGAATGGCCTGTCAGAATTATGATTCTACTGCTTTCGCCACGTATATATTGAGAAATGATTGACCCAAGTCTGCTGTGGGAGGAGTGGGTTCCAGTTCATGAGATATCAACACCGGTCCGGGGGAAGGTGGGATTTGGGCAGTCTCTCCCCCCCACCCTTTGCCCCCCTGTCCAATCTCTCCCCACCCACTGTCCCCGTCCATTCTCTCTCAACCCCCACCCTCTGCCCTGCATTCTTTTCCTCCCCACCTCTGCCCACCAGTCTTTTTCTTTCCCTCACCATCGGTCCCCACAATCTTCTCCATCCCCATCACCCTCTGTTCCCCCCAGTGTTCTCATCCTCCCACCCTCTGTCCCCCTGTCAATTATCTCTCTCACCCCCTGACACTCTGCCCCTCTGTCCATTCTCTCTCCTTCTCTTCCATCCACTCCCTGTCCTTGCGGATGCCTCAAACCCTCTTCGATCGCTGTATCAAACCCTTCTAGGAAGAGAGAAAGAGAATGGATGTTGATGACTCTACCTGGTAGACACGGCTGCATGAGAAATGACTGATCTTTAAAATTGAGAATAGCTAAAATGATATATTCAGAAATATCATGAAAGCATGTTCAACTTTATAGAAAAGCTGCAGACATCTTTCTGAAACTTGCATTCAAATATGTCCAGTTAGTCCACAGTTGAGGACAGGGTGTAATTTGTGGACGGCCTATTCCTAGTCTTGTGAAATTGATTCTGACTATGCAGAAATAGAACCATAGAGTTGTACAAACCCGTCGGTCCATGCTGACCAGGTATCCTAAATTAATCTTGGCCCATATACCCATCCAAATGTCTTTTAAATTTTGTAATTGTACCAGCCTCCACCACTTCTTCTGGCAGCTAATTCAATACATGCACCACCCTTTGCGTGAAAAATTTGCTCCTTAGGTCCTTTTTATATCTTTCCCCTCTCACCCAAAATGAATACCCTCTCGTTCTGGACTCTCCCACCCTAGCGAAAATACCTTGTTTATCTAACCTTTCAATGCCCCTCATGATTTTATAAATGTCTATAAGGTTTTATAAACCCTCAGCATCCAACGCTGTATGAAAATCAGCCCCAGCCTATTCAGCCTCTCCCTGCAACTGAACCCTTCCAACCTTTGCAACATATTTGTAAATCGTTTTTGAACCCTTCTAAGTTTCACAACATCATTGCTACTCATGATTAATAGGCTGTGAACAATCTATATTGTTCAGGGCATAAGAGCGGGCATTTGTTGAGGGGAATTAACTTTCAAAGTGTTTTTTTCTGACCCTGAGGTCCCTTTAAATCTTTTCCCTCTCAACCGAAATCTATGCCCTCTAGTTTGGGACTCCCCTGCCCTGGGGAAAAGACATTCAAAAGTTGAGGAGTCACACAAAATGCAAACGCAATAAAATGTCGAGCTACAGGTTTAAAAAAATGTGGCTTCAGCTTTTTTTAAACTCCTGTTGACATTTGACATTCGGGTACAAAATCTTGTCAACAACACCAGCATCGCCACAGACCACACTGCGCATACTCCTCGGTGTCAGTAAGTACTGCGCATGTTCAGCGGCGTTAACAAGAACTGCGCATGCCCCACGCTGTCCGCAATTACGGACCGCGACCTTCTTTTGATGGACCAATGGGGAGCTCGGGATGACCGGAAGGAGCCTGGTTCCTTTGTCAATCAGAGCCTTGCTATTGTCTGAATACGGAAGTTTGACCATGAGCTTCTGAAGCTGCTACTGCTGTTGTTCCTCTCTGAAGGAAGATTGAGCTTCACTCCAGACTGCAACTTCCTTCCTCTGTCCAACATCTGTGAGTACGGCACTTTCTTTTCTCACCCCCTTTTCCATTTGTTTTCATTCTGGGGTTCAATTTTTGTTTTGCAGTAATTGAAAGGAAAGGGAGTGAATCCCGGCGAGGGGAGAGAGTCTGGAAAAGTTGGTCCAAGATTGTGTCTCAGTTAGCAAACACATGGCAAATGTCGTAGCACAATGTGAAGTTATCGCATTTGCTGTTTTAAAAAAAAGCAGAAAGGAGACGCATTCCTTAAATAGTGATATATTGGGATGTGAAGAAAGTGAGTACTGCATATGCTGGAGATCAGAGTCGAAAAGTGTAGGGCTGGAAAAGCATAGCAGGTTCAGGCAGCATCTGAGGAGCAGGAGATTCGACATTTCAGGCACGAGCCCTTCATCAGGAATGATGTGTTGATGTACAAACAGGCCTCAGCGTCCTTCTATATCAGCAAGCAATGAGCAAGGCAAGTGGTACATTAGCAAGAGGAATTGAGTTTAGAGGTGGCGATGTCTTCTTGCAGTTGGGGGTGGGGTTCATTGAATATATTCAAGGCTGAGTTCATTTGAATTTTCGACAACAAGGAAGTGGATGGGGGGAGGCAAGAAAATGGGTTTAAGACCAGTATAGAACAGTTAGACAGTCAGACAGTGCAGAAACAGACTGTTCTGTCCAACTCGTCCATGCTGACTATGTTCTCAAACTAAACTAGTTGCACCTGCCAGTGTTTGGCCCATATCCCTCTGAACCATTCCTATTCAAGTGCTGATCCAAATGCTTTTTAACCCTTTTAACTGGACTACATCCACCACTTGAACTGAATGGAATTTATTTATTGTCACATGTCCTGAGGCACTGTGAAAAGTGTTGTCTTGCGATCACATAGTTAAGTAGCATAGTAAATAATAGGTAAACAGCGGCAAAAACAAAAGCAAACGTTCAGGCAAATCCTGAGAGTTTGAGAGTCTATTCAGTGTTCTAACAATAGTAGGGTAGAAACTGTTACAAAACCGGCTGGTGCGTTTGTTCAGGCTTCTGTACCTTGTCCTCGATGGTAGAGGTTGGAGACAAACATTGCCAGAGTGGGATGGATCTTTAAGAATGCTGGCGGCTTCCCTTGACAGCAGGCCTGGTAGATGGATTCTATAGATGGGAGGTTGACCTTTGTGATTGTCTGGGCTGAGTTCACCACTCTCTGTAACCATCTCCAATCTTGAATGGTACAGTTGCCATACCAGGTAGTGATACATCCAAGACAGCTTGTTGTGGATGACCACTCCCAGGAGCTTGACACTCTCCTCTCATTCCACCTCTGTGCTCTTAATGTGTATGGGTGCGTGAGTAACATCCCGCCAAAAGTCAATAACGAGTTTCTTGGTTTTGCTAGCATTGAGATCTAGTTTGTTTTCAGTGCATCATTTTTCCAGGTCTTCCACCTCCCGTCTGCAGTCTGTTTTGTTGCCATCTGAGATTTGACTGACTATAGTGGTGCCAGTGAACTTGCAAATGGCATTAGTCTTGTATTTGGTGACGCAGTCGTGGGTATACAGTGAGTACAGTAGGGGGCTGAGTATGCACCCCTGGAGGGCTACAGTGTTGTGTTAGTGAGGATCAAATATTGTCCCCAGTCTTCACTGATTGTGGCCTGTGGGTAAGGAAACTGAGGATCCAGTTGCAGAGAGTGGGGCTTAGTCCGAGATCACTAAGTTTAGTAATCAGTCTCGAGGGGATAATAATGTTAAAGGTTGAATTGTAGTCAATAAGTAGGATTCTTACGTACCTGTTCTTGGTGTCAAGATGTTCTAGGGAGGAGGGAAGAGCAAATGATATAGCATCTGACGTGGAGTGGGGCAAGAGTAGTGGGAAGGCTGGAGTTGATTAATGCCATGACCAGCTTTTCAAAGCAATTCATGACCACCGAAGTTAGGGCAACTGGGCGGTAGTTATTGAGACGTGCTGCATGAGTCTTCTGAGGCACAGGGATGATGTTGGCCCTCTTGTAACAGGCAGGGACAGTGGCCTGCTGCAGGGAGAGGTTGAAGGTGTACGGGAAGACCTCTGCCAGTTGATCTGCACATGCTCTGAATGCACGGCCTGGTCCTACGTCTGATCCCATCGCTTTCCTTGGATTCACACGAAGGAAAACTGATCTGACCTCTGGACTTTCTCTGGACATTCATTCCACACACAAACTACTCTCTTAAAAAAGGGTGCTTCTGATGTCTTTTTAAAATCTTTCTCCTCTCGCCTTAAAAATGTGCTCCCTAATCTTGAAGCTCACATCTGAGCCAAAGGACATCTCTATCCTTTGTGATTTTATAATCCTCTGTGAGGTCACCTCTATGCTCCAGTGAAAAAAATTCCCAGTTTATCGACCTAGATGTAGGTATATTAATATCCAGTCATGATCTGTTGAATGCTGGTGCAGGCTTGAAAGATCCAAATGGCCTACTCCTGCTCCCAAGTTTCTCTCACTGTGTCCAGAACAGCAAGAGCCTATAAGACACAGGAGCAGAAATTAGGCCAATCAGCCCACTGGGTCTGCTCCACCATTCAATCATGGCTGATAAATTTCTCAACCCCATTCTCCAGCTTTCTCCCCTTGATACTCAAGAACCTATCATCTGTTTCAGTCTTAAATATACTCAGTGACTTCACTACCGCAGCTTTCTGTGGCAGTAAATTTCATAGATTCGCCACTGTCTGGCTGAAGAAGTTTCTCCTTATCTCCTTTCGAAAAGATCTTCCGTTTACTCGAAGGCTGTGCCCTCGAGTCCCCATCTCTCCTACCACTGAAACATCTCCCCCACCATGCACTCTGTCCAAGCCATTCAGCTAAGCCATGTTTCAATTAAATCCCCCCTGAGTGTAGGCCTGTTCATCAACATGAACCAGACTTTTCAGGATGAGGCAGAGCAGGGATTAGGTTCAGTAAAATGAGAATGAAAGGGAGAGTGTGTGGGATGGAGATTTTCAGCTTTTAGGGAATAAGGGAGGAAAGAGAGTTTGCTATAAATTATAATCGATCGGATGGAATACTGGACCGAGGATTGGCAGATGGAGTTTAATTTAGACGAACGTGAGGTGTTGCATTTTAGGAAAGCAATCCAGGACTTAACCAGTTAATGGGGAATGTTGCTAGTGAGGGTGAGAATAGGTGGACAAGGCAGATGAATGTGTGGCTGAGGAACTGATGCATGGGAGAAAGGATCCAAAAATGTGAATATTGGAATCTCTTCTGGGGTAGAAAAGACCTGTACAAGAAGGATGGATCGCACCCGAATTGGAAGGGGACTAATATATTGCTGGGAGATTTTCGAGAGCTGCTCAGGAGGATTTAAACTAGTAAGGTAGGGGTGGGTGGGGGGCAGGGATTGCAGGGACCCAGAGAAATAGTGAGGAAAGAGATCAGTCTGTGACTGGTCCAGTTGGGAAAGGGACTGAGTTAAACAATCAGAGCAGGAAGTAACAAAGCAGAGAACAAGGTAGGACTGATAAATTAAACTACATTTATTTCAATTGCAAGAGGCCAAACAGGGAAGGCAGATGATGGTTAGGAACTTGGGACTGAGATATCATGGCAATTACTGAAACATGGCTCAAGGATGGACAGCACTGGCAGCTTAATGTTCTAGAACACACATGGCATTGGAAGGATAGAAAGGGGGGCAGGAGAGGAGGGAGAGTGGCTTTTTTGATAAGGGATATATTACTGTGCTTAGGGAGGATATTCCTGGGAATACATGCAGGAAGCTTATTTGGGTGGAACTGAGAAATAAAAAAAGGGATGATCACCTTATTGGGATTTTATTACAGACTCCCTAATAGTCAGAGGGAAATTGAGAAAAAAATTGTAAGATTTCAGTTATCTGTAATAATAATAATAGGGTGGTTATGGTCAGGGATTTTAACTTTCCCAACATAGACTGGGACTTCCATAGTGTTTAAAGGCAGTACAAAGGCAGTTGGAGTATACTTAAGAGTAAACTCAGGAGGGCAAAAAGGGAACATGAGATAGCTTCGACAAGTAGAGTTAAGGAGGAATTTAAATGTGTACAAGAAAATTTTCTGATTCAGTCAATGGATGTTCTGACGAGTGAAGGTGCAAACCGTGACCTACTCTTGGGAAATAAGGCAGGGCAGGTGACTGAGCTGTCAGTGGAGGAGCACTTTGGGGCCAGTGACCATAATTCTATGAGCTATAAAAGAGTGATGATAAAGTATAGACCAGATCTAAATTGGAGGATGGCTAACTTGGTATTAGGCAAGATCTTTCAAAAGCTAACTGGGAGCAGATGTTCGCAGGTAAAGGGATAGCTAGAAAATGGGAAGCCTTCAAAAATAAGAAACTGAGAGTCCAGAGACAGTATATTCCTGTTAGTGTGAAAGGGGAAAAACAAGGTAAAAACAAGGACTGCAGATGCTGGAAACCAGATTATAGATTAGATGAAGGGCTTTTGCCCAAAACATCGATTTTCCTGCTCCTTGGATGCTGCCTGAACTGCTGTGTTTTTCCAGCACCACTCTCATCTGGAACCCAGGGTGAAAGGGGAGGCTGGTAGGTGTAGTGAATGCTGAATGACGAGAGGAATTGAGCTTTTGGTTCAGAAAAAGAAGGAAGCATATGACAAGTATAGACAGGAGAGATCGAGTGAATCCTGACAGTACAAAGCAGTTGGATTATACTTAAGAGTAAACTCAGGAGGGCAAAAAGGGAACATGAGATAGCTTCGACAAGTAGAGTTAAGGAGAATCCAAAGGGTTTTTATAAATACATTAAGGAGAAAAGGGTAACTGGGGAGAGAACAGGGCCCCTCAAAGATCAGCAAGACAGCCGATGTGTGGAGCTGCAGGAGTTGGGGGTGATAATAAACAAGTATTTTGCATCAGTGTTTACTGTAGGGAAGGACATGGAAGAAATAGAATGTGTGGAAACAGATGATGATATCTTGAAAAATGTAAAAATGTCCATACTACAAAGGAGGTGGTGCTGGATGTCTTGAAATGCATGCAAGTGGATAAATCCCCAGAACCTGATCAGTTGTACCCTAGAACTCTGTGGGAAGCTGGAGAAGTGATTGCTGGGTCCCTTGCTGAGGTATTTGTACCATCGGTAGTCACAAGTGAGGTGATGAAAGACTGGAGGTTGTCTAACGGTGGTACCAATATTTAAGAAAGATTGCAAGGAAAAGCCAGGGAACTATCAACCAGTGAGCCTGACATTGCCGGAGGGCAAGTGGTTGGAGGTAATCCTGAGAGACAGGATTTACATGTATTTGGAAAGGCAAGGACTGATTAGGGATAGTCAGCATGGCTTTGTGCGTGAGAAATAATGCCTCACGAACTTGATTGAATTTTTTGAAGAAGCAGCAAGGGATTGACGAGGGCAGAGCAGTCGACATGATCTCCATGGACTTCAGAAAGGCATTCAACAAGGTTCCTCATGAGAGACTGGTTAGCAAGGTTAGATCTCGAGAAATACAGGGAGAACTAGCAATTTGGATACAGATCTGGTTTGAAGGTAGTAGACAGAGTGGTGGTGAAGGGTTGATTTTCAGACTGGAGGCCTGTGACCAGTGTTGTGCCACATGGATTGGTGCTGGTCCCAATACTTTTCATCATTCATATGAATGATTTGGATGTGAGCATAAGAGGTATAGTTAGTAAGTTTGCAGATGACACCAAAATTGGAGGTGTAGTGGACAGCAAATAAGGTTACCTCAGATGACAATGGGATCTTAATCCGATGGGCCAATGGGCTAAGGAATGGCAGATGGAGTTTAATTTAGATAAATGTGAGGTATTACATTTGGAAAAGCAAATCAGGTAAGGTCCGAGGGAGTGTTGCTGATCAAAGAAACCTTGGAGTGCAGGTTCATAGCTTCTTGACAGTAGAGTCGCAGGTAGATAGAACAGTGAGGAAGGCATTTGTATTGCCTTCCTTTATCGGTCAGAGCATTGGGTAGGAAAGTTGAGAGGTCACGTTCCAGCTGTATAGGACACTGGTTAGGCCACTTTCGGAATATTGTGTGCAATTCTGGTCTCCTTCCTAACAGGAGGATGCTGTGAAACTTGAAAGGGTTCAGAAAAGATTTACAAGAATGTTGCCAGGTTTGGAGGATTTTAGCTATCTGGAGAGGCAGAATAGACTCGGACTGTTTTCCTGGAGCGTCAGAAGCTTTTGTGGGGGGGGGGGGGGTGACCTTCGACACGTTTATTCTATCCATAATCCTCATGATTTTATAAACAGACAAGGTCTTCTCCCTGGGTTGTGGAGTCCAGAACTAGAGGGCATAGGTTTAGAGTGAGAGGGGAAAGATTTTAAAAGGGACTTCAGGGACAAGTGTTTCATGCAGAGGGTGGTGAATGTATGGAATGAGTGTCAGAGTAAGTGATGGAGGATGGTACAACTAAGGCATTTAAAAGGCATCTGGATGGGTATATGAATAGGAAAGGTTTAGAGCGATAGTGGCCAAGTCCTGGCAAATGGGACGAGATTAGGTTAGGATAACTGGTCGGCATGGACGAGTTGGACTAAAGGGTCTGTTTCCGTGCTGTACACCTCTACGACATTACTTCAGGACTCTGAAATTGTTCATGAAAACCACTTCAGTAATCTGCCCAGTTTTAACACTACAATACACAGGAGCAGAATGAGGTCATTTGGCCCATTGAGTCTGCTCCACCAGTCGATCATGGCCGATATGTTTCTCAACCCCATTCTGTTGCCTTCTCCTCGTAACCCTTGATCCCCTTACTTATCAAAGACCTATCTATCCCTGTCTTAAATGCCCTCAACGACTTGGCCTCCACAGCGCTCTGCAGCAATGAGATCCACAGATTCACCATCCTCTGGCTGCAGAATTTCCTCCTCATCTCAGTTCTGAAGGCATTCCTTCACCCTGAGCCTGTGTCCTCTGGTCCTCGTTTCTCCTACTGGTGGAAACATCTTCCCCACATCCACTGTATCCAGTCAGAGTCACGCAGCACGGAAACAGATCCTTCCGTCCAACCAGTCCATGTTGACCATAATCCCAAACTAAACTAGTCCCACCTACATGTACTTGGCCCAATATCCCTCTGAACATTTCTTATTCATGTACTTATCCAAATGTCATTTAAATGTTGTGACTGTAGGCGCATCTACCACTTCCTCTGGAAATTCATTCCACACGTGAAGCACTCTGTGTAAAAATGTTACCCCTTATTTTGTTTTTAAATCTTTCTGTTCTCACCTTAAAAATATGTCCGCTAGTCTTGAAATCCCTCATTCCAGGGAAATGACTCCCTGCATTCACCTTCTCTGTATCCATCAAGATTTTATAAATCTCAAAGAAGACCTGAAATGTTAGCTTGCTCTCTCTATGTGGACGCTGCCTGACCAGCTGTGATCTACAGCATTTGTTGTTTTCAGGACGGATTCCAGCATCTGTCGCAATGCGCTCCTAAATGTTGGCTACCTCTTTCCAGATCCTTTGAGACTCAACCTTACTCAACAATCCACTGTGCGGTACAGTCAATAAAGTTCCACATTGCATCTCTTTCAGCACACACGGGCAGCACGTGGCTCAGTGGTTAGCGCTGCTGCCTCACAGCACCAGGGACAAGGATTTGACTCCAGCTTCAGGTGACTGTGCAAACTCCACACAGACATTGTCCTCCCCGTGGCTGTGTGGATTTCATCTAGATGCTCCGGTTTCCTCCCACAGTCCAAAGATGTACAGGTTAGGATGAATTGGCCATGCTCAATTGCCCCATAGTGTTCAGGGATGTGTGGATTAGGTATATTAGTCGGAGGTAAATGGATAGTTGTTGGGCCAAATGGCCTCATTCTGCACTGTAGGGATTTGATGTGGCAACCCCCCAGCTGTTTGCATTTCCTGTAGGGGAAGTGGGGACGGGCCGAAAGTTCAGTGTGTGTGAAGCGAAAATTAAACGTAGTGCTTTGCGTGAGCTCAAGCTGAGTGACTTGGTGGCGGGACTGGAAAAGGAAGGTACAGTGTCTGTGGTTAGTGATGCTGCCTCACGGCACCAGAGAGCCAGATACAATTCCAGCCTCGGGGCCGTTGTGTGTGTGGATATTGCACATTCTCCGTCTGGTGTTTGCGGCGGATTTCTTCCCACTATCCAAAGATGTGCAGGTTTGGGTGAATTAGCCATGTTAAATTGTCCATAGTGTCCAGGATGTGTAGGTTAGATGCATTAATCAGGTGTAAATGTAGAGCAATCGGAGGAGGGTAATGGTGCTTTCAATTTCATGGAATTCCAAAAGAAAAGAATGTTCCGCATAAAGTCGAATTGCTTGTTCTGAATTTCTACCCTGACTGGCAGTGATGACTTTCATAATCTGTTTTTTCCAATGCATTTGAAGATTTGAAGACTGAAGTTTCAAATTCAGTAGTTGAAGGGCTTATGCCCGAAACAGCAACTCTCCTGCTCCTTGGATGCTGCCTGACCTGCTGTGTATTTCCAGCACCACACATTTTGACGGACTCTCCAGCGTCTGCAGTCCTCATTTTCATGTCAATGACAGGCAGTCAATCAATCCAATGGGACTGTAATGATTTTTGACTATGATTCTGTGAGAAAGAGCAAAATTCTTTGGTTTCTGTTTCAGTACGCTTTCAGCATCAGTGGAGCTGGATGAGAGACGCTACTGTGGCAGCGCATTGAATGTGCAGCCGGTCACAATTATGCAGCCTGGAAAGAGGAATTCACGGCAGGGAGGGTTTGTACACGCGTTTGTGTGCAGCTGAAGCTTCGGCCATGGAGAAACCAGAGGAATCTCGCCCCATGGAGAAACCGTGGAAGTGTGGTGACTGCGGGAAAGGCTTCAGTGTCCCATCTGCCCTGGAAATTCATCAGCGCAGTCACACCAGGGAGAGGCCGTTCTCCTGCCCAGAGTGTGGGAAGGGATTTATCCGCTCTTCCCACCTGCTGGACCACCGCCGAGTCCACACTGGGGAGAGACCATTCACCTGCCCCGAGTGCGGGAACAGCTTCACCCACTCCTCCCACTTGCTGGCGCATCAGCGTGTCCACACCGGGGAGAGGCCCTTCCCCTGCTCTGACTGTGGGAAGGCCTTCAGCAAATCCTCTGACCTGCTGAAGCACCAACGGGTCCACACGGGGGAGAGGCCATTCAGTTGCCCCGAGTGCGGGAAGGCCTTTAGCGATTCCTCTGCCCTGCTGAGGCACCAGTGGGTCCACACAGGCAAGAAGCCGTTCCCCTGCCCTGAATGTGGGAAGGGCTTCAGCAGTTCCTCCTCCCTGCTGACACACCAGCGGGTCCACACTGGGGAGAGGCCATTTGCCTGCCCGGAGTGTGGGAAGAATTTTCCCCAGCCCTCCCAACTGCTGACCCACCGGCGGGTCCATACCGGGGAGAAGCCATTCTCCTGCTCAGTGTGCGGGAAGGGCTTTGCAGTCTCCTCCAACCTCGTGGCCCACCGGCGGATCCACACGGGGGAGAGGCCCTTCAGCTGTCGCGAGTGCGGGAAGGCTTTCAGCAATTCCTCCCACCTGCTGAGGCATCAGCGGGTCCACACTGGGGAGAAGCCGTTCTCCTGCCCAGAGTGCGAGAAACGCTTTAACTGCTCCTCCCACCTACTGACCCACCAGCGGATCCACATGGGAGAGTGGCCGTTCTACTGTCCTGAGTGCAGGAAGGGCTTCAGCAATTCTTCTGCTCTGCTGACCCACCAGCGGGTCCATAGAGGGGAGAGGCCATTCGGCTGCCCTGAGTGTGGCAAGAGGTTCACATTTTCCAGCAACTTGCAAAGACACCAGCGGGGGCACCAGTGCTCCCAACAATCGGATACTGCCAGTGACGCTACTGTGGATTAAACCTTGTGCCCCACTCTTAAAAGCCCACCAACTTTCCCACTGTACAAATTGTCAAAAAATTTCTGGACTGCACACTGCCTCGCACCCCCAAGTGCAACTCTAAAGTGGTTCGGGGCGACATGGTGGCTCAGTGGTTAGCACAGCTGCCTCATAGAGCCATGGATTCGGGTTTGAATCTACTGTTTGATTATCCCGTGTCTGCATGGGTTTCCTCCGGGTGTTCCGCTTTTGCTCCCACAATACAAAGATGTACAAGTTAGGGTGAGTTAGCCTAGCCAAATTGTCCATAGTGTTCAGGGATGTGTAAGTGTGGTGCAGTAGTCAGGGGTAAATGTAGACTGGTCAAAAGTGTGGTGCTGGAAAAGCATAGCAGGTCAGGCAGCATCTAAGGCGCAGGAGAATCGACGTTTTGGGCATAAGTCCTTCATCAGGATTCTCCTGGTCTTCGGATGCTGCCTGATCTGCTGTGCTTTTTCAGCACCACATTCTTGCCTCTGATCTCCAGCATCTGCAATCCTCACCTTCTCCAAGTAAATGTAAAGTAATAGGGTTAAGAGAATAGGTCTGGGTGGGTAACTGTATGGAGGGTTGGTGTTGCCTTGTTGGTCCAAAAGGCCTGTTTACATTCTGTAGGGATTCTGTGATTCCATAAACTTTGCTTCCAGTGGGCGACATTACTCGGAGTCTGGGACTGCACGTTCCTAAGAATCTGCAGAAACCTAAGACCACAAGACCACTGGAGCAGACATGAGGCCATTCAGCCCATTGAGTCTGCTCCACCATTTGTTAGAAACAAAAAATAATTGCGGTTGCTGGAATCCAAAGTAGGCAAGCAGGAGGCTGGGAGAACGCAGCAAGCCAGGTAGCATTAGGAGGTAAAGTTAGCATTTCGGGTATTAACCCTCCTTCAGGACTGAAGAAGGGTTCTTCCCAAAACATTGACTTCTGTATCAGAAACAATTTACCAGGATGTTGGCGGGGGTTGGAGGGTTTGAGCTGCAGGGAGAGGCTATTTGGCTGGGTGAGAGATTTAAAAGGGATGTAAGGGGCAATGTTTTCACGCAGAGGGTAGTGCATGTATGGAATGAGTTTCCAGAGAAAGTGGAGGCTGGTACAATTATACCACTGAGAAGGCATCTGGTTTCGGACATGAACAGGAAGGGTTCAGAAAGATAATGGGCCAAATACTGACAAATGGAACCAAATTAATTTAGGATGTCTTGTCAGCGTTGATGATTTGGACTGAAGGGTCTGTTTCCGTGCTGTACATCTCTATGTCTACCGGTCCTGATGCAAGTTTTAAAATTGAGTCCAAGTAACTTTGAATAGTTCAGTCTTGTTGAACTCACCTGTTGAAAGGTTTCAAGTGAATCCCTCCAAGTGATACTGTTTAAAAATGCCGAGTTGGACAAAATATCTCATTAAGTTCGACACAAACCCACAGCTGAAGATATCAGAAATCACACAACACCAGCTTAGAGACCAACAGGTTTATTTGAAATTACAAGCTTTAGGAGCATTGCTCCTTCTTCAATGCTGCTGCTTCATCACTTCACCGACAAAGGAGCAGTGCTCTGAAATCTTGAGTTCAAATAAACCTGTTGGACTCTAACCTGGTGCCATTTGACTTCTGACCTTGTCCAGCCCAATCTAACACCAGCACTTCCACATCAGAGTTGACTAATGAGATCGGATTTTATTCAGTGTGATTAAGTGAGATGCTCATCTGAAAACTCAAAACTGTTGGAGAGACAAAGAGTCCCGATTCAGTGCTACAGCACGGAGACAGGCCCATCGGCCCAAACTGGTCCATGCCGACCAAAATGTCCATCAACAGTAACCCCATTTCCCTGCACTTGGCCACTATCCTTCTAAGCCTTTCCTCGCCATGTGTTTGACTAAATGTCTTTTAAATGTTGTTAATGTACCGACCTCAACCACTTCCACTGGCAGCTCATTCCATACACAAGCCACACTCTAAAATTTTTGCCCCACATATTTTCTCAATCACTCCCCTCTGATCATGTTTGTATGCTCTGTTTGGAGATGTAGGAGTAAAACTTCACAATAAAATATTAATACAGTCTTTATTCATGACTCATGATTAAACACACTTTCTCTATTTACAGCTGTAATTGAGAGGCTTCTCTGAATTAGTCGACATGTTTGTAACAAGTTGTGAAACATGAAAGGGTTCTGAAAAGATTTACAAAGATACTGCCAGGGTTGGGGAGTTTGAGCTGTTGCAAGAGGCTGAAATAGACTGGGGCTATTTTCCCTGGAGGGTCAGAGGCTGAGGGATGACCTTACAGACTATTTCGCTGTAGAAGTGTTTCAGGAAAAAAAAATCTCAAACCTTTTTCCGATTGTTGCCTTTGCCAACATCTGTTGGCCATTAGTGAAGTCCCTTAGCCCAGTCGAATCGGACCCTCTGCCTTTTACAACACCTCTGGGGGAAAAAAAATCAAGATGACATAATCTTCTTAAAGGAGTAACATCATCACAACAGAGAGCACACAAACAGAAACATTTCTATCACAAGGTTGTACAGTTAACAGGCCAAGATAATGTCTTTTCAATTTAGCCAATCAATTTAAATCCGGTCCTTTGGCTACCAATATCTATTAAATTTAAATCTGATGGTTTTGACAACAGAGGACCAATCCTATTGTAAAAACTCAATATGGCATCAAGGGCATAAAAGAAGGGGACAGTTGGACAGAACCCCAGAGCTAACTCCCCATTGCTAGAGCTAAGAGTCCTCAGCACGAGAGAGAGACATCAGCTCTGACAGTCAGCTGTGAATGAGAGAGCATCATTTACAAAAAAACCAGAAGAGCAGGAATTGCAGGAGGCATTCCTGACAAAAGATTCAATAGAAGGATGCTGAGAATATTCTGTAAAACGTAATCTGAGATACGAAATTCTATTTCTTGTTGTTTTAGTGGGTCTTGTATTTACTGGAACAGCATATGACAAAAATCCCGTTTTATGCCAGAATCGTCAGTAGTTCGAAGGGATTTATTAGGTTTGTTAATAGTTTAGTTCAGTTGTTCACCATTCAAGTTGGATATGTAAATTGCTTTTTGTTGATTTTTAAAGTGTCAGGGATTTATTTTTGTTTTTAAGACTATAGCAGATGACACTACTTTTCACACTAATTTTCCAATTATAGGGCAATGCGCTCCTCTTTTGGTGTTTCGGTTTGAGATCTCAGAGGGGAGGGGATTCAGCATTCGCTTTATAACAGTATTGACGTGCCGTCCTGCTGAATGCAAAGGAGTCATTATTAATCCTAGCCTCTCACTCTGATTGTGGGTGAATCGCTTTAATTTGAATACTGACTCAGAAACTGCACAGACAACCAACTGTTGAATCATAATTTACACTTTATTGTAAGGAGGAACCAAAATATAAAACCCCTCAAGTAAGCAAGTTCACCCTCACCCCCCAAATCTTGGCTATCACCCAAGTGATGGCGGAATTTAACATTGTTTCTACCAACAGTGCCCATCTCTGGAAGTTTACAGGGGTTTGATGCAGGGTTGTTCTTCCAAGCACTGCAGCTGAAACATTCTGGAGTTGAATTCTGGTGGAGTTCCGTCACTTTCAGATTTGTGGTGTAACGTTTCTTTAGATTCTGACACCATCTCCCCACACTTCTGGAGACCTCAGGTCTGTAGCTTACCTTCTTATCCTTGAGGGTTTTCCACCTGTTTGAAACAGCCTGTCCTGCAATTAACCCCTTTACGCCAATGTAAAAACAATGACTGCAGATGCTGGAAACCAGAGTCTAGATTAGAGTGGTGCTGGAAAAGCACAGCAGTTCAGACAGCATTCAAGGAGCAGGAAAAATCAACGTTTCAGGCAAAAGCCCTTCATCAGGAATACAGGATTCCTGATGAAGGGCTTTTGCCCGAAATGTTGATTTTCCTGCTCCTTGTATGCCCTCTACACCAAGGCCTTCCTTCTACAGGCAGAATTAATTGTCCTTTTGTCACACAGTTATTAAACACCATTATCTCATCTGTCCAAAGAAACAGCTCATTGTTTTGCCTCCTTCTTCCCAGCGATAGTTAATGTATGTTATTTGTTAACTCCCTTGTAGCAGTTTCTCATTGGCCCTTTCGTTTCTTGGTCCAGAAAGTGTTATTGCTGACTCATGAAGTTATCAAAGTTCTGGAGTTTACAGGACCACACCACATTCCTGTCTGCCTCTTCCAGGAATAACGACTGCTCCTGAGATACTCGCAGTTCCTGACATTCCTTGGTATCCCCAAATACAATCCACATGTCAGTAAATCACTAGTGCTGCCCTGACACCAGACAGTCACTGTTGGAACAGAAGGATTATGGGAAGAAAATACAGAAATCCGAAGTGCAAAGAGACTTGGGAATTCAAGTCCAGGATTTTCTCAAAGTAAACTTGCAGGTTGAGTCAGTAGTTAGGAAGGCAAATGCAATAATGGCATTTATTTTGACAGGACTTGAATACAAAAGCAGGGATGTACTTCTGAGACACTATAAGGCTCTGGTCAGGCCACATTTGCAGCATTGAGAGCAGTTTTGGGCCTCCTATTAGCAAGGATGTATTGGCCCAGGAGGGTGTTCAGAGGAGGTTCACGAGAATGGTCCCAGGAATGAAACGTTTAACATATGAGGAACTTTTGAGGACTCTGGGACTATATGGAGTTTAGAAGGATGAGGGGGGTTACAATTGAAACCTACAGGATATTGAACGGCCTGGACAGAGTGGATGTTGGGAAGATGTTTCCATTGTTAGGACAAAGTAGGACCCGAGAGTACAGCCTTAAGAAGAAAAGGAAGACCCTTTAGTTGGGAGATAAGGAAAACCTTCTTCAGCCAGAGAGTGGTGTATCTATGGAATTCACAGCCACAGAAGGCTGTGGAGGCCAGGTCATTGAGCAGATTTAAGATGGAGACAGAAATGATCTAGAGTATCGAGGGGATCAAGGGTTCCGGGACGAATGGGCTTGAGAAAGTTAACAGCCACGATTGAATGGTGGAGTTGACTCAATGGGATGAATGGCCTAATTTCAGCTCCTATGGTCTTATGATATGCTGATGTGTGGAGGGGTGATGAGTGGGCAAAGAGATGAAGGGAGAGTAGAATTAAGGGGAAGCTGGATACAGCCACAAGGGTGAAAGAAATACAAGAACTGTACAATAAATGACAGAACTCTTAGGAGCACTGGCATGCAGAGGGATGTGGAAGTGGAAACAGAGGTGGGTATGGTGGTCAAGAAGGCACATAGGATGCTTGCCTTTCCTGGGTGTGAGAGTTGGCAAGTTACATTACAGCTATTTATTTCAACCACATTCGGAATATTGTATGCAGTACTGGTCACCACGCTATCAGAAGGAACGTGGATGCTCTGGGAGGGGGTGCTTTAGTCAAGGGCTAATGTTGCGTAATAGGAGTAGGTGAATAAGTCTGTGTCAGTTACTCTTCAGAGGGTCAGTGTGCACATGTTGCGCCGAATGGTCTTTTCCACACTAGGGATTCTATGTTACTCAGAGGTTTTTTTATTCCCCAGAGTGAAAAGAACAACAACACAAGGGCACAGGTTCAAGGCAAGAGGAGGGCAGTCTACAGGAGAAGTGGAGGGGAAGATTTTTCACACAGAGGGTTGATGGGTGGTGGAAGGAGGCATCTTAGCAACGTTTAAGGTGTATCTTGATAGACACATGAACGCGAGATGAACAGAAGGATAGAAACCGCACATGGGCAATAAATAGCAGGTCCAAGTGAAAATTAAGAATTGGCACAGGCTTGACAGGGGTGCCTAAACCAAATAAGAATGGCTTGTGACTGTGTTGTACTGATACAGGTTTTCCCCACTATCCAAAAGTGGAGCGTTCCTATGAAACCTTTCATAAGGCAAAATAGCGTAAAGCGAAGAAGCAATGAACATTAATTCATTTATATCGTATATACTCAAGTAATAGTCAAATTTTTGACTACTTTTTAAGGTTAAATTTAGGGGGTCGACTGTTACTTGGATACTACTTGAGGGGCTGAAATTCATGCCTGTCAAGATTCATACCGTATCATAAGCAGAAGCTCAACTGATGAATAAAGCAAAAAAAAATTATGGTAATTCTGAAAACTGAGTGGAATATACAGACAACAGACTGGAAGACAGGAACAGAGCCGAACAACCGACAGACTGCAGAGCTGGAGTGGAACATGGCGGCCATCACACTGTCTCACAAACATGGGTCGGTTGTCTATGAAGAACTAGGGTCGACTTTTACATGATCAGACTACTTTTCACAACACTTGCAAGAAAAAGAAATCAAACACGTCCAATTCGCCATGCATGGAGAACAGGAAATAAAGTAAAGAATTTTTTTTTAAAAAAAAGAGATTTCCAGCATTCATACACAACTAAAGATGTGCACATGTCCATTTAAATACTGGGTAGGTTGATTCTTTGGAAGATGACAATCGCAAAGAAATGAAGCTTTTCAACAAAATGCTGGATTTTGTAAAATGATTAATTAGTATGCCCACTCCCCTCCCTCCATCACATCACTGGGCAAGACAAAACCCCAGGATCTAAATAACATACCTACATACACACACACACACACACACAATCCTACCCATTTTACGTGCAATTACCTCAAATCACATTTATAAAACATAACCATAGAGGTTTACACAGGCTCTCGTACACAATATTGCCTGTGACCTTCTACAGCGCTGTGAAGTGCTGCAAATCCCATGATGACAGTATTTCATATCCAATGTGTTAAATCACATTGTATATTTTATAAAAAAATATATCTATACATTATACACAATTTAACATCGGAACAGTTCAGTCAGATGGTACAGCCTGCCCTCCTACATGGATTATAGAAGGTGTATGGAGGATTAGATGGTGATTCTAATAGAAATTATGTTTGTTTTAGGAATGGGAGTGATTGTGGCTCCAGGCTAATGGCGATCCGCCTTATCCCCCGGGTTCCCCCTCAGCCCAGCCCGGTACCTGGTAGAGTGAAGCCGCGGGTAGCTCCAGGCTCACGGTCCAGCACAGCACCGAGTGCAGCCTCTCCTCCAGCTTGTGCTCCGCCGGACTTTACCCCCCGCCGCCGCTCCTCCACCTCCCGCCGCCGAGGAAGCCGCGGGCGCCGGCTCTCTCTCCTCCACCGCCGACATTTTTAATTTGTTTTCTCGTTCACCCCGTAACCGTCACCTCCCCCTTCCCGGGCCCGGGAATTATACACAAATAAACAATAAACCCCACCGGGGACTGTCTCCTTTTATTCACAACTTTTGTTTGAAAAGTTCCGGCTTTAATTTGAAATGTATTTTAAAGGTATTTTCTGAGGTAAACGATGCCTGTCTGCCCCCCTCCCTCCGTCAGAAACCGCCCGCTGATGAGAAAACCGCAGCCTCGCGCCGCCATCTTTGTTTTTCTCTTCTTTCCGTCTCCTCCTTCTGTGAGGCGCGTCATCCACGCTCCGCCCAATCAGAGCGCACCTTACTCCACCTGACCAATGGCGACCGGCGCTGTTTGTTACTGACAGAGTTTGTGTCCAATTGCCAATTTGGGATAAAAAAAGGCGGGAGCCACAATTTTTTTCCCCTGTGACTGCACATCTCATTCCTTTTGCCTGTCTCTTCCGCAGGGGAGGGGGAATCCCAAACTAGAGGGCACAGGTTTAGGATGAGAGGGGAAAGATTTAAAAGGAACCCAAGGATTTTAAAAAACAAAGTGTGAAAGTTAATTCGCCTCAAGAAAAGCCCCCTCTTACGACCTGAACAAAATAGATTGTTCATAGTCTATTACTCACTAAACAAGAAGGATGTTGTGAAACTTAAAAGAGTTTAGAAATTATTTATAAGAATGTTGCTAGGGTTGGAGGGTTTGAGCTACAGGGAGAGGGTGAATTGGCTGGGGCTATTTTCCTTGGAGCATTGGAGGCTGAGGGGTGACCTTATGGAGGTTTATAAGAACTTGACAGGTATGGATATGAGAAAAAGATAAGGTGTTCTCTGGGGCGGGGGAGTCCAGTACAAGAGGGCATTGTTTTTGTGTGAGAGGGGAAAGATTTAAAGTGGCCCCAAGGGGCAACTTTTTCACATATAGGTTGGTGTGCCAGGAAAAAAGGTGGAGGCTGGTACAAATACAACATTTAAAAGGCATCTGGATAGGTACATGAATAGGAAGTTTTAGAGGGATATGGACAAAGTGCTGGCAAATGGGATGAGATTAATTTAGGCTATCTGGTCGGCACATACCGAAAGATTGTTTTTTTGTGCTCTACAACTCAATGGTTCTATTTCCACAGAGCCAGAACCAATTTCAAAAGGTTAGGAATAGGCCATTCGCCCCTTACACACTGTCCTCAACTGTGGCCTAACTGTGCATATTTCAATTCTTAGTGCTATGTAATGAGCCAGACTTTATTAAAAATATTAAAGCAAATGAACACTTAGGAGGCAGCGATTGTAATATGGTAGAGATCATTGTGCAGTTTGAAAGAGAGAAGGCAAAATTAGATGTAATGGTGTTACAGTTAAATAAAGGGCAATAAAGGAGGAACTGTCAAAAATTGACTGGAAGCAGAGCCTAGTGGGGAAGACAGTAAAGCAACAATGGCAGGAATTTCTGGGTGTAATTGAGGACACAGTACAACGGTTCATCCCCCAAAAAAGAAAGATTATCGGGCAGGGTGGGGTGGGGGGAGGGAGGGGAGAACAAGACTGCCATAGCTGACAAAGGAAGTCAGGAAATGTATCAACAAAAAAGAGAGCCTATAAAGTGGCCAAGACCACTGGGAAATCAGAAGCTTGGGAAGACTACAAAAACAAACAGAAGATAACAAAGAGAGAAATAAGGAAGGAGAGGATCAAATATGAAGGTAAGCGGACCAGTAATGTTAGAAATAATAGCAAAAGTTTTTTGCAATACATAAGAAACAAACAAGAGGCAAAAGTAGAAATTGGGCTGCTCCAAATTGATGCAGGAAGGTTAGTGATGGGAGATAAGAAAATAGCTGAAGAACTTAATAAATACTTTGTCTCAGTTTTCACAGTGGAAGACATGAGTAATATCCTAACAAGGAGAGTTAAGGGGCAGAGTTGAGTATGGTAGCCATTACAAAAAAGAAAGTGCTAGAAAAGTTAATAGGTCTAAAAATTGAGAAATCTCCTGGCCCTGATGGTTACAGCCTAGCGTTCTGAGGGAGGTGGTTGAAGAATTAGCGGAGACGTTGGTTGTAATCTTTCAAAAATCACTGGAGTCAGGGAAAGTCCCAGATGATTGGAAAATCACTGTTGTAAGTCCTTTGTTCAAGAAAGGATCAAGACAAAAGCTGGAAAATTATACGGCGATTAGCCTAACCTCAATTGTAGATAAAATTCTAAAATCTATCGTTAAGGATGAGATTTCTAAATTCTTGGAAGTGCATGGTTGGATTAAAATAAGTCAGCATGGATTTCGTCATGGGAGGTTGTGCCTGACAAACTTGAAGAGTTAACAAGTAGGTTAGACTTGGGAAATCCAGAGGATGTTATCTACCTAGATTTCCAAGAGGCCTTTGATAAGGTGCCTCATAGGAGGCTGCTGAGTAAAGTGAGGGTCCATGGTATTGGAGTTGAGTTACTGGCATGGATTGAAGATCGGCTGCCTGAGAGAAGGCAGAGAGTTGGGATAAAAGGTTCCTTTTCGGAATGGCAGCTGGTGACAAGTGGTGTCCCGCAGGGCTCAGTGTTGGGGCTGCAGCTGTTCACTTTATATATTAATGATCTGGATAAAGGGATTGGGGGCATTCCCACGAAGTTCGCTGATGATACAAAGTTAGGCAGACAGGCAGGTAGTTCTGAGGAGGTGGGGAGGCTGCAGAAAGATTTGGACAGTTTAGGAGTGTGGTCCAGGAAATGGCTGATGAAATTTAATGTAAGCAAATGTGAGATCTTGCACTTCAGTATGGACTACTTCAGTATACAGTATGGACTACTTTCTAAACAGTGAGAAAATTCATAAAGCCAAAGTACAAAGGGATCTGGGACTGTTAGTCCAGGATTCTCTCAAGGTTGAGTTGCCGGTTGAGTCCATGCTTAAGAAAGCAAATATAATGTTGTCATTTATCTCAAGAGAGTTGGAATGTAAATCAGCGATGTACTACTTAGACTTTATAAAGCTCTGGTTGGGCTCCATTTAGAATACTGTGTCCAATTTTGGGCCCTACACCTCAGTAAGGACATAGTGGCACTGGAGCGTGTCAGGCAGAGATTCACACGATGATCGCTGGTATCATAGGCCTAACAGGAGAAAGTGAGGTCTGCAGATGCTGGAGATCAAAGTTGAAACTTTATTGCTGGAACAGCACAGCAGGTCAGGCAGCATCCAGGGAACAGGAGATTCGACGTTTCGGGCACAGGCCCTTCTTCAGTGAATAGCAAAGAAGGGCCTGTGCCCGAAACGTCGAATCTCCTGTTCCCTGGATGCTGCCTGACCTGCTGTGCTGTTCCAGCAATAAAGTTTCAATCATAGGCCTAACAGACGATGAACAGCTGAGGATCCTTGAATTATATTCATTAGAGTTTAGAAAGTTGAGGGGAGATCTAATAGAAACTTACAAGATAGTGCATAGCTTAAAAAGCGTGGATGCTGGTAAGTTTTTTTCCATTAGGCAGGGAGACTCGGACCCAGGCGCACAGCCTGATAATTAGAGGGGGTCAATTTAGAATGGAAATGAGGAGACATTTCTTCAGCCAGAGAGTGGTGGGCCTGTGGAATTCATTGCCATGGAGCGCAGTGGAGACCGGGACATTAAATGTCTTCAAGGCAGAGATTGATAAATTCTTGGTATCGCAAGAAATCTTGGTATCTCTATGAGGAGAGTATGGTAAGTGGAGTTGAAATGCCCGTCAGCCATGATTAAATGGCGAAGTGGACTTATGACCTTACTTCCACTCCTGTGTCTTATGGTCTTAAGGAAGAGCTCTTTGCTATTCACTTTACCTCCACTCCTAATGATTTTATAAATCTTAGTAAGGTCAACCCTTTACACTCCAATGAAGACAGTCCCAACCTTTCCTTATAACTCAATCCCTCCAGTCCTGGCAACATCCTGGTAAATCTTTACGGAACCCTCTCTAATAGTATTCTTCCTATCACAGAGCCACCAAAACTGTACTCAGTACCCAGAAAGTGGCCTCACCAACATCCTATACAACCTCAACGTGATGTCCCAACTTCTGTACTCAATGGGGTGGACAGTGAAGGGAATGGTGCGAAATGCCTTCTTTACCACCTGTCTACCAGTGATGCAACTTTCAAAGAACTATATACCTGAACCCCCTAACTCCCCCTCCACCCACGCCGCCACCGCCAAAGTGTCTCTGTTCTCCAACACGACCCAGGGACCTACCATTATCTGTACATAGCAATGCTGAAAATTCCTGCATTCTTCGCCTGAAGCCCACTGAAGACGTTACCCAGTAGGTAACGAAACATCTGGAAATGAACCTTGCAGCTCAGCAAGCAAACCTCCATCCAAAACCTCAACCTGAGCTACAAATCTTCTCAAAACTCACTATGTCTCGCCCTTCCTTGTTTAGCAAAATGCAACCTCTCACTTTTATTCATACCTCTCTCATAGACACACACACACACATGCACCTCACAACGCACTCACAGGCTTAAACTCCATCACACTCACACTTCACTTTTACGCATGCACTCAAACACAAACTCACATACACACACACACACAAAACTATATGGAGTGAATTTGTATTGGCAGAATTATATTTGCAGATACTTTCAATTTTGCTCAAAAAGCATACAATCTGCAGGCAGTCAATCCATGCAATATTTTATAAATTCCTACTTTGGAAATAGAACCAGTCTGATTCAAGATTGGAATACTGACAGACTCAAACCTCACATCTTTAATGTATTGTCTGAGCTGAGATGTCACTTTTTTTAATAAAACATTAAGTCATCTCAAGAACGTGACTTTAAAGATGTTCTAGGATTTACATATTAATGAACCAAAACCTGCAACCCATTCTAAAAGATGAAGGACATAACAACAATCTAGGTTTGTTCAATATACCCTATCAGTCGCATGACACTGTGATCTTTTGCTATACAATCGGTGTGTTATTCCCCGGCCAACAGCTACCCGATGAAGGAACAGCACTCTGAAAGCTAGTGCTTCCAAACAAACCTGTTGGATATTACCTGGTGTTGTGTGATTTTTAACTTTATCTACTCCAGTCCAACACCGGCACCTCCACACCGTTTCCAGTGAACGCAGCCCACATCTCCCGCTGCTGCCAGTAAACTATACAATGGTGCAGTACCTGCACTCCTGAAAAATTTACAATTTCTAACGATACTAGCTACTCATTCACTGCTCCATCTGATACATGGCATTGGAAACTTAGTGCAGGAGGCTGAAATGAAATGAGCAGCTTTAAAACAAAAACCTCTTGGAGCTCAAAGCCTTCAATGAGAGTCTGAGCCCGGCGATACGTTCAGGTAACCTTTATTGTGACCCAACGTTGTTACAGCTTCAGATCCCCCCCAGCATAAAGGTGTCGAAAAAGTAGCTGCTTTTTAAGTAGCTCAAGGACAAAGCATGCACCCCCACCCCACACCACCTCACCTTCTTTACTATGGTCACCACCGAGTTGTCAGTTTGTAATTGGATCCTTGGTACAGCCTTAACTGTAGGAAGTATTGTCTCACTCAGCAATTTCAACCCATACCCTGTAAACAAGTAAGTCTTTCCCCACTCAATGACCGGTGGCAGTGGTGGGCAATGAAGAGTCAATCATGCTATTGTGGGTCTGGAGTTATGTGTAGGCCAGACCGGGTAAAGGATGCAGCTGGGACGACTGAGTGAATCCTTCCCCACAACAGCAGTGTCCTTCCCTAAAAAGGGATGTGGGTGAATCAGATGGGTGAAGTCCCCCAAACAATCATTTCTTCATTAGGTTCTGAACTCCAGATTTCTGACCGAAATCCAATTCCACCATCTGCCACTGCGGGATTCAAACCTGGCAGTCCCCGGAACTGGGTTGATAGTCCAGTCAATCAGGCAGTTGGCTATCCCTCCTTTAATTCCCCTGCGATGGCACATGAACTCGCTGGTGCCTCCACAGATGGGAAGCGCGGGTAAAGCCCTTCTCACACTGAGAGCAGGTGAACTGCCTCTCCCCAGTGTGCACCTGCCGGTGGGCCAGCAGGATGGAGGAATTGCTGAAGGCCTTCCCACACTCAGTGCAGAAGAACGGCCTCTCTCCGGTGTGCCCCTGCCTGTGGGCCAGCAGGGTGGAGGCCTGGGTAAAACCCTTCCCACACTCGGGGAGGCTGAACGGCCTCTCCCCTGTGTGGACCCGCTGGTGCCTCACCAGGTCAGAGGAATTGCTGAAGGCCTTCCCGCATTCGGGGCAGCTGAAGGGTCTCTCCCTGGTGTGGACCCGCTGATGCCTCACCTGGTCGGAGTCATAGCTGAAGCCCTTTCCGCACTCGGGGCAGGTGAATGGCCTCTCCCCAGTATGACTGCGCTGATGAGTCTCCAGGATAGAAGGGACATGGAAGCCTTTTCCGCAGTCGCCACACTTCCACGGTTTCTGCACGGGGCAGGATCCATTAGGTTTCTCCATGGCCAAAGCTTCAGCTGCAGACAAACGCATGTACAGCCCCTCCCTGTCGTGAATTCGTCTTTCCAGGCCGTATAACTGCTTCAGGTTCCACAATCAGTGCGCTGCAACAGTAGGGTCTCTCATCCAGTCCCATTGATGCTGAAGACGTGCTCCAACAGGAACCAAAAGGCTTTGCTCCTTCTCACAGAATCACAGTCAAAAATTGTTGCAGTCCTGATGGATTGAGTGACTGTTCGACATTGACGTCGAAGTGAGGACAGCAGAAGCTGGAGAGTCAGAGTTGAACAGTGCGGCGCTGGAAAAGTACAACAGGTCCGGCAGCATCCGAGGAGCAGGAAAGTTGATGTTTTGGGCATCAGCCCTTCATCTGTTGATTTTGAAACTTCCATCTTCAGATCATCAAATGCTTTGTAAAAAGAGATTACAAAAGTCATGACTGTCAGTGCAAGGTAGAAATTCAGAACAAGCAATTCTACTTTCTGCAGAACATTCTTTTCTTTTGTTATTCCACACTGAAAATTGAAAGCACCATCCCACTCTCTCTGCCCCTCTGTTCTCACACCACTCTAACTAATTTTCCTCAAGGTGTTGATTCAGTATCTTACAGGGGCAGAACAGCAAAAACTTCAAGACTGACATCTTTCTGAATTTTGGATAACTCCACTGCTGAGAGTGAGCAGGTCTGATTTTGGGAAGCTCAAAAAATAGTGTCAGTTCAGGGTGAACCTGCAATGCAAGTTCTTGAGGAACAACCAGACATGAAGTGGTTAACATCCCTGGAAAGGAGAGAGCAAAATGAGACATCAAAGGCATTAACACCGACACCAGGAAGAAACTGAACATACAGATGTGGCAAGCCAGAGTCAGAGATATACAGCATGGAAACAGTCCAACTCGTCGATGCCAACCAGATATTCTAAATTAATCTAGACCCATTTGCCAGCATTTGGCCCACATCCCTCTAAACCCTTCCATTTTATATTTCCATCCAGATGCCTTTCAAATGTCATAATTGTACAAGCATCCACCATTTCCTCTGGCAGCTCATTCCTTACACGCACCACTCTCTTAATGACAGAGTGAATTTACCACAGTGAATCCATCTTACCCATAGTGCCCAGGGGTGTGTAGGTTAAGTTAGCACAGCCAATCCACTCTAACCTGCACATCCCTCGATGATATGGGGAACAGAACACTGCCAATCCACCTGAACCCGTCCAAAACAGAACACTATGGGTCATTTAACATGGCGAATCCACCCCAACATGGACAAAGTTACATATAACACAATACCAGGTTACAGTCCAACAAGTTTATTTCGAAGCACCGGCTTTCGGAGTGCTGCATCTTATTCAGTTGGTTGTGGAGTACAAGATCATAAGACACAGAATTTATGGAAAAACATTAGTGTCCTGCCACTGAAATTGTATACTGAACAAACCTGGATTGTTAAGTCTTTCATCTTTTAGAAAGGGTTGCATGTATCAATAATATGCAAGTCCCAGAACTTCCTGTCAGGCTCCTTCTCGAGATAACTTCAGGTTTTATAAGAAAAGGTGACAGCTCAGCTCAGATAATGCATGAAAGGAGTGAGGTCAGAGTCTGGCTGTATCCCAATCTTGAGTCAGCCCGCTTCGATTTGCAAAGTGGAATTTACAAAATATTACATGTATTGGCTGCCTGCATTGACTGCCAGCACATTGTGCATTTAGAGTTATACAGTCATAGATGGACAGCATGGAAACAGACCCTTCAGTCCAACTCATCCATGACGACCAGATATCCCAACCTAATCAAGTCCCACCTGCCAGCAACTTGCCCATATCCCTCCAAACTCTTCCTATTCATATACCCATCCAGACTAGCCTCCACCACTTCCTCTGGCGGCTCATTCCATACCACATACCACCCCCTGAGTGAAGAATTTGCCTCGTTAGGTCCCTTTCACCCTAAACCAATGCCCTCAATTCTGGACTCCCCCACCCCAGGGGAAAGACTTTGTCCATTTATCCTATCCAAGCCCCTCATGATTTTATAAATCTCTGTAAGATCACCCCTTAGCCTCTGATGCTCCAGGGAAAACAGCCCTAGCCTATTCAACCTTTCCCTATAGCTCAAATCTTCCAATCCTACCAACATTCTTGTAAATATTTTCTGAACCCTGTCAGGTTTCACAACATCTTTCCGATAGGAAGGAGACCAGAATTGCACGTAATATTCCAACATTGGCCTAACCAATGTCCTGTGCAGCCACAACATGACCTCCCAATTCCTGTACTCAATATTCTGACCATTAAAGGAAAGCAGACCAAATGCCTTCTTCACTATCCAATCACTATCCTTTTCTTCACTACCTGCGACTCCACTTTCAAGTAGCTATGAAACTGCACTCCAAGACCTCTTTGTTCAGCAACACTCTCTAGGACCTTACTATTAAGTGTACAAGTACTGCTAAGATTTGCTTTCCCAAAATGCAGCACCTCACATTTATTTGAATTAAATTCCATCTGCCACTTCTCAGCCCATTGGCCCATCTGATCAAGATCTCGTTGTAATCTGAGGTAACCTTCTTCGCTGTCCACTACACCTCCAATTTTAGTGTCATCAGCAAACTTATAGCTATACCTCTTGTGCTTACATCCAAATCATTTATATAAATGATGAAAAGTAGTGGACTCAGCACAGATCTTTGTGGCACTCCACTGGTCACAGGCCTCCTGTCAGAAAAACAACCCTCCACCACCACCTTCTATCTTTGAGCCAGTTCTGTATCCAAATGGCAAGTTCTCCCTTTATTCCATGAGATCTAACCTTGCTCACCAGTCTCCCATGGGGAACCTTGTCGAACACCTTACTGAAGTCCATATAGATCACATGTATTCTCTGCCCTCATCAGTTCCCTTCGTTAGTTCTTCAAAAAAACTCATTCACGTTTGTGAGACATGATTTCCCACATGTAAAGCCATGTTGACTATCCCTAATTAGTCCTTGCCTTTCCAATATAGGTACATCTTGTCCCTCAGTTGGATTCCCTCCAACGACACCGACGTCTGGCTCACTGGTCTATAGTTCCGTGGCTTGTCTTTACCACTTTTCTTTAACAGTGATACAACGTTTATCAACATCCAGTCTTCCGACACCTCACCTGGGACTATCAATGATACAAATATCTCAGCAAGAGGCCCAGCAATCACTTCTCTAGATTTCCACAGAGTTCTAGGGTACACTTGATCAGGTCCTGGGAATTTATCCACTTCTATTCATTACAAGGCAGCCAGCACTTGCTCCTCTGTAATATGGACATTTTTCAAGATGTCACTATCTATTTCCCTACATTCTATATCTTCCATGTCCTTTTCCACAGTAAACTCTGATGCAAAATACCTGTTTAGTATCTCCCCCATCTCCAGCGGTTCCACACAAAGACCACCTAGCTGATCTTTGAGGGACCCTATTCTCTCCCTACTTATTCTTTTGTCTTTAATGTATTTGTAAAAACCCTTTGGATTCTCCTTAACTCTAGTTGCCAAAGCTATCTCATGTCCCCTGTTTTTCCCTCTTGATTTCTCTCTTAAGTATACTCCTAATGCCTTTATACTGTAAGGCTTCACTCGATCTATCCTGTCTGTACCTGACATATGCTTCCTTCATTTTCTGAACCAAAGCCTCAATTTCTCCAGTCATCCAGCATTCCCTATACCTACCAGCATTTCCTTTCACCCTAACAATAATATACTTTCTCTGGATTCTAGTTATCACATTTATGAAGGCTTCCCAATTTCCAGCCGTCCCTTTACCTGCAAACATTGGCGCACAATCAGCTTTTCAAAGTTCTTGCCTAATACCGTCAAATGTGTCCTTCCTCCAATTTAGAATTTTTGAGCAAAATAGAATGTATCTGCAAATGTAATGCTGCAAATACAAATTCATCCCCATGGAGAGTGTGGTTCTATGTGTGTAATAGAGAAACCCTGTTTCCATGCTGTATATCTATATGTCTATTTGATAACAGATGCTTTATTTCTGTTGGTGCAAGTATGGTTGTAAATCATAGCTGGATATTAATAGTTAGATGTAAGGGAGAGAGAATTCCTCAGGTAGAGCACTATCAGAATCCTGGGAGACCCCTACTTCAGATTTACTTGGACTGGTTGACAGTCTGGGAGATGATGGATTGGGTCTCGATTGACTAAATATTTTATTTTTCCCGAACGTGTAAAAGGGGGCATAAAAGCTTCAGCAGAAATCCAGCAGAGCTGAGAACAGACCAACATCTTACTCTGTGGGAACAGGGAGATCAACAGAGGACAGAGAAATCCGGACCTGAAATCCAAGCTGACACCAGACTACCCTGTGATCAGTGCTTTGATGAGCAGCACCAACCCTCTACCTTTACTGAGCTTCCCATTTGACTTCCCCTTCAATATTCAGGATCCAGTCCTTGCCATCCTGAAGCCATGTCCCTGTAAGGAGTCTCAGATCATAATTATTCTCTTCAATGTGTTCAGTGATTTCATTCACTTCTGTTACAATGCAGCTCACATTCAGTTTTTAGTTTCAGTTTTTGTGATCTTCTGAATCCAGTTTTGATTGCTGGTATATTTACTCTCCTTGTCCCTTTCTATCATTCTCTGATGCTCATTTCCACATCACGACATTGCTCACCAGCCTTGATTTGGATTTGCCAGGCTAAATTGCCCAGAGTGTCCAGGGATGTGCGGGTTATTTGGGTTAGCCTTGGGAAATGCAGGGTTATAGGTTCATAGTAATAGAAGCAGGAGTCAGCCATTTGGCCTGTCCTGCCTGCTCTGCCATTCATTAAGATTATGGCTGATCTATCCATCATCTCAGCTCCTCCTCCCTGCTGTGTCCCAACCATCCTTAATCCCCAATCATGCAGAAACCCATCTAATTGTGTCTTGAATATACTTAACGAAGCTGCCTTTTCTGCTTCCTTGGGCAGAGACTTCCATAGTTTCACTACTCTCCAGGAAAAGCAGTTCCTCATCATCTCTGTCCTAAATCTACTTTCCCTAATCTTGGGGCCTAGTCTCATCTACCAGCAGAAATGACTGGATAGGGTAGGGTTTCATCCCCACAGTGCAATGAATTCCCACTTTCCACCAAATCCCACATGTACTCACTCACTCACTCACTCAGTTGCTGTCTCACAAATGAAAGATTTCATTGTAACTTCTTCAGCTCTGAGTAAGGGCAAAACATTTTTGAGTGCTGCTCTGAAAGTCCAGTCTTCACAACAACACTTCTGCTTTCACTGAAGATGATTAAAGTCATACACCACAGAAACAGACCCTTTGGCCCAACTCATCCGTGCCAACTATATATCACAAACTAATCTAGTCCCATTTGCCAGCATTTGACGCATCCCTCTAAATCCTTCCTATTCAAGTACCCATCCACTGGCTTTTAAATGTTGTCATTGTACCAGCCTTACCACTTCCTCTGGCAGTTCGTTCTATACACGTTCCACCCTCTGTCTGAAAATATGTTGCCCCTCAGGTCCCTTTCCCTACTCATCTTAAACTTCTGCCTCTTTAGTTCTGGACTCCCTGACCATGGAGAAAAGACCTTGGGTATTCACCCTATCCATGACCCTTATAAACGTCTTTAAAGATTACCACTCAGCCTCTGATGCTCCAAAGAAAATATCTCCCTGGCCTATTCAGCCTCTTCCTGCAGCTCAAACCCTCCAAATCTGGCAACAGCCTTCTAAATATTTTCTGACCCCTCTCAAAGTTTCATAACATCTTTCCTATATCAGAGAGACCAGAATTGAATGCAGTATTCCAAAAGTGGCCTAACCAATGTCCTGTACAGCCGGAAAATGATCTCCCAGTTCCTATACTGAATGCTCTGACCAATAAAGGAAAGCATACCAAACACCTTGTTCACTATACTGTCTATGAAGACTCCACCTTCAAGGAACTATGAACCTGGACTCCACGGTCTCTTTGTTCTGCGACACTCCCCTTAACTGTGTCAGTCCTGCCTGGATTGCTAAACCAAAATGCAACATCTCACATTTCTCTGAATTAAACCCCATCTGCCACTCCTTGGCCTGTCCGATCAATTCTAATTTATGCTAAACTCTCTTTCCTCTCTTATTCCCTCGAAGCTGAAAATCTTTGTCCCACATACTCTCCCTCCATTCTCTCATTGCTGAACCTAATCCCTGCTGTACCTCATCCTGAAGGGTCTGTTTCATGCTGATTAACAGGCCCACACTCAGGGTGATCTAATGGAAACATACAGAATACTGAATGGCCTGGACAGAGTAGACTTTCAGAGGATGTTTCCATTGGTAGGAAAGACTAGGACCGGAGGGCACAGCCTTCGAGAAAAGGGAAGGCGTTTTAGAACGCAGATAAGGAGATACTTCTTCAGTGAAAGAGTGGTGAATCTGTGGAATTCATTTCTACAGAAGGTTGTAGCGGCCAGGTCACTGAGGATATTTAAGACTGAGGTAGATAGGTTCCTGAGTATCATGGTGATGGAGAGTTCCAGGGAGAGCGCGGGAGAATGGGGTTGAGAAACCTATCAGCCACGATTGAATGGTATGAACAGACCTGATGGGCTGAATGGCCTAATTTCTGCTCCTATGTCTTGTGGTCTCTTGCTGTCCTGGCCACAGTGAGAGAATTGGGAGCAGGAGTTGGCCATTTGGTCTTTCGAGCCTGCACAAGCATTGAACAGATCATAACTGAATATGGATCTACTTACATCGAGGTGAATAGGCTGGAACGCTTTCACTGGAACTTAGGAGGTTGAGAGGTGACCTTATTGAGGCTTATAAAATCACGAGGGGCATAGATGAGGTCAATATCAGCTGTTGTTTCAAGAATAGGGAGCAGTCTTTTTAAGGTGAGGGTAGAAAAATTTTAAAAAGACATGAGGAGCACATTTTTCGTTTAAGAGCGTGGAGTGTGTGTCAAATGAATGCCCAGAGGAAGTAGTGAATGCAGGTACAGTAACAACATTTAAAATAAATTTGAATAAGGGCACGAATAGAAAAGTTTCAGAAGGATATGGGCCAAACATTGACAGGTGGGACTAGTTTAGTTTGTGAATATATTCAGCATGGACTAGTTGGACTGTCGGGTCTGTTTCTGTGCTGTACGACTCTGTAACTGTTCTATACTGGTCTTAAAACCATTTTCTTGCCTTCCCCCAAAACCATCCACTTCTTTGTTCATCAAAGTCAAATGAACTCAGCCTTGAATACATTCAATGACCGGCCTAACTGCTGAAAGACATCCACACTTCTGAACTCAATTCCTCTTGCTAATATATCACTTGCTTTGCTCATTGCTTGCTGCACCTGTCTGACAACGGCAGTAACTGGTTTCGAAGGACGCTGAGGCCCCTTTGTCCATCCACACATCTTTCCTGATGAAGAGCTCGTGCCCGACTCTCCTCCTCAGTTGCTGCCTTACCTGCTGTGGTTTGCCAGCGCCACACTTTTGAACTCTATTCTCCAGCATCTCACTTTCGCCAGATCTCAATATATCACTACATAAACAATGCACCTCCTTTCTGCTTTTTATTTTACATACATCAAAGGCAATACCTTCACATTGTGGCACTCCGTTTGCAAAGTGAGACACAGACCTGGATCAACTTTTCCAGAGTCTGTCCCCTCCCTCGATTCACTCTTTCCTTTCAGTTGCTACAAATCAATAATTGAACCCCAGAATGAAAAGAAAATGGAAAACGTGGTGACAAAAACACTATTATACTCACAAATTTTAGACAGAGGAACGAATTTATAGTCTGGGGTGAGGTTTAATCTTGTTTCAGTGACAAAAGAGTAGCATCAGCGGCTTCAGAGCTCACGGTCCAACTTCCGCATTTCGACAACGGCCGACTCTGATTGGCAGGAGGACCAGCCTCCTTCGGATCCTCCAAGGTTCTCCATTGGTCCATGGTTAGGAACTCGTGCGCCTTTTCTGCGGACATCCAGGAGTATGCGCAGTACAGTGCTGACACCGGCAGACATGCGCAGTGCTTACTGACACCGTGGAGCATGCTCAGTCTGCTCTGTCACGATGCTGGTATTACTGACAAATTTTAGAGTTAATAATCACAAAATATCTGGTTATAGTCCAACAGGCTTATTTGGAAGCACGGGTTTTTGAGCGCTGCTCCTTCATCAGGTGGTTGTGGAGTATAACATGGTAACACAGAATTTATGATCTTCTGATCTTACACTCCACAACCGCCTGATGAAGGAGCCACGCTCCGAAAGCTAAGTGTTTCTAAACAAGCCGATTGGACTGTAACCTGGTGTTGTGTGATTTTTAACTTTGTACACCCCAGTCCAACACGGGCACCTCCAGATCATGACAAATTTCAAGTGTCCAAATGCGAATACGAGAGAAAAATGCCAACGCCATTTTTTTTACCGAAAATTTTTTTCCCCCTGTGCCTCGACGTTTTATTCCTTTTGCATTTTGTCTGGCTGCTCAACGTTCCTGCCTTTACGCCAGGGTAGAGGTATTCCAAAACTAGAGGGTACAGGTTTAGGGTGAGGAGGAAAGATTTGAAGAGATTCAAAAGACTCGGCATAGAACATTCACCCCCTACAGGGCGAAAGTGACGACTTTCAGATGCTGGAGATTAGGGTCGAGAGTGTGTGCTGAAAAAGCACAGCAGGTCAGGCAGCGTGTGAGGAGCAGGAGAATCGACGTTTCCGGCAAACCCCTTCATCAGGAAATAGCTATGTGGAATTGCAGAGCTGTAGCACAATCGAGTGGGTCTGGATGGGATGCTGTTGGGAAGGTCGGTCTGAATGGCCTGTAGGGATGATATGATTCCACTGCCTTAGCCACGCGTATATTGAGAAATGATTGCCCCAAGTCTGCTGTGGGAGGAGTGGGTTCGTTCGTGGGACACGGATACCAGTTCTGGGGAAGGTAGGATTGTGCTGTCTCTCTCTTCACACACTGCCCCCCACCTCGTCCATTTTCTCCCCACCCACTGCTCCCTGCCCATTCTCTCTCCTCACACTGCACCCCCATTCTCTCCCCATAACCCTCTGAAGCCCAGTCCTTCTCTACCTCCCAACTTCTGTCCCCCTCTCCATTTGTCTCCCTTCTCCACCCCCACCAGCGCCCCTCCCCGTCCTTTCTGGTGCCTCAGCCCTCTTTGATCGCTTTATCAAGCCCTTTTAAGGAGAGAGAGAGAATATTTGGTGACGATTCTACCTGGGAAACAGGGTGTGCGAGAATTGACTGATTTTTAAAATTGAGAATAGTTAAAATCATATATTCAGAAACGTTGTTAAAGTCTGGAAGAATGTTCTTTAAAAAAAAAAACAAGCTGTAGAAATCTTTCCGAAACTTGCATTGATATATGCACAGTTAGGCCACAACCAAGGACAGGCTGTAAGAATGAATGAGTGAATAAAAGACAAGTCCCACCTCGCCCATGAGGAGAAAGTGAGAACTGCAGATGCTGGAGATCAGAGTCGAGAGTGTGGTGTTGAAAAAGCACAGCAGGTCAGGCAGCATCCAAGGAGCAGGAGAATCAACGTTTCAGACATAAGCCCTTAACCTTGCCCTCTCCAGTGTGTGTTGTGAAACTGCTTAACTGCTTAATCATTTCTAGTGGCCGAGCAGAGGCTGATAACAAGTTTGGAACACACGAGAATGACCTCAGCTGAGACCTTGGATTCATGTCTCACTACAGGAGACCCAGCTACACAATACACACACAGACCCTCTCTCTCTCTCTCTCTCTCACGCACACACACACATACACACACACACATACACACACACACACAAGCACTCACACGGTCGTGCAGACCCTCTCTGATAGGCAGGCTCTCTCTCAGACACACATTGATACACTCCTCACACTCACATCCATGCACACACCTTCTCACACAATTATACTCCATCACACGCGCACTTTACCCAGCATGCACACGTACACACACAGACGCTCTGTCTCATGCATGCACTCACACATAGAAGTCTTTGGGGTGAATTGCATTTGCAGGATTATATTTTTGGAAATAGAACCAGTCTGCCTCAAGACTGGGATACAGAAAGACTAACCTCACAGCTCTCATGCGTTGTCTGACCTGAGGCGTCACCTCCCTTTATAAAACATTAAGTTACCTGGAGAATGTTACTAAAAATAAGTTCTGGGATTTACAGATTAATGAACCGAAATCTGCAACCCATTTTAAAAGATGAAAGACTTAACAGGTTTCTTCAATATATCATTTATGTTGCATGACACGATAATTTATTGCTATATATTCTGTGTCTTACCATCCTACTCAACAGCTACCTGATGAAGGAACAGCGCTCCAAAACCTAGTGCTTCCAAATAAACCTGTTGGACTATACCCTGGTGTTTGTGTCATTTTAAAACTTTGTTTCCAGTGAATACAGCCCACACCTCCCACTGTTGCCAGTAAACTTTGCAATGCCAATGAAACAATAAACCTGCAGTCCTGAAAGATTTACAATTTCGAACAATACTAGCTACTCATTCACTGCTCCTTCTGAGACACGACATTGGAAACTCGGTGCTGGTGGCTAAAAGAAATGAGAAGCTGTTGGATCTCACAGCTTTCAATGAGAGTTTAAGCCTGACAGTAAGTTCAGGTAACCTTTACTGCGACCCAACTTTGTTACAGCTTCAGATCTCCACATCGCAAGGCGGACAAAAAGTAGCTTTTCTTTAAAAAAAAGCACCTCAAGCTCAAAGTGCACGCACTCACCCCACTCCCCCCACCACACTTTCATTATTATTGGTCAGTTGAGCTGTCCCTTTGTAACTGGATCCTTCGTACAGCCGGGTAAAGCATGCAGCTGGGACGACTGAGTGAATCCTTTCCCGCAACGGCAGTTTCCATCACTGAAAAGGACATGAGAGAATCAGATGGGTTTCTGCCCTCTGAAAATGGTTTCATCCTTAGATTCTGAAGTCCAGACTACTGACCGAATCCCAATTCTGCCATCTGCCGCGACGGGATTCGAACCTGAGAGTCCCCAGAGCGGGGTTGTTAGCGGCGCTCGGCCATCGCTCCTTCCACCCCCCTGCGATGGCACGTGAACGCGCTGGTGCCTCCCCAGGTGGGAGGAGCAGGTGAAGCCCTTCCGGCACTGACAGCAGGTGAATGGCCTCTCTCCGGTGTGGACCCACTGGTGGGTCAGCAGTGCAGCTGACTGAGTGAACCCCCTCCCGTACATGGGGCACGTGAATGGCTTCTCTCCCTTGTGGACCCACTCGTGCGTCTCCAGATGGTTGATCCGACTGAAGCCCTTCCTGCACACCGAGCAGGTGAATGGCCTCTCCCCGCTGTGAATACGCCTGTGGGTTTCCAGCACGGATGGGGAAGGGAATCCTTTCCCTCAGTCCCCACATTTCCCCAGTTTCCCCATTGGGGGAGCTTTCCTTGTGTTGGTCTGGGTTTGAAATTACAATCAGAACGGGGACATAGTCTATCCCCACCGTGAGGGGTGAGACTTTGATTCCCCCAAGCTGAGTAAATGGTGTGAAGCACTTTTCACAGTCAGTGCACTGAATCTCCCTCACTCGGTGTCTCAGTATTCTTCCTGCCGCACCAGTGTCCAATATCTTTCAAGCAAACAAAAGCAACCATGTCTTCTTGATTGGAATGGCTGCTGATATTCAAGTCCCAGTGAATCAAGTGGCTCTGTCAGAAGTTGATGTATCATTTGTTTTCAGAATTCTTTCGGCACGTCTTCCTGCAAAAAAATACACAATAAATGATCATTGGCAGTACACTTAAACGAACATAACATAGGTGGCAGTTCCCGTAGTTTGCCAGATGCCTGCTGATCACATAATACCCAGCACACAGAAACCTGAAATCCCTCATGCAGCCAGATAGGCTGAGGTGTGTTTAGAGGAAAACTTCATTCAAATCTAATCTAATCTAATCTTCAACTAAATGCGTGTACACATATATATCAATATGCCAATCCTTTCAATGCGGCTCAGTTCCATGAGAAACTACACTTTTAATTGTGAAAATGAGGAAAAAAGCAATCATTTTCCAGGGTGCAAACTACATACGTGCAAACTGAGGGAATACACAAGGAAAATACCTAAAAGAGAGATAGAAAGTATTTGAGCACCTTTGCAGAATCTGCTCCCTCTCTGGATTCACTCCAGTTGCTACAAGTAAACCTCCCTGGGGGTCAGGCAGCCCTGCATCGGGAAGCACTGGCATGGTCAACTACGACCAGTTTACATGGAGAACACATCTCCACATTAAGCAGCCTCGAGGCAAACTTCCCTTCCTTCCACTTAAAGTTCAAGACCCCTCAAAGCGAAATTCCCCAGGTAAGGTTGGAAGAATTTCTTCCAGGTGTTCACTAATCATTTCTATGAGCACTTTGTTAAAGTTTGAATATTGCGAGTTTTGAAAATTAGTGATTCTGAGCGAAATCACAGTTCGAAAAACAGAATGTGGGAATTTAGACAGAGTTTATTTTTGCACATCGACGATATGTCTGTACAACAGCATATGACACGACAGCTTTCAATGAGAGTTTAAGCCTGACAGTAAGTTCAGGTAACCTTTACTGCGACCCAACTTTGTTACAGCTTCAGATCTCCACATCGCAAGGCGGACAAAAAGTAGCTTTTCTTTAAAAAAAGCACCTCAAGCTCAAAGTGCACGCACTCACCCCCACTCCCCCCACCACACTTTCATTATTATTGGTCAGTTGAGCTGTCCCTTTGTAACTGGATCCTTCGTACAGCCGGGTAAAGCATGCAGCTGGGACGACTGAGTGAATCCTTTCCCGCAACGGCAGTTTCCATCACTGAAAAGGACATGAGAGAATCAGATGGGTTTTTGCCCTCTGAAAATGGTTTCATCCTTAGATTCTGAAGTCCAGACTACTGACCGAATCCCAATTCTGCCATCTGCCGCGACGGGATTCGAACCTGAGAGTCCCCAGAGCGGGGTTGTTAGCGGCGCTCGGCCATCGCTCCTTCCACCCCCCTGCGATGGCACGTGAACGCGCTGGTGCCTCCCCAGGTGGGAGGAGCAGGTGAAGCCCTTCCGGCACTGACAGCAGGTGAATGGCCTCTCTCCGGTGTGGACCCACTGGTGGGTCAGCAGTGCAGCTGACTGAGTGAACCCCCTCCCGTACATGGGGCACGTGAATGGCTTCTCTCCCTTGTGGACCCACTCGTGCGTCTCCAGATGGTTGATCCGACTGAAGCCCTTCCTGCACACCGAGCAGGTGAATGGCCTCTCCCCGCTGTGAATACGCCTGTGGGTTTCCAGCACGGATGGGGAAGGGAATCCTTTCCCTCAGTCCCCACATTTCCCCAGTTTCCCCATTGGGGGAGCTTTCCTTGTGTTGGTCTGGGTTTGAAATTACAATCAGAACGGGGACATAGTCTATCCCCACCGTGAGGGGTGAGACTTTGATTCCCCCAAGCTGAGTAAATGGTGTGAAGCACTTTTCACAGTCAGTGCACTGAATCTCCCTCACTCGGTGTCTCAGTATTCTTCCTGCCGCACCAGTGTCCAATATCTTTCAAGCAAACAAAAGCAACCATGTCTTCTTGATTGGAATGGCTGCTGATATTCAAGTCCCAGTGAATCAAGTGGCTCTGTCAGAAGTTGATGTATCATTTGTTTTCAGAATTCTTTCGGCACGTCTTCCTGCAAAAAAATACACAATAAATGATCATTGGCAGTACACTTAAACGAACATAACATAGGTGGCAGTTCCCGTAGTTTGCCAGATGCCTGCTGATCACATAATACCCAGCACACAGAAACCTGAAATCCCTCATGCAGCCAGATAGGCTGAGGTGTGTTTAGAGGAAAACTTCATTCAAATCTAATCTAATCTAATCTTCAACTAAATGCGTGTACACATATATATCAATATGCCAATCCTTTCAATGCGGCTCAGTTCCATGAGAAACTACACTTTTAATTGTGAACATGAGGAAAAAAGCAATCATTTTCCAGGGTGCAAACTACATACGTGCCAAACTGAGGGAATACACAAGGAAAATACCTAAAAGAGAGATAGAAAGTATTTGAGCACCTTTGCAAAATCTGCTCCCTCTCTGGATTCACTCCAGTTGCTACAAGTAAACCTCCCTGGGGGTCAGGCAGCCCTGCATCGGGAAGCACTGGCATGGTCAACTACGACCAGTTTACATGGAGAACACATCTCCACATTTGCCTCGAGGCAAACTTCCCTTCCTTCCACTTAAAGTTCAAGACCCCTCAAAGCGAAATTCCCCAGGTAAGGTTGGAAGAATTTCTTCCAGGTGTTCACTAATCATTTCTATGAGCACTTTGTTAAAGTTTGAATATTGCGAGTTTTGAAAATTAGTGATGCTGAGCGAAATCACAGTTCGAAAAACAGAATGTGGGAATTTAGACAGAGTTTATTTTTGCACATCGACGATATGTCTGTACAACAGCATATGACACGACAGCAGTGAAGATCTTTTGACCTCATTCTCAAACGTGCCTGCCACACGCCAGATGAAAAGCTGAATACTTCTCTGGAAAAACTGCCGAGCAATGCAGGAGAATGACACAACGCGTGCGTGTTGGGACCATAACCCAAAAGAAACAACATTCTCCCCTATTCATTCAACGTCGTCTTGAGTAGCTTTCCCGTATAACGGCGCTCTGTTCTGCACCTCGCCTTCTCATCCGCTTCCCAAAAAAGCTGCGTCTCTGAACTTGATTTGTGCAAAAATGGCCCATTTATTTTCTCAAAAAGCACCGTCGTGAAACGAGGTTGGGCTGCCTGGAGAACGAATGGGGCAGAAAACAGGCAAGTGAAATGGTGTCGAGCCAGCAGAGCGAAGGTGGGCCGCATGGCGTCTATTCAGAGTGAAATCACAGTTAGACGAACAGAATGTGGGAAGTTAGAAATAGTTTATATTTACACAGCCTCCATACGTCTGCGGTCCAACCCTTCCATGCCGATCAGATATCCCACCCCAATCTAGTCCCGCCAGCCAGCACCCGGCCCATATCCCTCCAAACCCTTCCTATTCATATATCCATCCAAACGCCTCTTAAATGTTGCAATTGTACCAGCTTCCGCCACGTTCTCTGGCAGCTCATTCCATGCACGCACCACCCTCTGCGTGAAAAAGTTGCCCCTTAGGTCTCTTTTATATCTTTTCCCTCTCACCCGAAATCGATGCCCTCTAGTTCTTGACTCTCCGACCCCAGGGAAAAGACTTTGCCTATTTATCCTATCCATGCCCCTCATAATTTTGTAAACCTCCATAAAGTCACCCTTCAGCCTCCGACGTTCCAGAGAAAACATCTCCAGCCTGTTCAATGTCAACTATACTTCACTCTGAGCAAGACTCAGCTGGTTCAAGAGGTAGAGCGGGGCCGCAGGCAGCTTGGCGGTGTGGCTCGTTGGTCTAGGGGTATGATTCTCGCTTTGGGTCTTCGTCGACGCAGACGTGCGAGAGATCTCGGGTTCAAATCCCGGACGAGCCCGCGTTTCGTGGCTCGTGCAAAAGTGGCTGCCTTATTTTCTCAAAAAGCACCTTCGTTAAACGAGGTTGGGCTCCCTGGCGTACCAATGGGACAGAAAGCAGCGAAGTGAAATGATTGGCGATACCGTTGAATAGTTTGACGTCAGTGGTGCGGTGTTTGAGGGCTGTCAGCGATGAGGGTCGATTGGAAATTTGGGACAGCTCTCTTCGGAGAACAGAAGTTTCAAAATCTGGCCCGATTGAAGCTTTCCAAGTCATGCGACGTCGAGACAGAGAAAGTAATGTAGTCAAAATGCTCCCACGCCTGAGAGGATCGGCAGTGTTTTAAAGTCATGAGGAAAAGAACCAAAAGTGACATTAGGAAGAATGCTTTCGTACAGGGAGTGGTGGTTGGGGTCAGTAAATCCCTAACTGACACTGACAAAGAGGCAGATGCATTAGACGCAAACGGGAATTCGGTGGTCATGTTTAAAGTAACAATGTGCAGAATTACATGGAGAAGGCAAGAGAATGATACGAATAGAGACCCACGTTTACTTACTGTGTCGACCCAGCAGAGCGAAGCTGGGACGCATGGCGTCTATTCAGAGTGAAATCACAGTTTGACCAACAGAATGTGGGAAGTTAGAAAAAGTTTATATTTACACAGCCTCCATACGTCTGCGCAACACTATATAAGACGACAGCAGTGGAGATCTTTGACATCAGTCTCGAACGTGCATGCCACGCGCCCGACGAAAGGCTGAAAGGACCTGTGGAAGAGACGCACGTTGCGTAGGAGCAGAGTGGCGCAGCGGGAGCGTGCTGGGCCCATAACCCAGAGGTCGATGGATCGAAACCATCCTCTGCTATTGTTCACTGTCTCCTTGGGCGACTTTCCTTTGTGATGGCACTCTGTTCGGCATTCAGACTTCCTAAGTGTCTGAATGCCCCATATCATACCGATTCTGTCGCGAAACTCACACCGTTCAAGTAACGTGCTTTTGGAGGTCTGAGTGGTCTGCTCCTGTTCTTCGTCGGTTTCCTATGAACTGAATCGCAAACCCACTTCTCTGAGATGCCAATGAGCTGATAAAGTTGAAACGCATACCTTGTGGTTTCGTGCCTTCCCTGCAGGAGTGCACCACGGCGGTTCCGACGTGGATGACAAGACGATCCGCATGTCAGAAACCGCATCCAGGGGACAGAATGACAAGCAGATGTTCTGGAAACTCTTTGCTGCTTGCAATTCTTGGAGCAAAGTGGAATGTATTTCACACTGAGCAAGTTTCAGCTGGTTCAGAGTCTCCAGTGTACATTGCTCTCTTTCCCGCCAACTCAGAGAGAGAACAATAGGAGGGACAAAGGAGTGATTAACGATACGTGTGGGAGGGTGAATAGCTGTTAATGGAGACCGTTAGTGGCTAACAATACGTAGTGTGTCGTAGCAGACTATGTGATAACAAGGGCTCGTATGTGTGTGGTAGGGGTCAAGGACATGGGGTATTTCAGGCCCTAAAGTCATGCAACTCGATCTTGAAGACCGGAGGGCTGTAGGGTTTTGAAGTGGAATATGAGGCGTTGTTCTTCCATCTGGAGCTGAGCTTTGCTGGAACACTGCTACAAGCCTGAGACAGAGATGTTGGCCAGGGAACAGGGTGGCGTGTTAAAGTGGCAGGAAAGCAGAAGCTCAGGACCTTTATTTGCGGGCAGAACCGAGATGTTCTGCGAAGCAGTCACCCAGTTTATACTTCATGTTCTGTTGGGGAAACGACACTATGAGCAGCGAATGCAGTAGACTAGGTTGCGGCAAATGTGCAGGTAAAGTGCTGCTTCACCTGGAAGGTATTTTCGAGCCTGGAAGGATATTCAGGAGGGAGCAGGTAAATTGTGCTTCTGAGTGAAGTCACGGTTCGTAAAAACAGAATGTGGCAATTTAGACAGAGTTGATATTTGCTTGCCGGTGATATGTCTGCCGGTGCGTGATGGGAGCATAACCCAGAAGGGAAACCATCTTTCCTATTCACTCAATGTCGTCTTTAGCAGCTTTCCCGTATAACGGCGCACTGTTGTGCACCTCGCCTTCTCACCTGCTTCCCAAAAAACTTCGACGTAAATATTTCACATTGATGCACAGGCCCAATGTGCACAGTTGAGATGACACACTCGTGGAGGTCTGCGGGGTCTTCTCCTGTTCTCTGTACCCTATGTTGAGGAGGGCGATGCTTGTCACTGGTCACTCCGGATTCAGAGAAAAGTTTAGAAAGAAAACGGTTTAATTTTCTGCCAGTAGAGAGGGCCCGGTTCCTGGGGACGGGCAAACGGCAGCAGAGAGACAGAATGAGAAGCAGCTGTTCATAGAGTCATAGAGATGTACAGCGTGGAAACAAACCCTTCGGTCCAACCCATCCACGCCGATCAGGTATCCCACCCCAATCTAGTCCCGCCAGCCAGCACCCGGCCCATATCCCTCCAAACCCTTCCTATTCATATATCCATCCAAACGCCTCTTAAATGTTGCAATTGTACCAGCCTCCGCCACGTTCTCTGGCAGCTCATTCCATACACGCACCACCCTCTGCATGAAAAAGTTGCCCCTTAGGTCTCTTTTATATCTTTTCCCTCTCACCCGAAATCGATGCCCTGTAGTTCTTGACTCTCCGACCCCAGGGAAAAGACTTTGCCTATTTATCCTATCCATGCCCCTCATAATTTTGTAAACCTCCATAAAGTCACCCTTCAGCCTCCGACATTGCAGAGAAAACAGCCCCAGCCTGTTCCATGTCAACTATACTTCACTCTGAGCAAGACTCAGCTGGTTCAAGAGGGTGCCGCAGGCACCCCGGCGGTGTGGCTCGTTGGTCTAGGGGTATGATTGTCGTTTTGGGTCTTCGTCGACGCAGCCGTGCGAGAGATCCCGGGTTCAAATCCCGGACGAGCCCGCGTTTCATGATTTGTGCGAAAGTGCCTGCTTTATTTTCTCAAAAAGCACCTTCGTTAAACGAGTTTGGGCTCCCTGGAGTACCAATGGGGCAGAAAGCAGCGAAGTGAAATGATTGGAGATAGCGTTGAATAGGTTGACGTGAGTGTTGCGGTGTTTGAGGGCTGTCAGCGAGGAGGGTCGATTGGAAATTTGGGACAGCTCTCTTCGGAGAACAGAAGTTTGAAATCTGGCCCGATTGAAGTTTGCAAAGTCGAGACAGAGAAAGTAATGTAGTCAAAATGCTCCCACGCCTTTTTAAAGTTTTAAAGTCATGAGGAAATAAACCAAAAGTGACATTAGGAACAACGTGGTTGGGGTCAGTAAATCCCTAACTGAGTTGAAACTTTATTGCTGGAACAGCACAGCAGGTCAGGCAGCATCCAGGGAACAGGAGATTCGACGTTTCGGGCACAGGCCCTTCTTCGGCCTGTGCCCGAAACGTCGAATCTCCTGTTCCCTGGATGCTGCCTGACCTGCTGTGCTGTTCCAGCAAGAAAGTTTCAACTTTGATCTCCAGCATCTGCAGACCTCACTTTCTCCTCGAAAATCCCTAACTGACACTGACAAAGAGGCAGATTCATTAGACGCGAACGGGAATTCGGTGGTCATGTTTAAAGTAACAATGTGCAGAATTACATGGGGAAAGCAAGGAATGATACGAATAGAGACCCACGTTTACTTACTGTGTCGACCCAAGCAGAGCGAAGCTGGGCCGCACGGCGTCTATTCAGAGTGAAATCACAGTTCGGCCAACAGAATGTTGGAAGTTAGAAAAAGTTTATATTTACACAGCCTCCATACGTCTGCGCAACACCATATCAGGCGACAGCAGTGGAGATCTTTGACATCAGTCTCGAACGTGCATGCCACGCGCCAAACAAAAGGCTGAGGGGGGCTGTGGAAAACGATGCTGTGCTTGGGAGCCGAGTCGTGCAGCGGGAGCGTGATGGGCCCATAACTCAGAGGTCGATGGATCGAAGCCATCCTCTGCTATTGTTCAGTGTCTCCTGGAGCGACTTTCATTTGTGATGGTATCCTGTCCAGCATCTTGCCTTTCAAACGACTTCCTGAATGTCTCTCCTGGCGCTCTATCCTTTTCCTTGCCATGTCATTTGCTTCCCAAAACTTAGAGTATCTGAGCTGGATATGTCACATCGAAACACAAGTCAAACACAGTTGCGCTGGCACCCTTGTGGAGCTCTGAGTTGTCTTGTCGTGTTCTCTGTCGGTGTGTCCTGATCTCGTGTGAAACCTCTTCTCTCAGATGGCAATGAACCGGTGAAGTTGAAACACATGACTTGCTGTTTTTGTCCATTTCCTGCAGTAAAGAAACCAACAGCCGTGTAATAAAAGACTTTCTGCAGGATTGCTGTGTCAAGACAAATTCTGAACAGCAAGCAGGCTGCACAAAAATGCACTCATATCAATTTACCTGAGGGAAGAGTCTCTGGTGTCCATTTCTCTCTGTCCCGGCAGCACAGCATCTTTCTATCTGTCCGTTAACAAGACCTTTGGAACAAGTTCAAAGTTGCCCATTTCCTACACATAACTGTAACTGACTTATCCTGCATCACGTAATAGTGTGAGACAGCAGAAGAGTGAATGGGCTCTGCCTTCCACCAGCACAGCTTGCAAGTAGAAACGAAATGGTTCAATTATCCACCAGTGGAGAGAGCCCGGTCCCTGGGGACGGGACAAACAGCAGCGTCCTAGGAGCAGGGAGACAGATTGAGAAGCACATGTTCTTGAAACTCTTCCTTACTTGCAATTCTGTGAGCAATGCACAATGTATTTCGTACTGAGCAAGTCTCAGCTGCTTCCGGAGGTGGCTGCACCCATGGCTGGTGGCTCGTTAGTCTGGGATATGATTCTAGCTTTGGGTCTTCGAGCATATGCAGCTGTGTGAGAATTCCCGGGTTCCAATTCCAGGCGAACCATCATTCCTTAAATTGACCTGAGCAAAAATACCTGATGAATTTTCTCAAAAAGCCGCTTCGTTAAATAAGATCGGACTGCCTGAATTAGGGACGGCGCAGAGCTGCCATTGCAGTGAACACGGCGAAGAGAAACACTTGTTCAAAGTGAAAACAAGTATTGCAGATTTTTCGCCCGCGCAATCCGAGTCTGAATGAATCCTCCACCTGTATTACGCTCAATTCTGAGGGTGACACTTCAGGAAGCGGGGAAGTGAAGTGATTACAGACAGCTCTGAACAAGTTAACGTGAATGGTACCGTCCTGAGGAATGTCAGCAATGAAGGGAGATTGGAAAGTTTGGGGCAGCTCTCTTTGGAGAACAGAGGGCTGAAAGCTGGTCTGATTGAAGTTTTCCACGTCATGAGGGTTTTAGACAGAGGAAATAATGCAGTGAAAATGCTCCCAGGCCTGAAAGGATCGAGAATGATTTGGCAGAGATTTAAAGTCATCAGGAAAATAAGTAAAAGTGACATTAGGAAGACCGTTTTCGCACAGGGAGTGGGTCAGAAAGTCGCAGTCTGACAGTGACAAAGAGGCAGATTCAATGGACACAAAAGGGAATTCGGTGGGCATGTTCAATGTGACAATATGCAGATTTACAGGTAGAAGGCGACAAAATGAGACACTTATTTACATATTGTGTTGAGCCTGGTGAAGGTGAAACACATCAGTTGCGGTGTGTCTCATGCGCAGGAGGCCCTGCAGTAATTCCCCACGCTGTTTCACACAGCAGCATCCTCTCGGTGAATTACACTTGGCAAAAAAATCGATTGAACCAAATCAGTGTCCGCCTCTGGATTTTACCGACACCGTTTATAAAATTCAGGCTCACCGTTAATGTGGAGAGAGGCCGTCAGACTAGAGTTTCTGCTTCTCCTGTTGAATAAAGATAATTTTAACTGTGTCCAGTGAAAGAAAGGATTTGCAGTTGGTGGGAAACATTTCTATCTGAACTCGCTAACACTCTCCCGATAGATTGAAACATAAAGCTGGGAGTCTCTGGATTATGTTGTAAAACTATCGGTATTACGTTATTCACACCGCGCTGTCACCAACTGAACGAAGCGGCTGCCCAGAGGGAGACGGCTGTGTTTAAATCCCGTGATGAACTGGGGGAGCTGAGCATTTACCCAGACAATGGGCACACCACCTCCCTGACACAGTGTTCACAAATCAAACTGACAGCAAACCTTCACGTGTGATCGAAAATTTCCTCAAAGAAGATTTGGCTCAACAGATATCCCGAGTGAAGTGCTCCTTTCTTGATTTGAAATGTAAGAAGTTAATGACAGTGAGCCTCACGTGATTCGAACACGCAACCTTCTGATCTGGAGTCAGACGCGCTACCGTTGCGCCACAAACTCACAGATCGCCCGTGCCTTCGATTCATACTTAAGGGAAGTGATCGCACTGCAATGATTTTACGTTATGAGAAACAACGGAGATCAACAGTTCATGGGTGTTCTGTCTCTGCCCCCTCTCCTTCTGTCTCTCGAAGTAAGTTCCAACTCTATCTCAATAAAAAGGTGAAAGAACTGTGGATGCTGCATATCTGAAACAAAAAACAGAAGTTGCCGGTGACCCTCCCACAGAACTGATGGTGATTGGGAAAACGTTGGTTTATATGCAGGAGATATTGTGGGAGGAAGGCGGATGCAGTAAATGATAGATCAGGACAGAGCCCAAAGCGAGGGAAGAACTGTTGGACAGGAAAGGGAGTTGACAACGATCTGCGTGGGAGGGTGAATGGAGATTGTTCGTGGCTAAGAATAGGTAGTGTGTAATGACAGACTATGTGATAACAAGGCTTGGTGTGTGTGGAAGGGACGAGGATACTATGCATTTCAGGCCCGAGAATTATTGAATTCGATATTGGGACCGGGATGTATGCTCCCCAAGTGTAATATTCGGTGCTCTTCGTTCTGCTGGTGCTGAGCTTCGCTGGAACACTACAGCAAACCTGAGACAGAGATGTTGGCAAGGAACAGGGTGGGGTGTGGAAGCTCAGGGTCTTTTTTGCAGGTAGAACGTAGATGTTCTGTGCAGCAGTCACCCAATTTATGCTTCGTTTTCCCCAATGTAGATGAGACCACATTATGAGGAGCAACTGCAGTCGACTGGGTTGTGGGAAGTGCAGGTCAAGTGCTGCTTCACCTGGAAGGTAAGTTTGGATCCTTGGATAGAGAGGAGGGAGCAGGTAAATGGGCTGGTGTCACACATTCGGCAGTTGCAGGGGAAAGTGCCGTTGGACTATTGGGGTGGGAATGGGGTTAGGCTTGGTGGGAATGAAGGAAGAGTGGACCCAAGGTATAACTCCTGCCCATTTTCCTAGCTGCCAAATAGAGGAATTTGTTAAGTGTGTACAAGGACATTTTCAAATTCACAGTGTGGATGTACATACTGGCGAGGGTGCAAAACCTAAGGGTAAACCATAATTCTATTAACTTTAGAACAGTGATTGAAAATAATATATCAGATCTAAAAGTTGTAGTTCTAAATTGGAAGAAGACTCAGGTATTAGGCAAGATCTTTCAAAAGCTGATTGGGGGCCGATGTTCGCAGGTTAAAGGACTGCTGGAAAATGGGAAGCCTTCAAATATGAGATAACAAGAGTTCAGACACAGTATATTCCTGATTCGGAGATGCCGGTGTTGGACTGGGGAGTACAAAGTTAAAAAATCACACCACACCAGGTTATAGTCCAACAGGTTTACTTGGAAGCACACTAGCTTTCTGAGCGACGCTCCTTCATCTGAGTATATTCCTGTTTGGGTGAAAGGAAAGACTGGTAGGTTGGGGAATGCTGGATGACTAGAGAAAATGAGATTTATGTATCAGGAATCGGCAGAGAGATCGAGTGAATCCTTAGAGTATAAAGGCAGTACGAGCATACTTAAGAGGGAAATCATGAAGGCAAAAAAGGGGACATGAGATAGCTTTGGCAAATAGTCATGGATAACCCAAAGGATTTTTATAAATACATTAAGGACAAAAGGATAACAAGGGAGAGAATAGGGCCCGTCAAAGATCAGCAAGGCGGCCTTTGTGTGGAGCTGCAGTAGATGGGGGGCGGGTGGGGTGGGGGCGCGGGGGGGAGATACTGAACGGATATTGTGCATCAGTGTTTACTGTGGAGAAGGGCATGGAAGATCTAGAATGTGAGAAAGTAGATGGTGACATGTTGAAAAAATGCCCAAATTACAGATGAGAAATTGCTGGATATCTTGATATGCATAAAAGTCGACTGGGTTGTGGGAAGTGCAAGGACCTGATCAGGAGTACCCGAGAACTCTGTGGGAAACTGGGGAAGTGATTGCTGGGCCTCTTACTGAGATATTTGTATCATCAATAGTCACAGGTGAGGTGCCAGAAGGCTAGAGGGTGGCTAACGTGGTGCCACTATTTAAGAAAGGTGGTAAGGAAAAGCCAGGGAACTATAGACCAGTGAACCTGACATCCGTGATGGGCAAGGTTTTGGAGAGAATCCTAAGAGACAGGATTTACATGTATTTGGAAAGGCAAGAATTGATTAGGGATAGTCAGCATGGCTTTATGCTTGGGAAATCATGTCTCATGAACATGATTGGGTTTTTTGAAGAAGTAACAAAGTGGATTGATGAGGGCAGAGCGATGGACGTGATCTATATGGACTTCAGGAAGGCGTTCATCAAGGTTCCTCATGGGAGACTGGTGAGCAAGGTTTACTCTCATGGCATGCAGGGACAACTAGCCATTTGGATACAGAACTGGCTAGAAGGCAGAAGACAGAGGGTGGTGATGGAGGTTGCTTTTCAGACTGAAGGCCTGTGACCAATGGTGTGTCACAAGGATTGATGCTGGGCCCGCTACTTTTTGTCATTTATATAAATGATTTGTATGTAAACGGAGGAGGTATGGTTAGCAAGTTTGTAGATGACACCAAAATTGGAGGTGTAGTGGACAGTAAAGAAGGTTACCTCAGATCACAACGGAACCTTGATCAGATGGGCCAATGGGCTGAGGAATGGCAGTTGGAGGTTAATGTAGATAAATATGAGGTGCTGCATTTTGGAAAATCAAATCAGAGCAGGACTTTTACACTTAATGGTAAGTTCCTTGGAAGTGTTGCTGAACAAAGAGACCTTGGAGTTCAGGTTGATAGTTCCTTAGAAGTAGAGACGCAGGCAGATTGGATAGTAAAGAAGGCGTTTGGTGTGCTTTCCTTTGTTGGTCAGAGCATCGAGGATAGATGTTGGGAGCTCATGTTGCCAATGTACAGAACATTGGTCAGGCCACGTTTGGAATATTGCATGTAATTTTGGTCTGCTTCCTATCGGAAAGATGTTGTGAAACTAGAAAATGTGTAGAAAAGATTTACAGGGATGTTGCCAGGGTTGGAGATTGGAGGGTAGGAAGATTTTATGGGGATTTGGGCCAAGTGCTGGCAAAGGGGACTAGATTAGGTTAGGATATCTGGGCTGCATGGATGAACTGGACCGAAGGGTCTGTTTCCGTGCTGTACATCTGTGTCACTCTGTGAGACTCCATGGGATTCTCTGCTCAAGCGAGCAGTTGAGACAGCTTCATGAAGTTTATTGAAGACGCAGTTGGATGGGTTTTTGCATGGTAGGGGAATTAAGGGTAGTCGGGATAATCCAGGTTGGTGGAGCTGTGATCTTAATGAATGACGGAGCAGGCTTGACCAAATGGTCGACTCCTGCTTCTGTTACTTTGAATCTGTAACACTGCATTTCCCGCGGCCGGGGTTTTCCCACGGCACAAGGAGGTTTTCTATAGTATATTTAAACCCCTTGCTTTGCTTGAACTCAATCTGCATAGACTTAGAGGAGAGTGGGATTTGCAAAGTGCCCTCCCCTCCACACGTGCCTCAACTGCAGGACAGCTGTCCGGCCCGCCCTCCATTGTTGACGTCACAATGCGGATGCAGCCCTGTCAGTTTCAGAGTGAAACTCCCTCCCTCTGGGCAACATCTGGGAGTAAAGCAATGTCTCCCCCTTTCCATATACCATCCTCCAGCAGCGAGGGGGAAGGGGAGGGAGGGGTGGGTGAAACACTGTTCACTTGTAGCAACTGGAGTGAATCCAGGGAGGGAGCAGACACTCCAAAGGTGCTCAAATACTTTCTATCTCTCTTAAAGCTATTTTCCTTGTGTATTCCCTCAGTTTGGCACGTATACAGTTTGCACCCTAGAAAAGGATTGCTCCTTTCCTCATGTTCACAACTGAAAGGTTCGATTCTCAAGGAACTGAGCAGCATTTAAGGGATTGGCACATTGCTCAAAAAATGGAGCACACCCTGAGTCAGTGGCTCGTTGGTCTCGGGGTATGATTCTCGCTTCGCGCCTTTTAGTGCGTAGGCATGCGAGAGATCCCGGGTTCAAATCCCGGGCGAGCCCTTGTTTCTTACTATGCCTTGTGCAAAAACGGCCAGTCAATACCCTCAAAAAGCAGCTTGTGAACGCGGCAAGGGTAGCACTTGTTCAAAGAGAATACGTGCGTTACTTCACACAGAGGGTGGTGGGCGTTTGGAACGCGTTGCCAGCAGACGTAGCAGAGGCAGGCACGGTAGGTTCATTTAAAATGCGTCTGGGTAAATGCATGAGTGGGTGGGGAGTAGAGGGATACAGATGCTTAGGAATTGACCGACAGGTTCAGACAGTACATTTGGATCGGCTCAAGCTTGAAGGGCCTGTTCCTGAGCTGCAACCTTTCTTTGTTCTATATGGTGTATATCTGATATTGTTGACTGTTGCAAAAGTTTCTTTGTAATTATTATTCACCTTCTCATGTAGTAATGGAGTTACGTCCTTTTTTTGTCATAATTTTTTATTTAATAGGTTAGCAGGAAGTCATTCAGCAATTTTACTGCCTTTCTTTTCTCAAGCAACCTTAACATTTCATTTTCATATCCTTGATTCAGCTCCATTTCCAGCATCTTTGTAGGCAGTTTGTTCCATGTTATTGTCACTGAAATGAAGTTTTCCTCCATTCACAGCTAAGCCGATCTGGCTGCATGAGGGTTTTCAGGTTTCTGTGGCCTGGATAATATGTGATCAGCAGACATCTCGCAATCTACAGGAATTGCCACCTATGTTATGTTCATTAGCTGTACTGACAGTGATCACTTATTTTGTGATTTTTCTTTGCAAGAAGACGTGCAGAAAGAAATCTGAAAACAAATGATACATCAACTTCTGACAGAGCCACTTGATTCATTGGGACTTGAATATCAGCAGCCATTCCAATCAAGAAGGCATGTTTGCTTTTGTTTGTTTGAGAGATTTTGGACAGTCCTGTGGCAAGAAGAATACTGAGACATCGAGTGAGGGAGATTCAGTGCGCTGACTGTGAAAAGTGCTTCAAACCATTTACTCAGCTTGGAGGAATCAAAGTTTCACGCCTCAAGGTGGGAAAGGCTATGTACCCGTTCTGTTTGTAATTTCAATCCCAGAGCAACACAAGGAAAGCTCCCTCCAAAGGAGAAACCTTGGAAATGTGGGGTCTTTGGGAAAGGATTCCCTTCCCCATCCCTGCTGGAAACCCACAGACGCATTCACACCGGGTGAGGCCATTCACCTGCTCAGTGTGTCGGAAGGGCTTCAGTCGGATCTGCCATCTGCAGACGCATGAGTGAGTCCACAAGGGAGAGACGCCATTCACGTGCCCCATGTGCGGGAGGGGTTTCACTCAGTCAGCTGCACTGCTGACCCACCAGCGGGTCCACCCTGGAGGGAGGCCATTCACCTGCTCTTTGTGCCGGAAGGGATTCACCTGCTCCTCCCACCTGCGGAGGCACCAGTGAGTTCACGCGCCATCACAGGGGGATTGAAGGAGCGATGGCCGAGTGCCAAGTGCTTATGCACGAAACGTCGATTCTCCTGCTCCTTGGATGCTGCCGGACCTGCTGTGCTTTTCCAACACCACACTCTCGACTCTGATCGCCAGCATCAGCAGTTTTCACCTTCTCCTCGAGGGCAAGGTTGGACTTGTCTTTTATTCACTCATTCACTCCTTACAGCCAGTCGTTTGTTGTGGCCTAACTGCACATACATCAATGCAAGTTTCAGAAAGATTTGTGCAGCTTTTTTTTGAAAAAAAATAACATTCTTCCCGACTGTAACGAAGTTTCTGAATATTTGGTTTTAGTTATTCTCAATTTTAAAAATCAGCTATTTCTCACATGCCGTGTTTCCCAGATAAAGTCATCACCATCCATTCTCTCTCTTCCCTGAGAAAAACTTCATACAGCGATCAAAGAGGGCTGAGGCACGAGAAAGGACGATTGTGGGGGTGGGGTGGGTGGGTGAAGGGGTCGCTGGTGGTGGCGGAGAAGGGAGGAAAATGGACAGGGGAACAGACTGGGGTTCAGAGGTTTGGGGGAGAGAATAGAGGGTGCAGTATGAGGAGAGAGAATAGGCAGGGGGCAGTGGATGGGGAGAAAATGGACAGGGGGGCAGAATGTGAAGATAGAGACAGCACAAATGCCACCTTCTCCAGGACTCGTGTCAGTGTCCCACGAACTGGAACCCACTCCTCCCACATTTCTCAAAAGACGCGTGGCTAAGGCAGTGGAACCATATCATCTCTACAGGCCATTCACACCGACCTTCCCAACAGCATCCCACTGAGACTCACTCGTTTAGGCTACAGCCCTGCAGTTCCCCATGGCTATTTCCTGACGAAGGGTTTTGCCCGAAACGTCGAGTGTACTGCTCCTCGGATGCTCCCTGACCTGCTGTGCTTTTCCAGCACCACACTCTCGACCCTAATCTCCAGCATCTGCAGTCCTCACTTTCGCCCAGTAAGGGGTGAATGTTCTATTCCTCGTCTTTTAGATCTTTTAAAATCTTTCCCCCACACCCTAAACCTTTACCCTCTAGTTTTGGAATACCTCTTACCTAGGGAAAAGACAGAAACGTTGAGCAGACAGACAAAATGCAAAAGAAATAAAATCATAATTTTCCATCATTTGGACGCTTAATATTTGTCATGATCGGGAGGTGCCCGTGTTGGACTAAGGTGTACGAAGTTAAAAATCACACAACTCCAGGTTACAGTCCAATAGGCTTGTTTGGAAGCACTAGCTTTCGGAGCGCTGCTACTTCATCAGGTGGTTGTGGAATATAAGATCGTAAGATCATAAATTCTGTGTCTTACGATGTTATGCTCTACAATCAGCTGATGAAGGCGCAGGGCTCCGAAAGCTAGTGCCTCCAAATAAGTCTGTTGGACTATCACCAGGTGCTTTGTGATTTTTAACTTTAAAATTTGTAACAAATTCCTGCACACTGTGCATGCTCCATGGTGTCAGCAAGCACTGCGCATACTCTTGGGTGTCCACAGAAACGGCGAGCGAGCCCCTTTCCATGGAGCAATGGAGAACCTTGGAGGACCGGAAGGAGTCTGGTCCTCCTGCCAATCAGAGCCGGCCATTGTGGAAATGCGGAGGTTGGACCATGAACTCTGAAGCTGCTGCTGTTCTTTTCTCTCTGCATAAGGTTAAACTTCACCCCAGACTGTAACTTCCTTCCTCTGTCTAACATTTGTGAGTACAACAGTGTTTTTCTCACCACTTTTTCATTCTGGGGTTCAAGAGTGAACCGAGGGAGGGGCCAGACTCTGGAAAAGTTGATCCAGGTCTGTGTGTCAACTTGCAAACACATGGAAAATGCAATATCACAATGTGAAGTTATAGCCTTTGTAGTGTGAAAAAATAGCAGAAAGGAGGTGCATTGTTTAAATGGTGATATGTTGAGATGTGGCGAAAGTGAGATGCTGGAGATCAGAGTTGAATATTGTGGCGCTGGAAAACCACAGTCGGTCAGGCAGCAACTGAGGAGGAGGAGAGTCGACGTTTCGGGCACGAGCCCTTCATCAGGAGTGATGTGTGGATAGACAAAGGGGCCTTACTGTCTTTCTACACCAGTCACTGCCAGTTGTCAGAAAGTGCAGCAAGCAATGAGCAAAGCAAGTGGTATATCAGCAAGAGGAATTGAGTTCAGAAGTGGGGATGTCTTCCTGCAGTTAGGTCGGTTATTGAATGTATTCAAGGCTGAGTTCATGTGACTTTGAAGAACAAAGAAGTTATGGGAAACGGCAAGAAAACGGTTTTAAAACCAGTACAGAACAGTTACAGAGTCATACAGCACAGAAACAGACCATACAATCGAACGAGTCCATGCTGACGGTGTTCTGAAACTAAACTGGTCCCACCTGCCAGTGATTGTCCCATATCCCTCCGACCCTTTCCTATTCATGTACTTATCCAAATGTCTTTTAAACATTGTAACTGTACCTGCATCCAGCAACTCCTCTGGACATTGATTCCTCACACGAACTACTCTTGATCTTTTAAAAAAAAGGTGCCCCTCATTTCTTTTTAAAATATTTCTTTCTTCACCTTCAAAATTTGCTCCCTAATCTTGAAACACCCACACCAGGGAAAGAATACCTGCCGTTCACCTCATCTATACCTCTCATGATTTTATAATCCTCTCTAAGGTGACCTCTCAACCTCTGATGCTCCAGTGAAAAAAGACCCAGCCTTTCCATCTAGATGCAGGTATATTTATATCCAGTTATGAACTGTTCAATGCTGGTGCCAGCTGGAAAGACAAATGACCTATTCCTGCTTCCAATTCTCTCACTGTGTCCAGGACGGCAAGAGACCATACGACATTGGTGCAGAAATTAAGCCATTTAGCCCATCAGATCTGCTCCACCATTCAATCACGGCTTATACGTTTCTCGACCCCATTTTGAAATATGGATTTTGGAAAGGCAGATCAGGGCAGGATCTACACATTTAATGGGGAGTGTTGTTGAATAAACATACCTTCGAGTGTTGGTTCATAGTGGAGTCGCAGGTAGGCAGGATAGCAAAGAAGGTTTTTGGTATATTTGCTTTAAAAGGTCAGTGCATTTCAATACAGATGTTGGGAGGTCATGTTGCGGCTGTACAGGACATTGATTAGGCCACTTTTGGAATACTGTATTCGGTTCTGGTTTCTCTGCTACAGGAAAAGTGTTACGAACCTTTGCAAGGATTTGGAAAAGATTTACAAGGCTATTGCAAGAGTTGGAGGGTTTGATCTATATGGAGAGGCTGAATAGGCCGGGGCTGATTACTCTGGATCATTGGGGGCTGAGGGATGACTTTATAGAAGTTCATAAGTAGCATGGATAGGGTGAACAGCCAAAATCTTTTCCCCAGAGTGGGGGAGTCCAAAACTAGAGGGCATAGGTGTGATGTAAGAGGGGAAATATTTAAAAAGGAACTTTACAGGCACCTTTCTCACACAGAGGGTGTTGTGTGTATGGAATGAGCTGCCAGGGGAAGTGGTGGAGGCTGGTATAATTAAAGCATGTTAAAAGGCATCTGGTAATCGGGAGAATTGAGAGGGATATGGGTTATGTGCTGACAAATGAGCACCATGTTAATTTGGGATATCTGTTCAGCACGGACAATTTGGACTGAAGGAAAGCAGAAGTGTCATTGTGAAGACTGGACTTTCAAAGCAGCTTTCAAAGATGTTTTGTCCTGACTGGGAGCAGAAGCTACAATGAAATCTTTCATTTGTGAGACAGCAACTGAGTGAGTGAGGACATTCAGGATATTGGTGGAAAGTGGAAATTTGTTGCAATGTGGAGTTGAAGTGATTTAAGTAAAGTGTGCTGAGCAGGGAGCCTAGTGAAGGGTTAGGTGAGTTTTTGTTTTAAACTGCTCATTCCTTTCAGCCTCCAACATTGTATTTCCAATGCTGTCCATCAGTGGGAGTGGTGAATCAGTAACTGGTATCGTGAGAAGCCTTATGATTTTCAGTACTGCAGGTATAGCATTGTCTCATCAGCTTTGTAAAGGTTACTGGCAGCAGCGGGAGGCGTGGGCTGGATTCAGTGGAGATTATTAAGCAGTTTGATAACCTACGTACAAGAGGGCAGGGTGGGACTTGTCTTTCGATTTGCAGAAGGTGGGAAGTTCTGGTGCTGTGGTCCATGGCAAACACAACTGCGGTAAATCATAGAATCACTACAGCGTGGAAGCAGGCCATTCATCCCATCAAGTCCACACTGACCCATCCGACGAGCATGCCACCCAGACCCACCCTATCTAGTTATTTCTGCTGGTGAGTGAGACTAGGTCACAAGATTAGGGGGAGTAGGTTTAAGACAGAGGAGAAGGAACTGCTTTTCCCGGAGAGTGGTGAACCATTGGAATTCTCTGCCCAAAGAAGCAGTAGAAGCAGCCATATTCAAGACATAGTTCGATGGGACTTTGTATGGTAGGTGAATTTAGGATAGTCAGGATAATGCAGGTATGAGGAGCTGAGACGATGGATAGATAAGCCATGATATTAATGAATGGTGGAGTAGTTCGATGGACCAAATGACCTACTCTTGCTTCTGTTGCTGCAAATGTATGAACATGCATTTTTCATGGCCAATCCGTATCAAGGCAGGTGAGCAATGTGGTGATGTGGAAATGAACATCAGAGAATGATAGAAAGGGACACGGAAAGTAAATGTCCCAGTCCAAAGATGTGCAGGTCAGGTCAAATGATCATGCTAAATTGTCCATAGTGTTAGGTTCATTGATCAGAAAGAAATGGGTCTGGGTGGGTTACTCTTCAGGGTGTTGGTGTGGACTTGTTGGACCGAAGGGCCTGTTTCCACACTGAAGGGAATCGAATCTAATCAATCAAAACTGGATTCTTCAGAACACAAGAATTGAAACTGAAGACTGTATGGCTGAATGTGTGCTGCAATGTAACACAACTGAATGAATTGACTGCACACATTGAAGAGAATAATTATGATCTGAGACTCCTTACAGGGACATGGCTTCATGATGACAAGGATTGGATCTGAATATTGAGGGGGTACGTGGCATTCAAGTTGAATATGAAGCGAGGTAAAGGTAGAGGGTTGGCACTGCTAATCAAAGCACTAACAACATGGTACTCTGGTGTCAGCTCGGATTTCAGGTCCTGATTTCTCTGTCCTCTTTTCCCTCTTCCTACAGAGTAAGATGTTGTCTGTCCTCAGCTCAGCTGGCTTTCTGCTGAAACTTTGAGCCCCTTTTACACCTTCCAGAGCAATAAAACATTCAGTCGATCAAGGCCCAATACACAATATTCTCAGCCTGAGAACCATCCAGACTGAGAGAGTTATTGGAGCAGGGAATAAAACAAGAAAAATGAAACAAAATGAGACATAAATGCACATTTGGCGCTTAAAGTGTGTTCATTAGATAGTAAATCAGAATTAGGGGTCTCCCAGGATTCTTATCATCCCCTACTTGAGGAATTCTCTCTCCCTAACAATATTTACATCAACAGAAATAAAGCATCTGTTATCAAATAGACATAGAGATATACAGCACGGAAATAGACTTTTTGATCCAACACATCCATGCTGACAAGATGTCCTATATAAATCTAGTGTCCCATTTGCCAGCATTTGGCCCATATCCCTCCAAACCTTTCCTATTCACACACCCATCCAGATGCCTTTTAAATGTTGTAATTGTACCAGCCTCCACCACTTCCTCTAGCCTATTCACCCTATCCATGCCCCTCATGATTTTATAAATGTCCATAAGATCACCCCTCAGCCTCCGACACTCCAGGGAAGCAGCCCCATCCTATTCAGGCTCTCCTTATACCACAAACTCTCCTACCCTGGCGACATCCCTATCAATCTTTTCTGCACACTTTCAAGTTTCACAACATCGTTCCTATCCTTCAGTAGGGAGACCAGAATCGAATGCAATAATCCAAAAGTGGCCGAACCAATGTCCTATTAAGCTACCACATGACCTCCCAACGCCTGTACACAATGCATTCAATGGGCCAAATGGCCTCTTTCTGCACTGCAGCGATCTAATGATTTGATTTTGTATCAGAGTCAATTTCAGTCACTATCTCTGGTTTATGGTGTGTCAGGGTGGGATCACCGGTACCAGAATTGCATGCAATAATCCAAACGTGGCCTAACCAATGTCTTCTACAGTCGCAACATGACCTCCCGACTCCTGCACCCAGTGCACTGACCAATAAAGGCAAGCATATCAAACACCTTCTTCACTATGCTGTCTATGTGCGACTCCCCTTTCAAGGAACTATGAACTTACCATCGAGTCATACAGCATGATCATGGACCTTTGGTCCAACCAGTCCATGCCAACCATAATCCCAAACTAAATCAGTCTCTCCTGCCTGCTGTTGGCCTGTATCCCTCCAAACCTTTCCTATTCATGTACTAAAACAAATGTCTTTTTATTGTACCCGCATCCACCGCTTCCTGAGGAGGTTCATTCCACACATCAACCACCCTCTGTGTAAAATTAGTATTTGAATGGCAAGGATGAAGTTAAGTTGAAATGGTTCATTAAAATAAACAGCTTCTACCAAACCCCTTACAGCAGGTATGGTAGCAACTCCAACTCTAGAGTCTCTCAAATCGGTATTTCCATGGAGTGGAGTGGGGAGTAAAGTGTTGGATTCACAGAGTGTTGGATTCTGAGAGTGTAAAGCTAAAATTAAACCCCGTGCTTTGCTTGAACTCAAACCACGTTGACGTGGAGGAGATCGAAAGGAGTTTGCAAAGTGTCCTCCCCTCCCCATGTGCCTCAGCTGCAGGGCAGCGCAGGGGCAATGCGTTCCCACCCCATTGTGGACGTCTCAACGTGGAGGTAGCCCTGTCAATTTCAGAGTGAAACTCTCTCCCTCTGGGCAACATCTGGGAGCAAAGCAATGTCTCCCCCTTTCCATTCCTCAACCTGGGAGGGGGAGAGAGAGAGACAGGCGTGGGGGTGGGGGGGGGCGGGGGGGGGGTGGGGGGGAGCGTGTGTGGTGTGGGGGTGGAGACTGTTCACTTGTAGCAACTGGAGTGACTCCATGGATTGCTCAGATGCTCTCTGTCCCTCTCAAAGGTATTTTCCTTGTGTATTCCCTCAGTTTGGCACGTTTCGAGTTTGCACCCTGGAAAAGGTTTCCTTCTTTCCTCATGTTCAGAATTATAAGGGTAGTTTCTCATGGAACTGAGCAGTATTTAAGGGATTGGCACATTGATTTCAAAGGAAGACATATGTTGCTTCATATGGTATATATCTGATATTGTTGGCTGTTATAAAAACTTTGTGTCTATGATTTTTCACCTTCTAATGCAGTAATGGAGTTACGTTCTATATTTCTTGTCTTTTTGTAATTTACTAGGACAGCAGGAAGTCATTCAGTAACTTCACTGGCTTTCTTTTCCCAAGCAGTCTTGACATTTCATGATCATATTCTTGATTCAGCTCCATTTCCAACACCTTTGTCGACAGCTTGTTCCAGGTCATTGCGATCTAAATTACGTTTTCCTCCAAACATACTGAAGGCTATCTTGTTGCATGAGGGTTTTCTGCGTCCTGCATAACATATGGTCAGCACTCATCTAGCAATCTACAGGAATTGCCACCGATGTTATGTTCATTTAACAGTACTGACAGTGATCACTCAATTTGTGATTCTTTTTGCAGGAAGACATGCAGAAAGAAATCTGAAAACAAATGATACGTCATCATCTGACAGAGCCACTTGAATCAATGGGGCTTGAATATCAGCAGCCATTCAATTCGAGAAGAAATGTTTGCTTTTGTCTGTGTGAGAGAATGTGTGAGCGCGACACAAAGAATGCTCCCCTCATGGGGAAATCATGGAAATGTGGGGACTGTGGGATAGGGTTCCCTTCCCCATTGGGGCTAGACACCCACAGATGCGTTCTCACTGGGGAGACGCCGTTCTCCTGCTTAGTTTGCGGGAAGGGATTCAGTTGGCTGTGCAGCCTGCAGACACACCAGCGAGTTCACATCAGGGAGCGGCTATTCATCTGCCACCATTGTGGGAAAGGATTCATTCAGTCGTCCCACCTGTAGACACACCAGCAGGTTCACAGTAGGGAGAGGCCGTTCTCCTGCTCTCTGTGTGGGCAGCGATTCATCGATGCATCCCACCTCCCGAAACGCCAGTGGGTTCACCTGGGGGAGAGGCCGTTCACCTGCTCTGAGTGCAGGAAGGGATTTGTCGATTCCTACACCCTGCAGACCCACCAGCGGGTCCACATCGGAGAAGCGTCGTTTAGCTGCCTTAAGTGCGAGAAGAGCTTCAGTCATGTGGGCAACTTGTGGAGGCACCAGCCGATCCACACCAGAGAGGGGCCGTTCACATGCTCTGTGTGCGGGAAGGGGTTCACTCAGACATCTACACTGTAATCTACCAAAGGGTCCATATCATGGAGAGGGCGTTCATCTGCTTTCAGTGTGGAAAGGGCTTCACCCGCTCCTCCCAATTGCGGAGCTACCAGCGAGTTCTGGAATTTTTTGAGGATGTAACTCTGAAGATGGACAAGGGAGATCCAGTGGATGTAGTGTACCTGGACTTTCAGAAAGCCTTTGATAAGATCCCACATAGGACGTTAGTGAGCAAACTAAGGGCGCATGGTACTGGGGGCAAAGTACTGACTTGGATTGAAAATTTGTTGGCTGACAGGAAACAAGAGTAGTGATCAATGGCGCCCTTCCGGAATGGCAGGTGGAGACCAGTGGGGTACCGCAGGGATCAGTGCTGGGTCCCCAGCTTTTTACAATATATATTAATGATATAGAAGATGGTATTAATAGTAATATTAGAAAATTTGCTGATGATACAGAGCTGGGTGGCAGGGTGAAATGTGAGGAGGATGTTAGGAGATTACAGGGTGACCTGGACAGGTTAGGTGAGTGGACAGATGCATGGCAGATGCAGTTTAATGTGGATAAATGTATGGTTATCCACATTGGTGGCAAGAACAGGAAGGCAGATTACTACCTAAATGGAGTCAAGTTAGGTAAAGGGGCAGTACAAAGAGATCTGGGTGTTCTTGTACACCAGTCAATGAAGGTAAGCATGCAGGTACAGCAGGTAGTGAAGAAAGCTAATAGCATGCTGGCCTGGAATATTGTGTGCAGTTCTGGTCTCCAAATTTGAGGAAAAACATTCTGGCTATTGAGGGAGTGCAGCGTAGGTTCACGAGGTCAATTCTTTGAATAGAGCGACTATCTTATGCTGAAAGATTGGAGCGACTGGGCTTGTATACCCTTGAGTTTAGAAGACTGAGAGGGGATCTGATTGAGACGTATAAGATTATTAAATGATTGGACACTCTGGAGGCAGGAAATATGTTTCCGCTGATGGGTGAGGCCCGAACCAGAGGACACAACTTAAAAATAAGGGGGAGGCCATTTAGCACAGAGATGAGGAGAAACGTCTTCACCCACAGAGTGGTGGCTGTGTGGAATGCTCTGCCCCAGAAGGCAGTGGAGGCCCAGACTCTGGATTCGTTTAAGAAAGAGTTGGATATTGCTCTCAAAGATAGTGGAATCAAGGGTTATGGAGATAAGGCAGGAACAGGATACTGATTGAGGATGATCAGCCATGATCATCATGAATGGTGGTGCAGGCTCGAAAGGCAGAATGGCCTACTCCTGCACCTATTGTCTATTGAGTTCACGTGCCATTGCAGGGGGATTGAAGGAGCGACGACCGAGTGCTATTATTGACTGGACTATCAACCCAGTTCCGGGGATTCCCGGGGTTTGAATCCAGCCGAGGCAGATAGTGGGATTGGAATTCGTTCAGAAATTTGGAGTTCTGAATCTAATAATGAAACCATTTTGGGGGGTAGAAACTGCCATCTAATTCACTCGTGTCCCATTTAGGAAAGGAAACTGCCATTGTGGGAAAGGATTCACTCAGTCATCTCAACTGCATCCTTTATCGGTCTGGCGTCCACCTGACTCCAGACCCACAGCAGCATGGTTGACCATTGACTGCCCCCTCCCCCCCCCCCCCCCCCCCCCATGTCAAATGAGTGGGAGTAACTTAAATGGATACAGCGTGTGGGTTGAAATTGCTGAGTGAGACAATACTTCCTTCAGCTTAAGGCTGTACCAAGGATCCAATTATAAAGGGACAACTCGGTGCTGACCAACAGTCAAGAAAGTGGAGTTGGGAGGAGTGTGTGAGCTTTGAGCTGTTTAAAAAAACGCTTCTTTTCATGCACTTTTTTTGCTGGGGAGATCTGAAGCTGTAACAAAGTTGGGTGGCAAGAAAGGTTACTTGAACTTAACCCCAGTCTCAGACTGTCAATGAAAGCTATGAGATCCAATAGGTTTTTGTTTTAAAACTGCTTATTTCTTTCAACCTCTTGCACTAAGTTTCCAATATCGTGTATCAGAAGGAGCAGTGAATGAGTAGCTAATATCATTAGAAATTGTAATTTTTTCATCCCTGCAGGTATTGCATCGTTTCATCGACATTGTAAGGTTTACTGGCAGCACCTGGAGGTGTGGGATGTATTCACAAGAAACAAAGTTAAAAATCATACAACACCAGGCTATAGTCCAACATGTTTATTTGGAAGCACTAACTTTCGGAACACTGCTCCTTCATCAGGTGTTTGTGGAACAGGATCGTAGGAGAATTTATAGCAAAAGATCGCAGTTTCATGCAACAGAAATGATATAGACCAAATTTAGATTGTTGTGAAGTCTTTCATCTTTTAGAATGGGTTGCAGGTTTTGGTTCATTAATATGTAAATCCCAGAACTTGTTTGAAGACACATTCAAGACAACTGAAGATCTGTATCCCAATCTTGAGTGAGACTGGTTCTATTTCCAAAGTAGGAATTTATAAAATCTCACATGGATTAACTGCCTGTAGATTGTATTTGGCTCAAAAAGCGCACAATGTATTTGCAAATACAAAATCACACTAAAGCCTTATATGTAAGTGCGCATGCATGAGAGTATGGGTGAGTGTGTGCGTGCTTGATAAAGTGTGTGAGTGATAGAGTATCAGCCTGTGAGAGGGTGTATTTGTGTGTGTGTCTGAGGGAGGGATCTGTGTGAATGTGAGAGTGTGTGCTTTGTGTGGGTGTGAGAGCGCGTGACAGTGAAGTGGGGTTACCTGTCATGTGACATGAATCCAAGGTCCTGGTTGATGCCATCCTCATGTGTTCCGAACTTGGATACTCGCCTCTGCTGGGCCACTAAAACTGAATAAGAAGTTACATAGCACACATTGGAGAGGGCGGGGTGGGATTTGTCTTTCGATTTGCAGAAGTTGGGAGGTTCTGGGTGCTGGAAACTAGGGAACACACATGCTGGAGGACCTTCGCCTCAGAGAGATGCAACTGGAAGCCAGGCTGCAGACACGTTGGGGGAAATCATCAAACCCCCTACACTGTGAAAACAGGCCCTTTGGCCCAACAATGCACACTGACCCCTCCCTTAGAGCATCCCATTCAATAACCTCCACAGCGAATCCCTGTATTTAGAACACCCAATCCACTCTAAGCTGCGCATCTTGGGAGGAAACCAGAGCACCCAGAGATTGGGGTGGGGGGTGGCAGGAAAGTGCAAACTCCACACAGACAATCACCCTGAGGGTGGGATCGAACTCAACTCCCTGGCACTGTGAGGCAGCGGTGCTAACCACTGAGCTGCTGCCACGCCGCCCACTGTCTTGGATTGAAGGAATCGATTGACTTCATTCCAGGATTGAAGGAATCGATTGGCTTCATGCCAGTCCTGGTGACACTCCAACCCGTTTGGGAAATTGAATTTGCTTCCACAGAGTTTCCACGGTACAGGGGTCATTGCGTCTCAGCAGCTTCAACGACCAAAAGAAGGGCTCGTCTACAGCGAAAACACTCGTCCACATTTCACTACAGAGTTAAAGTTCTCTGCACAGTCAGAACCCTGGAACACTCCCACGCAGGCTGCGTGTAATCGCGGGGCTTCTCAAGTCACGTTGATGTTTCAAATAATTTCCCCTCCTGGATTTAAACGCTGCTGATATTCAGGCCCTGAGTAAATTTCGTGTGCACGCCTGAACAGCAAATCCTCCTCTGCTGATACCTTGAGAAAACAGATCATTGCTGTCAGTGCAGGGCAGGAAATAGGATAAGATAATTCTAGTTTGTACCGAACAGCCTTCCCTATCTCCTACCCGAAATCTCCGTCTCCCATTTCCTCCACCTTTCAATGGATTCCAACTCGAATTCATCCTTCCATCCTCCTGTTTTTGCCCAGCTCCCCTCACCAGAAAGCGCTTACTCTCGGTTCAGTTTCTTACTCACTTCTTGCCATTCCCAGTATATTGCCCACATCTTTATTTAGTTTTTAAAGCAGAAAGGCAGTGGTTTGCTGATGCCAGGATCTGAGGGTAATTGCGCTCACGCTCCAGATTCTCTCTCGCGTCATTCACAATAATCTGCACTGCACATGTGCAAAGAAGGGGATGCTGGGAGTGGGTGGGACGCATTCACCAACTCCCCATTCAATCAAGACCCAATCATGCCCACAGCGCCCCTTGTCTATTCTCTCTCGCTATCCCTAGCTTCACCCCTCTCACACACATGCCACCCACTGCACCTCCGTCCATTCTATCGCCATACCCTCTGCCCCCTGTCCAGTCCAGTCTCTCGTCCACCCTCTGCCTTCCTCCATCCAGTCCCTCTCCCTACACTCATTCTCTCTCTTCCCCCACCCTCTGCTCTCCATCTATTCCCTCTCTCTCCCCCGACTCTCTCCGAACATTCATTGTTGCTCTCTTTCTCCTCCACCCTCTGCCCCTTCCATTCTCTCCCCACCCACTGAAACACGTCCATTCTCTCTCCCCACACTCTGCAACCCCATTCTCTCTCTCTCTGACAAACGCTCTGCCCCCCACCCTGTGCACCCCCAGGGTTTCTCTAATTCCAATGCTCTGTCCCCGTATCCATTTCTCTCTCTCTCTTCCCCCTAGCCTCTGTTTCCTGTTCAATTTCTCTACCCGCACCCCCACCCTGATCCTTTCTTGTGCCTCGAGCGCTCTTTGATCACTGTATCAGCCCTTCTAAGGATAGAGAGAGAGCGGTTGGTGATCACTCTACCTGGGAAATGGGAGGGTGTGGTGGGAGAAAGGCTGATCTTTAACATTGAGAACTGCTAAAATGATATTTTCAAAAAACATCAGTAAAGTTTGAAAGCAAATTCAATTATTTTTAAAAAACGCTGCAGACATTTTTCTGAAACTTGCATTGAAATCTGTGCAATTAGGCCACAGTTGAGGGCCGGCTGTACGGATGGAATGGCCAATTACTCGTCTTGTGAAGTTGGTTCAGATTAAGTAGAAATAGAGTCATAGAGTTGCAGAGCAGGGAAACAAACCTTTCGGTGCATGCCAACCACATATTCTAAATTAATCTGGTGATCCATTTGCCACCATTTGGCCCATATCTCTCTCAACCCTTCCTATTCATATACCCGTTCAGATGCCTTTTAAATGTTGTAATTGTTCCAGACTCGACCACTGTCTCTGGCAGCTCATTCCATACATATACCACGCTCTGCATGAAAATGTTACCAGTTCTGTCTCATTTAAACCTTTCCCCTCTCAACCTAAACCTATGCCCCTCCAGTTTTAGATTTCCTCTACCCTGGGGAAAAGACATTCAAAAGTTGAGCAGCCAGACAAAATACAAAAGGAATAAACTGTTGAGCTCCAGGAAAACAAAAGAAGTGGGCTCCAGCCTTTTCTTCTCTCCGATTGGCAGTTGGACCAGCATCTCCACTGGGCATACTGCGCATGCTTCTCGATGTCAGGAAGCATTGCGCATCTACGCTGGTGTCAGCAAAATACTGCGCATGCTCTTTGCTGTCAGCGGAAATGGCACTCAATATTCTTCTGATCGACCCTGAAGGACCGGAAGGAGTGTGGTCCTCCTGCCATTGAGAGCCTCCCCACTATTGTCGGAATGCGGAAGTTGGACCATGCGCTTGTGAAGGTGTTGCTGCTCCTCTCTCTATGAATGAAGATTGAACTTCATCCCAGACTGCAACTTCTTTCCTCTGTCCAACATCTGTGAGTACAACACACTGTTCTCACCCCCTTTTCCATTTTATTTTTTCACTCTGGTGTTCAGTTCTTGACTTGCAGCAAAGTTGGTTCAGGTATGTGTCTTAATTGGCAAACACATGGTAAATGTAGTAACGCAGTGTGAAATTATAGCCTTTCCTATGAAATAAAAACAGAAAGGAGGTACATTGTTTAAATGGTGATATATTGGGATGTGGAGAAAGTGAGGACTGCAGATACCGGAAATCAGAGTCGAAAGTTGTGGCGCTGGAAAAGCACAGCTGGTCTGACAGCATCCGAGGTGCAGAATAGTCAACGTTTTGGGCAAAAGCCCTTCATCAGGAATGATGTGTGGATGTACAAACGTGCCTCAGCTACCTTCTGCTCAGGCTTTCTACTCCAGTCAATGCCAGTTGTCACATAGGTGTAGCAAGCAATCAGCAAGGCAAGTGGTATGTTAGCAAGAGGAACTGAGTTCAAAGTGGGGATGCCTTCCTGTAGTTAGGGAGATATTGAATATATTCAAAGCTGAGTTCATCTGACTTTTCAATGTCAAAAATAGTTATGGGGGAAGGTGAAATTTTGTTTTAAAATATTTTTATTCGAAACTTTTTCAAATCTCTCACAAGACCTCTATATACAAAAAAGAACAATACCAAAATACAGAAAAATAGCAGTACAACAATGTCATATTATGATACTATTAATAATGAGTTACCTATTATTCTACAAGAACAAACTTAGCTTAAACTAAGCTACAATCAAACTGAAAACAAATAAAATTAAACATAATTTAAGTTAATTTGAATTCTATCACATTACTTTATTCTATTTCACTCACCACACCTCCATTAAGGCTCCAATCCATGGGAGTACCAGTTATTGCACCCGTATTCCTTTCACCCAGCCTTGCCCTCCCAGGGGCCCATGAGCGCCCAGACTGATTCCCACAGTTATACCACGGCTCTAATTAATACTGCTGATCAGTCTGCATCAATATAATTTGGAAAGGGCCGCCACGTCTTGTAAAACTACTATTTTGTGGTGCACCATATTTGTGAGGTCATCTTGTGGGGGATGCTCCATCATCAGCATATGCCACCCCATAAGCCCTCGGGGTTTTTCCAACATCCAATTCATTAAAATGTTCTTCCTTACACAGTCTGTTCCTGTGTTCTCTGAGAGAAGGCAAATTTAGCAACCCCAGAAGAAGAAATACCGGATTCACTTTAACTTCAATCCCCCAGGATGTCCTTCAGCTCCCTTACGATAGCACTCCAGTATCTCTGGATCTTACAACATGAACAATAGCAGTGTGTGAGTGCCTATACTAATTTTACATTTGGGACACCCTGGTGATGCTCCTCTCTGGCACCACATAAGCCCTGTGCTTTGTTACATATTGAAATTTTCCTTTCATTTCCCATATATCTTGCCATGCTTCTAATGAAATATCCTATCCTAGCTCCCGATTCCACATCCGAGAGAGTCCCTCCACATCCCCTAAGGTACGTCCCTTCTGTAACTAACTGAAAGAGTGCCTGTACACCAGAGTACTCTTTACTCCACATTTGTCCTGTAATGCTGAGCCAGGAGCGTGGTCTTCCTCTGTATATAATCCCTTAGCTGAAAGTACCGGAAAAGGTCCCTATTAGACAATGCATATTTCTGACTTAGCTGGCTAAATGACATCAAGACCTAACCCTTGAATAAATCTTCCCTACAGGAGATTCTCTTATTCTCCCATGACTTAAAGCCGGAGTCCCTTGCCCCAGGTTTAAATCCTTGGGCTGCCACCAGTGGGGTAATCAGCGAGGTCATCAGCCAATTGCCCTTGTCTTGCCTCATTATCCTCCAGGTTTTCACTGTATTTAAAATGATTGTACTCTTACACTGCTCAGTCTCGGATTTCATCTTATCAACGAATGATAGATTAACTAGGGGACATCTCGACTGCAATGCTTCAACGTCAAGCAAAATCGACCCCGAGTCCCCTCGTGCCCAGTCACACACACATGCTAAGAAAGCGCTTATTTGATATCTCTTCAAGTCCAAAAGATCCACTCCTCCTCATCCTGTGAGAGCTTCAATTTGGTAAACTTAATTAGGGGGCGTCTGCGACACCAAATAAAAGAACCTAGTCAACCATTGAGCCTCAGTAATATTCATCTGGGTAGCAACAACAGGAGCATTCTCATGGGGTACAGTAGGCGAGGAACAACATTCATTTTAATCAGAGCTATTCGGCCTAACCATGATAACGGTAATCCGTCCCATCGCTGCAAATCCTGCTTTATCCTCTCCAGTAATTGTACTTAGTTAGCTTTACACAGCTGGTGGAAGGCAGTGGTAATATAAATTCCCAAATACAAAAACCCTTTTGACGACCATCTAAACAGGAACTGCATTCCATCCTTCAGATCAGGCACCTCCACTAATTCTCCCACCCCCCACCCACCATCGGCATGGCTTCTGATTTTGTAAAGTTGATCCTGCAGCCTGAAAAACTGCCAAATAAATTAATTGTTTGAATCAATCGAGGAACGGACTCCTCCAGATTGGCCAAGAACAAAAGGACATCATCAGCATATGGGGTAATCTTATGTTCCCCCATTCCCACTCCTGGCGCCACTATTTCAGGATCCCTCCTGATAGCCTCAGCTAATGGCTCAATTGCCAAGGTAAATAGCAGCGGTGAAAGAGGACATCCCTGTCGACTGCCTCTCCCAGTATAAAAGTTATCTGACTTAGTGCCATTTGTGATGATTGCTGCCTTAGGATCATTATACAACACCACCACCCATCTAGCAAAGGTTGCCCCCAGACCAAAGCGCTTGAGGACCACAAACAGGTACAGCCATTCTATCTGGTCAAATGCCTTTTCTGCATCTAGGGAGGCCACTGAACCCAGGATCAACCTTTGCTGGCATACCTGCACCATGTTCAGTACCCTCCTGATATTGTTGGAGGAGCTACGGCCCTTAACAAAACCCATCTGATCTTCTTTCACAATACAGAACAACACCTTTTCCAACCTCAGGGCCAGCGTCTTGGGTAGAATTTTAAAATCTACATTCAACAGTGAAATGGGTCTATATGAAGCACATTCTTCGGGCTCTTTCCCCTTCTTTAAAATGAGGGAGATACTAGCCTCCCTAATCCTGTACATATGACTAGCTATACATCCCCAGAGGTGGCTCCACCAACACATTTATGAATTCCTTATAGAATTCACTTGGGAATCCATCTGACCGCGGTGCTTTGCTACCTTGAAGATGCTTTATTGCATCCTGCACCTCATGCATCGTCAAAGGCGTATTCAAAAGGAAACCTGTTCCGTGTTTATACTAGGGAGGTGCAGGATCTCAAAAAAGGCCTGCATTCTCGCTGCACTGTGTTCATCTCCCTCCGACCGATATAACCCTTCAAAGTATTCCCTAAATCTAACATTAATCTTCTTTAACTCACGGGTAACTGTGCCAACCTTCTCTCTAACAGACGTAATAGATTGGGAAGCATTTTCTTTCTAGTCAGATATCTACCTGGCTTATCTCCAAATTCAAACAATCTTTGTAGAGCAAAGCAGACCATTTTTTTTCCCAGTGTGTGCAATGAGTTGGGAGCAGCCCAGAGAGCTGCAGCTTGACCAGTGAAGGCCTATTGTAATATACTTCCTCAGCTCTCTGCAGACGGGTCTCCAGCATCTGTTGTTGCTCCTTCCTCTGCGTCCTTCTAGTCGTTGAATAAAAAATAATCAGGCCTCATAACTATGCCTTAGTGGCCTCCTCCAGTATTTCCGGATTACTGGCCGTACCCGAGTTGCTATCCCAGAAGGCTCTGAACTCTAGTGATGTACTCAACAAATTTGCTATCCCTGAACAGGAATGGATCCATGCACCAGTGCTGTGCATCCATTCCACCACTCTTGATTTTACCACCTAATTCCACTGGAACATGGTCCGAGACAGCTATATTGCCAATTTCACCAGCCAATGTTCTGTCCAAGCAATCCAATGGCATTAAAAATTGTCAGTTCCCATGTGGTACTTATATGGGTTGGAAGCTGCCCCGATTGTGGGAAGGTGTTCACTCGCTCCTCCCACCTCGTGATTCACCGGCGGGTCCAGAACCGGTGAGAAACCCTTCCCCTGCCCCAAATGTGGGAAGGCCTTCAGCGATTCCTCTGGTCTGCTGGCCCACTGGCGGGTCCACACCGGCGAGAGGCCATTCACCTGCTCTGTCTGCGGGAAGTACTTTACACGCTTTCCGACCTGCTGAAGCACCAGTGGGTCCACACTGGGGAAAGGCCCTTCAGCTGCTCTGTGTGCGGGAAGGGCTTTACCCAGGCCTCCCACCTGCTGACACACCGGTGGGTCCACACTGTGGAGAGGCCGTTCACCTGCCTCGAGTGCGAGAAGGGCTTTGCTGTCTCCTTCACTCTACTGACGCACCAGCGGGTCCACACTGGGGGGAGGCCGTTTGCCTGGCCCGAGTGTGGACAGGGGTTCACAATGTCCTGCAGCTTGAACAAGCACCAGCGGAGGCACCAATACTCCCAACAATCAGATTCTGCCGGTAACGCTGCTGAGGGTCATTCCCAGGACTGAACCTCCTGCCCTTTCTGACAGTGGGGGTAGTGGGAGAGTTGGTAGGGTTTTTTGTTTTCTACTGGGGGAGTGGAGGGGGAAGGGGGGGTGGTGTCTCCGTGGTTAGCACTGCTGCCTCATAGCGCCAGGGACCCAGATTTGATTCCATCCTCAGGGTGACTGTCTGTGTGCAGTTTGCATGTAATTCCCCCCTGTGTCTGCGTGGGTTTCCTCTGCGTGTTGCAGTGTCTTCCCAAAGTCCAAACGTGCGCATGTTTGGACGAATTGGCCAAGCGAAATAGTCCCATAGTGTTCAGGAATGTGTAGGTGTCGTGCATTAGTTAGGTGTAAGTGCAGAGTGATGGGGTAGGAGAATGTATCTGGGTGAATTACTCTTCAAAGGTCGCTCTGAACTTGTTGGTCAGAAGGGCCTGTTTCCACACTGTCGTGATTCTATGGTTCAGTGAATATTGCTTCCAGTGGGCGCTGCTGCTCATTGAGCCCAGGGCCCGCACAAACCTAAGACTACAAGACCATTGGAGCAGAAGTTAGGATATTTTGACCCATCGAATCTGCTCCACCATTTGTTAGAGACAAAATAAAAAACTGCAGATGCTGGAATCCAAAATTTTCAAGCAGGAGGCTGGGCACAACAAGGCAGGCAGACCAGGAGGTGGAGAAGGGAGCATTTCAGGTATTACCCCTCAGGACTGAAGAAGGGTTCTACCCGAAACGTTGACATCTCCATCAGAAGTGATTTATCAGTTTGAACGAGAGGGCATAGGTTTAGAGTGAGAGGGGAAGGATTTAAAAGGGACCTAAAGGGAAAACGTTTCATGCAGTGTGGTGCGTGTATGGAACAAGCTGCCAGAGGAAGTGGAGGAGGCTGGTAGAATTTAAAAGACATTTGGTTGGGGACATGCATAGAAAAGGTTAGAGGGATTTGGGCCAAGTGCTGGCAAATGGGACTAGATTAATTTAGAATATCTGGTCAGCGTGGACGAGTTGGACTGAAGGATCTGTTTCCGCGCTGTACCTCTATGACTACTGGTCCTGAGGTAAGTTTAGAATTGAGTAACTTTGAATAATTCAATCTTGTTGAATTCACCTCCTGGAAGGTTTCAAATGAACCCCTCCAAGCGATATGATTTAACTATACCGAGTTGTATAAAGTATCCCATCAAGTTCAACATGAATGCGCAGTTGAAGAAGTTGAAGTCAGAAGTGACACAACACCAGGTTACAGTCCAACAGGTTTATTTGAAATCCCAAGCTTTGGGAGAATTGCTCCTTCATCAGTGCTGCTCCTTCATCACTTCACCTGATGAAGGAACAGTGCTTCGAAAACTCATGAGTTCAAATCAATCTATTGGGATTCTCACCTGGTGTTGTGTGACTGCTGACCTGTCCATCCCCAGCACCTCCGCATCAGTTTTGACGAATGAGATGAGATTTGATTCAGCATGATTTAGTGAGATATTCATCTGGATGTCCTTATGCCTGAAACATCGATTCTCCTGCGCCTCTGGTGCTGCCTGACCTGCGGTGCTTTTCCAGCACCACACTCTCAACTCTGATCTCCAGCATTTGCAGTCCTCACTTTTTCCTGGTTCATGTGGAAACTCAACACTGTCAAAGTTACAAAGAGACGCCAGTCATCGAGTACTATAGCACAGAGACAGGCCCTTCAGCCCAAACCGATCAATGCTGACCAAAATGTTTGTCAACACTAACCTCATTTCCCTGTACTTGGCCCATATCCTTCTAAAGCTTTGCTATCCATGTATTTGTTGAAACACCTTTTCAATGTTGTTAATGTACCTGCTTCAACCACTTCCACTGGCAGCTGTTTCCCCAGACGAACTACACTCTGTAAATATTTTGCCCCACATCCTTTCTTCCATCTTTCTCCTCTCACCATAAAAACGCGTCCTTGCACTTGAAATCCTCCCCCGAGGGAAGAGACAGCTACCGTTAACCCAACTCTACCCCTCACGGTTTGGAAATATTGCCTCTCAACATCCTCTGCTCCAGTGGAAAAACATCCCAGCCTATCCAGCCTAAATTCTAATTTGATAATAATGGCAGTGATGATTTTGGCTGTGCGTGTGTCAAGGATCTCTCATTTCTAAGCCAATGCTGTGCCTCTTAAGTTCACCTGATCTTAAAACGAATGGCACCCCATTCATTTAAAATGTCCATGTTTTCTGTGCAAAGTCGGTCCTGGTCAGGAAATAGGCAGTGGTGTCTTATATTCCCGTAGACTTCTTGTGACCGGGTTCATATGCTCTGTTTTGTGATGTATGAGTAAATGTTCAGAACAAAAGATTAATGCAGCCTTTTATTCATGTCTCATTGTTAAAAACACTTTCTCCATTTACAGATGTGATTGAGAAGCTTCTCCCAATGAATCTTTGACTGATAACCGCATTTGTCAGGCTTTTGAAAGTCACTGCAGCTCTGTCATAGCACAGGGGAGGGCTCTTTCAGACAGAACGCATCATGCAGAAAATTCTCCCACATTAGTCGAGCAAAGTTGACGTCTTTTTAAGACATTGTGAAACTTGAAAGGGTTCAGAAAAGGTTTGGAAGGATGTTGCCAGGGTTGCAAGGTTTGAGCTACAGGGAGAGGCTGAATACCCTGGTACTATTTTCCCTGAAGCTTTAGAGTCAGCCAGAAACATCTGTTGAATCAGGAAACATCTCTTCCTGCAGCAGCTTCAGACAGACTGCTTGCTAAAATCAAAAGCAGGGGAAAAGAATGGGACAACTGCCCTTTCATCGTAGAAGTGTTTTAGAAGAAAAAATGTCAAACCCTTTTCCCGGATTGTTGCCTTAGCCAGTATCTGTTAACCATTAGCAAAAACCTTAATCCTAGATGAATGGGAAGCCTTTTACAACCCCTCCTGAAAATAAACCAACAACGTAATCTTAAAGGAGCAACATGATCACAACAAAAAGCACTTGAACTGAAACATTTGTTACAAAAGGCTATACAGTTAGCAGGACAAGAAAACGGTTTTCAATTTCACCAATCAATTTAAATCAGCCGCATTGGCTACCAAAAACTAATTAAATTTAAATACTAAAGTTTTGACAACATGGCCAATCCTATCATAAAGAATTGGCGCTCTCAGTCATCTGTGTATTAGAGAAAGCATCATTTAGAAAAAACAGAGAAGGACATTCCTGACAGAGTAATCGGAGGAGGCATCCCCGACAGAAGATGGCACAGAATATTCCGGAAGACACATAACCTGGTTGTAATCTGAGAGATTAAATTCTATTTTGCGTTATCTGAGTGGGACATGTATTGATTGGAACAGCATACCAGAAGAATCTTGATTTATTCCAGAATACCCAGTAGTTCGGACGGATTTATTCAGTTTGTTAGTAGTTTTTTTCATTTGTTCACCGTGAGAGTTGGCTAAATAAATTGTCGATTGTCGATTTTAAAGTGTCAGGGATTTACTTTACACTACAGCAGGTTACACCACTTATCACACTGACTTTACAGATTAAAGGGCAACGTGCCACTCTTTGGACGTTTCAGTTTGAGATCTTGGTGAGTGAGGTGGGTGGGTTCAGCCTTCGCTTTGTAACAGTATTGATGACATTCTCTTGAATGCAATGGAGTCAATATTAATCCCAGCCTCTTCGTGTGGTTGTGGGTGAATCACCTTAATTTGGCTCCTGACTCAGAAACCGCACATAGAATCAACTGCTGAAACAATGATTTGCACTTTATTGCATGTAGCAACCACAAATAAACCCCCTCAAGTTCATTCAGCGTCACCCCCCACCAAACTTGGCTATCACCCAGTTGATGGCTGAATTTATCTGGGTTTCCACCGACAGTGCCCATCTCTGGAAGTGTCCAGGGGTTTGATGCAATCTTATTCTTCTAAGTACTGTTGCTGCTGCATCATTCTGGAGTTGAATTTTGGTGGCGTTTCCTCAATTTCAAATCTGTGGTGTGAGTTTTTTTTAAAGACTCTAACATCACCTCACATTGCTGGAGACCTCAGGTCTGCAGCTTACCTTCTTATCCTTGAGGGTTAGCTATTTGTTTGAAACAGCCTGCCATGCAATTAACCCCTCTATGTCAGGGCTTTCCTTCTCCAGGCAGAATTAATTGTCCTTTTGTCACACCATTATTAAACAACATTATCTTGCCTGTCCCAAGAAACAACTTTTTGTGTTGCCTCCTTCTTTCCATGGATGTTAACTAGCAGAAATTAAGCCATTTATTGTATTGAATCTGCTCTGCCACTCAATCGTGGCTGATATGTTTCTTAACCCCATTCTCCCTATCACCTTTGAGCCCCCTGATACTCAAGAATGAGTAAATGGTGGAGCAGACTCAATGGGCTGAATGGCCTAATTTCACTTCCTGTGGTGCCACAGTTTCTCGTCCGCCCTTTCGTTTCTTGGTCCAGAAAGAGTTCTTGTTGACTCGTGAAGTTTGGGAAGCTCTGGAGTTTACAGGTGCACACCACGCTCCTCTCTGCCTCCTCCCAGAATAACGATTCCTCCTGAGATACTGGCAGTTCTTGAGATCCCTGGATATCCCGGAATACAAATCAGTGTGTCTGGAAGTCTCTGCTGCTACCCTGGAACAGAAGGATTATGGGAAGAAAATTCAGAAATCCGAAGAGCAAAGAGACTTGGGACTTCTAGCCCAGGATTCTCTCAAGGTAAACTTACAGGTTGAGTCAGTAGTTAGGAAGGCAAATGCAACAATGGCATTTATTTTGACAGGACTTGAATATAAAAGCAGGGAAACACTTCTGAGGATCTGTAAGGCTCCAGTCAGGCCACAATTGGAGTACTGTACACAGTTTTGGGCCCCATATCTCAGGAAGGATGTACTGGCCCTGGAACATGTTCAGAGGAGGTTGATGAGAAAGGTCCCAGGATTGAAAAGCTTAACATATGAAGAACATTTGAGGATTCTGGGTCTATACTCAATGGAGTTTAGAAGATGACAAGGGAACTAATTGAAACCTACAGCATACTGAACAGCTTAGACAGAGTGGATGTTGGGAAAATATTTCCATGGGTAGGAGAAACGAGGAGCCAAGGGCTCAGCCTTCAAGTAAAGGGAAGACCTTTTGGAACGGAGATAAGGAGAACTTCTTCAGACAGAGAGTGGTGTATCTATGGAATTCACTGCCACAGAAGGCTGTGGAGACCAGATCGTTGAATATATTTAAGATGGGGATAACGAGGTTCTTGAATATCAAGAGGATCGAATGTTACGGGGAGAAAGGGGTTGAGAAACTTATCAGCCATAATTGAATGGTGGAGCAGACTCAATGGGTTGAATGGCATAATGTCTGCTCCTATAATCTTATGATATGCTGATGTGTGGAGGGGTGAGAATGGGGGAGAAGAGATAAAGAGGGGAACACAATTAAGGTGAAGCTGGATACAGATATATAGGAAATACAAGAATTGTACGATAAATTTCAGACCACATAGAAGCACTGGCATACAGAAGGATCTGGCCATATAGATCTCCAAAAGTGGCAACACAGGCGGGTAACGAGATCAAGAAGGCACATAGCACGTTTGCCTTGAGTGTCAGAGTTGGCGAGTTATGTTACAGCTATTTATTCCGGTCACATTCAGAATATTGCGTGCAGTTCTGGTCCCCACACTACCAGAAGGACATGGATGCTCTGGGAGAGGGTATAGAGAAGGTTCACTCGGACATTGCCTGGTCTGGAGGTCTCATTATGAGAAGAGATGGGATAAACTTGATTTATTTTCACTGTAAAGATGGAGGCAGAGGGATGGCCTCAACAAAATGATGAGACACACAGATTGACTGGACGGGGCGGCGTGATGGCTCAATCATTAGCACTGATGCCTCACAGCGCCAGGGACACTGGTTCAATTTCAGTCCCAGGTGACTGTCTGTGTGGAGTTTGCACATTCTCCCTGTGTCGATATGGTTTTCCTCCGGTTTCGTCTCACAATCCAAATGTGTAGGTTAGGGTGGAGTGGCTATGCTAAATTACGCCAATGCCCAGGGATTGGCAGGTTAAGTTGGATTGTCCGTGCGAAAATTGCCCCACAGTGTTCAGGAATGTGAAAGTTAGGTACATTAGTCAGGGGTAAATTTCGAGTAATAGGGGTAGGGAAATTGGTCTGTGTGGATTATTCTTTGGATGTTTGGTGTTGGGGCAGATAGTCTGTTAGATAGTCAGAGGCTCCCCCCCACCCCCACCGCCCCACCAGGGTGGAAAAGTCAACGACAAGAGGGCACAAGTTCAAGGCGAGAGGGGTACAGTCTGCGGGTGAATTGAAAGGGAAGATTTTTCACACAGTTGGATGGTGGATGCCTGGAATGCATTGCCAATGGATGTAGTGGTAAGAGGCACCTTAGCAATACTTCAGGTGTATCTGGATAGACACATGAATGGGAGATGTATGCAGGGACAGAAACCACGCATCGGCAATAAATAGCAGGCCTAAGTTAGGATTAAGAATTGGCACAGGCTTGGGTGGGGAGGTGGTAGGGGGTAAAGTGAACTTTCAAAAAGCAGGGGATACCTGTATGCTGATGAAGGGGTGGGTGGAGGCTCAGGTGGAGCATAAACACTGACAGAGGCCAATTGGATCGACTGTGCTGGAGACTCAATGGGACAGAGACAAATGTATCTATTTCAGATCTACCTGCACTTCAGCCGCTTCTGTGGACTGTTTCCGTAGGGAAGGTGCAATCCCAGGCTCAGAGAGGGTCAGCCCCCACTGGAAGTAAAATGGGTGACAGAGCGGCCATTCTGCATAAAGGAACCCCTTACCCCTCCCACTTTACCCACTAAACAGGGTTCAAGATGTGACTCTCAGCAGCGGTAACCTGAATCCCTGCGCCATCTCACTTGTGAAGTTGCTGGTGTCTCCATAAGTTGTACGACTGGGTGAAGCCCTTCCCACACACTAGACAGGTGAACGGCCGCTCCTTGGTGTGGATGCGCTGGTGTTTGCGCAGGGTGGAAGAATCACAGAAGATATTGCTCCACACGGGACAGGTGAACGGCTTCTCCCCAGTGTGGACGCAGAAACTGAGCAGCAGGTGATACGACTGGGTGTAGCCCTCCACGGAGCAGGAAAACGGTTTCTCCCCGGTGTGCATCCGCTGGTGCGGCAGCAGGTGGTATGACTGAGTGAAGCCCTGCCCACACACGGGACAGATGAACGGGTTCTTGCTGGTGTGGAACCACTGGTGGGCCAGGAGGTGGTGTAACTGAGTGCAGGTGAACAGCCGCTGCCCGGTGTGCAAACGCCAATAATCTCCAGCGCAAATGGCGAAGGGAAACCATTCCCATACTCCCCACATTTCCACGGTTTCTCCATGGTGCAGGTGCCCTCGTCTGTCTCAGACCTTAACAATCTGTTGAAAACTTGCTCACGCTTACAGCATGTGTATGGTGTTACTGGTGAACCGCCTGATAATTGGAACACTCTCATTCAGTCTGTAAAGCTTGTTCCAGTCACTACTCGGGTGTGTGGGTATGTGAGACTCTGAGTTTCCAGTCACACTGACGTTTAAAACCTAACTAAGCAGACAGACCTTCTCACCTTTGTTTTCAAGGCCATCAATATCCACGTCCTCGTGAATCAAGTGACTGTCAGACTTTGATGTGATGTTTGGTCTGAGATTTCGGCCGCCAAATTCTTCTCTTGTAATATTCCTATGAAGTGATTGCAAAGGTCATCACAGTCAGTCCATGATAGAAAATCTGAACGTAATTCTCGTTTCTGTGGAACATTCTTTCCTCTCCATCCCAAAGATCTTTGCGTCGATCTTTATGTAACTGTAAACCAACAGGGTTATGGGGCAGACTGCAAACCTCCACGAAGAGTTCACATGGACTCAAGTTGCAAATGGACCTCTGTAGTGCAGTATTGACACTCTTACTGAAAATCTACAATATGCTGCAGTACGATATTACAAGTCCAGGAACAACTGCAAATCAGACAAGGTCTTTTCAGAAGTTGGACCATGAACTTCTGAAGCTGCTGCTGCTCTTCCTCTTCCTCTCTGAATGAAGATTGATCTTCACCCAGACTGCAACTTCCTTCCTCTGTCCAAATATTTGTGAACACATCCCTTTTTTTGAAGGATGGCATGTTTTCTGATCATCACAATTAAAGGGGTGTCTTCCCCCAGATATGCAAAGGGACAGTCAGTCAGGGGAGGGCAGGGTCACGTCTTGTGTTGTTGTGTGGAATCTGTGACAGCTGCAACAATTCATCCCAACTCCTGTACTCAGTGCTCTGACTGATGAAAGCAAGCATGCCGAAAGTCTTCTTCACTGCCCTGTCTACCCATGACTCCACTTTCTAGGAGCTATGAACCTGCACCCTTACATCTCTTGGTTTGAAATACTGCATAGGAAACATAGAACATAGAACATAGAACATAGAAGAATACAGCGCAGTTCAGGCCCTTGGGCCCTCGATGTTGCGCCGATCCAAGCCCACCTAAACTACACTAACCCACTATCCTCCATATACCTATCCAATGCCCTCTTAAATGCCCATAAAGAGGGAGAGTCCACCACTGTTACTGGCAGGGCATTCCATGAACTAACGACTCGCTGAGTGAAGAACCTACCCCTAACATCAGTCCTATATCTACCCCCCCTTAATTTAAAGCTATGCCCCCTTGTAATACCCGACTCAATACGCGGGAAAAGGTTCATACTGTCGACCCTATCTAACCCCCTAATCATCTTGTACACCTCAATCAAGTCACCCCTAAACCTTCTTTTCTCTAGTGAAAACAGCCCCAAGTGCCTCAGTCTTTCCTCATACGATTTTCCTTCCATACCAGGCAACATCCTGGTAAACCTCCTCTGCACCCGTTCCAATGCCTCCACATCCTTCCTATAGTATGGCGACCAAAACTGCACACAATATTCCAGATGCGGCCGTACCAGAGTCTTATACAACTGCATCATGACCTCAGGACTCCGGAACTCAATTCCTCTACCAATAAAAGCCAGTACGCCATATGCCTTCCTCAAATTTGGTGCTTGTTGGCATGTATTATTATTTGGTGCTTATCTCGACTCTAATTCGGTATTTTATACTGAATGCCATGATTGATGAAGGCCAGTGTGCCCAAATTTTCTACCTGTGACTCCACTTTCAGAAAACTGTGAACATGTACTCCAAGATCCCTCTGTTCCACTACACTCCTTAAGGTCCTACCATTCACCATGAAATTCCTACCTTGATTTGACTATACAAAATGTAAGACCTCACACTTATCTATATTAAACTCCATTTGCCATTAACCTTAAACCTATGCCCTCTAATTTTGGACTCCCCCACCCCAAGAGAAAAGACCTTGCCTATTTACCCTATCCATGTCCCTCGTGATTTTATAAATGCCTTTAATGTCACCTCTCAACCGCCAAAGCTCCAGAGAAAATAGTTCCAGTCTATTCAATCTCTTCCTGTAGCTCAAACCCTCTAACCCTGGCAGCATCCTTGTAAATGTTTTCTGACCCTTTCAAGTTTCACAACACCCTTCCTGCAGCAGAAAGCACAGAATTGCAAGCAGTATTGCAACAATGATGGAACCAATGTCCTCTCTGAAGAGGATTTTAAAACAATATTTATAACTACAAGCAAATCAGATTAGTTGGGCATGACTTTTCCATAGTTTTGGTTGTCCTTCATTAACCTATGCTTTATAATATATAAGAAAATATTTTGAGGGATGGGATTGCTGCTAGCACGTCCAACACTTGCTCCCCATCCCTCATGGCCTTTGGACTGAGCAATAGGCTACATGCTAGAAGGCAGTTGAGAGTCAACCACATTGTAGTAGGTCTGGAGTCACATGATGTGAGCGTGTGCACGCGTGTGTAGAGTTGTGAATGGTAGATTTCCCTCCCTAAAAGAACACTTTCACAACACTCTGTAATGATTGGACAAAAACAACAGTTCTGGAAGCATCTATGAGGAGACGACAGTGTTACTGTTTTGAGCCCGGTGGCCCTTCAAAATTAGGCTGGATTCAAAACATTAACTGTTTTCTTTCCACAGATGCTGCCAGACCTGCTGCATTTCCCCAGCAATTGTGCCTTTTGTTGCTGATCTCCAACAGCTGCAATTCATTGTCTTAGCCAATAATGGTTTCCTGGTTGCCAGTACAGAGACAAACTCTCATTTCCAGATCTTTTTATTCGTTGAAAATAAAGTCCACTAGCATCCATGATGGGATTTTAATTTTTGTTCTCAGAAGACCGAGATCTCTGGGCTTCTTAACCAGTATCACGAGATCCCAATCTTCCCTTCACTGCCAGTGACATTGATAATCTTGTCCTGAATATTTTTCATTATTCATTCATCGAACGTGACACTTGGTCTCCCAAAAAATAACCAAGTGCCAATTCAGAGAGCAGTTAAGAGTCAACCACATGACTTTGGATCAAGAGTGACACATTCACCAAACTGGGAAAGGACTGAAGATTTCCTTCCTTAAAAAAGGTTATTAGTGAACAAGATAGGTACTTATGACAATTGATAAGATCACCAAAGCAGCGATAAATTAATATTCCAGATACATAAAGTGATTTCAAATTGCATCGGGTTATTAGCAGGATCAATTTGAAACTCCAGATGTTAAATCCACTAACAATGCCCAAATGTTACCAACTCCCTACAATCTCTAGGCTTCCCAACACTGACTGGCCTGTAATTGCCAGTTGCATCCTTTTCCTCCTTACTATTTACTATTCAATTCAGCCCATTGAGTTGACTCTGCCATTTATTCAGATAACGATTATTCTGGGAAACGTTTACTCCATTTTGCTGCCATTTCCCTATAATCCTCAATTTGCTTAATGATTTAAAAAAATCTATCTCAACCTTGAATGCACGTAACAACCCAGGCTCAACAGCCCTCTGTAGTATCAAGTTCCACAGATTTACTGCCCTCAGGAGAAATTCCTATCTGTCCTAAACATGCAATCTCCTATTTGGAGGTTACTTCCTCTGGTCCCAGACTCACCCTTTTCCACGTCTTGCCTGTCAAGTCTCCTCAGAATCTTGTACGTGACAATAAGGTTACCTCTAATTCTTCTAACTTCTAATAAGCACAGGTCCAACCTATTCAGTTCTCCTCATAAGACATTCTTTCCATCCCTGGTATCATCATGGTCAACCTTCTCTGGCCTGCCTCCAATGCCAATATATCTTTCCTCAGGTAAAGGTCCCTAAACTGTTCACAGTATTCAGTTGTGGCCTGACTAATGCCTCACATAGGTTCACTATAACCTCCCTACATTTCTACTCTATTGAAAAGGCCAACCTCCCATTTGTCTCCCTATTACTCACTGAAATTGGATGAAGAGATTCGTGGACTTGATTCCAAATCCCTCTATTCTAAAGCTTTCTCCATTTAATATTCAGTTCTTCACCTCCTAAAAAACTGTATTACCTCATTTTCCCATCTGTCAAGCTTTCGCTCATTTGCTTAACCTGTCTATATCCCTCTCCAGATATCTAATGTTATCCTCATCACCTGCTTTCACATCAACTGTCTCTTCTGCAAATTTAGCAATAGTACCTTCACTTTACTTATCCAAGTATTTCGTGTATATATTGTAAATAATGTTGCCCCCAGTGCTGATCCCTGTGGTACACCACTAGTTACAAGTTGTCATCCTGAACGTGCCACTTACCACAACTGTGGTATTTAGCCAATCATCTATCCATGCTAACATACAGCCTCCCAACACCGTGGGCTCTTTGCTTACTATTTGATAAGATGTGAATATCATTGGCTGTGCCAACAACTCTTCCCAAACTGACCTTGAATATGTGGTGCTGATCTGCTTCTTAAATTGCTTCACAAATATGATGTGGACTGCAACAATGTTCAGGAGTGAGTTCCAGCATTTTGGTCAATAACAAAGAAACAATGCGATATATCTTGCAGTCGGAATCCTGTGTTCACACTTGTTTGTTCTTGGTGGTTGAGGTCATGACTTGGAAGGTGCTTTTGAAGAACCACCACTCATGCAATCAAGCCAGACTGATAGATTGCGGCCCGAGATTCTGCCCTTTTGACTTCCCTCATCAATCTACATTCTTTCCAGCGAAGTTTCAGTCTCAAACCACCACGCGATGCCATCTGTTACGGCTTAAAAGATAAGAATACACATGATTAACAACCGTATTTTGGGTTGTATAAATCTTTGCCTGCCAGAATTATTTTCCAAAAGACTTTAATTAAACTGGGTGACTGCATGAAATGGTTTGTTGGTCAGACTATAATCATCATCCTCAAAGGAGACAACGCCAGTAATACCATTGAACTCGTCTTTTTGTTTAAAAAGCACAAGTTCTTGATTTATTTTTACAACTTACTGGCATTCACACCTGCACATTCAATGTCAAACTCAGACAACATAAATGAAATTACACCATTACAACAATCCAACAGATTAAGTAATAACACACAGTGAATACAAGGCTGATTAATGTGAAATTAAATTTGACTGAAAATGTAAAATCGAGATGAGAGATAACAAATCGGGGAAGGGCAGAAGGCAAGAAATGCAGCAGCATAGAAAGTGCTCCTCCAGGGAGTGTATTTTACCAACAACAACTGCTAAATATAAACAAACACTCTGACATCATCCTCCGGTTTTAATGTAAACCATACTCCCATACAGTAGAAACCATGTAAATAAGTTAATAGATACAAGCGTTGAGCAAATCCAGCCTCCAGCCGGGCCCCCCGCTTCTTGGAGCTCCGAGAGGGGTTCCCACTCATTCATTCAACAGGAGAAGGCTCAATTTATTGTAATGGGCACGGAGGGTACAGTGGTCGTGTCTCATGTTGAGGAGGAAGCTGTTTCCTCTCATTCAACAGAAGAGGACCTATTTACTAGAGTTCTTTTTTGTGGTGCAGCTGTAGTCTCCCATAGAGCCCTGAGGCTCAGGTTCAAATCCCTCTGCTTCAGTGTGTGGAATAACATTACTGCCCAAGCCACGTGCCAATTGGCATAGGGATAAGAAAATTAGGGAAGTAAACACGTCAACCTGTTCAATGCTATCTCCAATCATTTCACTTCCTGTCCCATTCGTAATCCAGGGAGCCCAGCCTCTTTTAACGAAGGTTCTTTTTGAGAAGTTTAATCGGGCATTTTTGCACAAGTCAAGTTAAGAAAGCCGTGATCCCTCGCAAGACAGCGCGGAAGACAACAATTGTCATTCTCGGCGGGGAGGCTGAATTATGAATTCACTAATAGCCTCACCTAAGCAATGGTGCAGACCAGGCCAACGCCTGTCTCTGTGGCGCAATTGGTCAGCGCGTTCGGCTGTTAACCGAAAGGTTGGTGGTTCGAGCCCACCCAGGGGCGCTGTGTTCGCTTTTCTTCCTTGGCTTCGAAGCTGAACGCTTTTAATGGGGTCAGGAAAATGTTCCCCAAACGGAAATCCTCTCCACAAAGGGGTTTCTGAATTGAATTCGTGTCTAACGTCAGGGACTGCGGATTCTGAGAAGCCGAGACAAAAAGACAAACTCAGCAGGTTTGACAGTACCTGTCGGAGAAAACAGAATTTCGAAATGTTGTCTCTGATTCTCTTTCCACAGATGTTGCCTAACCTGCTGAGTTCCTCCTGCAATTTCTCGTTTTGTTTTGAACGGAAATGTCATTTCACCTTTTGGGATGAAACACCTCGACTCGCCATGTGCAGATATTTAACCCTTTCGAAACACTGTGAAGTGATTGGATTCAAACAAACTCTGCGATGATTCACTCTTACTCAGCTCCACAGGCAGACAGACATGGGAAGTGAAGTTGTCAGTGTGGTTCTGTATTCGTGGGCCGAGTGGTTAATGCGATGGACTTGAAATCCATTGCGGTTTCCCCACGCAGGTGTGAACCCTGCCGACTACAAAATGAGAAATGTCGTCGAAAAGAGAGGGAGCTTGCACCCCGGCTTCTTCTTTAAGATTCAAATCAGTGGAGGGGGAAAAATATTTCACTCACATTGGGACTGGTGGGAATCTGCAACCCACTGCCTGTTCGGATGGAACAAGCAGATACCCGCAGAGCTTCTTTTGAAGCTATGAGTCAAGTGTTTGGAAATGAGACTAGAACAGTGAGGGTCATGAAATCGTGATCGAAATGAAGCAGGCACATGACGACAAGGGTGTTTCCTTTGCCAGTGAAAGATACTGCTTCACAAAGTTGGGCCTGTGGAAGGGAATCAGTGACGGTGATCATGTTTGGTTGTTCACCTTGTGAAGGTTCCCATTGCTGCGCATGTCCGTGTTAACGTCAGAACTCTGCAGCATGGCGGCGTCAGGTACGCACAGGGCCGGGGTGCAATGGATGACGCATCTGACTCCACCTACCTGTTTGAAATGCAGCTCACAGTTTCTTCACACACCCCAATTAATCTTTCTCATTGTCCTGAAGCCGGCATATGGTTTGAATTCCCGATCTGCGGGAATGGGAATCTTTTCACTATCTCGCGTCAGTAAATGTCCCTGAGAACATCGGAGTCACGTCACAGCGCTGTCAGATGAGGGGAAGCTGAAATAGCCCCACACGCTGCTCACGGGCACACTTTCCTTTCCCCAACTCAACGCCTCAACCACTGCAGCTCCTGGGAGTGGAAAGGAAACAATCACCAAAACCCAGTCTTAGCTTTGTGAATCTTCAGAAAATAAGCAAAGGTTCATCCCTTCGGATTTTCTATCCTGGGCTGACAGGGATGGGTTTTGTCACTCTTTTGTAGGACATTGCAAGTGGATGTTTTGCAGAAAAGCACCACAATGCAATCTGATTAATCAGGACCTGGGTGTTTTCGGTCTTTGAATGTAAGTGTTGTGCTCCAGAACTTTGTTGTTCACAGTTTATAATACTTATCTTCCCAGTCCCCTGTATCACTTATCGAAAATGTTTAATTTGCATCTTGTAATCCTTTCACTGTCTGCTAATGAGGATAGCGTTTCCGTGTTTTACCTAAATTATCTTGACCTTGCATACCTCAAGCCTCAAGCTAATTTCACGAGAAAACTTCTCCAGTTCAAAAGCCAACTGTTAATGATGGCTCTGTTTCTTGTCACGTATCCAATTTCAGATCGATGTTGTTAATATCACTTTTATTCCTTCAGATCCAGGTTTCGCTCACAGGGCTAGAACAGAACTGTCACCAAATACATTTACCAATCTACGTTCATCCTATCGATTGTATTAGCATCATCAACACTTCTCATCAAAATAACTCGAGAGACTTTCCTCACAATTTTCTGTGAACAGTTCCACATTAGCTTTGCTGAATGAACCCCAAATTTCTTGAAGTGGCTCCTTATTTTCGGCCCTGATTATTAATCTCTCTATGCATGGGAATGGATCCTTCCCACCCGTTCTATCACTCATCAATGTGTGTAGTTCAGGTCGATCTCCCATCAGCCTCCTCTGTTCTGATCAAATCCAGGGGAACAGAATACGTTGGAACTATGGCGCGGACAGGAAAAGCCCAATACTCACCTTTCCTGTTAGAACCATTCCATGAGAAATTTTAGACCACAACTTTGGGCGTGTAGTTATCGCCGAACACTTAAGGTGCTGGCGTAGAGATCCTTTGGGGCTCCCCCGCTCAGGGTAGTAATCTGCTGACTATGCTTTCTTCACTGACGATTTTAAATGACTTCCTGTTGGCTGCATTCTCGCTCAAACTTCACAAAACCCGTCTCGATAAAATCCAGTTTTCTCATGTCTGGGAATTGATTGCCATGCAGGAAAGTCGGGTTGTGAACAAACAACGTACCAGCCTCACAACGTCAGCTCTGTTTACCTTTCCACGGATGCTGCTCGACATGTTGGCTTTCTGCAGTATTCTCTGTGTTTATTAGGCACAAGTGCTGCTTTTCATTCAAGAACTTCAATCCCTGTCCTCTGGGAACTGACTCTCGTCAGTGGCAATTGATTCTTCTGATCATTAATCTGCCCATTCCCATCGCGTCTTCTCCCATCATGACCAACAGCCCCAGGAAATCTCCAGTTAACCTTCTTTGCTCCAAAGCGAACATTCCCAACCTTGGGAATGTCTCTCCAAAATGGAAATTCCTCATCCCTGGAAATGAATCATGGCGTACAATTGGGAAGAGGTTTTGGCAAAATATTGTCAGTTAGGAAATGGAAAAACGTTCATGAAGCAAAACATAAATCCCAGTCTCCAGCTTTGTGAATCTTTAGAAACTCTTTGGGAAGCGTATTTCGAGGAGAATGAAAGATGAACTGTCCGACTGAGCAGAGACAGTCCAGACACCGTCCCCTTATTGAAGAGGCCTGGAGATTGACTCTGATGTTCTCGGGACATGAACTGATCTGAGACATTGACAGAATTGTCGTTCCTGCACATCAGGAATTCAAACACCTTCTCGCCTCCGAGCCAATGAGAGAACTCGGGAACAGGCAAAACACGGAAAGTCTCGAAGGGTGACGGCCCGGAGTAAGAAAGCGAGTTCCTCCTGACATGGATGTGTCTCCAGCCTGTCCCCAGTGTCTCCACAATGAATGTCCCAGGCTTTATTATGGAAAAGTAAAACTGATAGACGACAACTGGAATTCGAGGCCAGGAGGCTGAATTATGAATCACTAATTGCCTCCCCTAAGCGATGGGGCAGCCCATGTCATCGCCTGTCTCTGTGGCGCAATTGTTCAGCGCGTTCGGCTGTTAACCGAAAAGTTGGTGGTTCGCGCCCACCCAGAGGCGATGAGCTTCTGGTTGCCTGTCACTTTAACACGCCCCCCTGTTGCCTGGCCTCCATCTCTGTCTCAGGCATGCAGCAGTGTTCCAGCAAAGCTCCGCTCCAGATGGAAGACCAGCGCCTCATTTTCCGTTTGGAATCCTCCAGTCTTCAAGATCGAGTTCAATATTATTTGGACCCGAACTCCCGCATGCCCTTGATCCCAACCACACCCACACGAGGCCGTGTTATCATATCGTCTGCTGTTACACACGACTTATTGTTAGCCAGGAATAGTCTCCATGAACAGTTAGTCACCCTCCGACACAGATCGTTATTCTCTCCTTTGTCCCTCCAATGTTCTTCGTCTGAACTCGTGGCAAAGAGAGCAATGTGGATTGATATCCCTGAGCCAGCTCTTTGTCCCATCTCCAGGAACCGGGTTCTCTCCACTGGCGGATAATTAATTAAGCCACTTTGTTGTTGCGTTGACGTGAGGAGATTGTATAAATATAAACTTTTCTAAATCCCCACCTTCCGTTGATTGAACTGTGAGTTCACTCTGAATCACAACACGTGTCACAGCGCAATTTGAGGCCCACATTAGCTCTGCTGGTTCTACACAGCAAGTAAATGAGAGTCTCTATTCGTATCATTCTCTTGCCTTCGCCCTGTAAATCTCCACATTGTTACTTTGGACATGACCACCGAATTCCCTTTTGTGTTCTTGAATCTGCCTCCTTGTCACGGTCAGACAGGGACAAGAAAGTGTTCTTCCTAATGTCACTTTTACTTTTTTTTCCAAATGCCTTGAAATTTCTGCCAATTTTTTGGGAAATTGAAAGGATTCTCATTCCTGCACATGAGGCTGAATTGATTTAATTTCTAACGTAAAGGACTGCGGATGCTGAGAATCAGAGACACAAAGAGGAGCTGCTGGAGAAACTCAGCCGGTTTGGCAGTACCTGTGGGAGAAAACAGAGTTCTGAAATGTTGTCTCTGATTCTCTTTCCACCGATGGTGCCTGACCTGCTGAGTTGCTCCTGCAATTTCTGTTTTTGCTTTTAACTGAAAGTTTATTGCATCTTTCGGGATGAAACAACCAGACTCGCCATGTGCAGATATGTCACCCTTTCGAAACCTGTGAAGTGATTGTATTCAAACAAACCCAGCAATAACTCACTATTTCTCAGCTCCACAGGCAGAGAGACCTGGGAAATGAAGCTGTCAGTGTGGTTCTTTATTCGTGGGTCGAGTGGTTAATACGATGGATTTGAGATCGATTGCGGTTTCCCCACGCAGGTGTGAACCTTGCCGACTACAGTTGAGAAATGTCGTCAAAAAGAAAGGAAGACTGTTCCCCGGTTTCTTCTTTAAGATTCACATCAGTGGAGGGGTTGGAAATCTGCAACCCATTGCCTGTCAGGGTGGAACAAGCAGACACCCACAGAGCTACTTTTGAGGCTATGAGCCAAGTGTTTGGAAATGAGACGAGAAGAGTGAGGGGCGTGAAGTCGTGATCGAAATGAAGCAGGCACGTGAGGACGAATGTGTTTTATTTGCCAGTGAAAGATACTGCTTCACCAAGTTGGGACAATGGAAGGGAAGCAGTGACGGTGATTATCTTTGGCTGTTCCTCTTGTGAATGTTCCCATTGCTGCGCATGTCCGTGTTAACGTCAGAACTCTGCAGCATGGTGGCGTCAGGTACGCACAGTGCCGGGCGCAATGGATGACGCATCTGACTCCAGCTACCTCTTTGAAATGCACCTCATAGCTTCTTCACACACTCCAATTAATCTTTCTCATTGTCCTGAAGCCGGCATACGGTTTGAATTCCTGATTTGCGGGAATGGGAATCTTTTCACTGTCTCGCGTCAGTAAGTGTCCCTGAGAACATCAGAGTCACGTCACAGCGCTGTCAGAGGAGGGGAAGCTGAAAGAGCCCCACACGCTGCTCATGGACAAATTTCACTTTCTCCAACTCACCTCCCCAACCACTGCGGCTCCTGGGAGTGGAAAGGGAACAAACACCAAAACCCAGTCTCAGCTTTGTAAATCTTCAGGAGATAAGAAATCTGTTCATCCTGTTGGATCTTCCATCCTGGCCTGACAGCGTAGATTTTAAATGGCTGTCCAGTCAGTGCCGATTCGTTTTGGCTGAAAAAAAACCTTCCTTATCTCATCCCAGCATTTCTTGCCACAGAGAACTGTGCGGCAGGGTTCATGTATATATTTCCTTGTATGTTATTTTGTAAATAACATTCGTTTGCGGGTTGTTTGTATAGGCTATTCCAGGTTCATTAGCCGTTGTTTAAGTGTGTTGGTAGGTTTGTGGGCTACCATGATGCTGAGAGCGTTGAGTTGTCTGGACATCATTTCCCAGATTTCTTTTATGTAAAGTAATGTGGCTAGGGTTTCTGCACACGTTGTGTCTGCTTGTGTCAGTTTGTTGATGTGAAATCGACACACTGGGTTTATTGGGTAGGCAAAAGTGCGGATTGCAGATGCTGGAAACCAGAGTTTAGATCAGACTGGTGCTGGAAAAGCACAGCAGGTCAGAGAGCTTCCGAGGAGCAGGAAAATCGACTTTTCGGGCAAAAGCTCTTCATCAGGAATGGAAGCAGGACGCCTCCAGGGCGGAGAGATAAATTGGGGGTGGGGGTGTGCTGGGCCGGAGGTAGCAAAGAGTACAATCGGTGAATGGGGGTGGGGATGGAGGTGAAAAGTCAGAGAAGAGGGTGGAGCGGATAGGTGGGAAGGGAGATTGGCAGGTAGGACAGGTCATGAGGATAGCACTGTGCTGGAAGTTTGGAACTGAAGTAAGGTGTGGGGAGGGGAAATGAGGAAACTGGTGAAGTCTACATTAATGTTCTGGGTTTGAATTTATCCGAGGCGGAAGATGGGGCGTTCTTCCTCCAGGCATCGGGTGGGGAGGGAGCGGCGATGGAGGAGGCCCAGGACTTGCATGTCCTCGGCAGAGTGGGAGGGGGTGTTGAAATGTTGGGCCAGAGGGCGATGGGGTTGATTGTTGCGGTTGTCCTGGAAATATCCCCTCAAGCGCCGTGACTGGACTCTGCGAGGAGTCTCCAGCCTCCCCAATGTAGAGGAGACCGCATCGGGAGCAATGGATACAAGAAATGACATTGTTGGATGCACAGGTGAAAGCATGCTGACGACCGCGGCCCAGGTTCGATTTCCGGGCAGGAAAGTAATTTTTAGGAGAGCTGACAAACAAAATACGCATTTCCCTGGTGGTCTAGTGGTTAGGATTTGGCGCTCTCACCGCCGCGGCCCGGGTTCGATTCCCGGTCAGGGAAACCATTTTCAGGGGTGCAGGCTACCCATTCTTCTTAAATGCGCTGTGTAATTATTTATCGTCGTTCCTGGGTGCTGCAGTGTGTCGTGGCTCGTTGAAATAGTGTCCTGATTCAGATTTGTTTGTATGTGGAGGGATGATTGCTTCTGTAGTTAAGTACTTGGTTCGTGTGCGTTGTTTTCCTGTAGAGGCAGTTTTGAATTTACCATTGACTGTTTGCTCTACTGTGACATCTAGAAATGGCACTTTGTTGTTGTTCTCCTCTTTTGTGAATTTTATGTCAGCGAGGATATTGTTGATGGTGTTGTAGGTTTCCTCTAATTTGTTTCATTTTTTGATGACAAAAGTGTCATCACTGTAGTGGACCCAAAGTTTGGGTGGATCGTTGGAAGGGCTGTTTGTTCGAGTCTCTGCATTATTGCTTCTGCGAGGAATCCTGATACTGGTGGTTTCATGGGTATTTCGTTGCTTTGTTTGGAGGGCTGGTTACTGAATACGAAGCGGGTGGTAAGACACAGTTCTACGCTGATGAAGTTGGTGCTGTGTTTGTGTCTCTGGTTCTTCGAGTAGTGTCTCCAGTTTTCTTTGGCCAAGTTGATGTTAATGGATGTGAACAGAGCTGTTATGTCAAAGGACAGCATTATTCCATACTCTTCTATTTTAGTGTCTTTGGTGTTCAGGAATTCTTGGATGGAGTAAATGGAGTGGCATGAATCTTCGACTTGGTGTTTTCAGTGGAGGCCTTTGACTAGTCTGCATATTGGTGTTCCAAATGGTGAGGCTTTGGGCCTGAGGGGGGCTCCTGTTTTGAAGAGGAGAACAACAACATAGTACCATTCTTAGATGTCACAGCAGAGCGAACAGTCAATGGGGGAACTTCAAACTAGCGTCTACAGAAAAACAACACACACAAACCAAATACTTAACCGCAGAAGCAATCATCCCAACACCCACAAACGTTGCTGCATCAGGACATTATTTCAACGAGCCACTACACACTGCAGCACAGAGAAACTACGAAGAGCAGAAGAGAAATACGTATCTCGTGTATTTAAGGAGAACGGGTACCCAATAAACCCAGTCCGCCGATTTCTCATTGATGCTTCCAAGCTGGCTCTCAAAAATTCGTTTGGCCCTCCATTCTTTCCTGTTTGTTTTTTGCGGGTTTTGAAAGCTTTCGCAATCCTCTGACTGAGTATTGGAGTTGGGAAGTTATGTTGTGGCTGTACAGGACATTGGTTAGACCAGTTTTGGAATATTGTGTGCAATTCTGGTCTCCTATCAGAAGGATACTGTGAAATTTGAAAGGGTTCTGAAGCACCAGTGGGTCCACAGAGGGGAAGAGGCCCTTCTGCTGCTCTGAGTGTGGGAAGGCCTTCAGTGATTCCTCTGCCTGCTGCCGCACCAGTTGGGCCACACCGGGGAAGGCTGTTCTCCGGCCCCAAGTGCGAGATGGCCTTCAGCAGTTCTTCCCACCTGCTGAGACACCAATGGGTCCACACTGAGGAGAGGCCGTTCTTCTGCCCCGAGTGCAGGAAGGGCTTTGCTCTTTCCTCCGACCTGCTGGCCCATTGGTGAGTCCACATGGGGGAGTGGTCGTTCAGTTGCCCTAAGTGCAGGAAGTCCTTCAGCAATTCCTCAGCTGAAGCACCAGTCCGTCCACACCGGGGAGAAGCCGTTCTCCTGCTCCGAGTGTGGGAAGGGCTTTATCCGCTCCTCCACACTGCGGAAGCACCAGCTGGTCCACACGGGGGCGGGGGGGAGGGGAGGCCATTCTGCTGACCTGAGTGCGGGAAGGCCTTCAGCAATTCCTCCACCCTGCTGAAACACCTGTGTGTCCTTCAGCAGTGGGAGGCCCTTCAGCTGGCCCGAGTGTGAGAAGAGGTTCATGTTTGCTTGCAACTTGCGGAAGCACCAGCGGGGGCACTGCTGCTCATTGAGCCAGGGACTGCACATTGCCAATGAAATGATCCAAATAAACCTCAGACCGCAAGACCATCCGAGCAGAAGTTAGGCCATTGGGCCCGTCGAGTCTACTCTGCCATTCGTTAGAGACAAAATTAGTGCAGATGAGATTAGCTACAGGAAATAGGCCATTTGTCCCAACAAGTCCACACAAACCCTCCGAAGAGTAACCCATCCACACCCATTCCCTTCTAACTAATGTACCTAACTCTATGGGCAATTAAGCATGGCCAATCAACATGACCTGCACATCTTTGGTTTATATAAGAAGACAGGATCGCCCAGAGAAAACCCATGCAGACACTGGGAGATTGTGCAAACTCCTCACAGACAGCTATCCAAGGCTGGAATCAAACCTGGGTCCCGTGCGCTGTGAGGCTCCAGTGGTAACCACTGAGCCACTACATATTTCAACCCGAAGTTGCAAGCAGGAGGTTGGGAGAATACAGCCTCAGAATGTGGAGTAGTCAGCGTTTTGGGTATTAACCCTTCTTCAGGACTGAAACGTTAACTTCTCCATGAGAAACGATTTATGGGAATGATGCTGGGGGTTGTAGGGTTTGAGCTCCAGGGAGAGGCTGAATAGGCTGGAGCTGTTTTACCTGGAGCATCGGAGGCAGAGGAGTGACCTAATAGAGGTTATAATTTCATGAGGGGCATGGACAGGGTAATAGACAAGGTCTTTTCTCAGGGGTGGGGGAGTCCAGAACTAGAGGGCATAGGTTTAGGGTGAGAGGCGAAATATATTAAAGAGACAACGTCTTCATGCAGCGGGTGGTACATATATGAAATGAGCTGCCAGAATATATGGGTCAGGTGCTGTCAAATGGGACTAGATTAATTTAGGATATCAGGTCAGCATGGACAAGTTGGACTGAAGGGTCTGTTTCCATGTTGTACGTGTCTCTGACTACTGGTCCTCATGTAATTTTAAAATAGGGTCCAAGTAACTTTGAATAGTTCAATCTTATTGAGCTCACTTCCTGAAAAGTTTCAAATGAATCATCTGAGCGATACTGTTTAAACATGCTAAGTTGGACAAAGTATCCCATCAAGTTCAACACAAACCCAGAGTTGAAGAAGTCAGAAGTCAGAACACCAAGGGGACCAAACTGATCACAATATTCCAGGTGCAGCCTCATCAACGTCCTGTATAACTACAACATAACTTGCCAACATCTATACTCAATTCCCTTATTGATGAAGGCCAGTGTGCTGAAACCTTTCTTCACTGCCTTGTGTACCAATGTAATCAGAGATATAGGACCTACTTTAAACTGATCCACAATCCAGCTGCTGGGAGCCCAGAAGCAGAGTAGTGCTGCGTGAGTGTGCTGGGCACATAACCCAGAGGTCGATGGGTAAAAACCATGTGATGCTATTGCCCAATGTCTTCGTAAGCTGCTTTCAATTACAATGGTGCTCTGTTCTGTATGTTGCCTTTGCATCTGCTTCCCAAAGCTTCTTCAGTGGAGGAGTGGCAGCTGGAGCCCAGGAGTTCAACGACCCGCCGGAGCTTGAGGAAGGTCCAAGCTCCAAGAAGCGGGGAGTAAGGCTGGAGGCTGGATTTGCTCAAGGCTTGTATTTTTAACTCATTTAAATGGTACCTACTGTATGGGGCTATGGTTTACATTTATACCGGAGGATCATATCAGAGTGTTTATATTTAGCAGCGGTAGTTGGTAAAATACACTCCCTGGAGGAGCACCTTCTATGATGCTGCATTTCTTGCTTTATGCCCTTCCCCCATTTCTTATCTCCCAGCTTGGTTTTATGTTTTTTTGGTTAAATTTAATTTCATATTAATCAGACTGGGTATTGACTGTGTGCTATTAATTTGCTTCTTCGAATATTGAAAGTCAAAATTAATGGTGTAATTTCATTTCTGATGTCAGAATTTGACATTGAATGTGCAGATGTGAATACCAGTAAGTTGTGAAAATACATCAAGAACTTGTGGTTTTTAACAAAAAGAGCAGTTCACTGATATTCATGGTATTGTCTTATTTGGGAGTGATGATTCAAATCTGACCAACAAACCGTTTCATGCAGTCACCCAATTTAGTTAAAATTTTCATTAATTTAATTAAAGAAAAGAACTCTGGCAGGCTAAGATTTATGCAATCTATTTATAAGATTATGTCCATTGCTTGCAATATGGTCTCATCCACATTGGGAAAACTGGACGCCAACTCGCGGAACGTTTCAGGGAACAGCTCTGGGACACTAAAACTAAACGACCGACGCCCTGTGGCTGAACGCTTTAACTCGCTCTCCCATTCCGCCAAGGACATGCCGCCAAGGACTACCAAACTCTTGCTACCCGACGCTTGTAAGAAAAACACCTCACCTTCTGACTTGGGACCCTCCAACCACATGGTATCAATGTAGATTTCATCAGTTTCCTCATTTCCTCTCCCCCACCTTGTCCCGGATCCAACCTTCCAATTCGACACCAACCTCTTGACCTGTCTTACCTGTCCACCTTGCTTCTCACCTATTTGCTCCACCCTCATCTCTGACCTATTACCATCAATCCCTACCTCCATCGACCTATTGCATTCCCAGCTGCCATTCATCCAGCCCCACTTCCTTCCCATTTACCTCTCAGCCCCCTTGGGCCACCCTTTATTCCTGATGAAGAGCTTATGCTCTAAACCAAGACTGTTGTGAAACAACATTCTCAACAAATAGGAAATAGCTCCCAAGTCAGATTTCATTCCCTCTTCTGTTTCCCAGTTCTTTCAGAAATAAGAAATATCTTTTTCTTCCACTAGAAAGTGATCTTCCACTTTGCGCTGTCTGAAGTGTTATGCCACATTATTACTTCAGCCACCTTTTAAGAATCGTTTCAATCTGTTTTTCTAACAATTGTCGAGGTGACCAAAAGCAAACTTTTCACTCCTCCTCAATGCCCCATTTCTCCTCCTATGAGCCACTTTGTCATGTTGTCTATGTTACAAGCAGCCGAGTGCACTTGGTTTCTGAATTGAAATTTGGCCATTGAAGTGATCAGAATTAATATATATCGATGGCTAGCTGTGTCTGCACTAACTGCAATTATCCACCAATACGATGTCGTTTGTTCCACCAAAACTGGAAACAATGATTTGTGATTATATTGCAGTCGGATGTAGAAAATCATCCCAGCGATCTTCACGTTATTATAGTTTACTGTGGCCATACAGCATTGCGAGGCAGTTTGATGTGACTAAAACTTGGATGGAAAGAATGTAGATTGATGAGAAGGCAAAATGGCAGTGTCGCTGGCCACAATCGATCTGTCTGGCTTGATTATATGAGTGGCGGTTGTTCAAGAGCAACTTCCACTCCATCACTTCAACCAGCAAGAGGAGATAAGTGTGAACACAACATTCCAACTGTGACATATACGCATTGCTTCGATGTTATTGATCAAAATCCTGGAACTCGCTCCTGAACCTTTATTATAGACCACATCATATTTGTGAAGTAATTTAAGAGGTAGCTCACCACCACTTTTTCAAGAACGGTTTGGGAAGACTTGCTGGCAGAGCGAATGATATGCACATGATATTGGAAACAGTCTAAACGTATGGATAGATGATTGGCTAACCAATGATACAGGAGGGATAAGGGGCATGCTCAGGATCGCAACTTACAACTAGCAACGTTCCACAGGGATCAGTGCTGGGGCACAAAATTATTTACTATATTTATATGAATTACTTGGATAAGTAAAGTGAATGTACTATTGCCAAGACTGCAGTAGATACAGTTGATTAGAATGCAGGTGGTAAGGATGACATGAACTCTTCATCCAAGTTCAGTGAGTAATCGGGAAGGCAAAAGGGAGATTGGTCTTTAAATGGAGTACAAAAGTAGGGAGGTTATAGTGAACCTCCGCCTGGAGGTTTTGATTGAAAGTGCAGTGAAGATTCAACCAGCTGACAGTGGATCTGAATCACATGTAGATCAGACCAGGTTTGGACAGCAGGAAACCAGATAAGTTTTTACAACAAACCACAACGATTAAATCATTTGACTCTTAATTCCAGATTTATATTGAATTCAGATTCCACCATCTGCCGTGGCAGGTTTTGAACCCAAGTCCCGTGAACATTACCTGGGTGAATGGTCTGGTGACAATAAAGTGGCCATCGCCTCCCCTGAACACATTGGCATATTGTGTTCAGAGGTAACAAAGAGCAAGTGGTTTCAGCAGCTGCTAAGTTGTTGATATTACACAAGGGAACATCAGCACTCTCAGTAATGGTACATACTGAAGCCAGGGCCCTGTATCAGAGGTAAGGGCTCGGGATCCACAAGAAATAGGAACAGCAATACGCCATTCAGCCTCTTGAGCCTGCTCCTCCATTCAGTAGGATCGTGGCTGATCTGGCATTCCCCACATCCACTTTCCTGCCCTTTTCCTGTAACTGTTCATCCCCCGACTGATCACGAATCTATCGATCCTAGTTTTAAATGTGACAAGAAGGATGTTAACAGAGTTACTGGGGTTGGGGGAGGGGCGGGGGGTACTTGGGGACTACAACAATGGCTTCACACTTCTCAATATTTAACTAAGGGAATGTTTATGGTTATCCAATGCTGGAAATTGGGCAGGCATTCAGATGAAATTATTGGTAAATTATGAATGACAGAGGAGTCGGGAGAGAAGTGGTGTTCAGGCACAGTTGGATATCATCAGTATAGATGCCAACACCAGCAGCTACGGTGAAATAAATAAGAACGGAAGACACTAAAATCAGACCCTCCCAGAGTATACAGCGATGTTGGAGAGGGTCAGTACTGTCATTAACTCTGATCAAGGCTGTCCGCAGGTCGACGAGGGAATGTTCATCCCTGTCACCGTTACAAAGGATGTCAAATATGACCTTGATAAGAACTGTTTCAGGGGTAGAAACCAGACTCGAGGGCTTTAAACACAGAATTCTGGAAAAGCTTATTCAAAAATGTTACATCCAAACCAACACTTCCATTGGTGCGATAATTATAGAAGTGTTTTGGTTTTTATTTAGATGATTCTCAGCAGCACTGAGTGAGAAGCAACAAAATTAACACAAGAAATATTGCAATTGCTACAATATGCCTGCTCCCAATGGGAGACCATCTGGTGTTCACTTAACTGTCTGCAAGGCGCAATATTGGAAAGGAACTATCCAGTTCATAGCTATAAGAGGGGAGACACAGACTGCTTGATACAAAGGGCGGGAGAAGGCCACTCGGCCCTACGAGCCTGCTGCAACATTCAATAAGATCATGGCTGATCTGAATACAACCTCAGCTCTACATTCCTCCACATCCCCGACAATCTGTCACCCACTTGGTTAGCAAGAACCTGTCTACCTCTGCCTTAAAGATTTTGAATTCACTGCCTTTTGAGGAAGACACACAACCATCAGAAAGAAAAAAAAATCATCCTCATTTTTGTCTTCTACTTTTAAAATATGACCCTCTATTTTCAGATATTAAGATAGGGATACAAGCTGCATTCAAATAATACCTGTGGTACAGTTAACTATCTCAAAGTGCTTCACGTGAACATAATGAGAATTCCTTTAAAAATCACAATTTGGAGCACAGATTAGGACAGGTGGCCAAAGACTTGGTCAAAGGGGCAGGTTTAGGGCAATCTTTAAAACAGGTTCAATTTCCCAAACATCTGAGGACTAAGACATAAAGAGCAAACACAAAATAGCAAGGGATGGGAAACAACAGTGTGGACATAATGTCACAGGATGAGTAATCCAGGGAACATGAGTTCAAATCCCACCACAGCAAGAGGTGAGATGTGAATAATTCAAATCATAAATGGGGAACACAAAATTAGTCTCAGTATGGTATCGATGGCACTGACGTCAATTGTCATAAAAGTCCATGTTCACCAATGTCCTTTCAGGAGGGAAACTGCCATGCTTACCTGGTCTGGCTTACATGTGACTCCAGACACACAGCAATGTGGTTGACTCTCAAATTGCCCTCTGAATTGGCATAAGCAAGACACCTTGCACTTAAGGATGGATAACAAACATCAACCTTGTTAAAGTGTCAGAACAGAAATTGCTGGAGAAACTCAGCCACTCTGGCAACACCGGTGGAGAGAGAGAGAGAAAGAAACAGAGTAAATATCCTGGCATGCGCCCAGAACAGTTGTGAAGAAGGGTCACAGCACTTGAAATGCTAACTCTGCTTCTCTCTCCACTTGTGCTTCCAGTCCTATTGAGTTTCTCCAGCAATTGGTGCATTTTTGTGTTTCAGATCTCCAGCATTGCAGTTCTTTATTACACTGACGTAGGGAAGCTCAAATCCGATAAAAGAACAAAGCAGAAGTACTGGAATTACTCAGCAAGTCTGGCAGCAGCTATGGAGATAAAAACAGTTAGTTCTTCGTGTCATTGAATGATCTTACATCGGGGACAAACTTTTGGCAAGCTGCAAGAGTAAAAGGCACTGGTGTAACTTCAACATCTGGGAGAACTCTCTCAGCCATGGAGGTCAGACTGACTCAGCATTCTGGTCCTGCTCATTACCTGTTAACTTCTCCATTTATTGTACTTGTTATATTTCTACATGGTTGACACATTCCTATGTTTTAAAATGATATTCCAAACTGACTGGAATTTTCCATGTAAGTAATCATACATTAGAGGGATTGGAACGTGAATGTAACATTTAAACAAAAAGTATTTATTCATGCATGGGGTGTGGGCATCGCTGGCAATGCTTGCATTTATACCATCCTTAACCACCCTGTGGTTGGTTGGAAAAGTGAATGAAGGTGTCTGAGAGTGTCTTGATCAGCACAGCAATCTCAAAGATGGGTGTGCTCAGGTAGAAGTACCCTCCACTCCCACAGCAAGTCTGCATTCACTTCAATTACAGATGCCATCTCACACTCCCAGGACAAGGACAGCATGGGATTACAATCAGAATAAAGCTTCCTCTACTCTTAAATTGAAAGTGAAGCTACCTCAACACTGTCCCCAACAAACACTGACAAGACAGAGAGAGCATTGGGTTAGATACAGAGTAGAACTCCCTCTGCACTTCCCCATTCATTCAGTCCCTGGACAATGACAGCAAAGGGTTAAATAAACAGTAGAGCTTCTTCCATTATGACTGACACTTAGTACGTTCTACAACAATCCTCAAGGATAATTCAGAACTGAGCCTATTATCTGGTACTGAATTCACGCACCCTAATGGGAATGACAGCAACAGAAAATCAGGTAAAACACACACAATGTACAACAAAACTAGACCGTTATTGGGATCTAAGATATTTAAATGAGAGGAGATATGATCCCTGCAATGATCTGAATGTGAGCTGAACAACTTTCTCACTTGAATAATATTCTCTGGGAATGCAATGTCCACCTCACTGCTGTCTAATCAATTCCTCTGCTCTCGTTCAGGGCTGAGTTGCGGCTGACCACATGGTGGCGTGGGCGTCAAGAGATTAGACAATTAAGGACAACTTGGATTGAGGGCATCCTGTGTCATGCCAGTGAGGTCGAGGGTCGCTGATTTACTCAACTTATAATCGGGGACAAGGGGATGTCAGGCTGGGCTTGTATCAATTTGCGTTTAGAAGAAACAGATGATCTGATGAAGCTGTATAACATCTGGAGAGGACTTGATGTAAATGTAATGTCCACTCATTTCTAGCCAGAGACTAGCCTCTCATTTAAGATAGGAGAGTTTTGTTTTTCTCTCAAGTGTTCCCAAGTCTTTGAAATTCACTTCTTTAGAGAGCAGCATGTGGTGGTGGCACGGTGGTTCGCACTGCTGCCTCACGGCATCAGTGATCTGAGTTTGAACCCACCCTCGGGCCGACTCTTTGTGAGGAGTTTGCACATTCTCCCCTTGTGTCTGCGTTGGTTTCCCCTGTGCTCTGGCCTCCTCCCACAGTCCAAAGGATGTGCAGGTGAGTGTAGATTGACCATGGGAGATGCAGAGTTACAGAGATAGAGTAACGAACTTGTTTTGGGTGGGACGGTCAGTCAATGTTGACTCGATGGGCTGAATGGCCTCCTTGCACGCAATTGACCTATATCAATCAACAGTATACTCTTGCTTTATGGTTACCGACATCAAATTACATTCGTGGCTTTGGTTATTTCATCTCTTATGTCATCATATTCAACCAACTGCAGCATCTCGAATTTTGCTTAATTACAATATCCAATATCAGCAGAGTACTTTTTCTTTTTGTCACGACCATTATCTTGAAATCTGACGTGTGACATCTTCATTGCTGTCAAAGTTCCTTATTTGTCCCGACATTGTCATGGTTTTACTTTGTCGAATGACTACCTGGCTTTTGCATTTAAGACCCTATATTCTGCCCTCGTCAACACTTTCCCTTCCAATTCTGTACTAAAGATTTCATGAAAAACCTCAGAGTGTGGTGAGACTGTGGAACTCACTACTATAGTGAATAGTTGGGGTGAAAGACATTACAACTAAGGGTAAGCAACCAAATACAAATGAATGTCACTCTCACCAGATTCACAACACAGTGAAATTAAAACATGCAATGTCCCTCAATTTCTCAACTGTTCCTAACCAGACTTGATGAAGAAGAGATCTTGCACATCAACATTATAATTTAAACAAAAACCAACAATTATAAATACGGCAACTTTTCTAGGCCAAAGTTAAGTAGATAATCTAATTAATAGCAATGAATTAAACCCTTTGATCAAGTCCCCCATCATCTCAGAAATAGAAATTTCAGCGGCAAATTAAGAAAGAATTTTTTTTTTAAACTTACCAATTCAAACAAATAGTTTCCAACAATGTATTGCCAAGCCTTTGTGCAATACTTGGACTATGAGTTTTTCACAGACACGTCACTGTAAATCCAATCTAAAAGTCACTGCTGAATGTGACGAGACACCCCAAAGTATTCAGTCATTTCTTACAGGCTGGGACTCATTCCCAGAAAGAGCCAACAATTCTTTAACTGGACAGTAGAATCTCGAGAGAACAGCTCCTGGGCTCAACAAGCAGCAACGCCCAATGGAAGCAAAGTTGGCGGCGGGGCAGGGCGGGGCAAGGGCATAAAACAAAAAAGCCCACTGACTCTCCCACTGCACAAACACATTGTCAGAATGCACAGGGGCTCAGTCCTGGGAGTGACCCACAGCAGTTTCATCAAGAGGGCCACACTTGATAAACAGATCTTGCACACCAGAATTATAATTTAAACAAGAACAAACAATTATGAATACCGCAAATTTACTAGGGCAAAGTTAAACAAGATAATCCAGTTAATAGCGATGATTTAAGCCTTATGATCAAGTCCTCCACCATCCCATCGACACAAAATTAAGGGGTAAATTAAGGAAGAGAATTTTTTAAATTATCAATTGAAGCAATCAATTCCCAACAATGGATTGCCAAGCCGTTGGGCAATTCTTCGATGATGAGTTGTTCACAGGCACATAACCGTAAATTTAATTTCAAAGTCACTGCTGAATGTGAATGGACACCCTGAAGTATTCAGCTATTTCTTACAGACTGGGGCTCGTTCCCAGACAGAGCCAATAATTCTTTAACTGGACAGAAAACACTAGAGAGAACAGCTCCTGGTCTCAACGAGCAGCAGTGCCCACTGGAAGCAAAGTTGCGGGGGTGGGGAGCACGACGGCATAAAACAAAAAAATCCGACCGACTCTCCCGCTATAAGCACTGTCAGAATGGGCAGGGGTTCAGTCCTGGCAGTGACCCACAGCAGTTTCACCAGCAGAATCAGATTGTTGGGAGCACTGGTGTGCCCGCTGGTGCTTCTGCAAGGTGCAGAATGATGAGAACCTCCGCCTGCACTCGGGGCAGGTGAACGGCCTCTCCCCGGTATGGTCCCCGACTGTGCCTCAGCAGGTGGGAGGAATTGCTGAAGGCCTGCCCGCACTCTGGGCAGGGGAAGGGCCTCTCCCCGGTATGGACCCGAAGGTGGGATGCCTGTTTAAAGCCCTTCCCGCACTTGAGGCAGGAGAACGGGCTCTCCCCGGTGTGGACCCGCTGGTGCCTCAGAGGGCAGAGGTATCGTTGAAGGCCTTCCCGCACTTGGAGCAGCTGAAGGGCTTCTCCAATATGTGGACCCGGCGGTGGGTCAGCAGGACGGAGGAATAGCTGAAGGCCTTCCCGCATTCGGGGCAGGAGAATGGTCTCTCGCTTGTGTGACCCGCTGGTTCCTCTGCAGGACAGAGGAAATGCTGAAGGTCTTCCCGCACTCAGGGCAGCTGAAGGGTCTCTCCCTAATGTGGACCCGCTGATGGCTCATCTGGCGGGTGGAATTGCTGAAGCCCTTTCCGCACTCAGAGTAGGAGAACAGTCTCTCCCCGGTGTGACTGCGCCCATGAGTCTCCAGGTCAGATGGGAAACGGAAGCCTTTCCCACAGTCGCCATACTTCCACGGTTTCTCCACGGGACGGGATTCCTTAGGTTTCTCCATGACCGAAGCTTCACCTGCACACAAACGCGTGTACAGCACCTCTCTGCCGTGAATTCCTCTTCCCAGTCTGTATAACATTTACTGGCTCCACAACCAAAGTGCTGCAACAGTAGAGTCTCTCTTCCAGTCTCACTGATGCTGAAAACGTACTGAAACAGGAACTAAAACGCTTGGTTCCTTCTCACAGAATCATGGTCGAAAATTGTTATAGTCCCGATGGATTCAGTGACTGTCAGACATTGACGTGAAATTGAGGACAGCAAATGCTGGAGAGTCAGAGTCAAAGTGCAATGCTGGAAAATCACAACAGATCAGGCAGCATCCGAGGAGCAGTCGAGTCAATGTTTCAGGCAAAGCCCTTCAGATATTGATATTGAAACTTACGTCTTCAGATCTTCAAATAATCTGTAAAAAGTGATTACAAACATCATCACTGTCAGTCCAGGTTAGAAATTCCAAACAAGCAATTCTACTTTACGCAGAACATTATTTTCTTTTTCCACAAAATTGAAAGCACCATCCCACCCTCTCTCACCCCTCTATTCTCACTCCGCTCAAACTAATTCTCCCCATGGTACTGATTCAGGATCTTACAGAGACCGAAAAGTGAAAACATCAAGACAGACACCTCTGAATTTTGGATACCTCCACCTGAAAGTTAGTATCTTTCACGATATGTAGGAGTGAGTAAGTCTGATTTTGGGAAGCAAAAAAAGTATCAATTCAGGATGAACCTTCAATGCAGCTTCTTGCGAAACATCCAGACACGGAATGGTTAACATCTGGGGAGGTGGAGGAAATGAGATATCAAGGCATTGGCACCGACACCAGACAGAAACTGAACATACAGGCATGGCAAACATTACGGGCAAGCCAGAGTCATTGAGATACACAGCACAAAAACAGGTCCTTCAGTCCAACTCATCCGTGCCGACCAGATAGCTTAAATTAATCTCGTCTCATTTACCAGCACTTGGCCCATATCCCTCTGAACTCTTCCTATTCATATATCCATCCAGACGCCTTTTAAATGTTATAATTGGACCTACATCCACTACTTCCTCCGGCAGATCATGCCTTACACTTGCCTCTCTCACGCCAAACATACTACCCTCCTGTTCTGGACTTCTCCCATCCCTGGGACATGACCTTGTCTATTTAACCTATCCATGCCTCGCATGACTCAAAAACGTCTGTAAGGTCACCCCTCAGCCTCTGGTCTACCGGGGAAAACAGCTCAAGTAATGCACTGCGTGTACTTTTAGCTTCACACTCGCTGAACCTTCCTCCCGTGTAAAACATTGTTTCCCTCCCCAACACTGCCCATGGGAAAAGCCAAGAGTGTTGAGACTCTGGAGTTGGGGGAATGCCACGTAGAATTCCTACAATGTGGAAACACGCCATTCAGCCAAACAAGTCCACACAGACCATCCAAAGTGGAACCCATGCAGACAATTTCCCCTATCCCATTATACTACACTGACTGCACACTCTGGGCCCATTTAGTATGGTCACTTCTCCCGAAACCGCACATCGTTAGACTTTGGGAGGAAACCAGAGCAGCCGGAGGAAACCCACGCAGACACGGCAGGGAGAATGTGCAAACTCCACACAGATAGTCGCCCCAAGTCTGGAATCGAACACGGGTCCGTGGTGCGGTAAGGCAGCAGTGCTCACCACTGATCCATCGTGCGACTTACGTGTGCAAAAGGAGGTGGGGCCTGGGAACTTTGTTAATTGTACCACACAGTGGATTGTTGAGCCAGGTTAAATCTCACAGGATCCAGGGAGAGCTAACCAACTGGGTACAAAATTTAGAAGCGCGTTGTTGTAGGTGCTGGAATCCTTCCTGAAAACAACAAATGCTGAAGATCACAGTGGGTCAGGCAGCGCTGTGCTACTCTATGACCGGATAGTGTGGATGTGGAGATGATGTTTCCACTAGGAGAAGGGTTGAGGATGCCAAGTCATTGAGGGCATTTAAGACAGAGATAGGTTCTTGATTAGTAAGGGGGTCAAGGGTTATGAGGAGAGGGCAGCAGAATGGGATGGAGAAATATATCAGCCATGATCGACTGGTGGAGTAGACTCGATGGGCCAAATGGCCTCATCCTGCTCCTGTGTATTATGGTCTTAAAGCGGAGCAGTAGTCTTAAGAGGTTCTCACAAACTATTTCAGAATCCTGAAGAGGAGTTGTTGGATTGGAAACCTTAACTCTGCTTTTTCTCCACATATGCTTCCAGTCCTGCTGAGCTTTTCCAGTGTTGTCAGTTTTTGTTTCAGTTTTCCAGCATCCACAGTTCTTTGTCTTATTTATCACAGTCATTTCTTGCCTTTCCCAAGTGTCTGGAACTTCATCTCCCTGATCTACAAACTGTTCAGTTACCCTAGAAATGACCACTACCTCCTTATCAGAGTAGACCCCTTTGTTGCAAAATGATTGTTCAATTCTGTGACCAAAATAATTGCATTCATAATTACTTACAACAGGGACTCTCAATATCTCAGGCAAGAACACAGCCAGATTTTTTCAGACAGTACATTTATGTGATTTGATACAAATCCCTATTCCCTACTTTACCAGCGTGCAGCTGGGAATGGAGGGTTTGTGTTAAGAAGAAGCTGGGACATTTTTCCAACGAAGCCTAGCAAGTTGACAGATAACTTTATAGAGATTTTTAAAATCAGGAGGGGGACAACATAAGGTGTCATTTCCTGGAGGCTCAGAATATTTTATTGCTCCAGAAGGTGTAAAAGGGGGTCAAAGATTCAGCAGAAATCGAGTAGAGCTGAGAACAGACAACATTTTACTCTGTGGGAACAGGGGGACCAGAGGACAGAGAAATCAGGACCCGAAATCGAGCTGACACCAGACTACTATGTTATCAGTGCTTTGACAATGGTACTTCTGTGCGGGGCAGGTTGAATTATGAATTGAATAGTAACTTCCTCAAGGAGACTGTGCAGGAAGGCCTGGGCTTGTCTCTGTGGCGCAACTGGTCAGCGCGTTCGGCTGTTAACCGGGAGGTTGTTGGTTCAAGACCACCCCGAGGCGGCGCGTTTGTTGTTCTCGCTCCAACCGCTTTCTTGGCTGCAAAGATGCGCGTTTTTCATGGTGTCAGGAAAATGTTTCCCAAACGGAAATCTTTTCCACTGAGGAAGCACAAAGGGGTTTCTGAATTGATTGAATTTCTAACGTAAAGGACTGCGGATGCTTACAGTCCGAGACAGAAAGCGAAACTGCTGGAGCAACTCAGTACCTGGATGAGGAAAAAAAAGTTCTGAAATTTTGTCTCTGATTCTCTTTCTACAGATGCTGCCTGACCTGCTGAGTTGCTCCTGCAATTTCTGGTTTTGTTTTTAACTGAACGTCCATTTCATCTTTCGGGATGAAACACCCAGACCCGCCATTTGCAGATATTTAACCCTTTCGAAACCTGTGAAGTGATTGGATTCAAACAAACTCTGCAATGATTCACTCTTTCTCAGCTCCACAGGCAGAGAGACCTGGGAAATGAAGCTGTCAGTGTGGTTCTGTATTGGTGGGCCGAGAGATGAATGCGATAGACATGAAATCCATTGCGGGTTCCCCACGCAGGTGTGAACCCTGCCGACTACAGTTGAGAACTGTCGTCAAAAAGAAAGGGAGATTGCTTCACGTTTTTTTTAAAGATGCAAATCAGTGGAGGGGTTGAAATATTTCAATCACATTGGGACTGGTCGGGAATCTGCAACCCACTGCCTGTCAGGGTGGATCAAGCAGATATCCCCAGAGCTGCTTTTGAGGATATGGGCCAAGTGTTTGGAAATGAGACGAGAACAGTCAGGGGCGTGAAGTCGTGGTCGAAATGAAGCAGGCACCTGAGGACAAAGGTGTTTTATTTGCCAGTGAAAGATACTGCTTCACAAATTTGGTACAATGGAAGAGAAGCAGTGACGGTGATTATCTTTGGCTGTTCACCTTGTGAATGTTCCCATTGCTGTGCATGTCCGTATAACGTCAGAACTCTGCAGCATGGTGGCGTCAGGTCCGCACAGGGCCGGGGGCGCAATGGATGACGCATCTGACTCCACCTACATGTTTGAAATGCAGCTCACAGCTTCTTCACACACCCCAATTAATCTTTCTCATTGTCCTGAAGCCGGCATACGGTTTGAATTCCTGATCTGCAGGAACGAGACTCTTTTCACTGTCTCGCGTCAGTCAGTGTCCCTGAGAACATCAGAGTCACGTCACAGCGCTGTCAGAGGAGGGGAAGCTGAAAGAGCCCCACACGCTGCTCACGGGCACATTTCACTTTCCCCAACTCACCGCCCCAACCACTGCGGCTCCTGGGAATGGAAAGGGAACAAACACCAAAACCCAGTCTCAGCTTTGTAAATCTTCAGGAAATAAGAAAACTGATTATCCCTTCCGGTCTTCCATCCTGGCCTGACAGCGTTGATTTTAAATGGCTGTCCAGTTAGTGTCGATTCGTTTTGGCTGAAAAAATCTTCCTTATCTCATCCGAGCATTTCTTGCCACAGAGAACTGTGCGGCAGAGTTCATGTATTTCCTTGTATGGTATTTTGTAAATAACATTCGTTTGCGGGTTGTTTGTATAGGGTATTTAAGGTTCACTAGCCGTTGTTTAATGCTGAGAGGGTTGAGTAATCTGGAAATCATTTCACAGATGTCTTTAATGTAAAGTAATGTGGCTAGGGTTTCTGCAGACGTTGTGTCTGCTAGTGTCAGTTTGTTGATGTGAAATCGTCACACTGGGTTTATTGGGTAGGCAAAAGTGGGGACTGCAGATGCTGGAAACCAGAGTTTTGATCAGAGTGGTCCTGGAAAGGCACAGCAGGTCAGACAGCTTCCGAGGAGCAGGAAAATCGACATTTCGGGCTTAAGCCCTTCATCAGGAATAGAGGCAGGACGCTTCCAGGGATGGCGCTATAAATTGGGGGGTGCTGGGCCGAAGGTAGCAAAGAGTACAATAGGTGAATGGGGGTGGGGATGGAGGTGACAGGTCAGAGAGGAGGGTGGAGCGAACAGTTGAGAAGGGAGATTGGCAGGTAGGACAGGTCATGAGGACAGCGCTGAGCTGTAAGGTTGGAACTGAGGTAAGGTGGGGGGAAGGGAAATGAGGAAACTGGTGAAGTCCACATTGATGTCCTGGGGTTGAATTTATCCGAGGCGAAAGGTGGGGCGTTCTTCCTTCAGGCATCGGGTGGGGAGTGAGCGGCGATGGAGGAGGCCCAGGACCTGCATGTCCTCGGCAGAGTGGGAGGGGGGTTGAAATGTTGGGCCAGAGGGTGGTGGGGTTGATTGCTGCGGGTGTCGTGGAGATGTTCCCTCAAGCGCTGTGACTTGACTCTGCGAGGAGTCTCCAGTCTCCCCAATGTAGAGGAGACCGCATCGGGAGCAATGGCATTGACATTGGTGGAAGCCTTCTCACGATCGTGGCCCAGGTTCGATTTCCGGGCACGGAAGCAATTTACATTAGAGCTGTGAGGCGGCGCTGCTGTCTCCCTGGTGGTCTAGTGGTTAGGATTCGGCGCTTTCACCGCTGCGGCCCGGGTTCGATTCCCGGTCAGAGAAGTATTTCTCAGTGGATCTTTTGCCTACCCATTCTCCTTTAATGCGCTGTACAGTTCCTTATTGGTCTTCGTCGTTACTGGCTACTGCAGTGGGTGTTGCCTCTTTGAAATAGTGTCCTGATTCAGGCTTGTTTGTGTGTGTAGGGATCATTGCTTCTGTAGCTAAGTACTTGGTTCGCGTGAGTTGTTTTCCTGCAGACGCTGTTTCGCTCTACTGTGACATCTCGAAATGGCACTTTGTTGTTGTTCTCCTCTTTTGTGAATTTTATGCCAGTAAGGATATTGCTGATGGTGTTGTAGGTTTCCTCTAAATTACTTCATTTTTGGATGACAAAAGTGTCATCACTGTGGCGGACACAAAGTTTGTTTTGGATCGTTGGAAGGGCTGTTGGTTTGAGACTCTGCATTATTGCTTCTGCTAGGAATCCTGATAATGGTGGTTTCATGGGTGTTTCTTTGATTTGTTTGAGGCTTGTTACTGAATATGAAGTGGGTGGTTAAGGCACAGTTCCACGAGGTGGATAGTGCTATCTTTGCTGATGAAGTTGGTGCTGTATTTGTGTCTTTGGTTCTACGAGTAGTGTCTCCAGTTTTCTTTGGCCACGTTGATGTTAATGGATGTGAACAGGGCTGTTATGTCAAAGGACATCATTATTCCATCCTCTTCTAACTTAGTGTCTTTGTTGTTCAGGAATTCTTGGATGGAATAAATGGAGTGGCGTGAATCTTCGACTTGGTGTTTTAGTCTTCAGTGGAGGCCTTTGACTAGTCTGTATATTGGTGTTCCAAGTAGTGAGACTATGGCCTGAGGGGGGCTCCTGGTTTGAAGAGGAGGAGAACAACAACAAAGTGCCATTCTTAGATGTCACAGTAGAGCGAACAGTCAATAGGGAACTTCACACTAGCGTCTACAGAAAAACAACACACGCAAACCAAGTGCTTAACCACAGAAGCAATCATCCCAACACCCACAAACGAAGCTGCATCAGGACATTATTTCAATGAGCCACGACGCACTGCATATAGAGGATTATAAAATCATGAGGGATACGGATGAGATGAACAGCAGGTGTCCTTTCCCTCAGCTGGGGTTTTCAGGATCAGGGAGCAAATATTTTGAGGTGAGTAGAGAAAGATTTTATAAAGACAGAACAAGGATCGTTTTTAAGAGAGTGGTCTGAGTGCAGAATGAATGTCCAGAAGAAGTCATAGAGTCACAGAGATGTACAGCACAGAAGCAGACTGTTTGGTCCAACTTGTCCATGCTGACCAACTATCCCAACCCAATCTCGTCCCACCTGACAGCACACGGCCCCATATCCTTCCAAACGGGAGCGTGCTGGACCCATAACCCAGCGGTCGATGGCTCGAAACCATCCTCTGCTATTGTTTAATGTCACCTCGAGCTGCTTTCCTTTGGATCGGTGCTCTCTTCTGCAAGCTGCATTTGCGTCTACTTTCCGAGTGTTCAAATGAAGCATATCGATGCACTCACCAAATCCACTCAATTCAAGTGGCATGATTTTAGAGGTCTCAGTGGTATTCTGTACTTCGTCTGTTTCCTCTGAACTCAATCGCAAACCCAGTTCTCTGCGATGCCAATCAGCTGGTAAAGTTGAAACACATGCCTTGCGGTTTCGTCCATTCCTTGCAGTAATTCGCCACCCTGGTTCAGACGAGATGACAAGCATGTCAGAAACCGCATCACGACTCAGACAGAGTCCCCTACTATTAGGACGGATACCACCGATTGTGAATAACCTCAGAGAGAGAGACAAGTGACAGACAGTCGCCGTGGACTCGATGGGCTGAACGGCTTCTGTCTGCGCGAGAATGATGCTACGTGTTTATGCCATCCCACTGCCTGTCTCTGGGACAGAGAGGCTGAGGGGGCAAAGCTGGTTCATTTTTAACCGTCCCTTCCGTGTTGGACTGCCTGCAGTCCCTCAGCTCAGAACCGTGGGGATGACTCTCAGTGAGTGAAGGTTTCACTCGGATTCTCTTCATCTGGGACACTTGGGGCTCAGATGTTAACCGCTGTGCGGTCGCAGCAAAGAAAGCGATCCCCACTTTGCAATCGACTTTCCGTAAGATTGCTGGGTGAAGACGATTTCTGAACACCAAGAAGGCTGCACAACAATATGAATTTACCTGAGCGAAGAGTCCTCGGTGTCCATTTCTTTATGTCCTGCCAGCACAGCATCTTTCTATCTCTCCGATAACAGACCTTTGGAGAAAGTTCACAATCAAAGTTGTTCATGTTCCCCGCATTAATGTAACTGAGACCTCTCACCCCAAGGGTCTCAGAGAGAGAGAGAAAGCAGAAGAGCGAATGGACTCTACCCGCCCCCTGCCCTACACCCCGTCCCATCCCCCAGAACAACGTGCAAGTAGAAATAAAATGGTTTAATTATCCACCAGTGGAGGTAGTCCAGTTCCTGGGGATGAGACAAAGTGGGCTTTCTGCCCCGGGGACAGAATGACAAGCAGATGTTCTGGAAACGCTTTGCTGCTTGCAATTCTTGCAGCAATGTGGAATGTACTTCACACTGAGCAAGTTTCAGCTGGCTCAGAGTCTCCGATGTACATTGCTGTGTTTGCCGCCAGCTCACAGAGAGAACAATAGGAAGGACGTAGGAGCGAATAACGATCCGCGTGGGAGGGCGAATAACTGTTAATGGAGACTGTTAGCGGCTAACAATACGTAGTGTGTCATAGCAGACGAGGTGGTAACAAGGAGTCGTTTGTGTGATAGGGGTCAAGGACATGGGGGAGTTCAGACCCTAAAGTTGTGCAACTCGATATTGAAGACCGGAGGGCTGTAAGGTCTCCAAGTGGAAAATGAGGTGTTGTTCTTTCATCTGGAGCGAGAACACTGCTGCAAGCCTGAGACAGAGATGTTGGCCAGGGAACAGGGTGATGTGTTAAAGTGGCAGGCAACCGCAAGGCCAGGGCCTTTTTCCTGCGGGCAGAACCGGGATGTTCTGCGAAGCAGTCACCCAGTTTATGCTTTATGCTACATTGGGGAAATGACACTGTGAGCAGCGAATGCAGCGGACTAGGTTGTGGCAAAAGTGCTGCTTCACCTGGCAGGTATGTTTGAGCCCTTGGATATTCAGGAGGGAGCAGGTAAATGGGCAGGTGTTACACATTCGGCGGTTGCAGGGGAAAGTGCCTTGGCACTATGGGAGGTGGGTGTGGGGTGTTGCGAGTGAAGGAAGAGTGGAACCGAGGTGGAACCCCTGGCACAACGGGTGCGTGTTGGGACCATAACCCAGCTGAGAACGCATTCTCTCCTATTCATTCAATGTCGTCTTTAGCAGCTTTTCGGTATAACAGCGCTCTGTTCTGCACCTCGCCTTCTCATCTGCTTCCGAAAACAGCTTGGACATAAATATTTCCCAGTGATATACTGGCCCAATGTGCACAGTCGCGATGATACACTCGTGGAGGTTTGCGTGGTCTTCTCCTGTTCTCTGTATCCTGTATTGAGGAGGGCAATGCTTGTCACTGGCCACTCCGGTGTCAGAGAAAAGTTTCGAAGCAAAATGGTTGAATTATCTGCCAGTGGAGAGAGCCCGGTTCCTGGGGACGGGGCAAACAGCAGCAGGGAGACTGAATGAGAAGCAGCTGTTCGGGAAACTCTTTGCCGCTTGCAATTCTCAGAGCAATCTCAAATGTATTTTATACTGAGCAAGTCTCAGGTCACGCAAGCGGTGTGGGTCGTCAGTAGCGCTCTGGCCTTCTGACTCGTTGGTCTAGGCGTATGATACTCGCTTAGGGTCCTTTCCAATGCCGAATTGCGAGAGGTCCCGGGTTCAAATCCCGGACGAGCCCGCGTTTTTTAACTTGACTTGTGCAAAACTGCCTGATTAATTTTCTCAAAAAACGCCTTCGTGAAACGAGGTTGGGCTGTCTGGAGTACGAATGAGGCAGAAGACAGGGAAGTGAAATGGTTGGAGATAGTGTTCAACAGGTTGACGTGAGTGGTGCGGTGTTTGAGGAATGTCAGCAATCAAGGTAGATTGAAAAATTGGGACAGCTCTCCTCGGAGAAGCGAACTTTTCCAAGTCACGAGGGATCTAGAAACAGGAAATAATGTTGTGAAAATGCTCCCACACCTGAAAGGATCCACAACGATTCGGCAGAATTTTAAAGTCACGAGGTAAAGAAGGAAAAGTGACATGAGGAAGAACGTTTTCGTTACAGGGAGTGGTTAGGGTCAGTAAGTCCCTGTCTGACACTGACAAAGAGGAAGATTCAATGGACACAAAAGGGAATTCGGTGGTCACGTTCAGATGTGCAGATTTACGCTGAGAAGGCGAGAGAATGAAACGAATAGAGACACACGTTTACTTAAGTGTAGAACCAGCAGAGCGAAGGTGGGCCGCATGGCCTCCGTCTGCGCTGTGACACATGTTGTGATTCAGTGTGAAATCACAGTTCGACCAACAGAATGTGGGAATTTAGAAATAAGTTTATACTTACACAGCCTCCATACGTCTGCGAAACAGCATATTACAGGACAGCAGTGGAGGTCTTTGACATCAGGCTCGAAGGTGCCTGCCGTGTGCCAGACGAAAACCTGAAGTGTTCTCTGTAAGGTGCGCCGCTTGCGGCAGCAGTGTGGCGCAGCGGGAGCGTGCTGGGCCCATAACCCTGAGGTCGATGAATCGAAACCATCCTCTGCTATTGTTCAATGTCGCCTCGTGCTGCTCTCTTCTACAAGCCGCCTTTGCATCTACTTAATGGCATTTAGCATATCGATGCACTCGCCAAATCCACTCAATTCAAGTGGCATGATTTTAGAGGTCTCAATGGTTTTCTGTCCTTCGTCTGTTTCCTCTGAACTGAATCGCAAACCCAGTTCTCTGCGATGCCAATCAGCTGGTAAAGTTGAAACACATGCCTTGCGGTTTCGTCCATTCCTTGCACTAATTCGCCACCCTGGTCCAGACGAGAATGACAAGCATGTCAGAAACCGCATCACGACTCAGACATCGTCCTCTACTATTAGGACGGATACCACCGATTGTAAATAACCTCAGAGAGAGAGACACGTGACAGACAGTCGCCGTGGACTCGATGGGCTGAACGGCTTCTGTCTGCGCGAGAATGATGCTACGTATTTATGCCGTCCCACTGCCTGTCTCTGGGACAGAGAGGCTGAGGGAGCAAAACTGCTTCATTTTTAACCGTCCCTTCCGTGTTGGATGCCTGCAGTCGCTCAGCTCAGGGCCGTGGGGATGACTCTCAGTGAGTGAAGGTTTCACTCGGATTCTCTTCATCTGGGACACTTGGGGCTCAGATGTTAACTGCTGCGCGATCGCAGCAAAGAAAGCGATGCCCACTTTGCAATCGACTTTCCGTAAGATTGCTGGGTGAAGACGATTTCTGAACACCAAGAAGGCTGCACAACAATGTGAATTTACCTGGGCGAAGAGTTCTCGGTGTCCATTTCTTTCTGTCCTGCCAGCACAGCATCTTTCTATCTCTCCGATAACAGACCCTTGGACAAAGTTCACAATCAAAGTTGTTCATGTTCCCCGCATTAATGTAACTGACACCTCTCACCCCAAGGGTTTCAGAGAGAGACAGAGAGAGAGAGCAGAAGATCGAATGGACTCTACCCGCCCCCACCCTACACCCCGTCCCACCCCCCAGAACAACGTCCAAGTAGAAATAAAATGGTTTAATTATCCACCAGTGGAGGTAGTCCAGTTCCTGGGGATGAGACAAATATCAGCGCCCCGGGGACAGAATGACAAGCAGATGTTCTGGAAACGCTTTGCTGCTTGCAATTCTTGCAGCAACGTGGTATGTACTTCATACTGAGCAAGTTTCAGCTGGCTCAGAGTCTCCGATGTACATTGCTGTGTTTGCCGCCAGCTCAGAGAGAGAACAATAGGAAGGACGTGGGAGTGAATAATGATCCGCGTGAGAGGGCGAATAACTGTTAATGGAGACTGTTAGCGGCTAACAATACGTAGTGTGTCATAGCAGACGAGGTGATAACAAGGAGTCGTTTGTGTGGTAGGGGTCAAGGACATGGGGGAGTTCAGGCCCTAAAGTTATGGAACTCGATATTGAAGACCGGAGGGCTGTAAGGTCTCCAAGTGGAAAATGAGGTGTTGTTCTTTCATCTGGAGCGAGAACACTACTGCAAGCCTGAGACAGAGATGTTGGCCAGGGAACAGGGTGATGTGTTAAAGTGGCAGGCAACCGCAAGGTCAGGGCCTTTTTTTCTGCGGGCAGTACCGGGATGTTCTGCGAAGCAGTCACCCAGTTTATGCTTCATGCTACATTGGGGAAATGACACTGTGAGCAGCGAATGCAGTGGACTAGGTTGTGGCAAAAGTGCTGCTTCACCTGGCAGGTATGTTTGAGCCCTTGGATATTCAGGAGGGAGCAGGTAAATGGGCAGGTGTTACACATTCGGCGGTTGCAGGGGAAAGTGCCTTGGCACTATGGGAGGTGGGTGTGGGGTGTTGCGAGTGAAGGAAGAGTGGAACCGAGGTGGAACCCCTGGCACAACGGGTGCGTGTTGCGACCATAACCCAGCTGAGAACGCATTCTCTCCTATTCATTCAATGTCGTCTTTAGCAGCTTTCCGGTATAACAGCGCTCTGTTCTGCACCTCGCCTTCTCATCTGCTTCCGAAAACAGCTTGGACATAAATATTTCCCAGTGATATACTGGCCCAATGGCACAGTCGCGTTGATACACTCGTGGAGGTTTGCGTGGTCTTCTCCTGTTGGGAGAAGACTTAATTACTAGGAGTCACGAGTTCAAAGTAAGAGGGGAAAGGTTTGAGGGATATCTACATGGAAAGTTCTTTACGCAGAGGGTGGTGGTTGTCTCATGCAGTGGAGGCAGTAGGGCTGGGATCGATAGCGTCATTTAAGATGTATCTAGACAGATACATGAATCGGCAGGGAGCAAAGGGATACAGATCCTTAGAAAATAGGCGGCAGGTTCAGACAGAGAATCTCGATCAGCATAGCCTTGGAGGGCTGAAGGGCCTGTTCCTGTGCTGTAGGTTTCTTTGTTCTCCTTATAGAGGTTTCCAAAACCATGAGAGGCATAGATAAGGTGAACGGCATGTGTCATTTCAAGATTAGGCCGCAAATTAAGGTGAGAGGAGAAAGATTTTAATAAGAGATGAGGAGCACCTTTTTTGTAAACAGAGTGGTTTGTGTGTGGAATAAATGTCCAGAGGAAATAGTGGATGCTGGTTGTGTAACAACATTTAAAAGACATTTGGATAAGTACATGAATAGGAAAGGTTCAGGGGGATATGGGCTAAACACAGGTAGGTGGGACTAGTTTAGTTTGTGAATATAGTCAGCATGGACTAGTTGGGCTGAAGGGTCTGTTTCTGTGCTCTATGACCCTTTAACTGTTCTGTACTGGTCTTAAAAACATTTTACTTGCCTTCCCCCAGAAACATCTACTTCTTTCTTGTTCTAAAATCAGACGAACTCAGCCTTGAATATATTCAATGACCCCCTAACTGGAGAGACTTCTGAACTCATTTCCTCTTGCTAATATACCACTTGCCTTGCTGATTGCTTGCTGCACCTGTCTGACAACTGGCAGTGACTGGTGTGGAAGGATGCTGAGGCCACTTTTTACATCCACACATCATTCCTGAGGAAGGGCTCATGCCTGAAACGTTGATTCTCCTGATTCTCGGATGCTGTCTGATCTGCTGTGCTTTTCCAGTGCCACACTTTTCAACTGTCATCTCCAGCATCTGCAGTCCTCACTTTCTCCACATCCCAATATGTCACCATTTCAACAACGCACCTCCTTTCAGCGGTTATTTGTTCGTAACTGAGGCTATAACTTCACACTGTGGGACTGCATTTGCCATGTGTTTGCCAATTGAGATACAGACCTGGACGAACGTTTCCCGACTCTGTCCCCTCCCTGGATTCACTCACTTTCTTCAGTTGCTGCAAGTCAACAATTGGCTTCTCATTGGTCCATTTGAAGAAGGATTTGCGCCATTTTTGCAGACAGCGAAGAGCATGAATGGCTTTTGTTGAACCAGCATGGAAACAGACCCTTCGGTCCAACCCGTCCATGCCGACCAGATATCCCATCCCAATCTAGTCCCACCTGCCAGCATTTGGCCCATATCCCTCCAAAACCTTCCTATTCATGTACCCATCCAAATGCCTCTTAAATGTTACAATTGTACCAGCCTCCACCACTTCCTCTGGCAGCTCATTCCATACACGTACCACTTTCTGTGTGAAACAGTTTCCCAGTAGGTCTCTTTTATATCTTTCCCGTCTCACCCTAAATCTATACCCTTGATTTCTGGACTTCCCCACCCCAGGGAAAAGACTTTGTCTATCTATCCTATCCATGCCCCTTTGTAGACCTCAGCTTCCGACGCTCTAGGGAAAATAGCCCCAACCTGTTTAGCCTCTCCCTATACCTCAAATCCTCCAACCCTGGCAACATCCTTGTGAATCTTTTCTGAACTCTTTCAAGTTTCACAAAATCTTTCCAATAGGAAGGAGACCAGAATTGCACACAATATTGCAACAGTGGCCTAACCAATGTCCTGTACAACCGCCACATGACCTCCCAACTTCTGTACTCAATACTCTGACCAATAAAGGAAAGCATACCAAACACCACCTTTACAGTTCTATCTATCTGCGACGCCAGTTTCAAGGAGATATGAACCTGCACTCTGAGGTGTCTTCGTTCAGCAACACTCCCTCGGACCTTACCATTAAGTGTATAAGTCCTGCTAAGATTTGCTTTCCCAAAATGCAGCACTTCACATTTATCTGAATTAAACTCCATCTGCCACTTCTCAGCCCATTGGCCAATCTGGTCAAGATCCTGTTGTAATCTGAGGTAACCCTCTTCACTGTCCACTGCACCTCCAATTTTGGTATCATCTGCAAACTTACTAACTGTACCTCTTATGCTCGCATCCAAATCATTAATGTAAATGACAAAATGTAGAGGGCCCAGCACCGATCCTTCTGGCACTCCACTGGTCACAGGCCTCCAGTCTGAAAAACAACCCTCCATCACCACCCTCTGTCTTCTACCTTTCAGCCAGTTCCGTATCCAAATGGCTAGTTCTCCCTGTATTCCATGAGATCTAATCTTGCTAATCAGTCTCCCATGGGGAACCTTGTCGAACGCCTTACTGAAGTCTATATGGATCACATCTACCGCTCTGCCCTCCTCAATCCTCTTTACTTCCTCAAAAAACTCAAAATTTGAGACATGATTTCCCACACAAAAAGCCATGTTGACTATCCCTAATCAGTCCTTGCCTTTCCAAACACATGTACCACCTGTCCCTCAGGACTCCCTCCAACAACGTGCCCGCCACCGATGTCAGGCTCACTGGTCTATAGTTCCCTGGCTTGTCCTTACCACCCTTCTTAAACAGTGGCACCACGTTAGCCAACCTCCAGTCTTCTGGCACCTCACCTGACATGCGCAGTGTGCTCTATGGAGATGCTGTTCCTGATGGATTTAAAGTGTCCAAATGCCACAATTTCTTCCCCTCTCACTCGACATAACCGCGCACGCTGCTCGCTGTGTTTGATGTTCACCTTCCCTATCACCCTCATGATTTTATAAATCTCAAATGAGGTCACCCCTCAACCTCCTGTGCTCCAGTGAAGAGTGTCTCAGCCTCTCCTTACAACTCAAACCCTCCAGTCCTGGCAACATCCTGGTAAATCTTTACTGAACCTTTTCTAATAGAATTCTTCCTATTACAGGGCCACCAGAAGCGTTCTCAGTACTCTACAAGTGGCTTCACCAACATCCTGTACAACTTCAACATTATGTCCCAGCTCCTGTATTCAATGGTGTGAACAATTAAGGTAAGTGTGCTGAATGCCTTCTGAAGCTTCCTTCCAACCAGTGATGCAACTTTCAAAGAAGTATATATCTGAACCCCCCCACCATATCCCTCTGTACAAGCCCTGCCCTTCCTTATTTTGGCAAAATGCAACCCCTCACCTTTTATCTATACACATGTTCTCTCTCAGACATACACACATACACGCCCCCCCAACACACACACCCTTTCACAGGCTTCTCCTCCATCACACTCACTTTACCAAGCATGTGCGCACATACTCTCTTACACACACTCTCATGCTGCATTCATACATATAACAATGTGGTGCATTTGCAGAATTATATTTGCAGATATATTCAATTTTGCACAAAACGCACAATATGCAGGTAGTCAATCCATGTAATATTTTATAAATTCCTAGTTTGGAAATAGAACCAGTCCAATTTAAGATTGGGATACTCTCACACCTTTCATGCATTGTCTGGACTGAGATGTCACCTGCTTTTTAAAGTGATCTTGAGAATATGACTTTATAGTAGTACTGCGATGTACACATTAATGAACTAAAACCTGCAACCCATTCTAAAAGATGAAAGATTTAACAGCAATCTACGTTTGTCAATATATCATCAGTTGCATGACACTGATCTTTTGCTCTTAACTCTGTGTCTTATGATCCTGCTCCACAGTTACCCGATGAAGGAGCAGCAATCCGGAAGCTGGTGCTCCCAAATAAACCTGTTGGACTATAACCTGGTGTTGTGATTTTTAAACCGTGTCCAACCTAGTCCAACAGCAGCACCTCCACCTCGTTTCTAGTGAACACAGCCCATACTTCCCAGTGCTGCCAGTAAACTGCCGATGAAACGATGCACTCCTGAAAAATTTATAGCATCTAACGAAACCAGCTACTCATTCACTGCTCCATCTAATACACAACATTGGAAACTTAGTGCAGAAGGCTGCAAGAAATGAGCAGCTTTAAAACAAAAACCGCTTGGAGCTTTCGATGAGAGCCTGAGCCCAGCAGTACGTTCTGGTTACCTTTTATTTTGTGTCCCAACATGGTTACAGCTTCAAATCCCCCACAACTCCCCCAGCAAAAAGGGCAGAGAAAGAGTAGCTGTATTTTAGACAACTCCACAACAGGGGAGAGGAGCAAAGGGCGGGGCAAGGCCAACAGCAGGCCCCCACACTACGCCTGCATTGCCTTGCACAGTTTACAAAAATCCCTTCCCCTTCAGAGACTCCCCACAGTGTGGGAGCAGGCCAACTGGCCCAAAGACTACACACCGATCCTCTGAAAGGTAACCCACCCACACAATTCCCCTATTGCTCAACATTTACCCCTGACTAATGCACCTAACCTGCACATCCCTGGGCACTATCTGAACCTGGACAAAGTTAAAAATCGCACAACACCAGGCTAAGTCCGACAGTTTATTTGGAAACACGAGCTTCGGAGCACTGCTTCTTCATCAGGTGATTGTGGACAATAAGATCATATGGCACAGAATTGATAGGAAAACATTAGTGCCCAGCCAATGAACTGATATATTGAACAAACCTGGATTGTTAAGTCTTTCATATTTTAGAATAGGTTGCAGCAATCATTAATTAGATTACTTACAATGTGGAAACAGACCCTTCGGTCCAACAAGTCCACACCGACCCGCCGAAGCGCAACCCACCAAAAACCCCTACATTTACCCTTTACCTAACACTACGGGCAATTTAGCATGGCCAATTCACCTGACCTGCACATCTTTGGACTGTGGGAGGAAACCAGAGCACCCGGAGGAAACCCACGCAGACACGGGGAGAACGCGCAAACTCCCCACAGTCAGTCGCCTGAGGCGGGAATTGAACCCAGGTCTCTGGAGCTGTGAGGCAGCAGTGCTAACCACTGTGCCGCCCACTAAACAAAAACAAACATTGCATAGGGCTTTCTGTTAGGAAGGAAACCAGAATTGCATGCAATATTCCAACTGTCCAGCTGTAACATGACCTCCCAACTCCTGTACTCAATACTCTGACCAATAAAGGAAAGCATACCAAATGCCATCTGCACTATCCTATTGACCTGCGACTCCACTTTCATAGAGCTGTGAACCTGCACTCTAAGGTCTTTTTGTTCAGCAACACTCCCTCGGACCTTACCATTAAGTGTACAAGTCCTTCTAAGATTTGCTTTCCCAAAATGCAGCACCTCACATTTACCTAAATTAGATTCCACTTGCCACTTCTCAGCCCATTGGCCCATCTGATCAAGATCCCATTGTAATCTGAGGTAACCTCCTTCGTTGTCCACTACACCTCCAATTTTGGTGTCATCAGCAAACTTACTTACTATACCACTTATGCTCACATCCAAAAGGTAGTGGGCCCATTATCTATTTTCAAAGTGGAATTTACAATATATTACATGTATTGACTGCCTGCAGATTGTGCAGTCTTTGAGCAAAGTAGAATGTATTTGCAAACATCATGCTACAAAGACTAACTCCCACCATGGATGATCTATCATGTGTGCATGAGATAGAGACAAAGTCCATGTCCGTGCTGTATATCTCTGTCTATTTGATAACAGATGCTTTATTCCTGTTGGTGTAAATGTTGTTGTAATTCATAGCTGGGTACTAATAGATGTAAGGGTGACAGAATTCCTCAAGTAGGGCACTGTAAGATTCCTGAGAGACCCCTATTCCTGGTTTACTTCCTCATGAACAATCATTAAGCACGTGCGCCTATTTATGATTTTTGTTTCATTTTTTCTTGTTTGATTCCCTGCTATGACTGCACCTTGTATCAGGATGGTTGACAGGCTGGGAGATTGTGGGTTGGGTCTTGATTGAATATTTTATCGTTCCAGAAGTTATAAAAGGCGGGGTCAAAGCTTTAACATAAATCCAGCAGAGCTGTGAACAGACCGACATCTTAGTCTGTGGGAACAGGAGGATCAACACAGGACAGAGAAATCAAGGCCTGAAATCTGAGCTGACACCAGACCACCGTGTGATCAGTGCTTTGATTTGCAGCATCCTTCTACATCAGTCAATGCCAGTTGTCAGACAGGTGCAGCAAGGCAAGTGGTATATTAACAAGCTGAACTGAGATTAGAAGTGGGGATGTCTTCCTGCAGTTAGGGGGTCATTGAATATATTCAAGGCTGAGTTCATCTGATTTTTGACCAATAAAGTGTGGATTTCTTTGTGCGCAGGAGGTTTTTTTTTATTTTGAATGGTTTATGTGTTGGATGCAGCTAGAGTATCCACGTTGAAGGTGGAAGGCAAGAAAATGGTTTTAAGACCACGACAGAACAGTTACGTTAGACAGCACAGAAACGGACCCTTCAGTCCAACTATTTAAGGGCACAGTGGTTAGCACTGCTGCCTCACAGCGCCAAAGACCCGGGTTCAATTCCCGACTCAGGCGACTGACTGTGTGGAGTTTGCACGTTCTCCTCGTGTCTGCGTGGGTTTCCTCCGGGTGCTCCGGTTTCCTCCCACAATCCAAAAATGTGCGGGTCAGGTGAATTGGCCATGCTAAATTGCCCGTAGTGTTAGGTTAAAGGGGTAAATGTAGGGGTATGGGTGTGTTGCGCTTCGGCGGGTCGGTGTGGACTTGTTGGGCCGAAGGGCCTGTTTCCACACTGTAAGTAATCTAATATTCCATGCTGCCTACGTTCTCAAACTAAATTGGTGCCACTTGCCAGTGTTTGGCCCAACACCGTGCCTCCGCATATACTTATCCAAATGTCTTTTAAACGTTGCATCTGAATGTGCATCCACCACTTCCTCTTTACATTCACTCCACACGTGAAACACTCTGTTTATAAACAAACTTTTCCTGATTCTGTCCGCTCCGTGAATTCATTCCCTTTCCTTTCGGTTGCTGCAAGTCGTAAATTGAAGCCCAGAATGAAAAACATGGAAAAGGAGTTGTGAAGAGAGTACCATACACTCAGATGGTTGACAGAATAAGGAGGTTACAGTCTGGAGCAAACTCAATCTTCATTCAGAGAGAGCAGCAGCAGCTTCCGAAGCTCATGTTCCAACGTCTGCATTCAGACAATAGGAAGGCTCTGATTGGCAGGAGGACCAGTCACCTTCCGGTCCTCCAGGGCTCCTGACTGGCCTCTTTCACTACCCTGTGTCCCAATGATGCAACTTTCAAAGAACTATGTACCTGATTTGGAGATGCCGCTGTTGGACTGGGGTGTGCGAAGTTAAATTTCACACAATACCAGGTGATACTCTATCAGGCTCATTTGTAAGCATTAGCATTTGGAGCACTGCTCTTTCATCAGGTGGTTGTCTCTTATGATCCTGTTCCACAAACACCCAATGAAGAAGCTCGTGCTTCCAAATAAGCCAGTTGGACGATAACCTGGTGTTGAGTTTTAACTTTATCCACCCCAGTCCAACACCGGCACCTCCACATCATGTCTAGTGAACCAAACACACACTTCTCAGTGCTGCCAGGAAACTACAATGCTGTTGACATTGCACTCCTGAAAATTTTACAATTTCTAACAATGCTGGCTCCTCCTTCACTGCTGCAACTGATACACAACATTGGAAACATAGTACAGGAGACTGTCAGAAATGAGCACAGCAGGTCAGGCAGCATCTGAGGAGCAGGAACATCAACGTTTCTGGCAAAAACCTGAGGAAGGGCTTTTGCCCGAAATGTCAATGTCCCTGGTCCTCGCATGCTGCCTGACCTGCAGTGCTTTGCCAGCACCACTCTAATCTTGACTCTGATCTCCAGCATCAGCAGTTCTCACTTTCACATGTAAAATGAGCAGTTTTAAAACAAAAACCTGTTGCAGTTTAAAGCTCTCAGTGAGAGTCTGAGCTCAGTGTGAAGTTCAGGTAATCTTTATTGTGACCCAACTTTGTTACAGCTTCAGAATCTCCCAGCAGAAAGGCGTAGAAAAAGTAGCAATTTTTAAAACATCGCTCAAGGTCAAAGTGCAACCCCTCACTTTCTTCATTATTGGTCACCACTGAGTCGTCCCTTTGTAACTGCATCCTTGGTACAGCCTTAACCTGGAGAAAGTATTGCCTCACTCAGCAATTTCAACCTGTATTCCAATCAAGTTGGATGAGCAGCGTAGAGTCCACCAGACTGTTGTGGGGCTGGGGTCACGTGTAGGCCAGACCGGGTAAAGGATGCAGCTAGGACGACTGCTCTAATAACTGCTCAAGGCTTCCCTAAAAAAGAACTGAGTGAATCAGATGGGGGTTTTCTTCCACCCCCACCCCACCGACAATGGTTTCACCGTTAGATTCTGAACTCCAGATTTCTGACCAAATTCGAATTCCACCATCTGTCGCGGTGGGAATCGAACTCGGGAGCCACTGGAACTGGGTTGATAGTCCAGTTCATAAAGGCACTCGGCCGTCATTCTTTCAATCCCCTGCAATGCCACATGATCCCGCTGGTGGCTCCGCAGGTGGGAGGAGCAGTTGAAGGCCTCTCCCCTGCGTGGACTCACGGTGCCTCAGCAGGGCAGAGGCCTGGAAAAAGGCCTACCCCCACACTGTGTAGGGGAACGGCCTCTTCCCCCGTGTGGACCCACTGGTGGATCAGCAAGAAGGAAGCCTGGGTAAAGGCCTACCCGCACTCTGGGCAGCTGAAGGGCCTCTTCCCCTGTGTGGACCCGTTGGTGCCTCAACAGGTTGGAGGATTCATGGAATGTCTTTCTGCACTCGGGGCAGCTGAAGGGCCTCTCCCCCGTGTGGACCCACCGGTGCCTCAGCAGGGCAGAGGCCTGGGTAAAGGCCTTCCCGCACTCAGGGCAGCTGATTGCCTGCTGTGACTACACTGTGCCTGGATTGTTGACTGGCTGGGAGATTGTGGATTGAGGCTTGACTGACTGAATGTTTGTTTAACCCAGAAGGTGTAGAAGGGAGGGTTCAGAGCTTCAACAGACATCCAGCAGAGCTGAGAACAGACAGACATCCACATGCCTTTTAAATGTTGTAATTGTGTCAGCCTCTACCACTTCCTCTGGCAGTTCGTTCCATACATGCACCACCCTCTGAAGTGGTTGCCCCTCCAATCTCTTAAATCATTCCACTCTCACCTCAAATATATGCCTTCTAGTTTTGGACTGCCATACCCTGGGGAAAAGACCTTGGGGTTTCCCCTCTATCCATGGCCCTTACAAAGGTCTATAAGTTTACCCCTCAGCCTCGGATGCTCCATGGAGAATGCCCCTGACCTATTCTTTTCTGACCCCTTTCAAAGTTTCATAACATCTTTCCTACAGCAGGGAGACCAGAACTAACTGCAGTATTCCAAAAGTGGCTTAACCAACATCCTGGACAGCCACAACATGACCTCCCAACTCATCTACTCAATGCTCTGACCAACAAAGGCTATCCTGTCTACCTGAGAACTATGGAACCTGCACTCCAAGGACTCTTTGTTCTGCAACATTCCCCCTAACTGTGTCAGTCCTGCCTGGATTGCTTGACCAAAATGCAACAACTCACATTTCTCCAAATTAAATTCCATTTACTACTCTTTGGCCCATCCGATCAATTCTAATTTATAGCGAACTCACTTTTCTCTCTCATTCCCTCGAAGCTGAAAATCTCCATCCCACACACACTCCCTCCATTCTCACTTTGCTGACCCTAATCCCTGCTGGACCTCATCCTGAAGGGTCTGGTTCATGCTGATTAACAGGCCCGCACTCGGTGGGGGGGGGGGGGGGGGGGGGGGGGGGGGTCTAATTGAACCATACATAATCTTCAAAGCCCGGACAGAGTGGACATTGCGAAGATGTTTCCATTGGTAGGACAGACTCGGGCCAGAGGGCACAGCCTTAGAGTAAATGGAAGACCTTTTAGAACGGAGAAACTTCTTCAGCCAGAGAGCGGTGAATCTGTAGAATCTATTTCCACAGAAGGCTGTGCAGGCTAGGTCACTGAGGATATTTAAAACTGAGACAGATAGGTTCTTGAGTATCAAGGGGATCAAAGGTTACGGGGAGAATGGGGCAGGTGGGACTAGTTTACTTTGTGAACACAGTCAGCATGGTCTAGTTGGATTGAAGGGTCTGTTTGTGCTCTCTGGGTCTGTAACTGTTCTAAACTGGTCTTGAAACCATTTTCATGCCTTCCTCTTGTTCAAAAATCCAATTAAGATCATGGCTAATCTATTCACCATCTGAGATCCTCCTCCCTGCATTGTCCCAACTACCCTTAATTCCCCTACCATTGCAAAAACCCATCCAATTGTGTCTTGAATATACTTAATGAAGCTGCCTCTACTGTTTCCTGGGGCAGAGAATTCCATCGATACACTACACTCCAGATAAAGCAGTTCCTCCTCATCTCTGTCCTAAATTTACTCCTCCTAATCTTGAGCCTGGTTTCATTCACCAGCAGAAATGACTCAATAAGTAGAGTTTCATCCTCACAGTGCAATGAATTACCACTTTGCACCAAAACCTCGGATTTACTCACTCACTCAGTTGCTGTCTCACAAATGCAAGATTTCATTGTACCTTCTACTCCCATTAAGGGCAAAACATATTTGAAAACTCATCAGAAACACTTCTGCTCTCACCAAAGATGATTAGAGTCATACAGCACAGAAACAGACCCTTTGTCCATCCACATTAAGGGCAAAGCATCTTTGAAAGCTGCTCTGAAACTCCAGCCTTCACAATCACACTTCTGCTCTCACTGAAGATGATTAGAGTTATATAGAACCGAATCAGACCCTTTGTCCATCCACACATCATTCCTGATTAAGTGCTCGGGACCGAAATGTCGACTCTTCTGGTCCTCAGATGCTGCCTGACTTACCACCTTTTTCAGCACCACACTTTGACTCTAATCTCCAACATCTTCAGTTCTCACTTTCTCCACATCCCAAAGTATCACCATTTAAACAATACATCTCCTTCCTGCTTTTTTGTTTCATAGCAAAGACTATAACTTTACATTGAGATACTGCATTTGCCACGTGTTTGTAAATTGTGGTCTTCTAGACTTCCGGGAGACTGAGCATAAACTTGGGGAACGGATTGGCGAGGATCACAGCTGGGCCCGCAGAGGCTGACCAGACCTCCCAGTCACCATCGATTTTAATTTCCCTTCCCACTCCTTTTCTGACAAGAACATCATAGGCTTCCTCTATTGCCACAACGAACCAAACCGCAAATTAGGGAACAACACCCCATCTTCCGCCCGGGCAGACTACAGCCTGCAGGACCCAACATCGAGAACTCCAATTTCAAATAACCTCCCTTTCCATCACCCGACTCCCTTCTCAGCCCCATGCCCCTCACTACCACTCCTTCCTGCCACCAACCTGATTTCTTCCACCCAATGATTAATCTGACCAATTCTTCACCTATCCCCACTTTAGCCCCCGGTCCTGGCACCCATCCCCAGTCCTGACGAAGGGTTACACCCGAAATATCGACTTCTACACCTCGTGATGCTGCCTGATTTGCTGTGCCCTTCCAGCCTCCTGTCTGTCTACTTTGCCAATTGAGACACAGACCTCGATCACTTTTCCATAGTCCGTCCCCTCCCTGGGTTCAATCCCTTTCCTTTCAGTTGCTGAAAGACAACAATTGAATTCCGGAAATAAATAGAAATGGCAAAGGGGGCGAGAAAAGAGAGTGCTGTACTCACAGATCTCAGACAGAGAAAAGAATTTGCAGTCTGGGTGAAGCTCAATGTTGATTCAGAAAGAGGAGCAGGAGTAGCAGCTTCAGAAATTCATGGTCCAACTTCCGTATTCAGATAATGGGGTGGCTCTGATTGGCAGGAGGACCAGTTTTGTTTTGGTCCTCCACGGTTCCCGATTGGACCATCAAAGGAAGGTCGCGCGCCATTTTTTGCGGAAAGCGATGAGCATGCCCAGTGTTCAGCTGACACCGGTGGGCATGTGCACTGCGTTGCTGACACCGGGAAACATGCGCAGTATGCTCACTAGGGATGCTGGTGTTCCTGTCAGATTTTAAGAGTCCAAATGCCAATACGACAAAAAAGGGGTCGAGCTACAATTTGTTTTTCCCTGTGATTCGACATTGTATTGTTTTTGCATTCTGTCTGGCTGCTCAACTTTTGTATGTCTTTTCCCCACGTTGCGCGAGTCCAGAACTGGAGGGCATGGGTTTAGGGTGAGAGGGGAAAGATTTCTGAGGGGCAACCTTTTTGCACAGAACGCTGGTGGGGGTCAGCCAGAGGAAGTGGTGGAGGCCAGTACAATGATAATATTTAAAATGCATCTGAATGGGGATATGAATAGGACAGATTCAGAGGGATAAGGGGCCAAATGCTGGCAAATGGGTCACTAGATTAATTTAGGATATCTGGTCGGCATAGACCGAAGGGTATGTTTCTGTGCTCTGTGACGCTATTTCTAGATAGTTGGAACCAACTTCACAAGACTAGGACTAGGCCATTCACCCCTTACAGTCAAGATCAGAGTGGTGTTGGAAATCACAGCAGGTCAGGCAGCATCAAGGAGCAGGAAAATCGATGTTTCAGGCAAAAGCCTCGAATGCTGCTTGACCGGCTGTGCTTTTCCAGCACCACTCTAATCTTGACTCTAATCTCCTGCATCTGCAGTGCTCATTTTCGCCCATTCACCCCTTCCAGCCTGTCCTGAGCGGTGGCCTGACTGCGTTTATTTCAGTGAAAGAATCAGACAGATTTCAGCAGCTCTTTTAAAAAACTTGAACACGCTTTCTGGCTTTAACGATGTTTCTGAAGATATCATTTTAGGTTTAGGGTGTAGGTTTGATATCCAGACGTTTCATCACCTGGCTAGGTAACATCTTCAGTGGCGACGCCAAGTGAAGCGAAGCTGTTGTCTCCTGCTTTCTATTTATGTCTTTCTCCTGGATGGGGTTCCTGGGGTTTGTGGTGATGTCATTTCCTGTTCATTTTCTGAGAGGCTGATAGATGATTTCTCAGTCTATGTGTTTGTTTATGGCGTTGAGGTTGGAGTGCCAGGCCTCTAGGAATTCTCTGGCAAGTCTTTGCTTAGCCTGCCCCAGGATAGATGTGTTGTCCCAGTCGAAATGATGTTTTTTTTTCATCCATGTGTAGGGCTACGAGGCCTGGCACTCCAAGCACAACACCATAAACAAACACATAGATCTACATGCCATCTATCAACCCCTCAGAAAACGAACAGGAAATGACATCACCACATACCCCAGGAACCCCATCCAGGAGAAAGATATAAATAGAAAGCAGGAGACAGCTTCGCTTCACTTGGAGGTCGCCACTGATGATGTTACCTAGCCAGGTGATGAAACGTCTGGATATCAAACCTACAGCCCAGCGAGCAAACCTACACCCTAAACCTCAACCTGAGCTACAGTGTCCTCAGTGTCTACAGGAATAGTGCCAGAAGACTGGAGGATAGCAAATGTGGTTCCCTTGTTCAAGAAGGGGAGTAGGGATAACCCTAGTAACTATAGGCCGGCGAGTCTCACTTCTGTTGTGGGCAAAAGTCTTAGAGAGAATTGTAAGGGATAGGATTTATGAACATCTGGATAGGAATAATGTGATCAAGGATAGTCAGCATGGTTTTGTGAAGGGTAGGTCGTGCCTCACAAACCTTATTGAATTCTTTGAGAAGATGAATAAGGAGGTGGACGAGACTAAAGCGGTAGATGTGGTGTATATGGATTTTAGTAAGGCGTTTGATAAGGTTCCCCATGCTAGGCTACTGCAAAAAATACGGAGGTATGGCATTGAGGGTGAGTTGGAGGTTTGGATTAGGAATTGGTTGGCTGGAAGAAGACAGAGGGTAGTAGTTGATGGAAAAGGTTCATCTTGGAGTGCAGTTACTAGCGGTGTTCCGCAAGGATCTGTTTTGGGACCATTGCTGTTTGTCATTTTTATAAATGACCTGGAGGAGGGGCTAGAAGGTTGGGTGAGCAAGTTTGCGGATGATACGAAAGTCGGTGGAGTTGTTGACAGTGAGGAAGGATGTGGCAGGTTACAGCGGGATATCGATAAGCTGCAGAGCTGGGAAGAAAAGTGGCAAATGGAGTTCAATGTAGGTAAGTGTGAAGTGATTCACTTTGGTAAGAGTAACAGGAAGATGGGGTACTAGGCTAATGGTTGGATACTTGGTAGTGTGGATGAGCAGAGGGATCTTGGTGTCCATGTACACAGATCTCTGAAAGTTGCCATCCAGGTAAATAGTGCTGTGAAGAAGGCATATGGCGTAGTGGCTTTTATTGGTAGAGGAATTGAGTTCCGGAGTCCTGAGGTCATGTTGCAGATGTATAAGACTCTGGTGCGGCCGCATCTGGAGTATTGTGTGCAGTTTTGGTCGCCATACTATAGGAAGGATGTGGAGGCACTGGAACGGGTGCAAAGGAGGTTTACCAGGATGTTGCCTGGTATGGTAGGAATTTCGTATGAGGAAAGGCTGAGGCACTTGGGGCTGTTTTCATTGGAGAAAAGAAGGTTTAGGAGTGACTTGATAGAGGTGTACAAGATGATTAGGGGTTTAGATAGGGTTGACCATGAGAACCTTTTTCCACGTATGGAGTCAGCTATTACGAGGGGGCATAGCTTTAAATTAAGGGGTGGTAGGTATAGGACAGATGTTAGGGGTAGACTCTTTACTCAGCGAGTCGTGAGTTCATGGAATGCCCTGCCAGTAGCAGTGGTGGACTCTCCCTCTTTATGGGCATTTAAACGGGCATTGGATAGGCATATGGAGGATAGTGGGCTAGTGTAGGTTAGGTGGGCTTGGATCGGCGCAACATCGAGGGCCAAAGGGCCTATACTGCGCTGTATTTTTCTATGTTCAATGTCTTTGGGATGGATCCAAAACTTACTTCGTTAATGATTGAAAATACTTTGACCTCTGGAACTGTCTGCCAGAGAGTGTGTTGGAGTCAGATTCAATTATGGATCATTAAACTGAAAAGGAAAGCAAGGTACTGTAGTGGATGTCAGAATATGAGTTTCCTGATTGGGGCTGTTCACTTGCTCCTGTTACCATTTCAGGTTGCTAACTTTTCCTTAGCATCCTGCACATGTTGGGAATTTTTCTCCTTTCTAGTATCTGTGACAAATCTAGTTTATGAATTGTTCCTATGATATCTCATGAGCGGGTTTATGATATTCACAGTGTTGTGGGTCACAGTGTGTCCAAGTGTGGAAAAACAAACTGTTCATCTTAAATATTTGATTTTAAACAATGGAAATAAAATTAATGTTTGGTAAACACAACTTGCTGTGTAGTAAGATCATCAGAAATAGGAATGGGAGTAAGTAATTGACCGTTGAGATGCTCTGTCTTTCATTTATCTAAATTCTCTTTCCTGCACTTGTTTTTTCATGACTTCATCTGCTGAAGTGACTACACTCCAAAAGCTTGTGATTTCAACATAAGAGCATAATAACTAGGAGCAAGAGTCAGCCTTCCGGCCCTTCGAGTCTGCTCCACCACTCAATAAGATCATGACTAATCTTTTCGTGGACTATGCTGCACTTACCTGCGTTTTCACCATATCCCTTAATTATTTTATTTTTCAAAAACGTATCTACTGCTTCTAGTGATTGCTGAAGTAATGTCAAATACTTCCCTGGGCAAGGAATTCCATAGATTAACAACCCTCTGTGTGAAGAAGTTTCTTCTCAGTTCAGTTTTAAACCTGCTTCCTCTAATCTTGAGGCCATGCGCTCTTATCCTAGTCTCACCTACCAATGCAACATCATACTTCTATTTCTTTCATAATGTAATATATTTCTGTAAGATCCCCTTCAAACAAACCTGCTGGACTATAACCTGGTGTCATGTGACTTATGACTAAAAAAATTGTTATTACGCATCCTCATAGCAGTGGGATTTCAGGGCTCGAAGATAGGGACACTACCACTGCGCCATAAAAAACCTCTGCAGCAAATAGGCCCTCTTCTATTGAATGAATGGGGAGAGGTTTCTTCTCAACATGGGATACAAATATTATACCCTCAGAGCCCTTTACACTAAATTGAGCCCTCTTCAGTTGAATGAATGGATGTGGAGGTGCCACAGTTGAATTGGTTGATAACGTTGAAAATCACATCTTCCCCCTGAATATGTGACACTACCGCTATAGCCCCACAGCCCGTTGCAGTAAATTGGGTCATCTGCTGTTGAATGAATGAACGGGAATGAAAAGGGCGGATACACTGACGTGATTGTGAAATTCTCCACCAATCCCAAAGCTTGTGGTCGGTACCGACTAATCGGAGAGAGATATTGCAGAGGGTGGGACCTACACGACGCACAAAGCCAGCCGCCATTGGTCAGGTGGAGTAAGGTGCGCTCTGATTGGAGGGGACGCGAATGACGCGCGTCACTGAAGGAGGAGACGGAATGAAGAAGATAAACAAAGATGGCGGCGCGAGGCTGCGGTTTTGTCATCGACTCAGCGGGCGGTTTCTGACGGAGGGAGGGGGGCAGACAGGCATCGTTTACCTCAGAAAATACCTTTAAAATACATTTCAAATTAAAGCCAGAACTTTTCAAACAAAAGTTGTGAAGAAAAGGAGACAGTCCCCGGTGGGGTTTATTGTTTATTTTTGTATAATTCCCGGGGCCCCGGAAGGGGGAGGTGACAGTTATCGGGTGAACGAGAAAACAAATTAAAAATGTCGGCTGTTGAAGAGAGAGCCGGCGCCCGCGGCTTCTTCGGCGGCGGCCGGAGCCCAGGAGCTCAACAACCCCCCGGAGCTGGAGGAAGGTCCGAGCTCCAAGAAGCGGGGGGTCCGGCTGGAGGCTGGATTTGCTCAAGGCTTGTATCTATTAACTTATTTAAATGGTACCTACTGTATGGGGATATGGTTTACATTAAAACCGGAGGGTCCTGTCAGAGTGTTTGCTTATATTGAGCAGTTGTAGTTGGTAAAATACACTCCCTGGAGGAGCACCTTCTATGATGCTGCATATCTTGCCTTCTGCCCTTCCCCCATTTGTTATCTCTCATCTTGATTTTACTTTTTTTTTTGGTCAAATTTAATTTCATATTAATGAGACTTGGTGTTCACTGTGTGTTATTAATTTGTTTGTTGAATTACTGTAAGAAAAAAATTAATGGTGTCATGTCATCTCTGATGTCAGAGTTTGACATTGAATGTGCAGATGTGAATACCAATAAGTTGTGAAAATAAATCAAGAACTTGTGGTTCTAAAAAAAAAGCAGTTCACTGATATTAATGGCATTGTCTCATTTGAGGATGATGATTTGAGTCTGACCAACAAACCGTTTCATGTAGTCACCCAATTTAATTAAAATTTTCTTTAACTTAATTAAAGAAAATAACCCTGGCAGGCTAAAATTTGTACAATTTGTTTATAAGATTTATTTATATGTCCCTTGCTCTCGATGTGGTCTCTGCCACATTGGGGAGACTGGACGCCAACTTGCAGAACATTTCAGGGAACAGCTCTGGGACGCCAAAACGAAACGACCCCACCGCCTTGTGGCTGAACGCTTTAACTCCCCCTCCCAATCCGTCAAGGACACGCAAGTACTCTGGTGCCTTCCCCTCCAAGCTCCAGCTACCTGACGCTTGGAGGAAGAACATCTTGTCTTCTGCCTTGGGACCCACCAACTACATAGGATCAATGTAGATTTCACCAGTTTCCTTATTTCCCCTCCCCTCCCGCCACACCACACGCCTTGTCCCAGATCCAGAGTTGAAAAATGTGGTGCTGGAAAAATGCCTCGAGGCCATGCCTCTAGGAATTCCCTGGCTGTTCTCTGGCATGGCACTCATCCACAGATTCTATCAACAAACACATTGACCTGGACCCAATATACCGGCCACTGCAGCAGACAGTTGGAACTGACAACCGGAAGCGGCAGAGACAAACCACTATAAATGCTGGAGGAAACATCACAGAAGCGCTTCACAAGAGGCTCCCAAGCACTGAGGATATCACCTAGACAGGAGATGAAACGTCTGCAACAAAAATTCCCAGCTCGGCGAACAGAACCACAACAATGAGCACCCGAGCTACAAATCTTCTCTCAAACTTTGAATTGAGCATAGGAGTTGGGACATCCTGTTGCAACTGTCACACGAGCCACACAACACAAGGCGTGGTCCTTCTCTGACTTACCATCCCTTGGAATATCGGGGGGAAGACACCCCTTTAATTGTAACATTCAGGAAATATGCCTTATTTCAACAAAAATGTGCTGTGCTCACAGATGTTTGGACAGAGAAAGGGAGTTGCAGTCTGGAATGAAGCTCAACCTTCAATCAGAAAGAGAGGAGCAGCAGTAGCTTCAGAAGCTCACCGTCCAACTTGCGCATTCAGACCATAGGGGGGCTCTTCTGGGCAAAATCTGGGAATGAAGCAATGTCTCCCCCTTTCCATTCCTTATCCTGGGAGGGAGAGAGAAAGGGGGAAGCACTGTTCACTTGCAACAACGGGAGGCAGTATGAATCCAAGCAGGGAGCAGACTCTGCAAAAGTCAGTTTCAGTCGGCTTCTTCTGAAATATTGTGTGCAATCCTGGTCTCCCTCCTAGAGGCAGGATGTTGTGAAACTTGAAAGGATTCAGAGAAGAGTCACAAGGCTGTTGCCAGGGTAGGAGGGTTTGAACCACAAGGAGAGGCTGAATAAGATGGGGTTGTTTTCCCTCGAGCATCGCAGGCTGAGTGTGTGTTTTTTAAAGAGGTTTATAAAAACTTGAGTGTGGATGGGGTGAATAGACAAGGTCTTTTCCCTGGGATAGGGGGAGTGCGGAACTAGAGGGCATAGGTTTAGGGCGAGAGGGGGAAAATTTAAAAGGGACCTTGCAGTCAACCTTTTTTTTGCAGAGGGTGAAGCGTGTATGGAATGAGCTGCGGAGGAAGTGGTGGAGGCATCTGGATGGTTATATGCAAAGGAAGGGTTTAGAGGGATATGGACCAAGTGATGGCAAATGGAACTAGACTAATTTTGGATATCCGGTCGGCATGGACAAGTTAGATTGAAGGATCTGTTTCTGTGCTTTATGTCTCTGACTGTATGACTGGTGAAAAGCGTTGGCATTCGTCGAAACATTTATGCAACAGAAAATTATAAGAGGGTAAAGATAAGCCTCACGACATTGATCCATGAATCCCGGTGTAGTATGGATGTATTTCCAGTAATAGAGTCAGTATGGCATGGAAGGAGTCCAAAACGACGGCTTCTTTTACAAAAAGTCACACTTAAAACTTAAATCTGAGTCTTCTGGAAATGTAAGACAACCGTGCGTTAATATAAGACAGATCAGTCTGGGGTATATGTTACATATTTGATGGAATGTTTATGGCTCTAAAAGCCTGAATGCAGTTGTTTCTGGGCTCATAATATTGCACTGCAGCATATTGTGTATCTTCAGTAAGAACGTCAATACCGCATGATAGATGTCCATTCAGCAACTTGAGTGAACTCTTCGTGGAGTATGCAATCCACCACATTACCCTGCTGTATACATTTACATGTAGATCAGCACAAAGATCTTGGGTATTAAGAGAGGAAAGAATGATCCACAGAAACTAGAAATGTGTGTTCTGATTTTCTATTGTGGACTGACAGCGATGACCTTTGCAATCTCTTTCCACAGGAATATTACAAGAGAAGAATTTGGAGGCAGAAATCTCAGACCAAACATCACATCGAAGTCTGACAATCGCTTGATTCACCAGGACTTGGATATAGATGGCCTTGAAAACAAAGGGGAGAAGGTCTGTCTGCTTAGTTAGGTTTTAAATGTCAGTGTGACTGGAAACTCACAGAGTCTTACATACCCACACACCAGAGTAGTGACTGGAACATGTTTTACAGAGTTCTCCAATTATCAGAGGGTTCACCAGTAACACCACACCTATGCTGTAAGTGTGAGCGAGTTTCAACTGATTGTTGAACCTGGAGAAATACGAGGACACCTGCACCATGGAGAAATCATGAAAATGCAGGGAGTGTAGGAACGGTTTCCCTTCCCCACCTGCCCGATATTCATCAGCATTTATACACAGGGCAGCGGCCATTCACCTGCATTCAGCACAGGAAAGGCTTCACTCAGTCGCATCACCTCCTGGTCCACATTGGGGAGAAACTGCTCATCTGCCCTGTATGCTGAAGCAGATGAAGGACATTTTTTTTTTATCCTGGGATGGAGCATACTGCAGGTATACCTGAAATAGATACACTTGTCTCTATCCCATTGAGTCTCCAGCACAGGGCCAGGCTCAATTGGTGACTCAGTGTTTATTATTCTGCACCTGAGCCTACATCCACCCCTCTTCATTGCTCCCCCATCTCCCCTCCATCAGCATAAAGATATCCCCCACTTTTCGAAAGTTCACTTTACACTACTTCACTTCTACAAAAGACCTACATTAATACCTGTTCGCACAAACCGAAAGAAATCCGAAGAGGATTGTCGCTTTTACAAAGAAAGGCATAATATAAATTAATTCATGGTAATTGCTTCTTCGCTTTAGGCCATTTCGGCTTATGAAAGGAACACTCTACTTTCAAATAGTGGGGGAAAGCTGTATCAATACAATACAGCACAGTCACAGGCCCTTCTCACTTGCTTTAGGCACACAGACCCCCTCAAGCCTGTGCTACTTCTTAATTCTTACTTAGACCTGCTATTTATTGCCCATGTGTGGCTTCTGTTCCTCTATTCACCTCCCCTTCATGCGTCTATCAAGATACACCTTAAACGTTGTTAAGGTGCCTGCTTCCATTACCTCCACTGGCAGTGCGTTCCAGAAACCCACCACCCCTCTGTGTAAATTCCCCACCCCCACCACTTTCCCCTCAAACAGTCCTTGAACCTCTTTTAGTTGACCTTTCTACTTTGGAGGGAAAAAGACGTCTCTGACTATCATAGAATCCCTCCAGCGTGGAAACAGACCATTTAGCCCAACAAGTCAACACTGGCCCTCTAAAGATTAACACATAGAGACTCGTTTTCTTACCCCCATTATCTACATTTACTCCTGACTAATGCACCGAACTTACACATCCCTGAACATTGGGGCAATTTACACACAGACAATCCAACTTATCCTGCCTCTCCCTGGATGCTATGGGTAATTTAGCATTGCTAATCCACCCTAACCTATACAAGTTTGGATTGTAGGAGGAAGCCCGAGCACCCGGAGGAAGCCCACACTGACACAGGAGGTGGGGTGCAGGGACAATGTGCCAACTCCACACAGATAGTTGCCTGAGATTAAAATCGAACGCAGGTCTCTGGCACTGTGAGGCGTCAGAGCGAACCACTGAGCTACCCTGCCACCCCTGTCCAGCCAATCTGTGTGTCTCAGCATTTTGTCGAGGTCTCCTCTCAGCCTCTGTTTTTCCAAAGAAAATAATCCAGGTTTATGCCTCCTCTGCTCATAACGAGAGCCCTCCAGACTAGGCAATGTCCTGGTGAACCTTGCCTGTACCCTCTACCAGACCACCCACATCCTTCCAGTAGCACCGTGACCAGAACTACACACTATATTCTGAATGTGGCCATAATAAACAGCTGTAACGTAACTCTTACACTCAAGGAAGCGTGCTGTGTGCTTTCTTGACCACCGTGCCCACCTGCATTACCACTTCCACGGATCCATATGCCCAGATCTCTCTGTATGCCAGTGCTCCTATGTGTTCTGCCATTTATCATACAATTCTTATATTTCCTTCATCTCTATCGAGCTTCACCTTAACTGTCTTTCTCTCTTCATCTCTTTTCCCCCCTTCTCATCCCTCCACACATCAGCATATCATAAGACCATAGCAGCAGAAATTAGGCCATTCAGCCCATTGAGTCTGCTTCGCCATTCAATTATGGCTGATAAGTTTCTCAACCCCATTCTCTCCCTTAACCCTTGATCCTCACGAACCTATCTATCTCCGTCTTAAATATATTCAGTAATCTGGCCTCCGCAGCCTTCTGTGGCAGTGAATTCTATAGACTCACCACACTCTGGCTGAAGGACCCTCTCTTCCCTCTGTTCTAAAGGGTCTTCCCTTGACGCGAAGGCTGAGCCCTCAGGTTCTAGTCTGTCCTACCAATGGAAACTTTATTGCTGGAACAGCACAGCAGGTCAGGCAGCATTCAGGGAACAGGAGATTCGACGTTTCGGGCACAGGCCCTTCTTCAGGAATCCTGTGCCCGAAACGTCGAATCTCCTGTTCCCTGGATGCTGCCTGACCTGCTGTGCTGTTCCAGCAATAAAGTTTCAACTTTGATCTCCAGCATCTGCAGACCTCACTTTCTCCTACCAATGGAAACACCTTCCCAACATCCACACCGTTCATTATTTTGTAGGTTTCAATTAGATCCCCTCTCATCCTTCTGAACTCCATGAAGTATAAACCTAGAGTCCTCTAATGTTCGTCATATGTTAAATTTTTCATTCCTGGACCATTCTTGTGAACCTCCTCTGAACATGTTCTAGGGCCAGTACATCCTTCCTGAGATATGGGGCCCAAATCTACATACAGTACTCTAATTGTGGGCTGACCGGAGCCTTCCAGAGCCTCAGAAGTACATCCCTGCACTTATATTCAAGTCTGATCAAAATAAATGCATTTGCCTCCCCAACTGCTGACTCAACCTGTAAGTTTACCTTGAGAGAATCCTGGAGTAGAACTCCATAGTCCCTTTTCACATCAGATTTCTGAATTTTCTCCCCATAATCCTTCTGTTCCAAAGTAGCAGCAGAGATTTCCAGACACCTCGATTGTTTTCAGGGATACCAAGGGATCTTGGGAATTGCCAGTATCTCAGGAGGAGGCAGAGGGGAATGTGGTGTGGTCCTGTAAACTGCAGAACTTTCCAACTCCCTGAATCAGCAGGAACTCTTTCTGGACCAAGAAACAAAAGGGCCACTGAGAAACTGCTACATCAGGAGGCAGAAATTAGGCCATTCAGCCCATTGAATGGTGGAGCAGACTCAATCATTCTTAAGTATCAAGGGTTACAGGGAGAATTGGGTTGAGAAACGTATCAGCCACGATTGAATAGTGGAGCAGACTCAATCGGCTGAATGGCCTAATTTCTGGTAGTTAACCATCCCTGGGAAGAAGGACACAAAACAACAAGATGTTCCCTGGGACAGATGAGCGAAGTGTTTAATAAGCTCATGATAAAAGGACAATTAAGTTTGTCTGTGGAAGGAAGGCCCTGACGTAAAGGGGTTTTTTGCAGGAAACGCTGTATCAAACAAACCACTAAACCTCGAGGATAAGAAGGTAAGTTACAGACCGGAGATCTCCAGAAGTATGGGGATGTGGTGTTAGAATCTAAAGAAGCATCACATCACAGATTTAAAAGCGAGGAATCTCCACCAGAATTCAACCAGAATGATGTAGCAGCAGTACTTGGAAGAAGAATGTTGCACTGAATCCCTGGACACTTCCAGAGACAGATGCTGTTGGGGGAAACTCAGTTAAATTCTGCTATCAATTGGGTGATAGCCAAGTTGTGAGTGAGGTTGAACTTGGTTACATAGAAGAATACAGTGCAGTACAGGCCCTTTGGCCCTCGATGTTGTGCCGATCCAAGCCCACCTAACCTACACTAACCCACTATCCTCCATATGCCTATCCAATGTCTGCTTAAATGCCCATAAAGAGGGAGAGTCCACCACTGCTACTGGCAGGGCATTCCATGAACTCACGACTCGCTGAGTAAAGAATCTACCGCTAACATCTGTCCTATACCGACCACCCCTTAATTTAAAGCTATGCCCCCTTGTAATAGCTGACTCCATACGTGGAAAAAGATTCTCATGGTCAACCCTATCTAAACCTCTAATCATCTTGTATACCTCTATCAAGTCACCCCTAAACCTTCTTTTCTCCAATGAAAACTTGAGGAGTTTTATTTTTGGTTGCTACATACAATAAAGTGTTAATCATTGTTTCAGCAGTTAATTGTGTGCAGTTTCTGAGTTAAGAGCCAAATTAAGACGATTCACCCACAACCACAGTGAGAGGCTGGGATTCATGTTGACTCCATTGCATTCAGCAGTACATTACGTCAATACTTTTATAAAGCAAAGGCTGACAGCCACACCTATCTCAAACAGAAACACCCAGAGGAGCGTGTCACCCAATAATCTGTAAAATTAGCATGAAAAGTGGTGTAACCTGCTCTAGTGATAAGAATAAATCCCCAACACTTTAAAATCAACAATCAGCAATTTATTTATCCAACTCTCACGGTGAACAAATGAACAAAAGTATTAACATACTGGATACAGGCCAGGAGCAGATGGGTGGCACGAGTTTAGTTGGGGATCATGGACTGGTTGGTCTGAAGGGTCTGTTTCCAGGCTGCATGACTCCATAGCACGGAATGAATGGGGATCCATCCCAAAGATGATAAAGGTTTCAAGCACCACCTGAGGCAAATGTGTGGACACCCCTCCAGATAACTGAGGGCAGTGTGACACTGTGTGGGTCAGTAGATCAGTCAGCCAGCCAGTTCTCTCCAGGAGACTTGTCTCTCAAGAAAGGAAGTGGTTTCCTGCCCCATCAGCCAGATTATCCAGTTTGGATTAGGTCCTATATTTCCAACAAAATAGGTAGACAGGGCAGTGTCTATAACAAATATGTTATTAAACTTGGAAGCGTGCTGAAGACATATACAAGGATGTTACCAGGATTCAAGGGTCTGTGTAAAAGGGAGAGGTTGGACAAGCTAAGATATTTTTATTTAGAGCATTAAGAGTCTGAGAGAGGCCCTTAGAGAAGTGAAGAGATCGTGAGAGGGTGAATGCACGGGGTTGGGGAAGTGAGGGCTAGAGGGCATCAGTTTAAGGTTAGAGGAAAAAGAATAAAAGGGAATGTGAGGGGCAACGTTTCTTTTCACGCAGACGGTGGTACACATATGGAATGAGATGCCAGCGGAAGTGGTTGAGGTGGGTACATTAAAAACATTTAAAAGGCATTTGGGCAAATACGTGGATAGGAAAGGTATGGAAGGAAATGGGCCAAGTGCAGGGAAATGGGCTTAGTGTTGATGGACAGTTTGGTCGGTGTGGACCATGTTGGGCCGAAGGGCCTGTCTCCTGCTGCATCTCTTTGTTGGTCAGACAGTTTTGAGTTTCCAAATGGAACATCTCACAATCAGGCCGAATAAAATCCAATCTCATTCGTCAACTCTGATGCGGAGGTGCTGGTGTTGAATTGGGGTGGACAAGGTCAGAAGTCACACGACACCAGATGAAGTGATGAAGGAGCAGCACTCATGAAAGAGCAATGCTCCTAAAGCTTGTGATTTCAAATAAACTTGTTGCACTATAACATGGTGTCGTGTGACTTCCGACTTCTTCAACTCAAACTTGATGGGATACTTTGTCCAACTCAGCATATTTTATAAAGATTGCTTGGAGGAATTCTTTTTTTTTTTAAAGATTATATTCCCTACAGTATGGAAACAGGTCCTTTGGCCCAACAAGTCCACACTGGCCCTCCGCAGAGTAACCCAGCCATTCCCCTATCCCTATTCCTCTACATTTACCCCAACTAATGCACCACACCTACACATCCCTGAACACTATGGGACAATTTAGATGGGCAATTCATCCTAACCTGCACACCTTTAGACCAGGGGAAGGAAACCAGAGCACTCAGAGGTAACCCATACAGATGTGGGGGGTGCAACGTGAAAGCTACACACAGACTGTCTCCCCAAGGGTGGAATTGAACCCAGGTCAGCATCGTGAGGCAGTGGTACTAACCACTGAGTCACCATGCCACCCCTGAGCCACGTAGGTGGGCTTGGTGGGGGTGAGTCCAGCACAAAACACAAAAGCTCACTGCACCCACTGTCAGAATGGGCAGGAGGTTCAGACCTGGGAGTGACCCACAGCAGTGTCACTGGTGGAATCTGATTGTTGGATGCACTGGTGCCTCCGCAAGTTGCAGGACAATGTGAACCTCCGCCCGCAGTCGGGGCAGGCAAACGGCCTCCCCCCGGTGTGGACCCATTGATGGGCCAGCAGTTTGGAGGAGTGGGTGAACCCCTTCCCGCACTCGGGGCAGCTGAATGGCCTTTCCCTGGTGTGGACCCGCTGGTGGGACAACAGTCAGAGGAATTGCTGAAGGCCTTACCACACTCAGAGCAGGCGAAGGGCCTCTCCCCGGTGTGGATTCGCTGGTGTCTCAGCTGGTCGGAGGAATTGCTGAAGGCCTTCCCGCACACTGGGCAGCTGAAGGGCCTCTCCCCCGTGTGGACCCGCTGATGGGCCAGCAGGTTGGAGGATTGACTGAAGGCCTTCCCGCATTCTGGGCAGCTGAAGGGCCTCTCCCCCGTGTGGTTCCGCTGATGGGCCAGCAGGTTGGAGGAATTGCTGAAGGCCTTCCCACACTCTAGGCAGCTGAAGGGCCTCTCCCCCGTGTGGATTCGCCGGTGGGTCAGCAGAGAGGAGGAATTGCTGAAGGCCTTCCCGCACTCTGGGCAGCTAAAGGGCCGCTCCCCCGTGTGGACCCGCTGATGGGCCAGCAGGGAGGAGGAATTGCTGAAGACCTTCCCACACTCTGGGCAGCTGAAGGGCCTCACCCCCGTGTGGACCCGCCGGTGCCTCAGCAGGTTGGAGGAATCGCTGAAGGCCTTCCTGCATTCGGGGCAGCTGAATGGCCTCTCCCCCGTGTGGACTCGCCGGTGCGACAGCAGGTTGGAGGAATTGCTGAAGGCTTTCCCGCACTCATGGCAACTGAAGAGCCTCTCCCCTGCGTGGAATCGCTGGTGGGTCTGGAGGTTGTCCACCCAAGTGAATCCTTTCCCGCACATGGAGCAGTAAAACTTCCTCTCACTCGTATTTATATGCTGGTGGGCCAGCAGGACACAGGAGCAAGTAAAGCCCTTTGCCCGCTCAGGGCAGGAGAACGGCCTCTTCCCAGTGTGATTGCACTGATGAGCCGCCAGGACAGGTGGGACATGGAAGCCCTTCCCACAGTCGCCACAACTCCATGGTTTCTCAACAGGGCGTGTTTCCTCAGGTTTCTCCATGGCCGAAGCTTCAGCTGCACACACACATGTGTACAACCCTGCCATGAATTCTTCTTTCCAGGCAGTAGAGTTGTTTCAGGCTCCACACTCAGTGCGCTGCAACAGTAGGGTCTTTCAACCAGTGCCCCCGTACTCAAACAGGGACCCAAAAGAAAGCTTTGCTCCTTCTCACAGAATCATAGTTGAAAATTGTTGCGGTCCTGATGGATTGAGTAACTGTCAGACATTGATGTGAAAGTGAGGACTGGAGACGCTGGAGAGTCAGAGTCAAAAACTGCATCGCTGGAAAAGCGCAGCACAGCAAGCAGCATCAGAGAAGCAGGAGAATCAACATTTTGGACATTAGCCCTTTATCTGTTAACTTGAAACTTCTGTCTTCAGATAGTCTGTAAGAAAAGATTACAAAAGTCATCACTGCCAGTCCAGTTTTTTTTATAGATATTTTTATTAGAAATTTAACATTTGAACAAGTTTACAAAAATAAACAAAACTCTCAGATATAAACATTGATATACAATTAACTCAAATATACAATAGCCAAAATGTAACAAAAAAAAGAAAAAAACCGAAAAAGAAAAAAAAAACAACAAAACTCAACTATCTACTAATCTAACCTACAACTAACCAGAGTGTATATTTAAGTCTCTTACACGCTCGGAATGTGTTAACATGAGATGTAATAAAACCCGTATTCGTGCGGGATTCCTCCCCCGAGGGGCCCCGGACCAGCCAGGTTTGTAATCTCAATTAAATAAAAGCCCTTGTTAGGATAGCCGAAATATCTGTATTTATGTAATTCAAGAAGGGCTGCCATATTTTATAAAATAATTCGGTCTTTCGGTGCACCATATTTGTAAGGAATTCAAGGGGAATACATTCCATAATTAATCTATGCCAATTTGAAAGTCCAGGGTGGCCCTCAGCCGCCCAGTTCACCAAAATATTTTTCCTTGCACGAAAGAAAGAATAGAAAATAGTCTCTTCCCGTACGTGTTTAGGGAGGGAAGGTTCGAAAAGCCCAAGAGGAGAGATACAGGGTCCACTTTAATTTCCGTTCCTAAAATTTCTGTCAGGGGACTTGCTCCTTTCGTCCAATATCTACGGATCTTATGACAAGTCCATAGGCAATGTACAAGAGTGCCCACTTCTATTTTGCATATAGGACACATTGGCAAAATTTAAGACAGGAGCATCTCCAATCGATCCGGTGCTATATGGGCCCTATGAAGTATCTTCAGCTGGATAGCCTGGGTTCTGTTACAGATAGTAATTCTTCTAGCATTTTCCCAAATATCATTCCACGTTTCTATAGAGATTTCTAGTCCCAAATCCTGATCCCATGTTTTAAGCAGATTATCCACATCTCCCGATACTTCATCATGTAGTAAGTGATAAATAGTACTGACGGAAGATACCCCCACTGGTCGTAGGACACTACATTCTCTATCTGATTTATAAAGACTATCTAATAACGTGGTCTTCTTCTGTATATAATCTCGAATTTGGAAGTATCGAAAGAGGTCTGAGAGAAATTAGGTAATCCGAATTTATGACACAGCTGTTCAAAAGACATCAAGACCCCATCTTTAAATAGATCCCCTAAACATGAGATACCTCTGGATCTCCAGAGTTTAAAAGTGGTATCTGTAAACCCCGGTTGGAATCCCCATGCTCCCACTATCGGTGCATAGGGGAATGTTTTATGTGAATTGCCCTCATTTTGCCGCATTATATTCCAAGCACTGCCAGTCCAGTTAAGAATGAGATATCAAGGCATTGACACTGACACCAGAGAGAAACTGTACATATAGATGTGGCAAATGTTAGTGGCAAGCCAGAGTGACAGAGATATGTAGCACAGAAACAGACCCTTCGGTCTAATTCATGCGTGCCAACTAAATAACCTAAACTAATCTCGGCCAATTTGTCAGCATTTGGCCCATATCGTCTAAACCCTTCCTAATCGTATACCCATCCAGATGCCTTTTAATGTCATAATTGTACCAGCACCCATCACTTCCTCTGACAGCTCTTTCCTTAAACATGCCACTTTCTGCATGAAAGACTTATCCCTTAGGTTCCTTTGTTAAGTTCTTTTGCTTGAGCTTCTTACACTGCAATACGCCAACTTCTGTGAACAACCAAACTTTATTAAGTACAGTACAAGCTGTGGAGAAACTCTTAACACTCTTCGCAATGCTTGAACACAACAGTACCAAAAAAAAACAAACCCCTTAAACAAAGTAAAACTGAAACAGAGGCTTACAGTTGAAGTTAGAAGGGCAGAAGGAGACAGTGTTAGCAGCCTTTCTCCACATAGTCCACTGCTTAACTCACCCAAACGAGACTTCAGCTTTCAGGACTGACCACTCCCCTTTCATTGTACAGGTCACTTCTAAAACAAAAGCTTTGGCCTCAAGTCTCATCTGTTCACATATAACCAAAAATGCCTCCCAATACTGTTTTTCATCTCTGTACTAAACCAGTCACTTCGGAGCCCGGTTTTTTTTACCACCCCTCTGAAAAAAAACCAAGGACACAGCATCCTTGAGAAGAAGGACCAGCTTTTAGTAAAAGGACCAGCTTTTAGTAAAAAGGACCAGCTTTGTGACTGAGGGATATAGGCCAAACACTGGCAGATGGGATTAGTTTGAGAACATAGCATGGAGTAGTTGGATTGAAGGGACTGTTTCTGTGCTGTTTGACTCGGTAACTGTTCCGCAATGGTCTGAAAACCATTTCCTTGCCTTCCCCCATAAACATCCACTTCTTTATTGTTCCAAAATCAGATGAACTCAGCCTTGAATATATTAAATGATCCCATAACTGCAGGAAGACATCCCCACTTCTGAACTCAATTCCTCTTGCTAAGATAACACCTGCTTTGCTCATTGCTTGCTGCACCTATCTGACAACTGGCATTGACTGGTATGGAAGGACGCTGAGGCCCCTTTGTACACATTCCTGATGAAGGGCTCATGCCTGTAACGCTGACTCTCCTGCTCCTCGGATGCTGCCTCATCTGCTGTGCTTTTCGAGCACCACACTTTTTGACTCTGATCTCCAACATTTGCGGTCCTCACTTTCTCCACATCCCAATAAATCACCATTGAAACAATGCATCTCCTTTCTGCTTTCCCTCCCCACCCCCCACAGGGAATGCTATCACTTCACATCGTGGTACTGCATTTTCCATGTGTTTGCCAACTGAGACACAGACCTGGCCCAACTTTTCCAGAATCTCTCCCCTCCATAAATTGAGATTGAGAGAGACACACACACACACAATAAAGGTGTCTCTGATTAGTAGGAGGACTACGCTCCTTCCGCTCCTCCAGGGCTTCCTATTGGCCCAACAAAAGAAGATCACGCGCAGTTTCCGCGGACAACCAGGAGCACGCGCAGGTTTTGCTGACACCGGCGAACATGCGCAGTGTGTGTTGTCACCGAGGAGCATGCGCAAGATGCTCTGTGAAGTTGCTGGTGTTACTCACAGGTTTTGTGCCCAAATGACACTCGGAGACAAGAAAGGCTGGAGCGACATTTTATATTTATCCTGCGACTCGACACTTTATTCCTTTTGCATTTTATTTGACTACTCATCTTTTCCTCAGGGTAGGGGACTCCCAAACTGGAGGGCATAGGTTGAAGGTGAGAGGGGAAAGATTTAAAAGGGACCTAAGGAGTAGAAAAAAAGTGTGAAAGTTAATTCCCCTCAAGTGCCCTCTCCAAACCTGCACATCTTTGGATTGTGGGAAGAAACCGGAGCATCCAAAGGAATCCCACGCAGACATGGGGAGAATGTGCAAACTCCACTCAGACAGTTGCCAGAAACTGGGATCAAACCCGGGTCCCTAGCGCTGTAAGGCAGCAATGCCAGCCACTGAGCCTGTTCAGAAAAAGCAGCAATTGATTTATATTAGGGTGAGAGGGGAAAGGACTAAAAGGGACCTAAAGGGCAACTATTTTACGCAGCGGGTGGTGCGTGGATTGAATGAGCTCCCAGAGGAAGTGGTGGAGGCTGGTACAATTACAATATTCAAAAGGCATCTGGATGGGTATATGAACAGGAAGGTTTGGAGGGATATGGGCCAAGAGCTGGCAAATGGGCCTAGATTAATTTAGGATATCCGATTGGCACGGAACAAACAGTTTGTTTCCACGCTCCACTACTGTTTCTACATAGTCAGAACTGTTATGACATGGACTGCACCCCCCCGCCCCCCACTAATTTAAACCCAAAAAAATTTACCCCATGTGGTAATGTGAAAATTCAAGAGGTAAGGAACTGTTTCTAAAAGTCACTATTGAAAGTTTTATTTAATGATCTAGGACACTAACTTGCAAGTGTTTAAATCTGCTGGGATTTTTCGTACCGCCAAATCTATTCAAATCTGTCTGAACCACTTCAAATCTCGGACAAAAGCCCTCAAATTTTAAAACATTGGGTGCAACCTCCCCCACCTAACTTAAACCAGCAACATAGAGAAGGTTTAACCCATGCGGTAATCTGTGAAAATTCAAGAACCAAGAAACTATTCCCAAAGGTCAGTATTTAAAGTAAAAATCAACAACTTTATTTATTAAAGTCTAACGGAGAATAATTAATTAACAACTATTTACAACTCCTGTCTCTAACCTATCTTCTACCTTCCCCTTTATGATACCAGTCCAATAAAAACCCTGATTAAGATTTACCGAAAGATTCAAACTTTAAACTCAGCCAGCTGTTAAATCTTCTCTTTGTACCTTCCTCTGTAGATTTGCTCTCCAAGTCAGTGTTGATGTTTTTTCTCTGTGCAGACTCCTTCTCTGGACAGGTACCTCTCAGAGTTCTCACCAGCAGCCTACATTTATTGGTCTTTTGGCAGTTCTCCTGTAACTGTTCAACTTTTTGTTTTGATTTTGTACTCCAAAGCATCAAATCATTTCATTGGTGTTAATATTAGATTGGATTAAATTCCCTACAGTGCGGAACCAGGCCCTTCGGCCCAACCAGTCCACACTGACACTCCAAAGAGTAACCCACCCAGACCCATTTCCCTCTGACGAATGCACCTAACACTACGGGCAATATAGCATAGTCACTTCACTTGACCTGCACATCTTTGGACTGTGGGAGGAAACTGGAGCACCCAGAGCAAACCCACGCAGACACGGGGAGAATGTGCAAACTCCACACAGTCAGTCACCCAAGGCTGGAATCGACCCTGGTGGTGTGAGGCAGCAGTGCTAACCAATATTCTCAAAATACTAAATTCAAACTTGATTGGAATTCAGTATTTTGGGGCAAGATTTTAAATCGATTGGCCAAAATTGAGTATGTTTTTGTCTCCAGGCAACCCAGCTACTGAGCTGTTCGACCAAATGTGAAACTGTTACCTTGTTCAGAACGCTTGGTGCTACGTCAGGTGGTGCTACGTCAGGTAGAATACACCTCTACACCTTCTAACAGAACAAATTTTTCAAGACTAGGGTTCGGCCATTCACCCCGAACAGGAGAAAGTGAGTACTGCAGATGCTGGAGATTAGAGTCAAGAATGTGGTGCTGGAAAAGCACAGCAGGTCAGGCAACATCCGAGGAGCAGGAAAATTGACATTTCGAGCAAAAGCCTCATTCACCCCAAACAGCCTGTCCTCAACTGCACATAGTTCAAAGCAAGTTTGAGAAAGATGGCTGCAGCTTTGTCTTCATATAAAATTGAACATGCATTCAAACTTTAATGCTGTTTCTGAATATATTATGTTAGCTATTCTCAATTTGAAAGATCAGCCATTTCTCGTGCACCCCCATCTCCCAGGCAGTTTCATCACCAACCATTCTCTCTCTCTCTCTTCTAAGAGCTTGATACAGCGATCAAAGAGAGCATGAGGCATGAGAAAGTTCAGTGGGAGTTGGAAGAGATACAGAATGGACAGGGTGACAGAGTGTGGGGGCCATTGCGAGACTGGGGGGAACAGAGGGTGGTGGGGGCGGAAAGGAAAGACTCGGGGGTCAAAGGGTGGAGGAAGAGAATGAGGGGGAGAGAGAGAAAATGGGGGCAGAGAGTTGCGGGGTGAGAGAGAATGGATGGGGGCGGTGGGTGGGGAGAGAGACAGCACAATTCCCACCTTCCCCAGGACTGGGGCAGTGTCCCATGAACTGGAGCCTACTCCTCCCACAGCAGGTCATTTCTCAATCCACATATGGCTAAAGGAGAAGAATTATATAATCCCTGCAGGCCATTTCACCTATCAAATTCACACCGACCTTCCACACAGCATCCCACCCAGACTCATCAACTTACTCTACAGCCCTGCAGTTCCCCATGGCTAACCCACTCTAACCTGCACATCCCTGGACACTTTAGCACAGCCGATCCATCCGAAACTGCAGATCCTTGGACTGTGGAAGGAAACCAGAGCACCCAGAGGTAACCCACGCAGACAGAAGGGGGAGAACATACCAAAGTTCACACAGACAGTCATGAGAAGGTGGAATCAAATCGCTTCTAACAATTCTCCCACACCTGCAAAACCCTGAGCACCATGGGTAATTTCGCAGGGCCAATCCACCCGAACCTTGGCAAAGCTAAAAATCACATGACGCCCGTCCAACAGGTTTATTTGGAAGCACTAGCTTTCGGAGCACTGCTCCTTCATCAGGTAGTTGTGGAGTATAAGATCATAAGACACTGAGTTTACAGCAAAACATGACAGAGTCATGCCACTGAAATGATACATTGAAGAAACCTGGATTGTAACGTCTTTCATCTTTAGAATGAGTTGCTGGTGTCATTAATATGTAAACCCCAGAACTTCTTATAAGACACCTACTCGAGATAACTTAAGGTTTTATAAGAAAAGATGACAACTTAGCTCAGACAATGCATTAAAGGTGTGAGGCCAGAGTCTGTCTGTATCCCATTTTTTGAGTCAGACTGGTTCTATTTCCAAAGTGGAATTTATAAAATATTCCATGTATTATCTGCCTGCAGATTGTGCATTTTTTGAGCAAAATAGATGGTATCTGCAAATACAAATTCACCCCATAGACCTCGGTGTGTGTGTGCACGCGCACGCACACACGAGAGAGAGTAAAAGTCTAGTTCCATACTGTATATCTCTATGTCTATTGCATAACAGATGCTTCATTTCTGTTGATGTAAATATTGTTATAAATCATAGCTGGGTACTAATACTTAGATGTAAGGGAGAGAGAATTCTTCAATCAGGGCACTATAAGAATCCTGGCAGACCCTTATTTCTAGTTTACTTGCCAATGAACAGACACAAGCACCTGTTTAATTCTAACTTTTCGCCTTTTTTGTTATATTTTCTGGTATGATACTCTGTGTCTGGATGGTTGACAGGCTGGGAGATGGTGGGTTGGACTTTGATTGACTTTTATTGTTCCGGAAGGTGTCAAAGGAGGTTAAAGCTTCAGCAGAAATGAAGCAGAGCTGAGAACGGACAACAACTGTGTGGGAACAGGGAGATCAATAGAGGACAAAGAAACCAGGACCTGAAATCCGAGCTGACACCAGACTACCCTGTGATCAGTGCTTTGATTAGCAGCGTCAACCCGCTACCTTTACCTAGCTTCTCATTCGACTTGCATGCCACATCTCCCCTCAATATTTAGGATCCAATCCTTGTCATCCTGAAGCTATGTCTCTGTAAGGAGTCCCAGATCATAATTATTCTCTTCAATGTGTGCAGTCAATTCATTCACTTTTGTTACGTTGCAGCGCTATTACGACACAGAGTAACCCCCTCTGCTAAATTAAACCAGAAACACAGAAATGATTCACCCCACGCAGTAATATGTAAAAGTTTGAGAGGCAAAGTACTATCCCAGAGGTAAATATTTAAAGTAAGAATTAACAACTTTACTCTTTATGTCCAACACAGAGTATTAAAACTCACAAAAATGCCGGGTTTTATAGTCCAAATCATCGGATCATTTTATTGGTATCAATATTATCAAAATACTTAATTCAAACTTGATTGGACTTTGGGGCAAAATTTAAACTGATTGGCCAAATTTGAATTTGTTTGTGCCTCATGGCAACCCAGTTGCTCTATTTGTGTTGACCAAATATTACATTCTCATCTTGTTTAGAACACTTTGTTCTGCTCAGCTTTTTAACTCCCTTCAAGGTACAGTACCTCTACCCCTTCAAGGTACAGTACCTCTACCCCTTCAAGGTACAGTACCTCTAACCCTTCATAACAAGCACAAATTCAGATACTGAGCTTTTAGTTTTATTGTTTGTAATCTTTTGAATCCAGTATTAATTGCTGGTACTTTTATTCTCCTTGTTCCTTTCTATTTTTCTCTGACGTCCATTTTCCACATCACTACATTGCTTACCAACCTTGATTTGGATTAGCCATGCTAAATTGCCCATAGTGCCCAGGGATGTACAGGTTAGGTGGGTTAGCCAATGGGAAATGCAGGGTTATTGTTTCATAGTAATAGAAGTAGGAGTAGGCCGTTTGGCCTGTTGAGCCTGCTTCACCATTTATTAAGATCGTGGCTGATCTATCCATCATCTCAGCTCTTCTTACTTGTGTTATCTCAAACTCTTGATTCCCTAAGGGGTGGGGGCGCGAGGGGTGTATGAGCAGGATGGTCTTCGCAGGGGTCAGAATGGACTTGATGGGCTGAATAGCCAGCTTCCACACTGTAGGGCTTCTATGATTTACCGCAGTTGTGTTTGCCTCAGATCACAGCTCCCAGAATCTCCCACCTTCTGCAAATCGAAAGACAAATCCCACCCTGCCCTCTCGTATGTACGTTATCTAAATGCTTAATTGTTTCTCGTAAATACAGCCCACACCTCCCTCTGCTGCCAGTAACGTTTACAATGCTGATGAAACAATGCCATTCCTGCAGTACTGAAAATCATAAGGCTTCTAACAATACCAGTTACTGATTCACCGTCCTCCTGATGGACAACATTGGAAATACAATGTTGGAGGCTGGCAGAAATGAGCAGTTTAACTCAAAATTCCACCTAACCCTTCACTGGGCACCCCAATCAGCACACTGTCCTTACTGCTGGTAAGCCTTAAAGCACTTCACCCCCACAGTGCAATGATTCCCAATTTCCACCAAAATCCTAGACGTACTCAGTTGCTGTCTCACCAATGAAATATTTCATTGTCACTTCTTCTGCTTCCAGTAAAGGCAAAACACCTTTGAAAGCTGCTCTGAAAGTCCAATCTTCACAACAACACTTCTGCTTTCACACAAGATGATTAAAGTCATACAGCACAGAAACAGAGCCTTCGGTCCAACTCAACCATGCCGACCAGATATCCTAAACTCATCTAATTCCATTTGCCAGCATTTGGCCTGTATCCCTCTAAATCCTTCTTAATCACATACCCATCCAGATGCCTTTTAAATGTTGTAATTATAGCAGCCTCCACCATTTCCTCTGGCAGCTCATTCCAAACATGCACTACCCTCTGTGAAAAAGTTGCCCCTCAGGTCCGTTTTAAATCTTTCCCTTTTCACGCGAATCCTATGCCCTCTAGGTTTGGAGTTGCCTACCATGGGGAAAGGATTTTGTCTGTCCAACCTATCCATACCCCTTATAAACTTCTGTAAGGTCACCCATCAGCCTCTAATGCTACAGGGAAATTATCCCTGGCGTATTCAGCATCTTCCTATCGCTCAAACCCTCCAACTCTGTCTACATCTTTGTAAATCTTTTCTGAACCATTTTAAGTTTCACAACGTTCTTCTAGAGGAGGGCAACTGGAATTGCACACAGTTTTCCAAAAGTGGCCTAACATGACCTCCCAACCCCTGTACTCAATGCTCTGACGAAAAAAGGAAAGCGTACCAAATGCCTTCTTCACAATCCTGTCTCCCTGCAATTCCACTTTCAAGGAATTATGAACCTGCAAGGACACTGTTTAGCAACACTCCCCATTAACTATGTAAGTTGTACCCTGATTTGCCTTTCAAAATGTAACACCTCACATATCTAAATTAAATTCATGTTGCCATTCCTCGGCCCATCAGCCCAGCCGATCAATTCTAATTTATATTGAACTTTATTTCCTCTCTCATCCCCTAAAAACTGAGAATCTCCATCCCACACACACTCCCCCCGTTCTGACTTTGCTGAACCTAATTCCTGCTGTAACTCATCCTGAAGGGTGTGGTTCATGCTGATTAACAGACCCACACTCGGGGGAAGTGGAGATCTAATTGAAACAGACAGAATTCTGAATGGCCTGGACAAAGTGCACATGGGGAAGATGTTCCTATTGGTAGGAGAGTCTAGGACCCGAGGGCACAGCATCAGAGTAAAAGGAATATCTTTTAGAACAAAGATAAGGCGAAACATTTTCAGCCGGTGAGTGGTGAATATGTGGAATTCATTGCTACAGAAGGCTGTGGAGGCCAGGTCACTGAGTAGATTTAAGATGGAGATAGATAGGTTCTTGAGTATCAAGGGGATGGAGGGTTACAGGGAGAAAGTGGGAGAATGGGATTGAGAAACTTATCAGCCAGAACTTCATAGTGCAGCACCCCTGATGGGCTCAGAGGCCTAATTTCTGCTCCTGTGTTTTATGGTCTCTTGCTGTTCTGGACTAGGAGTGTGCAAATTGGGAGCAGGAATAGGGCATTTAGCCTGTCGAGCTTGCACCAGCATTGAACAGATCATAAGTAGATCTGAGTATACCGACGTAAAAGGCTAAAACAAGGACTGCAGATGCTGGAAACCAGAGTCTAGATTAGAGTGGTGCTGGAAAAGCACAGCAGATCAGGTAGCTCCTCGGATGCTGCCTGACCTGCCATGAATATACCGACATTCAGGTTAATAAGCTGGAAAGTTTTCCACTGGAGCAGAGGAGGATTATAACATCGTGAGCGGTATAGATCAGGTGAACGGCCAAAATCCTCTCTCTAGGCTGGGGGTCAAGATTACTGAGCAAATTTTGAAAGAGAGAGAGGAGAAAGATTTTAAAAGGACATGAGGGTCGCCATTTTCTTCCCCCCAGAGAGTGGTTTGTGTGTGGAATGAATTTCCAGACAAAGGGGTGGATGCAGATACAGTTAGAACATTTAAAAGACATTTGGATTAGTATATGAATGATGAAGTTTAATTTAAATAAATGTGAAGTGCTGGATTTTGGGAAAGCAAATCAAAGTAGGACTTAGCATAAAGTGTATAAGGTCCTGGGGAGTGTTGCTGAATAAAGAGACCTTGGAGTGCAGGTTCATAGTTCCTTGAAGGTCGAGTCCCAGGTAGAGAGGATAGTGAAGGCAGCATTTGGCATGTTTTCCTTTATCGGGTACAGCACTGAGTAAAGGAGTTGGGAGGTAGTGATGTTGCAGCTCTACAGGACATTGGTGAGGCCACATTTGGAATATTGCATGCAACTCTGGTCTCCTGCCCATCAGAAGGACGGTGTGAAACTTGAAAGGGTTCAGAAAAGATTTACCAGCATGTTGCCAGATTTGAAAAAAATAGCTCTCGGGAGAGGCTGAATAGGCTGCGGCTGTTTCCCTGGAGCGTCGGAGGCTGAGGGATGACCTTAGAGGTTTATAAAGTCATGAGAGGCATGGATAGGGTAAATAGACAAAGTCTTCTCCCTGGGGTGGGGTAGTGCAGAACTAAAGGTTTTGGGCGAACGGGGAAAGACATAAAAGAGCTCAAAGGGGAGCCTTTTCACACAGTAGTGCATATATGAAATGACCAGCCAGAGGAAGTGGTGGAGACTGGTATAATTACAGAATTTAAGAGACATTTGGATTGGTCTATAATAGAAGGGGTTCGAGGGATATGGCCCAGGGCTGGCAAATAGACTAGATTAGGATAACTGATAGTCATGGACAAATTGGACCAAAGGGTCTGTTTCTGTGCTGTACATCTCTATGACTCCAATATAAAAGGTTCAGAGGGATAGAGGTTAAACACAGGCAGGTGGGTCCAGTTTAGTTTGAGAACATAGTCAGCATAGTAAGTGATCTGCACTGGTCTTGCCTCCCCCATAATCATCACTTCTTTGTTGTTCAAAAATCAGATGAACTCAGCCTTGGATATATGCAATTACGCCCAAACTGCAGGAAGGCGTCCCCACTTCTGATCTCAATTCCTCTTGCTAATATACCACTTGCCTTGCTCACTACTTGCTGCACCTGTCTGACAACTTGCATTGACTGGATTAGAAGGACGCAGAGGCCCCTTTATTCATCCACACATTATTGCTGATGAAAGGCTCGAGCCTGAAATGTCAATTCTCTTGTATTTGCCATTGAAAAAAAGACCTGGACTAACTTTCCCAGATTCTGTCCCCTCCCTGGATTCACTCCGTTTCCCTTCAGTTCCTGCAAGTCAACAGCTCAACCCCGGAATGGAAAAGGGGTTGAGAAAAGAGTGTGTTGATCTCACAGATGTTGGAGAGAGGAAGGAAGTTGCAGTCTGAGGTGAAGCTCAATCTTCATTCAGAGAGAGAGGAGCAGCAACAACCAGCTCAGAAACACATGGTCCAACTTGCGCGTCCAGACGATGGGTTTGCTGTGATTGGCAGGAGGACCAGTCTACATCCAGTCCTCCAGAGCTTCTCATTGGTCCATCAAAACAAGGTCACGGAGTGTTTCCGCTTGTTGCGTGAGCATGCGTAATAGTTTGCTGACACCGTGGAACATGCGCAGTGCGTGCTGACACCGAGTAGCATGCGCAGTATGGAGATGTTGGCATTACTGCAGATTTTCAAAGTTAAAAATCACACAATGCCAGGTTATAGCCCGACAGGTTTATTTGGAATCACTAGTTTTCGAAGCGCTGCTCCTTCATCGTTGGTTGTGGAGCAGAATCATAACACACAGACTTTATAGCACCAGGATTGCAGTGACATGGGATGGAGTATTAAACAACTTTAGCTTACCTCGACCATTTTTTAGAATGACCATGTTAGTTTCGATTCCTTCACATGTAAATCCTAAAACTTTTCAAAAGTTACGTTGTCAAGCTAGCTTTTAACAATAGGTGTCATCTCAATCAGATGATGCATTGAAGGTGTTAAGTTAAAGTCTGTCTGTGTCCCAATGTTAGGTCAGACGGATTCTATTTCTATCGTTGTATTACAGAATCTTACGTGTATGAGTTTTTGAGCAAAATAAAATGCGATTCTGCAAGTACAAATTCAACCCACAAACTTTTATGTATGTGTGTGTGTGTGCAGGAGAAACCAAGTGATCATGTGTGTGTGAGAGAGTGTAATGGGGAATAAGTCTGAGAGGGTGTGTGTGTGTGTGTGTGAGAGAGGGAGTGTATAATGGACTATAAGTCTGCGAGAGGGTGTATATGAATACATGCGCGTGCGTGTGTATGAGAGAGAGAGAGAATGTATAGTGTAGTGTGACATGAACCCAAGGTCCTGGTTGAGGCCGTCTCAAAGGGTATTGAACTTGGCTATCAGCCTCTGCCCAGCCACTTTCCGTTGTTGCCCATCCTGAAGTCTACTTTGAAGGATAGTCACCCGAAGGTCCAAGGCTGAATGTCCCAGACCGCTGTACTGTTCCCTGACTGGGAGGAAACACTCCTGGCTGGTGATTGTTGTGCAGTGTCCATTCATCTGTTGCTGTAGCCTCTGCTCGGTATCACCAATATACCAAGACTCAGGGCATCATTGCCTGCTGCATATGAGATAAACAATGTTGGCTGAGTCACATGAGTACCTGCTGCACTCATGGTGGGTGGTGTCCCCACGTGTAATAGTGGTAATCGTGTCAACATTCTGATACGTCTTTCATTATCTGCCGTGACAGAGTTGTATCATGTTGTCCTGAAGGCCAGGCAGTTTACTGCGAACAATTATCTGTTTAAAGTTTGGCGGTTGTTTGAAGGGGGTAAGTGGAGGCGTGGGGAAGGTCTTGGTGAAGTGCTCATCCTCATCAATAATGTGCTGCAAGCTGTGAAGAACATTGCGTAGTGTTCCTCCTCACCTGAACAGATCCTATGTATGCGAAGGGCTTGTCCAGAGGGGGTGTCTGGATGAAGAACTGGTTGCAGATCTTTGGACTGTGGGAGGAAGCCAGAACACCCAGAGGTAACCAACACAGACACAAGGGGGAGAGAACATGCCAACTTCACACAGTCACCCAAGGGTGGAATCAAACCCAGGCTCCTGGCGTTATTAAGCAGCATTGCTAACCACTGAGCCACCACCCCACCCAGTGCTTTGAGGTTCTGTTTTGTCTTTGCAGCTTTTAACTTCTCATGCGCCCTCAGCAGAGGCTGTCTCCTGCTGACATCGTTGGACCACACCCATTGCACCTCCCTTTCCCACTTCTCCAGCCCAGACCACAGCGGTTCCTGAATCCTGGCACCAGATTCTGATGCCATCTGTGCTTCTGCTGCCAATTGCAGAGAACGGAGGCAAGCCCCGTCACTATTCTGTCCCTTTTCTCCCCCTCCCTAACGTTGTTCTTACTCCCACCACCCCACAGTTAGTTTCCCCCCCACCCAGCCCTCTCTCAGATCCCCTTTACCTGCCTGACCCGGGCTCACACCCTCCTGACCCTGTCCACTGACCCCATCGGAAGGCTCTCCACGGAGGGAAAGACCATCTCCCGGAATAAAAAACATCTGATTAACTTTCCGCCTTGCCTTCCCAGCGTGTCAGCAGCCTGGCTTCCAGCTCCACCTCTGAGCCGAAGGTCTCCAAGTTATGTTTCCCATGGATCACATCATCCAGAACCTTCCACCTTTTGCAAATTGAAAGACAATTCTCACCCTGCCCTCTCCAGTGTCTATTGTGTAACTGCTTAATCATTTCTAGTGGCCGGACAGAGACTGATAGCCAAGTTTGGAACCCATGAGGATGGCCTCCACCAGGATCTTGGGTTCATGTTACATTACAGGTGACCTCACTACACTGTACACATTCTGTCTCGCTGTCTCTCACACACAGCCATACATTCTCAAATACTCACGCAGCCACTCTCTCAGATATACGCGCTCTCTCAGATGCACACATATGTACCCACCCACACTCTCACCCACACACACATCTTCTCACAGACTCCTGCACACTCTCACTTTACCAAGCATGCACACACGCAAACACACACTCTCTCAGCCAGACTCACGCGAATGCACACACTCACTCACTCTCATGCATGCACACATAGATAAGACTATGGGGTGAATTTGCATTTGCAGAATTATGTTTGTAGATACATTCTATTTTGCTCAAAAAGTGCACAATCTGCAGACAGTCAATCCATGTAAAAAATTTTAAATTCCTACTTTGACTCAAGACAGACTCGAACCTCACATTTTCATGCATTGTCTGAGCTGAGATGGCACCTCTTTGTGAAACCTTAAGTTATCTCGAGACTGTGACTTAAAAGAAGTTTTGGGATTTACACACTCATGAACTGAAACCTGCAACCCATTCTAAAGATGAAACACTTACAAGCAGTCGAGATTTGTTCAATGTATCAATTTGCTACAAATTCTGTGTCTTATGATCCTGCTGTACAGCTACCTGACGAAGGAGCAACACTCCGAAAGCTAGTACTTCCAAATAAACCTGTTGGACTATAACTGGATTTTGAACTATATTTCCAGTGAAAACAGCCCACCCCTCCCACTGCTGCCAGTAAACTTTACAATGCTGAGGAAACAATGAACCATCAGTCCTGAAAAATGTACAATTCTAATAATACGAGCTACACATTGACTGCTCCTTCTGATATAAGACATTGGAAACCTCGCGCCGGAGATTGAAAGAAATTAGCAGCTTTAAAAGAAAAACCTGTTGGATCTCATAGCCTTCAATGTCTGAGTCCGACGGTAAGTTCAGGTAACTTTTGTTGGGACCCAACTTTGTTGCAGCTTCAGATGCACAAAAAGTAGCGTTTTTTTTAAACACACACACACACACACACACACACACACACACACACACACACACACACACACACACACACACACACACACACACACACACACACACACACACACACACACACACACACTCCCCTGCATCCCACTTTCTTCACTATTACACCCTTTGTAATTCGATCCTTGGTGCAGCCTTAGCCTGGAGGAAATATTGCTTCACTCAGCAATTGCAACCCATAGCCTGTATGCAAGTAAGATTCCCCCCGCGCATTTGAAGATGGGCTGTCAAGAATCAACCACACTGTTGTGGTCTAGAGTCACATATAGGCCAGACCAGGGAAAGGTTGCAGCTGGGACGACTGAGTGAATCCTTTCCCACAACGGCAGGTTCCTCCCCTAAAGCATGAGTGAATCAGATTGGGGTGTTTGTTCCCCGAAAATGGTTTCATAATGAGATTCTGAACTCCAGATTTCTGACTGAACTCCAAATCCGCCATCTGCTATGGTGAGATTCAAACCCGGGAGTCCCCAGAACTGGGTTATTAATGCAGTCGATAATGGCACTCGGCCGAGGCTCCTTCAATCCCCCTGCGATGGGAGGTGAACTCACTGATTTCTCTGCAGGTGGGAGGAGCGGGTGAAGCCCTTCCCGCACAGAGAGCAAGTGAACGGTCTCTTTGATCCTCCAAGCTGAGTAAATGGTGTGAAGTTCTGTACTTTTCACGGTCACCGCACTGAATCTCCCTCATTCGGGTGTATTAGTATTCTTCCTGCCACACCAGTATCCAAGCAGACAGAAGCAAACATTTCTTCTCGACTGGAATAGCTGCTGATATTCAAGTCCCAATGAATCAAATGACTCTGTCAGAAGCTGATGTATCTTTTGGTTTCAGATTTCTTTCCCCATGTCTTCCTGCAAATAAAATCACGAAATAAGTCACGGTCAGTACAGTCAAATGAAGATAACAGCGGTGACAATTCCTTAGATTGCCAGATACCTGCTGATCACATATTATTCATGACACAGAAACCTGAAAACCCTCATTCAGCCAGATAGCATTAAGTATATAAAGAGGAAAACTTCATTTAGGTGACAATGACCTGGAACAACCTTCCTACAAAGTTACTGGAAATGGAGCTGAATGAAGGATATGAAAATGAAATGTCAAGGCTGCTTTAGGAAAGAAAGGCAGTAAAGTTGCCGAAAGACTTCCTGCTGACCTGTTAAAATAAAAATGAATACAAGAAGTACAGGATGTAATTCCATTACTATATTAGAAGGTGAAAAATCATAGCCATGCAGCTTGTACAACAGCGAATATCAGATATACACCATATGAAGCTCTCATAAAATCCCTGCAGTGCAGAAAGAGGCCATTTGGCCCATCGAGCCTACTCCACCATTCTTTAAGATCATGGCTGATCTATCGATCATCTCAGCTTCTCTTACCTGCATTATCCTGACTACCCTAAATTCACCTACAATCCAAAATCCCATCGAACTGTGCCTTGAATATGCCTGCTTCTATTGCTTCCTTGGGCAAAGAATTCCATAGATTCACCACTCTCCAGGAAATGTAGTCCCTCCTCCTCTGCCTTAAACCTACCCCTAATCTTGTTACCTAGTCTAACCCACCAGCAGAAACGACGAGATAGGGTGAGTCTGGGTGGCAAGCTGTTCGATGAGTCAGTGTGGACTTGATGGGTTGAATGGCCTCCTTCCACACTGTAGGGCTTCTATGGATTTACTGCAGTTGTGTTTGCCCAGAACCACAACTCCCAGAACCTCCCAACTTCTGCAAATTGAAAGACAAGTCCCACCCTGCCCTCTCATATGTGTGTTATCTAACTGCTTCATCGCTTCCAGTGAATACAGCCCACACCTCCCACTGCTGCCGATAACCTTTACAATGCTGACGCAACAATGCAATACCTGCAGTACTGAAAACCGTAAGGCTTCTGATGATACCAGTTACTGATTCACCGCTCCTTCTGATGGACAGCATTGGAAGTACATTGTTGGGGGCTAAAAGAAATAAGCAGTTTAAAACAAAAACCCACCGAAACCCTTCACTAGGCTTCCCACTCAGGACACTTTACTTAAAACACTTCAACCCCACATTGCAACAAATTCCCACATTCCGTCAAAATCCTGGATGTCCTCACTTCCTCAGTTGACGTCTCTCAAATGAAAGATTTCATTATAGCTCTATTCCTAGCGTAAGGACAAAATATCTTTGGAAGCTGCTCTGAAAGTCCAGTCTTCACAACAATACTTCTGCTTTCCTTCAGTCCAAATTGTCTGTGCTGACCAGATATCCCAAATTAACATAGTCACATTTGTCAGCACTTAGCCTATATCCCTGATACCAGATGCCATTTAAAATGCTGTAATTATACCAGCCTCCACCAGGTCCTCTGGCAGCTCATTCCATGCTTGCATCACTCTTTGTGTGAGAAAGTTGTCCATATGGTTCCATTTAAATCTTTCCCCTCTCACCTCAAATCTATGCCCTCTAGTTTTGGACTTCCCTATTATGTGGAAATGTTTTTGGCTATTCACCCTATCCATGTTCCATATGAACTTCTATAAAGTCACCCCTCAGCCTTCAATGCTCCAGGGAAAACAGCTCCGGCCTATTCAGCCTCTCCCTATAGCTCAAACCTCCAACCTTGTAAATCTTTGCCAAACCCTTTTAAAGGTTCACAACACTTTTCCTGTAGCAGGGTAACCAGAACTGAATGCAGTATTCCAAAAGTGGCTGAATCAATGTCCAGTACAGGGGCAACATAGCCTCCCAACATCTGTATTGAAATGCACTGACCTATGAAGGCAAGCATACCAAACACCTCCTTCCCAATCCTGCCTACCTGTGACTCCACTTTCAAGAAACTATGAACCAGCACTCCAAGGTATCTTTGGTCAACAACACTCCCCATTAACTTCGCAGATCCTTCCCTGATCTGCCTTTCCAAAATCAAAATTTCAAAATGGGGTTGAGAAACGTATCAGTTGTGATTGAATGGTGGAGTAGAACTGATGGGCTGAATGGCCTAATTTCTGCACCTATGTCATATGGTTTCTTGCTGTCCTGGACACAGAGTGAGAGAATTTGGAGCAGGAATAGGTCATTTGGTCGTTCCAGTCGGCACCAGCATTGAACAGTTCATAACTGGATATAAATATACCGGCATCTAGGTGGACAGGGTGGGATTTTTTTTCACTGCAGCATCGGAGGTTGAGAGATGACCTTAGAGAGGATTATAAAATCTTCAGGGGTATCGATGAGGTGAACAGCAGGTATTCTTTCCCTGGGATGGGTGTTTCAAGGTTAGGGAGCAAACATTGAAGATGAGAGGAGAAATATTTTAAAAAGACATGAGGGGCACCTTTTTATTTTAAGACAGAGTAGTTCTCATGTGGTATTAATGTCCAGAGGAGGTGATGGATGCAGGTACAGTTACAGTGTTTAAAAGACATTTGGATAAGTACATAGAGATGAACAGCATGGAAACAGACCCTTCGGTCCAACCCGTCCATGCTGACCAGATATCCCAAACCAATCTAGTCCCACCTGCCAGCACCCGGCCCATATCCCTCCAAACCCTTCCTATTCATATACCCATCCAAATGCCTCTTAAATGTTGCAATTGTAATAGGAAAGGTTCAGAGAGTCTGGGCCAAACACTGGCAGGTGGGACTAGTTTAGTTTCAGAACACAGTCAGCATGGACTAGTTGGACTTAACGATCTGTTTCTGTGCTGTATGACTGTAACTGTTCTATACTGGTCTTAAAACCATTTTCTTACCTTCCCCCACTTCTTTGTTCTTCAAAGTCAAATGAACTCAGCCTTGAATACATTCAATGATTGACCTAACTGCAGGAAGACATCCCCACTTCTGAACTCAACTTCTCTTGCTAATAGGGTAAAAACAATGACTGCAGATGCTGGAAACCAGATTCTGGATCAGTGGTGCTGGAAGAGCACAGCAATTCAGGCAGAATCCGAGGAGCTTCGAAATCGACATTTCGGGCAAAAGCCCTTCATCAGGAATAAAGGCAGAGAGCCTGAAGCGTGGAGAGATAAGCTAGAGGCGGGTGGGGGTGGGGATAGAGTAGCATAGAGAACAATAGGTCAGTGGGGGAGGAGATGAAGGTGATAGGTCAGGGAGGAGAGGGTGGAGTGGATAGGTGGAAAAGGAGCTAGGCAGGTCGGACAAGTCAAGGGGACAGTGTTGCTGGAGGTGAGAAACTAGCATAAGGTGGAGGAAAGGGAAATGAGGATTTCGAAGCTTCTCTTGCTAATATACCACTTGCCTTGCTGATTGCTTGCTGCTCCTGTCTGACAACTGGCAGTGACTGGTGTAGAAGGACGCTGAGGCCCCTTTGTCTGTCCACACATCATTCCTGATGAAGGGCTCGTGCCCAAAACATTGACTCTCCTCCTCCTCAGTTGCTGCCTAACCTGCTGTGCTTTTTCAGTGCCACAATATTCAACTCTGATCTCCATCATCTCACTTTCATCACATCTCAACATATCACCATTTAAACAATGCGCCTCCTCTCTGCGTTTTTTTTAAACATCAAAAACTATAGATTGTGTCACTGCATTTGCCATGTGTTTGCAAACTGAGACACAGAACTGGATCAACCTTTCCAGAATTTATTCCCCCGATTCACTCTTTCCTTTCAGTTGCTGCAAGTTAACAATTGAACCCCAGAATGAAACAAAACATGGAAAAAGTGGTGAGAAACAGACTGTTGTATTCACAAAAGTTAGACAGAGGAAGGAAGTTAAAGTCTGGGGTGAAGTTCACAGAGAAAGGAGCAGCAGCAGCTTCAGAGCTCACGGTCCAACCTCCACATTTCGACAATGACCGGCTCTGGTTGGCAGGAGGACCAGTCTCCTTCCGGTCCTCCAAGGTTCTCCATTGGTCCATGGAAAGGAGCTGACGCGCAGTTTCTGCGGGCACCAAGGAATATGCGCAGTGCTTTGCTGACACTGGCGGTCATGCGCAGTGCTTGCTGACACCGCGGAGCATGCTCAGTGTGCAGGAATTTGTTACAAATTTTAAAGTTAAAAATCACAAAACACCTGGTTATAGTCCAACAGACTTATTTAGAAGCACTAGCTTTCACAGCGCTGCTCCTCCATCAGGTGGTTATGGTGTATAAGATCGTAAGACACAGAATTTATGATCGTATACTCCGCAACCGCCAGATGAAGGAGCATCGCTACGAAAGCTAAGTGTTTCTAAACAAGTCGATTGGACTGTAACCTGGTGTCGTGTGATTTTTAACTTCGTACACCCCAGTCCAACACGGGCACCTCCAGATCATGACAAATTTTAAGTGTTCAAATAGGGGAGAAAAATACCAAAGCAATTTTTTTGTCGAAATGTTTTTTCCCTGTGCCTAGACATGTTATTCCTTTGGCATTTGGTCTGGCTGCTCAACGTTTCTGTCGTTTCCCAGGGTAGAGGTATTGCAAAACTACAGGGTATAGGTTTAGGGTGAGGGGAAAAGATTTTAAAATATTTAAAAGACTCGGAATATAACATTCACCCCTTACAGGGCGAAAGTGAGGACTGCAGATGCTGGAAATTAGGGTCGAGAGCGTGTGCTGGAAAAGCACAGCAGGTCAGGCAGCATCTGAGGAGCAGGAGAATCGACGTTTTGGGCAAAACCCTTCATCAGAAAATAGCCATGGGGAACTGCAGGGCTGTAGCGTAATCGAGTGGGTCTGGGTGGGATGCTGTTGGGAAGGTCGGTGTGAATGGTCTGCAGGGATGATATGCCTTAGCCATGCTTATATTGAGAAATGGTTACCCCAAACCTGCTGTGGGACGAGTGGGTTCCAGTTCGTGGGACACTGACACCAGTCCTGGGGAAGGTGGGATTTGTGCTGTCTTTCGCTTCCCATTCTGCCCCTTGTCCATTTTCTCCCCACCCACTGCCCCGCCCTTTCTCCCTTCTTCACACTGCACCCCGATTCTCTCCCCAACCCTCTGAACCCCAGTCATTCTCTACTCCCCAACCTCTGTCCCCTCTCCATTTCTCTCCCTTCTTCACCACCACCAGTGCCCCCGCCCGTCCTTTCTCGTGCCCCAGCCCTCTTTGATCTAGTGGCCGAGCAGAGGCTGATAGCCAAGTCTAGAACACATGATAATGGCCTCAGCCGAGACCCTGGGTTCACATCACACTACAGGAGACCCAGCTGCACAATACACTCTCACACACACAAGCACACTCTCTTACATACTCACACGCTCGTGCAGACCCTCTCTGATAGACATGCTCTCTCTCAGACACACAGTAATACATCCCCACACTCAACCCGACGCATACACCATCTCACATACAATTACTCCATCACACACACACACACACACACACACACACACACACTGTACCCAGCATGCACCCGCACACACACGCTCTCTCTCATGCATGCACTCACATATAGAAGTCTTTGGGGTGAATCTGCGTTTGCAGAATTATATACTTGGAAATAGAACCAGTCTCACTCAAGATTAGGATACAGATAGACCCTACCCTCACAGCTTTCATGCATTGTCTGACCTGAGGTGTCACCTCCTTTTATAGAACCTTAAGTTACCTGGAGAATGTGATTTTTAAAAAGTTCTGGGATTTACAGATTAATGAACCGAAATCTACAACCCGTTTTAAAAGATGAAAGACTCAACAGCAATCTAGGTTTCTTCAATATATCATTTATATTACATGACACTATAATCTTTTATTCTATATTCTGTGTCTTATGATCCTCCTCCCCAGCAACTACAGGTCCAAGGAGAACTGTCCCAACTTTCCAATCTACCTTCAGAACTGACACTCCTCAGGCACGGCACCATTCACGTCAACCTGTTGATACCCTGAGACCAACGAGCCACATGCCATGGACGCAGCCAGCTCCAGAAGCCGCTGAGACTTGCTCAGTACGAAATACATTGTACATTGCTTCCAGAATTTCAAGCCGCAACGAGTTTCAAGAACATCTGCTTCTCAGTCTGTCTCCTGCTCCCAGAACACTGTTGTTTGTCCCGTCCCCAGGGACCGGGCTCGCTCCACTGGAGGATAATTGAACCATTTTGTTTCTACTTGCAAGCTGTGCTGGTGGAAGGCAGAGCCCATTCGCTCTTCTGCTCTCTCTCACTATCACTTGGGGTAGGAGCCGTCATTGACACGAATACATCAAATGGCAACTTTCAACTTGTTCCAAAGGTCTGTTATCGGAGAAATGGCAAGGTGATGTGCTATCGGGACAGACAGAAATGGACACCGGAGACTCTTCCCTCAGGTAAATTGATATGAGTGCCTGCTTGTGCAGCCTGTTTGGTGTTCAGAATTTGCCTTAACAGCAATCCTGCAGAAAGTATTTTGTTACACGGGCGTCTGTTTCTTTACCGCAGGAAATGGACAAAAAAACAGCAAGTCATGTGTTTCAACTTCACCAGTTCATTACCATCTGAGGGAAGAGGTTTCACACTTGAGATCAGAACACACCGACAGAAGAGGACGAGGCAACTCAGAGCTTCACAAGGGTGCCAGCGCAACTGTGTAAATCTGACCCTAACCACTCTCTGCACGAAAATGTTCTTCATAATGTTATGTTTACTTCCTTTCCTCAAGACTCTGCCTAATTGTTAGCGATCCTTCAGGCGTGGTGCCATTTTCACTATATTATTTTCTCTGTCTAGACGCCTCGTGTCTTGGAAAACGTCAACTGGGCCAGATTTCAAACGTATGTTCCTCAAGGAGAGCTGTCCCAACTTTCCAATCTGCCTTAATTACTGACATTCCTCATACACGGCACAATTCAGACAACCTGCCCAGCGCTGTCTCCAATCACATCAATTCCCCGCTTCCTGAAATGTCACTCTCAGATTGGAGCAAAAACGCAGTTGGAGGATTCATTCAGACTCGGATTGTGCGGGCGAACAATCTGCAATACTTGTTCTAACTTTGAACAAGTGTTTCCCTTCGCTGTGTTCGCGGCAATGGTAGCTCAGCCCCATCCCCTACTTCTGGCAGTCCGATCTCGTTTAACGAAGATGCTTTTGTGAAAAAGTGATCTCGCACTTTTGCTCTTCTGCTATCTCCATCACTGAATCCCTTGGGTGAGAGGTGTCAGTTTCACTAAAAAGGCCCTGACCTTGCGGTTGCCTGCCACTTTAACACATCACCCTGTTCCCTGGCCAACATCTCTGTCTCAGGCTTGCAGCAGTGTTCTCGCTCCAGATGAAAAAACAACACCTCGTTTTCCACTTGCCGAATCGTTGTGGATCCTTTCAGGTGTGGGAGCATTTTCACAACATTATTTCCTGTTTCTAGGTCCCACATGACTTGGAAAAGTTCGGTTCTCCGAGGAGAGCTGTTCCAATTTTCCAATCTCCCTTGATTGTTGACATTCCTCAAACACCGCACCACTCACGTCAACCTGTTGAACACTATCTCCAACCATTTCACTTCCCTGTTTTCTGCCTCATTCGTACTCCAAACAGCCCAACCTCGTTTCACGAAGGCGTTTTTTGAGAAAATTAATCAGGGAGTTTTGCACAAGTCAAGTTAAAAAAGGCGGGCTCGTCCGGGATTTGAACCCGGGACCTCTCGCAACTCGGTACAGCAAAGGACCCTAAGCGAGAATCATACGCCTAGACCAACGAGCCAGAGGGCCGCAATGCTACCAACCCGCCACACCGCTTGCGCGACCTGAGACTTGCTCAGTATAAAATACATTTGAGATTGCTCTGAGAATTGCAAGCGGCAAAGAGTTTCCCGAACAGCTGCTTCTCATTCAGTCTCCCTGCTGCTGTTTGTCCCGTCCCCAGGAACCGGGCTCTCTCCACCGGCAGATAATTCAACCATTTTGTTTCGAAACTTTTCTCTGACACCCGAGTGGCCAGTGACAAGCAGTGCCCTATGTGACAAGCATCAACATAGGATACAGAGAACAGGAGAAGACCACGCAGACCTCCAGGAGTGTATCAACGCGACTGTGCACATTGGGCCAGTATATCACTGGGAAATATTTATGTCCAAGCTTTTTTTCGGCAGCAGATGAGAAGGCGAGGTGCAGAACAGAGTGCTGTTATACCGGAAAGCTGCTAAAGACGACATTGAGTGAATAGGAGAGAATGCTTTCTCAGCTGGGTTATGGTCCCAACACGCACCCGTTGTGCCAGGGGTTCCACCTCGGTTCCACTCTTCCTTCACTCGCAACACCCCACACCCACCTCCCATCGTGCCATGGCACTTTCCCCTGCAACCGCCGAATGTGTAACACCTGCCCATTTACCTGCTCCCTCCTGAATATCCAAGGGCTCAAACATACCTGCCAGGTGAAGCAGCACTTTTGCCACAACCTAGTCCACTGCATTCGCTGCTCACAGTGTCATTTCCCCAATGTAGCATGAAGCATAAACTGGGTGACTGCTTCGCAGAACATCCCGGTTCTGCCCGCAGGAAAAAGGCCCTGACCTTGCGGTTGCCTGCCACTTTAACACATCACCCTGTTCCCTGGCCAACATCTCTGTCTCAGGCTTGCAGCAGTGTTCTAGCTCCAGATGAAAGAACAACACCTCATTTTCCACTTGGAGACCTTACAGCCCTCCGGTCTTCAATATCGAGTTCCATAACTTTAGGGCCTGAACTCCCCCATGTCCTTGACCCCTACCACACAAACGACTCCTTGTTATCACCTCGTCTGCTATGACACACTACGTATTGTTAGCCGCCAACAGTCTTCATTAACAGTTATTCGCCCTCTCACGTTGATCGTTATTCACTCCCACGTCCTTCCTATTGTTCTCTCTCTGAGCTGGCGGCAAACACAGCAATGTACATCGGAGACTCTGAGCCAGCTGAAACTTGCTCAGTGTGAAGTACATTCCACATTACTCCAACAATTGCAAGCAGCAAAGCGTTTCCAGAACATCTGCTTGTCATTCTGTCCCCGGGGCGCTGATATTTGTCTCATCCCCAGGAACTGGACTACCTCCACTGGTGGATAATTAAACCATTTTATTTCTACTTGCACGTTGTTCTGGGGGGTGGGACGGGGTGTAGGGTGGGGGGCGGGTAGAGTCCATTCGCTCTTCTGCTCTCTCTCTCTCTCTCTGAAACCCTTGGGGTGAGAGGTGTCAGTTACATTAATGCGGGGAACATGAACAACTTTGATTGTGAACTTTCTCCAAGGGTCTGTTATCGGAGAGATAGAAAGATGTTGTGCTGGCAGGACAGAAAGAAATGGACACCGAGGACTCTTCGCTCAGGTAAATTCACATTGTTGTGCAGCCTTCTTCACGCAGTTCAGAAATCGTCTTCACGCAGTAATCTTATGGAAAGTCTATTGCAAAGTGGGCATCGCTTTCTTTGCTGCGATCGCGCAGCAGTTAACATTTGAGCCCCAAGTGTCCCAGATGAAGAGAATCCGAGTGAAACCTTCACTCACTGAGAGTCATCCCCACGGCCCTGAGCTGAGGGACTGCAGGCAGTCCAACACGGAAGGGACGGTTAAAAATGAAGCAGTTTTGTTCCTCAGCCTCTCTGTCCAAGAGACAGGCAGTGGGACGGCATAAACATGTAGCATCATTCTCGCGCAGACAGAAGCCGTTCAGCCCATCGCGTCCACGGCGACTGTCTGTCACTTCTCTCTCTCTCTGAGGTTATTCACAATCGGTGGTATCCGTCCTAATAGTAGGGGGCTATGTCTGAGTCGTGATGCGGTTTCTGACATGCTTGTCATTCTCGTCTGAACCAGGGTGGCGAATTACTGCAAGGAATGGACAAAACCGCAAGGCATGTGTTTGAACTTTACCAGCTGACTGGCATCGCAGAGAACTGGGTTTGCGATTCGGTTCAGAGGAAACAGACGAATACCAGAATACCACTGAGACCTCTAAAATCAGGCAACTTGATTTGACGAGTGCATCAATATGCAACATTTGGTAAGTGAATGCAACTTGCAGAAGAGAGCACCAATCTTAAGGTGAACTTACTGGAGGTGACATTGAACAATAGCAGAGGATGGTTTCGATCCATCGCCCTCTGGGTTATGGACCCAGCACGCTCCCGCTGCGCCACTCTGCGGCCGCGCGCATCGTCTCTTCCACAGAACACTTCTAGTTTCCGTCATGCACGCGGCAGGCACGTTCGAGCCTGATGTCAAAGACCTCCACTGCTGTCGTGTAATATACTGTTTCGCAGACGTATGGAGGCTGTGTAAATATAAACTTATTTCTAAATTCCCACATTCTGTTGGTCGAACTGTGATTTCACACTGAATCACAACATGTGTCACAGCGCAGACGGAGGCCATGCGGCCCACCTTCGCTCTGCTGGTTCTACACTTAAGTAAACGTGTGTCTCTGTTCGTTTCATTCTCTCGCCTTCTCAGCGTAAATCTGCACATCTGAACGTGGCCACCGAATTCCCTTTTGTGTCCATTGAATCTTACTCTTTGTCAAAGACAGACAAGGACTTACTGACCCTAACCACTCCCTGTACGAAAACGTTCTTCCGAATGTCACTTTTACTTCTTTTCATTGTGACTTTAAAATTCTGCCGAATTTTTGAGGTGGAGGTAAACAGCCAAAGATAATCACCGTCACTGCTTCCCTTCCATCGACTCAACTTTGTGAAACGGTATCTTTCACTGGCAAATAAAACACCTTTGTCCTCAGGTGCCTGCTTCATTTCGACCACGACTTCACGCCCCTCACTGTTCTAGTCTCATTTCCAAACACTTGGCTCATAGCCTCAAAAGCAGCTCTGTGGGTATCTGCTTGTTCCACCCTGACAGGCAGTGGGTTGCAGATTCCCGACCAGTCCCAATGTGATTGAAATATTTCAACCCCTCCACTGGTTTGCATCTTTAAAAAAGCCGTGGAGCAATCTCCCTTTCCTTTTGACGACAGTTCTCAACTGTAGTCGGCAGGGTTCACACCTGCGTGGGGAAACCGCAATGGATTTCATGTCTATCGCATTCACCACTCGGCCCACCAATACAGAACCATACTAACAGCTTCATTTCCCAGATATCTCTGCCTGTGGAGCTGAGAAAGAGTGAATCATTGCAGAGTTTGTTTGAATCCAATCATTTCACAGGTTTCGAAAGGGTTAAATATCTGCACATGGCGAGTCTGAAAGATGAAATGGACGTTCAGTTAAAAAGAAATACAGAAATTGCAGGAGCAACTTAGCAGGTCAGGTAGCATCTGTAGAAAGAGAATCAGAGACAACATTTCAGAACTTTTTTTTTCCTCATCCAGGTGCAGCCAAACCTACTGAGTTGCTCCAGCAGTTTCGCTTTCTGTCTCGGACTGTCAGCATCCGCAGTCCTTTGCGTTAGAAATTCAATCAATTCAGAAACCCCTTTGTGCTACCTCAGTGGAAAAGATTTCCGTTTGGGAAACATTTTCCTGACACCATTGAAAACGCGCAACTTTGCGACCAAGACAGCGGCAGGAGCGTGAACAACAAACACGCCGGCCCTGCGTAGTCTCGAACCATGAACCATCAGTTTACGAGCCGAACGCGCTGACCAATTGCGCCACAGAGACAGGCCCGAGCATCACGAGCACAGTCTCGTTGAGGAAGCTACTATTCAATTCATAATTCAACCTGCCCCGCCCAGAATTACCATTGTCTTCTATCAGTTCAAACACAGCGAATACTGCAGAAAGCCAACGGGTCGAGTTGCATCTGTGGAAAGGTAAACAGAGCCGACGTTTTGAGTGTGTTACGGTTTTTGTTCAGAACTCAGTGTTTTGCCTCTTCCCGAAGTTGGTCCAGGTCTGTGTCTCAATTGGCAAACACATGGCAAGTGCAGTGCCGCAATGTGAAGTTATCGCCTTGCCTGTTTAAAAAAAAAGCAGTGCATTGTTTAAATGGTGATATATTGGAATGTGGAGAAAGTGAGGACTAGAGGTGAAAGTCGAAAAATGTGGCACTGGAAAAGCAGAACAGGTCAGGTAGCATCTGAGGAGCAGGACAGTGAACGTTTCGGACACAAGCCCTTCATCAGGAATGATGTATGGATGTACAAAGGGGTCTCAGAGTCCCTCCACACCAGTCAATGCCAGTTGTCGGGCAGATGCAGCAGGCATTGAGCGAGGCAAGTGGTATATTACGAAGAGGAATTCAGTTTAGAAGTGGGGTCATTGAACATATTCAAGGCTAAATTCATCTGAGTTTTGAACAACAAAGAAGTGGATGGTTATGGGGTGGAGGTAAGAAAATGGTTTTAAGACTAGTACAGGTCGGTCACAGAGTATGACAGCACTGAACAGACCCTTCATCCAACTAGTCCATGCTGAGTATGTTCTCAAACTAAACTCGCCCCACCTACCAGTGTTTGGCCCATAAACCTTCGAACCTTTCATATTCATGTACTTATCCAAATGTCTTTTAAACGTTGTAACTGTACGTGTATAAAATCATGAGGGGTATGGATAGGATAAATAGACAAAGTCTTTTCCCAGGGGTGGGGGAGTCCAGAACGAGAGGGCATGGGTTTAGCATTAGAGGGGAAATATACAAAAGAGATCTAAGGGGCAACGTTTTCACGCAGAGGATTGTACGTTTATTGAATGAACTGCCAGAGGAAGTGGTGAAGTCTAGAACGATTGCAAAATTTAAAAGGCATTTGGTTAGGTATATGAATAGGAAGGGTTTGGAGGGATATGGGGCCGTGTGCTGTCAGGTGGGTCGAGATTGGGTTGGGATAGTTGGTCAGCATGGACAAGTTGGACCAAACAGTCTGTTTCTGTGCTGTACATCTCTGTGACTCTATGACTTCTTCTGGACATTCATTCTGCACTCAGACCACTCTCTTAAACAAGATCCTTGTTCTGTCTTTATAAAATCTTTCTCTACTCACCTCAAAATATTTGCTCCCTGATCCTGAAACCCCCAGCTGAGGGAAAGGACACCTGCTGTTCACCTCATCCGTATCCCTCATGATTTTATAATCCTCTATATGCAGTGCGTAGTGGCTCATTGAAATAATGTCCTGTTGCAGCTTTGTTTGTGGGTGTTAGGATGATTGCTTCTGTGGTTAAGCACTTGGTTTGCGTGTGTTGTTTTTCTGTAGACGCTAGTTTGAAGTTCACTGTTGACTGTTCGCTCTACCGTGACATCTAAGAATGGCACTTTGTTGATGTTCTCCTCCTCTTCAAACCAGGAGCCCCCCTCAGGCCTTAGTCTCACTACTTGGAACACCAATATACAGACTAGTCAAAGGCCTCCACTGAAGAGTCAAACACCAAGTCGAAGATTCACGCCACTCCATTTATTCCATCCAAGAATTCCTGAACACCAAAGAACCAAGTTAGAAGAGGATGGAATAATGATGTCCTTTGACATAACAGCCCTGTTCACATCCATTAACATCAACGTGGCCAAAGAAAACTGGAGACACTACTCGAAGAACCAAAGACATAAACACAGCACCAACTTCATCAGCAAAGATAGCACTGTCAACCTCGTGTAACTGTGCCTTAACCACCCACTTCATATTCAGTAACAAGCCTCAAACAAATCAACGAAACACCCATGAAACCACCAGTATCAGGATTCCTAGCAGAAGCAATAATGCAGAGTCTCAAACCAACAGCCCTTCAAACGATCCAACTCAAACTTTGTTGTCCGCCACAGTGATGACACTTTTGTAATCAAAAAATGAAGTAAATTAGAGGAAACCTACAACACCATCAAAAATATCCTTACTGGCATAAAATTCACAAAAGAGGAGAACAACAACAAAGTGCCATTTCGAGATGTCACAGTAGAGCGAACAGTCAATGGTAAATTCAAAACAGCGTCTACAGGAAAACAACACACACGAACCAATTACTTAGCTACAGAAGCAATGATCCCTACACACACAAACAAGTCTGAATCAGGACACTATTTCAACGAGGCAATACACACTGCAGTAGCCAGGAACGACGAAGACTAATAAGTAACTGTACAGCGCATTGAAGGAGAATGGGTAGGCAAAACATCCACTGAGGAACACTTCCCTGACCGGGAATCGAACCCGGGCCGCAGCGGTGAAAGCGCCGAATCCTAACCACTAGACCACCAGGGAGACAGCAGCGCTCCCTCACAGCCCTATTGTAAATTGCTTCCCTGTCCAGAAATCGAACCTGGGCCACGATCGTGAGAAGGCTTCCACCAATGTCATTGCTTGTATCCATTGCTCCCGATGCGGTCTCCTCTACATTGGGGAGACTGGAGACTCCTCGCAGAGTCAAGTCACAGCGCTTGAGGGAACATCTCCAGGACACCCGCAGCAATCAACCCCATCACCCTCTGGCCCAACATTTCAACCCCCCTCCCACTCTGCCGAGAACATGCAGGTCCTGGGCCTTCTCCATCGCCGCTCACTCCCCACCCGATGCCTGAAGGAAGAACGCCCCACATTTCGCCTCGGATAAATTCAACCCCAGGACATCAATGTGGACTTCACCAGTTTCCTCATTTCCCCTCCCCCCACCTTACCTCAGTTCCAACCTTCCAGCTCAGCGCTGTCCTCATGACCTGTCCTTCCTGCCAATCTCCCTTCTCACCCTCCTCCACCCTCCTCTCTGACCTGTCACCTCCATCCCCACCCCCATTCACCTATTGTACTCTTTGCTACCTTCGGCCCAAAACACCCCAGTTTATCTCGCCATCCCTGGAAGTGTCCTGCCTCTATTCCTGATGAAGGGCTTAAGCCCGAAATGTCGATTTTCCTGCTCCTCGGAAGCTGTCTGACCTGCTGTGCTTTTCCAGTACCACTCTGATCTGAACTCTGGTTTCCAGCATCTGCAGTCCTCACTTTTGCCTACCCAATAAACCCAGTGTGACGATTTCACATCAACAACCTGACACTAGCAGACACAACGTCTGCAGAAACCCTAGCCACATTACTTTACTTTAAAGACATCTGTGAAATGATTTCCAGATAACTCAACCCTCACAGCATTAAACAACGGCTAGTGAACCTTAAATACCGTGTACAAACAAACCGCAAACGAATGTTATTTACAAAATACCATACAAGGAAATATATACATGAACTCTGCCGCACAGTTCTCTGTGGCAAGAAATGCTGGGATGAGATAAAGAAGATTTTTTCAGCCAAAACGAATCGGCACTGACTGGACAGCCATTTAAAATCAACGCTGTCAGGCCTGGATGGAAGACCGGAAGGGATAATCAGTTTTCTTATTTCCTGAAGATTTACAAAGCTGAGACTGGGTTTTGGTGTTTGTTCCCTTTCCACTCCCAGAAGCCGCAGTGGTTGGGGCGGTGAGTTGCGGAAAGTGAAATGTGCCCGTGAGCAGCGTGAGGGGCTCTTTCAGCTTCCCCTCCTCTGACAGCGCTGTGACCTGACTCTGATGTTCGCTGGGACATTTTCTGACGCGAGACAGTGAAAAGAGTCTCGTTCCTGCAGATCAGGAATTCAAACCGTATGCCGGCTTCAGGACAATGTGAAAGATTAATTGGGGTGTGTGAAGAAGCTGTGAGCTGTATTTCAAACAGGTAGGTGGAGTCAGATGCGTCATCCATTGCGCCCCTGGCACTGTGCACACCTGACGCCGCCATGCTGCAGAGTTCTGACGTTAATACGGACATGCGCAGCAATGGGAACATTCACAAGATGAACAGCCAAAGATAATCACCGTCACTGCTTCCCTTCCATCGACCCAACTTTGTGAAGCAGTATCTTTCACTGGCAAATAAAACACCTTTGTCCTCAGGTGCCTGCTTCATTTCGACCACGACTTCACGCCCCTCACTGTTCTAGTCTCATTTCCAAACACTTGGCTCATAGCCTCAAAAGCAGCTCTGCGGGTATCTGCTTGTTCCACCCTGACAGGCAGTGGGTTGCAGATTCCCGACCAGTCCCAATGTGATTGAAATATTTCAACCCCTCCACTGATTTGCATCTTTAAAAAAGCCGTGGAGCAATCTCCCTTTCTTTTTAACGACAGTTCTCAACTGTCGTCGGCAGGGTTCACACCTGCGTGGGGAAACCGCAATGGATTTCATGTCCATCGCATTCGCCACTCGGCCCACCAATACAGAACCATACTGACAGCTTCATTTCCCAGGTCTCTCTGCTTGTGGAGCTGAGAAAGAGTGAATCATTGCAGAGTTTGTTTGAATCCAATCACTCCACAGGTTTCGAAAGGGTTAAATATCTGCAAATGGCGATTCTGGGTGTTTCATCCCGAAAGATGAAATGGACGTTCAGTTAAAAACAAAACCAGAAATTGCAGGAGCAACTCAGCAGGTCAGGTAGCATCTGTAGAAAGAGAATCAGAGACAACATTTCAGAACTTTTTTTTTCCTCATCCAGGTACAGCCAAACCTACTGAGTTGCTCCAGCAGTTTCGCTTTCTGTCTCGGACTCTCAGCAGCCGCAGTCCTTCACGTGAGAAATTCAATCAATTCAGAAATCCCTTTGTGCTTCCTCAGTGGAAAAGATTTCCGTTTGGGAAAGATTTTCCTGACACCATGAAAAACGCGCATCTTTGCAGCAGGAGCGTGAACAACAAACGCTCCGCCCTTGGGTGGTCTCCAACCACGAACCTATCGTTTAGGAGCCGAACGCGCTGACCAATTGCGCCACAGAGACAGGTTCGCGCATCACGCCCACAGTCTCGTTGAGGAAGCTACTATTCAATTCATAATTCAACCTGCCCCGCCCAGAATTACCATTGTCTTCTATCAGTTCAAACACAGCGAATACTGCAGAAAGCCAACGGGTCGAGCTGCATCTGTGGAAAGCTAAACAGAGCCGACGTTTTGAGCGGTGCGACGGTTTTTGTTCAGAACTCAGTGTTTTGCCTCTTCCCAAAGTTGGTCCAGGTCTGTGTCTCAATTGGCAAACACATGGCAAGTGCAGTGCCGCAATGTGAAGTTATCGCATTGGCTGTTTAAAAAAAAGCAGTGCATTGTTTAAATGGTGATATATTGGAATGTGGAGAAAGTGAGGACGAGAGGTGAAAGTCGAAAAATGTGGCACTGGAAAAGCAGAACAGGTCAGGCAGCATCTGAGGAGCAGGACAGTGAACGTTTTGGGCACAAGCCCTTCATCAGGAATGATGAATGGATGTACAATGGGGTCTCAGAGTCCCTCCACACCAGTCAATGCCAGTTATCGGGCAGATGCAGCAGGCAATGAGCGAGGCAAGTGGTATATGACGAAGAGGAATTCATTTCCGAAGTGGGGTCATTGAACATATTCAAGGCTAAATTCATCTGAATTGTGAACAACAAAGAAGTGGATGGTTATGGGGGGAGGTAAGAAAATGGTTTTAAGACCAGTACAGGTCAGTCACAGAGTCAGACAGCACTGAACAGACTCGTCCATGCTGAGTATGTTCTCAAACTAAACTCGTCCCACCTACCAGTGTTTGGCCCATAAACCTTCGAACCTTTCATATTCATGTACTTATCCAAATGTCTTTTAAAATTTGTAACTGTACGTGTATAAAATCATGAGGAGTATGGATAGGATAAATAGACAAAGTCTTTTCCCAGGGGTGGGGGAGTCCAGAACGAGAGGGCATGGGTTTAGCATTGGAGGGGAAAGATACAAAAGAGATCTAAGGGGCAACGTTTTCACGCAGATAATTGTACGTTTATTGAATGAACTGCCAGAGGAAGTGGTGAAGTCTAGAACGATTGCAAAATTTAAAAGGCATTTGGTTAGGTATATGAATAGGAAGGGTTTGGAGGGATATTGGGCCGTGTGCTGTCAGGTGGGACGAGATTGGGTTGGGATAGTTGGTCAGCATGGTCAAGTTGGACCAAACAGTCGGTTTCGGTGCTGTACATCTCTGTGACGCTATGACTTCTTCTGGACATTCATTCTGCACTCAGACCACTCTCTTAAAAACGATACTTGTTCTGTCTTTATAAAATCTTTCTCTACTCACCTCAAAATATTTGCTCCCTGATCCTGAAACCCCCAGCTGAGGGAAAGGACACCTGCTGTTCACCTCATCCGTGCCCCTCATGATTTTATAATCCTCGATATGCAGTGTTTAGGGGCTCATTGAAATAACGTCCTGATGCAGCTTCGTTTGTGGGTGTTGGGATGATTGCTTCTGTGGTTAAGCACTTGGTTTGCGTGTGTTGTTTTTCTGTAGACGCTAGTGTGAAGTTCCCTATTGACTGTTCGCTCTACTGTGACATCTAAGAATGGCACTTTGTTGTTGTTCTCCTCCTCTTCAAACCAGGAGCCCCCCTCAGGCTATAGTCTCACTACTTGGAACACCAATATACAGACTAGTCAAAGGCCTCCACTGAAGACTAAAACACCAAGTCGAAGATTCACGCCACTCCATTTATTCCATCCAAGAATTCCTGAACACCAAAGACACTAAGTTAGAAGAGGATGGAATAATGATGTCCTTTGACATAACAGCCCTGTTCACATCCATTAACATCAACGTGGCCAAAGAAAACTGAAGACACTACTCGAAGAACCAAAGACACAAATACAGCACCAACTTCATCAGCAAAGATAGCACTACCCAGCTCGTGGAACTGTGCCTTAACCACCCACTTCATATTCAGTAACAAGCCTCAAACAAATCAACGAAACATCCATGAAATCACCAGTATCAGGATTCCTAGCAGAAGCAAGAATGCAGAGTCTCAAACCAACAGCCCTTCCAACGATCCAATCCAAACTTTGTGTCCGCCACAGTGATGACACTTTTGTCATCAAAAAATGAAGGAAATTAGAGGAAACCTACAACACCATCAACAATATCCTTACTGGCATAAAATTCACAAAAGAGGAGAACAACAACAAAGTGCCATTTCGAGATGTCACAGTAGAGCGAACAGTCAATGGTAAATTCAAAACAGCGTCTACAGGAAAACAACACACACGAACCAAGTACTTAGCTGCAGAAGCAATGATCCCTACACATACAAACAAGCCTGAATCAGGACACTATTTCAACGAGGCAATACACACTGCAGTAGCCATTAACGACGAAGACCAATAAGGAACTGTACAGCGCATTTAAGGAGAATGGGTAGGCAAAGCATCCACTGAGAAATACTTCCCTAACCGGGAATCGAACCCGGGCCGCAGCGGTGAAAGCGCCGAATCCTAACCACTAGACCACCAAGGAGACAACAGCGCCCCCTCACAGCTCTAATGTAAATTTCTTCCCTGCCCGGAAATCGAACCTGGGCCACGATCGTGAGAAGGCTTCCACCAATGTCATTGTTTGTATCCATTGCTCCCGATGCGGTCTCCTCTGCATTGGGGAGACTGGAGACTCCTCGCAGAGTCAAGTCACAGCGCTTGAGGGAACATCTCCAGGACACCCGCAGCAATCAACCCCATCACCCTCTGGCCCAGCATTTCAAACCCCTCCCACTCTGCCGAGAACATGCAGGTCCTGGACCTCCTCCATCGCCGCTCACGCCCCACCCGATGCCTGAAGGAAGAACGCCCCACATTTCGCCTCGGATAAATTCAACCCCAGGACATCAATGTGGACTTCACCAGTTTCCTCATTTCCCCTCCCCCCACCTTACCTCAGTTCCAACCTTCTAGCTCAGCGCTGTCCTCATGACCTGTCCGACCTGCCAATCTCCCTTCTCAACTGTTCGCTCCACCCTCCTCTCTGACCTGTCACCTCCATCCCCACCCCCATTCACCTATTGTACTCTTTGCTACCTTCGGTCCAGCACCCCCCAATTTATCTCGCCAACCATGGAAGCGTCCTGCCTCTATTCCTGATGAAGGGCTTTTGCCCGAAATGTCGATTTTCCTGCTCCTCGGAAGCTCTCTGACCTGCTGTGCTTTTCCAGCACCACTCTGATCTAAACTCTGGTTTCCAGCATCTGCAGTCCTCACTTTTGCCTACCCAATAAACCCAGTGTGACGATCTCACATCAACAAACTGACACTTGCAGACACAAGGTCTGCAGAAACCCTAGCCACATTACTTTACATTAAAGACATCTGTGAAATGATGTCCAGACAACTCAACCCTCTCAGCATTAAACAACAGCTAGTGAACCTTAAATACAAACAACCCGCGAACGAATGTTATTTACAAAATACCAGACAAGGAAATATATACATGAACTCTGCCGCACAGTTCTCTGTGGCAAGAAATGCTGGGATGAGATAAGGAAGATTTTTTTCAGCCAAAACGAATCGGCACTAACTGGACAGCCATTTAAAATCAACGCTGTCAGGCCTGGATGGAAGATTGGAAGGGATAATCAGTTTTCTTATTTCCTGAAGATTTACAAAGCTGAGACTGGGTTTTGGTGTTTGTTCCCTTTCCACTCCCAGCAGCCGCACTGGTTGGGGCGGTGAGTTGGGGAAAGTGAAATGTGCCTGTGAGCAGCGTGTGGGGCTCTTTCAGCTTCCCCTCCTGTGACAGCCCTGTGACGTGACTTTGATGTCTCAGGGACACTTCCTGACGCGAGACAGTGAAAAGAGTCTCGTTCCTGCAGATCAGGAATTCAAACCTTATGCCGGCTTCAGGACAATGTGAAAGATTAATTGGGGTGTGTGAAGAAGCTGTGAGCTGCATTTCAAACAGGTAGGTGGAGTCAGATGCGTCATCCATTGCGCCCCCGGCCCTGTGCGGACTAGACGCCGCCATGCTGCAGAGTTCTGACGTTAATACGGACATGCGCAGCAATGGGAACATTCACAAGGTGAACAGCCAAAGATAATCACCGTCACTGCTTCTCTTCCATTGTACCAAATTTGTGAAGCAGTATCTTTCACTGGCAAATAAAACACCTTTGTCCTCAGGTGCCTGCCTCATTTCGACCACGACTTCACGCCCCTCACTGTTCTAGTCTCATTTCCAAACACTTGGCTCATATCCTCAAAAGCAGCTCTGCGGGTATCTGCTTGTTCCACCCTGATAGGCAGTGGGTTGCAGATTCCCGACCAGTCCCAATGTGATTGAAATATTTCAAACCCTCCACTGATTTGCATCTTTAAAAAAAACCGTGGAGCAATCTCCCTTTCTTTTTGACGACAGTTCTCAACTGTAGTCGGCAGGGTTCACACCTGCGTGGGGAAACCGCAATGGATTTCATGTCCATAGCATTCACCATTCGGCCCACGAATACAGAACCACACTGACAGCTTCATTTCCCAGGTCTCTCTGCCTGTGGAGCTGAGAAAGAGTGAATCATTGCAGAGTTTGTTTGAATCCAATCACTTTACAGGTTTCGAAAGGGTTAAATATCTGCAAATGGCGAGTCTGGGTGTTTCATCCCGAAAGATGAAATGGACTTGCTGCACAGTCTCCTTGAGGAAGTTACTATTCAATTCATAATTCAACCTGCCCCGCACAGAAGTACCATTGTCAAAGCACTGATAACATGGTAGTCTGGTGTTATCTCGATTTCAGGTCCTGATTTCTCTGTCCTCTGGTCCCCCTGTTCCCACAGAGTGAAATGTTGTCTGTTCTCAGCTCTACTCGATTTCTGCTGAATCTTTGACACCCTTTTACACCTTCTGGAGCAATAAAATATTCTGAGCCTCCAGGAAATGACACCTTATTTTTCCCCCCTCCTGATTTTAAAAATCTCTATAAAGTTATCTGTCAACTTGCTAGGCTTCGTTGGAAAAATGTCCCAGCTTTTTCTTAACTCAAACCCTCCATTCCCAGCAGCACGCTGGTAAAGTGGGGAATAGGGATTTGTATCAAATCACATAAATGTACTGTCTGAAAAAATCTGGCTGTGTTCTTGCCTGAGATATTGAGAGTCCCTGGTGTAAGTAATTACGAATGCAATTATTTTGGTCACAGAATTGAACAATCATTTTGCAACAAAGGGGTCTACTCTGATAAGGAGGTAGTGGTCATTTCTAGGGTAACTGAACAGTTTGTAGATCAGGGAGATGAAGTTCCAGACACTTGGGAAAGGCAAGAAATGACTGTGATAAAGAAGACAAAGAACTGTGGATGCTGGAAAACTGAAACAAAAACTGACAACACTGGAAAAACTCAGCAGGACTGGAAGCATATGTGGAGAAAAAGCTGAGTTAAGGTTTCCAGTCCAACAACTCCTCTTCAGGATTCTGAAATAGTTTGTGAGAACCTCTTAAGACGACTGCTCCGCTTTAAGACCATAATACACAGGAGCAGGATGAGGCCATTTGGCCCATCGAGTCCACTCCACCAGTCGATCATGGCTGATATATTTCTCCATCCCATTCTGCTGCCCTCTCCTCATAACCCTTGACCCCTTACTAATCAAGAACGTATCTCTGTCTTAAATACCCTCAATGACTTGGCATCCTCAACCCTTCTCCTCGTGGAAACATCATCTCCACATCCACACTATCCGGTCATAGAGTGGCACAGCGCTGCCTGACCCAATGTGATCTTCAGCATTTGTTGTTTTCAGGAAGGATTCCAGCATCGACAACAATGCGCTTCTAAATTTTGTACCCAGTTGGTTAGCTCTCCCTGGATCCCGTGAGATTTAACCTTACTCAACAATCCACTGTGTGGTACAATTAACAAAGTTCCCAGGCCCCACCTCCTTTTGCACACGTAAGTAGCACGATGGATCAGTGGAGAGCACTGCTGCCTTACCGCACTAAGCACCAGCGTTCGATTCCAGCCTTGGGGCGACTGTCTGTGTGGAGTTTGCACATTCTCCCTGCCGTGTCTGCGTGGGTTTCCTCCGGCTGCTCTGGTTTCCTCCCAAAGTCTAACGATGTGCGGTTTCGGGAGAAGTGACCATACTAAATGGGCCCAGAGTGTGCAGTAAGTGTAGTGTAGTGTAGTGCACCTTGCAGAAGCACCAGCGGGCACACCAGTGCTCCCAACAATCTGATTCTGCTGGTGAAACTTGCTGTGGGTCACTGCCAGGACTGAACCCCTGCCCATTCTGACAGTGCTTATAGCGGGAGAGTCGGTCGGATTTTTTTGTTTTATGCCGTCGTGCTCCCCACCTCCGCAACTTTGCTTCCAGTGGGCACTGCTGCTCGTTGAGACCAGGAGCTGTTCCCTCTAGTGTTTTCTGTCCAGTCAAAGAATTATTGGCTCTGTCTGGGAACGAGCTCCAGTCTGTAAATAATAGCTGAATACTTCAGGGTGTCCATTCACATTCAGCAGTGATTTTGAAATTAAATCTACGGTTATGTGCCTGTGAACAACTCATCATCGAAGAATTGCCCAAAGGCTTGGCAATTCATTGTTGGGAATTGATTGCTTCAATTGATAATTTTAAAAATTCTCTTCCTTAATTTACCCCTTAATTTTGTGTCTATGGGATGGTGGAGGACTTGTTCATAAGGCTTAAATCATCGCTATTAACTGGATTATCTTGTTTAACTTTGCCCTAGTAAATTTGCGGTATTCATAATTGTTTGTTCTTGTTTAAATTATAATTCTGGTGTGCAAGATCTGTTCATCAAGTGTGGCCCTCTTGATGAAACTGCTGTGGGTCACTCCCAGGACTGAGCCCCTGTGCATTCTCACAGTGTGTGTGCAGTGGGAGAGTCAGTGGGCTTTTTTGTTTTATGCCCTTGCCCCGCCCTGCCCCGCCGCCAACTTTGCCTCCATTGGGCGTTGCTGCTTGTTGAGCCCAGGAGCTGTTCTCTCGAGATTCTACTGTCAGTTATAGAATTGTTGGCTCTTTCTGGGAATGAGTCCGAGCCTGTAAGAAATGACTGAATACTTTGGGGTGTCTCGTCACATTCAGCAGTGACTTTTAAATTGGATTTACAGTTACGTGTCTGTGAAAAACTCATAGTCCAAGTATTGCACAAAGGCTTGGCAATGCATTGTTGGAAACTGTTTGTTTGAATTGGTAAGTTTTTAAAAAAAATTCTTTCTTAATTTGCCGCTGAAATTTCTATTTCTGAGATGATGGGGAACTTGATCAAAGGGTTTAATTCATTGCTATTAATTAGATTATCTGCTTAACTTCGACCTAGAAAAGTTGCCGTATTTATAATTGTTGGTTTTTGTTTAAATTATAATGTTGATGTGCAAGATCTGTTCTTCATCAAGTCTGGTTAGGAACAGTTGAGAAATTGAGGGACATTGCATGTTTTAATTTCACTGTGCTGTGAATCTGGTGAGAGTGACATTCATTTGTATTTGGTTGCGAACCCTCAGTTGTAATGTCTTTCACCCCAACTATTCACTATGGGAGTGAGTTCCACAGTCTCACCACACTCTGAGGTTTTTCATGAAATCTTTAGTACAGAATTGGAAGGGAAAGTGTTGACGAGGGCAGAATATAGAGTCTTAAATGCAAAAGCCAGGAAGTCATTCGACAAAGTAAAACCATGACAATGTAGGGACAAATAAGGAACTTTGACAGCAATGAAGAGGTCACACGTCAGATTTCAAGATAATCGTCGTGACAAAAAGAAAAAGTACTCTGCTGATATTGGATATTGTAATTAAGCAAATTTCGAGATGCTGCTGTTGGTTGAATATGATGACGTAAGAGATGAAATAACCAAAACCACGAATGTAATTTGATGCCAGTAACCATAAAGCAAGAGTATACTGTTGATTGATATAGGTCAATTGCGTGCAAGTAGGCCATTCAGCCCATCGAGTCAACATTGACTGACCGTCCCACCCAAAACCAATTCGTTACTCTATCTCTGTAACCCTGCATCTCCCATGGTCAATCTACACTCACCTGCACATCCTTTGGACTGTGGTAGGAGGCCAGAGCACCAGAGGAAACCAACGCAGACACAAGGGGAGAATGTGCAAACTCCTCACAAAGAGTCGGCCCGAGTGTTGGTTCAAACTCAGATCACTGATGCCGTGAGGCAGCAGTGCTATCCACCGTGCCACCACCACTTGCTGCTCTCTAAAGAAGTGAATTTCAAAGACTTGGGAACACTTGAGAGAAAAACAAAACTCTCCTATCTTAAATGAGAGGCTAGTCTCTGGCAAGAAATGAGTGGACATTACATTTACATTAAGTCCTCGCCAGATGTTATACAGCTTCATCAGATCATCTGTTTCTTCTAAACGCAAATTGATACAAGCCCAGCCTGACATCCCCTTGTCCCCGATTATAAGTTGAGTAAATCAGCGACCCTCGACCTCACTGGCATGACACAGGATGCCCTCAATCCAAGTTGACCTTAATTGTCTAACCTCTTGACGCCCACGCCACCATGTGGTCAGCCGCAACTCAGCCCTGAACGAGAGCAGAGGAATTGAATAGACAGCAGTGAGGTGGACATTGCATTCCCAGAGAATATTGTTCAAGTGAGAAAGTTGTTCAGCTCACATTCAGATCATTGCAGGGATCACATCTCCTCTCATTTAAATATCTTAGATCCCAATAACGGTCTAGTTTTGTTGTACATTGTGTGTGGTTTACCTGATTTTCTGTTGCTGTCATTCCCATTTGGGTGTGTGAATTCAGTACCAGATAATAGGCTCAGTTCTGAATTATCCTTGAGGATTGTTGTAGAACGTACTAAGTGTCAGTCATAATGGAAGAAGCTGTCCTGTTTATTTAACCCTTTGCTGTCATTGTCCAGGGACTGAATGAATGGGGAAGTGTCGAGGGAGTTTTACTCTGTATCTAACCCAATGCTCTCTCTGTCTTGACAGTGTTTGTTGGGGACAGTGTTGAGGTAGCTTCACTTTCAATTTAAGAGTAGAGGAAGCTTTATTCTGATTGTAATCCCATGCTGTCCTTTTCCTGGGAGTGTGAGATGGCATTTGTAATTGAAGTGAATGCAGACTTGCTGTGGGAGTGAAGGGTACTTCTACCTGAGCACACCCATCTTTGAGATTGCTGTGCTAATCAAGACAATCTCAGACACCTTCATTCACTTTTCCAACCAACCACAGGGTGGTTAAGGATGGTATAAATGCAAGCATTGCCAGCGATGCCCACACACCATGCATGAATAAATACTTTTTGTTTAAAAGTTACATTCACGTTCCAAACCCTCTAATGTATGATTACTTACAAGGAAAATTCCTGTCAGTTTGGAATATCATTTTAAAACATAGGAATGTGTCAACCATGTAGAAATATAACAAGAACAACAAATGTAGAAGTTAACAGGTAATGAGCAGGACCAGAATGCTGAGTCAGTCTGACCTCCATGGCTGAGAGAGTTCTCCCAGATGTTGAAGTTACACCAGTGCCTTTTACTCTTGCAGCTTGCCAAAAGTTTGTCCCCGATGTAAGATCATTCAATAACCCGAAGAACTAACTGTTTTATCTCCATAGCTGCTGCCAGACTTGCTGAGTAATTCCAGCCCTTCTGCTTTATTCTTTTATCGGATTTGAGCTTCCCTAAGTCAGTGTAATAAAGAACTGCAATGCTGGAGATCTGAAAGACAAAAATGCACCAATTGCTGGAGAAACTCAATAGGACTGGAAGCACAAGTGGAGAGAGAAGCAGAGTTAGCATTTCAAGTGCTGTGACCCTTCTTCACAACTGTTCTGGACGCATGCCAGGATATTTACTCTGTTTCTTTCTCTCTCTCTCTCCACCGGTGTTGCCAGACTGGCTGAGTTTCTCCAGCAATTTCTGTTCTGACACTTTAACAAGGTTAATGTTTGTTATCCATCCTTAAGTGCAAGGTGTCTTGCTTATGCCAATTCAGAGGGCAATTTAAGAGTCAACCACATTGCTGTGTGTCTGGAGTCACATGTAAGCCAGATCAGGTAAGCATGGCAGTTTCCCTCCTGAAAGGACATTGGTGAACATGGGCATTTATGACAATTGACGTCAGTGCCATCGATACCATACTGAGACTAATTTTGTGTTCCCCATTTATGATTTGAATTATTCACATCTCACCTCTTGCTGCGGTGGGATTTGAACTCATGTTCCCTGGATTACTCATCCTGTGACATTATGTCCACACTGTTGTTTCCCATCCTTTGCTATTTTGTGTTTGCTCTTTATGTCTTAGTCCTCAGATGTTTGGGAAATTGAACCTGTTTTAAAGATTGCCCTAAACCTGCCCCTTTGATCAAGTCTTTGGCCACCTGTCCTAATCTGTGCTCCACTCTTGTGATTTTTAAAGGAATTCTCATTATGTTCACGTGAAGCACTTTGAGATAGTTAACTGTACCACAGGTATTATTTGAATGCAGCTTGTATCCCTATCTTAATATCTGAAAATAGAGGGTCATATTTTAAAAGTAGAAGACACAAATGAGGATGATTTTTTTTTCTTTCTGATGGTTGTGTGTCTTCCTCAAAAGGCAGTGAATTCAAAATCTTTAAGGCAGAGGTAGACAGGTTCTTGCTAACCAAGTGGGTGACAGATTGTCGGGGATGTGGAGGAATGTAGAGCTGAGGTTGTATTCAGATCAGCCATGATCTTATTGAATGTTGCAGCAGGCTCGTAGGGCCTAGTGGCCTACTCCCGCCCTTTGTATCAAGCAGTCTGTGTCTCCCCTCTTATAGCTATGAACTGGATAATTCCTTTCCAATATTGCGCCTTGCAGACAGTTAAGTGAACACCAGGTGGTCTCCTATTGGGAGCAGGCATATTGTAGCAATTGCAATATTTCTTGTGTTAATTTTGTTGCTCCTCACTCAGTGTTGCTGAGAATCATCTAAATAAAAACCAAAACACTTCTATAATTATCGCACCAATGGAAGTGATGGTTTGGATGTAACATTGTTGAATAAGCCATTCCCAGCTTTTCCAGAATTCTGTGTTTAAAGCCCTCGAGTCTGGTTTCTACCCCTGAAACAATTCTTATCAAGGTCATATTTGACATCCTTTGTTACGGTGACAGGGATGAACATTCCCTCGTCGACCTGCGGACAGCCTTGATCAGAGTTAATGACAGTACTGACCCTCTCCAGCATCGCTGTATCCTCTGGGAGGGTCTGCTTTTAGCGTCTTCCGTTCTTATTTATTTAACCGTAGCTGCTGGTGTTGGCATCTATACTGATGATATCCAACTGTGCCTGAACACCACTTCTCTCCCGACTCCTCTGTCATTCATAATTTACCAATAATTTCATCTGAATGCCTGCCCAATTTCCAGCATTGGATAACCATAAACATTCCCTTAGTTAAATATTGTGAAGTGTGAAGCCATTGTTTTAGTCCCCAAGTTCGACCTGACACCCCCCGCCCCTCCCCCAACCCCAGTAACTCTGTTGACATCCTTCTTGTCACATTGAAACTAGGATCGATAGATTCGTGATCAGTCGGGGGATGAACAGTTACAGGAAAAGGGCAGGAAAGTGGATGTGGGGAATGCCAGATCAGCCACGATCCTACTGAATGGAGGAGCAGGCTCAAGAGGCTGAATGGCGTATTGCTGTTCCTATTTCTTGTGGATCCCGAGCCCTTACCTCTGATACAGGGCCCTGGCTTCAGTATGTGCCATTACTGAGAGTGCTGATGTTCCCTTGTGTAATATCAACAACTTAGCAGCTGCTGAAACCTCTTGCTCCTTTGTTACCTCTGAACACAATATGCCAATGTGTTCAGGGGAGGCGATGGCCACTTTATTGTCACCAGACCATTCACCCAGGTAATGTTCACGGGACTTGGGTTCAAAACCTGCCACGGCAGATGGTGGAATCTGAATTCAATATAAATCTGGAATTAAGAGTCAAATGATGAAATCGTTGTGGTTTGTTGTAAAAACTTATCTGGTTTCCTGCTGTCCAAACCTGGTCTGATCTACATGTGATTCAGATCCACTGTCAGCTGGTTGAATCTTCACTGTCAGCTGGTTTCAATCAAAACCTCCAGGCGGAGGTTCACTATAACCTCCCTACTTTTGTACTCCATTTAAAGGCCAATCTCCCTTTTGCCTTCCCGATTACTCACTGAACTTGGATGAAGAGTTCATGTCATCCTTACCACCTGCATTCTAATCAACTGTATCTACTGCAGTCTTGGCAATAGTACATTCACTTTACTTATCCAAGTAATTCATATACATAAAGTAAATAATTTTGTGCCCCAGCACTGATCCCTGTGGAACGTTGCTAGTTGTAAGTTGCGATCCTGAGCATGCCCCTTATCCCTCCTGTATCATTGGTTCGCCAATCATCTATCCATACGATTAGACTGTTTCCAATATCATGTGCATATCATTGGCTCTGCCAGCAAGTCTTCCTAAACCGTTCTTGAAAAGGTGATGGTGAGCTACCTCTTAAATTGCTTCACAAATATGTTGTGGTCTATAATAAAGGTTCAGGAGCGAGTTCCAGGATTTTGATCAATAACATCGAAGCAATGCGTATATGTCACAGTTGGAATGTTGTGTTCAGACTTATCTCCTCTTGCTGGTTGAAGTGATGGAGTGGAAGTTGCTCTTGAAGAGCCGCCACTCATATAATCAAGCCAGACAGATCAATTGTGGCCAGAGACTCTGCCATTTTGACTTCTCATCAATCTACATTCTTTCCATCCAAGTTTTAGTCACATCAAACTGCCACGCAATGCTGTTATGGCCACAGTAAACTATAATAACGTGAAGATCGCTGGGATGATTTTCTACATCCGACTGCAATATAATCACAAATCATTGTTTCCAGTTTTGGTGGAACAAACGACATCGTATTGGTGGATAATGACAGTTAGTGCATACACAGCTAGCCATCGATAAATATTAATTCTGATCACTTCAATGGCCAAATTTCAATTCAGAAACCAAGTGCACTCGGCTGCTTGTAACATAGACAACATGACAAAGTGGCTCATAGGAGGAGAAATGGGGCATTGAGGAGGAGTGAAATGTTTGCTTTTGGTCACCTCCACAATTGTTAGAAAAACAGTTTGAAACGATTCTTAAAAGGTGGCTGAAGTAATAATGTGGCATAACGCTTCAGACAGCGCAAAGTGGAAGATCACTTTCTAGTGGAAGAAAAAGATATTTCTTATTTCTGAAAGAACTGGGAAACAGAAGAGGGAATGAAATCTGACTTGGGAGCTATTTCCTATTTGTTGAGAATGTTGTTTCATCATAGTCTTGGTTTAGAGCATAAGCTCTTCATCAGGAATAAAGGGTGGTCCGAGGGGCTGAGAGATAAATGGGAAGGAAGTGGGGCTGGAGGAAAGGCAGCTGGGAGTGCAATAGATAGCTGGAGGTCGGGTTTGATGGTAATAGGTCAGAGATGAGGGTGGAGCAAATAGGTGAGAAGCAAGGTGGACAGGTATGACAGGTCAAGAGGTTGGTGTAGAATTGGAAGGTTGGATCTGGGACAAGGTGGGGGAGAGGAAATGAGGAAACTGATGAAATCTACATTGATACCATGTGGTTGGAGGGTCCCAAGTCAGAAGGTGAGGTGTTTTTCTTACAAGCGTCGGGTAGCAAGAGTTTGGCAGTGGAGGCAGCCCAGGACTTGCATGTCCTTGGCGGAACGGGAGAGCGAGTTAAAGCGTTCAGCCACAGGGCGTCGGTCGTTTAGTTTTAGTGTCCCAGAGCTGTTCCCTGAAACGTTCCGCGAGTTGGCGTCCAGTTTCCCCAATGTGGATGAGACCATATTGCAAGCAATGGACATAATCTTATAAATAGATTGCATAAATCTTAGCCTGCCAGAGTTCTTTTCTTTAATTAAATTAATGAAAATTTTAACTAAATTGGGTGGCTGCATGAAACGGTTTATTGGTCAGATTTGAATCATCACTCCCAAATAAGACAATGCCATGAATATCAGTGAACTGCTCTTTTTGTTAAAAACCACAAGTTCTTGATGTATTTTCACAACTTACTGGTATTCACATCTGCACATTCAATGTCAAACTCTGACATCAGAAATGAAATTACACCATTAATTTTGACTTTCAATATTCGAAGAAGCAAATTAATAGCACACAGTCAATACCCAGTCTGATTAATATGAAATTAAATTTAACCAAAAAAACATAAAACCAAGCTGGGAGATAAGAAATGGGGGAATAAAGCAAGAAATGCAGCATCATAGAAGGTGCTCCTCCAGGGAGTGTATTTTACCAACTACCGCTGCTAAATATAAACACTCTGATATGATCCTCCGGTTTTAATATAAACCATAGCCCCATACAGTAGGTACCATTTAAATGAGTTAAAAATACAACCCTTGAGCAAATCCAGCCTCCAGCCTTACCCCCGCTTCTTGGAGCTTGGACCTTCCTCAAGCTCCGGCGGGTCGTTGAACTCCTGGGCTCCAGCTGCCACTCCTCCACTGAAGAAGCTTTGGGAAGCAGATGCAAAGGCAACATACAGAACAGAGCACCATTGTAAATGAAAGCAGCTTACGAAGACATTGGGCAATAGCATCACACGGTTTTTACCCATCGACCTCTGGGTTATCTGCACAGCACACTCACACAGCACTACTCTGCTTCTGGGCTCCGAGTAGCTGGATTGTGGATCAGTTTACAGTAGGTCCTATATCTCTGACAACATCGCTACACAAGGCAGTGAAGAAAGGTTTCAGCACACTGGCCTTCATCAATTAGAGAACTGAGTATAGATGTTGGCAAGTTATGTTGTAGTTATACAGGACGTTGATGAGGTTGCACCTGGAATATTGTGATCAGTTTTGCTCCCCTTGGTGTTCTGACTTCTGACTTCTTCAACTCTGTGTTTATCTTGAACTTGATGGGATACTTTGTCCAACTCAGCATGTTTAAACAGTATCACTCAGATGATTCATTTGAAACTTTTCAGGAAGTGAGCTCAATAAGATTGAACTATTCAAAGTTACTTGCACTCTATTTTAAAATTACATGAGGACCAGTAGTCAAAGACACGTACAGCATGGAAACAGACCCTTCGGTCCAACTTGTCCATGCTGACCTGATATCCGAAATTAATCTAGTCCCATTTGACAGCACCTGATCCATATATTCTGGCAGCTCATTTCATATATGTACCACCCCCTGCATGAAGACGTTGTCCCTTTAATATATTTCACCTCTCACCCTAAACCTATGCCCTCTAGTTCTGGACTCCCCCACCCCTGAGAAAAGACCTTGTCTATTACCCTGTCCATACCCCTCATGATTTTGTAACCTCTATTAGGTCACTCCTCTGCCTCCGATGCTCCAGGTAAAACAGCTCCAGCCTATTCAGCCTCTCCCTGGAGCACAAACCCTACAACCCCCAGCATCATTCCCATAAATCGTTTCTCATGGAGAAGTTAACGTTTCAGTCCTGAAGAAGGGTTAATACCCAAAACACTGACTACTCCACATTCTTAGGCTGTATTCTCCCAACCTCCTGCTTGCAACTTCGGGTTGCAATATGTAGTGGCTCAGTGGTTACCACCGCAGCCTCACAGCGCACGGGACCCAGGTTTGATTCCAGCCTTGGATAGCTGTCTGTGAGGAGTTTGCACAATCTCCCAGTGTCTGCATGGGTTTTCTCTGGGTGATCCTGTCTTCTTACATACACCAAAGATGTGCAGGTCATGTTGATTGGCCATGCTTAATTGCCCATAGAGTTAGGTACATTAACTAGAGGGAAATGGGTGTGGATGGGTTACTCTTCGGAGGGTTTGTGTGGACCTGTTGGGACAAATGGCCTATTTCCTGTAGCTAATCTCATCTGCACTAATTTTGTCTCTAACGAATGGCAGAGTAGACTCGACGGGCCCAATGGCCTAACTTCTGCTCCGATGGTCTTGCGGTCTGAGGTTTATTTGGATCATTTCATTGGCAATGTGCAGTCCCTGGCTCAATGAGCAGCAGTGCCCCCGCTGGTGCTTCCGCAAGTTGCAAGCAAACATGAACCTCTTCCCACACTCGGGCCAGCTGAAGGGCCTCCCACTGCTGAAGGACACACAGGTGTTTCAGCAGGGTGAAGGAATTGCTGAAGGCCTTCCCGCACTCAGGGCAGCAGAATGGCCTCACCCCCCACCCCCCCCCCCCCCGCCCCCGTGTGGACCAGCTGGTGCTTCCGCAGTGTGGAGGAGCGGATAAAGCCCTTCCCACACTCGGGGCAGGAGAACGGCTTCTCCCCGGTGTGGACGGACTGGTGCCTCAGCAGGGCTGAGGAATTGCTGAAGGACTTCCTGCACTTAGGGCAACTGAACGACCACTCCCCCATGTGGACTCACCAATGGGCCAGCAGGTCGGAGGAAAGAGCAAAGCCCGTCCTGCACTCGGGGCAGAAGAACGGCCTCTCCTCAGTGTGGACCCACTGGTATCTCAGCAGGTGGGAAGAACTGCTGAAGGCCATCTCGCACTTGGGGCCGGAGAACAGCCTTCCCCGGTGTGGACCACTGGTGCGGCCGCAGGCAGAGGAATCACTGAAGGCCTTCCCACACTCAGGGCAGCAGAAGGGCCTCTTCCCCTCTGTGGACCCACTGGTGCTTCAGAACCCTTTCAAATTTCACAGTATCCTTCTGATAGGAGACCAGAATTGCACCCAATATTCCAAAACTGGTCTAACCAATGTCCTATACAGCCACAACATAACTTCCCAACTCCAATACTCAGTCAGAGGATTGCGAAAGCTTTCAAAACCAACAAAAAACAAACAGGAAAGAATGGAGGGCCAAATGAATTTTTGAAAGTCAGCTTGGAAGCATCAATGAGAAATCGGCGGACTGGGTTTATTGGGTACCCGTTCTCCTTAAATACACTATATACGTATTCCTCTTCTGCTCTTCGTAGTTTCTCTGTGCTGCAGTGTGTAGTGGCTCGTTGATATAATGTCCTGATGCAGCAACGTTTGTGGGTGTTGGGATGATTGTTTCTGTGGTTAAGTATTTGGTTTGTGTGTGTTGTTTTTCTGCAGACGCTAGTTTGAAGTTCCCCATTGACTGTTCGCTCTGCTGTGACATCTAAGAATGGTACTTTGTTGTTGTTCTCCTCTTCAAACCAGGAGCCCCCCTCAGGCCCAAAGCCTCACCATTTGGAACACCAATATGCAGACTAGTCAAAGGCCTCCACTGAAAACACCAAGTCGAAGATTCACGCCACTCCATTTACTCCATCCAAGAATTCCTGAACACCAAAGACACTAAGATAGAAGAGGATGGAATAATGATGTCCTTTGACATAACAGCCCTGTTCACATCCATTAACATCTACGTGGCCAAAGAAAACTGGAGACACTACTCGAAGAACCAGAGACATAAACACAGCACCAACTACATCAGCAAAGATAACACTGTCAACCTCGTAGAACTGTGTCTTACCACCCACTTCATATTCAGCAACAAGCCCTCCAAACAAATCAACGAAATACCCATGAAACCACTAGTATCAGGATTCCTCGCAGAAGCAATAATGCAGAGACTCAAACAAACAGCCCTTCCAACGATCCACCCAAACTTTGGGTCCACTACAGTGATGACACTTTTGTCATCAAAAAATGAAACAAATTAGAGGAAACCTACAACACCATCAACAATATCCTCGCTGACATAAAATTCACAAAAGAGGAGAACAACAACAAAGTGCCATTTCTAGATGTCACAGTACAGCGAACAGTCAATGGTAAATTCAAAACAGCCTCTACAGGAAAACAACGCACACGAACCAAGTACTTAACTACAGAAGCAATCATCCCTCCACATACAAACAAATCTGAATCAGGACACTATTTCAACGAGCCACGACACACTGCAGCACCCAGGAACAACTATAAATAATTACACAGCGCATTTAAGAAGAATGGGTAGCCTGCACTCCTGAAAATGGTTTCCCTGACCGGGAATCGAACCCGGGCCGCGGCGGTGAGAGCGCCAAATCCTAACCACTAGACCACCAGGGAGATGCGGATGGCGCTTGTCAGCTCTCCGAAAAATTACTTTCCTGCCCGGAAATCGAACCTGGGCCGCGGTCGTCAGCAAGCTTTCACCTGTTCATCCAACAATGTCATTTCTTGTATCCATTGCTCCCGATGCGGTCTCCTCTACATTGGGGAGACTGGAGACTCCTCGCAGAGTCCAGTCACGGCGCTTGAGGGGATATCTCCAGGACACCCGCAACAATCAACCCCATCGCCCTCTGGCCCAACATTTCAACACCCCCTCCCACTCTGCCGAGGACATGCAGGTCCTGGGCCTCCTCCATCGCCGCTCCCTCCCCACCCGATGCCTGGAGGAAGAACGCCCCATCTTCCGCCTCGGATAAATTCAAACCCAGAACATTAATGTAGACTTCACCAGTTTCCTCATTTCCCCTCCCCACACCTTACTTCTGTTCCAAACTTCCAGCACAGTGCTATCCTCATGACCTGTCCTACCTGCCAATCTCCCTTCCCACCTATCCGCTCCACCCTCCTCTCTGACCTTTCACCTCCATCCCCAGCCCCATTCACATATTGTACTCTTTGCTACATTCGGCCCAGCACACTCCCACCCCCCAATTTATCTCTCCGCCCTGGAGGCGTCCTGATGAAGGGCTTTTGCCCGAAAAGTCGATTTTCCTGCTCCTCGGAAGCTGTCTGACCTGCTGTGCTTTTCCAGCACCACTCTGATCTAAACTCTGGTTTCCAGCATCTGCAATCCGCACTTTTGCCAACCCAATAAACCCAGTGTGTCGATTTCACATCAACAAACTGACACAAGCAGACACAACGTGTGCAGAAACCCTAGCCACATTACTTTACATAAAAGACATCTGGGAAATGATGTCCAGACAACTCAACGCTCTCAGCACCATGGTAGCCCACAAACCTACCAACACACTTAAACAGCGGCTGATGAACCTGGAATAGCCTATACAAACAAACCGCAAACGAATGTTATTTACAAAATACCATACAAGGAAATATATACATGAACTCTGCCGCACAGTTCTCTGTGGCAAGAAATGCCAGGATGAGATAAGGAAGATTTTTTTCAGCAAAAACGAATCGGCACTAACTGGACAGCCATTTAAAATCAACGCTGTCAGCCCAGGATGGAAAACCAGAAGGGATGAACAGCTTTCATATTTCCTGAAGATTTACAAAGCTGGGACTGGGTTTTGGTATTTGTTCCCTTTCCACTCCCAGGAGCCGCAGTGGTTGGGGCGGTGAGTTGGAAAAAGTGAAATGTGCCCGTGAGCAGCGTGTGGGGCTCTTTCAGCTTCCCCTCCTCTGACAGCGCGGTGACGTGACTCTGATGTTCTCAGGGACACTTACTGACGCGAGACAGTGAAAAGAGTCTCGTTCCTGCAGATCAGGAATTCAAACCGTATGCCGGCTTCAGGACAATTAGAAAGATTAATTGGGGTGTGTGAAGAAGCTGTGAGCTGCATTTCAAACAGGTAGGTGGAGTCAGATGCGTCATCCATTGCGCCCTGGCACTGTGCGTACCTGACGCCGCCATGCTGCAGAGTTCTGACGTTAACACAATGGGAACATTCACAAGAGGAACAGCCAAAGATAATCACCATCACGGCTTCCCTTCCATTGTCCCAACTTGGTGAAGCAGTATCTTTCACTGGCAAATAAAACACATTCGTCCTCAGGTGCCTGCTTCATTTCGATCACGACTTCACGCCCCTCACTGTTCTCATCTCATTTCCAAACACTTGGCTCATAGCCTCAAAATTAGCCCTGTGGGTATCTGCTTGTTCCACCCTGACAGGCAGTGGGTTGCAGATTTCCAACCCCTCCACTGATTTGAATCTTAAAGAAGAAACCGGGGAACAGTCTTCCTTTCTTTTTGACGACATTTCTCAACTGTAGTCGGCAAGGTTCACACCTGCGCGGGGAAACCTCAATCGATCTCAAATCCATCGTATTAACCACTCGACCAGGAATAGAGAACCACACTGACAGCTTCATTTCCCAGGTCTCTCTGCCTGTGGAGCTGAGAAATAGTGAGTTATTGCTGGGTTTGTTTGAATCCATTCACTTCACAGATTTAGAAAGGGTTACATATCTGCACATGGCGAGTCTGGTTGTTTCATTACGAAAGATGAAATAAACTTTCAGTTAAAAGCAAAAACAGAAATTGCAGGAGCAACTCAGCTTGTCAGGCACCATCGGTGGAAAGAGAATCAGAGACAATATTTCAGAACTCTGTTTTCTCCCACAGGTACTGCCAAACCGGCTGAGTTTCTCCAGCAGATCCTCTTTGTGTCTCTGATTCTCAGCATCCGCTGTCCTTTACGTTAGAAATTAAATCAATTCAGCCTCATGTGCAGGAATGAGAATCCTTTCAATTTCCCAAAAAATTGGCAGAGATTTCAAGGCATTTGGAAAAAAAAGTAAAAGTGACATTAGGAAGAACACTTTCTTGTCCCTGTCTGACCGTGACAAGGAGGCAGATTCAAGAACACAAAACGGAATTCGGTGGTCATGTCCAAAGTAACAATGTGGAGATTTACAGGGAGAAGGCAAGAGAATGATACGAATAGAGACTCTCATTTACTTGCTGTGTAGAACCAGCAGAGCTAATGTGGGCCTCAAATTGCGCTGTGACACGTGTTGTGATTCAGAGTGAACTCACAGTTCAATCAACGGAAGGTGGGGATTTAGAAAAGTTTATATTTATACAATCTCCTCACGTCAACGCAACAACAAAGTGGTTTAATTATCCGCCAGTGGAGAGAACCGGTTCCTGGAGATGGGACAAAGAGCTGGCTCAGGGATATCAATCCACATTGCTCTCTTTGCCACTAGTTCAGAGGGAGAACATTGGAGAGACAAAGGAGAGAATAACGCTCTGTGTCGGAGGGTGACTAACTGTTCATGGAGACTATTCCTGGCTAACAATAAGTCGTGTGTAACAGCTGACGATGTGATAACACGGCCTCGTGTGGTGTGGTAGGGATCAAGGGCATGGGGGTGTTCTGGTCCAAATAATATTGAACTCGACCTTGAAGACTGGAGGATTCCAAACGGAAAATGAGGCGCTGGTCTTCTATCTGGAGCGGAGCTTTGCTGGAACACTGCTGCATGCCTGAGACAGAGATGTTGACCAGGGAACAGGGTGGCGTGTTAAAGAGACAGGCAATCAGAAGGTCATGCGCCTCTGGGTGGGCTCGAACCACCAACCTTTCGGTTAACAGCCGAACGCGCTGACCAATTGTAACACAGCGACAGGCGATGACATGGGCTGCGCCATCACTTAGGGGAGGCTATTATTGAATTCATAATTCAGCCTCCCGGCCTCGAATTCCAGTTGTCGTCTATCAGTTTTACTTTGCCATAATAAAGCCTGGGACATTCATTGTGGAGACACCGGGGACAGGCTGGAGACACATCCATGTCAGGAGGAACGAGCATTCTTATTCCGGGCCGTCACCCTTCGAGCCTTTCAGTGTTTTGCCCTTTCCCGAGTTCTCTCATTGGCTCGGAGGCGAGAAGGGGTTTGAATTCCTGATGTGCAGGAACGACAATTCTTTCAATGTCTCAGATCAGTTCATGTCCCAAGAACATCAGAGTCAATCTCCCGGCCTCTTCAACAAGGGGACGGTGTCTGGACTGTCTCTACTCAGTTGGACAGTTCATCTTTCATTCTCATCTAAATCCGCTTCCCAACGAGTTTCTAAAGATTCACAAAGCTGGAGACAGGGATTTCTGTTTTGCTTCAGGAACATTTTTCCATTTCGTAACTGACAATATTTTGCCAAAATCTCTTCCCAATTGTACGCCTTGATTCATTTCCAGGGATGAGGAATTTCCATTTTGGAGAGACATTACCAAGGTTGGGAATGTTCGCTTTGGAGCAAAGAAGGTTAACTGGAGATTTCCTGGGGCTGTTGGTAATGATTGGAGAAGAAGCGGTGGGAATGGGCAGATTAATGATCAGAAGAATCAATTGCCACTGACCAGAGTCAGTTACCAGAGGACAGGGATTGAAGTTCTTGAATGAAAAGCAGCACTTGTGCCGATTAAACACAGAGAATACTGCAGAAAGCCAACAGGTCGAGCAGCATCTGTGGAAAGGTAAACAGAGCTGTACGTTGTGAGGCTGGTACGTTGTTTGTTCACAACCCGATTTTCCTGCATGGCAATCAATTCCCAGACATGAGAAAACGGGATTTTATCGAGACGGGTTTTGTGAAGTTTGAGCGATAGTGCAACCAACAGGAAGTCATTTAAAATCGCCAGTGAAGAATGCATAGTCAGCAGGTTACTACCCTGAGCGGGGGAGCCCCAAAGGATCTCTACGCCAGCACCTTAAGTGTTCGGCGACAACTACACGCCCAAAGTTGTGGTCTAAAATTTCTCATGGAATGGTTCTAACAGGAAAGGTGAGTATTGGGCTTTTCCTGTCCGCGCCATAGTCCCAACGTATTCTGTTCCCCTGGATTTGATCAGGACAGAGGAGGCTGATGGGAGATCGAATTGAACTACACACATTGATGAGTGATAGAACGGGTGGGAAGGATCCATTCCCATGCATAGAGAGATTAATAATCAGGGCCGAAAATAAGGAGCCACTTCAAGAAATTTGGGGTTCATTCAACAAAGCTAATGTGGAACTGTTCACAGAAAATTGTGATGAAAGTCTCTCGAGTTATTTTGATGAGAAGTGTTGATGATGCTAATACAATCGATAGGATGAACATAGATGGTAAATGTATTTGGTGACAGTTCTGTTCTAGCCCTGTGAGCGAAACCTGGATCTGAAGGAATAAAAGGGACATTAACAACATCGATCTGAAATTGGATGCGTGACATGAAACAGAGCCATCATAAACAGTTGGCTTTTGAACTGGAAAAGCTTTCTCGTGAAATTAGCTTGAGGCTTGAGTTATGCAAGGTCAAGATAATTTAGGTAAAACACGGAAACGCTATCCTCATTAGCAGACAGTGAAAGGATTACAAGACGCAAATTAAACATTTTCTACAAGTGATACAGTGGACTGGGAAGATAAGTATTATAAACTGTGAACAACAAAGTTCTGGAGCACAACACTTACATTCAAAGACCGAAAACATCCAGGTCCTGATTAATCAGATGGCATTGTTGTGCTTTTCTGCAAAACATCCACTTGCAACGTGCTACAAAAGAGTGACAAAACCCATCCCTGTCAGCCCAGGATAGAAAATCCGAATGGATGAAGGTTTGCTGATTTTCTGAAGATTCACAAAGCTAAGACTGGGTTTTGGTGATTGTTTCCTTTCCACTCCCAGGAGCCGCAGTGGTTGAGGCGGTGAGTTGGGGAAAGGAACGTGTGCCCGTGAGCAGCGTGTGGGGCTATTTCACCTTCCCCTCATCTGACAGCGCTGTTTCTTGACTCCGATGTGAAGAAGCTGTGGGCTGCATTTCAAACAGGTAGGTGGAGTCAGATGCGTCATCCATTGCGCCCCGGCCCTGTGCGTATCTAACGCCACCATGCTGCAGAGTTCTGACGTTAACACGGACATGCGCAGCAATGGGAACATTCACAAGGTGAACAACCAAAGATAATCACCGTCACTGATTCCCTTCCGCAGGCCCAACTTTGTGAAGCAGTATCTTTCACTGGCAAAGGAAACACCCTTGTCCACAGGTGCCTGCTTCATTTCGATCACGATTTCATGCCCCTCACTGTTCTAGTCTCATTTCTAAAGACTTTGCTCATAGACGCAAAAGAAGCTCTGCGGGTATCTTGTTCCACCCGGACAGGCAGTGGGTTGCAGATTCCCACCAGTCCCAATGTCAGTGAAATACTTTTCCCCCTCCACTGATTTGAATCTTAAAGAAGAAGCCGGGGAGCAAGCTCACTTTCTTTTCGACGACATTTCTCATTTTGTAGTCGGCAAGGTTCACACCTGCGTGGGGAAACCGCAATGGATTTCAAGTCCATCGCATTAACCACTCGGCCCACGAACACAGAACCACACTGACAGCTTCACTTCCCAGGTCTATCTGCCTGTGGAGCTGAGAAAGAGTGAATCATCGCAGAGTTTGTTTGAATCCAATCACTTCACAGTGATTCGAAAGGAATAAATATCTGCACATGGCGAGTCTAGGTGTTTCATCCCAAAAGATGAAATGAACTTTCCGTTAATAACAAAACTGGAAATTGCAGGAGGAACTCAGCAGGTCAGGCAACATCTGTGGAAAGAGAATCAGAGACAACATTTCAAAATTCTGTTTTCTCCGACAGGTACTGTCAAACCTTCCGAGTTTCTCTTTTTGTCTCGGCCTCTCAGCATCCGCAGTCCCTTACGTTAGACATTAATTTAATTCAGAAACCCCTTTGTGGAGAAGATTTCCGTTTGGGGAACATTTTCTTGACCCCATTAAAAGCGTACAGCTTCGAAGCTAAGGAAGAACAGCGAACACACCGCCCCTGGGTGGGCTCGAACCACCAACCGTTCGGTTAACAGCCGAAAGCGCTGACCAATTGTGCCACAGAGACATGCATTGGCGCCGTTTGCGCCATCGCTGAGGCGAGGCTATTAGTGAATTCATAATTCAGCCTCCCCGCCGAGAATTACAATTGTTGTCTTCTGCGCAATCTTGCGAGAGATCCCGGCTTTCTTAACTTGACTTGTGCAAAAATGCCCGATTAAACTTCTCAAAAAGAACCTCCGTGAAACGAGGCTGGACTCCCTGGAGTACGAATGGGACAGGAAGTGAAATGATTGGAGATAGCATTGAACAGGTTGACGTGTTTCCTTCCCTAATTTTCTTATCCCTGTGCCAATTGGCACGTGGCTTGGGCAGTAATGTTATTCCACACACTGGAGCAGTGGGATTTGAACCTGAGCCTCAGGGCTCTATGGGAGACTACAGCTGCACCACAAAAAACTCTAGTAAATAGGTCCTCTTCTGTTGAATGAGAGGAAACAGCTTCCTCCTCATCATGAGACACGACCACTGTACCCTCCGTGCCCATTACAATAAATTGAGCCGCCTCCTGTTGAATGAATGAGTGGGAACCCCTCTCGGAGCTCCAAGAAGCGGGGGGCCCGGTTGGAGGCTGGATTTGCTCAAGGCTTGTATCTATTAACTTATTTAAATGGTTCCTACTGTATGGGAGTATGGTTTACATTAAAACCGGAGGATCATGTCAGAGTGTTTGTTTATATTGAGCAGTTGTAGTTGGTAAAATACACTCCCTGGATGAGCACCTTCTATGATGCTGCATTTCTTGCCTTCTGCCCTTCACCCATTTGTTATCTCTCATCTCGATTTTACATTTTCAGTCAAATTTAATTTCACATTAATCAGCCTTGGTATTCACTGTGTATTATTAATTAATCTGTTGGATTGTTGTAAAACAAAATTAATGGTGTAATTTCATTTATGTTGTCTGAGTTTGACATTGAATGTGCAGGTGTGAATGCCAGTAAGTTGTAAAAATAAATCAAGAGCTTGTCCTTTTTAAACAAAAAGACGAGTTCAATGGTATTACTGGCATTGTCTCCTTTGAGGATGATGATTATAGTCTGACCAACAAACCATTTCATGCAGTCACCCAGTTTAATTAAAGTCTTTTGGAAAATAATTCTGGCAGGCAAAGATTTATACAACCCAAAATACGGTTGGTAATCATGTGTATTCTTATCTTTTAAGCCGTAACAGAAGGCATTGCGTGGCGGATTGAGACTGAAACTTCGCTGGAAAGAATGTAGATTGATAAGGGAAGTCAAAATGGCAGAGCCTGGGGCCACAATCTATCAGTCTGGCTTGGTTGCATGAGTGGTGGTTCTTCAAAAGCACCTTCCAAGCCATGACCTCATCCACCAAGAACAGACAAGTGTGAACACAGGATTCCCACTGCAAGATATATCGCATTGTTTCTTTGTTATTGACCAAAATGCTGGAACTCACTCCTGAACATTGTTGCAGTCCACACCATATTTGTGAAGCAATTTAAGAGGCAGTTCAGCACCACCTTTTCAAGGTCAGTTTGGGAAGAGTTGTTGGCACAGCCAATGATATTCACATCTCATGAAATAGTAAGCAAAGAGCCCACAGTGTTGGGAGGCTGTATGTTAGCATGGATAGAGGATTGGCGAACTACCACAGTTGTGGTAAGGGGCATGTTCAGGATGACAACTTGTAACTAGTGGTGTACCACAGGGATCAGCGCTGGGGCCAACATTATTTGCAATATATATACGAATTACTTGGATAAGTAAAGTGAAGGTACTATTGTTAAATTTGCAGAAGAGACAGTTGATGTGAAAGCAGGTGGTGAGGATGACATTAGATATCTGGAGAGCGATATAGACAGGTAAAGCAAATGAGCGAAAGCTTGGCAGATGGGAAAATGAGGTAATACAGTTTGTCAGGAGGTGAAGAATTGAATATTAAATGGAGAAAGCTTTAGAATAGAGGGATTTGGAATCTCGTCCAAGAATCTCTTCATCCAGTTTCAGTGAGTAATAGGGAGGCAAATGGGAGGTTGGCCTTTTCAATCGAGTAGAAATGTAGGGAGGTTATAGTGAACCTATGTAAGGCATTAGTCAGGCCACAACTGAATACTGTGAACAGTTTAGGGCCCTTTACCTGAGGAAAGATATATTGGCATTGGAGGCAGTCCAGAGAAGGTTGGCCATGATGATACCAGGGATGGAAAATATGTCTTATGAGGAGAACTGAATAGGTTGGGCCTGTGCTTATTCGAAGTTAGAAGAATTAGAGGTAACCTTATTGTCACGTACAAGATTCTGAGGAGACTTGACAGGCTCGACGTGGAAAAGTGGGTGAGTTTGGGACCAGAGGAAGTAACCTCCAAATAAGAGATTGCATGTTTAGGACAGATAGGAATTTCTCCTGAGGGCAGTAAATCTGTGGAACTTGATACTACAGATGGCTGTTGAGCCTGGGTTGTTACGTGCAGTCAAGGCTGAGATAGTTTTTTTTAATCAGTAAGCGAATTGAGGATTATGGGGAAATGGCAGCAAAATGGAGTAAATGTTTCCCACAATAATCGTGATCTGAATAAATAGCAGAGTCAACTCAATGGGCTGAATTGAATAGTAAATAGTAAGGAGGAAAAGGATGCAACTGGCAATTACAGACCAGTCAGTGTTGGGAAGCCTAGAGATTTTAGGGAGTTGGTGGCATTTGGGCATTGTTACTGGATTTAACATCTGGAGTTTCAAATTGATGCTGCTATGGCCCCGATGCAATTTGAAATCAATTTATGTATCTGGAATATAAACTTATCGCTGCTTTGTTGATCTTATCAATTGTCATAAGTACCTATCTTGTTCACTAATAACCTTTTTTTAAGGAAGGAAATCTTCAGTCCTTTCCCAGTTTGGTGAATGTGTCACTCTTGATCCAAAGTCATGTGGTTGACTCTTAACTGCCCTCTAAATTGGCACTTGGTTATTTTTTGTCACGTTCCATGAATGAATAAAGAAAAATATTCAGGACAAGATTGTCAATGTCACTGTCAGTGAAGGGAAGATTGTGATGTAGTGATACTGGTTAAGTCGCCCAGAGATCCCGGTCTTCTGAGAACAAAAATTAAAATCCCATCATGGATGCTAGTGGACTTTATTTTCAACGAATAAAAAGATCTGGAAGTGAGAGTTTGTCTCTGTACTGGCAACCAGGAAACCATTATTGGCTAAGACAATGAATTGCAGATGTTGGAGATCAGCAACAAAAGGCACAATTGCTGGGGAAATGCAGCAGGTCTGGCAGTATCTGTGGAAAGAAAATAGTTAATATTTTGAATCCAGCCTAATTTTGAAGGGCCACCGGACTCATAACAGTAAAACTGTCATCTCCTCATAGATTCTGCCAGAACTGTTGTTGTTGTCCAATCATTACAGAGTATTGTGAACGTGTTATTTTAGGGAGGGAAATATACCACTCACAACCCTACACATGCGTGCACACGCTCACATCACGTGACTCCAGACCAACTGCAATGTGGTTAACTCTCAACTGCCTTCTCGCATGAAGCCAATTGCTCAGTCCAAAGGCCATGAGGGATGGGGAGCAAATGTTGGACTGCTAGCAACAATCCCATCCCTCAAAATATTTTCTTATATATTATAAAGCATAGGTTAATGAAGGACAACCAAAACAAACTGCTGTGGGAAAGTCATGCCCAACTAACCTGATTTGCTTGTAGTTATAAATATTGTTTTAAAATCCTCTTCAGAGAGGACATTGGTTCCATCATTGTTGCAATGCTGCATGCAATTTCTGTGCTTTCTGCTACAGGAAGGGTGTTGTGAAACTTGAAAGGGTTCAGAAAACATTTACAAGGATGCTGCCAGGGTTGGAGGGTTTGAGCTACAGGAAGAGGTTGAATAGATTGGAGCTATGTTCCCTGGAGCTTTGGAAGCTGAGGGGTGACATTAAAGACATTTATAAAATCATGAGGGACATGGGTAGGGTAAATAAGCAAGGTCTTCTCCCTTGGGGTGGGGGAGTCCAAACTTAGAGGGCATAGGTTTAAGGTTAATGGCAAATGGAGTTTAATATAGATAAGTGTGAGGTCTTACATTTTGTATAGTCAAATCAAGGTAGGAATTTCATGGTGAATGGCAGGACCTTAAGGAGTGTAGTGGAACAGAGGGATTTTGGAGTACAGGTTCACAGTTCTCTGAAAATGGAGTCACAGGTAGACATTTTTTGTCACACTGGCCTTCATCAGTCTTGGCATTCAGTATAAAATACCGAATTAGAGTTGAGATAAGCACCAAATCTGTTTCATATGCAGTATTTCAAAACAAGAGATGTCGGGGTGCAGGTTCATAGCTCCTAGAAAGTGGAGTCATGGGTAGACAGGGCGGTGAAGAAGACTTTCGGCATGCTTGCTTTCATCAGTCAGAGCACTGAGTACAGGAGTTGGGATGAATTGTTGCAGCTGTCACAGATTCCACACAACAACACAAGACGTGACCCTGCCCTCCCCTGACTGACTGTCCCTTTGCATATCAGGGGGAAGACACCCCTTTAATTGTGATGATCAGGAAACATGCCATCCTTCAAAAAAAGGGCTGCGTTCACAATTATTTGGACAGAGGAAAGAAGTTCCAGTCTGGGTGAAGATCAATCTTCATTGCGTGAGAGAGAGAGAGAGAGAGAGAAAGAAAGAGCAGCAGCAGCTTCAGACGTTCATGGTCCAACTTCTGAAAAGACCTTGTCTGATTTGCAGTTGTTTCTGGGCTTGTAATATCGAACTGCAGCATATTGTAGATCTTCAGTAAGCCCTGCCAGTCCTTCTATGTGGTCTGAAATTTATCGTACAATTTGTGTATTGCCTATGTATCTGTATCCAGCTTCACCTTAATTGTATTCCCCTCTTTATCTCTTTTCCCCCATCCTCACCCCTCCACACATCAGCATATCATTAGACTATAGGAGCAGAAATTATGCCATTCAGCCCATTGAGTCTGCTCCACCATTCAGTCATGGCTGATAAGTTTCTCAACCCCATTCTCCCCATAACCTTTGATCCTCTTGATACTCAAGAAAATATATTCAATGATCTAACCTCCACAGCCTTCTGGGGCAGTGAATTCATAGATTACCACTCTCTGTCTGAAGTTCTCCTTATTTCTCTTCTAAAAGGTCTTCCCTTTACTTGAAGGCTGAGGAGGAGGCATAGAGGAGCGTGGTGTGCACCTGTAAACTCCAGAACTTCCCAAACTTCACGAGTCAACAAGAACGCTTTCTGGAGCAAGAAATGAAAGGGCCGACGAGAAACTGTGACACAACAGGAAGTGAAATTAGGCCATTCAGCCCATTGAGTCTGCTCCACTATTCACTCATTCTTGAGTATCAAGGGGCTCAAGGGTTACATGTTGAATGTGGTTAAGAAACATATCAGCCATGATTGAATGGCAGAGCAGATTCAATACGACAAATGGCTTAATTTCTGCTGGTTAACATCCCTGGGAAGAAGGAGGCAACACAATAAATTGTTTCTTGGGACAGGTAAGATAATGTTGTTTTACAATGGTGTGACAAAAGGACAATTAATTCTACCTGTGGAAGGAAAGCCCTGACATAGAGGGGTTAATTGCAGGGCAGACTGTTTCAAACAGACAGCTAACCTCAAGGATAAGAAGGTAAACTACAGACCTGAGATCTCCAGCAATGTGAGGTATGTTAGAGTCTTAAAACAAAATCACACCACAGATTTGAAATTGAGGAAACGCCACCAAAATTCAACTCCAGAATGATACAGCAGCAGCAGTACCTAGAAGAATAATACTGCATCAAACCCCTGGACACTTCCAGAGATGGGCACTGTCGTTGGAAACCCAGTTAAATTCAGCCATAACTGGGTGATAGCCAAGTTTGGGGCGGGGGGTGGGGGGTGTGGTGAAGCTGAATGAACTTGAGAGTTTTTATTTGTGGTTGCTACGTGCAATAAAGTGCAAATCATTGTTTCAGCAGTTGATTCTCTGTGCGGTTTCTGAGTCAGGAGCCAAATTAAAGTGATTCACCCACAACCACACCAAGAGGCTGGGATTAATATTGACTCCATTGCATTCAAGAGAATGTCATCAATACTGTTATAAAGCGAAGGCTGAACCCACCACCCCCACACCCCCACTCTCCAAGATCTCAAACCGAAACGTCCAAAGAGTGGCACTTTGCCCTTTAATCTGTAAAGTCAGTGTGATAAGTGGTGTAACCTGCTGTAGTGTGAAAAGTAAATCCCTGACACTTTAAAATTGACAGTCAGCAATTTATTTAACCAACTCTCACGGTAAACAAATGAACAAAACTACTAACAAACTGAATAAATCCGTCCTAACTACTGAGTATTCTGGAATAAATCAAGATTCTTCTGGTATGCTGTTCCAATCAATACATGTCCCACTCAGATAACACAAAATAGAATTTAATCTCTCAGATTACAACTAGGTTATGTGTCTTCCGGAATATTCTGTGCCATTTTCTGTCGGGGATGCCTCCTCCGATTCTTCTGTCAGGAATGCCCTTCTCTGTTATTCTAAATGATGCTTTCTCTAATACACAGATGACTGAGAGCACCAATTCTTTATGATAGGATTGGTCCTGTTGTCAAAACTTTAGGATTTAAATTTAAGTTTTTGGTAGCCAAGGGGGCTGATTTAAATTGATTGGTGACATTGAAAACCTGTTTTCTTGTCCTGCTAACTGTACAGCCCTTTGATACAAATGTTTCAGTTCAGGTGCTTTCTGTTGTGATGATGATGCTCCTTTAAGAAGATTATGTTGTTCTTGGTTTATTTTCAGGAGGGGTTATAAAAGGCAGAGCTTCTCATTCGTCGAGAATTAAGGATTTCGCTAATGGTTATCAGATACTGGCTAAGGCAACAATCAGGGAAAAGGGTTTGACATTTTATTTTCTAAACCACTTCTACAATGAAAGGGCAGTTGTCCCATTCTTTTCCCCTGGTTTGGGTTTTAGCAAGCAGTCTGTCTGAAGCTGCTGCAGGAAGAGGTGTTTCCTGATTCAACAGATGTTTCTGGCTGACTCTGAAGCTTCAGGGAAAATAGTACCAGCGTATTCAGCCTCTCCCTGTAGTTCAAACCTTGCAGCCCTGGCAACATCCTTCCAAACCTTTTTTGAACCCTTTCAAGTTTCACAATGTCTTAAAAAGACGTCAACTTTGCTCGACTAATGTGGGAGAATTTTCTGCATGACGCGTTGTGCCTGAAAGAGCCCTCCCCTGTGCTGTGACAGAGTTGCAGTGACTTTCAAAAGCCTGACAAATACTGTTATCAGTCAAAGATTAATTGGGAGAAGCTTCTCAATCACATCTGTAAATGGAGAAAGTGTTTTTAATAATGAGACATGAATAAAGGTTGCATTAATTTTTTGTTCTGAAGATTTACTCATACATCTCAAAACAGAGCATATGAACCCGGTCACAAGAAGTCTACGGGAATATAAGACACCACTGTCTATTTCCTGACCAGGACCGACTTTGCACAGAAAACATGGACATTTTATTTGAATGGGGTGCCATTTGTTTTAAGATCAGGTGAACTTAAGAGGCACAGCATTGGCTTAGAAATGAGAGATCCTTGACACACACGCAGCCAAAATCATCACTGCCATTATTATCAAATTAGAATTTAGGCTGGATAGGCTGGGATGTTTTTCCACTGGAGCAGAGGAAGTTGAGAGGCAATATTTTCAAACCATGAGGGGTAGATTTGGGTTAATGGTAGCTGTCTCTTCCCTAGGGGGAGGATTTCAAGTCCAAGGACGCGTTTTTATGGCGAGAGGAGAAAGATGGAAGAAAAGATGTGGGGCAAAATATTTACAGAGTGCAGTTCGCCTGGGGAAACAGCTGCCAGTGGAAATGGTTGAAACAGGTACATTAACAATATTGAAAAGGCGTTTCAACAAATACATGGGTAGGAAAGCTTGAGAAGGATATGGGCCAAGTGCAGGGAAATGAGGTTAGTGTTGACAAACATTTTGGTCAACATGGACCGGTTTGAGCTGAAGGGCCTGTCTCTGTGCTATAGTACTCTGTGACAGGTGTCTCTTCGTAACTCTGACAATGTTGAGTTTCCACATGAACCAGGAAAAAGTGAGGACTGCAAATGCTGGAGATCAGAGTTGAGAGTGTGGTGCTGGAAAAGCACAGCAGGTCTGACAGCACCCGAGTAGCAGGAGAATCGATGTTTCAGGCATAACGGCAGCCAGATGAATATCTCACTAAATCATGCTGAATAAAATCTGATCTCATTCGTCAACTCTGATGTGGAGGTGCTGGGGGTGGACGGGTCAGAAGTCACACAACACCAGGTGACAATCCCAATAGATTGATTTGAACTCATGAGCTTTCGAAGCACTGTTCCTTCATCAGGTGAAGTGATGAAGGAGCAGCACTGATGAAGGAGCAATGCTCCCAAAGCTTGGGATTTCAAATAAACCTGTTGGACTGTAACCTGGTATTGTGTGACTTCTGACTTCAACTTCTTCAACTGCGCATTCATGTTGAACTTGATGGGATACTTTATCCAACTCGGTATAGTTAAATCATATCACTTGGAGGGGTTCATTTGAAACCTTTTAGGAGGTGAATTCAACAAGATTGAATTATTCAAAGTTACTCTATTCTAAACTTACATCAGGACCGATAGTCATAGAGAGGTACAGCGCGGAAACAGATCCTTCAGTCCAACTCGTCCACGCTGACCAGATATTCTAAATTAATCTAGTCCCATTTGCCAGCACTTGGCCCAAATCCCTCTTACTCTTTCTATTCATGTCCTCAACCAAATGTCTTTGACATTCTGTAATTCTACCAGCCTCCTCCACTTCCTCTGGCAGCTTATTCCATGCACGCACCACACTGCATGAAAAGCTTTCCCTTTAAGTCCTTTTTAAATCTTTCCCCTCTCACTCTAAACCTATGCCCTCTAGTTCTAACAACATCCTGATAAATCATTTCTTATGGAGATATCAACGTTTCGGGCAGAACCCTTCTTCAGTCCTGAGGGATAATACCTGAAATGCTGACTTCTCCACCTCCTGGTGCTGCCTGCCTTGTTGTACCTAGCCTCCTGCTTGACAATTTTAGATTCCAGCATCTGCAGTTTTTTATTTTGTCTCTAACAAATGGTGGAGCAGATTCGATGGGTCAAAATATCCTAACTTCTGCTCCAATGGTCTTGTGGTCTTAGGTTTGTGCGGGTCTTGGGCTCAATGAGCAGCAGCGCCCACTGGAAGCAAGGTTCATAGAAACATAGAGCCACTACAGTGTGGAAACGGGCCCTTCTGCCCAACAAGTTCAGAGCGACCCTTTGAAGAGTAACTCACCCAGACACATTCTCCTACCTTATCACTCTGCACTTACCCTTAACTCTGCACCACACCTACACATTCCTGAACAGTATGGGACTATTCAGCTTGGCCAATTCGCTCAAACATGCGCACGTTTGGACGCAGAGGAAACCCACGCAGACACAGGGGGGAGTTACATGCAAACTCCACACAGACAGTCACCCTGAGAATGGAATCAAATCTGGGTCCTGGCACTATGAGGCAGCAGTGCTAACCACTGAGCTACCACCCCCCTTTCCCCCTCCACTCCCCAGTAGAAAACAAAAAAGCCTATCAACTCTCCCACTACCACCACTGTCAGAAAGGGCAGGAGGTTCAGTCCTGGGGGGAGACCCTCTGCAGCGTTACCGGCAGAATCTGATTGTTGGGAGCATTGGTGCCTCCGCTGGTGCTTGTTCAAGCTGCAGGACATTGTGAACCTCTGCCCACACTCGGGGCAGGCAAACGGCCTCTCCCCAGTGTGGACCCGCTGGTGCGTCAGTAGAGTGGAGGAGACAGCAAAGCCCTTCCCGCACTCGAGGCAGGTGAATGGCCTTTCCCCAGTGTGGACCCACCGGTGTGTCAGCAGGTGGGAGGCCTGGGTAAAGCCCTTCCCGCACACAGAGCAGCTGAAGGGCCTTTCCCCAGTGTGGACCCGCTGGTGCTTCAGCAGGTCAGAAGAGTGTGTAAAGCACTTCCCGCAGACAGAGCAGGTGAACGGCCTCTTGCCGGTGTGGACCCGCCGGTGGGCCAGCAGGTCTGAGGAATCGCTGAAGGCCTTCCCACATTTGGGGCAGGGGAAGGGCTTCTCACCGGTGTGGACCCGCCGGTGAATCACGAGGTGGGAGGAGCGAGTGAACACCTTCCCACAATCGGGGCAGTGGAAGGGCCTCTCCCCTGTGTGCACCCGCTGGTGCCTCATCAGGGCGGAGGAATCGCTGAAGGCCTTCCCACACTTGAGGCAGCTGAAGGGCCTCTCCCCTCTGTGAACCCGCAAGTGCCTCAGCCGGGCGGAGGAATCGCTGAAGCTCTTCCTGCACTCAGGGCAGCTGAAGGGCCTCTCCCCTGTGTGCACCCGCCGGTGCCTCAGCAGGGCGGAGGAATCACTGAAGGCCTTCCCGCACTCAGGACAGGAGAATGGCTTCTTCCTGGTGTGACTGCGCCGATGTGTCTCCAGGGCAGACGGGACACGGAAGCCTTTCCCGCAGTCACCACACTTCCATGGTTTCTCCATGGCCGAAGCTACAGTTGCACACAAACGCGTGTATGTCCCCTCCCTGCCTTGAATTCCTCTTTCCAGGCCAGATAACTGTTTCAGGCTCCACATTCAGTGCGTTGCTGCTACAGTAGGGTCTCTCTTCCAGTCCCACTGATGCTGAAAACGTACTGAAACAGGAACCAATTGGATCACAGTTGAAAATTGTTACAGTCCCGATGGATTGAGTGACTCACAAATGCTGGAGAATCAGAGTCGAAAACTGCGGGTCAGGCAGCATCTGAGGAGCAGGAGAGTCAATGGTTCAGGCATAAGCCTTTCATCTATTGATTTTGAAACTTCATCTTCAGATCAAATACTCTGAAAAGAGATTACAAAAGTAATCACTGTCAGTCCAGGGTAGAAATTCAGAACAAGCAATTCTACTTTCTGCAGAACATTCTTTTCTTTTGTTATTCCACAAAACTGAAAGCACCATCCTTCTCTCTCTCTCTCTTCCTCTGTTCTCTTTCCATTCTAATTCTCCTGAAAGTGCTGATTCAGGATCTGACAGGGACAGAAGAGCAGAACAGTCACAACTGACATCTCTCTGAATTTTGGATACCTGCACCTGAAAATTAATATCTTCCACGACATTGGGATACTGTTGAGGGTGAGCAGATCTGATTTTTGAAAGTAAAAATATAGTGTGTAAATTCAGGATGAACCTGCAATGCAACTTCTTGGCAACCAATCAGACACAAAATGGTTAACGTGCCTCCACAGGGGTGGGGGAGTTTTAGAATGAGACATCAAGGCTATGACACCAGAGAGAAATTGAATAGACTGGCGTGGCAAACCAGAGTCATCTAGATATACAGCACAGAAACAGGTCCTTTGGTCCAACTGGTCTATACTGACCAGATATCCTCACCGAATCTGGTCTCATTTGCCAGCATTTGGCCCATATCCCTCTAAACCCTTCCTATTCATAAACCTATCCAGATGCCTTTTAAATGTGTTATAATTATACCAGCATCTACTACTTCCTCTGGCAGCTCTTTCCTTACACGTACCATGTTCTGCATGAATTGCCTTTTTAAATCCCTTGCCCCCCACTCCGCCTCCCCGGGCCACCTCACCTTAATCCTATTACTCTCTGGTTCTACACCCCCAGAGAAACGACCTTGTCTATTTACCCTATCCATGCGTCTCTTGATTTTATAAACAATGGAAGCATCAATGGCTCAGGGCAGGGATGGGGCCGGCTTTTGGGGGGGGGGGGGGCGGTGGCAAGGAAGCCGTATGTGCTGGAGCCAACGCGGAAGAGGACATAAAACCTTGAAGCTGCAATTAGGAATACTGCATGTGCTGTACTTGTACCTGTTGCTTTTATTTGTGGGAATCAAGTGCATTTTAAAAATAAAATCAAACAAGATATCTATCCCTCCCCTTTCCCAATCTCCCAATGCTGTCCTGGACACAGAGTGAGAGAATTGGGAGCAGGAGTTGGCCATTTGAGCCTGCATCAACATTGAACACATCATAACTGAATATGAATATACCTACAGCCAGGTGGATAGATTGGGTTTTCTATCATGAAGGGTACAGATGAGGTGAAAGGCAGGTGTCCTTTCCCTAGGGTGGGGCGTTCAAGATTAGGGAGCAAATTTTGAAGGGGAGAGGAGAAAGATTTTAAAAAGACATGAAGAGCTCCACTTTTTTCTCACAGAGAGTGGTTTGTGTGTGGAATGGGTGTCCAGAGGAAGTAATGGATGCAGGTACAGTGACAATGTTTAAAAGACATTTGGAAATGTACATGAATAGGAAAGATTCAGAGGTATATGGGCCATTCACTGGCAGATGGGACTAGTTGGGTTTGAGAACATAGTCAGCATAGACTAGTTGGAGCGAAGGGTCTGTTTCTGTGCTGTATGACCCTGTAGCTGTTCTGTACTGGTCTGTAAACCATTTTCTTGGAAACCCAAGATGGCGGTGGTTTGAGTGGTCTGTTGTGCTGGGGTCTGTGCAATACACCCGGCAAGGTGGACTTCTACCCCTCCCCCCACCTCATTAACCATCCGTAGGAGAAACGAATTGCTAATATAAACTTACTGAACGTCTGGAGCTGCTATAATTGTGGTTTGACAGCTTTAGGACCAGAATGAAAGCAAATGAAGGAAAGGGGCCGACAGGGGTGCAGCAGGCAGGGCACTCCCCTACTGCATCGGGGGTGCCTGGAGCCATTGCTCAAACTCCCAGGGCAGTCCCTTTGGGTTTAATGGGGCAGCAGCAGTTACTCTCTGAGTTTGCCAAACTCTGAGAAAAGATTGAAGGAGCGGTGGAACCACTATCTGCCACGCTGGAAAAGCATGGTCAGGAAATTCAAATGTTGGCCCGAAGAGAAGAGGCAGCGGAGGAGAGGACCGTGGCATCGGAGACCGTGGCGGAGGTCTCAGGAGGAAGGATCCAAACGCTGGAAGACCAGTTTCGGGTCCTTCAGGAGCAGGTGGACGACCTGGAAAACTAATGTAGAAGAAAAATCTTACAGCTCTTGGGTCTTCCGGAACGCGAGGGAGGTGAAGACCTTATTGGATTGCTGGGGCTGGAGTTGGAGTCAGGCCTGTTGAGTGTGGAGCGGGCCCACCGGATCGATCTGCGCAGGTCCGGGTCGGACCCGCAGCCCCGCGTGGTCCTAGTGCACCTCCTGCATTATAAAGAAAATCAGTTCGTGATTGAAACAGCAAGAAGACTGGGAAGAGATCCACAGGCTTTAATGCACAAAGGGTCAAGAATAATATATTTCCAGGACTTCTCAGGAGCCTGGATTAAGAAAAAGGCATTTGATGAAGTTAAGAGAAAAGTAAGGGATCTGAATATACAATATTCTTTGAGGTCCCTGACCGTATTGCGTTTCACTCATGGAGGGATGGTATATCATTTTGATTCAGCAGAAAAGGCAAAGGACTTTGCGAATTCTCTGAATTAAAGAAATCGAGTTGGGGTGAAGGCGGGAGGGACATCATTACAGACAATGCTACTTTTTGCCCCTTTTTTTGTGGTTATTGGCTTTATACGTACTGCCTTGACAAAAGCTGGAATTCTTTAGTGTATTGGTCAGTTACATATTGTGTGGGGCCTTTTTTTTCTGCTGTCCTTTTGTTTTTGGATTGGGGGTGGCTATACCTGTGCTTAAGATGTATGGAGAAGGGGTGTGGGGAGATGGGTAACCATTGTTAACTCTCAGAATGTAAATAACATGCTTTTTTCAATCTGTGAATTGCCTGACGCTTGGGACACAGCCTCAGTGGGAAGGAGCCAGGATGGTGGCAATGGTGGGGGTTTGGGGAGGTAGGGATAAGAGATCTCTACATAATTGAGGGTTATTTGAGCGTTTGCTTAAGTTATATGTGGTGTTTAGATTTTTATTTATCGTAGTTTTTAATAGGAGCAGTTTGTAGACTTTATAGAGTTAATGCCTTTGTTGCTCACTGCACCTCGGATAAGCTTCCTCCTCTTGGGAAACCATGGGCTGCCCTGGATGACCATGGCTACTGATTCGTTCAGGTGGTGCACCTGGAATGTAAAAAGAAAGAAGCTGCTGTCAAGCCTCAGGAAGGAAAAGGTGGACATCGCCCTGCTGCAGGGGACACATTTAACTGATAAGGAACATCTGAAACTGCAGCAAGGAGGTTATGATAGGATATTCTTCTTCTCCTTTAGCTCCAAGTGTAGAGGAGTGGCTATACTGGTAAGAAGGAACCTCCCTTTGTAGGTAATTGAGCAAATTAAGGACAAACATGGACTGTCCGTCATTCTTAAAGCTCTAATACATGGAGAAGAGTATGGCGTCCTGAATGTGTATTGTCCCCCCGGTGCACCCTTTTAAATTTCTAATTGATGCAGTTGCTAAAATAATGAGTCTTGGGGTACGCCGCATGGTCATTGGAGGGGATTTTAATCGCCTAATGGATCCTGAGGTAGACAGAGTGCCAAGGGGCCAGGCAGGTACACCCACGCAATCTAAGCAGTTGGTGGGCATGTGTGAGGAGTTGGGATTAGTGGATGTGTGCAGGCATCTCCACCCTAATGGAAAAGACTTTACTTTCTCTCCAAACCCACACAAGTACCACATGGGAACTGAATTTTTTAAATGCCATTGGATTGCTTGGACAGAACATTGGCTTGTGAAATTGGCAATATAGCTGTCTCGGACCATGTGCCAGTGTATTTAGATGGTAAAATCAAGAGTGGTGGAATGAATGCACAGCACTGGTGCATGGACCCATTCCTGTTCAGGGATAGCAAATTTGTTGAGTACATCACAAGAGTTCAGAGCCTTCTGGGATATCAACTCGGGTACGGCCAGTAATCCGGAAATACTGTAGGAGGCCACTAAGGCATATTTATGAGGCCTGATTATTTTTTATTTAACGACTAGAAGGATGCAAAGGAAGGAGCAACAACAGATGTTTGAGACCAGTCTGCAGATAGCTGAGGAAGTATATTACAATAGGCCTTCACTGGTCAAGCTGCAGCTCTCCGGGCTGCTCCCAACTCATTGCACACACTGGGAAAAAAAAATGTCTGCTTTGCTCAACAAAGATTGTTTGAATTTGGAGATAAGCCACGTAGATATCTGGCTAGAAAGAAAAATGCTTCCCAATCTATTATGTCTGTTAGAGAGAAGGTTGGCACAGTTACCCGTGAGTTAACGAAGATTAGTGTTAGATTTAGGGAATACTTTGCAGAGTTATATCAGTCAGAGGGAGATGAACACAGTGCAACGAGAATGCAGGCCTTTTTTGAGATCCTGCACCTCCCTAGTATAAATGCGGAACAGGTTTCCTGTTGAATGGGCCTATGACAATACAGGAGGTGCAGGAAGCAATAAAGCATCTCCAAGGTGGCAAAGCACTGGGGTCAGATGGATTCCCAAGTGAGTTCTATAAGGAATTCATAAATGTGTTGGTGGAGCCACCTCTGGGGATGTATAGCTATTCATATGCACAGGATTATCTTCCGCCCTCTCTTAGGGAGGCTAATATCTCCCTCATTTTAAAGAAGGAGGAAGAGCCCGAAGAATGTGCTTCATACAGACACATTTCACTGTTGAATGTAGATTTTAAAATTCTACCCAAGACGCTGGTCCTGAGGTTGGAAAAGGTGTTGTTCTGTATTGTGAAAGAAGACCAGATGGATTTTGTTAAGGGCTGTAGCTCCTCCAACAATATCAGGAAGGTACTGAACATGGTGCAGGTATGGCAGCAAAGGTTGATCCTGGGTTCAGTGGCCTCCCTAAATACAGAAAAGGCATTTGACCAGATAGAATGGCTATACCTGTTTGGGGTCCTCAAGCGCTTTGGTCTGGGGACAACCTTTGCTAGATGGGTGGTGGTGTTGTATAATGATCCTAAGGCAGCAATCATCACAAACGGCACTAAGTCAGATAACTTTAAATCTGGGAGAGGTAGTCGACAGGGGTGTCCTCTTTCACCGCTGCTATTTACCTTGGCAATTGAGCCATTAGCTGAGGCTATCAGGAGGGACCCTGAAATAGTGGCGCCAGGAGTGGGAATGGGGGAACATAAGATTACCCTATATGCTGATGGTGTCCTTTTGTTCTTGGCCAATCTGGACGAGTCCGTTCCTCGATTGACTCAAACAATTAATTTATTTGGCAGTTTTTCGGGCTGCAAGATCAACTTTACAAAATCAGAAGCCATGCCGATGGGGGAGAGGAAGAATTAGTGGAGGTGCCTGATCTGAAGGATGGAATGCAGTTCCTGTTTAGATGGTCGTCAAAAGGGTTTTTGTATTTGGGAATTTTTATTACCCCTGCCTTCCACTAGCTGTATAAAGCTAACTATGTACAATTGCTGGAGAGGATAAAGCAGGATTTGCAGCGGTGGGAGGGATTACCGTTATCATGGTTAGGCCGAATAGCTCTGATTAAAATGAATGTTCTTCCTCGCCTGTTGTACCCCATGAGAGTGCTCATGTTGTTGCTACCCAGATGAGTATTACGGAGGCTCAATGGTTGGCTAGATTCTTTTATTTGGTGTCGCAGCCGCCCCCTAATTAAGTTTACCAAATTGCAGCTCTCACAGGGTGAGGAGGAGTGGACCTGTTGGACTTGAAGAGATATCAAATAAGCGCTTTCTTAGCATATGTGGGTGACTGGGCACGAGGGGACTCGGGTCGATTTTGCTTGACGTTGAAGCATTGCAGTCGAGATGTCCCCTCGTTAATCTATTATTCATTGATAAGATGAAATCTGAGACTGAGCAGTGTAAGAGTACAATCATTCTAAATCCAGTGAAAGCCTGGAGGATAATGAGGCAAGACAAGGGCAATTGGCTGAAGACCTCACTGATTACCCCACTGGTGGCAGCCCAAGGATTTAAACCTGGGGCAATGGACTCCGGCTTTAAGTCATGGCAGAATAAGGGAATCACCTGAAGGGAAGATTTATTCGAGGATTAGGTCTTGATGTCATTTAGCTAGCTAAGTCAGAAATATGCATAGTCTAATAGGGACCTTTTCCGGTACTTTCAGCCAAGGGATTATATACAGAGGAATACCATGCTGCTGGCTCAGCATTACAGGTCAAATGTGGAATAAAGAGTACTCTGGTGTACAGGTGCTCTTTCAGTTAGTACATTGTATCATTTACAGAAGGGACGTACCTTACGGGATGTGGAGGGACTCTCTAGGATGTGGAATCGGGAGCTAGGATAGGATATTTCATTATGGCAAGATATATGGGAAAATGCAAGGAAAATTTCAATATGTAACAAAGCACAGGGCATGCAATTGAAGATTTTACATAGGGCTTATGTGGTGCCAGAGAGGCTAGCTAAGTTCAAGATAGGCACATCACCAGGGTGTCCCAAATGTAAAATTAATATAGGCACTCACACACTGCTATTGGTCATGTTGTAAGATCCAGAGATACTGGAGTGCTATAGTAAGGGAGCTGAAGGACATCCTGGGGGATTAAAGTTAAAATGAATCCGGTATTTCTTCTTCTGGGATTGCCAAATTTGCCTTCTCTCGGAGAACACAGGAACAGACTGTAACATTCTTAAGCACTGTGCAAGGAAGAACATTTTAATTAATTGGACGTTGGAAAACCCCCCAGGGCATATGGGGTGGCATATGCTGGTGATGGAGCATCCCCCCCAAGATGACCTCACAAATATGGTGCACCACAAAACAGCAGTTTTACAAGACGTGGCAGCCCTTTCTAAATTATATTGATGCAGACTGATCAGCAGTATTAATTAGAGCCGTGGTACAGCTGTGGGAATCAGTCTGGGCGCTCCTGGGGCCCTGGGAGGGCAAGGCTGGGTGAAAGGAATACGGGTGCAATAACTGGTGCTCCCATGGATGGGAGCCTTAATGGAGCTGTGGTGAGTGAAATAGAATAAAGTAATGTGATAGAATTCAAATTAACTTAAATTATGTTTAATTTTATTTTTATTCAATTTGATTGTAGTTTAGTTTAAGCTAAGTTTGTTCTAGTAGAATAATAGGTAGCTCATTATTAATAGTATCATAATATGACATTATTGTACTGCTATTTTTCTCTATTTTGGTATTGTTCTTTTTTGTATAGAGGTGTTGTGAGAGATTTGAAAAAGTTTCTCATAAAAATATATTTTTTTAAGTTCTTGCCTTCTCCCATAACTATTTTTGACATTCAAAAGTCAGATGAACTCAGCTTTGAATATATTCAATATCTCCCTAACTACAGAAAGGCATCCCCAGTTTGAACTCAGTTCCTCTTGCGAATATACCACTTGCCTTGCTGATTGCTTGCTGCACCTATGTGACAACTGGCATTGACTGGAGTAGAAAGCCTGAGCAGAAGGTAGCTGAGGCACGTTTGTACATCCACACATCATTCCTGATGAAGGGCATTTGCCCAAAACGTTGACTGTTCTGCACCTCGGATGCTGTCTGACCAGCTGTGCTTTTCCAGCGCCACAATTTTCGACTCTGATTTCCGGTATCTGCAGTCCTCACTTACTCCACATCCCAATATATCACCATTTAAACAATGTACCTCCTTTCTGTTTTTATTTCATAGGAAAGGCTGTAACTTCACACTGCATTTACTACATTTACCATGTGTTTGCCAATTAACACACATACCTGAGCCAACTTTGCTGCAAGTCAAAAACTGAACACCAGAGTGAAAAAATAAAATGGAAAAGGGGGTGAGAAGAGTGTGTTATACTCACAGATGTTGGACAGAGGAAAGAAGTTGCAGTCTGGGATGAAGTTCAATCTTCATGCATAGAGAGAGGAGCAGGAACACCTTCACAAGCGCATAGTCCAACTTCCGCATTCAGGCAATAGTGGGGAGGCTCTCAATGGCAGCAGGACCACAGTCCTTCCGGTCCTTCAGGGCTTCCCATTGGTCGATCAAGAATGTTGCGTGCCGTTTCCGCTGACAGCAAAGAGCATGCGTAGTATTTTGCTGAAACCAGCGTACATGCGGAATGCTTCCTGACATCGAGAAGCATGCGCAGTATGTCCAGTGGAGATGCTGGTCCAACTGCCAATCGGAGAGAAAAAATGGTTGGAGCCAGACTTGTTTGTTTTCCTGGGGCTCAACAGTTTATTCCTTTTGCATTTTGTCTGGCTGCTCAATTTTTGAATGTCTTTTCCCCAGGGTAGAGGAAAGCCACAACTGGAGGGGCATAGGTTTCTGGTGAGAGGGGAAAGGTTCAAATGGGACCGAACTGGTAACATTTTCATGCAGAGCGTGGTATATGTATGGAATGAGCTGCCAGAGACAGTGGTCGAGGCTCGAACAATTACAACATTTAAAAGGCATCTGGATGGGTATATGAATAGGAAGGGTTGAGAGAGATATGGGCCAAATGGTGGCAAATGGATCACCAGATTAATTTAGAATATGTGGTTGGCATGCACCGAAAGGTTTGTTTCCCTGCTCTGCAACTCTATGACTCTATTTCTAATTAATCTGAACCAACTTCACAAGACGTGGAATTGGCCATTCCATCCTGACAGCCTATCCTCAACTGTGGCCTAATTGCACAGATTTCAATGCAAGTTTCAGAAAAATGCAGCTTTTTAAAAAAAATAATTGAATTTGCTTTCAAACTTTACTGATGTTTTTGAAAATATCATTTTCGCGATTCTCAATGTTAAAGATCAACCATTTCTCACACCACACCCTCCCATCTCCCAAGTAGAGTCATCACCATCCGCGCTCTCTCTATCCTTAGAAGGGCTGATACAGTGATCAAAGAGGGCTCGAGGCACAAGAAAGAATGAGGATGGGGGTGCAGGTAGAGACATTGGACGGGAAACAGAGGCTAGGGGGAAGAGAGAGAGACAAATTGACCCGGGGACAGAGCATTGGAGTTAGAGAAACACTGGCGGTGCACAGGGTGGGGCCAGGACATTTGTCAGAGAGAGAGAGAGAGAGAGAGAATGGGGGTGCAGAGTGTGGGGAGAGAGAATGGACGTGGGTCAGTGGGTCTGGAGAGAATGGAAGGGGGCAAAGGGTGAGGGAGAAAGAGAGCAACAATGAATGTGAGGAGAGGGTGGGGAGAGAGAGGGAATGGATGGAGAGCAGAGGGTGGGGGAAGAGAGAGAATGGAGGTGAGTAGAGAGTGGGAGGAGAGAGAGAATGAGTGTGGGGAGAGGGACTGGATGGAGGAAGGCAGAGGGTGGACGAGAGACTGGACTAGACAGGGGGAAGAGGGTATGGAGATAGAATGGAAGGAGAGGATGGCATGTGTGTGAGAGGGGGGAAGCGAGATAGCGAGAGAGAATAGACAGGGGGCGCTGTGGGCATGATTGGGTCTTGATTGAATGGGGAGGTGGTGAATGCGTCCCACCCACTCCCAGCATCCCCTTCTTTGCACATGTGCAGTGCAGATTATTGTGAATGACGCGAGAGAAAATCTGGAACGTGAGCGCAATTCCCCTCAGATCCTGGCATCAGCAAACCACTGCCTTTCTGTTTTAAAAACTAAATAAAGATGTGGGCAATATACTGGGAATGGCAAGAAGTGACTATGAAACTGAACCGAGCGTCAGCGCTTTCCGGTGAGGGGAGCTGGGCAAAAACAGGAGGATGGAAGGATGAATTCGAGTTGGAATCCATTGAAAGGTGGAGGAAATGGGAGACAGATTTCGGGTAGGAGATAGGGAAGGCTGTTCGGTACAAGCTAGAATTCTCTTATCGTATTTCCTGCCCTGCACTGACAGCAATGATCTGTTTTCTCAAGGTATTAGCAGAGGAGGATTTGCTGTTCAGGCGTGCACAAGAAATTTACTCTGGGCCTGAATATCAGCAGCGTTTGAATCCAGGAGGGAAAGTTATTTCAAACATCAACGTGACTTGAGAAGCCCCGTGATTACACGCAGCCTGCGTGGGAGTGTTCCAGGGTTCTGACTGTGCAGAGAACTTTAACTCTGTAGCGAAATGTGGACTAGTGTTCTCGCTGTAGACGACCCCTTCTTTTGATCGTTGAAGCTGCTGAGACGCAAAGACCCCTGCACCGTGGAAACTCTGTGGAAGCATATTCAATTCCCCAAATGGGCTGGAGTGTCACCAGGGCTGGCATGAAGCCAATCGATTCCTTCAATCCAAGACTGTGGGTGGCGCGGCAGCAGTTCAGTGGTTAGCGCCGCTGCCTCACAGTGCCAGGGACTTGAGTTCGATCCCACCCTCAGGGTGATTGTGTGGAGTTTGCACTTTTCCACCCTCCCCCCTCCCCTCTCCCATCTCTGGGTGCTCTGGTTTCCTCCCAAGGTCCCAAGATGTGCATCTTAGAGTGGATTGGGCGTTCTAAATTCAGGGATTAGCTGTGGAGGTTATTGAGTGGGATGCTCTAGGCGGGGGGGGGGGGGGAGTGTCAGTGTGCATTGTTGGGCTAAACGGCCCGTTTCACAGTGTAGGGGGTTTGATGATTCCCCCAACGTGTCTGCAGCCGGCTTCCAGATGCATCTCTCTGAGGCGAAGGTCCTCCAGCATGTGTGTTCCCTAGTTTTCAGCACCCAGAACCTCCCACCTTCTGCAAATCCAGTCGACAATGGCACTCAGCCGTCGCTCCTTCAATCCCCATGCAATGGCACATGAACTCAATAGACAATAGGTGCAGGAGTAGGTCATTCTGCCCTTCGAACCTGCACCACCATTCGTTATGATCATGGCTGATCGTCCTCAATCAGTATCCTGTTCCTGCCTTATCTCCTTAACCCTTAATTCCACTATCCTTGAGAGCTATATCCAACTCTTTCTTAAACGAATCCAGAGACTAGGCCTCCACCGCCTTCTGGGGCACAGCATTCCACACACCCACCACACTCTGGGTGAAGACGTTTCTCCTCATCTCTGTCCTAAATGGCCTACCTCTTATTTTTAAGCTGCGTCCACTGGTTCGGGACTCACCCATCAGTGGAAACATGTTTCCTGCCTCCAGAGTGTCCAATCCTTTAATAATCTTATACGTCTTATACGTCTCAATCAGATCCCCTCTCAGTCTTCTAAACTCAAGGATCTACAAGCCCAGTCGCTCCAATCTTTCAACATAAGATAGTCCTGCCATTCAAGGAATTGACCTCATGAACCTACGCTGCACTCCCTCAATAGGCAGAATGTCTTTCCTCAAATTTGGAGACCGGAACTGCACACAATATTCCAGGTGCAGTCTCACTAGGGCCCTGTACAGCTGCAGAAGAAAGTCTTTGCTTCTATACTCAATCCCTCTTGTTATGAAGGCCAGCATGCTATTAGCTTTCTTCACTACCTGCTGTACCTGCATGCTTGCCTTCATTGACTGGTGTACAAGAACACCCAGATTTCTTTGTACTGCCCCTTTACCTAAATTGACTCCATTTAGGTAGTAATCTGCCTTCCTGTTCTTGCCACCAAAGTGGATAACCAAACATTAAACTGCATCTGCCATGCATCTGTCCACTCACCTAACCTGTCCAGGTCACCCTGTAATCTCCTAACATCCTCCTCACATTTCACCCTGCCACCCAGCTTTGTATCATCAGCAAATTTGCTAATGTGACTATTAATACCATCTTCTATATCATTAATATATATTGTAAAAAGCTGCGGACCCAGCACTGATCTCTGCAGTAGCCCACTGGTCACCGCCTGCCGTTCTGTAAGGGAACCATTTATCACTAGTCTTTGTTTCCTGTCAGCCAACCAATTTTCAATCCAAGTCAGTACTTTGCCCCCAATACCATGCGCCCTAATTTTGCTCACTAACCTCCTATGTGGGACTTTATCAAAGGCTTTCTGAAAGTCCAGGTACACTACATCCATTGGATCTCCCTTGTCCATCTTCAGAGTTACATCCTCAAAAAATTCCAGAACTCGCTGGTGGCTCCGCAGGTGGGAGGAGCGGGTGAAGCCCTTTCCACACTGAGAGCAGATGAACGCCCTCTCCATGATATGGACCCTTTGGTAGATTACAGTGTAGATGTCTGAGTGAACCCTTTCCCACACACAGCGCATCTGAACGGCCTCTCCCTGGTGTGGATCAGCTGGTGCCTCCACAAGTTGCCCAAATGACTGAAGCTCTTCTCGCACTTAGGGCAGGTGAACGGCACCTCTCCGCTGTGGACCTGCTGGTGGGTCAGCAGGGTGTAAGAATCGACAAATCCCTTCCTGCACTCAGAGCAGGTGAACGGCCTCTCCCCCAGGTGAACCCGCTGCTGTTTCGGGAGGTGGGATGCATCGATGAATCGCTGCCCACACAGAGAGCAGGAGAACGGCCTCTCACTGATGTGAACCTGCTGGTGTGTCTACAGGTGGGACGACTGAATGAATCATCTCCCACAATGGTGGCAGATGAACGGCCTCTCCCTGGTGTGAACTCGCTGGTGTGTCTGCAGGCTGCACAGCCAACTGAATCCCTTCCCGCAAACTGAGCAGGAGAACGGCGTCTCCCCAGTGAGAACGCATCTGTGAGTGTCTCGCCCCAATGGGGAAGGGAACCCATTCCCACAGTCCCAACATTTCCATGGTTTCCCCATGAGGAGAGCATTCTTTGTGTCGCGCTGGGTTTGAAATTCAAAACAGAATGGATACATAGTCTCTCCCCACTGTGAGGGGTGAGATTTTGATCCCCCAAGCTGAGTAAATTGTTTGACGCATGTTTCACAGACAGCGTACTGAATCTCCCTCACTCAGGTGTCTCAGTATTATTCCTGCCATACCAGTGTTCAAAATCTCTCACACAGACAAAAGCAAACATTTCTTCTCGAATTGAATGGCTGCTGATATTCAAGCCCCATTGATTCAAGTGGCTCTGTCAGAAGATGATGTATCATTTGTTTTCAGATTTCTTTCTGCATGTCTTCCTTCAAAAAAAATCACAAATTGAGTGATCACTGTCAGTACTGTTAAATGAACATAACATCAGTGGCAATTCCTGTAGATTGCTAGATGAGTGCTGACCATATATTATGCAGGACGCAGAAAACCCTCATGCAACAAGATAGCCTTAATTTAGATTGCAATAACCTGGAACAAGCTGTGGACAAAGGTGCTGGAAATGGAGCTGAATCACGAATATGATAATGAAATATCAAGGCTGCTTGGGAAAAGAAAGCCAGTGAAGTTACTGAATTACTTCCTGCTGTCCTAGTAAATAAAAAAGAGACAAGAGGTATAGAACGTAACTCTATTACTGCATTAGAAGGTGAAAAACCATAGCCACAAAGTTTTTATAACAGCCAACAATCTCAGATATACACCAGATGAAGCATCAGATGTCTACATTTGAAATCAATGTGCCAATCCCTTAAATACTGCTCAGTTCCATGAGAAACTACCCTTATAATTCTGAACATGAGGAAAGAAGTAAACCTTTTCCAGGGTGCAAACTCTATACGTGCCAAACTGAGGGAATACACAAGGAAAATATCTTTGAGAGGGACAGAAAGCATCTGAGCCTGCTCCCTCCATGGAGTCACTCCAGTTGCTACAAGTGAACAGTCTCCACCCCACCCCACACGCCCCCACGCCTCTATCCCCCTCCCGCCCCCCCCCCCGGATGAGGAATGGAAAGGGGGAGACATTACTTTGCTCCCACATGTTGCCCAGAGGGAGGGAGTTTCACTCTGAAATTGACAGGGCTACCTCCACGTTTTGACGTCCACAATGGGGTGGGGGGGGGCGCACTGCGCCTGCGCTGCCCTGCAGCTGAGGCACATGGGGAGGGGAGGACACTTTGCAAACTCCTTTCGCTCTTCTCCACGTCAATGCGGTTTGAGTTCAAGCAAAGCACGGGGTTTAATTTTAGCTTTACACTCTCAGAAGACGCCCACCTCTGTGAATCCAACACTTTACTCCCCCCTCCACTCCATGAAAATACCGATTTGAGAGATTCCAGAGTTGGAGTTGCTACCATACCTGCTGACGGGGGTTTAGTAGAAGTTGTTTATTTTAATGAACCATTTCAATTCAACTTCATCCTTGCCATTCAAATACTAATTTTACACAGAGGGTGGTTGATGTGTGGAATGAACCTCCTCAGGAAGCGGTGGATGCGGGTATAATAAAAAGACATTTGTTTTAGTACATGAATAGGAAAGGTTTGGAGGGATACAGGCCAAAAGCAGACAGGAGAGACTGATTTAGTTTGGGATTATGGTTGGCATGGACTGGTTGGACCAAAGGTCCATGACCATGCTGTATGATTCGATGGTAAGTTCATAGTTCCTTGAAAGGGGAGTCGCACATAGACAGCATAGTGAAGAAGGTGTTTGATATGCCTGCCTTTATTGGTCAGTGCACTGAGTGCAGGAGTCGGGAGGTCATGTTGCGACTGTAGAAGACATTGGTTAGGCTACGCTTGGATTATTGCATGCAATTCTGGTACCAGCGATCCCACCCTGACACACCATAAACCAGAGATAGTGACTGAAATTGACTCTGATACAAAATCAAATCATTATATCGCTGCAGTGCAGAAAGAGGCCATTTGGCCCATTGAATGCATTGGGTATAGGAGTTGGGAGGTCATGTTGTAGCTGTACAGGACATTGGTTCGCCCACTTTTGGATTATTGCATTCGATTCTGGTCTCCCTACTGAAGGATAGGAACGATGTTGTGAAACTTGAAAGTGTGCAGAAAAGATTGATAAGGATGTAGCCAGGGTTGGAGGGTTTGTGGTATAAGGAGAGCCTGAATAGGATGGGTCTGCTTCCCTGGAGTGTCGGAGGCTGAGGGGTGATCTTATGGACCTTTATAAAATCATGAGGGGCATGGATAGGGTAAATAGGCTAGAGGAAGTGGTGGAGGCTGGTACAATTACAGCATTTAAAAGGCATCTGAATGGGTGTGTGAATAGGAAAGGTTTGGAGGGATATGGGCCAAATGCTGGCAAATGGGACACTAGATTTATATAGGACATCTTGTCAACATGGATGTTGGATCAAAAAGTCTATTTCCGTGCTTTATGTCTCTATGTCTATTTGATAACAGATGCTTTATTTCTGTTGATGTAAATATTGTAAGGGAGAGAGAATTCCTCAAGTAGGGAATGATAAGAATCCTGGGACCCCCGTAATTCTGATTTACTATCTAATGAACACACTTTAAGCACCAAATGTGCATTTATGTCTCATTTTGTTTCATTTTTCTTGTTTTATTCCCTGCTCCGATGACTCTCTCAGTCTGGATGTTTGTCAGGCTGAGAATATTGTGGATTGGGCCTTGATCGACTGAATGTTTTATTGCTCTGGAAGGTCGAAAAGGGGCTCAAAGTTTCAGCAGAAAGGCAGCTGAGCTGAGAACAGACAACATCTTACACTGTGGGAAGAGGGAGAAAAGGACAGAGAAATCAGGACCTGAAATCCGAGCTGACACCAGAGTACCATGTTATTCGCGCTTTGATTAGCAGTGCCAACCCTCTACCTTTACCTCGCTTCCTATTCAACTTGAATGCCACGTACCCTCTCAATATTCAGATCCAATCCATGTCATCCTGAAGCTACGTCCCGGTAAGGAGTCTCAGATCATAATTATTCTCTTCAATGTGTGCAGTCAATTCATTCAGTTTTGTAACATTGCAGCACACATTCAGCCATACAGTCTTCAGTTTCAATTCTTGTGTTCTGTAGAATCCAGTTTTGATTGATTAGATTCGATTCCCTACAGTGTGGAAACAGGCCCTTCAGCCCAACAAGTCCACACCGACACCCTGAAGAGTAACCCTCCCAGACCCATTTCTTTCTGATTAATGAACCTAACACTAGGGAAAATTTAGCATGGTCATTTGACCTGACCTGCAAATCTTTGGACTTTTACTTTCCGTGTCCCTTTCTATCATTCTCTGATGTTCATTTCCACATCACTACATTGCTCACCTGCCTTGATCCGGATTGGCCATGAAAAATGCATGTTCATACATTCCCAGTAATAGAAGCAGGAGTAGGTCATTTGGTCCATTGAGCTACTCCACCATTCATAAAGATCATGGCTCATCAATCCATCGTCTCAGCTCCTCTTACCTGCATTATCCTGACTATCCTAAATTCACCTACCATACAAAATCCCATCGAACTATGTCTTGAATATGGCTGCTTCTACTGCTTCCTTGGGCAGAGAATTCCATAGATTCACCACTCTCTGGGAAAAGCAGTTCCTTCTCCTCTGTCTTAAACCTACTCCATCAAATCTTGTGACCTAGTCTCACTCACCGGCAGAAACGACTAGATAGGGTGGGTCTGGGTGGCATGCTCATCGGATGGGTCAGTGTGGACTTGATGGGATGAATGGCCTGTTTCCACGCTGTAGTGATTCTATGATTTACCGCAGTTGTGTTTGCCATGGACCGCAGCACCAGTACCTCCCACCTTCTGCAAATCGAAAGACAAGTCCCACCCTGCCCTCTTGTACGTGTGTTATCTAACTGCTTAATCATTTCTAGTGAATCCCAGCCCACACCTCCAGCTGCTGCCAGTAACCTTTACAAAGCTGATGAGACAATGCTATACCTGCAGTACTGAAAATCGTAAGGCTTCTAACGATACCAGTTACTGATTCACCACTCCCACTGATGGACAGCATTGGAAATACAATGTTGGAGGCTGAAAGAAATGAGCAGTTTGAAACAAAAACTCACATAACCCTACACTAGGCTCCCTGCTCAGCACACTTTACTTAAATCACTTCAACTCCACATTGCAACAAATTCCCACTTTCCACCAATATCCTGAATGTCCTCACTCACTCAGTTGCTGTCTCACAAATGAAAGATTTCATTGTAGCTTCTGCTCCCAGTCAGGACAAAACATCTTTGAAAGCTACTCTGAAAGTCCAGTCTTCACAATGACACTTCTGCTTTCCTTCAGTCCAAATTGTCCGTGCTGACCAGATATCCCAAATTAACATAGTCTCATTTGTCAGCACATAACCCATACCCCTCTCAATTCTCCCTATTACCAGATGCCTTTTGAAATGCTTTAATTATACCAGCCTCCACCACTTCCTCTGGCAGATCATTCTATACACACAACACCCTCTGCGTGAGAAAGGTGCCTGCAAAGTTCCTTTTAAATATTTCCCCTCTCACCTCAGACCTATGACCTCTAGTTTTGGTCTCCCCTACTCTGGGGAAAAACGTTTGGCTATTCACCCTATCCATGCTCCTTATGAACTTCTATAAAGTCAACCCTCAGCCCCCAATGATGCAGAGAAAACAGCCCAGTCTGTTCAGCCTCTCCATATAGATCAAACCCTCCAACTCTGACAATAGCCTCGTAAATATTTTCCAAATCCTTACAAAGGTTCGTAACACTTTTCCTGTAGCAGGGAAACCAGAACCGAATACAGTGTTCCAAAAGTGGCCTAATCAATGAGCTGTACAGCCGCAACATGACCTCTCAACATCTGTATTGAAATGCACTGACCTATTAAAGCAAATATACCAAACACCTTCTTTGCTACCCTGTCTACCTGCGACTCCACTATGAACCAGCACTCCATGGCATGTTTATTCAAAAACACTCCCCATTAAATGTGTACATCCTGCCCTGATCTGCCTTTCCAAAATCCATATTTCAAAATGGTGTCGAGAAACGTATAAGCCGTGATTGAATGGTGGAGCAGATCTGATGGACTAAATGGCTTAATTTCTGCGCCTATGTCGTATGGTCTCTTGCTGTCCTGGACACAGTGAGAGAATTGGAAGCAGGAATAGGTCATTTGTCTTTCCAGCTTTCGCCAGTATTGAACAGTTCATAACTGGATATAAATATACCTGCATCTAGATGGATAGGCTAGGACTTTTTTCACTGGAGCATCAGAGGTTGAGAGGTGACCTTAGAGAGGATTATAAAATCATGAGAGGTATAGATGAGGTGAACGGCAGGTATTCTTTCCCTAGTGTGGGTGGTTCAAGATGGGGGAGCAAATTTTGAAGGTGAAGAAAGAAATATTTTAAACAGAAATGAGGGGCACCTTTTTTTTTAAGATAAAGAGTAGTTCGTGTGAGGAATCAATGTCCAGAGGAGTTGCTGGATGCAGGTACAGTTACAATGTTTAAAAGACATTTGGATAAGTACATGAATAGGAAAGGTTCGGAGGGATTTAGGCCAATCATTGGCAGGTGGGACCAGTTTAGTTTCAGAACACGGCCAGCATGGACTAGTTCGACTGAATGGTCTGTTTCTGTGCTGTATGACTCTGTAACTGTTCTGTACTGGTTTTGAAACCATTTTCTTGCCTTCTCCCATAACTTCTTTGTTCTTCAAAGTCACATGAACTCAGCCTTGAATACATTCAATAACCGACCTAACTGCAGGAAGACATCCCCACTTCTGAACTCAATTCCTCTTGCTGATATACGACTTGCTTTGTCATTGCTTGCTGCACTTTCTGAAAACTGGCAGTGACTGGTGTAGAAGGACACTGAGGGCCCTTTGTCTATCCACACATCACTCCTGACGAAGGGCTCGTGCCCGAAACGTCGACTCTCCTCCTCCTCAGTTGCTGCCTGACCGATTGTGGTTTTCCAGCGCCACAATATTCAACTCTGAACTCCAGCATCTCACTTTCGCCACATCTCAACATATCACCATTTAAATAATGCACCTCCTTTCTGCTATTTTTTTACACTGCAAAGGTTAGAACTTCACATTGTGGTACTGCATTTGCCATGTGTTTGCAAGTTGACACACAGACCTGGATCAACTTTTCCAGAGTCTGGCCCCTCCCTCGGTTCACTCTTGAACCCCAGAATGAAAACGTGGTGAGAAAAACACTGTTGTACTCACAAATGTTAGACAGAGGAAGGAAGTTACAGTCTGGGGTGAAGTTTAACCTTATGCAGAGAGAAAAGAGCAGCAGCAGCTTCACAGCTCACGGTCCAACCTCCGCGTTTCCACAATGGCCGGCTCTGATTGGCAGGAGGACCAGACTCCTTCCGGTCCTCCAAGGTTCTCCACTGCTCCATGGAAAGCAGCTCGCGCGCCATTTCTGCGGATACCCAAGAGTATGCGCAGTGCTTTGCTGACACTGGCGGTCATGCGCAGTACTTGCTGACACCGCGGAGCATGCTCAGTGTGCAGGAATTTGTTACAAATTTTAAAGTTAAAAATCACAAAGCACCTGGTGATAGTCCAACAGACTTATTTGGAAGCACTAGCTTTCGGAGCCCTGCTCCTTCATCGGCTGATTGTGGAGTATAACATCGTAAGACACAGAATTTATGATCTTACGATCTTATATTCCACAACCACCTGATGAAGTAGCGGCGCTCCGAAAGCGAGTGCTTCCAAACAAGCCGATTGGACTGTAACCTGGTGTTGTGTGATTTTTAACTTCGTACACCTTAGTCCAACACGGGCACCTCCCGATCATGACAAATATTAAGCGTCCAAATGCGAATACGAGAGAAAAATGCCGAAGCTATTTTATTTTGCCGATTTTTTTCCCCCTGTGCCTCCACATTTTATTTCTTTTGCATTTTGTCAGGCTGCTCAACGTTTCTGTCTTTTCCCAGGGTAGAGGTATTCCAAAACTAGATGATAAAGGTTTAGGGTGTGGGGGAAAGATTTTAAAAGATCTAAAAGACTAGAAATAGAACATTCACCCCTTACTGGGCGAAAGTGAGGACTGCAGATGCTGGAGATTAGGGTCGAGAGTGTGATGCTGGAAAAGCACAGCAGGTCAGGGAGCATCCGAGGAGCAGGAGACTCGACGTTTCGGGCAAAACCCTTCGTCAGGAAATAGCCATGGGGAACTGCAGGGCTGTAGCGTAAACGAGTGAGTCTAAGTGGAATGCTGTTGGGAAAGTCGGTGTGAATGGCCTGTAGGGATGATATGGTTCCACTGCCTTAGCCAGGCGTATTTTGAGAAATGTGGGAGGAGTGGTTTCCAGTTCGTTGGACATTGACACGAGTCCTGGAGAAGGTGGCATTTGTGCTGTCTCTCTCTTCATATTCTGGCCCCCTGTCCATTTTCTCCCCATCCATTGCCCCCTGCCCATTCTCTCTCCTCACACTGCACCCTCTATCCTCTCCCCCAACCCTCTGAACCCCAGTCTGTTCCCCTGTCCATTTCCCTCCCTTCTCCACCACCACCAGCGACCCCTTCACCCCCTCCATCCCCACAATCGTCCTTTCTCGTGCCTCAGCCCTCTTTGATCGCTGTATGAAGTCTTTCTCAGGGAAGAGAGAGAATGGATGGTGATGACTTTACCTGGGAAACACGGCATGTGAGAAATAGCTGATTTTTAAAATTGAGAATAACTAATACCAAATATTCAGAAACTTCGTTACAGTCGGGAAGAATGTTATTTTTTTTAAAACAAAAGCTGCACAAATCTTTCTGAAACTTGCATTGATGTATGTGCAGTTAGGCCACAACAACGGACAGGCTGTAAGGAGTGAATGAGTGAATAAAAGACAAGTCCAACCTTGCCCTCGAGGAGAAAATGAAAAATGCAGATGCTGGAGATCAGAGTCGAGAGTGTGGTGTTGGAAAAGCACAGCAAGTCCGGCAGCATCCAAGGCGCAGGAGAATCGAAGTTTCGTGCATCGACACTTGGCACTCGGCCATTGCTCCTTCAATCCCCCTGTGATGGCGCGTGAACTCGCTGGTGCCTCCGCAGGTGGGAGGAGCAGGTGAATCCCTTCCGGCACATACAGCAGGTGAATGGCCTCTCTCCAGGGTGGAGCCACTGGTGGGTCAGCAGTGCAGCTGACTGAGTGAAACCCCGCCCGCACATGGGGCACGTGAATGGCTTCTCTCCCTTGTGGACTCACTCGTGCATCTGCAGATGGCTGATCCGACTGAAGCCCTTCCCACACACTGAGCAGGTGAATGGCCTCTCCCGGTGTGAATGCGTCTGTGGGTTTCCAGCAGGGATGGGGAAGGGAATCCTTTCCCAAAGACCCCACATTTCCAAGGTTTCTCCTTTGGAGGAGATTTCCTTGTGTTGCTCTGGGATTGAAATTACAAACAGAACGGGTACATAGCCTTTCCCACCTTGAGGGGTGAGACTTTGATTCCTCCAAGCTGAGTAAATGGTTTGAAGCACTTTTCACAGTCAGCGCACTGAATCTCCCTCACTCGGTGTCTCAGTATTCTTCCTGCCACAGGACTGTCCAAAATCTCTCAAACAAACAAAAGCAAACATGCCTTCTTCTTGATTGGAATGGCTGCTGATATTCAAGTCCCAATGAATCAAGTGGCTCTGTCAGAAGTTGATGTATCATTTGTTTTCAGATTTCTTTCTGCACGTCTTCCTGCAAAGAAAAATCACAAAATAAGTGATCACTGTCAGTACAGTTAATGAACATAACATTGGTGGCAATTCCTGTAGATTGCGAGATGACTGCTGATCACATATTATCCAGGCCACAGAAACCTGAAAACCCTCATGCAGACAGATCGGCTTAGCTGTGCATAGAGGAAAACTTCATTTCAGTGACAATAATATGGAACAAACTGCCTACAAAGATGCTGGAAATGGAGCTGAATCAAGGATATGAAAATGAAATGTTAAGGTTGCTTGAGAAAAGAAAGGCAGTAAAATTGCTGAATGACTTCCTGCTGACCTATTAAATAAAAAAAATGACAAAAAAGGACGTAACTCCATTACTATATTAGAAGGTGAATAATAATTACAAAGAAACTTTTACAACAGTCAACAATATCAGATATACACCATATGGAACAAAGAAAGTTTACAGCCCAGGAACAGGCCCTTCAAGCTTGAGCCGATCCAAATGTACTGTCTAAACCTGTCGGTCAATTCCTAAGCATCTGTATCCCTCTACTCCCCATCCACTCATGCATTTATCCAGACGCATCTTCAATGAATCTACCGTGCCTGCCTCTACTACGTCTGCTGGCAACGCGTTCCAAACGCCCACCACCGTCTGTGTGAAGTCAAGCACGTATTCTCTTTGAATAAGTGCTGCCCTTGCCGCGTTCATTGTAACGGTATCTCGTTTAATGAAGCGGCTTTTTGAGAGTATTGACTGGCCATTTTTGCATAAATGGCAGTGTAAGAAACAAGGGCTCGTCTGGGATTTGAACCCGGGATCTTTCACATGCCCACGCGCCAGAAGGCCCGAAGCGAGAATTATACCCCTAGACAAACGAACCATAGGCCCCAAGCAGCCTACATTTTTTTGAGCAATGTGCCAATCCTTTAAATGCTGCTCAGTTCCTTGTGAATCTAACCTTTTAGTTGTGAACATGAGGAAAGGAGCAATCCTTTTCTAGAGTGCAACCTGTATACGTGCCAAATTGAGGGAATACACAAGGAAAATAGCTTTAAGAGAGATAGAAAGTATTTGAGCACCTTTGGAGTGTCTGCTCCCTCCCTGGATTCACTCCAGTTGCTACAAGTGAACAGTGTTTCACCCACCCCTACCTCCCCTTCCCCCTCGCTGCTGGAGGATGGTATATGGAAACGGGGAGACAGAGGGAGGGAGTTTCACTCTGAAACTGACAGGGCTGCATCCGCATTGTGACGTCAACAATGGAGTGCGGGCCGGACAGCTGTCCTGCAGTTGAGGCACGTGTGGAAGGGGAGGGCACTTTGCAAATCCCACTCTCCTCCAAGTCAATGCAGTTTGAGTTCAAGCAAAGCAAGGGGTTTAATTATACTTCAGAAAACCTCCTTTGTGCCGTGGGAAAACTCCTGCCGCGGGAAATGCAGTGTTACAGATTCATAGTAACAGAAGCAGGAGTAGACCATTTGGTCAAGCCTGCTCCGTCATTCATTAAGATCACAGCTCCACCAACCTGCACTATCCCGACTACCCTTAATTCCCCTACCATGCAAACACCCATCCAATTGCGTCTTCAATAAACTTCATGAAGATGTCTCAACTGCTCTCTTGGGCAGAGAATCCCATGGAGTCTCACAGAGTGACACAGATGTACAGCACGGAAACAGACCCTTCGGTCCAACTCATCCATGCAGCCAGGATATCCTAACCTAATCTAGTCCCATTTGCCAGCACTTGGCCCAAATCCCCAAAAAACCTTCCTACCCTCCAACCTCCAACCCTGGCAACATCCCTGTAAATCTTTTCTGCACCCTTTCTAGTTTCACAACATCTTTCCGATAGGAAGCAGACCAAAATTACATGCAATATTCCAAACGTGGCCTGACCAATGTTCTGTACAGTGGCAACATGAGCTCCCAACATCCATCCTCGATGCTCTGACCAACAATGGAAAGCACACCAAACGCCTTCTTTACTATCCAATCTGCCTGCGTCTCTACTTTTAAGGAACTATCAACCTGAACTCCAAGGTCTCTTTGTTCAGCAACACTTCCAAGGAACTTACCATTAAGTGTAAAAGTCCTGCTCTGATTTGATTTTCCAAAATGCAGCACCTCATATTTATCTACATTAACCTCCAACTGCCATTCCTCAGCCCATTGGCCCATCTGATCAATGTCCCGTTGTGATCTGAGGTAACCTTCTTTACTGTCCACTACACCTCCAATTTTGGTGTCATCTACAAACTTGCTAACTATACCTCCTCCGTTTACATACAAATCATTTATATAAATGACAAAAGGTAGCGGACCCAGCATCAATCCTTGTGATACACCATTGGTCACAGGCCTTCAGTCTGAAAAGCAACCCTCCGCCTTCTAGCCAGTTCTGTATCCAAATGGCTAGTTGTCCCTGCATGCCATGAGATTAAACCTTGCTTACCAGTCTCCCATGAGGAACCTTGATGATCGCCTTCCTGAAGTCCATATAGATCACGTCCATCGCTCTGCCCTAATCAATCCAATTTGTTACTTCTTCAAAAAACCCAATCATGTTCATGAGACATGATTTCCCAAGCATAAAGCCATGCTGACTATCCTTAATCAATTCTTGCTTTTTCAAATACATGTAAATTCTGGCTCTTAGGATTCTCTCCAAAACCTTGCCCATCACGGATGTCAGGTTCACTGGTCTATAGTTCCCTGGCTTTTCCTTACCACCTTTCTTAAATAGTGGCACCACATTACCACCCTCTAGCCTTCCGGCACCTCACCTGTGACTATTGATGATACAAATATCTCAGTAAGAGGCCCAGCAATCACTTCCCCAGTTTCCCACAGAGTTCTAGGGTATGCCTGATCAGGTCCTTGGGATTTATCCACTTTTAAGCACATCAAGATATCCAGCAATTTCTCATCTGTAATATGGGCATTTTTTTCAACATGTCACCATCTACTTTCTCACATTCTATATCTTCCATGCCCTTCTCCACAGTAAACACTGATGCACAATATCCGTTCACTATCTCGCCCCCCCCCCCCCCCATCTACTGCAGCTCCACACAAAGGCCGCCTTGCTTATCTTTGAGGGGCCCTATGCTCTCCTTTGTTATCCTTTTGTCCTTAATGTATTTATAAAAACCCTTTGGGTTATCCATGACTCCATTTGCCAAAGCTATCTCATGTCCCCTTTTTTGCCCTCATGATTTCCCTCTTAAGTATGCTCATACTGCCTTTATACGCTAAGGATTCACTCGATCTCTCTGCCGATACCTGATATATACATCCTTCCTTATCTTAACCAAAATCTCATTTTCTCCAGTCATCCAGCATTCCCCAACCTACCAGCCTTTCCTTTCACCCGAACAGGAATATACTCTATGTCAGACAATCACCTGATGAAGGAGCGTCGCTCCGAAAGCTAGTGTGCTTCCAAGCAAACCTGTTGGACTATAACCTGGTGTGGTGTGATTTTTTAACATTGTACTCCCCAGTCCAACACCGGCATCTCCGAATCAGGAATATACTGTGTCTGGACTCTTGTTATTACATATTTGAATGCTTCCCAATTTCCAGCAGTCCTTTAACCTGCGAACATCTGCCCCCAATCAGCTTTTGAAAGATCTTGCCTAATACCTGAGTCTTTCTCCAATTTAGAACTTCAACTTTTAGATCTGATATGTTATTTTCAATCACTGTTCTAAAGTTAATAGAATTATGGTTGCTGGCCCTTAGGTTTTGCACCCTCGCCAGTATGTACATCCACATTGTGAATTAGTAAATGTCCTTGTACACACTTAACAAATTCCTCTATTTGGCAGATAGGTAAATGGGCAGGAGTTATACCTTGGATCCACTCTTCCTTCATTCCCACCAAGCCTAACCCCATTCCCACCCTAATAGTCCAACGGCACTTTCCTCTGCAACTGCCGAATGTGTGACACCAGCCCATTTACCTGCTCCCTCCTCTCTATCCAAGGGACCAAACTTACCTTCCAGGTGAAGCAGCACTTGACCTGCACTTCCCACAACCCAGTCGACTGCAGTTGCTGCTCATAATGTGGTCTCATCTACATTGGGGAAAACGAAGCATAAACTGGGTGACTGCTGCACAGAACATCTACGTTCTCCCTGCAAAACAGACCCTGAGCTTCCAGTTGCCTGCCAATTCCACACCCCACCCTGTTCCCTGGCCAACATCTCTGTCTCAGGTTTGCTGTAGTGTTCCAGCGAAGCTCAGCACCAGCAGAACGAAGAGCACCGAATATTACACTTGGGGAGCATACATCCCTCTGGTCCCAATATCGAATTCAATAATTCTCGGGCCTGAAATCCATAGTATCCTCGTCCCTTCCACACACACCAAGCCTTGTTATCACATAGTCTGTCATTACACACTACTTATTCTTAGCCACGAACAGTCTCCATTCACCCTCCCACGTAGATCGTTATCAAATCCCTTTCCTGTCCACAGTTCTTCCCTCGCTTTGGGCTCTGTCCTGATCTATCATTTACTGCATCCGCCTTCCTCCCACAATGTCTTCTGCATATAAACCAACGTTTTCCCAATCACCATCAGTTCTGTGGAAGGGTCATCGGCAACTCCTGTTTTTTGTTTCAGATATGCAGCATCCGCAGTTCTTTCACCTTTTTATTGAGGTAGAGTTGGAAATTACTTCAAGAGACAGAAGGAGAGGGGGCAGAGACAGAACACACATGAACTGTTGATCTCCGTTGTTACTCATAACGTAAAATCATTGCAGTACGATCACTTCCCTTAAGCATGAAGAGAGGTCACGGGCAATCCGTGAGCTTGTGGCGCAACGGTAGTGCGTCTGACTCCAGATCAGACGGTTGCGTGTTCGAATCACGTCAGGCTCACTGACGTCAACTTCTTACATTTCAAATCAAGAAAGGAGAACGTTCACTCTCGATATCTGTTGAGCCAAATCTTCTTTACGGAAATTTTCGCTAACACGTGAAACTTTGCTGTCTGTTTGATTTGTGAACATTGTGTCAGGGAGGTGGTGTGCCCATTGTCTGGGTAAATGCTCAGCTCCCACAGTTCATCACGGGATTTAAACATAGCCGTCTCCCTCTGGGCAGCCGCTTCGTTTAGTTGGTTACAGCGAGGTGTGAATTAACATAATCCGATATTTTTACAACATAATCCAGAGACTCCCAGCTTTATGTTTCAATCTATCAGGAGAGTGATAGCGAGTTCAGATAGAAATGTTTCCCACCAACAGCAAATCCTTTCCTCTCACTGGCCACAGTTAAAATTATCTTTATTCAACAGGAGAAGCGGAACTCTAGTCTGACGGCCTCTCTCCACATTAACGGTGAGCCTGAATTTTATAAACGGTGTCAGTAAAATCCAGTGGCGGACACGGATTTGGTTCAATCGATTTTTTTGCCAAGCGTAATTCACAGAGAGTATGCTGCTGTGTGAAACAGCGTGGGGAATTACTGCAGGGCCTCCTGCGCATGGGACAGACCGCAACTGATGTGTTTCACCTTCACCAGTTTATTCCTATCTCGGAGAAGAGAGGTTTGATGATTCGGATCATAGCAGCCAGACAGAGGACAGGAGAAGAGCACTCAGCCCTTCACAAGCTTGTCACCACAGCTGGGTCATCGTGGCCCGTGTATCAGTATGGGATATTAATCTGCATCTACTGACTGGAAGCACAGCAAATTGGAGTGCTGGTGGGACTGTCACACAGGAGAAAACGGCTTCGATTTATCAACTGGAGTGGCTCCCAATGCGCAACTCCGCTCACCTCAACTGAATAACTGTAAACAAATTACTCCGTGATTCAAAGAAATACTCGGTTTTGAATCTGCATTGTGTCATGTACCTTCGAGAATGATGTCAAAACACCTTCATTGCTGTGATGGAGTATCCTGTTGGGCAGAATATATCCGTGGTCAAATTTCCTACGTTCTGTTGGTCCAACTCCGATTTCACTCAGAATCACGAAATGTGGGACAGCGCAGACTGAGGCTACGTGGCCCACCTTAGCTCTGCTGGTTCAACACAATATGTAAATAAGTATCTCATTCTGTCGCCTTCTCCCTGTTAAATCTGCACATTGTTATATTGAACATGCCCCACCGAATTCCCGTTTGTGTCCATTGAATCTACCTCTTTGTCACTGTCAGACAGCGACTTATTGACCCCACTCCCTGTGCGAAAACGTTCTTCCTAATGTCACTTTTACTTATTTTCCTGATGACTTTAAATCTCTGCCAAATCGTTCTCCATCTTTTCAGGCCTGGAAGCATTTTCACTGCATTATTTCCTCTGTCTAAAACCCTCATGACGTGGAAAACTTCAATCAGACCAGCTTTCAGCCCTCTGTTCTCCAAAGAGAGCTGCCCCAAATTTTCCAATCTCCCTTCATTGCTGACATTCCTCAGGACGGTACCATTCACGTTAACCTGTTCAGCGCTGCCTGCAATCACTTCACTTCCCCGCTTCCTGAAGTGTCACCTTCAGAATTGAGCGTAATACAGGTGGAGGATTCATTCAGACTCGGATTGCGCGGGCGAAAAATCTGCAATACTTGTTCTCACTTAGAACAAGTGTTTCCCTTCGCCGTGTTCACTGCAATGGCAGTTCTGCGCCGTCCCTAATTCAGGCAGTCCGATCTTATTTAACAAAGCGGCTTTTTGAGAAAATTCATCGGCCATTTTTGCATATGCTCGAAGACCCAAAGCTAGAATCATACCCCAGACTAACGAGCCACCAGCCATGGGTGCAGCCACCTCCGGAAGCAGGTGAGACCTGCTCAGTACGAAATACATTGTACATTACTCCCAGAATTGCAAGTAGGGAAGTGATTCAAGAACATCTGCTTCTCAATCAGTCTCCCTGCTCCCAAGACGCTGCTGTTTGTCCCGTCCCCAGGGACCGGGTTGTATCCACTGGTGGATAATTGAACCATTTCGTTTCTACTTGCAAGCTGTGCTGGTGGAAGGCAGAGCCCATTCACTCTTCTGCTCTCTCGCACTATTACGTGAGGCAGGATAAGTCAGTTACAGTCATGCGTAGGAAATGGGCAACTTTGAACTTGTTCCAAAAGTCTTGTTAACGGAGAGATAGAAAGATGCTGTGCTGCCGGGACAGAGAGAAATGGACACTGGAGACTCTTCCCTCAGGTAAATTGATATGAGTGCATTTTTGTGCAGCCTCCTTGGTGTTCAGAATATGTCTTGACACAGCAATCCTGCAGAAAGTCTTTTATTACACAGCTGTTGGTTTCTTTACTGCAGGAAATGGACTAAAACAGCAAGTCATGTGTTTCAACTTCACCGGTTCATTGCCACCCGAGAGAAGAGGTTTCAAACGAGATCAGTACACACCGACAGAGAACAGGACAAGACAACTCAGAGCTCCACAAGGGTGCCAGCGCAACTGTGTAAATTTGACTTGTGTATCGATGCGATATGTTGAGATCAGATACCCGAAGTTTTGGGAAGCAAATGACATGGCAATGAACAGAACAGAGCGCCGTTATCGACATTTAGACACTCAGGAAGTCGTTTGAAAAGCAAGATGCTGAACGAAGTACCATCGCAAAGGAAAGTCGCTCAAGGAGATACTGAACAAGAAGAGAGGAGGGTTTTGATTCATCAATCTCTGGGTTAGGGCGCCAGCACGCTCCCGCTGCGCCACGCAGCTCCAACGCACTGCGGTGCTTCCCACGGGTCCCTTCAGCCTTTCGTCTGGCGCGTGGCATGCACGTTCGAGACTGATGTCAAAGATCTCCACTGCTGTCGTCTTATAGGCTGTTGCGCAGTCGTATGGAAGCTGTGTAAATATAAACTCTTTCTAACTTCCCACATTCTGTCGGTCGAACTGTGATTTCACTCTGAATCATGTGCCATAGCGCAGACAGACGCCATGCGGCCCAGCTTCGCTCTGCTGGGTCGACACAGTAAGTAAACGTGGGTCACTATTCGTATCATTCTCTTGCCTTCTCCATGTAATTCTGCACATTGTTACTTTAAACATGACCACCGAAATCCCGTTTGCGTCTAATGAATCTGCCTCTTTGTCAGTGTCAGTTAGGGATTTACTGACCCCAACCACTCACTGTACGAAAGCGTGCTTCCTAATGTCACTTTTGGTTCTTTTCCTCATGACTTTAAACCTCTGCCGAATCGTTGCCGATCCTTTCAGGCGTGGGAGCATTTTGACTACATTACTTTCTCTGTCTAGACTTCACATGACTTGGAAAGCTTCAATCGGGCCAGATTTCAAACTTCTGTTCTCCGACGAGAGCTGTCCTAAATTTCCAATCGACCCTCATCGCTGACATCCCTCAAACACCGCACCACTCACGTCAACCTATTCAACGCTATATCCAATCATTTCACTTCGCTGCTTTCTGTCCCATTGGTCCTCCAGGGAGCCCAACCTCGTTTAACGAAGGTGCTTTTTGAGAAAATTAAATAGGTACTTTTACACAAGTCATGAAACGCGGGCTCGTCCGGGATTTGAAACCGGGAACTCTCGCAAATCTGCGTCGACGAAGACCCAAAGCGAGAATCATACCCCTAGACCAACGAGCCACACCGCAGGCACGCCTGCGCCCCCGCTCTACCTCTTGAACCAGCTGAGTCTTGCTCAGAGTGAAGTATAGTTGACATTGAACAGGCTGGGCTGTTTTCTCTGGAACGTCGGAGGCTGAAGGGTGACTTTATGGAGGTTTACAAAATTATGAGGGGCATGGATAGGATAAATAGGCAAAGTCTTTTCCCTGGGGTCGGAGAGTCAAGAACTAGAGGGCATAGATTTAGGGTGAGAGGGGAAAGATATAAAAGAGACCTAAGGGGCAACGTTTTCACGCAGAGGGTGGTGCGTGTATGGAATGAGCTGCCAGAGAAAGTGGCGGAGGCTGGTACAATTGCAACATTTAAGAGGGGTTTGGATGGATATATGAATAGGAAGGGTTTGGAGTGATATGGGCCGGGTGCTGGCAGGTGGGACTAGATTGGGGTGGGATATCTGGTCGGCATGGACGGGTTGGACCGAAGGGTCTGTTTCCATGCTGTACATCTCTATGACTCTATGAAGAGCTGCTTCTCATTCTGTCTCTCAGCTGCCGATTGCCCGTCCCGAGGAACCGGGCCCTCTCTAATGGCAGAAAATTAAACCGTTTTCTTTCTCAACTTTTCTCTGACACCGGAGTGACCAGTGACAAGCATTGCCCTCCTCAACATAGGGTACAGAGAACAGGAGAGGACCCCGCAGACCTCCACGAGTGTGTCATCTCAACTGTGCACATTGGGCCAGTGGATCAATGTGAAATATTTACGTCGAGGTTTTTTGGGAAGCAGATGAGAAGGCGAGGTGCACAACAGTGCGCCGTGATACGGGAAAGCTGCTAAAGACGACGTTGAATGAATAGGAGAGAATGGTTTCTCTTTTGGGTTATGGTCCCAACACGCACACGTTGTGCCATTCTCCCGCATTGCTGGGCAGTTTTTCCAGAGAAGTATTCAGCTTTTCATCTGGCGTGTGGTAGGCACGTTTGAGAATGACGTCAAACGATCTTCACTGCTGTCGTGGCATATGCTGTTGTACAGACATATCGTCGATGTGCAAAAATAAACTGTGTCTAAATTCCCACATTCTGTTTTTCGAACTGTGATTTCGCTCTGAATCACTAATTATCAAAACTCGCAATATTCAAACTTTAACAAAGTGCTCATAGAAATGATTAGTGAACACCTGGAAGAAATTCTTCCAAACTTACCTGGGGAATTTCGCTTTGAGGGGTCTTGAACTTTAAGTGGAAGGAAGGGAAGGTTGCCTCGAGGCTGTTTCATGTGGAGATGTGTTCTCCATGTAAACTGGTCGTAGTTGACCATCCCAGTGCTTCCCGATGCAGTGCTGCCTGACCCCCAGGGAGGTTTACTTGTAGCAACTGGAGTGAATCCAGAGAGGGAGCAGTTTCTGCAAAGGTGCTCAAATACTTTCTATCTCTCTTTTAGGTATTTTCCTTGTGTATACCCTCAGTTTGGCACGTATGCAGTTTGCACCCTGGAGAATGATTGCTTTTTTGCTCATGTTCACAATTAAAAGTGTCGTTTCTCATGGAACTGAGCCGCATTGAAAGGATTGGCATATTGATATATATATATATATATATATATATATATATATATATATATATATGTACACGTATTTAGGTTTAGATTAGATTAGATTAGATTTGAATGAAGTTTTCCTCTAAACACACCTAAGCCTATCTGGCTGCATGAGGGATTTCAGGTTTCTGTGTGCTGGGTATTATGTGAGGCATCTGGCAAACTACAGAAACTGCCACCTATGTTATGTTCATTAACTGTACTGACAGTGATCACTTATTTTGTGATTTTTTTTTTTGCAGGAAGACGTGCCGAAAGAAATCTGAAAAGAAATGATACATCAACTTCTGACAGAGCCACTTGATTCATTGGGACTTGAATATCAGCAGCCATTCCAATCAAGAAGGCATGATTGCTTTTGTTTGCTTGAAAGATTTTGGACACTGGTGCGGCAGGAAGAATACTGAGACACCGAGTGAGGGAGATTCAGTGCGCTGACTGTGAAAAGTGCTTCACACCATTTACTCAGCTTGGGGGAATCAAAATCTCACCCCTCACGGTGGGGATAGACTATGTCCCCGTTCTGATTGAAATTTCAAACCCAGACCAACACAAGGAAAGCTCTCCCAATGGGGAAACTGTGGAAATGTGGGGACTGAGGGAAAGGATTCCCTTCCCCATCCCTGCTGGAAACCCACAGACGTATTCACAGCGGGGAGAGGCCATTCGCCTGCTCGGTGTGCAGGAAGGGCTTCAGTCGGATCAGCCATCTGGAGACGCACGAGAGGGTCCACAAGTGAGAGAAGCCATTCACGTGCCCCATGTACAGGAGGGGGTTCACTCAGTCAGCTGCACTGCTGACCCACCAGTGGGTCCACACCGGAGAGAGGCCGTTCACCTGCTGTCAGTGCCGGAAGGGCTTCATTTGCTCCTCCCACCTGGGGAGGCACCAGCGCGTTCACGTGCCATCGCAGGGGGATGGAAGGAGCGATGGCCAAACGCCGCTAATAACCCAGCTCTGGGGACTCTCAGGTCCGAATCCCGTCGCGGCAGATGGCAGAATTGGGATTCGGTAAGTAATCTGAACTTCAGAATCTCAGGATGAAACCATTTTCAGAGGGCAAAAACCCATCTGATTCTCTCATGTCCTTTTCAGTGATGGAAACTGCTGTTGCGGGAAAGGATTCACTCAGTCGTCCCAGCTGTATGCTTTACCCGGCTGTACGAAGGATCCAGTTACAAAGGGACAACTCAACTGACCAATAATAAAGAAAGTGTGGTGGGGGGAGTGGGGGTGAGTGTGTGCACTTTGAGCTTGAGGTGCTTTTCTTTTTCAAAGAAAAGCTACTTTTTATACGCCTTGTGATGTGGTGATCTGAAGCTGTAACAAAGTTGGGTCGCAGTAAAGGTTACCTGAACTTACCGCCAGGCTTAAACTCTCATTGAAAGCTGTGAGATCCAACAGCTTCTCATTTCTTTCAGCCACCAGCACCGAGTTTCCAATGTCGTGTCTCAGAAGGAGCAGTGAATGAGTAGCTAGTATTGTTCGAAATTGTAAATTTTTCAGGACTGCAGGTTTATTGTTTCATTGGCATTGCAAAGTTTACTGGCAACAGTGGGAGGTGTGGGCTGTATTCACTGGAAACAAAGTTTTAAAATGACACAAACACCAGGGTATAATCCAACAGGCTTATTTGGAAGCACGAGGTTTTGGAGCGCTGTTCCTTCATCAGGTAGCTGTTGAGTAGGATGGTAAGACACAGAATGTATAGCAAAAGATTATAGTGTCATGCAACATAAATGATATATTGAAGAAACCTGTTAAGTCTTTCATCTTTTAAAATGGGTTGCAGATTTCGGTTCATTAATCTGTAAATGCCAGAACTTCTTTTTAGTCATATTCTCCAGGTAACTTAATGTTTTATAAAGGGAGGTGACACCTCAGGTCAGACAACGCATGAGAGCTGTGAGGTTAGAGTCTTTCTGTATCCCAGTCTTGAGTCAGACTGGTTCTATTTCAAAATATATAATCCTGCAAATGCAATTCACCCCAAAGACTTCTATGTGCGAGTGCATGCATGAGACAGAGCGTCTGTGTGCGTGTGTGTGCATGCTGGGTAAAGTGTGCGTGTGATGGAGTATAATTGTGTGAGAAGGTGTGTGCATGGATGTGAGTGTGAGGGGTGTATCAATGTGTGTCTGAGAGAGAGCCTGTCTATCAGAGAGGGTATGCACGACCGTGTGAGTACTTGAGAGTGTGTGTGTGTGTGTGTGTGTGTGTGAGTGAGTGAGTGAGCTAGAGAGAGAGAGAGAGAGAGAGAGAGAGAGAGTTTGTGTGTGTATTGTGTAGCTGGGTCTCCTGCAGTGAGACATGAATCCAAGGTCTCAGCTGAGGTCATTCTCTTGTGTTCCAAACTTGTTATCAGCCTCTGCTCGGCCACTAGAAACGATTAAGCAGTTAAGCAGTTTCACAACACACACTGGAGAGGGCAAGGTGAAGGGCTTATGTCTGAAACGTTGATTCTCCTGCTCCTTGGATGCTGCCTGACCTGCTGTGCTTTTTCAACACCACACTCTCGACTCTGATCTCCAGCATCTGCAGTTCTCACTTTTTCCTCATGGGCGAGGTGGGACTTGTCTTTTATTCACTCATTCACTCCTACAGCCTGTCCTTGGTTGTGGCCTAACTGTGCATATATCAATGCAAGTTTCAGAAAGGTTTCTAAGCTTGTTGTTTTTTTAAAAAAGAACATTCTTCCAGACTTTAACAACGTTTCTGAATATACGATTTTAGCTATTCTCAATTTTAAAAATCAGTTATTTCTCGCACACCCTGTTTCCCAGGTAGAATCGTCACCACCCATTCTCTCTCTCTCCTTAAAAGGGCTTGATACAGCGATCAAAGAGGGCTGCGGCACCATAAACGAGGGGGAGGGGCGCTGGTGGGGTGGAGAAGGGAGAGAAATGGAGAGGGGGACAGAAGTTGGGGGGTAGAGAAGGACTGGTGTTCAGAGGGTTATGGGGAGAGAATGGAGGTGCAGTGTGAGGAGGGAGAATGGGCAGGGGGCAATGGGTGGGGAGAAAATGGACGGGGGGGGTCAATGTGTGAAGAGAGAGACAGCACAATCCTACCTTCCCTAGAACTGGTATCAGTGTCCCACGAACGAACCCACTCCTCCCACAGCAGACTTGGGGCAATCATTTCTCAATATACGCGTGGCTAAGGCAGTAGAATCATATCATCCCTACAGGCCATTCACACCGACCTTCCCAGCAGCATCCCATGCAGACCCACTCGATTATGCTGCAGCTCTGCAATTCCACATAGTTATTTCCTGACGAAGGGTTTTGCCGGAAACGTCGATTCTCCTACTCCTCGCACGCTGCCTGACCTGCTGTGCTTTTCCAGCACACACTCTCGACCCTAATCTCCAGCATCTGCAGTCGTCACTTTCGCCCTGTTGGGGGTGAATGTTCTTTGCCGAGTCTTTTGAATCTCTTCAAATCTTTCCTCCTCACCCTAAACGTGTACCCTCTAGTTTTGGAATACCTCTACCCTGGGGTAAAGGCAGGAACGTTGAGCAGCCAGACAAAATGCAAAAGGAATAAAACGTCGAGGCACAGGGGAAAAAAACATTTCGGCAAAAAAAAATGGCGTTGGCATTTTTCTCTCGTATTCGCATTTGGAGACTTAAAATTTGTCATGATCTGGAGGTGCCGGTGTTGGACTGGGGTGTACAAAGTTAAAAATCACACAACACCAGGTTACAGTCCAATCGGCTTGTTTAGAAACACTTAGCTTTCGGAGCGTGGCTCCTTCATCAGGCGGTTGTGGAGTGTAAGATCAGAAGATCATAAATTCTGTGTTACCATGTTATATTCCACAACCACCTGATGAAGGACCAGCGCTCCAAAAACCCGTGCTTCCAAATAAGCCTGTTGGACTAGAACCAGGTGTTTTGTGATTTTTAACTCTAAAATTTGTCAGTAACACCAGCATCGTGACAGAGCATACTGAGCATGCTCCGCGGTGTCAGTAAGCACTGCGCATGTCTGCCAGTGTCAGCACTGTATTGCGCATACTCCTGGGTGTCCGCAGAAAAGGCGCACGAGCTCCTTTCCATGGACCAATGGAGAACCTTGGAGGACCCGAAGGAGTCTGGTCCTCCTGCCAATCAAAGTCGGCCGTTGTCGAAATGCGGACGTTGGACCGTGAGCTCTGAAGCCGCTGATCTTTTGTCACTGAATGAAGATTAAACCTCACCCCAGACTATAAATTCCTTCCTCTGTCTAAAATTTGTGAGTATAATAGTGTTTTTGTCAACACGTTTTTCATTTTCTTTTCATTCTGGGGTTCAATTATTGATTTGTAGCAAATGAAAGAGTGAATCGAGGGAGGGGACAGACTCTGGAAAAGTTGATCCAGGTCTGTGTCTCACTTTTCAAACGCAGTGCCACAATGTAAAGGTATAGCCTTTGATGTACGTAAAAAAAAGCAGAAAGGAGGTGCATTGTTTATGTAGTGATATGTTGAGATGTGGCGAAAGTGAGATGCTGGAGATCAGAGTTGAAAAGTGTGGCGCTGGCAAACCACAGCAGGTAAGGCAGCAACTGAGGAGGAGAGTCGACGTTTCGGGCATGAGCTCTTCATCAGGAAAGATGTGTGGATGGACAAAGGGGCCTCAGCGTCCTTCGAAACCAGTTACTGCCAGTTGTCAGACAGGTGCAGCAAGCAATGAGCAAAGCAAGTGATATATTAGCAAGAGGAATTGAGTTCAGAAGTGTGGATGTCTTTCAGCAGTTAGGCCGGTCATTTAATGTATTCAAGGCTGAGTTCATTTGACTTTGATGAACAAAGAAGTGGATGGTTTTGGGGGAAGGCAAGAAAATGGTTTTAAGACCAGTATAGAACAGTTACAGAGTCATACAGCACAGAAACAGACCCTTCAGTCCAACTCGTCCATGCTGACTATATTCACAAACTAAACTAGTCCCACCTTCCAATGTTTGGCCCATATCCTTCTGAAACTTTTCTATTTGTGCACTTATTCAAATTTATTTTAAATGTTGTTACTGTACCTGCATTCACTACTTCCTCAGGACATTCATTTGACACACACTCCACGCTCTTAAACGAAAAATGTGCTCCTCATGTCTTTTTAAAAATTTTCTCCTCTCACCTTAAAAAGATTGCTCCCTATTCTTGAAACAACAGCTGATATTGACCTCATCTATGCCCCCTTTATAAACCTCAATAAGGTCACCTCTCAACCGCCTATGTTCCAGTGAAAAAGTTCCAGCCTATTCACCTAGATGTAAGTCGTTCCATATTCAGTTATGATCTGTTCAATGCTTGTGCAGGCTCGAAAGACCAAATAGCCAACTCCTGCTCCCAATTCTCTCACTGTGGCCAGGACAGCAAGAGACCATAAGACATAGGAGCAGAAATTAGGCCATTCAGCCCATCAGGTCTGTTCATATCATTCAATCGTGGCTAATAGTTTTCTCAACCCCATTCTCCCGTGCTCTCCTTGGAACTCTCCATTCCCATGATACTCAGGAACCTATCTACCTCAGTCTTAAATATCCTCAGTGACCTGGCCTCTACAACCTTCTGTAGAAATGAATTCCATAGATTCACCACTCTTTCACTGAAGAAGTATCTCCTTATCTGCGTTCTAAAACGCCTTCCCTTTACTCGAAGCTTGTGCCCTCGGGTCCTAGTCTCTCCTACCAATGGAAACATCCTCTGAAAGTCTACTCTGTCCAGGCCATTCAGTATTCTGTATGTTTCCATTAGATCCCCCTGAGTGTGGGCCTGTTAATCAGCATGAAACAGACCCTTCAGATTGAGGTACAGCAGGGATTAGGTTCAGCAATGAGAGAATGGAGGGAGAGTATGTGGGACAGAGATTTTCAGCTTCCAGGGAATAAGAGAGGAAAGAGAGTTTAGCATAAATTAGAATTGATTGGATGGGCCAAGGAGTAGCAGATGGGGTTCAATTCAGAGAAATGTGAGATGTTGCATTTTGGTCCAGCAATCCAGGCAGGACTGACACAGTTAAGGGGAGTGTCGCAGAACAAAGAGACCTTGGAGTGCAGGTTCATAGTTCCTTGAAAGTGGAGTCTTACATAGACAGTATAGTGAACAAGGTGTTTGGTATGCTTTCCTTTATTGGCCAGAGCATTTAGTATAGGAGCTGAAAGATCATTTTGCGGCTGTACAGGACATTGCTTAGGCCATTTTTGGAATACTGCATTCAATTCTGGTCTCTCTGATGTAGGAAAGATGTTATGAAACTTTGAGAGGGATCAGAAAATATTTAGAAGGCTGTTGCCAGATTTGGAGGGTTTGAGCTGCAGGAAGGGGCTGAACAGGCCAGGGAGATATTTTCTTTGGAGCATCAGAGGCTGAGTGGTAACCTTTAAAGAAGTTTATAAGGGGAATGGATAGGGTGAATACCCAAGGTCTTTTCTCCATGGTAGGGGAGTCCAGAACGAAAGGGGCAGAAGTTTAAGGTGAGTAGGGAAAGGGACCTGAGGGGCAACATATTTTCAGACAAGGTGGAACGTGCATGAAATGAACTGCCAGAGGAAGTGGGGAGGCTGATACAATGACAACATTTAAAAGCCACTGGATGGGTACTTGAACAGGAAGGATTTAGAGGGATGAGTCAAATGCTGGCAAATGGGACTAGATTAGTTTGTGATATATAGTTGGCACGGATGAGTTGGGCCAAAGGGTCTGTTTCTGTGCTGCATGACTTTAATCATCTTCAGTGAAAGCAGAAGTGTTGTTGTGAAGACCGGACTTCCAAAGCAGCTTTCAAAAATGTTTTGCCCTTACTCAGAGCTGAAGAAGTTACAATGAAATCTTTCATTTGTGAGACAGAAACTGAGTGAGTACATCTGGGATTTGGTGGAAAGTGGGAATTCATTGCACTGTGGGGATGAAACCCTACCCTATCCAGTCATTTCTGCTGGTAGATGAGACTCGGCCCTAAGATTAGGGGAAGTAGATTTAGGACAGAGATGAGGAGGAACTGCTTTTCCTGGAGAGTAGTGAAACTATGGAAGTCTCTGCCCAAGGAAGCAGAGAAAGCAGCTTCGTTAAGTACATTCAAGACACAATTAGATGGGTTTCTGCATAATTGGGGAATTAAGGATAGTTGGGACACTGCAGGGAGGAGGAGCTGAGTTGATGGATAGATCAGCCATAATCTTAATGCATTGCAGAGCAGGCAGGATGGGCCAAATGGCTGACTCCTGCTTCTATTACAATGAACCTATAACCCTGCATTTCCCATGGCTAACCCAACTAACCTGCACATCCCTGAACACTATGGGCAATTTAGCCTGGCCAATCCAAATCAAGGCTGGTGAACAATGTCGTGATGTGGAAATGAACATCAGAGAATGATAGAAAGGGACAAGGAGAGTAAATATACCAGCAATCAAAACTAGATTCAGAACATCACAAAAACTGAAACTAAAAACTGAATGTGAGCTGCATTGTAACAGAAGTGAATGAATTGACTGAACACATTGAAGAGAATAATTATGATCTGAGACTCCTTACAGGGACATGGCTTCATGATGGCAAGGACTGGATCCTGAATATCGAGGGGGTAGTCAAATGGGAAGCTCAGTAAAGGGAGAGGGTTGGTGCTGCTCATCAAAGCACTGATCACAGGGTAGTCTACTGTCAGCTTGGATTTCAGGTCCGGATTTCTCTGTCCTCTGTTGATCTCCCTGTTCCCACAGATGTTGGTCTGTTCTCAGCTCTGCTGGATTTCTGCTGAAGCTTTAACGCCCCCTTTTACACGTTCGGGGAAAATAAAACATTTAGTCAATTGAGACCCAATCCATAATCTCCCAGACTGTCAACTAGTCCAAGTAAATCTGAAGTAGGGGTCTCCCTGGATTCTGATAGTGCTCTACCTGAGGAATTCTCGATCACTTACATATAACTATTAGTACCCAGCTATGATTTACAACAATACTTGCACCAACAAAAATAAAGCATCTGTTATCAAATAGACATATGGATATGCAGCATGGAAACAGGGTTTCTCTATTACACACATAGAACCACACTCTCCATGGGGATGAATTTGAATTTGCAGCATTACATTTGCAGATACATTGTATTTTGCTCAAAAATTCTAAATTGGAGGAAGGACAAATTTGACGGTGTTAGGCAAGAACTTTCAAAAGCTGATTGTGCGCCAATGTTTGCAGGTAAACGGACGGCTGGAAAATGGGAAGCCTTCAGAACTGTGATAACTAGAGTCCAGAGAAAATATATTCTTGTTAGGGTGAAAGGAAAGGCTGGTAGGTATAGGGAATGCTGGATGAGTGGAGAAATTGAAGATTTGGTTCAGAAAATGAAGGAAGCATATGTCAGGTATAGACAGGACAGATTGAGTGAAGCCTTACAGTATAAAGGGAGTAGGAGTATACTTAAGAGAGAAATCAGGAGGGGAAAACAGGGGACATGAGATAGCGTTGGCAACTAGAGTTAAGGAGAATCCAAAGGATTTTTACAAATACATTAAGGACAAAAGAATAAGTAGGGAGAGAATAGGGCCCCTCAAAGATCAGTAAGGTGGCCTTTATGTGGAACTGCTGGAGGTGGGGGAGATACTAAACGGGTATTTTGCATCAGAGTTTACTGTGGAAAAGGACATGGAAGATAGATGGGAAATAGATGGTGACATCTTGAAAAATGTCCATATTACAGAGGAGCAAGTGCTGGATGCCTTGAAATGAATAAAAGTGTATAAATTCCGAGGACCTGATCAAGTGTAACCTAGAACTCTGTGGGAATCTAGAGAAGTGATTGCTGGGGCTCTTGCTGAGATATTTGTATCATTGATAGTCACAGGTGAGGTGTCGGAAGACTGGAGGTTGATTAACGTTGTGCCACTGTTAAAGAAAGGTGGTAAAGACAAGCCACGGAACTATAGACCAGTGAGCCAGACGTCGGTGTTGTTGGAGGGAATCCAACTGAGGGACAAGATATACATGTATTGGAAAGGCAAGGACTGATTAGGGATAGTCAACATGGCTTTACGTGTGGGGAAATCATGTCTCACAAACTTGAATGAGTTTTTTTGAAGAACTAACGAAGGGAACTGATGAGGGCAGAGAATACATGTGATCTATATGGACTTCAGTAAGGTGTTCGACAAGGTTCCCCATGGGAGACTGGTGAGCAAGGTTAGATCTCATGGAATACAGGGAGAACTTGCCATTTGGATACAGAACTGGCTCAAAGGTAGAAGGTGGTGGTGGAGGGTTGTTTTTTCAGACAGGAGGCCTGTGACCAGAAGAGTGCCACAAGGATCTGTGCTGGGTCCACTACTTTTCATCATTTATATAAATGATTTGGATGTGAGCATAAGAGGTATAGCTATAAGTTTGCTGATGACACTAAAATTGGAGGTGTAGTGGAAAGCGAAGAAGGTTACCTCAGATTACAATGAGATCTTGATCAGATGGGCCAATTGGCTGAGAAGTGGCAGATGGAGTTTAATTCAGATAAATGTGAGGTGCTGCATTTTGGGAAAGCAAATCTTAGCAGTACTTATACACTTAATGGTAAGGTCCTAGAGAGTGTTGCTAAACAAAGAGGTCTTGGAGTGCAGTTTCATAGCTCCTTGAAAGTGGAGTTGCAGGTAGTGAAGAATTGGATAGTGATTGGATAGTGAAGAAGGCATTTGGTCTGCTTTCCTTTAATAGTCAGAGTATTGAGTACAGGAATTGGGAGGTCATGTTGCGGCTGCACGGGACATTGGTTAGGCTACTGTTGGAATATTACATGCAATTCTGGTCTCCTTCCTATCAGAAAGATGTTGTGAAACTTGAAAAGGTTCAGAAAAGATTTACAAGGATGTTGCTAGGATAGGAGGATTTGAGCTATATAGTGAGGTTGAATAGGCAAGGGCTGTTTTCCCTGGACCGTCAGAGGCTAAGGGGTGATCTTGCAGAGATTTAATTAAATCATGAGGGGCATGGATAGGATAAATGGACAAAGTCTTTCCCCTGGGGTGGGGGAGTCCAGAACTAGAGGGCATAGGTTTAGGGTGAAAGAGACCTCAGAGGCAACTTCTTCACTCAGGGAGTGGTATGTGTATGGAATGAGCTGCCAGAGGAAGTGGTGGAGGCTAGTCTGGATGGGCATATGGATAGGAAGAGTTTGGAGGGATATAGGCAAGTTGCTGGCAGGTGGGACTTGATTGGGTTTGGATATCTGGTCGTCATGGATGAGTTGGACTGAAGGGTCTGTTTCCATGCTGTCCATCTATGACTGTATAACTCTAAATGCACAATGTGCTGCCAGTCAATACATGTAATATTTTGTAAATTCCACTTTGCAAATCGAAGCGGGCTGACTCAAGATTGGGATACAGACAGACTCTGACCTCATTCCTTTCATGCATTATCTGAGCTGAGATGTCACCTTTTCTTCTCAAACCTTAAGTTATCTCGAGAAGGAGCCTGACAGGAAGTTCTGGGACTTGCATATTATTGATACCTGCAACCCATTCTAAACGATGAAAGACTTAACAATCCAGGTTTGTTCACTATATAATTTCAGTGGCAGGAGACTATAATGTTTTTCCATAAATTCTGTGTCTTATGATCTTGTACTCCACAACCAACTGAATAAGACGCAGTACTCCGAAAGCCGGTGCTTCGAAATAACTTGTTGGACTATAACCTGGTATTGTGTTATATGTAACTTTGTCCAGGTTGGGGTGGATTCACCATGTTAAATGACCCATAGTGTTCTGATTTGGATGGGTTCAGGTGGATTGGCAGTGTTCAGTTAGCCATATCGTCGAGGGATGTGCAGGTTAGGGTGGATTGGCTGTGCTACTTTACCCATAGTGCCCAGGGATGTGCAGGTGAGCATGGATTGGCCGTGCTAACTTAACCTACACACCCCTGGGCACGATGGGTAAGATGGATTCACTGTGCTAAATTCACTCTTTCATTAAGAGAGTGGTGCGTGTAAGGAATGAGCTGCCAGAGGAAATGGTGGATGCTTGTACACTTATGACATTTGAAAGGTATCTGGATGGAAATATAAAATGGAAGGGTTGAGAGGGATATGGGCCAAATGCTGGCAAATGGGTCTAGATTAATTTAGAATATCTGGTTGGCATCGACGAGTTGGACTGTTTCCATGCTGTATATCTCTGACTCTGGCTTGCCACATCGGTATGTTCAATTTCTCCCTGGTGTTAATGCCTTTGATGTCTCACTTTGCTCTCTCCTTTCCAGGGATGTTAACCACTTCATGTCTGGTTGTTGCTCAAGAACTTGCATTGCAGGTTCACCCTGAACTGACACTATTTTTTCAGCTTCCCATAATCAGACGTGCTCACTCTCAACAGTGGAGTTATCCAAAATTCAGAGAGATGTCAGTCTTGACGTTTTTGCTGTTCTGCCCCTGTAAGATCCTGAATCAGCACCTTCAGGAGAATTAGTTAGAGCGGTGTGAGAACAGAAGGGGAGAGAGAGAGTGGGATGATGCTTTCAATTTTTAGTGTGGAATAACAAAAGAAAAGAATGTTCTACAGAAAGTAGAATTGCTTGTTCTGAATTTCTACCTTGCACTGACAGTCATGACTTTTGTAATCTCTTTTTACAAAGCATTTGATGATCTGAAGATGGAAGTTTCAAAATCAACAGATAAACGGCTGATGCCCGAAACATCAACTTTCCTGCTCCTCGGATGCTGCCAGACCTGTTGTACTTTTCCAGTGCCGCACTGTTCAACTCTGACTCTCCAGCTTCTGCAGTCCTCACTTCGACGTCATTGTCCGACAGTCACTCAATACATCAGGACTGCAACAGTTTTTGACTGTGATTCTGTGATAAGGAGCAAAGCCTTTTGGTTCCTGTTGGAGCACGTCTTCAGCATCAATGGGACTGGATGAGAGACCCTACTGTAGCAGCGCACTGATTGTGGAACCTGAAGCAGTTATATGGCCTGGAAAGAGGAATTCGCGGCAGGGAGGTGCTGTACATGCGTTTGTGTGCAGCTGAAGCTTCGGCCATGGAGAAACCCAATGGATCCCGCCCCGTGCAGAAACCGTGGAAGTGTGGCTCCTGCGGAAAAGGCTTCTGTGTCCCTTCTATCCTGGAGACTCATCAGCGCAGTCATACTGGGGAGAGGCCCTTCAGCTGCCCCGAATGCGGGAAGGCCTTCAGCAATTCCTCTGACCTGGTGAGGTACCAGCGGGTCCACACAGGGGAGAGGCCCTTCAGCTGCCCCGAGTGTGGGAAGGGCTATACCCAAGCCTCCACCCTGCTGGCCCACAGGCAGGGGCACACCGGAGAGAGGCCGTTCTTCTGCACTGAGTGTGGGAATGCCTTCAGCAATTCCTCCATCCTGCTGGCCCACTGGCAGGTGCACACTGGGGAGAGGCAGTCCACCTGCTCTCAGTGTGAGAAGGGCTTTACCCGCGCTTCCCATCTGCGGAGGCACCAGCGAGTTCATGTGCCATCGCAGGGGGATTAAAGGAGGGATAGCCAATTGACTTATTGACTGGACTATCAACCCAGTTCCGGGGACTGCCAGGTTTGAATCCTGCCGTGGCAGATGGTGGAATTGGATTTCGGGCAGAAATCTGGAGTTCAGAAACTCATGAAGAAATGATTGTTTGGGGGACATCACCCATCTGATTCACTCACATCCCTTTTTAGGGAAGGAAACTGCTGTTGTAGGGAAGGATTCACTCAGTTGTCCCAGCTGCATCCTTTACCCGGTCTGGCCTACACGTAACTCCAGACCCACAACAGCATGGTTGACTCTTCATTGCCCACCACTGCCACCGGTCATTGAGTGGGTAAACACTTACTTGTTTACAGGGTATGGGTTGAAATTGCTGAGTGAGGCAATACTTCCTACAGTTAAGGCTGTACCAAGGATCCAATTACAAACTGACAACTCGGTGGTAACCATAGTAAAGAAGGTAAGGTGGTGTGGGGTGGGGGTGCACGCTTTGACCTTGAGCTATTTAAAAAGCAGCTACTTTTTCTACACCTTTATGCTGGGGGGGATCTGAAGCTGTAACAACGTTGGGTCACAATAAAGGTTATCTGAACTTATCGCCGGGCTCAGTCTCTCATTGAAGGCTTTGAGCTCCAAGAGGTTTTTGGTTTAAAGTTGGTCATTTCATTTCAGCCTCCTGCACTAAGTTTCCAATGTCATGTATCAGCTGGAGCAGTGAATGAGTAGCTAGTATCGTTAGAAGTTGTAAATTTTTCAGAAGTGCAGGTACTGCACCGTTTCATCAGCATTGTATAGTTTACTGGCAGCAGCGGGAGATGTGGGCTGCGTTCACTGGAAACGGTGTGGAGGTGCCGGTGTTGGACTGGAGTAGATAAAGTTAAAAATCACACAACACCAGGTTATAATCCAACAGGTTTACTTGGAAGCACTAGCTTTCAGAGTGCTGCTCCTTCATCGGGTAGCTGTTGGCCGGGGAATAATACACCGATTGTATAGCAAAAGATCACAGTGTCATGTGACTGATAGGATATATTGAACAAACCTAGATTGTTGTTATGTCTTTCATCTTTTAGAATGAGTTGCAGGTTTTGATTCATTAATATGTAAATCCCAGAACATCTTTAAAGTCACGTTCTTGAGATGACTTAATGTTTTATCAAAAAAAGTGACATCTCAGCTCAGACAATGCATGAAAGATGTGAAATTCGAGTCTGTCAGTATTCCAATCTTGAATCAGACTGGTTCTATTTCCAAAGTAGGAATTTATAAAATATTGCATGGATTGACTGCCTGCAGATTGTGGGCTTTTTGAGCAAAATTGAAAGTATCTGCAAATATAATTCTGCCAATACAAATTCACTCCATAGAGTTTTGTGTGTGTGTGTGTGTGTGTATGTATATGTGAGTTTGTGTTTGAGTGCGTGCATAAGAGTGAAGTGTGAGTGTGATGGAGTTTAAGCCTGTGAGTGTGTTGTGGGGTGTATGTGTGTGTGCGCCTATGAGAGAGGTATGAATAAATGTGAGAGGTTGCATTTTGCTAAACAAGGAAGGGCTGGACATAGTGAGTTTTGAGAAGATTTGTAGCTCAGGTTGAGGTTTTGGATGTAGGTTTGCTTGTTGAGCTGCAAGATTCATTTCCAGACGTTTCGTTACCTACTGGGTAACGTCTTCAGTGGGCTTCAAGCGAAGAATTTTCAGCTTTGCTATGTATCGTTAATGGTAGGTCCCTGGGTTGTGTTGTAGAACAGAGACACTTTGGCGGTGGTGGCGGGGGGAGGGGGGTGGAGTTAGGGGGTTCAGGTATCTAGTTCTTTGAAAGTTGCATCACTGGTAGACAGGTGGTAAAGAAGGCATTTCGCACCATTGCCTTCACTGTCCACCCCATTGAGTACAGAAGTTGGGACATCACATTGAGGATGCACAGGATGTTGGTGAGGCCACTTTCTGGGTACTGAGTACAGTTTTGGTGGCTCTGTGATAGGAAAAATACTATTAGAGAGGGTTCCGTAAAGATTTACCAGGATGTTGCCAGGACTGGAGGGTTTGAGTTATAAGGAAAGGTTGGGACTGTCTTCATTGGAGTGTAGCGGGTTGAGGGGTGACTTTACTAAGATTTATAAAATCATTAGGAGTGGAGGTACAGTGAATAGCAAAGAGCTCTTCCTTAAGACCATAAGACACAGGAGTGGAAGTAAGGTCATAAGTCCACTCCGCCATTTAATCATGGCTGACGGGCATTTCAACTCCACTTATCATACTCTCCCCATAGAGATACCAAGATTCCTTGCGATACCAAGAATTTATCAATCTCTGCTTTGAAGACATTTAATGTCCCGGTCTCCACTGCGCTCCATGGCAATGAATTCCACAGGCCCACCACTCTCTGGCTGAAGAAATGTCTCCTCATTTCCATTCTAAATTGACCCCCTCTAATTATCAGGCTGTGCCCATGGGTCCTAGTCTCCCTGCCTGATGGAAAAGAACTTACCAGCATCCACGCTTTTTAAGCCATGCACTATCTTGTAAGTTTCTATTAGATTTCCCCTCAACCTTCGAAACTCTAATGAATATAATTCCAGGATCCTCAGCTGTTCATCGTCTGTTAGGCCTATGATACCAGCGATCATCGTGTGAATCTCCGCTGGACATGCTCCAGTGCCACTATATCCTTACTGAGGTGTGGGGCCCAAAATTGGACACAGTATTCTAAATGGAGCCTAACCAGAGCTTTATAAAGTCTCAGTAGCACATTGCTGCTTTTACATTCCAACTCGCTTGAGATAAATGACAACATTTATATTTGCTTTCTTAAGCATGGGCTCAACCGGCAAGTCAACCTTTAGAGAATCCTGGACTAGCAGTCCCAGATCTCTTTGTACTTTGGCTTTATGAATTTTCTCACTGTTTAGAAAATAGTCCATGCTGTATTCTATTTTTCCGAAGTGCAAGACCTCACATTTGCTTAAATTGAATTTCATCAGCCATTTCCTGGACCACTCTCCTAAACTGTCCAAATCTTTCTGCAGCCTCCCCACCTCCTCAGAACTACCTGCCTGTCTGCCTAACTTTGTATCGTCAGCAAACATCGTGGGAATGCCCCCAGTCCCTTTTATCCAGATCATTAATATATAAAGTGAACAGCTGCAGCCCCAACACTGAGCCCTGCGGGACACCACTTGTCACCAGCTGCCATTCCGAAAAAGAACCTTTTCTCCCACCTCTCTGCCTTCTCTCAGGCAGCCAATCCTCAATCCATGCCAGTAGCTCAACTCGAATACCATGGACCCTCACTTTACTCAGCAGCCTCCTATGAGGCACCTTATCAAAGGCCTTTTGGAAATCTAGGTAGATAACATCCTCTGGGTTTCCCAAGTCTAACCTACTTGTTAACTCTTCAAGTTTGAGGAGAAAGTGAGGTCTGCAGATGCTGGAGATCAAAGTTGAAACTTTATTGCTGGAACAGCACAGCAGGTCAGGCAGCATTCCCTGGATGCTGCCTGACCTGCTGTGCTGTTCCAGCAATAAAGTTTCAACTCTTCAAGTTTGTCAGGCACGACCTCCCCTTGCTAAATCCATGCTGACTTATTTTAATCCAGCCATGCACTTCCAAGAATTTAGAAATCTCATCCTTAACGATAGATTTTAGAATTTTATCTACAATTGACGTTAGGCTAATCGGCGTATAATTTTTCAGCTTTTGTCTTGATCCTTTCTTAAACAAAGGACTTACAACAGTGATTTTCCAATCATCTGGGACTTTACCTGACTCCAGTGATTTTTGAAAGATTACAACCAACATCTCTGCTAATTCTTCAACCACCTCCCTCTGAACGCTAGGCTGTAGCCATGAGGGCCAGGAGATTTCTCAATTTTTAGACCTATTAGCTTTTCTAGCACTTTCTTTTTTGTAATGGCTACCATACTCAACTCTGCCCCTTAACTCTCCTTAATTGTTAGGATATTACTCATGTCTTCCACTGTGAAAACTGACACAAAGTATTTATTAAGTTCTTCAGCTATTTTCTTATCTCCCATCACTAACCTTCCTGCATCAATTTGGTGCAGCCCAATTTCTACTTTTGCCTCTCGTTTGTTTCTTATGTATTGCAAAAAAACTTTTACTATCATTTGTAACATTACTGGTCTGCTTACCTTCATATTTGATCCTCTCCTTCCTTATTTCTCTCTTTGTTATCTTCTGTTTGTTTTTGTAGTCTTCCCAAGCTTCTGATTTCCCAGTGGTCTTGGCCACTTGATAGGCTCTCTTTTTCGTTGATACATTTCCTGACTTCCTTAGTCAGCCATGGCAGTCTTCTTCCCCCCCACGCTGCCCGATAATCTTTATTTTCTGGGAGATGAACCGCTGTACTGTGTCCTCAAATACACCCAGAAATTCCTGCCATTGTTGATCTACTGTCTTCCCCACTAGGCTCTGCTTCCAGTCAATTTTTGACAGTTCCTCCCTTATTGCCCTTTATTTAACTGTAACACCATTACATCTAATTTTGCCTTCTCTCTTTCAAACTGCACACTGATCTCCACCATATTATAATCGCTGCCTCCTCAGTGTTCATTCGCTTTAAGATTTTTAATAAAGTCTGGCTCATTACATAGCACTAAGAATTGAAATATGCTCAGTTAGGCCACAATTGACGACAGTGTGTAAGGGGCGAATGGCCTATTCCTAGCCTTTTGAAATTGGTTCTGGCTCTGTGGAAATAGAACCATTGAGTTGTAGAGCAGAAAAAACAATCCTTCGGTATGTGCCAACCAGATAGCCGAAATTAATCTCATCCCATTTGCCAGCTCTTTGTCCATTTCCCTCTAAAACTTCCTATTCATGTACCTATCCAGATGCCTTTTAAATGTTGTATTTGTACCAGCCTCCACCATTTTTCCTGGCAGCTCATTCAGTTCACACACCAACCTATATTTGAAAAGGTTGCCCCTTGGGGCCGTTTTAAATCTTTCCCCTTTCACCCAAAAACTAATGCCCTCTTGTACTGGACTCCCCCGCCCCAGGGAAAATCTTATCTTTTTCTCATATCCATTCCTGTCAAGATCTTATAAACCTCCATAAGGTCACCCCTCAGCCTCCAATGCTCCAGGGAAAATAGCCCCAGCCAATTCAGCCTCTCCCTGTAGCTCAAACCTTCCAACCCTAGCAACATTCTTATCAATAATTTCTGAACTCTTTTAAGTTTCACAACATCCTTCTTGTTTCGTGAGTAAGAGGCTGTGAACAATCTATTTTGTTCAGGTCGTAAGAGGGGGCTTTTCTTGAGGCGAATTAACTTTCACACTTTTGTTTTTAATCCTTGGGTTCCTTTTAAATCTTTCCCCTCTCACCCTAAACCTGTGCCCTCTCGTTTGGGATTCCCCCTTCCCTGCGGAAGAGACAAGCAAAAGGAATGAGATGTGCAGTCACGGGGAAAAAAATTGTGACTCCCGCCTTTTTTATCCCAAATTGGCAATTGGACACAAACTCTGTCAGTAACAACCGGCACCGGTCGCCATTGGTCAGGTGGAAAAAGGTGCGCTCTGATTGGGCGGAGCGTGGATGACGCGCGTCACTGAAGGAGGAGACAGAAAGAAGAAAAACAAAGATGGCGGCGCGAGGCTGCGGTTTTCTCATCGACTCAGCGGGCGGTTTCTGACGGAGGGAGGGGGGCAGACAGGCATCGTTTACCTCAGAAAATACCTTTAAAATACATTTCAAATTAAAGCCGGAACTTTTCAAACAAAAGTTGTGAAGAAAAGGAGACAGTCCCCGGTGGGGTTTATTGTTTATTTGTGTGTAATTCCCGGGGCCCGGGAAGGGGGAGGTGACGGTTACCGGGTGAACGAGAAAACAAATTAAAAATGTCGGCGGTGGAGGAGAGAGAGCCGGCGCCCGCGGCTTCTTCGGCGGCGGGAGGTGGAGGAGCGGCGGCGGGGGGTAAAGTCCGGCGGAACACAAGCTGGAGGAGAGGCTGCACTCGGTGCTGTGCTGGACCGTGAGCCTGGAGCTACCCGCGGCTTCACTCTACCAGGTACCGGGCTGGGCTGAGGGGGAACCCGGGGGATAAGGCGGATCGCCATTAGCCTGGAGCCACAATCACTCCCATTCCTAAAACAAACATAATTTCTATTAGAATCACTATCTAATCCTCCATACACCTATAATCCATGTAGGAGGGCAGGCTGTACCATCTGACTGAACTGTTCCGATGTTACATTGTGTATAATGTATAGATATCTTTTTTTATAAAATATACAATGTTATTTAACACATTGGATATGAAATACTGTCATCATGGGATTTGCAGTACTTTAAGCGCTGTAGAAGGTCACAGGCAATATTGTGTACGAGAGCCTGTGTAAACCCCTATGGTTATGTTTTATAAATGTGATTTGAGGTAATTGCACGTAAAATGGGTAGGATTGTGTGTGTGTGTGTGTGTGTAGGCATGTTATTTAGATCCTGGGGTTTTGTCTTGCCCAGTGATGATTTGGCTGTGGAGGGAGGGGAGTGAGGGTACTAATTAATCTTTCTACCAAATCCAGCATTTTGTTGAAGAGCTTAATTTCCTTGCGATTGTCATCTTCCAAAGAATCAACCTACCCAGTATTTAAATGGACATGTGCACATGTATAGTTGTGTATGAATGCTGGAAATCTCTTTTTTTTAAAAAAATTCTTTACTTTATTTCCTGTTCTCCATGCATGGCGAATTGGACGTGTTTGATTTCTTTTTCTTGCAAGTGTTGTGAAAAGTAGTCTGATCATGTAAAAGTCGACCCTAGTTCTTCATAGACAACAGACCCATGTTTGTGAGTCAGTGTGATGGCCGTCATGTTCCACTCCAGCTCTGCAGTCTGTCGGTTGTTCGGCTCTGTTCCTGTCTTCCAGTCCGTTGTTTGTATGTTCCACTCAGTTTTCAGAATTACCATAATTTTTTTTGCTTTATTCATCAGTTGAGCTTCTGCTTATGATACGGTATGAATCTTGACAGGCATGAATTTCAGCCCCTCAAGTAGTATCCAAGTAACAGTCGACCCCCTAAATTTAACCTTAAAAAGTAGTCAAAAATTTGACTATTACTTGAGTATATACGATATAAATGAATTAATGTTCATTGCTTCTTCGCTTTACGCTATTTTGCCTTATGAAAGGTTTCATAGGAACGCTCCACTTTTGGATAGTGGGGAAAATCTGTATCAGTACAACACAGTCACAAGCCATTCTTATTTGGTTTAGGCACCCCCGTCAAGCCTGTGCCAATTCTTAATCCTCACTTGGACTTGCTATTTATTGCCCATTTGCGGTTTCTATCCTTCTGTTCATCTCGCGTTCATGTGTCTATCAAGATACACCTTAAACGTTGCTAAGATGCCTCCTTCCACCACCCATCACCCCTCTGTGAAAAACCTTCCCCTCCACTTCTCCCGTAGACTGCCCTCCTCTTGCCTTGAACCTGTGCCCTTTTGTTGTTGTTCTTTTCACTCTGGGGAATAAAAAAACCTCTGAGTAACATAGAATCCCTAGTGTGGAAAAGACCATTCGGCGCAACATGTGCACACTGACCCTCTGAAGAGTAACTGACACAGACTTATTCACCTACTCCTATTACGCAACATTAGCCCTTGACTAAAGCACCCTTTCCCAGAGCATCCACGTCCTTCTGATAGCGTGGTGACCAGAACTGCATACAATATTCCGAATGTGGTTGAAATAAATAGCTGTAATGTAACTTGTCAACTCTCACACCCAGGAAAGGCAAGCGTCCTATGTGCCTTCTTGACCACCATACCCATCTCTGTTTCCACTTCCAGATCCCTCTGCATGCCAATGCTCCGAAGAGTTCTGTCATTTATTGTACAGTTCTTGTATTTCTTTCTCCCTTGTGGCTGTATCCAGCTTCCCCTTAATTCTACTCCCCCTTCATCTCTTTGCCCACTCATCACCCCTCCACACATCAGCATTTCATAAGACCATAGGAGCTGAAATTAGGCCATTCATCCCATTGAGTCGACTCCACCATTCAGTCGTGGCTGTTAACCTTCTCAAGCCCATTTGTCCCGGAACCCTTGATCCCCTTGATACTCAAGAACATTTCTGTCTCCATCTTAAATCTGCTCCTGGCCTCCACAGCCTTATGTGGCTGTGAATTCCATAGATACACCACTCTCTGGCTGAAGAAGGTTTTCCTTATCTCCCAACTAAAGGGTCTTCCTTTTCTTCTTAAGGCTGTACTCTCGGGTCCTACTTTGTCCTAACAATGGAAACATCTTCCCAACATCCACTCTGTCCAGGCCGTTCAATATCCTGTAGATTTCAATTGTAACCCCCATCATCCTTCTAAACATCATATAGTCCCAGAGTCCTCAAAAGTTCCTCATATGTTAAATGTTTCATTCCTGGGACCATTCTCGTGAACCTCCTCTGAACACCCTCCTGGGCCAATACATCCTTGCTAATAGGAGGCCCAAAACTGCTCACAATGCTGCAAATGTGGCCTGACCAGAGCCTTATAGAGTCTCAGAAGTACATCCCTTCTTTTGTATTCAAGTCCTGTCAAAATAAATGCGATTATTGCATTTGCCTTCCTAACTACTGACTCAACCTGCAAGTTTACTTTGAGAAAATCCTGGACTTGAACTCCCAAGTCTCTTTGCACTTCGGATTTCTGTATTTTCTTCCCATAATCCTTCTGTTCCAACAGTGACTGTCTGGTGTCAGGGCAGCACTAGTGATTTCCTGACATGTGGATTGTATTTGGGGATACCAAGGAATGTCAGGAACTGCGAGAATCTCAGAAGCAATCGTTATTCCTGGGGGAGGCAGACAGGAATGTGGTGTGGTCCTGTAAACTCCAGAACTTTGATAACTTCATGAGTCAGCAATAACGCTTTCTGGACCAAGAAACGAAAGGGCCAATGAGAAACTGCTACAAGGGAGTTAACAAATAACATAGATTAACTATCGCTGGGAAGGAGGAGGCAAAACAATGAGCTGTTTCTTTGGACAGATGAGATAATGGTGTTTAATAACTGTGTGACAAAAGGACAATTAATTCTGCTTGTAGAAGGAAGGCCTTGGTGTAAAGGGCATACAAGGAGCAGGAAAATCAACATTTCGGGCAAAAGCCCTTCATCAGGAATCCTGTATTCCTGATGAAGGGCTTTTGCCCGAAACGTCAATTTTTCCTGCTCCTTGAATGCTGTCTGAACTGCTGTGCTTTACCAGCACCACTCTAATCTCGATTCTTGTTTCCAGCATCTGCAGTCATTGTTTTTACCTTGGCGTAAAGGGGTTAATTGCAGGACAGGCTGTTTCAAACAGGTGGAAAACCCTCAAGGATAAGAAGGTAAGCTACAGACCTGAGGTCTCCAGAAGTGTGGGGAGATGGTGTTAGAATATAAAGAAACGTTACACCACAAGTCTGAAAGTGACGGAACTCCACCAGAATTCAACTCCAGAACGTTTCAGCTGCAGTGCTTGGAAGAACAACCCTGCATCAGACCCAGAGATGGGCACGGTTGGAAGAAACAATGTTAAATTCCGCCATCATTTGGGTGATAGCCAAGATTTGGGGGGTGAGGGTGAACTTGCTTACTTGAGGGGTTTTATATTTTGGTTCCTACCTACAATAAAGTGTAAATTATGATTCAACAGTTGGTTGTCTGTGCAGTTTCTGAGTCAGTATTCAAATTAAAGCGATTCACCCACAATCAGAGTGAGAGGCTAGGATTAATAATGACTCCTTTGCATTCAGCAGGACGGCACGTCAATACTGTTATAAAGCGAATGCTGAATCCCCTCCCCTCTCTGAGATCTCAAACCGAAACACCAAAAGAGGAGTGCATTGCCCTATAATCGGAAAATTAGTGTGAAAAGTAGTGTCATCTGCTCTAGTCTTAAACAAAAATAAATCCCTGATACTTTAAAAATCAACAAAAAGCAATTTACATATCCAACTTGAATGGTGAACAACTGAACTAAACTATTAACAAACCTAATAAATCCCTTCGAACTACTGACGATTCTGGCATGAAACAGGATTTTTGTCATATGCTGTTCCAGTAAATACAAGACCCACTAAAACAACAAGAAATAGAATTTAGTCTCTCAGATTACATCTTCCAGAATATTCTAAGTATCCTTCTATTGAATCTTTTGTCAGGAATGCCTCCTGCAATTCCTGCTCTTCTGGTTTTTTTGTAAATGATGCTGTCTCATTCACAGCTGACTGTCCGAGCTGATGTCTCTCTCTAGTGCTGAGGACTCTTAGCTCTAGCAATGGGGAGTTAGCTCTGGGGTTCTGTCCAACTGTCCCCTTCTTTTATACCCTTGATGCCATATTGAGTTTTTACAATAGAATTGGTCCTCTGTTGTCAAAACCATCACATTTAAATTTAATAGATATTGGTAACCAAAGCACCGGATTTAAATTGATTGGCTAAATTGAAAAGTCATTATCTTGGCCTGTTAACTGTACAACCTTGTGATAGAAATGTTTCTGTTTGTGTGCTCTCTGTTGTGATGATGTTACTCCTTTAAGAAGATGTCATCTTGATTTTTTTTCCCAAGAGGGGTTGTAAAAGGCAGAGGGTCCGATTCGACTGGGCTAAGGGACTTCACTCATGGCCAGATGTTGGCAAAGGCAACAATCGGAAAAAGGTTTGAGATTTTTTTTTCTGAAACACTTCTACAGCGAAACAGTCTGTAAGGTCACCCCCCAGCCTCTGACCCTCCAGGGAAAATAGCCCCCGTCTATTTCAGCCTCTTGCAACAGCTCAAACCCTCCAACCCTGGCAGTATCTTTGTAAATCTTTTCAGAACCCTTTCATGTTTCACAACTTGTTACAAACATGTCAACTAATTCAGAGAAGCCTCTCAATTACAGCTGTAAATGGAGAAAGTGTGTTTAATCATGAGTCATGAATAAAGGCTGTATTAATCTTTTATTGTGAAGTTTTACTCCTACATCTCCAAACAGATAATACAAACCTGGTCAGAAGGGAGTGATTGAAAAAATATGTGGGGCACAAATTTTAGATTGTGGCTTGTGTATGGAATGAGCTGCCAGTGGAAGTGGTTGAGGTTGGTACATTAACAACATTTAAAAGACATTTGGTCAAACACATGGAGAGGAAAGGCTGAGAAGGATAGTGGCCAAGTGCAGGGAAATGGGGTTACTGTTGATGGACATTTTGTTCGGCATGGACCAGTTTGGGCCGATGAGCCTGTCTCCGTGCTGTAGCACTGACTCGTGTCTCTTTGTCGCTCCAACAGTTTTGAGTTTTCAGATGAGCATCTCACTTAATCACACAGAATAAAATCCGATCTCATTACTCAATTCTGATGTGGAAGTGCTGGTGTTGGATTGTGCTGGACAAGGTCAGAAGTCAAATGGCACCAGGTTAGAGTCCAACAGGTTTATTTGAACTCAAGATTTCAGAGCACTGCTCCTTTGTCGGCGAAGTGATGAAGCAGCAGCATTGAAGAAGGAGCAATGCTCCTAAAGCTTGTAATTTCAAATAAACCTGTTGGTCTCTAAGCTGGTGTTGTGTGATTTCTGATATCTTCAGCTGTGGGTTTGTGTCGAACTTAATGAGATATTTTGTCCAACTCGGCATTTTTAAACAGTATCACTTGGAGGGATTCACTTGAAACCTTTCAAGAGGTGAGTTCAACAAGACTGAACTATTCAAAGTTACTTGGACTCAATTTTAAAACTTACATCAGGACCGGTAGACATAGAGATGTACAGCAGGGAAACCGACCCTTCAGTCCAAATCATCAACGCTGACAAGACATCCTAAATTAATTTGGTTCCATTTGTCAGTATTTGGCCCATTATCTTTCTGAACCCTTCCTGTTCATGTCCGAAACCAGATGCCTTCTCAGTGGTATAATTGTACCAGCCTCCACTTTCTCTGGAAACTCATTCCATACATACACTACCCTCTGCGTGAAAACATTGCCCCTTACGTCCCTTTAAAATCTCTCACCCAGCCAAATAGCCTCTCCCTGCAGCTCAAACCCTCCAACCCCCGCCAACATCCTGGTAAATTGTTTCTGATACAGAAGTCAATGTTTTGGGAAGAACCCTTCTTCAGTCCTGAAGGAGGGTTAATACCCGAAATGCTAACTTCACCTCCTAATGCTACCTGGCTTGCTGCGTTCTCCCAGCCTCCTGCTTGCCTACTTTGGATTCCAGCAACCGCAATTATTTTTTGTTTCTAACAAATGGTGGAGCAGACTCAATGGGCTGAATGGCCTCATGTCTGCTCCAGTGGTCTTGTGGTCTTAGGTTTCTGCGGATTCTTAGGAACGTGCAGTCCCAGACTCCGAGTAGTGTCGCCCACTGGAAGCAAAGTTTATGGAATCACAGAATCCCTACAGAATGTAAACAGGCCTTTTGGACCAACAAGGCAACACCAACCCTCCATACAGTTACCCACCCAGACCTATTCTCTTAACCCTATTACTTTACATTTACTTGGAGAAGGTGAGGATTGCAGATGCTGGAGATCAGAGTCAAGAATGTGGTGCTGGAAAAGCACAGCAGATCAGGCAGCATCCGAAGACCAGGAGAATCCTGATGAAGGACTTATGCCCAAAACGTCGATTCTCCTGCGCCTTAGATGCTGCCTGACCTGCTATGCTTTTCCAGCACCACACTTTTGACCCTGAACACTATGGACAATTTGGCTAGGCTAACTCACCCTAACTTGTACATCTTTGTATTGTGGGAGCAAAAGCGGAATACCCGGAGGAAACCCATGCAGACATGGGATAATCAAACAGTAGATTCAAACCCGAATCCCTGGCTCTATGAGGCAGCTGTGCTAACCACTGAGCCACCATGTCGCCCCGAGCCACTTTAGAGTTGCACTTGGGGGTGCGAGGCAGTGTGCAGTCCAGAAATTTTTTGACAATTGGTACAGTGGGAAAGTTGGTGGGCTTTTAAGAGTGGGGCACAAGGTTTAATCCACAGTAGCGTCACTGGCAGTATCCGATTGTTGGGAGCACTGGTGCCCCCACTGGTGTCTTCGCAAGTTGCTGGAAAATGTGAACCTCTTGCCACACTCAGGGCAGCCGAATGGCCTCTCCCCTCTATGGACCCGCTGGTGGGTCAGCAGAGCAGAAGAATTGCTGAAGCCCTTCCTGCACTCAGGACAGTAGAACGGCCACTCTCCCATGTGGATCCGCTGGTGGGTCAGTAGGTGGGAGGAGCAGTTAAAGCGTTTCTCGCACTCTGGGCAGGAGAACGGCTTCTCCCCAGTGTGGACCCGCTGATGCCTCAGCAGGTGGGAGGAATTGCTGAAAGCCTTTCCGCACTCGCGACAGCTGAAGGGCCTCTCCCCCGTGTGGACCCACCAGTGGGCCACGAGGTTGGAGGAGACTGCAAAGCCCTTCCCGCACACTGAGCAGGAGAATGGCTTCTCCCCAGTATGGACCCGCCGGTGGGTCAGCAGTTGGGAGGGCTGGGGAAAATTCTTCCCACACTCCGGGCAGGCAAATGGCCTCTCCCCAGTGTGGACCCGCTGGTGTGTCAGCAGGGAGGAGGAACTGCTGAAGCCCTTCCCACATTCAGGGCAGGGGAACGGCTTCTTGCCTGTGTGGACCCACTGGCGCCTCAGCAGGGCAGAGGAATCGCTAAAGGCCTTCCCGCACTCGGGGCAACTGAATGGCCTCTCCCCCGTGTGGACCTGTTGGTGCTTCAGCAGGTCAGAGGATTTGCTGAAGGCCTTCCCACAGTCAGAGCAGGGGAAGGGCCTCTCCCAGGTGTGGACACGCTGATGCGCCAGCAAGTGGGAGGTGTGGGTGAAGCTGTTCCTGCACTCGGGGCAGGTGAATGGTCTCTCCCCAGTGTGGACTCGGCGGTGGTCCAGCAGGTGGCAAGAGCGGATAAATCCCTTCCCACACTCTGGGCAGGAGAACGGCCTCTCCCTGGTGTGACTGCGCTGATGAATTTCCAGGGCAGATGGGACACTGAAGCCTTTCCCGCAGTCACCACACTTCCACGGTTTCTCCATGGGGCGAGATTCCTCTGGTTTCTCCATGGCCAAAGCTTCAGCTGCACACAAACGCGTGTACAAACCCTCCCTGCCGTGAATTCCTCTTTCCAGGCTGCATAATTGTGACCGGCTGCACATTCAATGCGCTGCCACAGTAGTGTCTCTCATCCAGCTCCACTGATGCTGAAAGCGTACTGAAACAGAAACCAAAGAATTTTGCTCTTTCTCACAGAATCATAGTCAAAAATCATTACAGTCCCAATGGATTGATTGACTGCCTGTCATTGACATGAAAATGAGGACTGCAGACGCTGGAGAGTCCGTCAAAATGTGTGGTGCTGGAAATACACAGCAGGTCAGGCAGCATCCAAGGAGCAGGAGAGTTGCTGTTTCGGGCATAAGCCCTTCAACTACTGAATTTGAAACTTCAGTCTTCAAATCTTCAAATGCATTGGAAAAAACAGATTATGAAAGTCATCACTGCCAGTCAGGGTAGAAATTCAGAACAAGCAATTCGACTTTATGCAGAACATTCTTTTCTTTTGGAATTCCATGAAATTGAAAGCACCATTACCCTCCTCTGATTGCTCTACATTTACACCTGATTAATGCATCTAACCTACACATCCTGGACACTATGGACAATTTAACATGGCTAATTCACCCAAACCTGCACATCTTTGGATAGTGGGAAGAAACAGGTGCACTGGAAGAAATCCGCCGCAAACACCAGACGGAGAATGTGCAATATCCACACAGACAACGGCCCCGAGGCTGGAATTGTATCTGGCTCTCTGGTGCCGTGAGGCAGCATCACTAACCACAGACACTGTACCTTCCTTTTCCAGTCCCGCCACCAAGTCACTCAGCTTGAGCTCACGCAAAGCACTACGTTTAATTTTCGCTTCACACACACTGAACTTTCGGCCCGTCCCCACTTCCCCTACAGGAAGTGCAAACAGCTGGGGGGTTGCCACATCAAATCCCTACAGTGCGGAATGAGGCCATTTGGCCCAACAACTCTCCATTTACCTCCGACTAATATACCTAATCCACACATCCCTGAACACTATGGGGCAATTGAGCATGGCCAATTCATCCTAACCTGTACATCTTTGGACTGTGGGAGGAAACCGGAGCATCTAGATGAAATCCACACAGCCACGGGGAGGACAATGTCTGTGTGGAGTTTGCACAGTCACCTGAAGCTGGAGTCAAATCCTTGTCCCTGGTGCTGTGAGGCAGCAGTGCTAACCACTGAGCCACGTGCTGCCCGTGTGTGCTGAAAGAGATGAAATGTGGAACTTTATTGACTGTACCGCACAGTGGATTGTTGAGTAAGGTTGAGTCTCAAAGGATCTGGAAAGAGGTAGCCAACATTTAGGAGCGCATTGCGACAGATGCTGGAATCCGTCCTGAAAACAACAAATGCTGGAGATCACAGCTGGTCAGGCAGCGTCCACATAGAGAGAGCAAGCTAACATTTCAGGTCTTCTTTGAGATTTATAAAATCTTGCTGGATACAGAGAAGGTGAATGCAGGGAGTCATTTCCCTGGAATGAGGGATTTCAAGACTAGCGGACATATTTTTAAGGTGAGAACAGAAAGATTTAAAAGCAAAATAAGGGGTAACATTTTTACACAGAGTGCTTCACGTGTGGAATGAATTTCCAGAGGAAGTGGTAGATGCGCCTACAGTCACAACATTTAAATGACATTTGGATAAGTACATGAATAAGAAATGTTCAGAGGGATATTGGGCCAAGTACATGTAGGTGGGACTAGTTTAGTTTGGGATTATGGTCAACATGGACTGGTTGGACGGAAGGATCTGTTTCCGTGCTGCGTGACTCTGACTGGATACAGTGGATGTGGGGAAGATGTTTCCACCAGTAGGAGAAACGAGGATCAGAGGACACAGGCTCAGGGTGAAGGAATGCCCTTCAGAACTGAGATGAGGAGGAAATTCTGCAGCCAGAGGATGGTGAATCTGTGGATCTCATTGCTGCAGAGCGCTGTGGAGGCCAAGTCGTTGAGGGCATTTAAGACAGGGATGGATAGGTCTTTGATAAGTAAGGGGATCAAGGGTTACGAGGAGAAGGCAACAGAATGGGGTTGAGAAACATATCAGCCATGATCGACTGGTGGAGCAGACTCAATGGGCCAAATGGCCTCATGCTGCTCCTGTATATTGTAGTCTTAAAACTGGGCAGATTACTGAAGTTGTTTTCATGAACAATTTCAGAGTCCTGAAGTAAAGTCGTAGAGGTGTACAGCACGGAAACAGACCCTTTAGTCCAACTCGTCCATGCCAACCAGTTATCCTAACCTAATCTCGTCCCATTTGCCAGGACTTGGCCACTATCGCTCTAAACCTTTCCTGTTCATATACCCATCCAGATGCCTTTTAAATGCCTTAGTTGTACCATCCTCCATCACTTACTCTGACACTCATTCCATACATTCACCACCCTCTGCATGAAACACTTGTCCCTGAAGTCCCTTTTAAAATCTTTCCCCTCTCACTCTAAACCTATGCCCTCCTAGTTCTGGACTCCACAACCCAGGGAGAAGACCTTGTCTGTTTATAAAATCATGAGGATTATGGTGTCGAAGGTCACCCCCCCCCCCCCCCCCACAAAAGCTTCTGACGCTCCAGGAAAACAGTCCGAGTCTATTCTGCCTCTCCAGATAGCTAAAATCCTCCAAACCTGGCAACATTCTTGTAAATCTTTTCTGAACCCTTTCAGGTTTCACAGCATCCTCCTGTTAGGAAGGAGACCAGAATTGCACACAATATTCCGAAAGTGGCCTAACCAGTGTCCTATACAGCTGGAACGTGACCTCTCAACTTTCCTACCCAATGCTCTGACCGATAAAGGAAGGCAATACAAATGCCTTCCTCACTGCTCTATCTACCTGCGACTCTACTGTCAAGAAACTATGAACCTGCACTCCAAGGTTTCTTCGATCAGCAACACTCCCTCGGACCTTACCTGATTTGCTTTTCCAAATGTAGTACCTCACATTTATCTAAATTAAACTCCATCTGCCATTCCTTAGCCCATTGGCCCATCGGATTAAGATCCCATTGTCATCTGAGGTAACCTTATTTGCTGTCCACTACACCTCCAATTTTGGTGTCATCTGCAAACTTACTAACTATACCTCTTATGCTCACATCCAAATCATTCATATGAATGATGAAAACTAGTGGGACCAGCACCAATCCATGTGGCACAACACTGGTCACAGGCCTCCAGTCTGAAAATCAACCCTTCACCACCACTCTCTGTCTAATACCTTCAAACCAGATCTGTATCCAAATTGCTAGTTCTCCCTGTATTTCTCGAGATCTAACCTTGCTAACCAGTCTCTCATAAGGAACCTTGTTGAATGCCTTTCTGAAGTCCATGGAGATCATGTCGACTGCTCTGCCCTCGTCAATCCCTTGTTGCTTCTTCAAAAAATTCAATCAAGTTCGTGAGGGATGATTTCTCACGCACAAAGCCATGCTGACTATCCCTAATCAGTCCTTGCCTTTCCAAATACATGTAAATCCTGTCCCTCAGGATTACCTCCAACCACTTGCCCTCCGGCAATGTCAGGCTCACTGGTTGATAGTTCCCTGGCTTTTCCTTGCAATCTTTCTTAAATATTGGTACCACATTAGACAACCTCCAGTCTTTCATCACCTCACTTGTGACTACCGATGGTACAAATACCTCAGCAAGGGAACCAGCAATCACTTCTCCAGCTTCCCACAGAGTTCTCGGGTACAACTGTTCAGGTTCTGGGGATTTATCCACTTGCATGCATTTCAAGACATGCAGCACCACCTCCTTTGTAGTATGGACATTTTTACATTTTTCAAGATATCATCATCTGTTTCCACACATTCTATTTCTTCCATGTCCTTCCCTACAGTAAACACTGATGCAAAATACTTGTTTATTATCACCCCCAACTCCTGCAGCTCCACACATCGGCTGTCTTGCTGATCTTTGAGGGGCCCTGTTCTCTCCCCAGTTACCCTTTTCTCCTTAATGTATTTATAAAAACCCTTTGGATTCTCCTTAACTCTACTTGTCGAAGCTATCTCATGTTCCCTTTTTGCCCTCCTGAGTTTACTCTTAAGTATACTCCAACTGCCTTTGTACTGTCAGGATTCACTCGATCTCTCCTGTCTATACTTGTCATATGCTTCCTTCTTTTTCTGAACCAAAAGCTCAATTCCTCTCGTCATTCAGCATTCACTACACCTACCAGCCTCCCCTTTCACCCTGGGTTCCAGATGAGAGTGGTGCTGGAAAAACACAGCAGTTCAGGCAGCATCCAAGGAGCAGGAAAATCGATGTTTTGGGCAAAAGCCCTTCATCTAATCTAGAATCTGGTTTCCAGCATCTGCAGTCCTTGTTTTTACCTAGTTTTTCCCCTTTCACCCTAACAGGAATCTACTGTCTCTGGACTCTCAGTTTCTTATTTTTGAAGGCTTCCCATTTTCTAGCCATCCCTTTTCCTGCGAACATCTGCTCCCAGTTAGCTTTTGAAAGATCTTGCCTAATACCAAATTAGCCATCCTCCAATTTAGATCTGGTCTATACTTTATCATCACTCTTTTATAGCTCATAGAATTATGGTCACTGGCCCCAAAGTGCTCCTCCACTGACAGCTCAGTCACCTGCTCTGCCTTATTTCCCAAGAGTCGGTCACGGTTTGCACCTTCACTGGTCAGAACATCCACTTACTGAATCAGAAAATTTTCTTGTACACATTTAAATTCCTCCTTAACTCTACTTGTCGAAGCTATCTCATTTTCCCTTTTTGCCCTCCTGAGTTTACTCTTAAGTGGACTCCAACTGCCTTTGTACTGCCTGTAAACACTATAGCAGTCCCAGTCTATGTTTGGAAAGTTAAAATTCCTGACCATAACCACTCTATTATTATTACAGATAACTGAAATCTCCTTACAATTTTTTTCTCAATTTCCCTCTGACTATTAGGGAGTCAGTAATAAAATCCCAATAAGGTGATCATCCCTTTTCTTATTTCTCAGTTCCACCCAAATGAGTTTCCTGCATGCATTCCCAGGAATATCCTCCCTAAGCACCGTAATATATCCCTTATCAAAAAAGCCACTCTCCCTCCTCTCCTGCCCCCCTTTCTATCCTTCCAATACCATGTGTGTTCTAGAACATTAAGCTGCCAGTGCTGTCCATCCTTGAGCCATGTTTCTGTAACTGCCATGATATCTCAGTCCCAAGTTCCTAACCATCATCTGCCTTCCCTGTTTGGCCTCTTGCAATTGAAATAAATGCAGTTTAATTTACCAGTCCTACCTTGTTCTCTGCTTTGTTACTTCCTGCTCTGATTGTTTAACTCAGTCCCTTTCCCAACTGGACCAGTCACAGACTGATCTCTTTCCTCACTATTTCTCTGGGTCCCAGCAATCCCTGCCCCCCACCCACCCCTACCTTACTAGTTTAAATCCTCCTGAGCAGTTCTCGCAAATCTCGCCACAAAATATTAGTCCCCTTCCAATTCGTGTGCAATCCATCCTTCTTGTCCAGGTCTTTTCTACCCCAGAAGAGATTCCAATATTCACATTTTTGGATCCTTTCTCCCATGCACCAGTTCTTCAGCCACGCATTCATCTGCCCTGTCCACCTATTCTCACCCTCACTAGCAACATTCCCCATTAACTGGTTAAGTCCTGGATTGCTTTCCTAAAATGCAACACTTCACGTTCATCTAAATTAAACTCCATCTGCCAATCCTTGGTCCATTATTCCATCCGATCGATTATAATTTATAGCAAACTCTCTTTCCTCCCTTATTCCCTAAAAGCTGAAAATCTCCATCCCACACACTCTCCTTTCATTCTCATTTTACTGAAATCCCTGCTCTGCCTCATCCTGGAAAGTCTGGTTCATGCTGATTAACAGGCCAACACTCAGGGGGATTTAATTGAAACATAAGAATGCTGAATGGCTTGGACAGAGTGCATGTTGGGGGAGATGTTTTCAGTGGTAGGAGAGATGGGGACTCGAGGGCACAGTCTTCGAGTAAACGGAAGATCTTTTCGAACGGAGATAAGGAGAAACTTCTTCAGCCAGACAGTGGCGAATCTATGAAATTTACTGCCACAGAAAGCTGCGGTAGTGAAGTCACTGAGTATATTTAAGACTGAAACAGATGATAGGTTCTTGAGTATCAAGGGGAGAAAGCTGGAGAATGGGGTTGAGAAATTTATCAGCCATGATTGAATGGTGGAGCAGACCCAGTGGGCTGATTGGCCTAATTTCTGCTCCTGTGTCTTATGGTCTCTTGCTGTTCTGGACACAGTGAGAGAAACTTGGGAGCAGGATTAGGCCATTTGGTCTTTCAAGCCTGCACCAGCGTTCAACAGATCATGACTGGACATTAATCTACCTACATCTAGGTGGATACACTGGGATTTTTTTTCACTGGAGCATAGAGGTGACCTCACAGAGGATTATAAAATCACGAAAGATAGAGATGTCCTTTCGCTCAGATGTGAGCATCAAGATTAGGGAGCACATTTTTAAAGTGAGAGGAGAAAGATTTTAAAAAGACATCAGAAGCACCCTTTTGTAAGAGAGTAGTTTGTGTGTGGAATGAATGTCCAGAGAAAGCCCAGAGGTCAGAGCAGTTTTCCTTCGTGTGAATCCAAGGAAAGCGATGGGATCAGACGTAGGACCAGGCCGTGCACTCAGAGCATGGGCAGGTCAACTGACAGAGGTCTTCTCGCACACCTTCAACCTCTCCCTGCAGCAGGCCATTGTCCCTGCCTGTTTCAAGAGGGCCAACATCATCCCTGTGCCTCAGAAGACTCATGCAGCACGTCTCAATGACTACCGCCCAGTTGCCTTAACTTCGGTGGTCATGAATTGCTTTGAAACGTTGGTCATGGCATTAATCAACTCCAGCCTTCCCACTACTCTTGCCCCACTCCAATTTGCCTATCGGGAAATTGGGATCCACGTCAGATGCCATATTATTTGCCCTTCCCTCCTCCCTAGAACATCTTGACACCAAGAACAGGTACGTAAGAATCCTACTTGACTACAGTTCAGCCTTCAACACTGTTATCCCCTCGAGACTGATTACTAAACTTAGTGATCTCGGACTAAGCCCCACTCTCTGCAACTAGATCCTCAGTTTCCTGACCCACAGGCCACAATCAGTGAAGACTGGGGACAATATTTGATCCTCACTAACACTGGAGTCCTCCAGGGGTGCATACTCAGCCCCCTACTGTATTCACTGTATACCCATGACTGCGTCACCAAATACAAGACTAATGCCATTTACAAGTTCACTGGCACCACTATAGTCAGTCAAATCTCAGATGGCAACAAAACAGACTGCAGACGGGAGATGGAAGACCTGGAAAAATGATGCACTGAAAACAAACTAGATCTCAATGCTAGCAAAATCAAGAAACTCGTTATTGACTTTTGGCGGGATGTTACTCATGCACCCATACACATTAACAGCACAGAGGTGGAATGAGAGGAGAGTGTCAAGCTCCTGGGAGTGGTCATCCACAACAAGCTGTCTTGGATGTATCACGACCTGGTATGGCAACTGTACCATTCAAGATTGGAGACGGTTACAGAGAGTGGTGAACTCAGCCCGGACAATCACAAAGGCCAACCTCCCATCTATAGAATGCATCTACCAGGCCTGCTGTCAAGGGAAGCCGCCAGCATTCTGAAAAATCCATCCCACTCTGGCAATGTTTGTCTACAACCTCTACCATCGAGGAGAAGGTACAGAAGCCTGAACAAACGCACCAGCCAGTTTTGTAACAGTTTCTACCCTACTATTGTTAGAACACTGAATGGACTCTCAAACTCTCAGCATTTGCCTGAACCTTTGTTTTTGTTTTTGCCGCTGTTTACCTATTATTTACTATGCTACTTAACTGTGTGATCGCAAGACAACGCTTTTCACTGTGCCGCAGTACATGTGACAATAAATAAATTCAATTCAGTTCAAGTGGTGGATGTAGTCCAGTTAAAAGGGTTAAAAAGCATTTGGATCAGCACATGAATAGGAATGGTTCGGAGAGATGTGGGCCAAACACTGGCAGGTGCAACTAGTTTAGTTTGAGAACATAGTCAGCATGGACTAGTTGGATAGAACAGTCTGTTTCTGCACTGTCTGACTGTCTAACTGTTCTATACTGGTCTTAAACCCATTTTCTTGCCTTCCCCCATGACCATCCACTTCCTTGTTGTCGAAAATTCAAATGAACTCAGCCTTGAATATATTCAATGACCCCCCCCCCCCCCAAACTGCAGGAAGACATCGCCACCTCTGAATTCCTCTTGCTAATGTACCACTTGTCTTGCTCATTGCTTGCTGGTATAGAAGGACGTTGAGGCCTGTTTGTACATCAACACATCATTCCTGATGAAGGGCTCGAGCCTGAAATGTCGAATCTCCTGCTCCTCAGATGCTGCCTGTACCTGCTATGCTTTTCCAGCGCTACACTTTTCGACTCTGATCTCCAGCATATGCAGTCCTCACTTTCTTCACATCCCAAAATATCACTATTTAAGGAATGGGTCTCCTTTCTGCTTTTTTTTAAAAAAAAAACAGCAAATACGATAACTTCACATTGTGCTACTACATTTGCCATGTGTTTGCTCACTGAGACACAATCTTGGACCAACTTTTCCAGACTCTCTCCCCTCGCCGGGATTCACTCCCTTTCCTTTCAATTGCTGCAAAACAAAAATTGAACCCCAGAATGAAAACAAATGGAAAAGGGGGTAAGAAAAGAGAGTGCCGTACTCACAGATGTTCGACAGAGGAAAGAAGTTGCAGTCTAGGGTTGAGCTCAATCTTCATTCAGAGAGGAACAACAGCAGTAGCAATTTCAGATGCTCATGGGCAAACTTCCGTATTCAGACAATAGCAAGGCTCTGATTGACAAAGGAACCAGGCTCCTTCCGGTCATCCCGAGCTCCCCATTGGCCCATCAAAAGAAGGTCGCGATCCGTAATTGCGGACAGCGTGGGGCATGCGCAGTTCTTGTTAACGCCGCCGAACATGCGCAGTACTTACTGACACCGAGGCGTATGCGCAGTGTGGTTTGTGGCGATGCTGGTGTTGCTGACAAAATTTTGTACCCGAATGTCAAATGTCAACAGGAGTTTAAAAAAAAGCTGAAGCCACATTTTTTTAAACCTGTAGCTCGACATTTTATTGCGTTTGCATTTTGTGGGACTCCTCAACTTTTGAATGTCTTTTCCCCAGGGTAGGGGAGTCCCAAACTAGAGGGCATAGATTTCGGTTGAGAGGGAAAAGATTTCAAGGGACCTCAGGGTCAGAAAAAAACACTTTGAAAGTTAATTCCCCTCAACAAATGCCCCATCTTATGCCCTGAACAAGATAGATTGTTCACAGCCTATTAATCATGAGTAGCAATGATGTTGTGAAACTTAGAAGGGTTCAAAAACGATTTACAAATATGTTGCAAAGGTTGGAGGGGTTCAGTTGCAGGGAGAGGCTGAATAGCCTGGGGCTGTTTTTCATACAGCGTTGGATGCTGAGGGTTTATAAAACCTTATAGAGATTTATAAAATCATGAGGGGCATTGATAGGTTAAATACACAAGGTCTTTTCACTGGTGTGGGAGAGTCCAGAACTAGAGGGCATTCATTTTGGGTGAGCGGGGAAAGATATTAAAAGGATCTAAGGGGCAAATTTTTCACGCAAAGGGTGGTGCATGTATTGAATTAGCTGCCAGAAGAAGTGGTGGAGGCTGGTACAATTACAAAATTTAAAAGACATTTGGATGGGTATATGGGCCAAGATTAATTTAGGATACCTGGTCAGCATGGACCGACGGGTTTGTACAACTCTATGGTTCTATTTCTGCATAGTCAGAATTAATTTCACAAGACTAGGAATGGGCCATCCACAAATTACACCCTGTCCTCAACTGTGGACTAACTGGACATATTTGAATGCAAGTTTCAGAAAGATGTCGGCAGCTTTTCTATAAAGTTGAACATGCTTTCATGATATTTCTGAATATATAATTTTAGCTATTCTCAATTTTAAAGATCAGTCATTTCTCGTGCAGCCGTGTCTACCAGGTAGAGTCATCAACATCCATTCTCTTTCTCTCTTCCTAGAAGGGTTTGATACAGCGATCGAAGAGGGTTTGAGGCATCCGCAAGGACAGGGAGTGGGTGGAAGAGAAGGAGAGAGAATGGACAGAGGGGGCAGAGTGTCAGGGGATGAGAGAGATAATTGACAGGGGGACAGAGGGTGGGAGGATGAGAACACTGGGGGGAACAGAGAGTGTTGGGAATGGAGAAGGTTGTGGGGACCGATGGTGAGGGAAAGAGAAAGACTGGTGGGCAGAGGTGGGGAGGAAGAGAATGCAGGGCAGAGGGTGGGGGTTGAGAGAGAATGGACGGAGACAGTGGGTGAGGAGAGATTGGACAGGGGAGCAGAGGGTGGGGGGGAGAGACTGCCCAAATCCCACCTTCCCCAGGACCGGTGTTGATAACTCATGAACTGGAACCCACTCCTCCCACAGCAGACCTGTGTCAATCATTTCTCAATAAATACGTGGCAAAAGCAGTAGAATCATAATTCTGACAGGCCATTCGGCCCATCGAATTCACACTGACATTCCAAATAACATCCCATCCAGACCCATCTGCTGACCCTACAGCCCTGCAGTTCCTCATGGCTAACCCACTCTAATCTGCACACTTCAGCAAGGCCAATCCACCCTAAACTGCAGATCTTTGGACTGTGGGAGGAAACCAGAGCACTCGCAGGTAACCTACACAGACAAAAGGAGGAGGATGTGCCAAAGTCCACACAGACAGTTGCCCAAGGATGGAATCAAACATGAACCCCTGGCACTGTGAGGCAGTGGTACTAACCACTGAGCCACTGTGCCGTCCAGAGTTAGCTTCTAATTTTTCACGCAGCCTCAGCAGAGGCTCTCTCCTGACATTTGTGGACCACACCTGCTGTAACCTCCCTTTCCCACATCTTCAGCCTGAACACATTGGTTCCCGAATCCTGGCACCAGATAGACACCGATGTCATCTGGCCTCCTGCTACCAATTGCGGAGACCGGAGACAATCCCTGTCACTATTCTGTCCCTTACCACCACCGCCCCAATGTTGTTCGTACTCCCAGCACCCAGCCAGTTCGCTCTTCCACTCCCTTGCAGCCCTCTCTCAGATCCCCTTTACCTGCCTCATCCACGCTCACACCTCCTGAGTCAGTGGACAGGGTAAATCAGAAGGGTCTGTCCGGAGAGGAATGACCAACTCCTGGAATAAAATGTCTGGTTATCTTTTTCATAAAAGGTCTGCAGCCTGGCTTTCAGCTCCATTCTCTGAGCCAAATGTCCACCAGCATGTGTTTGCCCTGGATCACAGCATCCAGAGCCTCCCACCTTCTGCAAATCAAAAGACAAGTCCCACCTTACACTCTCCAATGTGTGTTGTGTAACTGCTTAATCATTTCTGGTGGCCGAGCAGAGGCTAAGTTCTACTTGGATTCCAAACTTGGGTATCAATAGCCATGAGGATGGCTTCAAATGGACCTTGGGTTGATGTCACACTACATGTGACTCCACTACACTATACAGTCTCTCTCTCTCTCTCTCACACAGACACACACAGACACACACACACACACTCATACACACACACATGCACGTAAATCAATAGGGTGAATTTGCGGAATTATATTTGCAAATACATTGTATTTTGCTCAAAAAGTGCACAATCTGCAGGCAGTCAATGCATGTAATAATTTTATAAATTCCTACTTTGGAAATAGAACCAGTCTGACTCAAGATTAGGATACTGACAGACTTGAACCTCACACCTTCCATGCATTGTCTGAGCTGTCACTTCTTTTTATAAAATAGAGTCATAGAGTCTTAGAGATGTACAGCATGGAAATAGACCCTGTGGTCCAATCCGTCTACGCCGACCAGACATCCCAACCCAATCTCATCCCACCTGCCAGCACCCAGCCCATATCCCTCCAAACCCTTCCTATTCATATACCCATCCAAATGCCTCTTAAATGTTACAATTGTACCAGCCTCCACGACATCCTCTGGCAGCTCATTCCATACACGTACCACCCTCTGCGTGAAAAACTTGCCCCTTAGATTACTTTTATATCTTTCCCCTCTCACCCAAACGGAATGTCCTCCAGTTCTGGACTCCCCGATCCCAGGGAAAATACTTTGTCTATTTATCCTATCCATGCCCCTCATAATTTTGTAAACCTCTATAAGGTCACCCCTCAGCCTCCGACGCTCCAGGAAAAACAGCCCCAGCCTGTTCAGCCTCTCCCTGTAACTCAAATCCTCCAACCCTGGAAACATCCTTGTAAATCTTTTCTGAACCCTTTCAAGTTTCACAACATCTTATGGGCGGCACAGTGGCACAGTGGTAAGCACTGCTGCCTCACAGCGCCAGAGACCCGGGTTCAATTCCCGCCTCAGGCGACTGACTGTGTGGAGTTTGCACGTTCTCCGCATGTCTGCGTGGGTTTCCTCTGGGTGCTCCAGTTTCCTCCCACATTCCAAAGATGCGCAGGTCAGGTGAATTTGCCATGATAAATTGCCCCTAGTGTTAGGTAAGAGGTAAATGTAGGGGTATGGGTGGTTTGTGCTTCGGCGGGTTGGTGTGGACTTGTGTAGACCAGAATTGCATGCAATATTCCAACAGTGGCCGAACCAATGTCCTGAACAGCTGCAACATGATCTCCCAATTCCTGTACTCAATACTCTGACCAATAAAGGAAAGCATACCAAACGCCTTCTTCACTATCCTATCTCCCTTAAGTTATCTCGAGGATATGACTTAAAAGAAGTTCTAGGATTTGCATATTAATGAACTGAAACCTGCAACCCATTCTAAAAGATGAAAGACTTAACAGCAATCTTGGTTTGTTCAATATATCATTTCAGTTGCATGACACTGATCTTTTGCTATAAATTCTGTGTCTTATGATCCAGCTCCACAGCTACCTGATGAAGGAGCAGCGCTCCGAAAGCTAGTGCTCCCAAATAAACCTGTTGGACTATATCCTGGTGATATGTGATTTTTAACGTTGTTTCTCATGAACATAGCCACAACACTTCCTGCTGCTGCCAGTAAACATTACAATGCTGATGAAACGATGCAGTACCTGCAGAGATGAAAATCTTAACAGTTTCTAACGATACTTGCTACTGATTCACTGCTCCTTCTGATACACCTCTTTGGTAACGTCGTGCTGGAAGCTGAGTGAGCAGCTTTAAAACAGAAATTTAAATCTTTCAATGTCTGAGTCCGAATTTAGGTAACCTTTATTGCGACCCAACTTTGTTACAGCTTCATGATCTCTCCAGCAAAAAAATTACAAAACGTAGCTTTCCTTTTCTTCAACAGCTGAAGCTCAAAGCACACACACACACACCTGACCTCCCCTGCCACCCCAGTTGCTTTATTATTGGTAAGCACTGAGGTGTCCCTTTGTAACTGAATCCTTGATACAGTCTTAACCCGGAGGAAGTAATGCCTCACTCAGCAATTTCAACCCATATACTGTATCCAAGTAAGTTTCTCCCCACTCATTTTCCGGGGCAGGGGTTGGGACGGGGTTTAAAGTCGACCATATTGCTGAGAGTCTGGAGTCATGTGTAGGCCAGACCGGGTAAAGGATGCATCTGGGACGACTGAGTGAATCCTTTCCCACAACAGCAGTTTCCTTCCCTAATAAAATCATGAGTGAATCAGATGAGGATGTTTTCATCATTCGATTCTGAACTCCAGATTTCTGACCAAATTCCAATCTGCCATGGCGGGATTCAAACCCGGGAATTCCCCAAAGTTGAGGTAGTAATCCAGTTGATAATACCACTCGGCCATTGCTCCTTCGATCCCAGTGATGGCACATGAACTCACTAGTGCTTCCGGAAGTTGTCCACCGAACTAAATCCCTTCCTGCACTCAGGGCAGGAGAACAGCCTCTCCCAGTGTGGACCCACTGGTATGTCTGCAGGGTGGATGAACTCATGAACCTCTTCCTGCAGTGACAGTAGGTGAACGGCCTCTCCCCAGTGCGGACCCAAGGATGTTTCAGCAGGCCAGGAGAATTGACGAATGTATTCCTGTACTTGGAGCAAGTGAATGGCTTCTCCCCGGTGTGAACATGCCAGTGCATCAGCTGGTTGCACAGCCAACTGAATCCCTTCCCACACACAGAGCGGGAGAATGGCCTCTCCCCTTTGTGAATGCTTCTATGAGTCTCCAGCACTGACGGGGAAGGGAACCCTTTCCCACAGTCCCCTCATTTCCACAGTTTCCCCATGGGGAGAGCTTTCCTTGTGTCGCTCTGGGTTTGAAATTACCAACAGAATGGGTACACAGTCTCTCTCCACCGTGAGGGGTGAGACTTTGATTCCCCAAACTGAGTAACTGGTTTCAAGCACTTTTCACAGTCAGTGTACTGAATCTCCCTCACTTGGGTGTCTCCGTATTCTTCCTGCCAAAGTGTCCAAAATCTCTCAAGCAAACAAAAGCAAACATTTCTTCCCAATTGGAATGGTTGCTGATATTTAAGTCCCAATGAATCAAGTGGCTCTGTCAGAAGTTGATGTATCATTTGCTGTCAGATTTCTTTCTACATGTCTTCCTGCAAAAATAAATTCACAAAACACGTGATCACAGTCAATACTGTTAAATGAACATAACATAGGTGACAATTCCTGTAGTTTGCCAGATGCCTGATCACATATTATCCAGGATACAGAAACCTGAAAACCCTCATGCAGCCAGATAGCCTTAAGTGTGTATGGAGGAAATCTTCATTTCGGTGACAATAACCTGGAACAAGCTGCCGACAAAGGCACTGGAAATGGAGCTGAATCAAGGACAATGAAAATGAAATGTCAAGGCTTCTTGAGAAAAACAAACCAGTAAAGTTGCTGAATGACTTTCTGCTGTCCTATTCAATAAAAAAGATGACAAGAAATACAGAACATCACTTCAGTGCTAGATTAGAATGTGAAAAATAATAGCCACAAGGCTTTTATAACAGCGAATAATATCAGATATACACCATATGAAGCAACATATGTCTACATTTTATATCAATGTGCCAATCCCTTAGATTCTGCTCCATCCCATGAGTAACTACCCTTTTAATTCTGAAGCTATCTTTTACCACAATGCAAATTGTATTTAAATAAACCTATCAAACTGAGGGGAAAAAAAAATAATATACCGTTAAGAAGGACAGAGAGCATCTGACACCTTTGCAGAGTCTGCTCCCTCCCTGGATTCACTTCAGTTGCTACAAGTGAATAGTGTTTCCTCCCTCTCTCTCTCCCTCCCAGGATGAGGAATGGAAAGGGCAAAGATATTGGCTCTCACGATTTCTCCATGATGTGGGAATCCTTGTCTCTCTCCAGCTTTGACAATTGGTTGAAAGACCACTCATGTATGGAACGTGTTCCATCTATTGCTGTTGCAAATGGGGTGTTGCTATTTCAGGCTGTGTACCCTCTTAAGGCTATTCCCACAGTCAGTTCATTGGAACACTCTCACTCAGGTATGCATACCTCAGTCTCACTGATGTTTGAAACCTTGTGAAGCAGACAGGACAGGAGAGAAATAAAAAAATTCTACGAGATTCAAAGGCCGATGATATTCCCGTGCCAATGAATTGATTGTCTCTATCAGATCTTGTTTTGAGATTTCTGGCTGCAAATCCTCCCTTTCTCGTATCTTGTAAAAGGAGATTACAGAAGACATTGCTGTCTACACAGTATAGAAATTTAATACAGACAATTCTGGTTTCTGTGGAACATTCTTTCTTTTCTCCTTCCCTCAAAAATGTGAATCGTAATGCTACAGTCTCCCTCCATTCTTACTCTACTGTGGCTATTATCACCCTCATTCCCGTTCTCCTAAAAATGCTGAAAAATGTTGACTGACAGATCCTGTGGAACCCTCGGTCTGAATATCAAACATAAGTTGAAGCATTTTATCCATATCTCCCCTGTCAAGGTCCCACAGGATGTTTATAAGCCCTTCGGCCAAAATAATCCATTCACCCCATCGAATCTGCTCCACCATTTATTACCATAATGATTAATATTATAATCCAAAAATCCACATTCATGCCTTATTATTGATTCCCCTATTGATTAAAATTCTGCCCAACATCTGCCTTGACTATACTTAGTGACTGAACTTCAATAGCCCTGTCATTCATTACCCTCTGAGAGAAGATATCCCTACCCTGGGGAAAAGACTTTAAGTACTCACCCTATCCATGCCCTTCACAAACGTCTATAAGATCACCATGCAGCCTCCGATGCTCCAGGGTAAATATTCTCAGCCTATTCAGCCTCTCCATGTAGCTCAAACCCTCAAAATCTGGCAACAGCCTTGTCAATCTTTCAAAGTATCACACATGTTTCCTACAGCAGGGAGACCAGAACTGAACACAGTATTCCAAAAGTGGTCTGACCAATGCCCTGCACATCCACAACTTAACCTCCCAACTCCTGTGCTCTCTGCACTGACCAATAAAGGCCAGCATACCAAACGCCTTCTTCACTATCCTGCCTACCTGCGACTCCAATTTCAAGGAACTATGAACCTGCAGTCCAAGGTCTCTTTGCTCTACAACACTCGCCTTAACTGTGTCAGTCCTGGCTGTATTCACTTCTCCTTATCAACAGCTCAAGGCCAGGAGCCTGGAACATTTGAGGTCCTTTTCATGTATGGAATTGTTTTTCTTATTCCTTGACTGTTGATATGGTAGTTTACTGGCCTTGAAAGTCTGCTGTTAGGTCGGTTTAACTTTACATTTTTTTTCTGCCTGTCTCCAAAGTCAGGCCCTTATTTCTTTGTTTCCCCGTGCTTTTATAGATTTCACAATAAATGTTAATTTTCCATTACACCAGCTGGGTACCTTTTAAATGCTGTAACTGTACCAGCCGCCACCACTTCCTCTGGCAGCTCATTCCTTACACGCACCATCCTCTGAATATAGGAGTTGCCTCTTCGGTTCATTTTAAATTTCAGTTAATTCATTCACTTTTGTTACAATGCGGCACACATTCAGACACACCATGTATCGTTTCAGTTTTTGTGACATTAGTATCCAGTTTCGATTGTTGGTCCATTGGTGACGCTGTTGCTTGGTGACGGTGAGGCTCCCCCGGCCCCGCCCATCCCTCCGTGCAGACGTCACGCGGGGGCGAAGGCAGTTGGGAGGAGAAGTCGCTCGAGCGGGGAAGCGGCGGGAGGGCGGCCGTTAGGAAAACGGCACTGCGCGGCCCGGGGCAGACATCTGTCACTAACCTTGTACTTGTACTTTTTATCGTCACTGATTTTTTTAAAATCCTTGTACTTTTCACCCTTGCGGACTAATCTAATTTATAGATTAAGGTGTAGGTTATGTTGGATTAGCCATGCTAAATTACCCATAGTGCCCCGGGATGAGCAGGCTGTGGTGCATTGGTCATGTTAAATTACCCATAGTGCCCTGGGTTGTGCAGGTTAGGGTGCATGAGCCATGGGAAATACAGGGTAAAAACAAGGACTGCAGATGCTGGAAACCAGATTCTTGATTAGAGTGGTGCTGGAAAAGCACAGCAGCGCAGGCAGCATCCGAGGAGCAGGAAAATGGACGTTTCAGGCAAAAGCCCTTCATCAGGAATAGAGGCAGAGTGCCTGCAGGGTGGAGAGACAATTGAGAGGAGGGTGAGGGTGGGGATGGGGGTGGTGGGAAAGTAGCATAGAGTCCAATAGGTGAATGTGGGTGGGGATGGAGGGGATAGGACAGGGAGGAGGGTGGGGGGAAGGTAGCAAAGAGTACGATGGGTGAATGGGGGTGAGGATGAAGGTGATAGGTCAGAGAGAAGGGGGGAGTGGATGGGTGGAAAAGAAGATAGGCAAGTAAGACATGTCATGGGGACAGTGCTGAGCTGGAAGTTTGGAGCTGGGGTGAGGTGGGGGAAGGGGAAATACAGAGTGAGGGGATGGATATGGGTGGGACACTTTTCAGAGGGCCAGTGTGGAATAGATAGGCCGAATGGCCTGCTTCCACATTGTTGGGATTCTATTGACTCTCCCCAAAAAGGAGCATTTTATCGGCATCTATCTTATCAATACCTTTTCAGAATTCTATTGGTTTCAATAAGATCACCTCCAGTTCATAGAGGTATACAGCACAGAAACAGACCCTTCGGTCCAACTTGTCCATGCCGACCAGGATTCCCAAACTAAACCAGTCCCACTTGCCTGCATTTGTCCCATATTCCTCTAAACGTTTCTATTCATGTACCCATCCGAATGTCGTTTAAATGTTGTAACTGTACCTGCATCTACCACTTCCTCAGCAAATTCATTCCACACACAAACCACCCTCTGTCAAAACAGTGCCCCTCCGGTTCCTTTTAAATCTCTCTCCTCTCACCTTGAAAGAATATGCCCCCTAGTTTTGAGCTCCCCTACACGAAGGAAGAGCCCTTTGCTATTTACCGAACTTCACTCCTTATGATCTTATAAATCTCGATGAGGTCACCCCTCAACCTCCTTGTGCTCAGTGAAAGATGTCCCGGCCTCTCCTTATAACTCAAACCTTCCAGTCCTGGCAATGTCCGAGTAAATCTTTACCGAACCCTCTCTAATAGTCTTCTTCGTATTACAGGGCCACCCGAACTGTACCCAGTACTCTAAACCACCCTGTCTACCAGTGATACAACTTTCAAAGAACCACATACCTAAACCCCACCTCCCCATGTCTCGGGTTTGGAGAGATACGGGCCGGGTGCTGGCAGGTGGGACTAGATTGGGTTGGGATATCTGGTCGGCGTGGATAGGTTGGACCGAAGGGTCTGTTTCCATGCTGTATATCTCTATGACTCTATGTCTCTCTCTTTTACAACATGACCCAGTGTCCTATAATTAACTGTACACATCCTGGCCTTTCTTGTTTTAGTAAACATAAAGCCTTGCGTTCATACCTGTCTCATACACACATACACCCACACTCTCACAGACTTATACTCCAACACACTTTCACTTTACCAAGCATGCACACACTCTTACATGCACACTCACGCACAAACTCACATGCACACAATCACAGCAATCTAGGTTTGTTCAATATATCCGATCAGTTGCATGACACGGTGATCTTTTGCTATAAAATGTAATGTCTTTGATCCTGCTTCACAGCTACCCAATGAAGGAGCAGCACTCCAAAAGCTGGTGCTTTCAAATAAACCTGGTGTTGTGAGAGTTTTTAAATTTTATCCACCCTAGTCCAAAACTGGCACCTCCACATCTAGTGAGCACAGTCCCAGTGCTGCCAGGAAACTTTACAATGCTGATGAAATGACGCAGTACCTGCACTCCTGAAGAATTTACAATTTCTAACGATACTAGCTACTCATTCACTGCTCGATCTGAAACACAACATTGGAAACTCAGTGCAGGAGGCTGAAAGAAATGAGCAGCTTTAAAATAAAAACCTCTTGGAGCTCAAAACTTTCAATGAGAGTCTGAGCCTAGCAGTAAGTTCAGGTAACCTTAATTGCGATCCAGCTTTGTTACAGCTTCAGATCCCTCCCCCCCCAGCAAAAATGCATAGAAAAAGTAGCTACTTTTCAAACAGCTCAAGACCAAAGTGCACGCACATCCCCCCACAACCACACTTTCCTTAGTATTGGTCACCACCGAGTTGTCCCTTTGTAGTTGGATCCTTGGTACAGCCTTAACCTGTGGGAAGTATTGCCTCACTCAGTAATTTCAACCTGTATCCAAGTAAGTTGGATGGGCAGTGTCGAGTCAACCACACTGCTGTGGGTCTGGAGTCACGTGTAGGCCAGCCTGGGTAAAGAATGCAGCTGGAACGACTGAGTGAATTCTTTCCCACAACGGCAGTTTCCTCCCCTAAAAAGGATGTGAGTGAATCAGATGGGGGTTTTCTCCACCCACCCCCCCCAACAAAAAATGGTTTCATCATTAGATTCTGAACTCCAGTTTCTGACCAAATTCCAATTCCGCCATCTGCCGCGGCTGGATTCGAACCCTGCAGCCCCGAAACTGGGTTGACAGTCCAGCCGATAATGGCATTCGGCCGTCGCCGCTTAAGTGCGTCCACAGTTGGGAGGAGCAGGTGAACGGCCTCTCCCTGGTGTGGAGACACTGGTGGATCAGCAGCTTAAATCGAGCAGGTAAACCCCGTCCTGCACTCGGGGCCCCTGAAGGGCCTCTCCCCCTAGTGGAGCCGCTAGTGCCTCTGCAGGTGGCTCACCTGACTGAACCCCTCCCCAAACTCTGAGCAGCTGAAAGGCCTCTCCCCCGTGTGGATCTGCCGGTGGGTCAGCAGGGTGGAGGCCTGGGTAAAGGTCTTCCCGCACTCGGGGCAGCTGAAGGACCTCTCCCCCATGTGGATCCTCCGATGCCTCAGCAGGGCAGAGGCCTGGGTAAAGGCCTTCCTGCACTGGGGGCAGCTGAACGGTCTCTCCCCTGTGTGGACCCGCCAGTGCGTCAGTAGGTTGGAGGAATTGCTAAAGGCCTTCCCGCACTCTGTGCAGGGGAACGGCCTCTCCCCCAAGTGGATCCGCCGGTGCCTCAGCAGGATGGAGGCCTGGGTAAAGGCCTTCCTGCACTGGGGGCAGCTGAACGGCCTCTCCCCCATGTGGACCCACTGGTGGGTCAGTAGGTTGGAGGAATTGCTGAAGGCCTTCCTGCACTCGGGGCAGCTGAAGGGCCTCTCCCCGGTGTGGACCCGCCGGTGGGTCAGCAGGGCTGAGGAATCACGAAAAGCCTTCCCGCACATGGGGCAGCTGAAGGGCCTCTCCCCTGTGTGGATCCGCTGGTGGGTCTGAAGGCTGGAGGAATTGCTGAAGGCCTTCCTGCACTCGGGGCAGCTGAAGGGCCTCTCCCCTGTGTGGATCCGCTGGTGGGTCAGCAGGGCAGAGGAATCATGAAAAGCCTTCCCGCACTCAGGGCAGATGAAGGGCCTCTCACCCGTGTGGACTCGCTGGTGGGTCAGCAGGTTGGAGGAATCGCTGAAGCCTTTCCCGCAGACATAGCAGAAGAACGGCTTCTCCCCGGTGTGGCTGCGCCGATGAGTCTCCAGGACAGACGGGACATGGAAACCTTTCCCACAGTCGCCACACTTCCACGGTTTCTGTACGAGGCAGGATTCCTCGGGTTTCTCCATGGCCAACGCTTCAGCCACACACAAACGCGTGTGGAGCCCCTCCCCACCGTGAATTTCTTTTTCCAGGCCGTATAACTGCTTCAGGCTCCACACTCAGTGCACTGCAACAGTAGGGTCTCTCATCCAGTCCCACTGATGCTGAAAATGTACTCAAACCGGAACCAAAAAGCTTTGCTCCTTCTCACAAAATCATAGTTGGAAAATTGTTGTCGTCCCAATGGAGTGAGTGACTGTCAGACATTGATGTCAAAGTGAGGACTGCAGACAATGGAGAGCCCTTCATCTGTTGATTTTGAAACTTCTGTCTTCAGATCGTCCAATACTCTGTTAAAAGAGATTACAAAAGTGATCATTGTTAGTGCAGGGTAGAAATTCAGAACAAGGAATTCTACTTTCTGTGGAATATTCTTTTCTTTTGTTATTCCACAAAATTGAAAGCACCATCCCACTCTCTCTCTCCCCATCTGTTCTCACTCCGCTCGAACTAACTCCCCTGAAGATGCTGATTCAGGATCTTACAGGGGCAGAAAAGCAAAAATGTCAAGACTAACGTCAAGACAAATCCACCTGAAAGTGGGATACTGCTGAGAGCGAGCAGGTCTGCCCCTCAGGTCCCTATTAAATCATTCCCCTCTCAGCTCAAACATATGCCCTCTAGTTCTGGACTCCCATACCCAGGGAAAAAGACCTTGGATATTCACCCAATCCATGCCCCTTATGAAGATCCATCAGACAATAGACAATAGGTGCTGGAGTAGGCCATTCTGCCCTGAGAGCCAGCACCATCATGGCTGATCATCCGCAATCAGTATCCTGTTCCTGCCTTATCCCCATAACCTTGGATTCTACTATCCTTAAGAGCTCTATCCAACTCTTTCTTGAAAGTATCCAGAGACTTGACCTCCACAGCCTTCTGGGGCAGAGCATTCCATACACCCACCACTCTCTGGGTGAAGAAGTTTCTCTTCAACTCCGTTCTAAGTGGCCTACCCCTTGTTTTTAAACTGTTTCCTCTGGTTCAGGACTCACCCATCAGCGGAAACATGCTTCCTGCCTCCAGAGTGTCCAATCCTTTAATAATCTTGTACATCTCAATCAGATCCCCTCTCAGCCTTCCAAACTCAAGCGTACACAAGCCCAGTCACTCCAATCTTTCAGCATAAGATAGTCCCGCCATTCTGGGACTTGACCTCGTGAACCTATGCTGCATTCCCTCAATAGCCGGAATGTCTTTCCTCAAATTTGGAGACCAAAACTGCGCACAATATTCCAGGTGCAGTCTCACCAGGGCCCTGTATAGTTGCAGAAGGACCTCTTTGCTTCTTTACTCAATTCCTCTTGTTATGAAGGCCAGGATGCTATTAGCTTACTTCACTGCCTGCTGTACCTGCATGCTTACTTTCATTGACTGATGTACAAGAACACCTAGATCTCCTTTACCTAACTTGACTCCATTTAGGTAGTAATCTGCCTTCCTGTTCTTGCCAAAGTGGATAACCACACATTTATCCACATTAAACACCATCTGCCATGCATCCGTCCACCCACCTAGCCTATCCAGGTCACCCTGTATTCTCCTAACATCCTCCTCACATTTCACTCTGCCACCCAGCTTTGTGTCATCAGCAAATTTGATATTACTTTAATACCTTCATCTATATCATTAATGTACATTGTAAAAAGCTGCAGTCCCAGCACTGATCCCTGCGGCACACCACTGGTCACTGCCTGCCATTATTCTTACTTTCATCATCACTATTCTTTGTTTCCTGTCAGCCAACCAATTTTCAATCCATGTCAGTATTTTGCCCTCAATACCATGTGCCCTAATTTTGCTCACTAACCTCCTATGTGGGACTTTGTCAAAGACTTTCTGAAAGTCCAGGTATACTACATCCACTGGATCTCCCTTGTCCGTCTTCAGAGTTACATCCTCAAAAAATTCCAGAAGATTAGTCAAGCATGATTTCTCCTTCATAAATCCACGCCAACTCTGACCTATCCTGTTACTGCTATCTAGATGTGTTGTAATTTCATCCTTTATAATTGACTCCAGCATTTTACCCACCACTGAGGTCAGACTAACTGGTCTATAATTCTGTTTTCTCTCACCCTCCCTTCTTAAAAAGTGGGACAACATTAGCCACCCTCCAATCTGCAGGAACTGATCCTGAATTTATAGAACATTGGAAAATGATCACCAATGCATCCACGATTTCTCCCAGTCTACCTGCATGTTGAAATCCCCCATAACAACTGTACTAATATCTTTGTGACAGGCCAATTTCAGCCCCTTATTCAACTTACACACTACATCCAGGCTACTGTTTGGGGGCCTGTAGATAATTCCCATTAGGATCTTTCTACCCTTAGAATTTCTCAGTTCTTGCCATACTGACTCTACATCCCCTGATTCTAGGTCCCTCCATGCAAGGGACTGAATATCATTCCTTACCAACAGGGCTACCCCACCCCCTCTACCAATTAGTCTGTTCTTATGATAGCACGTATACCCTTGAATATTCATTTCCCAGGCTCTGTCCACTTGAAGCCACATCTCAGTTATCCCCACATCATCGTAACTGCCAATTTCCAAATGAGCCTCAAGCTCATCCACTTTATTCCTAATGCTTCGTGCATTCATATTTAATATTTTTAATTTGTTACTCCCCTCACCCTTCCTATCAATCCCTATTTCACTTGACCTTACGGCATGATCCTTTTCTTTTGAGTTTTCTGCTCCATTGATTCCATTGTCTTCCTTGACTTCTCTTGTTCTAACTTTCTTCTTAAACTTCCAGTTTGTCCCCTCTACCCCCCCCCCCAGCTACTTAATTTAAACGCAGCTGTGTGCAGTGGCAAACCTACCTGCCAGAATGCTGGTTCCCCACCTATTAAGGTGCAACCCGTCCCTCTTGTATAATTTATCCTAACTGCTAAACATCAGCCTTTCATGCTCCAGGGAAAATATCTCTGGCCTATTCAGCCTCCCCCTGTAGCTCAAACCCTCCAACCCTGGCAACAGCCTTGTAAATCTTTTCCAACTCCTGTCAAAGTTTCACAACATCTTTCCTCTAGCAGAGAGACCAGAACTGAATGCAGTATTCCAAAAATGGTCTCACCAATGTCCTGTACAGCTGCAACATGACCTCCCAACCCCTATACTCAATGCTCTGACCAATAAAGGAAAGCATCCCAAACGCTTTCTTCACTATGTTCCTGAGACTCCACTCTCAAGGAACTATGAACCTGCACTCCAAGGTCTCTTCGTTCTACAACTTAACATTTGGATAAGTACATGAATAGGAAAGGTTCGGAGGGATATGGCCCAATCTAGGTGGGACTAGCTTAGTTTCTGAATATAGTCAGCATGGACTAGTTGGACTGAAGGGTCTGTTTCTGTGCTGTCTGACTAACTATTCTGGACTGGTCTTGAAACCATTTTCTTGCCTTCCCCCACAAACATCCACTTCTTCGTTGTTCCAAAATCAGATGAGTTCAGCCTTGAATATATTCAATGATCCTCTAACTGCAGGGAGACATTCCCACTTCTGAACTCAATTCCTCTTGCTAATATACCACTTGCCTTGCTGATTGCTTGCTGCACCTGTCTGACAACTGGCAGTGACTGGTGTAGGAGGACGCTGAGGCCCCTTTGCACATCCACACATCATTCCTGATGAAGGGCTGGTGCCTGAAACATCAACTCTCCTGCTCCTCGGATGCTGTCTGACCTGCTGTGCTTTTCCAGCACCACTTTTCGACTCTGATCTCCAGCATTGGAAATTCACCTCCTTTCTGCTTTTTTTCCCCATAGCAAAGGCTGTAACTTTACATTGTAGCACTCCATTTGCCATGTGTTTGCCAACTGTAATCTTCTCTACATCATGGAGACTGAGCATAAACTTGGGGAATGGTTCGCCGAGCATCGCAGCTGAGTTCACAGAAGCCGACTGGACCTCCCAGTTACCACTCATTTTAATTCCCCTTCCCAATATGACCATCTTTGGCCTCTTCCATTGCCACAACAAAGCAAACTGCAAATTGGAGGAACACCACCTCATCTTGTGCCTGGGCAGCCTGCATCCCTGAGGATCAACATTGAGTTCTCCAATTTCAAATCACCTCCCTTCACCACTCTGGAAAAAGGTGGTGAGAAAAGAGAGTACCGTGCTCAGAGATGTTGGACAGTGGAAGGGCATTGCAGTCTGGGGTGAAGCTCAATCTTCATTCAGAGAGAGAGAGGAGAGCAATAGCAGCTTCAGAAGCTCATCGTCCAACTTCTGCATTTAGACAATGGGGGGGCTCTGATAGGCAGGAGGACAATTCCAACTCTGGACTCCTCCCGTGAGTTAAAATTGTATGTCTGATGATCTTGCTCTATGGGTTATTGACTGTGTACATTATGCAACTCTCGGTGGTGCCCGTTCAGTCGCCCTCTTTCTCCTGACGGCTTGGTGGCATCCCCGCCTGCAACAACGAGCTCAAAGGGTTAGCGGCCGGTGTCTTATTTGTCAGGAACATAACCCCGGAAAAGGCTTGCCTTGCACTTTGGGTAGAACTCCCTTGCCGGAGGGTCCCTTTGAGACACTTCAACTGGACTTCATTGAGTTGCAGAAATGTCAGTACTATAAATATGTTTAGCTTATTGTTGATGTTTTTTCTAAGTGGATTGAAGCCTATCCTTCCCCTAACACTGCTGCTGAGACTGTGAAGATTTTGCTTAAGGAAATTATTCCCTGCTTCGCTATACCTGCGTGCATTAGCTTGGACAATGGATCGCACTTTGTTGGTAATAGTAATGAAGAACTCTTGATAAAGTACAGATTTGAGACGGCCCAAGGAATTCCTTATGAACTCAACTTGCAAGCCTCTCTTGGTTTATCCCGGAGATCGTACCTTTGGTAGTCTGGAATTTTACAAAAACTCTTGCAGACAGTTTTAGTTTAATTTTAATCATCCCTTTCCTTTACTAATAACATCACTGTTACAACATAACACTGATACCTATAAGCCAGGCTAACTGGATTCTAATAACACAGGAGAGTAGGACATTGTTCTTCCTTCAAGAGCCCTGTCAGGCTACTCTGTTGTACTATCACAAACAGACTACCTTTATAGCTGAAAACGTGTTGCTGGAAAAGTGCAGCAGGTCAGGCAGCATGCAGGGTCGTATGAGAATTGCTTTAATGGAACCAGCTATGGGTGTGTATGTTCCACATAACATCTCCTGCCTATTTGAGACTTGTCTCACCCACTCCTGTAAGACAAAGGGGCCATATACCTCCTGCCCGTATAGACAAACAGCTTGCGTTCCACTGGCTGGGATACAGCAGGCCTTATGCAGCATAAGTAACCATACCCATCTCCATGTATGGAATCCTTCCCTTGCGCATTTATGGGTCCTGTTTCTTTTCAGAATCTCATACTGTCACCAAGACCATTTGCAAGAGAGTTAAGGGAGAGCCTGATGGGAACAGAATTCTGAGGACCACTGTCTACCAGATGTACAGCACAGAAACAGGCCCTTCAGTCCAACTCATCCATGCTAATCAGATATCCTAAATCAATCTGGTCCCATTTACCAGCACTTGGCCCACATCCCTGTTAACCCTTCCTAGTTGTGAAGGGCACTGCTTGTCATTGGCCACTCGGGTGTTTCCTTTCTTCCTGGTGGTGGAAATTGAATAAAGATTCATACACCTTGTGTCTCTCACGGTGTCTCACACCTGCACACACACAACATGGGTTCTGGGGTAAAAATAAGCACTACCGCAGTTAGGCGGTAGCGTGGGGGTTAAAAGGAAAAAAAAAAATTTTTTTAAATACACAGGAAAGACAGACATCCTGTTCATTCTGAGAGCTGCCAATTAAAAAAAAAAAGAGCCCTTCCTATTCATTTACACATCCAGATGCCTTTTAAATGTTGTGATTGTACCAGCCTCCACCACTTTCTCTGGCAGCTCATTCCTTACATACACTACCCTCAACATAGGCATTGCCCCAAAGGTCTCTTTTAAACCTTCCCCACGCCCTCATCCTAAACCTATTATCCTGTAATTCTGGACTCCCCCAGGCCAGGGAAAACATCTTGTCTATTTATCGTATCCATGCCCCCTCATGATTTTATAGAAATCTGTAGGGTCACCCTGCAGCCTCTGGCGCTCGAAGGAAAAACAGCCCAACCCTGTTCAGCTCAAACCCTGACAACATTCTTGTCAATCTTTTCTGAATCCTTTCAGGTTTCACAACATCCTTCCTCTAGCAGAGAGACCAGAACTGCACACAACATTCCAAAAGTGCCCTAACCTCGTGCAGCTACAACATAACTTCCCAACTCATCTACTCAATTAAAGGATTGAGAAAGTTTTCAAAACCCACAAAAGACACTGGAGAAAGAATGGAGGAACTTTTGCGGGTCAGCTTGGACATCAGGGCGTGGGGATGGGAATGAGGGAAGGAAGCTGAATGTGCTGGAGCCAAGGTGGAGGAAGAACAGAGGATGCATAACCGGCTTGAAGCTGCAATGAGGAATATTGCATGTGCTGTACTTGTACCTGTTGCAGTTCCTGGTGGGAATCGGGTGCATTTTAAACAGAAAAACAGAAAAAAATGTCCACCCCTCCCCCTTTCCAATTTCTATCCTTCAATCCCTCTTCACTGGGGTAATTAAGAAACCTACCTGAGTTTGCGGAGACTGCTCCCTCCCTGAATTCACTCCAGTTGCAACAAAAGAACAGACTTCCCCGCCTACCGTCTCTCCGGCCCTCCCAGGATGAAGATTTGCCCAGAGGGAGGGCCACTTCTGTCTTGTGACGTCATTAAAGGGCGGGGAATGGTGACGGTAACGGGGAGGGGCGAGGTGGACAGCGGGCCACCTCACTGCACCTGCGGGGCCCTGCAACAGAAGGGGAGGAGAATCCCTTCCCTTCAGGGAATCCCCACAGTGTGGAAGCAGGCTACTCTGACCCACGAGTCCCACAGTGACCTTCCCAAGGGTAACCCACCCACACCCATTCCCCCACCGCTCGACATTTAACCCTGAGTAATACACCTAACCTGCACACCCCTGGATATTATGCGGAATTTGGCATAGCCAATCCACCCGAACGTGCACATCCCTGGGTACTATGGGTAATTTAGCAGAACCAATACACCCTAACCTACACATACCTGGGCACTATGGGTAATTTAGCATTACCAATCCACCCTAACCTGCACATCCTTGGGCACTATGGGTAATTTAGCATGACCAATCCACCCTAACCTGCACATCCCTGGGCACTATGGGTAATATAGCATGGCCAATCCACTCTAACCTGCACATCCCTGGGCACTATGGGTAACTTAGCATGACCAATTCACCCTAACCTGCACATCCCTGGGCACTATGGGTAATTTAGCATGGCCAACTATGAGTGATTTGGCATGTCCAATCCACCCTAACTTGCACATCCCTGGGCACTATGGGTAATTTAGCAGGGTCAACCCACCCTAATCTGGACAAAGTTAAAAACCACACAACACCAGGTTTTGTCCAACAGGTTTCTTTGGAACCAGCAGCTTTCGGAGTGCTGCTCCTCCATCAGGTGGTTGTGGAGAATAATATCACAAACACAGAATTTATAGCAAAACATTCCAGTGTCCTGCCACTGAAATGATATATTGAACAAACCTGGATTGTTAAGTTTTACATCTTTTCAAATGGGTTGCAGGTATCATTACTGTGTAAATCCCACATCTTCCGTCTGTCACCTTCTCAAGATAACTCAAGGTTTTATAGCAAAATGTGACATCTCAGCTCAGACAATTCATTAAAGGTGTGAGGTCAGAGTCTTCTGTGTCCCAATCTTGAGTCAGACTGATTCTATTTCCAAAACAAAATTCACAAAATATTACATGTATTGACTGCCTGCAGATTGTGCATTTTTTGAGCAAAATAGAATGTATCTGCAAGTTTAATTCTGCAGATACACATTCACTGCCATGGACTTCTATGTGTGCGTATGCGCATGAGGGAGGCAGATAGATAGAGAGAAAAAGGGAGAGAGAGAGAAAGGGGGAGAGAGAGTAGTGCAGGCAGACAGAGAGTGTGTTTGCTAACAACCTCCTTGCCTGGTCAGCCTTTTTCCCTGTCTACAACTTGCTTTTATAGAATCACCTCGCGTACATTGTTATGAATATTGTCTAATAAGATTAAATGTATTTAGTAGATGAATCAAAACCATCCCAATGGCTGAAACAGCTGACACTCTAATGTTGGACAAGTGGGAAATATTTGCATCAGTTAACCAAAACTCTTCAGAGTTTACATTCATGGGTACGCCAACCCTCAGCATTAGGACCGGGACATATTGGCGCTGAGATGGACAGGCCCGTTCCTACTCCTGCTGGGTTACCCGGTCAGAAGTCAAGGTCAAGCGGAGGCTGCATGGACACACACAACACAATGCAAACGAGCGCCACCTCCTGGAGGAACACCAGAAGACCCCGTCAGAGACACATCTTCAGCCTTCATTCGTGAATGCCTCAGCCTGATCATTCTGCCTTTCACTGCACTCTTCCTTATCTTTCTTTCACGAACTATGTTTGATTGGGCCTGATAACCTCTAGTAAACAGAAATTACAGTTTAATACTTTTCTTTATGCACAGAAGGTCAACCACTCTAGCTGCTGGCTATGTGCCCATATCCCCATCCATCCCAAACTCATACTCGAGCCCTTATGTAATTTGAGCAACTTGAAGCTTTCTTTCCCCCTGCCTTTGGAACTGCTCGATTGGAAATCAAAGTCATCCCGCATACAATCCTGTGCTCGGCTCAGTTCACTGTTGTGGCCCTCCTCTCCAGTGATCTCCCAGTTGCCGAGATTTCCTCTTCCTGATGAAACCCCTGATGATGATTCCCAATCCCTGGAGCATTCTGCCCCTGTCCTTACTGAACCCGAGGACTAACAGTTCGCTCTCCAAACACTACCTCCCGACAATCCCCCTGGCTCTGGGTATAATCCCCTTTTTGCTGACACCCCCAAACTCCTCTTTTTAATAAAAAATGAGGGATTGTGGGAGATTTTGATCAAAATTGACACAAAACTACGTGGAAGCCATTTTATCACAAAGCAATGTTTGGAGGAAAATGTAGACTGTTAACAGAATGCTGTCTGAGCCCTGGCTAAGGAATTCTGGTTTGATAGCCTGACCTTGCAGCTGCAGGCTGTCTCTGCTCCTCAGGCCATTAGACTGTGCTGCTTCATAGAATGATGGATTGGTTCTCTCTGTCCCTTATTAGTAATTCGAGCCTAGCTGAACATGCAGTATAAGAAAACATTCAGTTTTGCAGGCATTAGGAAGTGTAGGTCTGGACAATGTATGTGAACCTTACAACTGCCCCTCAGTTGCATAATTATTGGAGAGTGGGGCTTGTGTTTTACATAAAACTTGTAACATTCTGTATTTTATTGGAATACGTCAGACTTTGTTTTGAACTAAGAGGTATTCCCCATGGCAATGAATAAAGCTAGTCAATTGCTCAAGGTCTCCTCTCCTGACTACTTTGCTTTAAACGGTTTGACACACGAGTTACTTTGCCCCAACAATACTAATAGTTACATCTAGGGAGAGAGAATTCCTCAAGTAGGGCACTCTCAGGATCCTGGGAGACCCCTATTTCTGGTTTACTTTCTAATGAACAAACATTAAGCATTTATTTATTTCTGATTTTGTTTCATTTTTCTTGTTTGATTCCCTGCTGTGACTACACTCTGTGTCTGGATGGGTGACAGGCTGAGATTGTGGGTTGGCTTTCGATTGACTGAATGTTTTCTTGTTCTGGAAGCTGTAAAAGAGGCGTGAAAGCTTCTGCAGAAGTCCAGCAAAGCTGAGAACAGACCGACATCTTATTCCGTGGGAACAGGGAGATCAGAGGACAGAGAAATCAGGACCTGAAACCCAAGCTGACACCAGACTACTGTGTGCTCAGTGCTTTGGTGAGCAGTGCCAACCCTCTGCCTTTACCTCGCTTCCCATCTGACTACACCTCAATATCCAGGATCCAATCCTTGCCATCCTGAAGCCATGTCTCTGTAAGGAGTCTCAGACCATAATTATTCACTTCCAATGTGTGCAGTTAATTCATTCACTTTTGTTACAATGCAGCACACATTCAGACTCACCATGTATCATTTCAATTTTTGTGACATTAGTATTCAGTTTCGATTGCTGATACATTTACTCTCCTTGTCCCTTTCTGTTGTTCTGATGTTCATTTTCCACATCACTGCATTGCTCAGCGGCCATGATTTGGATTGGCCATGCTAAATTGGCCACAGTGCCAGGGATATGCAGGTTAGGTGGGTTAGCCATGGGAAATGCAGGGTTATAGTTTCATAGTAATAGAAGCAGGAATAGGCCATTTGGCCCTTCCACCCTGCTTCACCATTCATTAAGATGATGGCTGATCTATCCATTATCTGTGCTCCTCCTCCCTGCATTGTCCCAACTACCCTTAATTCCCTTGCAGCTGTACTGCTACCTGATAAACAAATTCTTTCCTTCCATGGGAATATCCTTCTCTTTGCAAGGACCTATTGCACACTTATCAGCTACTAACCAACACCGTCCAGACACTACGTCGCTGGGCAAATTGACTTAGTTGCTCAATATCCTGCTATTAACAGTTTGCTAATTGTTAAATGACTGTAACCTATATAATCACATAACTCTCTGTTTCTCGACGGAGTGCCTTGTGAGTATTAGGTCGACTTGGCTCTCCCCGTGAGCTCCCGAATAAACAGTCAATAACTCAAGGTTTGTGTGTCATAAATACTTATCCAATACTTATTGGACGACTACGAACAAGTCACCCACAGCATAATCCATTACCATCCCAAACATGGATCAAGAGGCCATCCTTTTTTGCCAGACAACTGAATGTATCAAGCTCAGGAAACAAAGCCTGTCAAACATCAACAGGCACAGATCTAAACCAACCTTTTCCAGAGTCTGCCCCTTTCCCTCGATTGACTTCCTTTTTCCCTCAGCTCCTACAAAGCAACAGCTTAACCCAAGGATAAGAAAAGAAATGGGAAAGGGGGCGAGAAAAGAGAGTGCTGTACTCCCAGATGTTAAACAGAGAAAGGAAGATGCAGTATGTACTGAAACTCAATCTTCATTCAGCGAGAGAAGAGCTTCAGACGCTCATGGTCGAACTTCCGCATTCAGACAATGGCGGGGGTTTTAATTGGCAGGAGGACCAGACTCCTTCCGGTCCTCCTGGGATTCCCAAAGGTTGGTCGCACCGTCCATCAGAACGACGAGAGGCGGGGCCCCATTCCGATCTCACACATGCGCACCATGAACATTGCTCACAGCTGATAGAGCAGTATCTGGATCGCATGGGATTGTGGGTAGTACATCAGCCATGAAAGAGATGAAATCAAGAGTCCCTCATGCCTTCTTAACCGTCCTTTTTCAGGTGTTCCTGACGTACACGCCAGGAGCCAATCTTTAATCGATTTTCAATTGATACACTGAGTGAAACACTACAGGTGTTTAACTCGAAACTCTATTTCCAATTCAGTGTTAGTATATCACTCTTTGTCCGTCCTCAAATAAGGACCAAATCAAAGCCCGACGTCTGTTCCACCTGAACGTTGATTTTTTTTTTAGTTTGCAGATTCCAACCTTTTATTAAAAGTTATTCATGGTACATGAGCATTGCTGGCTGGCCAGCATTTAGTTCCGCTTGAAAAGGTAATGGTGACCTGCCTTCTTCAACTGCTCTGGTCCACACGCTGTACTGTGACCCATAATGTCCTTACGGAGGGTATTCCAGGATTTAGGCCCAGCAACACTGAAGGAACAGCAATATATTTCCAAGTCAAGATGGCGAGTGGCTTGGAGGGGTACTTGCAAGAAGTTGTGTTCCCAAGTATCTTTTGCCTGATCCATCTGGACGGAAGTGGTTGTTGGTTTGGAAGGTATTTTCTAAGGATCTTTGGTGAATTTCTGTGTTGTGTCTTGTAGATCATATGCACTCCTGCTTCTTAACAGTCGGGCAGAGGGAGTGGATGTATGTGGAGATGGTGCCAATCAAGCAGGCGACTTTGTCCTGGATGGTATCAAGCTTTTTGAATGTTTTTGAAGCTGCACCCATCCAAGCTGGTGGGAGAGTATTCCATTACACAGTTGACTTGTGCCTTGTAGAAGATGGACAGGGTTTGGGGAGTTTCTTGCCACAATATTCCTGACCTGTTGCCTGCTCTCGTTGCCATTGTGTCTGTTGTTAGTCTAGTTGAGTTTCTGGTCAATGGTAAACCCCAAGGATGTTGATAGCGGGGTGTTTAGTGACAGTAACACTGTTGAATATCACGGGGCAGCGGTCAGATTATCTCTTTTGGGGATGAGTCATTGTTTGGCATTGGCGTGGCATAAATGTTACTTGCCACTCATCAGCCCATTGGATATTGTTAAGATCTTGTTGCATTTCAAACTGAACTGCTTCAGTTTGTGAGGAATTGTGAACATCGTGCAATTATTGGTGAATATCACCACTTCTGACCTTATGATGGAAGAAGGTCACTGATGAAGATGGTTGAGCCTAAGACACTACCCTATGAATTCCTGCAGAGACGGTCCTGGAACTGAGATGACTGACCTCCAACAACCACAGCCATCTCTCTATGTGCCAGGTATACCTTAACAATTAAGATACACAACAATTATTTTAAAACAAATTTAAGGATTACATACGAGACACCCCTCTTCTGGGAGACGCCAGTGCAAGTTTGTCTGTTCCAGAAACAATCTGATAAATGTTGACTGTCATCAACTTTTTTGATCTTGGCCAGCCACAGCTCCCCCTGACCATTCCCCCCATCACCCACAGCTCCCACTGTCTATTCTCCCCCGCCATCCACAGCGCCCTTTGTCCATTCTCTTTCCATCCCCAGCTTCTTGTCCATTCTCCCTCTATACTTCAAACAGCCTGGCAATTCTATCTCACGCAACCCTCTGCAACCCTGTCATTTCATTCCTCACCCTCTGCCTTCTGACCAGTCCTTCTACACACCCTCTGCCCCATCTATTCTCTCTCCACCACACCCGTTGCCCCCATCTATTCTCTCACCATACCCTCTGTCCCATTTCTATTCTTCCAGGCCTCCACCATCTCCTCTCTCTCCATTCTCTCTCTCCCTCCCCCCACCATCTGCCACCCCCGCCCATTCTCTCTCTCCTGTTGTGGGGAAGAACACCAGGCTCGGATTCAGAATTGAGGTTCAATGACAGAGTTTATTGCACAAGGAAATACCGGGGCACCGAAGAGAAAAAAACACCAACAGCACAGTGTCAGCTGCGAGACTTCTCTCGACCTGGAGAACACGTCAAGAAACTTTTATACATCTTGTGATACAATCGGTCAGGGATGAGATTATTGTCTTTGTAACATGATTTGTTTATGGTAATCATTATAGAATCGTTGATAGTTTCGGTACAGTCTTTGTCAGTTCAGGCACAGCCTTTGTTAATTTCCGCACAGTCGTTGTCAGTTTCAGTGCAGACATTGTCCATTTCAATGTCTGCATGAAAATCCATTGTTGTAGTAATGGGCGCTAATTGCTCTTCCTGAGAAGGAGGATTCCTGCAGCCCTGGCTATTAGCATTTGGTATTGAGTTTGTATCAAGCTGTTAGCACTTCTATAATGGGTGTTGGCCGGACCCAGACACTTCGGCGGGCAGTGTTCATTACTCGTGTGTATTCTCTCCCCCACCCGCCTTAAACTAATCAACTGGGTTGTGAGTCCATTGTGCTGGCATTCTGGTGGCGCCAGGCAGTGTCTGTATCAGCTCTGCTGTTTCTCTCCGTATTGTCATCCGGCGGCCATCTTGTGTGTCAAGTTGGCCAACTGATGGCTCAGTGATCATCTTGTGTATCAGTGTGCCTAGTATCACCGTGCCCTGTGCCATCTCCCACTTCTCCGCCACGCCCACTCTCTCTCCCCCGCCCAATCTCTCTGTCAACCCCACTTATTCTCTCTCGGTTCCCCCCCCACAGTTTCTCTCTATCCCTTCCATTTTCTCCCTCTCTGTCCCCCATCCATTCTGTCTCTTTTCTCCCCAGCCCCCATCACATCCGTCCTTTCTCATGCCTCGAACCAGCTTTGACTGCTGTATCAAGCCCTTCAAAGGACACACACACACACCGAGAAAATGGATGGTGATGACTCTACCTGGGAGTCGGGAAGGGTAAGAAATGGAGAAAGTGAGGACTGCAGATGCTGGAGATCAGAGCTGAAAATGTGTTGCTGGAAAAACGCAGCAGGTCAGGCAGCATCCAAGGAACAGGAGAATCGACGTTTCGGGCATAAGCCCTTCTTCAGGAATTCTCCTGTTCCTTGGATGCTGATCTTCAAAATTGAGAATACCTAAAATGATATCTTCAGAAACATTGTTAAAGTCAGAAAGCACATTCAAGTTTTTCAATGAGCTGCTGAAATCTTTCTGAAACTTTCACTGAAATAAGCATAGTCAGGCCACAGCTCAGGAGAGGCTGGGAGGTGTGAATGGGCGAAAGTGAGGACTGTAGGTGCTGGAGATTAGAGTGGTGCTGGAAAAGCACAGCAAGTCAGGCAGCATTCAAGGCTTTTGTCTGAAACGTCGATTTTCCTGCTCCCTTGGATGCTGCCTGACCTGCTGTGCATTTCCAGCACCACTCTGATCTTGACTGTAAGGGGTGAATGGCCTAATGAAGTTGTTCCAACTATCTAGAAATAGCGTCACAGAGCACAGAAACATACCCTTCGGTCTATGCCGAACAGATATCCTGAATTAATCTAGTGACCCATTTGCCAGTATTTGGCCCCTTATCCCTCCGAATCTGTCCTATTCATATCCCCATGCAGATGCATTTAAAATATCATACGTACTAGCCTCCACCAATTTCTCTGGCTGACACGCACTACCGTCTTTGCAAAAAGGTTACCCCTCAGAAACCTTTCCCCTCTCACCATAAACCCGTGCCCTCCAGTTCTGGACTCGCCCCCCAACGTGGTGAAAAGACATACAAAAGTTGAGCATCCAGACATAATGCAAAAGCAATGAAGTGTCGAACCACAGCGAAGAAACAAATTGTGCCTCTACCCCTTTTTTACCCATTGGCATTTGGACTCTTAAAATCTGACAGGAACACCAGCATCCCCAGTGAGCATACTGCGCATGTTACCCGGTGTCAGCAACGCAGTGCACATGCCCACCGGTATCAGCAAAACTCTGGATTCCTGAAGAAGGGCCTATGCCCGAAACATCGATTCTCCTGTTCCCTGGATGTTGCCTGACCTGCTGCGCTTTTCCAGCAACACATTTTCAGCTCAGCAAAACTCTGGCCATGCTCATCGCGTTCCGCAAAAAAAGGCCCGCGACCTTCCTTTGATGGCCCAGGAGGGAACCCTGGAGGACCGGAAGGAGACTGGTCCTCCTGCCAATCAGAGCCACTGCATTGTCTGAATGCGGAAGTTGGACAATGAGTTTCTGAAGCTGTTACTCCTGCTCCTCTCTTTCTGAATCAACATTGAGCTTCACCCAGACTGCAAATTCCTTCCTCTGTCTAAGATCTGTGAGTACAGCACTCTCTTTTCTCGCCCCCTTTTCCGTTTCGTTTTGATTCTGGGATTCAATTGTTGATTTGCAGCAACTGAAAGGAAAGGGAGTGAACCCAGGGAGGGGACAGACTCTGGAAACATGGTCGAGGTGTGTGTCTCAATTGGCAAAATAGACAGGCAGGAGGCTGGAAGGACACAGCAAACCAGGAAGCATCAGGAAGTGGAGAAGTTGATGTTTCGGGTGTAACTCTTCTTCAGGACTGGGGATGGGTGCTGGGGCAGGGGGCTAAAGTGGGGATATGTGAAGACAGGGAGATGGTACGGCCTGATGAGTCAATGGGTGGAAGAAATCAGGTTAGTGAAAGGGAAAAGTGGAAATGAGGGGCACGGGGCTGAGAAGGGAGTAGGGGGATGGAAAGGGAGGTTATTTGAAATTGGAGAACTTGATGTTGAGTCCTACAGGCTGTAGGCTGCCTGGGCAGAAGATGGGGTGTTGTTTCCCCAATTTACGGTTTGGTTCGTTGTGGCAATAGAGGAAGCCTAAGATGTTCTTGTCAGAAAGGGAGTGGGAAGGGGAACTAAAATGAGTGGCGACTGGGAGGTCTGGTCAGCCTCTGTGGACCCAGCTGTGATGCTCGCCAAACTGTTCCCCAGTTACACTCAGTCTTCCCGATGTAGAGAAGACCACAATTTACAAACACGTGATAAATGCAGTATCTCAATGTGAAGTTATAACCATTGCTGTGAAAAAAAAAGCAGAAAGGAGATATATTGTTTAAATGGTGATATATTGGGATGTGGAGCAAGTGAGAACTGCAGATGCTGGAGATTAGAGTCAAAGTGTGGCTGGAAAAAGGCAGTAGGTCAGGCAGCATCCGAGGACCAGGAAAGTGGACATTTTGTTCCCGAGCACTTCATCAGGAATGATGTGTGGATGTGCAAAGGGGCCTCAGCATCCTTCTACACCAGTCAGTGCCAGTTGTCAGACAGGTGCAGGTGAAGAGCTTTTCCCTGAAATGTTGATTTTTCCTGTTCCTCAGATGCTGCCTGACCGGCTGTGCTTTTCCAGCATCACTCTAATCTCGACTCTGATTTCCAGCATCTACAGTCCTCACTTTTGCCTGGACAGGTGCAGCAAGCAATCAGCAAGGCAAGGGGTATATTAACAAGAGGAATTGAGTTCAGAAGTGGGGATGTCTTCCTGCATTAGGGGGTCATTGAATATTATTCAAGGCTGAGTTCATCTGATTTTTGAACACCAAAGAAGTGGATGTTTCTGGGAGAAGGCAAGTAAATGATTTAACACCAGTATAGAACGGTTACAGAGTCAGACACCAACAGAACCAGACCCTTTAGTCAAACTAGTCTAAGGCTGACTATATTCACAAGCTAAACTAATTCCACCTACCTGTGATTGGCACATATTCCTCCGAACCTTTCCTATTCATATACTTATCCAAATGTCTTTTCAATGTTGTTACTCAACCTGCATCCACATTCATTCCACATACAAACCACTCTGTGTAAAAAGAAAAGTGCCCCCCCTGCCTTTTTAAAATCCTTTCTCCTCACACCTTCAAATTTGCTGCCTAATCTTGAAACCCCCACCTTAGGGAAAGGATACTAGCGGTCACCTCATCTCTGCCTCTCTTGATTTTATAAACCTCTGTTAGGTCACCTCTAAACCTCCTGTGATCCAGTGAACAAGTCCCAACCTATTCATCTCGATGGTTGTGAATCTGCCGATAATCTGTTGAATGTTGGTGCAGGCTTGAAAGACCAAACAGCCTACTCCTGCTTCCAATGCGCTCTGTGTGTGTCCAGGACAGCAAGAGAACATAAGACATCGGAGCAGAAATTGAACCATTCAAGGTTTGCTCTGCCGTTCAATCATGGCCGATAGGTTCCTCAGCCACATTCTCCCACTTCATCTCCGTAACCCTCCATCACCATGAGACTCAAAAACGTCTCCATCTCAATCTTGAATATCCTCGGTGACCTGGCCTGCACAGCCTTCTGTGGCAGTGAATTCCATAGATTCACCGCTGTCTGGCTGAAGAAGTTTCTCCGTACCTCCATGCTGAAAGGTCTTCCCTTTACTCTAAGGCTGTGCCCACTGGTTCTAATCCCTCCAACCAATGGAAACAGCTTTCCAAATTCCACTCTGTCCAGGCTGTTCAGTATTCCTTGTTTCAATTAGGTCCCCACCCCCTCTCCACCCTGAGTGTGGGCCTGTTAATCAGCATGAAGCAGACCCTTCAGGATGAGGTTCAGCAAACTGAGAATGGAGAGAGTGTGTAGGGTGGAGATTTTCAACTTCAAAGGAATAAGAGAGGAAATAGAGTTCACTATGAATGAGAATTGATCAGGTGAGCTGATGGGCCATCCAGCCGCTCCGCCATTCATTAAGATCAGGGCTGATCTATCCATTCTCTCAGCTCCTCCTCCCTGCATTAGTTTAAGAGGTGTGTCGTTTGCATTTTGGTCAAGCAATCCAGGCAGGACTGACACAGTTAAGGGGAGTGTTGCAGAACAAAGAGACCTTAGAGTGCAGGTTCATAGTTCCTTGAAAGTGGAGTCACCAGTAGACAGAATAGTGAAGAAGGCATTTGGTATGCTTTCCTTTATTGGTCAGAGCAGAGAGTACAGGAATTGGGAGGTCATGTTGCAGCTGTGTGAGTCCACATTTGGAAGACTGCATTCATTTCTGGTCTCCCTGTTATAGAAAAGATGTTGTGAAACTTTGAAAGGGGTCGGAAAAGATTTTTAAGGCTCCTGTCAGAGTTGGAGGGTTCGAGCTACAGGGAGAGACTCAAATGACTGGGGATATTTTCCCTAGAGCACTGGAGGCTGAAGGGTGACCTTATAGACGTTCGTAAGGGGCATGGATAGGGTGAATACCCAAGTTACTTTTGCCAAAGTAGAAAGGTCCAAAACTACAAAGTTTTTGTTTGAGGTGAGGGAGAATTTTAAAAGGCATTTGGATGGGTACATGAAAAGGAAGGGTTTTGAGGGATATGAGCCACATGCAGGCAAATTGGATTAGGTTGATTTAGGATATCTGTTTGGCCGGACAAGTTGGACCAACTGGGCTGTTTCCGTGCTGTATGACTCTAATCTTTGGTGAAAGCAGAAGTGTGATTGTGAAGGCTGGAGTTTCAGAGCAGCTTTCAAAGATGTTTTGCCCTTAATGGGAACAGAAGAAGTTACAATGAAATCTTGCATTTGTGAGACAGCAACTGAATGAGTTGCATCCAGGATTTTGGTGGAAAGTGGGAATTCATTGCACTGTGGGGATGATGCTCTACCTATTGAGTAATTTCTGCTGGTGAATGAAACCAGGCCTCAAGATTAGGAGGAGTAAATTTAGGACAGAGATGAGGAGGAACTGCTTTTCCTGGAGAGTAGTGAATCTTTGGAATTCTCTGCCCAAAGAAGCAGTGGAGGCAGCTTCATTAAGTATATTGAAGACACAGTTGGATGGGTTTTTGCAATGGTAGGGGAATTAAGGGTAGTTGGAATAATGCAGGGAGGAGGAGCTGAGAGAATGGATAGATCAGCCCTGATCTAAATGAATGGCGGAGCGGCTGGATGGGCCAAATGGCCTACTCCTGCTTCTATTACTCTGAAACTATAACCCTGCATTTCCCATGGCTAACCCACCTAACCTGCACGTCCCTGGACATTATGGCTAATCCAAATCAAGGCCAGTGACTAATGTAGTAATGTGGAAAATGAACATCAGAGAACAGTTGAAAGGGACAAGGAGAGTAAATGTACCAGCATCAAAACTAGACTCTAAAGATCACAAAAATTGAAACTAAAAATGGTGTGTCTAAATGTGTGCTGCATTGTAACAAAAGTGAATGAATTGACTACATACATTGAAGTGAATAATTGCAATCTGACACTCCTACAGAGACATGGCTTCAGGATGACAAGGATTGGATCCTGAATATTGAGGGTGTCCTCAAATGGGAAGTTAAGTAAAGGTAGAGGGTTGGCACTGCTAATCAAAGCACTGATCACAGGGTCAGCTGGTGTCAGGTCAGATTTCAGGTCCTGATTTCTCTGTCCTCTGTTGATCTCCCTGTTCCCTTCTACACCTTCTGGAACAATAAAACATTCAGTCAATCAAGCCCCAACCAACAATCTCCCAGCCTGTCAACCATCCAGGCACAGTGTAGTCACAACAGGGAATCACACAAGAAAAATGAAACCAAATTTGAAATAAATAGGTGCTTGTGTTTAATGTTTGTTCATTAGCAAGTAAACCAGAAATAGGGCTCTCCCAGGATTCTTATACTGCCCTATTTGAGGAATTCTCTTCCCGCTTATATCTAACTATTAGTACCCAGCTATGATTTACAACAATACTTACACCAACAGAAGTAAGGCATCTGTTCTCAAATAGGTAGAGACATACAGGATGGAAATAGACATTTTCTCTCTCTCATGACCACACCGCACCGCACTACACTTCACTTGCAGAGCTGGGCTAAAATGTCACTTTTTGTTGGGGAGAAAGTGAGGACTGCAGATGCTGGAGATCAGAGCTGAAAATGTGTTGCTGGAAAAGTGCAGCAGGTCAGGCAGCATCCAGGGGACAGGAGAATCGACGTTTCGGACAGAAGCCCTTCCTGAAGAAGGGCTTATGCCCGAAACGTCGATTCTCCTGTTCCCTGGATGCTGCCTGACCTGCTGCGCTTTTCCAGCAACACATTTTCAGCTCTGTCACTTTTTGTTATAAAACTTTAAGTTCTCATGAGAAGGTGCCTTACAGGTAGTTCTGGGATTTGCATGTTAATGATGCCTGCAACCCAATCGAAAAGATGAAAGACTGAACAATCCAGGTTTGTTCAACATGTCATTTCAATGACGTGGACACTGTCATGTTTTTCCATAAATTCTATGTCTTATGACCTTATTCTCGACAACCACCGAATGAAGGAGCAGCGCTCCAAATGCTAATGCTTTCAAACAAACGTGTTGGTCTTCAACCTGGTGTTGTGTGATTTTTAATTTTATCCATTTTAGGGGGGGATTTGCAATACAAAATTATCCATGGTGTGTAGGGATGTGCAGGTTAGGGTGGATTGGCAGTTCTAAATTACCCATAGTGCCCAGGGATGTGCAGGTTAGGTGTATTCGTCAGGAGCGTTAGTATTGTTAGAAACAAGTTTAATAAAATTTAGACAAGACCACCAAAACTGGAAACAAGACAATTTATTCTACGATCTTGCAAGAAAGGGCATCAAATGCAGAAGCAAATGAGCATATTAGAACTTAGGTTAGTGTACAGTTATACCTTTTGAGCTGAGTGAGGGCATCTCTCCAGACTCCTAATTACCCAATCTCTCTTACTGTACCAGACCACTGCCCAGCTGCACTCCACCCTTATTACTTCCCCCTTCCCCAGGTTGGCAACCTTCCTTTCTGTAAATGCCGACACATACATTTATTTTGTCAAGATCTGGTTTAACATTTTGTATCAATTCTGCTGGTACATTCCATCCTCGGACATTTCATTAACTTGTATCGTTTTGTATAGCTCAAGCATTTCGGTTATCTCAGCTTTTTGCTGAAAGCATAATTTTACAAAAAGAACTTTTTGTTATAGTAATTACACACCAATGTTAGCATTTAATTAACCACAATAATACACTGAAAAGTCCCTAAATACCTGCAGGGTTAATAGTTCTCTTGCTGTACCCCTTTCCTGTATGCTTTTTCTACATCTGCAAAAACAATACTTTACCCATTTCTAACAATTCCCCCATTTCTTTTCTTAACCATTTGTTGTTTTTGCAATCTTATGTTCTGCCCTCTTTTCACCCTATGGTGTCGAGGTTCACAATCTAGTCATTTCTGTCCTTCTAAGTTTGTACCATTATTGGTTGTTGTCCTCCCAAAGACATTACCAGCTTAGTCATTATCCATTTTAACACATTAAACCCTATCAGTCAACCTACAATTATTAGTAGCACATAAATGCCTAAATTCACGAACGGTTTTCCCACCCGGTCAATCTCCAGTTACCCCATCCCTATCCTTCATCTTTTTGGAGTTCATCTTCAATTTCTCTTATTGCTTATCTTTTTCTTTACTATTTCCACCTTATCTTCCACGATGGAAGAGGTGTCTGGGATGAAGGTGCAGCATTCTTTACCAATCAGAGCACAGGTTCCCCCTTTTTCGGCCAAAAGATAGTCTAAAGCCATTTGATTCTGTAAAGCTGTCAGTCTTGTGGCAATCATTTCAGTGGTTATGGCCGATATTTGGGATTGAGTTTCTCCCATCGCGCTGGTGGTATCATTAATTAAATTTTCAAGGGCAGCCGCTATTTCTGTATTTCCACCCCTGCCCTTGTAGTGCCGTATTGGGAGTAGTGTCCACAGTAGACGGTCCCCCCCTCCTTTCTCAGGTTGGGCTCATGCTTTTCTATTCGGAGGTGAGGGACTATATAAGCGAGGTAACAGCAGCCACTCCAACCTTTCTGGTTTTGGGGAAGTGTTTCGTCAACTTCATAACATGACACATTTGATCACACAAACATTTTTTTCCCCTTGAATAAATGGATAGGCCTTCAGACCGCATACCCAATATGTTCCGTTTAATATTCGGGGAGTGGTCGTGGCAGTGGCTTGACTGGTGTGGACACAAGATGATTTTCCTAGTTGGAAAGGTGCAGCATCATTCTGATTACAGAAACCGGTGGTATTTACTGCTCCTTTCGGTGGGGAAATTCTAAGACTATCAATAGTGCCCTGATGTTTTGGAGCTGGCCTTGGGAGCCATCCCGCAAAGCTATATTTGCTTCTTTCAAACCTCCACTTTGTATTATTTGAACCCACATCAAATAATTGTGCATCGTATACTTCTTTTTTAGTGAGCGGTATTACCGAGGTGGGGATCCCAGATTTGCCATGGTGTGGGACCTCTGCACAGACCCAACAGTCGGCAAGTCCCTCTTGTTTAGCATAATTCTGGCACAGCGTAGTGAAGTGATTTTTTGCATTTCCTTGAATAGTTAGTACTACTAACATTACAATACTATACCAGTATCTACCCATCTCTGAACTCTGCCTACCGTCCTGTCTTAACATTTTAGGTGTCACACAGCCCTTTCTTTTGTCTCCATTCATTCTTTCTTTCTTAACTTTCAGAGGGTTGTCTGTAGGATGAGCGTGCCACTCCGCCTTTGGGGCATTCACAGGACCTTTAACGCGAGTGTGATGACTCCACCCTTTCTCAGCAGTCCGAATAGCTGTTTCACTAGTCAGGAGGGTTAGGAATGGTCCCTCCCAGCACGGGTGCAGTTTGGTATCTTTCCAGGTCTTGATCAGGACCCAATCACCCGGGTGTATTCGATGTACTGCAAACTCGAGTGGCAGTGTCTGTACCAACAGGCCTTTATTCCTAAGAATAGACAAAGAAGAGCCGAGCGCCACAGTATAGTTCTTTAAAAACTTATCATTGAACTCTGACCAGCCGTTAGGCAGTCTTTCAGCCTCGATAATGCTTCCCTCTATCCCGTCTACTACAGTATATTCATTGTGCTTTTTACCCTCAATCATCCGGGAGGACCCATCAATAAACAACCGAGCTCCCGCATGCAACGGTACGTCTCTTAAGTTCATTCGCACTTTAGTCTGATATTCAGTAATATCAAGACAGTCATATTCTAGATTGACAGGGGCTACCCCCCTCTCTCCGCCACAGAAATGCAGCTGGATTCAAGCAACTGTCTGTGACTAACACAAGGTCATCCTGTTCTATTAAGATTGTCTCATATTTCAAGATCCTCGAGTCTGTGAGCCATTGTCCTGCATTCTGATTTAAGAATTCTTTGCCTTTTACTCCAGGAACCTTGAGACCTTTGTTAGTTAATTTAACACCGCTAGGTCTAAAGCTTAGGGATGATCGTGCTGCTCCCGTATCCACTAAAAACACTGTTTCCTCTCCTTCAGGTCCCACCTTTAAATTTATCAAGGGTTCCCGGTGGGTCACAGGAGGAGGGAACCCCTGACTCCCCTAATCTTCATCAAAAATCATCAATGATACCGCTTCTCTTTGTCGTCTTAACCTTGGACATTGTCTATCGTAATTTCTTCAACTGCTGCAACCATTATTTTAGCTTTTTGTTTTTGTTTCTCCTCTTCCCTTTTCACACACACTTTCTGTGCCTCATATAACAGATCTTCTATCTGTTTTTCACTCCAGCCTTCTAATTTCTGTAATTTCTTTTGTATGTCCGGCCATGATTTAGTCACAAATTGGACCTTTAAAAGTCCCTGTGCTACCGGATCATCGGGATTCATTCCCGAATATTTTCTAGTGGCTTCTTTTAATCTCTGTAAAAAGGATGACAGGGCTTCCTCCTTTTCCTGTCTTACTTCAAAAGCTTTAAAAAACTTCTGAGATTTAGGTGCTGCTTCTTTAATACCCAAAATGACCATTTCTCGTAAGTCCCTCATTTTTCCTCTATCATGTTCATCGATATCCTTCCAATGTGGGTCCACATTGGGGAATTTGTTTTTGGCTGGTATCACTCCCTCACCCACCGGATGTCTCTTTTCCATTCCCTCAGAGTAGCTCTTCTAATCATGCCCCTTTCTTCTCCTGACCGTACCTGATGTGGGGTGCTGACTACTAAGGCTCCCCTAAAAGTAAGTTTCCGACTCTCCTCTACCAATAAGGCTATTGCTACCACTGCCTGCACACACACTGGCCAGTAATGTAGTTTTCCATTCTTTAATTAACAATGAATTAATGCAGTCATGTTTTAAATTAACCATGAATCAATATGACAGGTCACTGAGAATGCATGAAGGAATCCTGCCAATTAATATTGATTCAGGCTAACACAATTGAATTATTATAAATATTAATTATTAATTATATATTTTTGCTCAAGCACATTCATTTATAAGAACCTCAACAGATTCAATAGCACCTTTTGCAGTTAACTAAATCCCCAATTTGGTGGCAATATCTCGTCATGAACGCAAAACTGATTCTTCATGCCTCTCATCACAAAACTGTCACCATAATCCAATTAACTTTTGTTTTTGTTCCCACTCCCTTGGGCTTAAAATTTAAGGATGACCTTGCTGCCCCCGTCTCGACTAGGAAAACTACGTCCTCTTTGTAAGGTCCCACCTTTAAATTAAAGGGTTCCTGGTGGGTCCCCGGGGGCAGGAACTCCTGACACCCCTATTTTTCATCAAGGTTCATAAACGGCACTGCCTTTACTTCCTTTTTCAGATCTGGACACTCTCTCTTAAAGTGACCTGTCTTTCCACAGTAATAACATCCCGCCTGTGGGGATTTCCACTTTGATCCTTGTTCCTGTCTACCAGACCCCTTAACATCTCCTCCCCAATCCTTTCTCCTCCCTTTTGTAACATCTCCTCACCCAATGTTTTGTTTAAACCTTGATTCTTTTTTGCTCCCTGTAATCTCAAATACAATTTATCAATTGATGCTTGCTTTTCTTTAAAGCCTGTTCCTAACTATACATTTTGGAATCTTACTTGTAAATATATATTTATATATTATAAATTCTTTTATTCAGTGTTTAATATTCAAAATGCAAAATGCACACAGTTCCCAACTCTGAAATCCACCACAATCACCCGGTTCCAGTCCCCTGATTCAAATCCAAAACTAGTCCTCCCAAGTAGTCCTGACCAGTCATTGCTCAATTATAATGCTATAGGTCGTGAAATAACCAGAGCTGCCTTAAAAGGATTTGTCTATTCAAGTTAAAACGTCAACTGTCCTCCATAAATCACTTTTATGTAAGGATAAAAGAGGTTAGTTAGAAACTGATAGTAAGGCAGTCATGACCTGTAAAAAGAACATTTTATTTCATAATCTTGCAAAATCCTTAACCTTAAAAGAAATCATGTTAAAATTTCCATAATAGAAATCAGATTCAAAACAATCCCGGATCTCAAGCTCCAGGGAACATTCAATCACCAACAAACAATTGTGCATTCACACTGAATCACAAAGGGTTAAACTTTCTACTAGCTGTACAGCTCTTTTCTCTCTCTCACACACACACACACACAGACACCATGTCTCACAGATACTTTGAGTTTCCCGCAACGACTCCTCTAGCTTTTGAATATTTTTCTGGGCGTCTGCCATAAGTTAGTTACGAAGTGCCTCCTCAGTAGCCCTTCAGCTACTAGCCCTTCTGACACGAAGCATGATCTGATTCCTCCTGACTATAAGGCTGTTTTTCATTGACATTTTATCATTCGTATTTTATCCTTTCCTCGCGTCCGAGGATTGTACTTCCAATCTCTTAACATTTTTCCTAAAGGACTGTCCGTTGGGATGTGGTCCTCGAACGTCCCTCTCATGTCCCCTTCTACATCTAAATTGCTATTCTTATTTCCCATTTTAATACTCGGCCGTTTTCTTTATATAATTTAAATTAACCTCTCTGAAGTTCGGTGTTACCTTCTTCCACACCCACTTCAGGGTCCTAATCTCCGCGTGGGGGTTTCCCTTCTTAATAACCGGTCTAAGGCTGGGTGATCGAGTCAGTTAGACACCTTACTTGTTAGATTAATCTAGCCAATTAAAGACCTTTATTCTCTATTTTTTTAAGTTGCCAATTCCCCCGTACTTCTCGTACGGAACTGACCACCAAGGTAATACTTAAAGGTCAATTTTCATACCTTGGTCTGTGCACAAATGTTACTTGGTCGAATGCGCACCCCGTCCCGCGGCAATACCAGACAGCAAAATACGTTGGCAATCGAGGTCGCCCGAAATTTACCTTTACCCAGGTCTTATGTACACAAGAGTAACCTGACCGAACCACCACGTCTTAGTGCCCTTCGCAGCACGGCGAAACAGCAAGTAATGCTGCAAATCCTGGCCGCCCGCGAATGTGGGTCTTAAGTCCATAAGAGTTACCCGACCAACCCGCCGTGTCTTAGTGCGCCTCGCTCGTGGCAAAGACTGACAACAAAACAAAACCCTGTGCCTACCCCAGTCACCCAGATAATACTTATTTAAGACCTTTTTCTTACCCGGGTCTTGTGCACAAGAGTTACCCGACCGAACCCGCTGCGTCGCGTCTGCCCGTCCTGTCTCCAGGGTCTCCCAGTCCGGATCACGCTCGCCCAGAGCTGCCTCGGCAACAAGGGGAAACTAGAGATCGCCGAAATCAGCGAGGTGCACCTTCTCCGTTTCTCCAAGAATGCCGAGTGACCGGAGCTTGGGATCCTGGAACACGCCCCCAAATCTTTTAGAAACAAGTTTAATAAAATTTAGACGAGACCACCAAAACTGGAAACAAGACAATTTATTCTACGATCTTGCACGAAAGGGCATCAAATGCAGAAGCAAATGAGCAAATTAGAACTCAGGTTAGTGTACAGTTATACCCTTTGAGCTGAGTGAGGGCATCTCTCCAGACTCCTAATTACCCAATCTCTCTTACTGTACCAGACCACTGCCCAGCTGCACTACACCCTTATTACTTCCCCCTTCCCCAGGTTGGCAACCTTCTTTTCTGTAAATGCTGACACATACATTTATTTTGTCAAGATCTGGTTTCACATTTTGTATCAATTCTGCTGGTACATTCCATCCTCGGACATTTCATTAACTTGTATCGTTTTGTGTAGCTCAAGCATTTCGGTTATCTCAGCTTTTTGCTGAAAGCATAATTTTACAAAAAGAATTTTTTGTTATAGTAATTACACACCAATGTTAGCATTTAATTAACCACAATTATACACTGAAAAGTCCCTAAATACCTGCAGGGTTAATAGTTATCTTGCTGTACCGCTTTTCTGTATGCTTTTTCTACATCTGCAAAAACAACACTTTACCCCATTTCTAACAGTTTTGAGCAAAAAGGCTAGGGGAATGGTTGAGGGTGAGTTACCCTTTGGAGGGTCGGTGTGGACTCGTTGCGCCGAGTGGCCTGCTTCTACACTGGGGATTCTCTGAAGGGAAGGAATTTCTGCAAACTGTGCAGGGCAGCGCAGGCGGAGTGCGGGGTCCCGCTTCCGGCCGAGCCCCGCATCTCGTCCCGCCCCTTTCTCTTGCCCCGTCTCCCATACCCTCCCCCACCCCCGACCCATTGATGGCGTCACAATGCGCGGAAGTGGCCCTGTCAGTTTCAGAGTGAAACTCCCTCCCTCTGGAGGAATTGTTCATCCTGGGAAGGCGAGAGAGGGGAGGGGTGGAAATCTGTTCACTTGTAGCAGCTGGAGTGAATCCAGGGAGGGAGCAGACTCTGCAAACTCAGGTATGTGTCTTAATTACCTGGGCGAGGAGAGATTGAAGGATGGGTGGGGCTGTTTTCCCCAGAGTCTGAAGGGTGACATTACAGACGTTTTATAGAATCCTGAGGGGCATGGATAGGGTCAATACTCAAGGTCTTTTCCTTCGGTTGGGGGAGTCCCGAACGAGAGGGTAATAGGTTTCCGGTAAGGCCGGGGTGGGGAGATGTAAAAGAGATCTTATGGGAAACTTTTTTGATGGAGAGGGTGGTGCAGTTATGGAATGAGCTGCCAGACGAGGTGGTGGGTTCTGGTACAATTCCAGCAGTTAAAAGGCACTTGGATGGGTGTATGAATACGAAGGGTTCAGTGGATCGGGGCCAAGTGATGGCAAATGCGACTGGAGTCATAGAGATGTACAGCACGGAAACAGATCCTTTGGTCCAACTCATTCTTGCCGAACAGATAGCCAACCCAATTTATCCCAGCTGCCAGCACCCGGCCCAAAAAGGGGCCAAGTGATGGCAAATGTGGCTAGATTAATTTAGGATATCTGCTCAGCTCGGACAAGTTGAGCCAAAGGGTCTGTTTCCGTGCTGTATGACTCTAATTATCTTTGGTGAAAGCAGAAGTGTGGTTGTGAAGACTGGACTTTCAGAGCAGCTTTCAAAGATGTTTTGCCCTGACTGGGAGCAGAAGAGTTTCACTGAAGTGTGACGGTGTTAATGCCTTGATGTCTCAATTTGCTCCCACCTTCCTGGGGACGTTAACCATTTAGTTCCACAAATAGCTGCATTGCAGGTTACCCCATGAATTGATACACTTATGTTTGCTTCCCAGAATCAGACCTGCTCACTGTCAACTGTATCCCAGTGTTGTGGAGTTATCCAAAATGCAGAGAGATGTCAGTCTTGACGTTTTTGCTTTTCTGCCCCTTTAAGATTCTGAATCAGCACCTTCAGGGAATTAGTTAGAGTGGAGTGAGAACAGAGGGGGGAAGAGAGTGGGATGGTGCTTTCAATTTTGTGGAATAACAAAAGAAAAGAATATTCCACAGAAAGTAGAATTCCTTGTTCAGAATTTCTACCCTGCACTGACAGTGATGGCTTTTGTAATCTCTTTTTACAGAGCATTTGAAGATCTGAAGATGGAAGTTTCAAAATCAACAGATGAAGACCTTATGCCCAAAATGTTGACTCTCCTGCTCCTCAGATGCTGCCTGACCTGCTGTGCTTTTCCAGCGCCACATTTTCTGACTCTCCAGCGTCTGCAGTCCTCACTTTGACAGTCACTCAATCCATCGGGATTGCAACCGTTTTCAACTATGATTCTGTGAGAAGGAGCAAAGCGTTTTGGTTCCTGTTTGAGTACGTTTTCAGCATCAGTGGGACTGGATGAGAGACCCTACCATTGCAGTGCACTGAGTGTGGAGCCTGAAGCAGTTATATGGCCTGGAAAGAGGAATTCACAGTGGGGAATAGGCTCTGCACATGTTTGTGTGTGGCTGAAGCTCTGGCCATGGAGAAACCAGAAGATTCCCGCCCCGTGGAGAAACCGTGGAAGTGTGGCGACTGCAAAAAAGGCTTCCGTTTCCCGTCTGCCCTGGAGACTCATCGGCACAGCCACACTGGGGAGAGGCGATTCCCCTGCCCTGTCTGTGGGAAGGGCTTCAGTGATTCCACCAACCTCCACACCCACCAGCGGGTCCACACGGGGGAGAGGCCCTTCAGCTGCCACAAGTGTGGGAAGGCCTTTTCCCAGGCCTCCAACCTCCAGACCCACCAGCGAGTCCACACAGGGGAGAGGCCCTTCAGCTGCCCTGAGTGTGGGAAGGCCTTTCCCCATGCCTCCAACCTCCAGACCCACTGGCGAGTCCAAACGGGGGAGAGGCCCTTCAGCTGCCTCGAGTGCGGGAAGGCCTTCAGCAATTCCTCCCACCTGCTGACCCACTGGCGGGTCCACACAGGGGAGAGGCCCTTCAGATGCCTCGAATGCGGGAAGGCCTTCAGGAATTCCTCCCACTTGCTGACCCACCAGCGGGTCCACACGGGGGAGAGGCCCTTCAGCTGCCCTGAATGTGGGAAGGCCTTCAGCAATTCCTCCCACCTGCGGAGCCACCAGTGGGTCCACACGGGGGAGAGGCCCTTCAGCTACCCTGAGTGTGGGAAGGCCTTCAGTAATTCCTCCCACCTGCTGAGGCACCAGCGGGTCCACACCGGGGAGAGGCCCTTCAGCTGCCCTGAGTGCGGGAAGGCCTTCAGTAATTCCTCCACCCTTCTGAGGCACCAGCAGGTCCACACGGGGGAAAGGCCCTTCAGCTGCCCTGAGTGCGGGAAGGCCTTCACCAATTCTTCTAACCTGCTAAGCCACCAGCAGGTCCACACTGGGAAGAGGCTGTTCCCTTGCACAGAGTGTGGGAAGGCCTTCAGGTATTCTTCTCACTTGCTGACCCACTGGCGGGTCCACACCGGGGAGAGGCCCTTCAGCTGCCCCGAGTGTGGGAAGGCCTTCAGGCATTCCACTAACCTGCTGACCCACCGGCGGGTGCACACAGGGGTGAGGCCGTTCCCATGCCAGGAGTGCGGGAAGGCCTTCAGCAATTCCTCTAACCTGCTGAGGCACCAGCAGGTCCACACGGGGGAGAGGCCCTTTAGCTGCCCCGAGTGCGGGAAGGCCTTCACCCGCTCCTCCTACCTGCAGAGCCACCAGCGAGTTCATGTGCCATCGCAGGGGGATTGAAGGAATGACGGCCAAGTGCCATTATCGACTGGACTATCAACCTGTTTCCAGGGACTCCCGGGTTCGATTTCCACTGCAGCAGATGGTGGAATTGGAATTTAGTCAGAAATCTGGAGTTCAGAATCTAACGGTGAAACCATTGTCGGCGGGCTTGGGGGTGGAAGAAAACTCCCACCTGATTCACGCAGTTCTTTTTTAGGGAGAGGATTCACTCAGTCGTCCCAGCTGCATCCTTTACCTGATCTGGCCTACACGTGACTCCAGACCCACAGCTGTATGATTGACTCGGCACTGTCCATCCAACTTACTTGGATACAGGATACGGGTTGAAAATGCTGAGTGAGGCAATACTTTCTCCAGGTTAAGGGTGTACGAAGGATCCAATTACAAAGGGCAACTTGGTGGTGACCGATAATGAAGAAAGTGAGGGGTCGGAGGGAGTGTGTGCACTTTGACTGTGAGCTGTTTTTAAAACATTGCTACTTTTTCAATGCCTTTCTGTTGGGAGATTCTGAAGCTGTAACAAAGTTGGGTCGCAATAAAGATTACTTGAACTTCACGCCGAGTTCAGACTCTCATTGAGAGCTTTGAATTGCAACCAGGTTTTTGTTTTAAAACTGCTCATTTCTTACAGGTGAAAGTGAGAACTGCTGATGCTGGAGATCAGAGTCAAGATTAGAGTGGTGCTGGCAACGCACAGCAGGTCAGGCAGCATCTAAGGAGCAGGAAAATCGACATTTTTCGGGCAATGTTGATTTTCCTGCTCCTCAGATGCTGCCTGACCTGTTGTGCTCATTTCTGACAGTCTCCTGTACTATGTTTCCAATGTTGTTTATCGGTTGCAGCAGTGAATGAGTGGCCAGTATTGTTAGAAATTGTGAATTTTTCAGGAGTGCAGGTACTACATCATCCCATTGTCATTGTACAGTTTCCTGGCAGTACTGGGAGGTGTGGGCTGTGTCCACTGGAAATGATGTGGAGGTGCCGGTGTTGGACCGGTGGGGTGGATAAAGTTAAAAATCACACAACACCAGGTTATCTTCCTTCTGGTTTATTTGGAAGCACTGGCTTTTGAAGCGCTGCTCCTTCATCAGGTAGCTGTGGAGCAGAATCATAAGACACAGAATTTATAGCAAAAGCTGACGGTGTCATGCAACTGATAAGATATTGAACAAATCTAGATTGCGGATTAGTCTTTCATCTTTTACCATGGGTTGCAGGTTTCAGTTCATTAATATGTAAACCCCAGAACTACTTTTAATTCACCTTCTCGAGATGGTTTAAGGTTTTATAAAAATAGGTGACGTCTCAGCTCAGATACTGCATAAAAGGTGTGAGGTTCGAGTCTGTATCTGTTAGAAACGAAAATCGCTTCTCAATAATCGCTCTAGACAAATTCAGGAAAACAAAGTTTTATTAACAAGTCAAGTCTGCAGAGTCGGGCACCCTTAAAGAAAAGGCGCGCTGAGGCTTACAAAGTCTCCCATTATATACAGCACAAGTCCCTCCTCTCCTTGGCTCCAACAAGCCATGAGGTTCACATTCTTAAAAACATCATTATTTTTATCACAAAGTCTGCAACAAATGTTTTCAGAGTCTCTAAAGTTGTTGTTTTTCTCACCCTGTAGTCTTATCAGTCAAAGACTTATTCTTCTCTGTCTGTGCTAGCAGTCTTATCAGTCAAGGACTCATCCTTCCCTGCCTGTGTTAGTGGCTTCATCAATCAAGAGCCTGCTTGTTTTTACTATCGCTCACAAATTGTCAGCATTCTGCACAATTTAAACTATTCTACTTTTGAGTATATAAAATGGTTGTTAGAAAAGAAACAAAAGTTTTGTCTTTTATTATAGATCAGTCTGTGGTCCAGGCACATCTTAAAGTTTAAACCGAAATTACCTCTCACAATTCCACCCTTTTCTTTCTTTAAGATGTGCCTGACCAAGATAAGCCCCCCCTTCTCTCAAAGGCCCGAGAAATCCTTGGTCTTTCGCAGCAACATCACTTTAAGTTCCCGCGTCCCATGTTGTGGAACCACCACTGCCTGGTGTCGGGAAATATTTTCCTGAATTAAAAACTGAATACAGGGAGTTAGGCAGGGTAATACGAGAAGAAGAATCATGCCTCCCCCAACCATCAGCAACTGCTAACATTTAAAACAGTGGCTATTCTAGAGGTGAGATCAATAAACAGGTTTTGTGTAACATCAGGGAGTTCAATCTGTCCTTCTACCTCTTCATATACAGATGGCACTTTAGGGAGTACGACCGTGCCCTGACGGTCTTGCTCTTACCCCAACCCCCGATCAGTGATCTGTATCTTGGTCTCCTTGACTCTGTCAACCTGCTCCCTGAGCAACACGGAGGATAGGTCCCACCTCCCAGTTTTGCTGATACACACCCAGCGGTCATTTATAGGGCATCCATGGATTTTGCCACCGTATCCTTTATTATATACCTGATAATAGGGTCTCCCATCCTCCCAACATTCATGGCGTGCACTCACATCGTAACACCTATCGTCCACATAGGAATGGGACACAAATGATCCCGAATAGATTCGAATCCCAAGTCTTACTGTAGTTCGACATTTGTCACATCTCCCCTCACCCTCCCCCACATACAGGAGTAAACTGATCAATATCCCCACCAATACAGTCCAAGTAGAGTTCATTATTGCTGTCTTTTCAGTTTTACCGACAACGGCTTGTCCCCTTGCTCGCATGTCCAGGTGCTTTCTTCTTCAGGCGGAACAGGCCCCTTTATCCTTGATGCGTGGACCCACCCTTTTTCTTTCGTCCGGACAGCTGCTTCAGTTGTTAACAGAACCAGGAACGGACCTTCCCACCGCGGCTGGAGCTTTTCAGCCTTCCAGGTCTTAACAAGTATCCAATCTCCGGGCTCCACCTTATGCAGGAGGAAGTCGAGCGGCGGAGTCTGAGCCAGGAGACCTTTCCTCCGGAGTTCTGCAAAAGAACGGGATAAGGCCAGTAAATAAGTTCGGATAAATACATCCCCCCTTGTAGAGTGGGACATCCATCAACCTTACTCCAATACGGTAATCCGAACAGCATTTCATAGGGGGAAACCCCAACATCTCGGCGAGGTGCCGTACGTATCCTCAATAGGGCAATGGGCAGGCACTTTGGCCAGGGTAACTTAGTTTCTAACATCAGCTTAGTCAATTGGGTCTTGAGCGTGCCATTCATTCTCTCAACTCGACCCGAACTCTGAGGATGCCAGGGTGTGTGGAATTTCCATTGGATACCCAGGGCATTACAGATCAAATGGTGTAGCTTAGAAATAAAATGCGTCCCGCAGTCGGAGTCGATAGATTCCATTATGCCATATCTCGGGATTATGTTCTCTAACAACAGTCGGGCCACGGTTGGTGCATCGTGTTTGGCAGTTGGGAAAGCCTCTACCCAGTGAGTGAAATGGTCTACTATTACTAGCAGATATTTCCATCTCTGTACTGGGGGTAATTCTGTAAAGTCGACTTGGATCCTCTGAAATGGCCTAATCGCTAGGGGCTGACCACCAGCTGGCATAGAACGCATGGCTTTCTGATTAATACGCCGGCAAGTGGGGCATCCGACTACCTCTTGTCGGGCTAATGTGTATATCCCCCTGCATACATAGTCTCTCAGGATTGTGTCACACATGGCTTGCACCCCCCAGTGGGTCTGATGGTGTAATCGGTGCAGAATACCCCGGGTGATCTGTTTGTTCAGTACTTGTCTCCCATCAGGAACCGTCCACTTCCCGTTAGTATCTAGCCGGGCACCCAATTGATCCATTTTATCAATCTCCCCCTGGGTGAAGACGGGTTGTTTAGCTGCCACTGCCTGTATACAGGTCGGCCATCCACATGACACAGGGTCTAACATTTTTGACAAAAATGCAACCGGCTGACGTTTCCCTGCCCGCAGCTGAGTAAGCACACCCTGGGCAATTCCGCCGGCGCTATTGACATATAACTGGAATGGTTCCTTCAGGGTGGGTAAAGCCAATACCGGAGCTCGAATCAGTTTATTTTTAATAATATTAAATCGCTGCTCCTCCTCATCTGACCAGTCCACCTTTTGTCCTTCTTGTCCCAGTTTGTCGTACAAAATTTTTAATAAAGTGGTGTAACTTTCAATCCATATCCGGCAATACCCTACTAGTCCCAGGAATTGTCTGACTTCCTTCTTCGTCCTGGGTATTGGCATACCCGTAATCCCTGATATTTGTTCTGGCGTGATACGGCGGTGCCCCTTACTGACTTGATGGCCCAGATATCTTACTTCTCGCTCCACAAACTGGAGTTTTGTCCTGGAGACGCGTAGACTCTGTTTCCCCAGGAAGTTCAGCAGGGCAACGGTGTCTGCTCGTACCTCCTCTTCTCTTGGTCCTGAGAGTAAGAGATCATCGACATACTGGAGCAATTGATTCTCCGCGTTACACCGAAATCCTCCTAAGATCTGCTCCAGTATTTGTCCAAACAAATTGGGTGACTCCGTGAATCCCTGCGGCAAGACCGTCCATCTTAACTGTCGCTTTCGTCCTGAGAAGGGATTCTCCCATTCAAAGGCAAAAAGGTTCCGACTTTCTTCGTCAAGGGGGCAACTCCAGAAAGCATCCTTCAGATCTATTACGCTGAACCATTCATGTTCGGGGGGAATTTTACTCATTAACGTGTAGGGATTAGGTACCACCGGGTATCTAGCCTGGACTACTTCATTCAACCCCCGCAGGTCTTGCACCAGCCTATATGTCCCGTCCGGCTTCCTCACAGGGAGTATTGGAGTATTGAAAGGGGACATGCATTCCTCCAGTAGTCCATCTGTGATTAATCTTTCTATCACAGGTTGTAACCCCTCCCGTCCTTCCATAGCAATCGGGTATTGTTTCCTTCTTACCGGGCCTCTTCCTGGTAACATGGTGATTTGGAGAGGTTTGATGTTTAGACCCCCTCTGTTCCCCTCTCGGTACCATACTTCCGGGTCTATTTGTTGATCATCTTCTTCGGTTAGGGCGAACAACCTTACCACCATTTCCCCGTTATTTGGTACCGTTTCGATCCCTAGTTTGACCTGCAAGTCTCTTCCTAACAAATTAAACCCCGCCGATGGCAGTAGAAGGAGGTCTCGTTTAGTAGTTCTGTTTTCATACCCAATTTCCACGTCCTCCACCACTGGGACTTGTAATTTCTGTCCTCCAATTCCAGATATCCCCATAACTTTTCCTCCTGCCCGGGTGCCGGGGGGTATTTGGATTATACTTGATCTTTCGGCTCCCGAGTCCACCATAAATGTGATCTCCGATCCTTGGGGCCCTACTTTCAAGTTTACCAGGGGTTCCTGTCGATAGTCCTTTTGCCCCAAGGGTAGGAACCCCCGACCTCCCTAATCTTCCTCCATCAGGGCGTACGACCTCACCTCCTGCTTGTAGCGGGAGCACTCCCGTTTAAAATGTCCCTCTTCATTACAATAGTAACATCTGAGTGTCCTCTTCGTTTCCCTGTCGCGGTCTCGCGTTCCTCCACTCTTCCTTTGTTCCGGCCATGGTTCTCTTTTCCTCTGCTCTTGCCACGACTCTCCCCTTTCCTGTTTCTGCCACGGCTCTCCCTTTTCCTTTCTTCCAGCTGTCATTTGTTGCACCGTTTGCATCATTATCTTTGTCGCCTTCTTTTGCTTCTCATCGTCCCTTCTCACAAACACCTTTTGCGCCTCCCGTAGTAGTTCACTTAAAGATTTACTATCCCAATCATCCATTTTCTCTAACTTCTTTCGTATGTCCGGCCAGGCTTTTGATACAAACTCTACCCGTATGAGTTGTTGCCCCACGTCCGTCTCAGGGTCCACACCAGCAAACTGCTGCAAATTCTTCATAATCCTGTCTAGGAAGTCCGTAGGGGTTTCCTCCGGGTTTTGATGATTACCAAAGGCCTTGGTAAAATTGTGCCCCTTCGGGGCTGCGTGTCTTATTCCTTTTATCCAATATTCCCGCATGTCTCTCATGTTGCGCCGTCCTCCCTCCGTGTTCTTATCCCACTCGGGGTCGGTGAGGGGAAACTTCTGCTCCCCTCCTTCTCCCCCCTCTCTCTCCCAGACCAAGAGCGCAGCTTGTCGTATCATCTGACGCTCCTGGCTAGAGAACAATGTTTTCATGATGGAACACATCTCTTCTCACGTGTAAGTATTCGGACCCAGGAACTGATCCAATTGTTCAGCAAGTCCCATGGGGTCCTCTAGTAGACCCTTCATCTCCCTCCTGAAATTCCGTACTTCAGTACTCGTCAAGGGAACATTCACATATCCCGTCCTTCCCTCCTCGCCCCCCATGGGCACTTCCCGGAGTGGATGCATTCTTGCAATCGAGACAGGGTTTTGTCTGTGACCCTTTTCAGCTTGAGATCTGGTCTGTACCCCTGAGGTAGTTTGTGATTCCTCCCCATTTTCTTCCCCTTCCCCTGAATCGTCGTCACCCGAAGGAACATTCTGTGGGGCAGACGGGGTCACGTAGGGCGGCGGTAAGTGATCTAAAGGGTCCCATTCTTTCTGCCCTTTCGAGTCTTTATTAGTTACCTGCATTTGGCAAGATATCGTAACCGGCAGCCAACAAAGGGCATAATCACTTTCTTCCAGATTAACATCAGGTTTTGGATTGACATATAAAATGAGGGCTTGCCGGACCCAGTCTTCGTCAGTACCGAATCTAGGCCACCACACTGAGTCGCCCTGAATAGGTTTCTGGGACCACTTTTGACAGTATTTTACCATCTTCCTTTTAGATTTTCCCTTTCTTCCACCCTGATCCTAATTATTTAGCATTCTCCCTAACGGACTATCGTCAGGTACCCCGGGGTATGTGTCATTGTCCCTGTTTAAGCCTACCTTTCCCTTAATCACCTTAGATCCCTTACTTCCCATTTCCGAGGACTTCGTATTTTTCCCGTGATAATCTATCACAATGTAGCCAATTCCCGGACCTTCAGTCCCGTGATCGCCCAGGTTCCTTTGCAGGCACCCCCGGTCTTTGGATTCCTGTGTCCTACGTCTCTGTGACACAAATCACAGGCACCCCGTAGGTACACGTTCCTCCTCAAACACGGTCTCTGCAAAATCCCTCACAGGCGAGCCCCGGTCTCTAGATTCCTGAGTCCCACGTCTCTGTAGAAAAAAATCCACAGGCACCCCGTAGGTCCCCAGTCCTCCGGAAACACGGTCCCCGCAAGTTTTTTCTTACCTGGGTTCGGTGCACCGAAATTACTCGATCGTTAACTGTCCCCACTGCCTCGGGTACACCCCTCCTTTGTTTTCCTGAGCCTCCCGGATATCACTCGCTCAAACCGCGCGGGGCGACAAGCAAGGAATCAGGGACTGCTGAACTCAGCAGGGTGCACCTTCTCCGATATCCTTCCTCAAATCCCCTCGCGGCCGGAGTGTTGATCCCGGATGACGAGCCCCCAAGTTGTTAGAAACGAAAATCGCTTCTCAATAATCGCTCTAGACAAATTCAGGAAAACAAAGTTTTATTAACAAGTCAAGTCTGCAGAGTCGGGCACCCTTAAAGAAAAGGCGCGCTGAGGCTTACAAAGTCTCCCATTATATACAGCACAAGTCCCTCCTCTCCTTGGCTCCAACAAGCCATGAGGTTCACATTCTTAAAAACATCATTATTTTTATCACAAAGTCTGCAACAAATGTTTTCAGAGTCTCTAAAGTTGTTGTTTTTCTCACTCTGTAATCTTATCAGTCAAAGACTTATTCTTCTCTGTCTGTGCTAGCAGTCTTATCAGTCAAGGACTCATCCTTCCCTGTCTGTGTTAGTGGCTTCATCAATCAAGAGCCTGCTTGTTTTTACTATCGCTCACAAATTGTCAGCATTCTGCACAATTTAAACTATTCTACTTTTGAGTATATAAAATGGTTGTTAGAAAAGAAACAAAAGTTTTGTCTTTTATTATAGATCAGTCTGTGGTCCAGGCACATCTTAAAGTTTAAACCGAAATTACCTCTCACAGTATCCCAATCTTGAATCAGATTGGTTCTATTAACCAAAGTAGGAATTTATAAAATATTACATGCAGTTTGTGTGCTTTTTGATCAAAATTGAATATATCTGCAAATATAATTCTGCAAATGCAAATTCACCCCATAGACTCATGTGTGAATGTGTGTGCGCACATGCGAGTTTGTGCATATATGCTAATGAAGTGTGTGTGAGAGATGGAGTATAAGCCTGTGATATGGTTTGAGTGTTAGGCTGTGTGTGTGTCTGAGCCAGTGACAGACAAAGGCAAGGGGTTGCATTTTGCTAAAACAAGGAAGGGCAGGACTTGTACAGTTAATGGTAGGGCCCTGCATCGTGTTCTAGAACATATTCATGGGGGGAGGCGGGGCAACGTGGAGTGGTTCTGGTACATAAAGTTAAAAATCTCTCAACGACACGTTATCGTCCAACTGGTTTATCTGGAAGCACAAACTTTCGGAGCGCTGCTCCTTCATGGGGTGTTTGTGGAGCAGGAGCATAAGACACAACCACCTGATGAAGGAGCAGTGCTCCAAAAGCTAATGCTTGCAAATGAGCCTGTTGGAGTATCACCTGGTGTGGTGTGAATTTTAACTTCGTACACCCCAGTCCAACACCGGCATCTCCAAACCGGGGACATAGTTCTTTGAAAGTTGCATCATTGGTAGACAGGATTGTGAAAGAGGCGTTTAGCACACTTTCCTTCATTGTTCACACCGTTCAGTGCAGGAGTTGGGACATCACGTTGTGGTTGTACAGGATATTGGTGAGACCACGTGGAGAGGACTGAGGACACTTCTGGTCGCCCTATCGACGACCACAAGTTGATGGGTGACCTTATTTCGATTTATAAAGTCTTGGGGCGTATAGGAAAGGTAAATATCACGGGGAAAAAATTATGCATCTCCCCTTTTTCACTTCTCTTGGCATTTGGACACTTAAATTCTGTCAGTAACAGCCTCATCACCAGAGAGCATACTGCGCGTGCTCGCCGGCGTCAGGATGAACTTGCGCATGCTCCTCAGTGCACGCAAGGCACGCTTCGCGACTTCCTTTTGATGGGCCAATCAGGAGTACTGGAGGACCGGAAGGTGACTGGTCCTCCTGCCAATCAGAGCCTTCCTATTGTCTGAATGCAGAAGCTGGAACACGAGTTTCGGAAGTTGCTGCTCTCTCTCTGAATGAAGATTGAGTTTGTTCCAGACTCCCTTCTTACTTCTGCTAATCTAATCGTTTTACCACATCTGTCTGTAGTGTGTAACCCCCCTCCCCCCCCGATAGCTGGGTCTTATTACTTTTGCTGATGCAACACAGGGTCTTATTTGGTTACCTTGTTCATACTAACTCCCTATGTGCGTGACCATTGCTACTGTCATGTCAATACATCTGCTTCTACCAGTCGACCACCTCCCTTTTCAGTTAGTTATTTTTTGGAATATACCCTCATGATTCTGCCTTGCGATTTTTGCAGAAGCAAGATGCAGCTACTTGTAACTGCTTGCAAGCATATCTAGCTTAACATATTCCCCCCAGCACGGACGAGTTGGGGCGGAAGGTCTGTTTCTGTGCTGTAATACTGGAATTGTCTTCGATGAATGCAGAAGTGTGGTTGGACTTTCAGAGCAGCTTTCCAAGATGTTGTGCCCTTACTGGGAGCAAAAGAAGTTACAATGAAATCTTTCGTTTGTGAGACAGCAACTGAGTGAGTACATCTGAGAATTTGGTGGAAAGTGGCAATTCATTGCACTGTGGGGATGAAGCCCTACCCTAGCTAGTCATTTCTGCTGTTGGATGAGACCAGGCCTCAAGTTGAGGGGAGTAGATTTAGGACAGAAATGAGGAGGAACTGCTTTTCCCAGAGAGCAGTCAATCTATGGAATTCTCTGCCCAAGGAAGCAGTAGCGGCATCTTCATTAAGTATATTCAAAACACAGTTGGATGGGTACTTGCATGCGTGGGGAATTAAGGGTGGTTGGGACAATGCAGTGAGGAGGATCTCAGACGGTGGATATATCAGCCATGATCATAATGAATGGTGGAGCAAGTTAGATGGGCCAAATGGCCAACTCCTACTTCTTTTACTATGAAACTATAACCCTGTATTTCCCATGGCTAACCCACCTAACCTACACATCCCTGGATATTATGGGCAATTTAGCATGGCCTATCAGCAATGTAGTGATGTGAAAAATGAACATCAGAGAACGATAGAAAGGGACAAAGTGAGTAAATGTACCAGCAATCAAAACTGAATTCTGAAGATCACAAAACTTGAAACGAAAAACTATGTTTCTGAATGTGTGGTGCATTGTAACAAAATTGCACACATTGAAGAGAATAATTATGACCGGAGACTCCTTACAGAGGCATGGCTTCAGGATCCTGAATGTCGAGGTGATTGTCAAATGGGAAGCTTGGTGAAGGTAGAGGCTTGGTGCTGCTCATCAAAGCACTGATCACAGGAAGGTCTGGTGTCAGCTTGGATTCAGGTCCTGATTTCTCTGTCCTCTGATGTCCCTGTACCCACAGAGTAACATATTGGTCTGTTCTCTGCTCTGCTGGATTTCTGCTCAAGCTTTGACCCCACACCTTCTGGAACAATAAAACGTTCAGTCAATCAAAACCAAGCCACAATCCCCCAGCCTGTCAACTATCCAGACACAGAGTGTAGTCCTAGCTGGGAATCAAACAAGAAAAACAGAACAAAATTAGAAATAAATAAATGCTCGTGCTTAATGTTTGTTCATGAGGAAGTAAACCAGAAATAGGGCTCTCCCACGATTCTTATAGTGCCCCTCTTGAGGCATTCTCTCATCCTAACATCTAACTATTCATACCCAACTATGATTTACAACAATATTTACACCAGCAGAATTAAAGCATCTGTTATCGAGTAGACATCGGGATATTCAGCACGAAATAGACTTTTCTCTATCTCATTCACACACATATACATGAATTTGTATTTACAGATACATTCTATTTTTCTCAAAAAATGCACAATATACAGGCAGTCAATCCATGTAATATTTTGTAAATTCCACTTTGGAAATAGAACCAGTCTGATTAGGATACAGACAGACCCTGACTTCACACCTTTAATGCATTGTCAGAGCTGAGATGTCACCTTTTCATATAAAACCTTGAGTTATTTAAAGAAGATATCTTTCAGGAAATTTCGGGATTTACAAATGAATGATACGAGCAGCCCATACTAAAAGATGAAAGACTTAACAATCCAGGGTTTTTCAATATATCATTTCAGTGCATTGTAATGTTTTTCCATCCATTCTGTGCCTTATGATTTTATTCTCCACAACCACCTGACGAAGGAGCCACGCTCCGAGTGCTCGTCATAGAGATGTACAGCATGGAAACAAACCCTTCGGTCCAACCCGCCCATGCCGACCAGATATCCCAACCCAATCTAATCCCATCTGCCAGCACCCGGCCCATATCCCTCCAAACCCTTCCTATTCATATACCCATCCAAATGCCTCTTAAATGTTGCAATTGTACCCACCTCCACCACTTCCTCTGGCAGCTCATTCCATACTCGCATAACCCTCTGCATGAAAAGTTGTCCCTTAGGCCCCTTTTAAATCTTTCCTTTCTCACCTTAAATCTATGCCTTCTAGTTTTTGACTCCCCCACCCTGGGGGGAAAAGACCTAGGCTATTTGCCCTATCTATGCCCCTCATGATTTTATAAACCTCTCTAAGGTCACCCCTCAGGCTCTGATGCTCCAGGGTAAAATAAATGCCCCAACCCCCCTCTCAGTCTGTATAACTGGTTAAAGCTCCTTCCCATAGTTAGCTCACTGGGACACACACACTCATTCTGTGTAACCAGTTAAAGCTCAGTTTACTGGCTGCTTCTGAGTGCTTCTCTGCTCACACTGATGTCCAGTACCTTTTGAAGCAGGTCGAATGGATTTCTCTTTCCAGACTCAACCACTACCCCCCCCCCCCCCCCCCCCACCCCAATGATATTGAGTGACATTGTCAGATCTTGTTATGGAATTTCTACCAAGATTTCTGTCTGCAGATCCTCCCCTTCTGATACCCTGTTAGCAAAGTTGAAACAAGTCATCACTGTCTGTACCGAATAGAAATTCTGATCATATTGTATGTGTCTGTGTGTTTAAAGTATCAACCCAGGAACATACACACGGTATTATTGATTTAAAATACACAGGAGACGTGAGGAGGGAGGTGTCAGGACCTGGCACACTCTGAACCCTAACAGGGTGTTCCAAGTGGTAGTGAAAATATTTAAAAATGAAGTGGATGGCCATAAAGCTGTACAGCACAGAAACAGTCCATCTCATCCATGCTCACTAGATATCTGAAATTAATCTATCCTATTTACCAGCACTTGGCCCATATTCCTCGAAATCCTACCTATTCACATACTCATCCAGCTGCCTTTTAAAAATTGTATTTGTGCCAACCTCCACCACTTCCTCCAGCAGCTCATTGCACACACGCACCACCCTCTGTGTGAAATAGTACAAATCTATGCCTTCCTCATCCCCCGTTTTACCTGTACTGATACCTTCGGGGATCTCTGAACTTGGACAGAGCCTTGTTCCTCAGCACTTGGTAGGGATCTACTATTTATTGCTTACTTCCTTCCCTTATTAAATTTCCCAAACTGCCTGGAGATTAAACTCCATAGTTCTGCCCCATTTACTAGCTGATAGATATCAGAATGTAGCCGGAGACTATCCCCCTCCCTATGAACAATACCACCTTTCCAGAATTTACTCCTGGACAGAGGAGGCAGTGCTTTCTCCAGCTGAGCAGTGTGTTTGTTAGCTTATCAGCATGTCCAACTATATTAATCAAAATACCTCACGCGAGCTACACAATAAACCAGTAATGTTAGTTAGCATTATCTCTTTAGTTGTGCCCTTATAGTTTTTCCTACATTCTACTTAATGTTATTCTAATGTCACGGTTAGAGATTTAGTGTCAGCTTTTGGAACAATGGTCTTGCATTCCAGACCCTACTTAACATTTTCCTAATGTCATGATTAGATATTTATTATCAATAGTCTCAAGCAGGCTGACTCTACTAATTATTAATTAGATATTTAATGTCATGTCCCAAATATTTATTGTCCCAATCCTGTCAATCATATTTAGTAGGTGAGGCTAACTTTACTGACTGTCATCTCATCTTACCATAGTGACCTTTCAGCCTCAACCTTACTCTGCTAATTAGTGTGAGAGCTTTCCACTATCCTTTGCAACAAATTGGCAGTGGTCTCCATGCTCTAACCCTTCCCATGCTTTCATGCTCTTTATTTTCCATACTATCTAAAAATAGACTCAGAGTTGTAGAGCACAGAAACAAACCGTTCGGTCCACGCTGACCAGATGTCCTAAATTAATCTAGTGACCCATTTGCCAGCATTTCACCCCTTACCCCTCTGAATCTTTCCTATCCATATCCGCATTCAGATGCATTTTAAATAATGCAATTGTACCAGCCTCCACCACTTCCTCTGGCAGTTCATTCCATAAACATACCACCCTCTGTGCGAAAAGATTGCCCCTAAGGACCCTCAGAAATCTTTCCCCTCTCACCCTAAACCTATGCCCTCCAGTTCTGATCTTGGCGCCTTGCCCCCACAACAAGAGGAGAAAGTGAGGTCTGCAGATGCTGGAGATCAAAGTTGAAACTTTATTGCTGGAACAGCACAGCAGGTCAGGCAGCATCCAGGGAACAGGAGATTCGACGTTTCGGGCACAGGCCGAAATTCCTGAAGAAGGGCCTGTGCCCGAAACGTCGAATCTCCTGTTCCCTGGATGCTGCCTGACCTGCTGTGCTGTTCCAGCAATAAAGTTTCAACCCACAACAAGAGGAAAAGACATACAAAAATTGAGCAGCCAGACAAAATGCAAAAGGAATAAAATATCGAGCCATAGGGAAAAAAATTGTGGCTCTATCTTTTTTCCCCCTATTGGCATTTGGACACTTACAATCTGTCAGTAACACCAACATCCCCGTAGAGCATACTGCGCATGTTTGCCGGTGTCAGCAACGCAGTGCGCATGCTGGTCGGTGTCAGCAACGCAGTGCGCATGCTGGTCGGTGTCAGCAACGCAGTGCGCATGCTGGTCAGTGTCAGCAAAACACTGAGCATGCTCATCGCTGTACGCACAAAAAGGCGCGAGACCGTCTTTTGATTGACCAATAGCAGCATTGGAGGACTCCTGCCAATCAGAGCCAGCCCATTTTCTGAATGCGAAAGTTGGACTATAAGCTTCTCAAGCTGCGACCCCTGATCCTCTCTGTTTGAGTAAAGATTGAGCTTTACCCAGACTGCAAATTCCTTCCTGTGTCCCAGATATGTGAGTATGGCACTCTCTTATCTCGCCCCCGTTTCCATCTTTTTCATTCTGGGTTTCAATTGTTGACTTGCAGCAACTGAAAGGAAAGAGACTGAATCCGGGAGGGACAGACTCCGGAAACGTTGATCCAGGTCTGTGTCTCAATTGGCAAAATAGTTAGGCAGGAGGTATCAGATGGTGGAGAAGTCGACGTATCAGGTGTAAACCTTTTTCAGGGCTGGGGCTGGGTGCAGAAGCTGCAGATAAAAGGGGTGGTGGAGGTGAAGTGGGGATAGGTCGAGACAGTTATAGGGTACGACTTGGCTGGTCAATGGGAGGAATGAATCTGGTTGGTGGCAGGGAGGAGGACGGGGATGGGAATGGAGTCAGGGAATAGAGAGGGAGGTTTTTGTTAAAATTGGAAAACTCAACGTTGAGTCCTTTGGGCTGCAGGCTGCCCGGAAGATGAGGTGTTGTTCCTCCAATTTGCGGTTAGATTCGTTGTGGCAATGGAGGAGGCCAAAGATGGTCATTTCAGAAAGGGGGGTGGGAAGGGAAATTGGAATGGGTGGTTACTGAGAGGTCTGGTCCCCTCTGCAGACACAGCTGCGATGCTCGGCGAATCGTTCCCCAAGTTTGCACTCGCTCTCCGATATAGAGAAGACCACAATTGGTAAACATATGGCAAATGCAGTACCACAATATGAAGTTATAGCCTTGGCTGTGGGAAAAAAAACGCAGAAAGGAGGTACATTGTTTAAATGGAGATGTATTTATTTGAATGTGGAGAAAGTGAGAACTGCAGATGCTGGAGATCAGAGTCAAAAAGTATGGTACTGGAAGAGCACAGTAGGTTAGATAGCATCCGAGGAGCAGGAGAGTTGACGTTTTGGACACGAGCCCTTTATCAGGAATGATGTGTGGATGGACAAAGAGGCCTCAGCGTCCTTCTACACCAGTCACTGTCATTTGTCAGACAGGTGTAGCATGCAATCAACAAGGCAAGTGTATATTAGCAAGAGGACTTGAGTTTAGAAATGGGGATGTCTTCCTGCAGTTAGGGGGTCATTGAATATATTCAAGGCTGAGTTCATCTGATTTTTGAACAACACAGCAGTGAATTTTGTGGGGGAAGGCAAGAGACTAGGACCCGTGGACACAGCCTTAGAATTAGAGGGGGTCATTTCAGAACAGAAATGCGGAGACATTTCTTCAGCCAGAGAATGGTGGGCCTGTGGAATTCATTGCCACAGAGTGCAGTGGAAGCCGGGACGCTAAATGTCTTCAAGGCTGAGATTGATAGATTCTTGTTGTCTAGAGGAATTAAGGGCTACGGGGAGAACGCTGGTAAGTGGAGCTGAAATGCGCATCAGCCATGATTGAATGGCGGAGTGGACTCGATGGGCCGAATGGCCTTACTTCCACTCCTATGTCTTATGGTCTTATAAAATGGTTTTAAGACCAGTTCCAGAGTCATACAGTACAGAAACAGACCCTTTAGTCCAACTAGTCATAGAGATGTACAGCATAGAAACAGACCCTTCGGTTCAACCCGTTCATGCCAAGCAGATATCCCAACCCAATCTAGTCCCACCTGCCAGCATTTGGCCCATATCCCTCCAAACCCTCCCTATTCATAATACCTGTCCAGATGTCTTTTTAAGTGTTGCAATTGTACTAGCCTCCACCATTTCCTCTGGCAGATCATTCCATACACATAATACCCTCTGTGTGAAAAAGTTGCCCCTCAGATCTCTTTTGTACCTTTTCCCCTCACCCTAAACATATGACCTCTAGTTCTGGACTCTTTTACCCTGACCCCCTTCCCCGGATAAGGCTTTGTCTATTTATCCTATCCATGCCCTTCATGATTTTATAGGTTACTCCTTAGCCTCCAACGCTCAGGGGAAACAGCCCTAGCCTCCCTATAGATCAAATCCTCCAACCCTGGCAACATCCTTGTAAATCTTTTCTGAACACTTTGAAGTTTCACAACATCTTCCCGATAGTAAGGAAACTAGAATTGCACACAATATTCCAAATGTGGCCTAACCAATGTCCTGTACGGCTACAACATAACTTCCCAAATCCTATACTCAGAGGATTGGGAAAGTTTTCAAAACCTACAAAAGACAACTGGGAAAGAATGGAGGGACAAACCGAACCTTTGAGGGTCAGCTTGGAGGCATCAAGGTCTCAGGACAGGAGGTGGGGATGAACCCAGCTATGGGCCACATACCAGCAAATGGAACTAGATTGATTTAGGATATCTGGTCAGTACAGTCGTGTTGGACAGAAGGGTCTGTTTCTGTGCTATATATCTCTATGACTCTGGCTTTCCACTAACTTTTGCCACGTCAATAGGTTCACTTTCTCTCTAATGCCGGTGTTAATGCCTTGACGTCTCATTTTGCTCCCACCTTCCCGGGGACATTAACCATTTTGTGTCTGGTTGTTCCTCAAGAAGCTGCGTGGTTCACCCTGAATTGACACTTTCTTTTTGCTTCCCAAAATCAGACCTGCTCACTCTCAGCAGTATACCAGTGTTGTGAAAGATATTAACTTTTCAGGTGGAGGTATTCAAAATTCAGAGAGATGTCAGTCTTGATGTTTTTGCTTTGCCGCCCCTGAAAGATCCTGAATCAGCACCTTCAGGAGAATTAGTTAGAGCGGAGTGAGAACAGAGGGGGAGAGAGAGTGGGATGGTACTTTCAATTTTGTGGAATAACAAAAGAAAAGAATGTTCTGCAAAAAGTAGAATTGCTTGTTCAGAATTTCTACCCTGCACTGACGGTGATGAGCTTTGTAATCTATTCTGACAGAGTTTTTGAAGATTTGAAGAGGGAAGTTTCAAAATCAACAAATGAAGGGCTTATGCCCGAAACATTGACCCTCCTGCTCCTCGGATGCTGCCTGACTCCCCTGTGCTTTTCCAGCGACACGTTTTTCGACTGACTCTCCAGCATCTCCGGTCCTCATTTTGATGTCAATGTCTGACAGTCACTCAATCCACTGGGGCCAGCAAACATTTTCGACCGTGATTTCTGTGAGAGGGATCAAAGCTTTTTGGTTCCTGTCTGAGTATGTTTTCAGCATCAGTGGGACTGGACGAGAGACCCCACTGTTGCAGCGTACTGTGCGTGGAGCCTGAAACAGTTATACGGCCTGGAAAGGGGATTTCACAGCAGGGAGGGGCTCTACACGTGTTGTGTGCAGCTGAAGCTTTGGCCATGGAGAAACCCGAGGAATCCCGCCCCGTGGAGAAACCGTGGAAGTGTAGCGACTGTGGGAAAGGCTTCCGTTTCCCGCCTGACTTGGAGACTCATCGGTGCAGTCACACCCGGGAGAGGCCATTCCCCTGCACCGACTGCAGGAAGGCCTTCAGACATTCCTCCCACCTGCTGGCCCACCAGCAGGATCACACTGGGGAAAGGCCCTTCTGCTGCCCCAAGTGCGGGAAGGCCTTCGTGTTTTTCTCTGCCCTGTTGGCCCACTAGCGGTTCCACACAGGGGAGAGGCCATTCAACTGCCCTGAGTGTGGGAAGGCCTTCAGGTATTCCACCACCCTGCTGAGCCACCAGCGGGTCCACACGGGGGAGAGGCCCTTCAGCTGCCCCGAGCGCGGGAAGGCCTTTACGCAGGCCACCACCCTGCTGACCCACCAGCAGGTCCACACGGGGGAGAGGCTATTCACCTGTTCTCAGTGCAGGAAGAGCTTCAAATGCTCCTCCAACCTGCGGAACCACCAGCGGGTCCACACGGGGGAGAGGCCATTCACCTGCTCTCAGTGCGGGAAAGGCTTCACCTACTCCTCCCACCTGCGGAAGCACCAGCGAGTTCACGTGCCATCGATTGGACTATCAACCCGGTTCCGGGGACTCCTGGGTTTGAATCCCACCACGACAGATGGCAGAATTGGTGTTTGGTCAGAAATGTGGAGTTCGGAATCTAACGATGAGACCATTTTAGGGAGAGGGTGGTGCAGGGGAGAAAGCCCCCATCTGATTCACCATCTCCCTTGTTAGGGAAGCAAACCGCCATTGTGGGAAAGGATTCACTCAGTTGTACCAGCTGCATTCTCTACCCGGTCTGGCCTACACGTGACTCCAGACCCACAGCAGTGTGGTTGACTCTACACTGCCCCTTCCTGACAAATGAGCGGGGAGAAACTTACTTGGAGACAGGGTATGGGTTGAAATTGCTGAGTGAGGCAATTCCTCCGGGTTACGGCTGTACTAAGGATCCAATTACAAATGGACAACTTGGTGCTGGCCAATAGTCAAGACAGTGTGGTGTGTGCACTTTGACCTTGAGCTGTTCAAAAAGCAACTACTTTTTCTCTGCCTTTTTGCTGGGGGATCTGAAGCTGTAACAAAGTTGGGTTGCAATAAAGGTTACCTGAACTTAACACCAGGCTCAGACTCTCATTGAAAGCTTTGAGCTCCGAGAGGTTTTTGTTTTAAAGCTGCTCATTTCTTTCCGCCTCCTGCACTAAGTTTAGAACATAGAACAATCCAGCGCAGAACAGGCCCTTCGGCCCTCGATGTTGCGCCGACCTGTGAACTATTCTCAGCTCATTCCCTGACACTATCCCAAAATCAACCATGCGCTTATATAAGGATTGTTTAAATCTCCCTAATGTGGCTGAGTTGACCACCTTAGCAGGTAGGGTATTCTACGCCCTTACCACTTTCTGCATAAAGAACTTGCCTCTGACATCTGTCTTTAGTCTATCACCCCTCAATTTGTAGTTATGCCCTCTCGTCCAAGCTGACGTCACCATCCTTGGAAAAAGTCTTTCACTATCTACCATATCTAATCCTCTGATCATCTTGTATATCCCCCCTTAAGCCGCCTTCTTTCCAATGAGAAAAGACCCAAGTCTATCAGACTTTCCTCATAAGACCTTCCCTCCAGACCAGGCAACATCCTGGTAAATCTCCTCTGCACCTTTTCCAATGCTTCCACATCCTTTCTGTAATTGGGCGACCAGAACTTTATACAATATTCCAAGGGTGGCTGCACCAGCGTTTTGTATGGTTGCAGCATGATATTGCGGTTCCGGAACTCAGGCCCTCTACCAATGAAACCTAACACACCGTATGCCTTCTTACCAGCACTATCCACCTGGGTTGCAACTTTCAGGGATTTATGCACATGGACTCCAAGATCCCTCTGCACATCCACACTACCAAGAATCTTTCCATTGACCAACTACTCTGCCATCCTGTTATTCTTCCCGAAGTGCATCACCTCACATTTAGCTTCATTGAACTCCATTTGCCACCTCTTAGCCCAATTCTGCAGTTTATCCAAGTCCCCCTGCAACCTGTAACATTCTTCCAAACTGTCCAGTACTCCACCGACTTTAGTGTCGTCTGCAAATTTACTAATCCACCCACCTATGCCTGCGTCTAAGTCAGTTATAAAAATGACAAACAGCAGTGGTCTCAAAACATCCTTGTGGAACACCACTAGTAACCGGACTCCAGACTGAATATTTTCCATCAACCACCACTCGCTGCCTTCTTCCAGTTTCTAATCCAAGCTGCTAAATCACCCTCAATTCCATGCCTCTGCATTTTCTCCATCAGCCTACCATGTGGAACCTTATCGAAGGCTTTACTGAAATCCAAGTATACCACGTCAACTGTCCTACACTCATCTAAATGCTTGGTCACCTTCTCAAAAAACTCAATGAGGTTTATGAGACACGACCTGCCCTTGATGAAACCATGTTGACTTATCTGAAATTAAATTGTTGCTTGCTAGATGATTATAAATCTTATCTCTTATAATCCTTTCCAAAATCTTTCCTACAATCGAAGTAAGGCTCACTGGTCTATAATTACCTAGGTCATCTCTGCTGACCTTCTTGAATAAGGGCACAACATTTGCAATCCTCCTCAAGTATTAAACCCGTAGACAATGACGACTTAAATATCAATGCCAAAGGCTCTGCTATCTCCTCCTTAGCTTCCCAGAGAATCCTCTGATAAATCCCATCCAGCCCAGGGGACTTGTCCACTTTCACTCCTTCTCGAATTACACCTGTGTGTAACTAATCTCGATCCTTTCTAGTCTAATATCTCGTACCTCATTCTTTTCTTGAGTGAACACTGATGAGAAATGTTCATTTAGCACCTCTCTAATCTCTACAGTCTCCACACTCAATTTCCCACTTCTGTGTTTGACTGGCCCTATTCCTACCCTCATCATCCTTTTATTCCTCACATACCTTTCAAAAGCTTTAGGGTTCTCCTTTATTCTATTTGCTAAAGACTGCTCGTGTCTTCTCTTTGCTCTTCTTAACTCTCTTTCAATCCTTCCTCAGTGATCTGTAATTCTCCATCGCCTCATCTGTACCATCTTGCCTCATCGACACATAAGCCTCATGGAACAGCATCATAAGACACACAACTTATATCAAAAGATCAGTGTCATGCAACTGATAGAATATATTGAACAAACTTAGATAATCTTCATCTCTTAGAATGGGTGCGGGCTTTGGTTCATTAATATGTAACAATTTTCTTGAGATGACTTAAGGTTTTATAAAAAAAAAGACATCTCCGCTCAGACAATGCATTAAAGGTGTGAGATTTGAGTCTGTCAGTATTCCAATTTTGAATCAGACTGGTTCTGTTTCCAAAGTCGGAATTTGTAAAATATTACATGCATTGACTGCCTGCAGATTGTGTGCTTTTTGAACAAAATTGAATGTGTCTGCAAATATAATTCTGCCAATACAATTTCACCCCAAAGAATAGTGTGTGTGCGTGCATGAGAGAGTGAGTGTGCGCAGAAGTGTGTGTGTACATGCTTGGGAAAGTGAGAGTGTGAGAGAGTGTTGAGGGGTGTGTGCGTGTCTGTCTGAGAGATAGAGTATGTGTTTGAGAGAGAGGCTTAATAAAAGTAAGGGGTTGCATTTTTGCTAAAACAAGGACTTGTACAGATTATGGTCGGACCATGAGTCGTGTTATAGAACAGACAGACATGGGGGGGGGGGGGGGGGGGGCGGATGTGGGTGGTGTTCAGGTACATAGTTTCTTGGAAATTGCATCACTTGGAAGTTGGAAGTTGCTCGACAGGGTGGTTCAGGTGGCATTTCGCAACATTGCCTTCATTGTTCACACCATTGAGTATAGGGGATGGGACATCATGTTGAGGTTGTACAGGATGTTGGTGAGGCCACTTTCAGGGTACTGAGTACAGTTCTGGTGGCCCTGTAATAGGAAGAATACTATTAGAGAGGGTTTAATAAAGATTTCCTAGGATGTTGTAAGGACTGGAGGGTGTGAGTTATAAGGAGAGGCTGGGACTTTATTCACTGCAGCACAGGGAGTTGGGGGTGACCTGATTGAGATTGATAAAATCATGAGGAGTGGAGGTAAGGTGAATAGCAAATGGCTCTTCCTTAGCGTAGGGGAACTCAAAACTAGGGGGCTTTTTTTTAATGTGAGGAGACAAATTTAAAAGGAACCGGAGGAGCAAAAGTTTGAAAGAGGGTGATTTGCATGTGGAATGACCTTGCTGAGGATATGGTAGATACAGGGACAGTTACAACATTGAAACAGCATTCGGATGGGTAGATGAATAGGAAGGTTTAGAGGGAAATGGGCCAAATGCAGAGCTTTTCTAAGAAAAATGTCAGTCTGACTCAACATTGGGACACAGACAGAATTCACACCTATTGTCTCTACTTATAAATCGGGCAACGTCTCTTTGAAATGTAGATTCATTTAGATATAACTGCGTCACTTTACATATTAAGATATCCCTTTGAATGTGCCCACACCGCTTTGAAATGTAATCTTGTCCATTTAAACCTCTTTATTTCCAGAAGTAGCCCGTTAAAATGTCCACGTCCCTTTAAAATGCAGATTGCCCCCTTTAGATATGACGCCGTTCCGTTAGATGTCGGAATATCTGTTTAAATTGAGCCGTGAGCTTTCCCAATGTAGACAGGGCTCCTGGAAACGTGGCAGTGTCCCCCCTGCAGCTGCAGAGCGAGACAGGAGAGTTTGTTTTTGTGAATGAGCAGTTGTAGCGCGAGGTGGCTGTTTCTTGGTGACGGAGTGGTGGTGGAGTTCTACTGGTCGTGGGGCGGCCCCTGTGTCAACTATGGGGCCACCTGGAAGTTACTGGGCCCGGGAGGTGAAAGGTGAGGCAGGTTGTGGGGGTGGGGACGGAGGGGAAGGAATGTGGGGCCTGTCCTGTCATAGTGACATTTTACACTCACTTTCCATCTGCTTTTACTGGCGCTTGTGCTGTTTGCCCCTCACTGTTTGTTTAATCCTTGTGCTGTTTACCCCTCACTGTGTGTTTAATCCTTGTGCTGGTTCCCCCTCACTGTTTGTTTATTCCTTGTGCTGTTTGCCATCACTGTTTGTTTAATCCTTGTGCTGTTTGCCCCTCACTGTTTGTTTAATCCTTGTGCTGTTTGCCCCTCACTGTTTGTTTAATCCTTGTGCTGTTTGCCCCTCGCTGTTTGTTTAATCCTTGTGCTGTTTCCCCTCACTGTTTGTTTGGTTTAATCCTTGTGCTGTTTGCCCTTTACTGTTACTTGTGCAATTGCTGAGGGTAGTGTGTAAATACTAGTGAAGGAGATTATGCACCAGCATGTATATGTTCCTCAGTCATTGAAGGGGCAGGACCTGTTGAGAATGGTTAGTAAAGCATGTGGTGCACTAAGCCTTGTTAACATGGATATAGTTTGTTATTTGGAGAAGTAGACTTTATTATTTAGAGTCACAGAGATGTACAGCATGGAAACAGACCCATTCGGTCCAACCTGTCCATGCCAACCAGATATCCTAAATTAATCTAGTTCCATTTGCCAGCACTTTGCTCATATCCCTCTAATCCCTTCCTATTCATATACCCATCTAGATGTGTTTTAAATGCTGTAATTATACCGGCTTCCACTACTTCCTCCGGCAGTTCATTCCATACATGCACCACCCTCTGCATGGAAAAGTTGCCCCTCAGGTACCTTTAATATCTTTCTGCTCTCACCCTAAACCTAAACCTATGCCCTCTAGTTGTGAACCTCACCCCTACACTGACGAAAAGACATTTTAAAAAAAAGTTGAGCAGCCAGAGAAAATGCAATAGCTATAAGAGCCACATGGGGAAAAAGAACTGTGGCTCTATCCTTTAGTTCTCCTCTTGGCATTTGAACACTTAAAATCTGTCAATAACACCAGCATCGTCACAGCGTATTGTGTCTGTTCCGCGCACCTGCTCGCTGGTGTCACCCAACACCTTGTCCATGCTCCTCGCTGTCGGCAGAAAAGGTGACATCGCTTATCTCTGTTCCTAAAGGTCTTCCTTTTATTTTTAAAGCTGTGTCCTCTGGTCCTAGTCTCTCCTACCAATGGAAACATCTTCCCAATGTCATTGCATTGTGGGGATGAAGCCCTGTCTGCTGGTGTGAGAGACTAGGCCTCACGTTTAGAGGGAGGAGCTTTCAGACAGATGAGGAGGAAGTGCTTTTCCCAGAGGGTTGTGAATCTATGGAATAGTCTAGATTAGAGTGGTGCTGGAAAAGCACAGCAAGTCAGACAGCATCCGAGGAGCTGGCAAATCGATGTTTTGGGCAAAATGCCTTTGTATGTGAGTTTGTGTATAAGACTGTGCATCAGTGAGTGTGTATTTACATGTGTGCATGCTTGATAAAGTGTGATTGTGATGGAGAATGAGCCTGCGAGAGGGTGAGTGTGTTGAGAGGGTGGTGTATGTGTTTGTCTGAGAGAGAGCGTGTGTATGAGAGAGGTATGGATATAAGTGAGGGGTTGCATTTTACTAAAATAAAGGAGGGCAAGACTTGTACAGGTAATGTTAGGGCCTGGGTCGTGTTGTAGAACAGAGACCCGGGGGTGTTCGGGTTCATTGTTCTTGAAAGTTCCATCATTGGTAGACGGGGGTGAAGAAGGTGTTCCGCACACTTGCCTTCATTGTTCACATAGGTCAAACATACCTCTTGCAAAAATGCCATCCCTTATTCCCAATTCCTCCGCCTCCGCCGTATCTGCTCCCAGGAGGACCAGTTCCACCACAGAACACACCAGATGGCCTCCTTCTTTAGAGACCGCAATTTCCCTTCCCACGTGGTTAAAGATGCCCTCCAACGCATCTCATCCACATCCTGCGCCTCCGCCCCCACCCCTCCAACCGTAACAAGGACAGAACGCCCCTGGTGCTCACCTTCCACCCTACCAACCTTTGCATAAACCAAATCATCCGCCGACATTTCCGCCACCTCCAAAAAGACCCCACCACCAGCGATATATTTCCCTCCCCACCCCTTTCGGCCTTCCGCAAAGATCGTTCCCTCCGTGACTACCTGGTCAGGTCCACGCGCCCCCTACAACCCACCCTCCTATCCTGGCACCTTCTCCTGCCACCACAGGAACTGCAAAACCTGTGCCCACACCACCTCCCTCACCTCCATTCAAGGCCCTAAAGGAGCCTTCCACATCCATCAAAGTTTTACCTGCACATCCCCTAATATCATTTATTGTATCCATTGCTCCCGATGCAGTCTCCTCGACATTAGGGAGACTGGACACCTCCTAGCAGAGTGCTTTAGGGAACATCTCCGGGACACCCGTACCAATCAACCTCACCGCTCCGTGGCCCAACATTTCAACTCCCCCTCCCACTCTGCCGAGGACATGGAGGTCCTGGGCCTCTTTCACCGCCGCGCCCTCACCACCAGACGCCTGGAGGAAGAATGCCTCATCTTCTGCCTCGGAACACTTCAACCCCAGGGCATCAATGTGGACTTCAACAGTTTCCTCATTTCCCCTTCCCCCACTTCACCCGAGTTCCAAACTTCCAGCTCAGCACTGTCTCCATGACTTGTCCTACCTGCCTATCTTCTTTTCCACCTATCCACTCCACCCTGCCCCTGCCCCCGACCTATCAGCTTCACCCCCTCCCCCACTCACCTATTGTACTCTATGCTACTTTCTCCCCACACCCAATCTCCTCTAGCTTATCTCTCCATGCTTCAGGCTCTCTGCCTTTATTCCTGATGAAGAGCTTTTGCCCAAAACGTCTATTTTACTGCTCCGCGGATGCTGGCTGAACTGCTGTGCTCTTCCAGCACCACTAATCCAGAATTCATTGTTCACATGCTGAGTACAGGAGTTGGGACATTATGTTGGAGATGCACACAGAAAGTACTTTACTCAGAGGGTGATAGATGTCTGGAATGCATTGCCAACAGAAGTAGAGGCAGGGACGGTAGATTCATTTAAGGTGCATCTGGGCGGGGGAGATCCAAGATGGCGGTGACCCAGCAAGTCTGAGTCTGTAGTGCTCTGCCCAAGACTCAGGCAAAGTAGGCTGCCTGCCTCCACCACACCTTCCAAATCATTTAAATAGCTTTTATTTAAATACAGCTAGTTATTTTGCACCAAACTTGAGCAATTTAGTGCCCCATTAAAATGACTAAAGGAAAGAATGCCCGCAGCTCGCAGCACATAGGAACCCCACCCCAGCTGCAGAGGAGGCGTCTGCAGCTGCCCCCGGGGACTTAACTATGGTAGCAAGCCTTGTTGCAGTGATTTCTAAGCTTGAAGAGATAATCGACACCTTCATAGAGTCCAGGAGCAGGTGGGAGTCGCTTTCGGTCGCGCTGCAGAAGCACGACCGAGATATTGAAAGAATCGAACATCGAGTCGGAGGGGCGGAGCTAAAGGTCGCCACCTCTGAGGCTGCTGCAGAATCAGCCGTGGGTCGGGTCTGGACTCTCGAACAGCGAATCCGGGCCTTGGAAGATCACATCAACAACCTCAAAAATCGAGGTCGTCGAGAAAATATTTGTTTGCTGGGCCTTCCCAAACGGGAAGAGGAAGGCCAGTTTACGACGTTTCTGGAGCAGTGGCTTCCACAATTATTGAATCTGTAGGCTGGATCAGGCCAGGTCAGGGTAGAATGGGCCCACCGGGTTGCAATACATAGGCCCGGCTTGGACCAGCGCCCCTACCCGGTCCTGTTCTGGCTGCAGTGCTTTTTGGAGAAGCCGATGCTCCTGGAAGCTTCCAGAAATCTTGGGAAAGATCCCCAAGCCATGATTTACAAAGGATCCAAGATTATGCTATTTCAGGACTTTCCCCCAGCTCTGGTCCAAAAGAGGAGGGCGTTTAAGGGATTTAAACATTCAGTGCTACCCAGCAGCACTACGTTTTAGCCACGAAGGGTCCGTGTATAACTTTGGATCGCTGGAGAAGGCCAAGGAATGTTTGGACTCTCTTAGATAAATTGTAAGAGTTAACTCGTGTGGTGAATGATGTTGTTCTGCCCTCCCCCTTCTCTGGTTCACCTTATTTTTTCTCTTTTATTACTTTATTGCTTAATATTATCTCCTGGGAGTAGGGAGGGGGTGGGGCTTATTTGTTCTCCACTCTGCGATTTTCTCCTCTTTTTTTTGTAAATATATATAGGCCTGGTGGTCCAGTAGATTTAGGTGAGGAGGGGTCTTTGCTTTGTCTTATTCTTTCTCTTAAAACGGGGTTATTTCCCCCTGCTATTTTGTATTACCATAATTAATTATTATCTGCTGAGACTGTAATTTTATAGTTTTATATGTTTATACGTGGTATTAACATCACCAAATATATGTAGGTGTTGATGTGGGTGGGTGGGGAGGCGGAGGAGGGCAGGATACTCATTGTTAACTTTAGCTTGGTCATACACTTGAATTTTCTTCACTTTATTATGGAGTGCGTGGGTCGAGGGTGGGGCACTGGTCAGTAGAGGATATGATGGGTTTTCGGAAAGGAAGTGATTCCCCCGGAAACGTGGGGAAAAAATCTCTGTTTAAACATGTTATGTTTTTTTATTTAGAAATCGTTTTTTATTATATTAGTGTGAGTGTCACAAAGAATCTCTATTTTTGTGAATTTTCTATGGTCCATGCTCAGGGTGTTTTGGATGGGGTTTCTCCTCCCGGGGGTCTCTGACTTGCCTGGACGATTATGGTGTGTCATTCGCTTAAATGGTGCACCTGGAATGTCAAGGGGAGTAATTCTCCAATCAAAAGGAAGAAAATATTACCAAACCTCAAAAAAGAAAGGGTTGATATAGCTCTTCTACAGGAGACCCATTTATTGGATTAAGAACACTTGAAATTACAACAGGGTGGATTTGATCAGGCCTTCTTTTCTTCCTTCAGCTCAAAATGTAGGGGAGTAGTCATTCTTATTTGGAAGAATCTCCCTTTCGAAATCCTAAGTCAGATAAAAGATGAATCTGGACGATATATACTAATTAAAGCCCTTATAAATGGAGAGGAATATGGGATTTTAAACCAGTTTTGTCCCCGGCACATCCTTTCAAATTTATAACGGAAGCCTTCTCCAAACTGATGGTTCTTGGTGCTTGTCATACAATTATAGGGGGAGACTTGAATTGCATTATGGAGCCGGAAATAGACATGATACCCAAGAGTACTGCGGGTGGATGCCCCAGATCTGGACAATTGGCGGATTTGAATCAAGAATTAGGATTAATAGATGTGTGGAGGTGCATCCACCCGCAAGGCAGAGATTTCTCTTTTAACTCTAATCCACATAAATGTCACACTAGAATTGACATGTTTTTTGCCCCCTCGAGTTTTTTAAATTACATATCATCCTGTAAAATAGGTGATATGATAATTTCGGATCACGCTGCTGTGTACATGGAAATCAAGGCTAGGAACAATGAGGCATCCCCCTGACATTGGCGTATGGATTATAGTAAATTTGCAAAATATTTTTCTCAAGAATTTATAGCTTTCTTGGAAATTAATTCAGGTACGGCTAGTAACCCGTCAATGATGTGGGAGACTATTGAAGCTTATGCGCGAGGTCTGATCATTTCATACTCGGTGACCCAGAAAAAATTAAAGGGAGAACAATAGCATCTACTTGCTGCTCGCTTAAAAGCAGCTGAAACAGCTTACGCTGACAGACCTTCTATTGCCAAATTACAAAGGGTTATAACCCTTAGGACAGCTCTGAATACCGACTTCACCCAAACGGCAAAGAGGGAAATATTATTTGCAAAACAAAGATTATATGAATTTAGCGATAAACCTGGGAGATGCTTAGCATTTCTTGCAAGGAAAAAAAAGGGCCCCTCAATCTATCACAGCTATCAGGGAAGTTCTGGTACTCTGACTCACATCATAAAGGGATCAACACAATCTTCAGAAAGTTTTTTTATTCTGATCGCAGGATTGTGAAGATAGAGCCAGGAGGATGCAATCCTTTTTTAAAAGCCTGGCCTTTCCGGACTTAATCCCGGAACAGGTATCGGTCCTGAATGCTCCCCCAACAACCCAGGAAATACTTGACACAATCAGGCAACTTCAGAGCGGTAAGGCACCTGGCCCAGAGGGCATTCAGGTTGAATTTTACAAAGAGTTCACAGGAGTATTAGCTGGCCCACTTATGGACATGTATAACTACTCATATAAGTCAGGGCTGCCTCCTGCCTTTACTAAAAAAGGTGAATATCTCCCTTTTTTTCAAAAAAGGAAAGGATCCAGAAGATTGTGCATCATACAGACCAATATCCTTGCTAACTGTAGATTTTAAAATTCTCACTAAAACATTAGCATTGAGGCTAGAGAGGGCCAGAAAAGAGGAGCAGACTGGGTTTATTAAGGGCTGTAGATCATCTAATAATATTAGAAGGGTCTTGAATGTGAATCAAGTCTGTCATCAGGAAAAAATACCAGGAATAGTAGTCTCATTGGATGCGGAGAAGGCATTCGACAGGGTTGAATGGACATACCTGTTCTATACATTGGAAAGATTTGGTGTTGGAAACGTATTTGCCAAATGGGTCTCAACACTGTATAATGATCCCAAAACAGTTGTGATCACCAATGGATTAGGCTCAGGTAGCTTCAGTGTGGGTAGGGGCTGCTGTCCGGGATGCCCTCTCTCTCCGTTGCTATTCACGCTAATAATTGAACCACTGGCGGAAGCGATACGGGCTGACTCTAATATAACGGCCCCGAGGGTTGGTACAGGTAAACATAAAATTACCCTATATGCAAATGATCTCCTTTTTCTTAGTAATCCTCTGATGTCCAAGCCCCTCTCCATCCAAGTTATTAATGCATTTACAGGTACAAAATTAATTTTTCAAAATCAGAGGCATGCCTCACTAGTATGTCCCACTTATTGGACCGATCCCACTTCCCCTTTCGGTGGTCTCTTGGGCATTTTTATTACCCCAGTATTTGGCCAGCTATCCAAGGCCAATTTTGTGCATCTATTGGAAAGGGTAAGACAGGACCTTTAACGTTGGGGAGACCTTCCAATTTCCTGGCTAGGTAGAATAGCCCTAATTAAAAAGAATGTCTTGCCCCGTCTCTTATACCCTACGAGAATGCTTCCGGTGATGCTGCCGAGGCCGGCACTCCGCAAATTGTATGGTTGGCTGGTTTCTTTCATCTGGAATCCTAGATGGCCCCTCATTAAGTTAAGGAAGCTACAACTTCCACAGGCAAGGGGGGAGGGCTGGATTTTTCAGACTTTAGGAAGTCTCAGTTAAGCTACATAGCTGATTGATTGCGGGTCAGACATGACCCAATCTGGATGGACATCGAGGCTTCTCAAGTACAGTGCCCTCTTATTAACGTCTTATTTTTAGATCAGATGAAAATCATTACGAGCCACTGTAGAAACCCTACAATACTCAACACAATTAAAGCTTGGAATATAATGCGGCAAAATGAGGGTAATTCACAAAAAACATCCCCCTATACTCCTATAGTGGGGGCATGGGGTTTTCAACCGGGGCTTACAGATGCCACATTCAAATCCTGGAGATCCAGCGGTATCTCCTGTTTAGGGGATCTGTTTGAGAAGGGGGTCCTGATGTCTTTTGAACAGCTGCATCAGAAATTTGGATTACCTAACGGAGACCTCTTTCGATACTTCTACATTCGAGACTACATACAGAAGACGATTGCGTTATTAGATGTTCTCATAAATCAGATAGAGAAGGTAGATTGTTGTGGCCAATGGGTGTACCCTCGGTCAGCACTCTTTATCATTTATTACGTGATGATGTGTCGGAAGACATGGACCATCTGCTTAGAACATGGGATCAGGATTTGGGGCTGGAAGTTTCTACAGAAATGTGGAATGACATCTGGGAAAATGCCAAAAAAAAATCTCCGTTTGTAACAGAACCCAGGCCATTCAGTTAATGATACTTCATAGGGCCCATATGGAACCAGAACGATTGGCAAAATTTTGGAGCATCTGCAATGCGTCCCAAATGTAACACAGAGGTGGGCATTCTTATACACCGCTTATGGACATGCCATAAGATCCTCAAATACTGGACCGAAGTAGTAAACGCCCTGACAGAAATCTTGGGAATGGAAATTACAGTAGATCCAGTATCTCCTCTTCTGGGTTTCTCAAGCTTACCTTCTGTGGATGTGCACGGGAGGAAATTATTTTCCATTCTCTCCTTCTATGAAAGGAAAAATATCTTGGTAAACTGGGTGGCTGAGGGCTCTCTAGGACTTCCACATTGGCACAGATTAATCATGGAATGTATTCCCCGTGACTTCCTTACAAATATGGTGCACCAAAAAACTGAATTATTGTATAAAATGTGGCAGCCCTTTTTGAATTACATAGATACAGATATTTCGGCCATTCTTTCAAGGGCTTTCACTTAGTTGAGGTAACAGTTCTGGCTGGTCCCTTGGGAGAGGAATCCCGCATGAATACGGGTTTTATTACAACTTATGTTAACTCATTACGAGCATGTATTTCACTACTTCATTACCATGTTATCCTTTTTTCTTTTGACTAATGTAAGATATTTGATCATACACTCTGGTTAGTTATAGGTTAGATTCGTAGTTAGTTGAGTTTTGTCTTTTTCTTTTTTATATCTCTTTTTGTTTCACAAGTTTTGGCTATTCATTTAAGATTTAATTGTATATTAGTGTTCGTACTTGTGCTTTTCTTACTTGTAAACTGGTAAAAACATGTTAAATTTTCAATAAAAATATCTTTTTTTTTGAAAAGTGCATCTGTACAGATGCATGAGTAAGGGGAGAGCAGAGGGATACAGATTCAGAAATTGTGCAATAGGTTTAGACAGGGGATTTGGATCGGCTTAGGCTTGAAGAGCTGAAGGGCCTGTTCCTGGGTTGTAAATTTTCTTTGTTCTATGTTGAGGTTGTACAGGATGTTGCTGAGGCCATTTTGTTTAGAGTACTGAGTACAGTTCTGGTCACCCTGTAATAGGAAGAATATTATTAGAGATGGTTCGGTAAAGATTTACTTTGACCTTGCCAGGAATGGAGGGTTTGAGTTATAGGGAGAGGCTGGGATTTTTTCACTGGAATGGAGGAGGTTGAGGGATGACCTTACTGAGATTTAAACAATCATGAGGGGTGAAGGTAAGGAGAATAGCGAGGAACATGCGGGGTTATGTAGAGTCAGGGGTGGGGAAGTGAAACAAAATTGTGGCTCTCCCCTTTTTTCCTCCTTTTGGCATTTGGCCAGTTGAATCTGTCCGGAAGGGGCCTGGTCCTCCTGCCAATCAGAACCCCAGCCATTGTTTGAATGCGGAAGGTCGACCATGAGCTTCTGAAGTTGCTGTTGCTCCTCTCTCTCTGAATGAAGATTGAGCTTCAGTCCAGACTGCAACTTCCTTTCTCTGTTTAACATCTGGGAGTACCGCACTCTCTTTTCTCGCCCTCTTTCCCATTTCTTTTCTCATCCTTGGGTTCAGCTGTTTGTTTGTAGGAGCTGAGGGAAAAAGAAAGTCAATTGAGGTGAAGGGACAGACTCTGGAAAAGGTTGGTCTAGATCTGTGCCTGTTAATGTTTGACAGGCTTTGTTTCCTGAGCTTGACACATTTACTTGTCTGGCAAAAAAGGATGGCCTCTTGATCCATGTTGGGGATGGAAGTGGATTATGCTGTGGGTGACTTGCTGGTAGTAGTCCAATAAGTATTGGATAAGTAATCATGACACACAAACCTTGAGTTATTGACTGTTTATTTGGAACTCACGGGGAGAGCCAAGTCGACCTAATAGTCTAAAGTCACTCCGACGAGAAACAGAGTTGTGTGATTCTATAGGTTACAATCATTTAACAATTAGCAAACTGTTAATTGCAGGAAATTGAGCAAACTGAGACACTTTACCCAGTCACGTAGTGTCTGGACAGTGTTGGTTAGTAGCTGATGTGTACAATAGGTCCTTGCAAAGAGAAAGATATTTCCATGCAAGGAAAGAATTTGTTTATCAGGTAGCAGTACAGCTGCAAGGCAGGCTGTCTCTGTTGAGTCTGGGAATTAAGGGTAGCTGGGACAATGGATAGATCAGCCCTGATCTTAATGAATGGCAGAGCAGGCTGGATTGGTCAAATGGCCTACTCCTGCTTCTATTACTATGAAACTGTAACCCTGCATTTCCCATGGCTAACCCACCAAACCTGCACATCCCTGGACACTGTGGCCAATTTAGTATGGCCAATCCAAATCGAGGCCAGTGAGCAATGTAGTGATGTGGAAAATGAACATCAGAGAACAATAGAAAGGGACAAGGAGAGTAAATATACCAGCAATCAAAACTGGATACTAATGTCACAAAAACTGAAACGATACATGGTGAGTCTGAATGTGTGCTGCATTGTAACAAAAGTGAATGAATTAACTGCACACATTGGAAGTGAATAATTATGGTCTGAGACTCCTCACAGAGACATGGCTTCAGGATGGCAAGGATTGGATCCTGAATATTGAGGTGTAGTCAGATGGGAAGCGAGGTAAAGGCAGAGGGTTGGCACTGCTCATCAAAGCACTGATCACACGGTAGTCTGGTGTCAGCTCGGGTTTCAGGGCCTGATTTCCCTGTCCTCTGATCTCCCTGTTCCCACAGAGTAAGATGCCGGTCTGTTCTCAGCTTTGCTGGACTTCTGCAGAAGCTTTCACGCCTCTTTTACAGCTTCCAGAACAAGAAAACATTCAGTCAATCGAAAGCCACACCACAATCTACCAGAAATAGGGCTCACCCAGGATTCTGATAGGGTCCTACTTGAGGAATTCTCTCTCCCTTCAATGTAACTATTAGTATTGGGGCAAAGTAACTCGTATGTCAAATCGTTTAAAGCAAAGTAGTCAGGAGAGGAGACCTTGAGCAATTAACTAGCTTTATTCATTGCCATTGGGGAATACCTCTTAGTTTAAAACAAAGTCCGACGTATTCCAATAAAATACAGAATGTTACAAGTTTTATGGTAAAACACAAGCCCCACTCTCCATTAATTATGCAACTGAGGGGCAGTCGTAAGGTTCACATACATTGTCGAGACCTACATTTCTTAATGTCTACAAAACTGAATGTTATCTTATACTGCAGGTTCAGCTCAGCTCGAATTACCGATAAGGGACAGAGAGAACCAATCCATCATTCTGTGAAGCAGCACAGTCTAATGTCCTGAGGAGCAGAGACAGCCTGCAGTTTCAAGGTCAGTCTATCAAAACAGAATTCCTCAGCCAGGGCTCAGACAGCATTATGTTAACAGGCTACATTTTACTGCAAACATTGCTTTGTGACAAAATGGCTTCCATGCAGTTTTGTCAATTTTGATCAAATTCTCCCACAATCCCTCCTTTTTATTAAAAAGAAGAGATTGTGGATGTCAGCAAAAGGAGGAATTATACCCAGAGCCAGGGGTATTGTCAGGGGTTGGTGTTTGGAGATCGGACTGATAGTCCTCGGGTTCAGTAAGGACAGGGGCAGAAGGCTCCAGGGATTGGGAATCATCATCAGGGGTTTCATCAGGAATGGGAAATCTCAGCATCTGGGAGATCGCTGGAGAGGAGGGCCACAACAGTGAACTGAGCAGAGCACAGGATTGTCTGCGGGGTGACTTTGGTATCCAGTTCCAAAGGCAGGGGGAAAGAAAGCTGCAAGTTGCTCAAACTCCATAAGGGCTCGCTTTGTACGAGTTCAGGATGGATAGGGATATGGGCAAATACCTAGCAGCTAGAGTGGTTGACCTAAAAACAAAAGCATTATAAAAAAGTATTAAAGTGTAATTCCTGTTTACTAGAGGTTATCAGGCCCAATCAAACATAGTTAGTGAAAGAAAGATAAGGAAAAGTGCAGTGAAAGGCAGAATGATCAGGCTGAGCCATTCACGGATGAAGGCTGAAGATGTGTCTCTGACGGGGGTCTTCTGATGTTCCTCCAGGAGGTGGCGCTCGTTTGCATTGTGTTGTGTGTGTCCATGCGGCCTCCCCTTGACCCTGACTGCTGACCGGGTAACCAGCAGGACTAGGAACGGGCCTTTCCATCTCAGCTCCAATATGCCCCGGTCCTAATGCTGAGGCTTGGTGTACCCATGAATGTAAACTCTAAAGAGTTTTGGTTAACTGATGCAAATATTTCCCACTTAACCAACATTAGAGTGTCAGCTGTTTCAGCCATTGGGATGGTTTGATTCATCTACTAAATACATCTACTCTTATTCGACAATATACGCGAGGTGATTCTATGAAAGCAAGTTGTAGACAGGGAAAAAGGCTGACCAGGCAAGGAGGTGGTTAACAAACACACTCTCTCTGCCTGCCTGCGGCTCTCTGTCTATTTTTTTTCTGTCTCTATTTGCATGCCTGCGCCTCTCTCTCTCTGCCTGCCTGCCTGCGCCTCTCTCTCTCTCTGCCTGCCTGCGCCTCTCTCTCTCTCTCTCTGCCTGCCTGCGCCTCTCTCTCTCTCTGCCTGCCTGCGCCTCTCCCTCTCTCTGCCTGCCTGCGCCACTCTCTCTCTACCTGCCTGCGCCTCTCTCTCTCTCTGCCTGCCTGCGCCTCTCTCTCTCTGCCTGCCTGCGCCTCTCTCTCTCTCTCTGCCTGTCTGCGCCTCTCTCTCTCTCTCTGCCTGCCTGCGCCTCTCTCTCTCTCTGCCTGCCTGCGCCTCTCTCTCTCTCTGCCTGCCTGCGCCTCTCTCTCTCTCTGCCTGCCTGCGCCTCTCTCTCTCTGCTTGCCTGCGCCTCTCTCTCTCTCTCTGCCTGCCTGCGCCTCTCTCTCTCTCTGCCTGCCTGCGCCTCTCTCTCTCTCTGCCTGCCTGCGCCCCTCTCTCTCTCTGCCTGCCTGCGCCTCTCTCTCTCTCTGCCTGCCTGCGCTTCTCTCTCTCTCTCTGCCTGCCTGCGCCTCTCTCTCTCTCTGCCTGCCTGCGCCTCTCTCTCTCTCTGCCTGCCTGCGCCTCTCTCTCTCTGCCTGCCTGCGCCTCTCTCTCTCTCTGCCTGCCTGCGCCCCTCTCTCTCTCTCTCTCTCTGCCTGCCTGCGCCCCTCTCTCTCTCTCTGCCTGCCTGCGCCCCTCTCTGTCTCTGCCCGCCTATGCCCCCCTCTGCCTGCGCGCCTCTCTCTCTCTCTTTCTCTCTCTCTCTTTGCCTGCGCCCCTCTCTCTCTCTCTGCCCGCCTATGTGCACCTCTCTCTCTCTGCCTGCGCCCCTCTCTCTCTGCCTAGCTGCGTCCCTCTCTCTCTGCCCGCCTATGCCCCCCTCTGCCTGCGCGCCTCTCTCTCTCTGCCTGTCTGCGCGTCTCTCTCTCTGTAACACTCTTCAGCTTTCTACATGTCTCAGTTAATAGTTGCCCAATGTGTCCTGTATGCCAAATTCATTCAAGTCTGGACATCCTGAAGCGAGCAATTATACTTCAGATTTCTACTCGCCAATTAAAACTAATATTGGGCACTCAAACAGATCGGGGGCATCCTGAAGCATGCCATGGACCTCAGTGTGGGTCCAGGGCTTATCAAATAGGGTTTCACCTCTCGTAACCCTGGGGTAAGCAAATTCATTATTACTAACTTTGTAAAGCACAAGTGCTCTCAGCAACATAACGTCAGGACACTAGGACCCTGTTGAGTTCTCTCACTAGTATCTTGTGGCTGAGTAGGGAGAATTATGTCATCATTTCTAACAGCATTTTTGTCCCTGGCCAGCTTTCCCCTTTATTTTGGACACAACAAAATCAGCAACCACCCTCTATATTTCATCTCTCAAACGATATCGGCCGGTGACCTGGCAGGACCCGGGTATCTCCTGCCTGACTCGCCAACTGTGGGGGATGGAAATAAAGCCCCATGTCAGGAAAGAATTTGTTTATCAGGAAGCAGCACAGCTGCAAGGCCAACTGTCTCCGCTGAGCCTGGGAAACACGAGCTTTAACAAGCAGGCACTAAGCTGAGATTCAAAATGGTTTCCAGGCTTTAATATGTGACCAAATGGCTGGCCCAAATCTAACAATTCTCCCACATCATCGCAGGGAATAAAACAAGAAAAATGAAACAAAATTAGAAATAAGTAGGGGATCGTGCTTAATGTTTGTTCATTACGAAGTAAACAAGAAATAGCAGTCTCCCAGGATTCGTACGATGCCCTACTTGAGGAATTCTGTCCAACAAGTTTAATTGGAAGCAGTAGCTTTCGGAGTGCAGCTCCTTCATCAGGGGATTGTGGAATATAAAATTGTAAGACACAGAATTTATAGTAACAGTTTATAGTGTGATGTAACTGAAACTATATATTGAAAAAGACCTGGATTGTTTGTTAAGTCTCTCATCTGTTCGAATGACCATGATAGTTTCAGTTCTTTCAAATGTAAATCACAAAACCTTTTAAAATAGTTAAATCCTCAAGTGAACTTTACCAATTGGTGTCGTGTCAGTCCAGATAATGTATTGAAGGTGTGAGCTCCCCTGTGTGAGACTGTCTGTGGCACAATGGTTAAACTGATTTACAGAATCTTACATGGAGTCATGCAGTTTTTGAGCAAAGTAAGACATAATTCTGCAAGTACGAATTCACCCAACAAATTTTTGCGTGCGTGTGTGTGTATGGGGGGGGGGGGGGGTGGGGGGGGGGGAGGAATGTATATTTGCAGATACATTCTATGTGCATTTTTTAAGGAAAAATCTGCAGGCAGTCAATACATGTAATAGTTTGTAAATTCGACTTTGGAAACAGAACCAGTCTGACTCAAGATTGGGATACAGGCAGACTCTGACCTCACACCTTTAATGCATTGTCTGAGCTGAGATGTGAGCTTTTGCTATAAAACCTTGTTATCTCGAGAAGGTGACAACAAGAATTTCTGGGGTTTACATTGTAATGATATCTGCAACCTATTTGAAAAGGTGGAAGACTTAACAATCCAGGTTTGTTCAATATACCATTTCAGTGGCAGGACACTGGAATGTTTTGCTCTAAATTGTGTCTTAGGATCTTATCTTCCACAACCACCTGATGAAGAGGCAGCACTCCAAAAGTTACTGCTTCCAAAGAAGCCTGTTGGACTACAACCTGGAGTTGTGTGATTCTAGAATCTGGTTTCTAGTATCTGCAGTCCTTGTTTTTACCTAGTTGATTTTAACCTAACAGTGAATCCTCTTGCAAAGATGCCTGCCTTGAAGAAGTTTTCCTCCTCTCTCTACAAGAATCTCAAAGAATCCCTCTCCCACTGCAACTCCCAGGTCATTTCCTCTGCCCTGAAGCTCTTCAACCATGTCCTGAAACAGACTCGCTACCACAGCCACATTTGCTTCCTCAGTGCCTGTCTCCGTAACCAACTCATCCTACACAGATTCCGGACCACCTTTAAACCAGCAGAGTTCGGATCCGAACAGGCCACTCCATCCTCCTGTCTGACCTATCACCTTCATCCCCACCCCTATTCATCCATTGTACTCTTTGCTACCTTCCCCCACCCTCCTCCCTGACCTATCCCCACCATCCCCACTCCCATTCACCTATTGTACTTTACGCTATTTTCTCCCCACCCCCACCCTCCTCTCATTTATCTCTCCACCCTGCAGGCTCTATTCCTGATGAAGGACGTTTTCCTGAAACATCGATTTTTCTGCTCCTCGGATGCTGCCTGAACTGCTGTGCTTTTCCTGTACCACTCTAATCAAAAGTGGATTGGCCATGTTGAATTACCCATAGTGCCCAGGGATGTGCATGTTAGGGTGGATTGGCCATGCTAAATTACCCATAGTGCTGTGAGAAACGAACCCCACTTAATCAATAATTTTCAGTCCGAGTCAAAGAGTTCTGAAGCAGCACATTTATTCAAACATCTTGCAAGATGGGTGGCTGTATGAAGAGAGACACACCCGACAGTAAAATACAGAGTGTTTTATACTTTTCTGAGGGCTCTCTCGACACCCCTACACTGAGCAATAAACCTGTTATGAGTGTCTATTACATTCTATCCCTTTATTTGGTGATTACTTGCGCCCGTTATTCCTTCATTTGGTAATTCCCTGCACCCAAGCCTAAGCCTATCATACTTATTAATTACCTCGCTTGTTTTTCTTTAAATCTACCTTATTTGGCTGTCCTTGTTCGTTACAGCCTTCCTGTTATTTTGTCCAGTTCCTCTTATCTTATCGAACCGTCTGACTTCTGAGATCATCCTTTAATATCTTGATAGTCCAAAAAGCAGACCTACAAACTATGAGCTTATTGCGAAATGCCCCTGCTGCCCTTTTTTTGTGGTCAGCTACAAGTAATTTCCTTGCTTAAAACTATTTCTGAAAAGACCCTTTATATTCTTTAAAATCAACGTACACCTGACAACCTGAAATTTATCTCTCTCAACCCCAACCCCAACCCCGCGCCCCTCACATTTATCTCTCCACCCTGCAGGCACTCTGCTTCTATTCCTGATGAAGGGCTTTTGTGCGAAACGTCAATTTTCCTGCTCCCCGTGTGCTGCCTGAGCTGCTGTGCTTTTCCAGTACCACTCTAATCTAAAGTGGATTGGCCATGCTGAAATACCCATAGTGCCTAGGGATGTGCAGGTTAGGGTGAATTGGCCATGCTATATTATCCATAGTGCCTAGGGATGTGGAGGTTAGGGTGAATTGGCTATGCTAAATTACCCATCGTGCCCAGGGATGTGCAGGTTAGGGTGGATTGGCCATGCTAAATTAGGCATAATGTGCAGGTAAGGTGCATGATTCAGGGTTAAATGTAGGGGATTCGGTGTGGGTGGGTGACCCTTGGGAGGTTCGGTGAGGCCGAGTGGCCTGCTTCCACACTGTGGGGATTCTCTGAAGGGAGGGGTTATTTTGGAAAGTGTTTTCTCGTCCTCGTCTGCTGCGGGCGTGGCGCATGCGCGGTGCGGCGGCCCGCTGTTGGCTATGCCCCGCCCCTTCAGCTGTCACTTTTCCTCGCCCCGCCCCTAGTTTCTCTGTGACGTCACAACGCGGAAGTGGCCCTGTCAGTTTCAAAGTGAATCTCCCGCCCTCCTGACGACTCTTCATCCTGGGAGGGAGACAGAGATGGGAGGAGGGGAAATTGGTCACTTGTAGCAACGAGAGTGAATGCAGGGAGGGAGCAGACTCCGCAAACTCAGGTGTGTGTCTTAGTTAGCCAGGTGAGGAGGGACTGAAGGATAGAGATTGGGAAGTGGGAGGGCTGGATATCTTTTCTGTTTTTATTTTTAAAATGCACCCGATTCCCACCAATAACTGCAACAGGTACAAGTACAGCACATGCAATATTCCTCATTGCAGCTTCAAGCCGGTTTTGCATCCTCTGTTCTTCCTCCACTTTGGCTCCAGCACATTCAGCTTCTTTCCCTCATCCACATTCCCCCCCCCGCCCTGATGTTCCAAGCTGACCCGCAAAAGATCGGTTTGTCCCTCCATTCTTTCCCGGTGGCGCCCATTACTCTTGTCTATTTCTTGCCTTATCCGGCCTTGTGCGTGAACAAAGTGTTAGCGTATATCCTCTTTCACTGCCAGCTGCTTCCTTGTTTGCGAAAGCAACATTTCCTCCCAGTTTTCGCCGACACTGAGCCTTCTGACCTCCTTGATTGTGTTTTTTTTGTTTTTGCAGAAGCAGGAAACAGATGGTTATAACTTTGTACGAGCATATCTAGCTTAACCTACACCCCCTCCCCTCACAGCACCTTATCTGTTTGTCTGTAATATCTACCATTGTTTGCAGGCACATTTCATGTATGCACATTTTAGCTAATACAAAAGCAATTATATATTTCCTTCACATAGCTTTCATTCTTGTTAACTCCACTCTTGGCTGAAACAATTATACCCTGGCGTTAGTTCATTTACCTTGCAGAAGCAATTATGGTTGCAGAAGTAACACTGCTTTACCTATATCCCACAGGGGTGACCCTACAACCTTGGATAAAATAATGTGGGGCATGGCAAGGGTAAATAGACAAGATCTTTGATCTGGGATTGCTCATAGGTTTAGGGTGAGATTTAAAAGAAACCGAAGGGGCAACTCCTAAATACAGAGGGTGGTGTGTGTAAAGAATGAGCTGCCAGAGGAAGTGGTGGGCTGCTGGTACAATTACAACCTCTAAAAGGTATATGAATGGGTATATATTGGGAAGCATTTAGAGGGACATGGGCCAAGTGCTGGCAAATGGGATTGGATTGATTTAGGATATCTGGTCAGCATGGACTGAAGGGACTGTTTCTGTGCTGTACATCTGTGATTCTGGCTTGCCACGAATGTTTGTCACATCTGTATGTTCAGTTTCTCCCTGGTGTTGGTGTAAACGCCTTGTTGTCTTATTTTGCTCCCCACATCCTGGGGACATTAACCATTTCCTATCTGGTTGTTCTGATCTGGACTGCCGTCCGGATCTTCAGATTTCTGGGATTGGTCAATAAACACACCTGGAAGTGACTTTGTCAATCATACAAGCAATAGTTTATTCTTTGATATGGCTGGGTCGGGAGACTCTGATCAGCCCAGAAGGATTCGATTAATTCCCAACAGTGTGGAAACAGGCCCTTCGGCCCAACCAGTCCACACCGATCCTCTGAAGAGTAGCCCAGCCAGACCCATCTCCCTCTGACTAATGCACTAACATGATGGGCAGTTTAGCATGGCCAATTCACCAAACCTGCACATCTTTGGATTGTGGGAGGAAACCCACGCAGACATGGGCAGAATGTGCAGACTCCACATAGCCAGCCCCCTGAGGCTGGAATCGAACCTGGGACACCTGGTGCTGTGAGGCAGCAGTGCTAACCACTGGACCACCGATGAGTACTCCTAGAGTGCCAAAAGAATCCGCCAACTTTTACAGAGTTTGTATAGAACTTATGTACATTGTTTAGAGTCAGACATTGAGCATGATCACATAGTAACAACCAATCAGATCCCGCAAGGTCCTCATGCATTTTTGACTTGGCCTAGGGCGGCACGGTGGTTCAGTGGTTAGCACTGCTGCCTCACAACACCAGGGTCCCAGGTTCGATTCCAGCCTTGGGTGACCGTCTGTGTGGAGTTTGCACATTCTCCCCGTGTCTGCGTGGGTTTTCTCTGGGTGCTCCGGTTTCCTCCCAGAGTCCAAAGATGTGCAGGTCAGGTGGATTGGCCATGCTAAATTGCCCATAGTGTTAGGTACATTAGTCAGAGGGAAAATGGTTCTGGGTGGGTTACTCTTTGGAGGGTCAGTGTGGACTGGTTGGGCCAAAGGGCCTGTTTCAAACTGGAGGTAATCTAATCTATCATAGTTTCTTGTAGACAACTTGTTCTTGGAATCGTATTTGTCCTGTTTGGTGGTTAGGATTAAACTGTTACTTCTGCGATTGATGGTTAGGTTCAAATTTGCAATTTTCTTTCACTGGATTGACATCAGTCTGTGGTTTCTTGTTTGTTCTGAGTCGTGAGTATCTGCCTGACTCAGTCCCACCGAGTTAGCCAAGCAGAAGCCATTTTGTCCGACCTCCCATGTTAAAGTGGAGATTTGAGGTGGCCCTCAGGAATCCTTTGAGAACTCAGACCTGTCAGGCCTCTCTCTTGGTTTGTCCTGGAGATCATACTCTTTGGAAGCCTGGAATAAAAATCTCTCATCATAAAGTCCCACAATGCAATTCAATTCAATCCATAGTAGATAAGCACTAAGAGTTAATTCTCTATGGGATTCAACAGCCTCAGCACTAAAATGGTCTCTCTCTCTCGTGTCCTTTTGAACTCTCAAGACAGCAAAGATTTATTTTGTGAATGCCCCGCTTGCAAGAGGTAGTAAGAATCCATTATAATGGACAAGATCCATCCATTAATTACACAGCTATGGATAGTACCGAGTCTTGTTTCAGGGTCAGATTCAAAGACTATCATTCATTTCACAAGGGAACGGCTGTGAATGTTATCACTTGGTGTCCTGTTCACACAGAATCACCGATGATAAAGTAAACGTTCTTAATTGCCTTACAGCATCTTGTTATCGCTTGGTGAGCCCAGGTGTCCCTCTCTTTAAGTTCTCTCCTCTTTCTGAGCCTTCCTGCCTGTTTATTTTCTAGTGCAGTAAATGTATTCAATAATTCAGCATTACATTTTAGTCTGAATGTTTAAAGACAAGTTTTAAGGCTATAGACTTTCTCACCCAGATGCCCACACCCTCATTCCTCCCTTTGATTGCACCGCAATCACTGAAAGAGAAGGCTAGTCCAAACGAATGCCCTTCAAGGTGGTCCAGCCATCAACATCCTGCAGAGCGGCACCACCATCTTCGCAGCTCATCTGGTCATATTTATCAACGCCATCAACACGTGTGGGTGAACCATCGCATCGCAAAAGCAGCATCTTCTGGGGCAAATCTATATCACTAAGGGACCTCATAAGCCTAGCAATTAAATACCTAACAATACCAATACCAATACCGACAAACAGACATAGCTAAATTGATAAGCCAATTGTACCATGAGCCCGATCTGCAGTTTCCCCAACTGGTCCCTTCAGTCATTCTGGATCTCTGCTTGTATCTTAGTAATATTGCCAGTGAGATCGGGAATGCCCACAGTGCATTTATCTTGGACAATGGTGCAGACCTCACCCTCCGGGCGAGTAGAAAGTCTAAGGCATACCGATTCTGCATAGAGTAAAGACACAGGTCTGATAATCCCAGTTTACTCTGTTTCAGAGCCTCTTTAGTCTTATTTCCTCGAATGGTCAGGCCGCAAAAGAGGGAATTGCGGTTCTGTTGACTTGTCACTCCTGCCTATCCTTCAAACCTCAGGGTATTCTGGATTCCCCAGCCTATCGGGTGTCCTGTATTGTCACCCAGTCCCTTGGGATCCTTCCAATTGGAGCAAGGTTGGCTGAGAGCGACCGCTGCATCCTCCTCAGATGGAGGTTCCATCGACTTGTCCACTGGCCAGGACAAGGTACTGTTGTGGGGACAAGGGCTCCGATAGTGACCTTATGAGGGACATCTTTGCCATCCAGGACAAGGAAATTGGTAGCTTTACCTTAGCTGAAGAAATAATAGTCTGGTTTGGTGTATATTAGGGAGAGTTTGTCAAAATAGGTTACTGAAATGTTACAGCAGGAAGTCTGGTCAGGTCTACAGGAGTAAAGGGTCGACGTTTTGCAAGAGGAGTCGCTTGAGTGCTGTAAAAAATGGGCCAAGTGACTCGAGCACTCGCACTGTATGGGAGACAATGGTCCTCAGAATGCTGTTCCCATTGGGCTCTCCCTTAGCTCTATTGTACATGGTCTCGGTGACAGTATCAGATTCTGAAAAGAGAAAAGGCCTATAAATGCACAAGGGAAGGGTTCCGTTCCAGGTCCATGTGCCGCATAAGGCCTGCTGTACCCCAGCCAGTGTTACACCAGCTGTTTGTATACACAGACCGGAGGTATTGGAAAGTGATATTTCTCTTCATGGGGTCGACAGTAGGAAGTCTGATGAATAGATTGGAATCGGGGACTGGGGACGGGGCAAGTAAGTCATCTCCCGATAGAGAGGAGAAACATACTACTGCCTCTGGGGTGAAGAGCGTTCTGTGGGCCTGTATAAATAAGTTGTTTGTGGATTGAGGAGTTTCCCCTATCAGGCTTCTCTTTTCGAATTGGCCCGTCCTGCAAAAAGGGATGGTGTTCCTGGGCGTCCTTAAAATATTTACCATAATAACGGGGTTGATCATTTTTATCCTCACTAGGCTTGCGTCTGCAGGTAAAATAAAAAAAACCATGGTAATGACATGATAACTCCCACTGATTTCTACTGTCCAGATGGACCATCTGGTCTTTCTGATGTAAGAGTCCATTGCAATAATCAATCTTCATCACGTTCCACACGTCAAAGGCGTCTGGTCTGGTGCACTGGATGACATCTCCTCAGCATGGGTGGTGGATAATCTCTGATCATTCCTGGTCGCATCCATAGTTAGTGGCTTTCTCCATCAGGATGTTGTACGTGATCAGAAAGGTGAGGAGATAGGCGATCCCCCACATGTCCCTCCTCATAGTTCAAGTATCTGTAATAAGATTAACATTAGAACAGCAGCAAGATTCAAAAACCCAAATGGACAGGGTCCACTCCTTTTGTTGGGATTCCAGTATTCTCTCCTCCTCTTCCCCCCTTTTGATTGGTGTGGTCAATCAATTTACAACGGTGCAGTTGGACCCAAGCTGAGCGCCCAGTGACTGTGACCGCCGTAGGGGTGGGAAGTAAAACCTGGAAGGGGCCATCCCAACGAGGTTGGAGACCTTTGCCAGTCCAGTTCTTGACGAGCACCAACGAACCAGGCTCTACCCGTGACGAGGCTGAAAGGGAGGGAACATCGCTGTAGGCCGCACGCTCCTGCAAGTGAAAGGCACGCAAAACACTAGTTAGAGCAAGAACATAACCAATTATTGCTTTGGTCATGTGGTGGAAGTGGATTGAGAAGGGAGCTGAATCATTCCAAGGGGTACGGAGGCAGTGACCAGAGAAACTCTCAGCTGGAGACAGTCGTGTCTTGCCCGCAGACATGGATCGCATCTGGAATAAGGCCACAGGGATTAGCATAGCCAGGAGAGGCCACTCTCTGCCATTAATTTGGCAAGTTTAGTCTTGCATCTGGTTAAAACATTCAACAAGGTCGGCCGCCTGAGGATAAGCACCATGCAGTTGCTGACAAATACAAAGCTGGGAACAGAGTTCTCCGTTAATATTACCGACAAAGTGTGGTCCATTGTCCGAGCTAATGCACGCAGGTATACTGAAGCGGGGAATTATTTCCTGAAACAAAATCTTCACCACAGTCTCAGCAGTAGCATTAGGAGGAGGTTAGGCTTCAATCCACTTACAAAAGACATCAACAATAAGCAAAACACATTCATAGCAACTCAACTCATTTCTACAACTCAATGAAGTCCAGTTGAAGTGTCTCCAAGGGACCCTCCAGCAAGGGAGTTCTCGTAGAGATACTTGAACTAAGAGGTGGGGGATCGCCTACCCACTGACCTGTTTGATCACGTACAACATCCTGATCGGGAAAGCCACTGACTGAGTATTGATGCGATCTGCAGCGATCTGAGATTATCCTCATGTCATCTGGTGCACCAGATCAGATGCTTTCAATGTGGAGTCGCTTGAGCGATGGCATGAGCTGCCAGAGGAAGTGGTGGGTGCTGGTACGATGACAAGTTAATTGGCTCCTGGACGGGCATCTGAATATGAAGGGTTCAGATGGGTCGAGGCCAAGTGATGGTAAACTGCAGTCATAGAGATGTACAGCACAGAAACAGACCCTTCGGTCCAACCCGTCCTTGCTGACAAGTTAGCCAACCCAATTTAGTCCCAGCTGCCAGCACCCGGCCCATATAGGGGCCAAGTGATGGCAAACGTGACTAGATTAATTTAGGATGTCTGGTCAGGTTGGGCCAAAGGGTCTGTTTCCGTGCTGTGTGACTCTAATTGTCTTCAGTGAAAGCAGAAGTGTGGTTGTGAAGGCTGGACTTTCAGAGCATGTTTTGCCCTGACTGGGAGCAGAAGAGTTTGACTGAAGTGTGTCGGTGTTAATGCCTTGATGTCTCATTTTGCTCCCACCTTCTCGGGGTCATTAACCATTTTGTGTCTGGTCCTTCCTCAAGAAGCTGCGTTGCAGATTTACCCTGAATTGACACTTTTTTTTGCTTCCCAAAATCAGACCTGCTCACTCTCAGCAGGATCCCAGTGTTGTGAAAGATATTAACTTTCAGGTGGAGGTATCCAAAATTCAGAGAGATGTCAGTCTTGATGTTTTTGCTTTTCTGCCCCTGTAAGATTCCGAATCAGCACCTTAAGGGGAATTAGTTAGAGCGGAGTGAGAACAGAGGGGGAAGAGAGTGTGAGATGGTACTTTCAATTTTGTGGAACAACAAAAGAATATTCCACAGAAAGTATAATTGCTTGTTCTGAATTTCTACCCTGCACTGACAGTGATGACTTTTGTAATCTCTTTTTGCAGAGTATTTGAAAATCTGAAGAGGGAAGTTTCAAAATCAACGGATGAAGGGCTAATGCCCGAAACATTGACTCTCCTGCTCCTCGGATGCTGCCTGACCTGCTGTGCTTTTCCAGCGCCACATTTTTGGACTGACTCTCCAGTGTCTGCAGTCCTCACTTTGATGTCAATGTCTGACAGTCACACAATCCATCGGGACCACAACGATTTTTGACTGTGATTTCTGTGAGAGGGATCAACGCTTTTTGGTTCCTGTTTGAGGACGTTTTCAGCATCAGTGGGACTGGACGAGAGACCGCACTGTTGCAGCGCACTGTGTGTGGAGCCTGAAACAATTATACGGCCTGGAAAGGGGATTTCACGGCAGGGAGGGGCTCTACACGTGTTTGTGTGCAGCTGAAGCTGTGGCGATGGAGAAACCTGAGGAATCCCGCCCTGTGGAGGAACCGTGGAAGTGTGGCGATTGTGGGAAAGGCTTCCGTGTCCCGTCTGCCCTGGAGACTCATCGGCGCAGTCACACCGGGGAGAGGCCATTCCCCTGCACCGACTGTGGGAAGGCCTTCAGACATTCCTCCCATCTGTTGGCCCACCAGCAGAACCACACGGCGGAGAGGCCCTTCAGCTGCCCTGAGTGCGGGAAGGGCTTCAGGTATTCCTCCACCCTGCTGACCCACCAGCATGTCCACACGGGGGAGAGACCGTTCACCTGCTCTCAGTGCGGGAAGGGCTTCACCTGCTCCTCCCACCTGCGGAGCCACGAGCGGGTCCACACTGGGGAGAGGCCCTTCAGGTGCCTCGAGTGCGGGAAGGCCTTCAGCACTTCCTCCAACCTGCTGACCCACCAGCATGTCCACACGGGGGAGAGGCCATTCACCTGCTCTCAGTGCAGCAAGGGCTTCACCTGCTCCTCCACCCTGAAGAGCCACCAGCGGGTCCAAACAGGGGAGAGGCCCTTCAGCTGCCCAGAGTGCAGGAAGGCCTTTACCCAGGTCTCCACACTGCTGACCCATCAGCGGGTCCACACGGGGAAGAGGCCCTTCAGCTGCACCGAGTGTGGGAAAGCCTTCAGCACTTCCTCCAACCTGCTGTCCCACCAGCATGTCCACACAGGGGAGAGGCCCTTCAGCTGCCCAGAATGCGGGAAGGCCTTTACCCGGTTCTCCACACTGCTGAGGCACCAGTGTGTCCACACAGGGGATAAGCCCTTCAGCTGCATCGAGTGTGGGAAGGCCTTCATCACTTCCTCCAACCTGCTGACCCACCAGCATGTCCACACTGGGGAGAGGCCGTTCACCTGCTCTCAGTGCGGGAAGGGCTTCACCTGCTCCTCCAACCTCCAGACCCATCAGCGGGTCCACACCGGGGAGAGGCCCTTCAGCTGCCCCGAATGCGGGAAGGCCTTTAACCAGGCCTCCCACCTGCTGACCCACCAGCAGGTCCACACTGGGGAGAGGCCGTTCATCTGCTCTCAGTGCGGGAAGGGCTTCACCTGCTCCTGCAACCTGCGGAAGCACCAGCGAGTTCACGTGCCATCGCAGGGGGATTGAAGGAGTGACGGCCGAGTGCCATTATCGATTGGAATATCAACCCGGTTCCGGGGACTCCCGGGTTCGATTCCTGCCACGACAGATGGCGGGGGGTGGGGGTGTGCGGGGGAGAAAGCCCCCATCTGATTCCCTCTCTCACTTGTTAGGGAAGGGAACCGCCATTGTGGGAAAGGATTCACTCAGTCGTTCCAGCTGCATCCTTTACCCAGTCTGGCCTACACGTGACCCCACACCCACAGCAGTCTGGTTGACTCTACACTGCCCCTTCCTGACAAATGAGCGGGGAGAAACTTACTTGGAGACAGGGTATGGGTTGAAATTGCTGAGTGAGGCAATACTTCCTCCGGGTTACAGCTGTACCAAGGATCCAATTACAAAGGGACAACTTGGTGCTGGCCAATAGTAAAGACAGTGAGGGGGTGGGACAGGGGAGGTGTGGTGTGTGCACTTTCACCTTGAGCTGTTCAAAAAGCAACTGCTTTTGCTCTGCCTTTTTGCAGGGGAATCTGAAACTGTAACAAAGTTGGGTTGCAATAAAGGTTACCTGAACTTACCACCGGGCTCAGACTCTCATTGAAAGCTTTGAGCTCCAAGAGGTTTTTGTTTTAAAGCTGCTCATTTCTTTCAGCCTCCTGCAATAAGTTTAGAACATAGAACAAAGAACATAGAACAATCCAGCGCAGAACAGGCCCTTCGGCCCTCGATGTTGTGCCGACCTGTGAACTATTCTATGTTCGTTCCCCTACACTATCCCAAAATCAACCATGCGCTTATCTAAGGATTGTTTAAATCTCCCTAATGTGGCTGAGTTGACTACCTTAGCAGGTAGGGCATTCCACGCCCTTACCACTCTCTGCATAAAGAACTTGCCTCTGACATCTGTCTTAAATCTATCACCCTTCAATTTGTACAGGTTGTAGGGGGACTTGGATAAACTGCAGAATTGGGCTGAGAGGTGGCAAATGGAGTTCAATGCAGCTAAATGTGAGGTGATTCACTTTGGGAAACTGACGTCACCATCCTAAGAAAACGTCTTTCACTGTCTCCCCTATCTAATCCTCCTGATCATCTTATATATCTCTATCAAATCCCCTCTTAGCCTTCTTCTTTCCAATGAGAACAGACCCAAGTCTCTCAGCCTTTCCCCATAAGACCCTCCCTCCAGACCAGGCAACAACCTGGTAAATCTCCTCTGCTCCTTTTCCAATGCTTCCCACATCCTTCCTGAAATATGGGGACCAGAACTATACACAATATTCCAAGTGTGGCTGCACCAGCGTTTTGTATAGTTGCGGCATGATATTGCAGTTCCGGAACTCAATTCCTCTACCAATGAAACCTAACACACCGTATGCCTTCTTAACAGCACTATCCACCTGAGTGGCAACTTTCAGGGATCTATGCACCTGGACTCCAAGATCACTGCCTTCCTGTTATTCTTCCCAAAGTGAATCACCTCACATTTAGCTGCATTGAACTCCATTTGCCACCTCTCAGCCAAATTCTGCAGTTTATCCAAGTTCCCCTGCAACCTGTAACATTCTTCCAAATTGTCCAGCACTCCACCGACTTCAGTGTCGTCTGCAAATTTACTAATCCATCCACCTATGCCTGTGTCTAAGCCAATTAAAAAAACGACAAACCGCAGTCGTCCCAAAACAGATCCTTGTGGCACACCACTAGTAACCGGACTTCAGGCTGAATATTTTCCATAAACCACCACTCGCTGCCTTCTTTCAGAAAGCCAGTTTGTAATCCAAACTGCTAAATCACCCTCAATCCCATGCCTCTGCATTTACTTCAACAGACTACCATGTGGAACTTTATCAAAGGCTTAACAGAGGTCCACGTACACCACGTCAACTGCCCTACCCTCATCTACGTGCTTGGTAACCTTCTCAAAAAACTCTGAGGTTTGTGAGACACGACCTGCTCTTGATGAAACCATGTTGACTATCTGAAAATAAATTGTTGCTTGCTGAATGATTATAAATCCTATCTCTAATGTTCCTTTCCAAAAGCTTTCCTTCATCAGAAGTAAGGCTCACTGGTCTATAATTACCTGGGTCATCTCTGCTGCCCTTCTTGAACAAGGGCACAACATTTGCAATCCTCCACTCTGGTACTAAACCTGTAGACAATGACAACTCAAATATCAAAGCCAAAGGCTCTGCTATCTCCTCCCTCGCTTCCCAGAGAAACCTCGGATAAATCCCATCGGGCTCAGGGCACTTGTCTACTTTCACTCCTTCTAGAATTGATAACACCTGTGTGCAACTAACCTTGATCCTTTTGAGTCTAATATCTCGTACCTCATTCTTCTCCTCTACAATATTCTCCTTTTCCTGAGTGAAGACCGATGAGAGATATTCATTAACACCTCTCCAATCTCCACAGGGCCCACATTCAACTTCCCACTTCTGTCTTTGATTAGCCCTATTCCTACCCTAATCATCCTTTTATTCCTCACATACCTATAGAAAGCTTTAGGGTTCTCCTTTATGTGTTAAAGACTGCTCATGTCCTCTCTTTGCTCTTAACTCTCTCTTTAAATCCTTCCTAGCTGATCTGTAACTCTCCATCGCCTCATCTGAACCATCTTGCCTCATCATCACATAAGCCTCCTCCTTCTTTGTAACAAGAGATGCAATGTCTGTTGTAAACCACGGTTCCCTTCCCTTATCACTTCCTCCCTGCCGGACAGGACATACCTATCAAGGACACATCTGTTCCTTAAACCAGCTCCACACTTCTATTGTCCCCATCCCCTGCATTTTGCTACCCTATTCTATGCATCCTAAGTCTTGCCTAATTGCATTATAATTGCCCTTGCCCCATCAATAACTCTTGACCTGTGGCATGTTCCTATCCCTTTACATTGCTAAATGAAACCTAACTGAATTATGGTCACTCTCTCCAAAGTGCTCACCTTCCACTAAATCAAACACCTGTCCTGGTTCATTACCAAGCACCAGATCCAGTGTGACCTCCCCTCCTGTTGGCCCTTCGACATACTGTGTCAGAAAGCCCTCCTGCACACACTGGACAAAAATTGATCCATACGACGTACTGGAATGAAAGCATTTCCAGTCAATGTTGGGGAAGTTAAAGTCCCCCATAATGACCACCCTGTTCCTTTCACTCCTACCCAGAATAATTTTGCTAATCCCCTCTTCCACCTCCCTGGAACTCTGCGGAGGCCTATAAAAACACTCCAAGCAGTGTGACCTCTCCTCTCCTGTTTCTAACCTCAGCCCACATTACCTGAGTAGACGAGTCCTCATCAAAAGTTCTGTCAGCCACCGTTATACTATCCTTGACTAACAAGGCCACGCCTCTCCCTCTTTTACCGCCTTGCCTGTTCTTAATGAAAGATCAAAACCCTGGAACCTGCAACATCCATTCCTCACCCTGCTCTCTCCATGTCTCCGAAATGGCCACAACATCCAAGTCCCAGGTACCTATACGTGCTGCAAGCTCACCTATCTTATTGCGGATACTCTGGCGTTGAAGTAGACACACTTCAAATCATTTCACTGTCTGCCAGCACATTCCTGTGACCCTGAAATCCTGTCCCTGTCCTTCCTATTCTCATCCTCCTGTGCATTGCAGCTACACCCCCCGGTTCCCATCCCCTTGCTGAGCTAGTTTAAACCCACCCGAATAGCACCAGCAAATTTCCCACCCAGGATATTAGTACCCCTCTGGTTCAAGTGAAGACTGTCCTGTTTGTACAAGTCCCACCTTCCCCAGAATGAGTCCCAATTATCCAAAAACCTGAAACCCTCCCTCCTGCACCATCCTTGCAGCCAGGTGTTCAGCTGATATCTCTCCCTATTCCTTGCCTTGCTATCATGTGGCACAGGTAACAAACCAGAGATAACCACTCTATTTGTTCTAGCCCTCAGCTTCCACCCTAACTCCCTGAAATCCTGCCTTACATCCCTATCCCTCTTTCTGTGGGAGATTAGAAATGTTGTTTTTGCAGATGGGTGAGGGGGTGTAGTAGGGGGAAGGGAAGCGGAATTCTTGTAGCATGGAGCATACATAAGGCTACGACTTTAATGAATACAGAGGGTCTTTTAAAGAAAATAGTTTTAAGCTAGGAAATAACTTTAAAGTGTTGTAGTTGACCACAAGAAGAAGCAGCAGGGGTATTTCACAATAAAGCTGAAGTAAAGTGATTCCACAATGAAGTGATTCCGCAACTTGTAAACTGAATAAGAAAGTGAACAGGCTCTGTTTTGGCACGCATTTCTGCTTGATTGCAGAAGCGTCCAGTACTTAGAAGACTGTAATAAATTGTTCTTGTTTCCAAGGCTTTGTCTCAGGCTGATTGATTTGTGAGTGAGTTCTGTTTCTCACAATTGGGCGCCTCGTTCCGGGATCCAGGACTCAGACCGCTCGACACTCTTTGGATGACCGTGGAGGTGCACCTCGCTGATTTCGGTGATCTCTGACTCCCTTGCTTGTCGTTCGCGGTTTGGGCGAGTACGATCCGGACTGGGAGACCCTGGAAACAAGGCGGGCAGACGCGGCGGGTTCTGTCGGGCAGCTCTTGTGCACAAGACCCGGGTAGGGAAAGGTCTTAAAGGATATATCCGGGCAACCGGGGGCAGCGGTATTTGCTGCAAGAATTGCTGCGGGACGGGGTGCACTGAAATGACCAGGTAACTCTGTGCACAGACCAAGGTAAGAAGAGAGACCTTTTATGTCTTGCCTTGGTGGTCGGGACATGTAAAAGTATGGGGAATTGGCGATATATAAAATTAAGCATATGTCAATGGAAAACAGCCCGTGTCAGAAGGGCTAGTAGTTGAAGGGCTACTGAGGATGCCCTTCATAACTAACTTATGACCAGACGTCCAGATGAATATTCAAAAGCTAGAGGAGTCGTTGCGGAAAGCTCAAAGTGTCTGTGAGACACGGTGTCTGTGTGTGTGTGTGAGAGAGAGAAAGAGCTGTACAGCAACTAGAAAGTTTAACCCGGTGTGATTTGGTTTGAATGCACATTTGTTTGTTGGTGATTGAATGTTTCTGCTTTGTTCCCTGGAGCTTGAGATCCGGGACTGTTTTGAATCTGATTTCTACTATGGAAATTTTAACATGATTTCTTTTAAGGTTAAGGATTTTACAGATAATGAAATAAAATGTTAACTCCTGTTCTTTTTACAGGTCATGACTGCCTTACTATCAGTTTCTAACTAATCTCTTTTATCCTTCCATAAAAGTGATTTATGGAGAACAGTTGAAGTCTCAAAAAGCATATAGTTAATCAGATTAATTGGACGAGTAAGGTGTCTAGTCAGGACCCTGAAGGGGGTGTGGAAGAAGGTGACACCGGACCTCGTTAAGATTAATTAAATTAGCAACAATGGGAGGCACGGGGAGTTGGCTGGGTAACGATCGATCTGTAAATAACGTTAAAGGGGAATATATTTCACCCAACAGTCCTTTGGGGAGAATGTTGGGAAATTGGGAACACAACTCCCCGACACGGGGGAAAGATAAGGCTATAATGGTAAACTACTATTGTTGTTTTGTCTGGACTAGATAAAGTATTAAGGCGCCTGGTATTTTTTGGCCCATATTTGGGTCCGATGAGGATTGGCTGTGTCAAGGTCTTAATATATATGTCAATTGGAAAGAAGTGTACAGTCAAAAAGAGTCCGATTATGCGGCTTGTTGGATAGGGAGCGCGGGAGTAAAATTATGTCCCATGAATAGGGAGGAATCAGGGAAAGAACAGAAAAAGAATGAACAAGGGAAGCCACAATGGGATCCCTTAACGTGTTTGCCGCCCCCATATACTACTCCCCGGAACGAGCCTCCAGCTCCGAAAGTAGAACTGAGTCCAGACACAGAAATGGGAACGGACTCTGAACTAAAAGATGCAGAACCTGGGGGGGGGGGGGGGGGGGGGGGGCAGAGTCACTCGAGCCACCACACGTAAAGGAGGGGCAGAGATAATGGAAAATGTAAAATTATGTCCCTTACGAGAGGTTCCGATTGGGGAAGGTACAATCGGATATGTAAACGCTCCCTTAACTAGCAGTGAAGTTAGGGTCTTTACAAAGGAAATGAAAAGTTTAATAGAGGATCCGGTTGGACTAGCCGAACAATTAGAGCAATTCCTAGGGCCTAATTTATATACCTGGGGAGAACTGATGGCAATTTTAGGAACATTATTTTCAGGGGAAGAACGAGGTATGATTTGGAAAGCAGCTTTATAGCAATGGGAAAAGAGGCACCCAGTTGGGGAAGAAGGGGCCCCAGCAGAACAGAAATTCCCAAATATTGACCCTCATTGGGAAAATAATGACAGAGAAGATAGGGAGTCAATGCGGGATCTATGAGAAATGGGAATATTAGGAATTAAAGAGGCGGCACCAAGATCATAAAACTTTGTTAAGGTCTTTGAAGTACGACAAGAGAAGGATGGAACCCCTTCTGCATTTCTTAAAAGGCTCAAGGAGGCCACAAGGAAGTGTTTGGGAATGGATCCCGATAATCAGACAGCACAGGGACTCTTAAAGGTCCAGTTTGTAACTAAATCATGGCCGGACATACAAAAGAAATTACAGAAATTAGATGGATGGAGTGAAAGACAGATGGAAGAGCTGTTACGTGAGGCACAGAAAGTGTATGTGAAAAGGGAAGACAAGAAGCAGAAACAGAAAGCCAAAATGATGGTGGAGGCAGTAGAAGAAATAACAAAAAGGAGACTGGGATCAAGGGATAACAGGAAGAGTAGGGGAGGACACGAAAGACAAGGGTCAGATACCTGGGAAAGGAGGCAACAAACCAGAGATAACCACTCTGTTTGTTCTAACCCTCAGCTTCCACCCTAGCTCCCTGAAATCCTGCCTTACATCCCTATCTCTCTTTTTTTGTGTTTAGCACTGCTGCCTCACAGCACCAGAGCCCCCGGTTCAATTCCCTCCCCCCCCCCCTCCACCGTGTCTGTGTGGGTTTCCTCCCACAGTCCAAAGACGTGTGGGTTAGGGTGAATTGGCCAAGCTAAATTGCCCCGTAGTGTTAGGTGACGGGGAATGGGGCTGGGTGTTTTGCTCTTCGGCGGGTCGGTGTGGACTTGTTGGGCCGAAGGGCCTGTTTCCACACTGGAGGGAATCTGATCTAAAGTTCCGGAATTTATATATTGATGAACTGAAACCTGCAACCCATTCTAAAAGATGAAGGACTCAGCAGCGGTCCAGGTTTGTTCCAAATATTGCATCGGTTGCATGACACTGTGATGTTTTGCTATTAATTCTGTGTCTTATGATCCTGCAGCACAGCGACACGCAGAAGGAGCAATGCTGCAGAAGCTAATGCTTCCAAATACACCTGGGTGGGCGGGGTTTACCAGGAGGGGCGGGGTTTACAATCTGCGTTCAGAAGGGGCGGGACTTACGCGTCGCTTTGGCGGAGGAGGGCCGGGACAAGGACAAGGGGGCGTGGCCATCCCAAAGCTGGAAGTGTGCCCGCGGCCTGTTTTCTCCACTGGAGTCTCGGCTGCAGCAAGTATGGTAAAGCTTTATCAATATTTCCTTTTACAGAGTTTGTATTTAATAACCAGTAATGGCTACTCAATATCATCATAAAGTCCCAAAATGCAATTCATTTCAACCCATAACAGATTAGCACTAAGAGTTAATTTTCCAACAGCCTCGGCACTAAAATGGTCTCACAAGGGAACGGCTGTGAATGTTATCACTTGGTGTCCTGTTCACACAGATTCACTGATGCTGAGGCAATTGTTCTTAATTGCCTCACAGCATCCTGTTATCGCTTGGTGAGCCCAGGTGTTCCTATCTTTAAGTTCTCTCCTCTTTCTGAGCCTTCCTGCCTGTTTATTTTCTAGTGCAGTAAATGTATTCAATAATTCAGCATTACATTTTAGTCTGAATGTTTAAAGACAAGTTTTAAGGCTATAGACTTTCTCACCCAGATGCCCACACCCTCATTCCTCCCTTTGATTGCACCGCGATCACTGAAAGAGAAGGCTAATCCAAACGAATGCCCTTCAAGGTGGTCCAGCCATCAACATCCTGCAGAGTGGCACCACCATCTTCGCAGCTCATCTGGTCATTTTATCATCGCCATCGACATGTGTGGGTGAACCATCGGATCGCAAAAGCAGCATCTTTTGGGGCAAATCTATATCACTAAGGGACCTCATAAGCCTAGCAATTAAATACCTAACAATACCAATACCGACAAACAGACATCGCTAAATTGATAAGCCAATTGTACCATCAGCCCGTTCTGCAGTTTCCCCAACTGGTCCCTTCAGTCATTCTGGATCTCTGCTTGTGTCTTAGTTAATATTGCCAGTGAGATCGGGAATGCCCATAGTGCATTTATCTTGGACAATGGTGCAGACCTCACCCTCCCGGGCGAGTATATAGTCTAAGGCATACTGATTCTGCACAGAGTAAAGACACAGGTCAGATAATCCCAGTTTACTCTGTTTCAGAGCCTCTTTAGTCTTATTTCTTCGAATGGTCAGGCCGCAAAAGAGGGAATTGCGGTTCTTTTAACTTGTCACTCCTGCCGATCCTTCCAACCTCAGGGTACTCTGGATTCCCCAGCCTATCGGGTGTCCTGTATTGTCACCCAGTCCCTTGGGATCCTTCCAGTTGGAGCAAGGTTGGCTGAGACCGACCGCTGCATCCTCCTCAGATGGAGGTTCCATCGACTTGTCCACCGGCCAGGACAAGGTACTGTTGTGGGGACAAGGGCTCCGATGGTGACCTTATGAGGGACATCTTTGCCATCCAGGACAAGGACATTGGTAGCTTTACCTTTACCTTAAGAAATAATAGTCTGGTTTGGTGTATATTAGGGAGAGTTTGTCAAAATAGGTTACTGAAATGTTACAGCAGGGGGTCTGGTCAGATCTACAGGAGTAAAGGGTCGACGTTTTAGATTAGATTAGATTAGATTACTTACAGTGTGGAAGCAGTGATGAATAGATTGGAATCGGAGACTGGGGACAGGCAAGTAAGTCATCTCCCGATAGAGAGGAGTAACATACTACTGCCTCTGGGGTGAATAGCGTTCTGTGGGCCTGTATAAATATGTTATTTGTGGATTGAGGAGTTTCCCCTATCAGTCCACACCGCCCCGCCGAAGCGCAACCCACCCATACCCCTACACATCTACCCCTTAGCTAACACTACGGGCAATTTACCATGGCCAATTCACCTGACCTGCACATCTTTGGACTGTGGGAGGAAACTGGAGCACCCGGAGGAAACCCACGCAGACACGTGGCGAATGTGCAAGCTCCACGCAGTCAGTCGCCTGAGGCAGGAATTGAACCCGGGTCTCTGGAGCTGTGTGGCAGCAGTGCTAAGCACTGTGCCACCGTACCGCCCACGGTCCTCAGAATGCTGTTCCCATTGGGCTCTTCTTTAGCTCTATTGTGTATGGTTTTGGTGACAGTATCAGGTTCTGAAAAGAGAAAAGGCCTATAAATGCACAAGGGAAGGGTTCCGTTCCAGGTCCATGTGCCGCATAAGGCCTGCTGTACCCCAGCCAGTGTTACACCAGCTGTTTGTATACACAGACCGGAGGTATTGGAAAGTGATATTTCTCTTCATGGGGTCGACAGTAGGAAGTCTGATGAATAGATTGGAATCGGGGACTGGGGACGGGGCAAGTAAGTCATCTCCCGATAGAGAGGAGTAACATACTACTGCCTCTGGGGTGAAGAGCGTTCTGTGGGCCTGTATAAATAAGTTGTTTGTGGATTGAGGAGTTTCCCCTATCAGGCTTCTCTTTTCTCGAGTCGGCCTGTCCTACAAAAAGGGACTATGTTCCTGGGCATATGTACCATAATAACAGGGTTGATCATTTTTATCTTCACTAGGCTTGCGTCTGCAGGTAAAATCAAAAAAACATGGTAACGACATGATAACTCTCACTGATTTCTACTGTCCAGATGGACAATCTGGTCTTTCTGATGTAAGAGTCCATTGCAATAATCAATCTTCATCACATTCCACACGTCAAAGGCGTCTGGTCCGGTGCACTGGACGACATCTCCTCAGTATGGGTGGTGGATAATCTCTGATTATTCCTGGTCGCATCCATAGTTAGTGGCTTTCCACATCAGGATGTTGTACGTGATCAGAAAGGTGAGGAGATAAGCGATCCCCCACATGTCCCTCCTCTTAGTTCAAGTATCTGTAATAAGATTAAAATTAGAACAACAGCAAAATTCAAAACCCAAATGGACAGGGTCCACTCCTTTTGTTGGGATTCCAGGATTCTCTCCTCCTCTACCCCACTTTTGATTGGTGCGGTCAATCAATTTACAATGGTGCAGTTGGACCCAAGCTGAGCGCCCAGCGACTGGGACCGCCGTAGGGGTGGGAAGTAAAACCTGGAAGGTGCCATCCCAACGAGGTTGGAGACCTTTGCCAGTCCAGTTCTTGACGAGCACCAATGAACCAGGCTCTACCCGTGACGAGGCTGATCGGGAGGGAACATCGCTGTAGGCCGCACGCTCCCGGGAATGAAAGGCACACATAACATTAGTTAGAGCAAGAACATAACCAATGATTGATTTGGTCATGTGGTGGAAGTGGACTCAGAAGGGAGTCGAATCGTTCCAAGGGGTACGGAGGCAGTGACCAGAGAAACTCTCAGCTGGAGACAGTCGTGTCTTGCCCGCAGACATGGATCACATCTGGAATAAGGCCACAGGGATTAGCATAACCAGGAGAGGCCACTCTCTGCCATTAATTTGGCAAGTTTAGTCTTGCATCTGGTTAAAACATTCAACAAGGTCGGCCGCCTGAGGATGATAAGCACCATGCAGTTGCTGACAAATACAAAGCTGGGAACAGAGTTCTCCGTTAATATTACCTACAAAGTGTGGTCCATTGTCTGAGCTTATGCACGCAGGTATACTGAAGTGGGGAATTATTTCCTTAAACAAAATCTTCACCACAGTCTCAGCAGTAGCGTTAGGAGGAGGTTAGGCTTCAATCCACTTACAAAAGACATCAACAATAAGCAAAACATATTTATAGTAACTCAACTCATTTCTCCAACTCAATGAAGTCCAGTTGAAGTGTCTCCAAGGGACCCTCCAGCAAGGGAGTTCTCGTAGAGATACTTGAACTAAGAGGTGGGGGATCGCCTACCCACTGACCTGTTTGATCACGTACAACATCCTGATTGGGAAAGCCACTGACTGAGTATCGATGCGATCTGGAATGATCTGAGATTATCCTGGTGTCATTTGGTGCACCAGATCAGACGCTTTCAACATGGAGTCGCTTGAGCGATGGCGTGAGCTGCCAGAGGAAGTGGTGGGTGCTGATACGATGACAAGTTAAAAGGCTCCTGGATGGTCATATGAATATGAAGGGTTCAGATGGGTCAGGGCCAAGTGATGGCAAATGCGACTGGAGTCATAGAGATGTACAGCACAGAAACAGACCCTTCGGTCCAACCCGTCCTTGTTCGCGCGGAGTGAGAACAGAGGGGGAGAGAGAGTGGGATGGTGCTTTCAATTTTGTGGAATAACAAAAGACAAGAATATTCCACAGAAAGTAGAATTGCTTGTTCAGAATTTCTACCCTGGTCTGATAGTGATAATTTTTATAATCCCTTTTTGCACAGTATTTGAAGATCTGAAGTCGAAAGATTCAAAATCAACAGATGAAGGGCTTATGCCCGAAACGTTGACTCTCCTGCTCCTTGGATGCTGCCTGACCTGTTGTGCTTTTCCAGCGCCACACATTTCGACTCTGACTGTCCAGCGTCTGCAGTTCTCACTTTGACGTCAATGTCTGACAGTCACTCAATCCATCGGGACCGCAATAATTTTCAACTATGATTCTGTGAGAAGGAGCAAAGCTTTTTGGTTCCTGTTTGAGTACGTTTTCAGTATCAGTGGGACTGGATGAGACACCCTACTGTTGCAGCGCACTGAGTGTGGAGCCTGAAACAATTATACAGCTGGGAAAGAGGAATTGACGGCAGGGAGGGGCTGTATGCGTGTTTGTGTGTAACTGAAGCTTCAGCCATGGAGAAAACAGAGGAATCGCACCTTTTGGAGAAACAATGGAAGTGTGGTGACTGCGGGAAAAGTTTCTGTTACCCTGGACTCTCATTGGCACAGCCACACTGGGGAGAGGCCATTCCCCTGCCCCGAGTGTGGGAAGGCCTTCAGCAATTCCTCTACCCTGCTGACCCACCAATGGGTTCACACAGGTGAGGGGCCCTTCAGCTGCCCAGAGTGTGGGAAGTGCTTTACCCAGGTCTCAACCGTGCTGACCCACCGGCAGGTTCACACCAGGAAGAGGCCGTTCACCTGCTGTCAGTGCAGGAAGGATTACACCTGCTCCTCTGCCCTGCGGAGGCACCAGCAAGTTCACCTGTAGGGGAATTGAAACAGTGATGGCCAAGTTGCATCCTTGGATTGAAATTGCTGAGTGAGGCAATACTTCTTCCGGGTTACAGCTGTACCAAGGATCCAATTACAAAGGGAAGACTGGATGCTAACCATTAGTAAAGAATGTGAGGTGGGGGAAGTGTATGTGCTTTGACCTTGAGCTGTTTAAAACGCAGCTACTTTTTCTCTGCCTTTTTGCAGGGGGGGATCTGAAGCTGTAACAAAGTTGGGTCGCAATAAAGGTTCCCTGAACTTACCGCCAGGCTCAGACTCTCATTGAAAGCTTTGACCTCCAAGAGGTTTTTGTTTTAAAGCTGATCAGTTCTTTCAGCCTCCTGCACTAAGCTTCCAATGTTGTCTATCAGATGGAGCAGTGAATGAGGAGCCAGTATCATTAGAAATTGTGAATTTTTCAGGATTGTAGAGTGCATCATTTCATCGGCATTGTAAAGTTTACTGGCAGCATCGGGAGGTGTGGGCTGTGTTCAGTGGAAACGATATGGAGGAGCCGGTGGTGGACTTGGCCTGGGTAAAGTGAAAAATCACACAACACCAGGTTATCGTCCAACAGGTTTATTTGGAAGCACTAGCTTTCGGAGCGCTGCTCCTTCACCGGGTCGCTGTGGAGCAGGTTCAAAAGACACAGAATTTATAGCAAAAGCTCATAGTGTCATGCAACTGATAGGATATACTGAACAAACCTAGATTGCTGTTAAGTCTTCCATCTTTGAGAATGGATTGCAGGTTTTGGTTCATTAATCTGTAAATCCCAGAACATCTTTTAAGTTACGTTCTTGAGATGACTTAAGGTTTTATTTTTAAAAAGGCTGACAGTTCAGACAATGCATGAAAGGTGTGACGTTCGAGTCTGTCACACCCCAATCTTGGATCAGACTGGTTCTATTTCCAAAGTAGGAATTTATAAAATATTACATGGATTGACTGCCTGCAGTTTCTGCACTTTTTGAGCAAAGTAGAATGTACCTGCAAATAATTCTGCCAATTCAAATTCACTTCTTGGAGTTATTTGTGTGTGTGCATGTGAGTTTGTGTGCATGCTTTGTAAAGAGTATAAGCCTGTGAGAGTGTTGGGGGGGTGTATGTGTGTGTATATGTATGAGAGAAGTATGAATAAAAGCAAGGGGTTGCATTTTGCTGAAACAAGGAAGGGCGGACCTATACAGGTAATGGTAGGGCCTTGAGCCTTGTTGGAGAACAGAGACATGGGAAGATTCAGGTGCATAGCTGCATCACTGGGAGACAGGGTGGTTAGGAAGGCGTTTAGCATACTTGCCTTCATTGTTCACCCCATTGAGTATAGGGGATGGGACATCATGTTGAGGTTGTACAGGATGTTGGTGAGGCCACTTTTAGAGTACTGAGTACAGTTCTGGTGGCCCTGTAATAGGACGAATACTATTAGAGAGGGTTTGGTAAAGATTTACCAAGACATTGCCAGGACTGGAGGGTTTGAGTTATAAAGAGAGACTGGGACACTTTTCACTTAAGTGCAAGAGGTTGAGTGGTGATGTCATTGAGATTTATAAAACCATGAGGAGTGGAGGTAAGGTGAATAGCAAAGGGCTCTTCCTTAGTGTAGTGGTGCTCAAAACTAGGAGGCATAGTTTTAAAGGTGAGGGGAGAGAGATTTAAAAGGAGCCTGAGGGACAACGTTTTGGTACAGGGTGGTTTGCATATGGATTGAACTTGCTGAGGAAGTGGTAGATGTGGGGACATTTACAACATTTAAATGACATTCGGATGGGTACATGAATAGAAAGGTTTAGAGGGATATGGGCCAAATGTAAGTAAGTGGGACTAGTTATTTTGGGAATTGGACGAGTTGGACCGAAGGGTCTATTTCTGTGTTGTCTGCCTCTCTGAACCAGAAGTGATCTTATTGAAACCAGTAGAATTCTGAAAGGGGTTTGACAGGATAGATGCTGATCAAATGCTCCTTTGTGGTGGGAGTCATAGAATCCCAACAATGTGGAATCAGGCCATTCGGCCCATCTACTCCACACGGGCCCTCTGAAGAGCATCCCGCCCATACCTAACCCCTTTTTCCATATTTCTCATGGCTAATCCACCCTAACCTACACTCTAAAATACAGAGGAGGAAGTATTGGATGTCTTGAAACAGAAAGGTGGATAAATCCCCAGGACCTGATCAGGTGTAGCCTAGAGCTCCATGGGAAGCTAGAGAAGTGATTGCTGGGCCTGTTGCTGAGATATTATCATCAATAGTCACAGGTGAGGTGCCGGAAGACTGGAGCTTGGCTAACATGGTTCTACTGTTTAAGAAGGGTGGTAGACCAGTAAGCCTGATGTCATTGGTGGGCAAGTTGTTGGAGGGAGTCCTGAGGGACAGGATGTACATGTATTTGGAAAGGCAAGGACTGATTAGGGATCGTCAAATGACATTGTGCGTGGGAAATCATGTCTCACAAACTTGATTTAGTTTTTCTGAAGAAGTAACAGAGAGGATAGATGAGGGCAGAGCAGTAGATGTGATTTATATGGACTTCAGTAAGGCATTCAACAAGGTTCCCCATGGGACACTGATTAGCAAGGTTAGATCTCACAGAATACAGGGAGAACTAGCCATTTGGATACAGAACGGGCTCAAAGGTAGAAGACAGAGGGTGGTGGTGGAGGGTTGTTTTTCGGACTGGAGGCCTGTGACCAGTGGAGTGCCACAAGGATCGGTCCTGGGCCCTCTACTTTTTGTCATTTACATAAATGATTTAGATGCGAGCGTAAGAGGTACAGTTAGTAAGTTTGCAGATGACACCAAAATTGGAGGTGTAGTGGACAGTGAAGAGGGTTACCTCAGATTACAACAGGATCTGGACCCGATGGGCTGAGAAATGTCAAATGAAGTTTAATTCAGATAAATGCGAGGTGCTGCATTTTGGGAAAGCAAATCTGAGCAGGACTTATTTACTTAATAGTAAGGTCCTAGGGAGTGTTGCTGAACAAAGAAACCTTGGAGTGCAGGTTCATAGCTCCTTGAAAGTGGAGTTGTAGGTAGATAGGATAGTGAAGAAGGCATTTGGTATACTTTCCTTTATTGGTCAGAGTATTGAGTACAGAAGTTGGGAGGTCATGTTGTGGCTGTACAGGACATTGGTTAGGCCACTGTTGGAATATTGCATGCAATTCTAGTCTCCTTCCTATCAGAAAGATGTTGTGAAACTTGAAAGGGTTCAGAAAAGATTTACAAGGATGTTGCCAGGGTTGGACGATTTGAGTTATAGTGAGAGGCTGAACAGGCTGGGGCTCTTTTCCCTGGAGCGTCGGAGGCTGAAGGGTGACCTTATAGAGGTTTACAAAATTATGAGAGGCATGGATAGTTTAAATAGACCAAGTCTTTTCCCTGGGGTCGGGGAGTCCAGAACTAGAGGGCATAGGTTTAGGGTGAGAGGGGAAAGATATAAAATATACCGAAGGGGCAACATTTTCATGCAGAGGGTGGTACGTGAATGAAATGAGCTGCCAGAGAATGTGGTGGAGGCTGGTACAATTGCAACATTTAAGAGGCATTTAGATGGGTATATGAATAGGAAGGATATGGGCCAGGTGCTGGCAGGTGGGACGAGATTGGATTGGGATATCTGGTCAGCATGGACGGGTTGGACCAAAGGGTCTGTTTCCATGCTGTACATCTCTATGACTCTAAAAGCAAGTTGTAGACAAGTAAAAAGGCTGACCAGGCAAGGAGGTGGTTAACAACCTCAGGGCATCCCTCTTAAACCATGCATCTTGTTTGTTTATAAATTAAACATGCTCCAGCTCTTTTCCTATCTGCTTACTGGAAATCTGGGTGACACCAGGTTTGTAATACAGTACTAACCATTCCCTCCTTGCCCATGTGTGTACAATAATGCACATAATCAATTGAAATAGGCAGCAGCAAAGAAGGAACACAAAGTAGTCCATCAGGGGTCACCCACATTTCGGTTTGAGAATTGAGGGAGAATCCTATTTGAGGCCATAGTTTGTTCTGTTCAGCAGGGGGCCACCCCTGTGATTTCAGTCCCATACCCAGGCCTGGCGTACCTGTCCCCATATTGTCTCTATCTGGGTTTTGCTGGGGACCCAATGGGACCAGAAGTTTGGGGTGTCAGGCTGCCTGCTTGGCAGCAGCATCCATCTGCTCATTCCTTTGGAGACTGTATCCATTGCCTCAGCATGAGCTGAACATCTTGATAGCTGCCAGATTGATTGGACAAAACAGCATTACTATTCGTCTGCCCCGTGGGGGTTACAAATCCTCTATGTTCCCACAAGTCTCTGTAATCATGGGTCACACCAAAAGCACAGTGAGAGTTGAAGATCTCAACACTGGGAGGGGTCTCTCAGTTCCAAGATCGGTCAAAAGAACACTAGGATTATGGTTTGCTTCAGCAAGGTTTCACACTTTAATTTGTAACGGCCGGGCAAAGATTTGTCCAACAACACAGATATTAAAAGATTCTGTGTTCCTTGGAGAAACTGCGTGATTAACTTGGAATAAAATATCAATTTTCATATGTTTCTTAAGAGACAGTACAGTCTTAATTACAGAGTAAATCCAATAAAATTACATAATGGACAACAGGTTAACCCAATGATATTTCCTGGGAAATAATGTTGTTTCACACGCATTATCTCCTCATACCTGTGCTTCAAGGTTAGCTAGGATGGTCAGTAATGTTCTATCTAGCTGAATTAGATCCATACTATGAAGAAGGCATTGTTTGCTTAATCTGTGATTCAGTTAGCTCAGGAATGCAGAAATGCAGCTTTTAGCCATTTTAAACACAGTGTTAATGTGTAGCCTGAAGCCATGTTGTTATATTACTTTATATTGAGATGCTATTTTGTGGTTAATAAAAGCTCCTGACAACAGCCTAAATCCAGGTATTCGATCCTCATCTGGTATAGACCTGCTCCGTCACTCAAAACAAAACTAGATTTACAATTTAAAGCCATACGTGCTATTCTGCTAAATTAATCCAGTTGATTTGTTTTTGTTTAAAAATGTGAAAACCTCATGAACAGTTCTTCCAGTTAATCACTGGATATTCAAATTTCTCTTCAAATTAAAGATCATAACAAAACTGGGTGTCATTGTGGGATTTTGAATCTGGAGGGTGTGCTTGTGAAGGTTGAATGAACAATATTTCAAAGTGAATGTTATCGTGTTCAGTACTAAGACTTTCTGGAGATGAAAAATTTGCCCTTGTGTGTTTTGCAACACTTAACCAAGGTCAGTTCCAGAGAATATGCAGTCATGTTGATCCGAGAGTTAAGAGCTGGCACAAACATCAGAAATAATGGAGGCAGGAGCACAGCAATTAGAGTCAGAAAGTTAGCCAAAAATATAAAAACAGGAAGAAAAGTTTCATCAGCTTTTCTTAAAAAAAGTTAAGAAAAGAAAGTGTTGGTTCTGTAGAAAATGAGTCTGGGGATTCAATAACGGAGGATAAAGGGATGGTAGATGAATTGAAAAGAGCTTGAATCTGTCCACTAGAGAGGATACAAGTAACACCCTAGAACTAGCTGGAAATCAGGAATTGAAAGGGAAGGAGGAACTGAAGACAGTTACAATTACCAGGGAAGTAGTATTGAGTAAACTGTTGGAACTACGAGTTCACAAGTCCCAGTTGGCCAAAGTATTTCATTCTAGACTCTTAAAGAAAAATTAGCTGGTGATATAGTTAATGCATTGGTTTTAATTTTCCAAATGTCATTAGTTTCAGGGGAGGTTTCTTTAGATTGGAAAACTCCTTCCTTCAAAAAGGCAGACCGAGAACAGGAAACTGCAGACCATTTACCTTAACATATGCCATAGGGAAAATGTTCAAAGCTATGATTAAAGATGTGATGACAGGGCACTTGTATAAGTTCAGGCAGCGTGAATCTGTTTTTGTCATTGGGAAATAATGTAATAATGTTTTGAAGAACTGCCTCTCCGCACTGCGACTGAGCTGATAAATCTCATCCTAGTTTCAAACTTCCAGCTCAGCACTGTCCCCATGACTTGTCCGACCTGCCTATCTCCTTTTCCTGGATCAATGGTGCTGGAAGAGCACAGCAGTTCAGGCAGCATCCGAGGAGCTTCAGCAAAATCGACGTTTCGGGCAAAAGCCCTTCATCAGGAATAAAGGCAGAGAGCCTGAAGCGTGGAGAGATAAGCTAGAGGAGGGTGGGGGTGGGGAGAGAGTAGCATAGAGTACAATGGATGAGTGGGGGAGGAGATGAAGGTGATAGGTCAGGGAGGAGAGGGTGGAGTGGATAGGTGAAAAAGGAGATAGGCAGGTAGGACAAGTCCGGACAAGTCAAGGGGACTGGAAGTTTGAAACTAGGATGAGGTGGAGGAAGGGGAAATGAGGAAACTGTTGAAGTCCACATTGATGCCCTGGGGTTGAAGTGTTCCGAGGCGGAAGATGAGGCGTTCTTCCACCAGGCATCGGCGGTGACGGAGTGGCGGTGAAGGAGGCCCAGGACCTCCATGTCCTCGGCAGAGTGGGAGGGGGAGTTGAAATGTTGGGCCACGGGGCGGTTTGGTTGATTAGTGCGGGTGTCTCGGAGATGTTCCCTAAAGCGTTCTGCTCGGAGGTGCCCAGTCTCCCCAATGTAGAGGAGACCGCCTCGGGAGCAACGGATACAATAAATGTTATTAGTGGATGTGCAGGTAAAATTTTGATGGATATGGAAGGCTCCTTTAGGGCCTTGGATAGAGGTGAGGGAGGAGGTGTGGGCACAGGTTTTACAGTTCCTGCGGTGGTAGGGGCAAGTGCCAGGATGGGAGGGTGGGTCGTAGGGGGGCGTGGACCTGACTACGTAGTCACAGAGGGAACGGTCTTTGTGGAAGGCAGAAAGGGGTGGGGAGGGAAATATATCCCTGGTGGTGGGGTCTTTTTGGAGGTGGCGGAAATGTTGGCGGATGATTTGGTTTATGCGGAGGTTTGTAGGGTGGAAGGTGAGCACCAGGGGCGTTCTGTCCTTGTTACGGTTGGAGGGGTGGGGTCTGAGGGCAGAGGTGCGGGATGTGGACGAGATGCGTTGGAGGGCATCTTTCACCACGTGGGAAGGGAAATTGCGGTCTCTAAAGAAGGAGGCCATCTGGTGTGTTCTGTGGTGGAACTAATCCTCCTGGGAGCAGATACGGCGGAGGCGGAGGAATTGGGAATACGGGATGACAATTTTGCAAGAGATAGGGTGGGAAGAGGTGTAATCCAGGTAGCTGTGGGAGTCGGTGGGTTTGTAGAAAATGTCAGTGTCAAGTCGGTCGTCACTAATGGAGATGGAGAGGTCCAGGAAGGGGAGGGAGGTGTCAGAGATGGTCCAGGTAAATTTAAGGTCAGGGTGGAATGTGTTGGTGAAGTTGATGAATTGCTCAACCTCCTCGTGGGAGCACGAGGTGGCGCCAATGCAGTCATCAATGTAGCGGAGGAAGAGGTGGGGAGTTGTGCCGGTGAAATTACGGAAGATCGACTCTTCTACGTAGCCAACAAAGAGACAGGCATAGCGAGGGCCCATACGTGTGCCCATGGCTACCCCTTTGGTCTGGAGGAAGTGGGAGGATTCAAAGGAGAAATTGTTAAGGGTGAGGACCAGTTCGGCCAAACGAATGAGAGTGTCGGTGGAAGGGTACTGTTGGGGACGTCTGGAGAGGAAAAAAACAGAGGGCTCGGAGGCCCTGGTCATGGTGGATGGAGGTGTAGAGGGATTGGATATCCATGGTGAAGATGAGGCGTTGGGGGCCGGGGAAATGGAAGTCTCCCATCCACAGCTTCTAACCATCACCTCAGGAGATCTCCCACCCACCGCTTCCAACCTCATAGTCCGGGAACCACGCACTGCCCGGTTCTACCTCCTTCCCAAGATCCACAAGCCTGACCACCCTGGCCGACCCATTGTCTCAGCATGCTCCTGCCCCACTGAAGTTATCTCTACCTACCTCGACACTGTCCTATCCCCCCTAGTCCAGGAACTCCCCACATACGTTCGAGACAGCACCCACGCCCTCCACCTCCTCCAAGACTTCCGTTTCCCTGGCCCCCAACGCCTCATCTTCACCATGGATATCCAATCCCTCTACACCTCCATCCGCCATGATCTTGGATGCTGCCTGAACTGCTGTACTCTTCCAGCACCACTGATCCAGAATCTGGTTTCCAGCATCTGCAGTCATTGTTTTTACCACCTTGATGAATCTCCAGTGCCGACAGGGAATGAAAGCCCTTCCCCCATTCCCCACATTTCCACAGCTTCTCCGCGGTTCTGGTATCCTTTTAGCTCCCTGTTTCTGATGAACAAGTGAAAGTGTGATCATACTCAGGAAACGTGTACAGTCACCACCTACTGCGAATAGTGTAATGTTTCTCCATCTGTGTATCTGTTTACAGCTCCTTCCCACAGACAGCTCACTGGGGCACACTCTCTCCCAACAAGGGGAAAAGCCATACAAATGTTGAAGAGTCAGACAAAATGCGGAAGCAATAAAATGTCGAAACACAGGGGAAAAAAAATTGTGGCCCCCTGTTGGCATTTGGACACTTAAAATCTGTCAGAAACACCAACATCCCAAAGAGCATACTGCGCATGTTTGTCGGTGTCAGCAACACATTGCGCATGTTTGTCAGTGTCAGCAAACGAGTGGGCATGCTCGTCACTCTGCGTTAAAAAAAAGGCGCGCGACCTTTTTTTGATTGCCCAATAGGGAGTCCTGGAGGACCGGAAGGACGTTGGTCCTCCTGCCAATCAGAGTCACCCCGTTGTCTGAATGCGGAAGTTGGACAATGAGGTTCCGAAGCTGCTGCTCGTGTCTGAATGAAGATTGAGCTTTATCCTAGACTGCAAATTCCTCTATCCATTATTTGTGAGTACGGCGCTCTCTTCTCTTGCCATCTTTTCCATTTAATTTTCATTTTGGGTTCAGTTGTTGACTTGCAGCAACTAAAAGGAAAGGGAGTGTGTTGGGGTGGGGACAGACTCTGGAAACGGTGCTCCAGGTCTGTGTCTTAATTGGCAAAATAGACAAGCGGGAGGCTGGAAGAACACAGCAAGCCAGGGGGTGGAGAAGTCAATGTTTCCAGTGTAACCCTTTTTCAGGATTGGGGATAAGTGTAGGGGGCGATGCAGATAAAGGGTGTGCTGGGTGGTGAAGTGGGCATAGGTGTAGACAGGTAGAGGGTTCGACCTAGGCAAAAGTGAGGACTGCAGATGCTGGAAACCAGAGTTTAGATCAGAGTGGTACTGGAAAAGCACAGCAGGTCAGGCAGCATCCGAGGAGCATGAAAATCGACATTTCGGGCAAAGCCCTTCATCAGGAATTTCCCCAGATTCGGGGAGTCCAAAGCTGGAGGGCGTATGTTTGAGTTGAGAGGGGAATGCTTTAAAAGGGACGTGAAGGACAACTTTTTCACATAGACGGTTGTGCATGTATGAAACGAACTGCTAGAAGAGTTGGTGGAGGCTGGTACGATTATGTTTAAAATGCATCTGGCTGGGTACATGAAACGGGATGGTTTGGAGTCGTGTGGGTCACGTTCTGGCAAACGGGACTAGATTAATTTCAGATATGTGGTCGGCACAGACAAGTTGGGCCGTAAAGTCTGTTTCCATGCTGTGAAAGCAGAAGTGTGGCTGTGAAGACTGGACATTCTGAGCATCTTTCAAAGATGTAAAAACAATTACTGCACATGCTGGAAACCAGATTCTGGATTAGTGGTGCTGGAAGAGCACAGCAGTTCAGGCAGCATCCAAGGAGCAGCGAGATCAACGTTTTGGGCAAAAGCCCTTCAGGAATAAAGGCAGAGAGCCTGAAGCGTGGAGAGATAAGCTAGAGGTGGGTGGGGGTCGGGAGAAAGTAGCATCGAGTACAATCGGTGAGTGGGGGAGGGGATGAAGGTGATAGGTCAGGGAGGAGAGGGTGGAGTGGATAGGTGGAAAAGGAGATAGGCAGGTAGGACAAGTCCGGACAAGTCATGGAGACAGTGCTGAGCTGGTAGTTTGGAACTAGGGTGAGGTGGGGGAAGGGGAAATGAGGAAACTGTTGAAGTCCACATTGATGCCCTGGGGTTGAAGTGTTCCAAGCGGAAGATGAGGCGTTCTTCCTCCAGGTGTCTGGTGATGAGGGAGCGGCGGTGAAGGAGGCCCAGGACCTCCATGTCCTCAGCAGAATGGGAGGGGAAGTTGAAGTGTTGGGCCACGGGACGGTGTGGTTGATTGGTGCGGGTGTCCCGGAGATGTTCCCTAAAGCGCTCTAATAGGAGGCGCCCAGTGTTTTGCCCTTACTGGGAGCAGAAGAATACAGACAGACTCTGATCTCACACCTTTAATGCATGGTCTGAGCTGAGATGATACCTTTTGTTATAAAACCTAAAGTTATTTCAATAAAGTGTCTTTCAGGAAGTTCTGGGATTTACATATTAATGATACCTGCAGACCACACTGAAAGGCTTAACGATCCAAGTTTGTTCAATATATCATTTCAGTGGCTGGACACTAATGTTTTTCTATAAATTCTGTGCCTTATGATGTTATTCTCCACAACCACCTGATGAAGGAGCAGCAGTCCAAATGCTGGTCCTTCCAAATAAACCTGTTGGACGATAACCTGGGTGTGTGATTTTTTTTTAAATAATTTTGTACAGGTTAGGGTGGATTGACCATGCTAAAGTGCTCACTGTGTCCAGGGAGGTGCTGGTTTGTGTGAATTGGCTGTGCTAAATTACACATCGTGTCCAGGAACGGATTGGTTATGCTAAATTACCTGTAGTGCCCAGGAATGTGCAGGTTAGGGTTAATTGGCCAGGCTAACTTATCCAGAGTGAAGATCTAGACCCCTCTTAAGGGGCTTTTTGGTTCGAGATTGGTCTAAAGAATCAATGGAATGCGGTCTGCACAAAGCAAGGTTATCAGTTTAATAAGGCAGCTTGACACAATTCTGTCCAGCAACACAGCGGTTAAAGCTTCTGTGTTCCATGGTGAAGTTGTGCAAGTACATTCAAAAATTACACATTATTTATTTAAGTTTTTTTAAGACACAGTACAGCCTTAATTAGAAGAAAATACCAATCAAATATAATAAGGTGACATGATTTACAGCAGGTTAATCCAATGATATTTCCTGGGAAAGGAGTCTTAATTACATAAATCATCATGCCATGGTAGCAGCTCAAGGTTAGTTCAATTGGTCAATTAATGTGTCAGTATTCATTTTAAGCAGACTCCATTGTCCTCTTATCTTTGGATTTTAGCTTAATTCTGCAAAACAGCAGGACAAGTTGAGTTCAATCATTATTCTTAGCCATTTTGCTGTATTGTTTTAAATTGAAAAGCCATTTTGTGGTTAGTAAAAATCTGCATATACTTGTTGCGTCTGACAATAGCCTAAATTCAAATTTTAGATCCTCACCTGAAGCATCAGAGTCTGAGGGGTGACCTTATAGACGTTTGTAAGAGGCATGGATATGGTGAATACCCAAGGTCTTTTCCCCAGGGTTCGGGGAGTCCAAAGCTCGAGGCCATATGTTTGAGGTGAGAGGGGAATGATTTCAAAGGGATCTGAGGGGCAACTTCACGCAGAGAGTGATGCATGTATGGAACGAGCTGCCAGAGGGAGTGATTGTGGCTGGTACAATTACAACATTTTAAAAAGCATCTGGATGGGAATATGAATAGGAAGGGTTCAGAGGGATATGGGCCATATGCAGACAAATGAGACTAGATTAGTTTTGGAGATCTGATCAGATGAATTGGACCAAAGGGTCTGTTTCTGTGCTGTATGACACTAATCATCTTTGGAGAAAGCAGAAGTGTAGTTATGAAGACTGGACTTTCAGAGCAGCTTTCAAAGGTGTTTTGTCCTTACTGGGAGCAGAAGTTGTTACAATGAAATCTTGCATTTGTGAGACAGCGACTTAGTGAGTGAGTACATCCCAGATTTTGGTGGAAAGTGGGAATTCATTGCACTGTGGGGATGAAGCTGTACCCTATCCAGTCATTGCTGCTGGTGGGTGAGACCAGACCTCAAGACTAAGGGGAGTAGATTTAGGACAGCAGTGAGGAGGAGAAAGTGAGGACTACTGCTTTTCCTGGAGTGTAGTGAATCTATGGAATTCTCTTCATTAAGTATATTCAAAATGGGTTTTTGCATGGTTGGGGAATTAAGGGTAGTTGGGGCAATGCTGCTAGAAGGAGCTGAGACGATGGATAGATCGGCCATGATCGCAATGAAGAATGGGGCAGGCTCGATAGGCAAAATGGCTGACTCCTGCTTTTATTACTGTGAAACTATTTCCCATAGCTAACCCACCTCATCTGCACATCACTGAGCACTGTGGGTAATTTAGCATAGCGAATCCACTCTAACCTGCACCTACCTGGACACCATGGGTAAATTAGCACAGCCAATCCAACCGAAATTACGCAACACTGAACACTGGCTAATTTAACATGGTCAATCCACCCTAACCTGGACAAAGTTAAACATCACAACACCAGATTATAGCCCAATGGGTTTATTTGGAAGTACGAGCTTTCGGAGCACTGCTCCATCATCAGGTGGTTGTGGAGTATAAGGTCATAAGGAACAGAATTTATTGAAGAAGATTAAAGTGTCCTGCCACTGAAATGATATATTGAACAAACCTGGATTGTTACCTCTTTCATCTTTTACAGTGGGTTGCAACTATCATTCATATGTAAATCTCGATAACATAAGGTTTTATAACAAAAGGTAACAACATCTGGGTGGCATGGTGGCTCAGTGGTTCTTAATTCTGCCTCACAGCACTTGGGACCCAGGTTCAATTCCAGCCACTGGCCACAGTCTGTGTGAAGTTTGCACATTCTCTCCGTGTCTGCATGAGATTTCTCCCGGTGCTCCGGTTTCCTCCCACAATTCAAAAGTATGCAGGTTGGGTGAATTGGCCATGCTTAAATTGCCCAGTGTGTTACATGCACTGGTCAGGGGTAAATATGGAGAATGGGGCCTGGTGGGTTACTGTTTGGAGGGTTGGTGTGGACCTGTTGGGCCTGTTTCCGTACTGTAGGGAATTGAATCCAATCTCAGCTCAGACAATGCGTTAAAAGTCAGAGTCTGTCTTTATCCCCACTTGAATCTGACGAGTTCTGTTTCTAAAGTAGGAATTTATAAAATACAACGTTCTGACAGCTTGCAGATTGTGCATTTTTGAGCAAAATAGAATTTATCTGAAAATATAATTCTGCAAATGCAAATTCACCCCCATGGACTTGTGTGTGCTTACAGCTAAAAAGTTTATTTCCGTGCTGTGTATCTCTGTCTATTTGGTAACAGATGCTTTATTTCTGTTGGCATAAATATTGTTGTAAGTCATAGTTGGGTACTAATAGTTAGATATAAAGCAAAGAGAATTCCTCAAATAGGGCACTATCAGAATCCTGGGAGACCCCTATTTCTGGTTTACTTCCTATTGACAAACATTAAGCATGAGCACCTATTTATTTCTATTTTTTTGTTTCACCTTTTCTTGTTTGATTCCCTGGTATATTTGCACTCTGTGTCTGGTCGGTTGTCAGGCTGGGACATAGTGGATTGGGTTTCGATTGACTGAATGTTGTATTGTTCTGGAAGGTGTAAAGGGGGTGGGGGGGTGGGGGGGGGTAGTGTTGGGGAATCAAAACTTCAGCAGAGCTGAGTACAGACCAACATCTTACTCTGTGGGAACAGGGAGATCAACAAAGGACAGAGAAACCAGGACCTGAAATCCGAGCTGACACCGGATTACTGTGATGAGTGTTTTCATTTGCAATGCCAACCCTCTACCTTCACCTAGCTCCCCGTTTGACTACCCCCTCGATATTCAAGATCCAATGCTTGTCGTTCTGAAGCCATGTCTCTGTAGGGAGTCTCAGATCATAATTATTCTCTTCAATGTGTGCAGTCAGTTCATTCACTTTTGTAACAGTGCAGCACACATGCAGACACACTTTTTTTCGGTTTACATTTTTATGATCTTTGCAATCCAGTTTTAATTGCTGGTACATTTACTCTCCTTGTCTCCATCATTCTGTGAGGTTCATTTCCCACATCACTACATTGCTCACTGGCCTTGATTGGGATTGGCCATAGTGCCCAGGGATGTGCAGGTTAGGTGTATTTGTCAGGGTAATGTAGAGCGGTAGGGGAATGGGTCTGGGTGGGTTCCCCTTCAGAGGGTCGGTGTGGACTCGTTGGGCCGAGTGGCCTGCTCCCACACTGTGGGGATTCTCTGAAGCGAAGGGATATTTACAAACGGTGCAGGACAGCGCAGGCGCAGTGCGTGCGCCCGGCTTGGCCCCGCCCATTCCCTCCTTTCGTGACGTCACAACGCGGAAGTGACACTGAATGAATGAAAATCCCTCCGTCTGGGCTAATCCTGGGGCGGGAAAATCTGTTCACTTGTAGCAACAGGAGTGATTCCAGGGAGAGAGCAGACCCTGTCAACTCAGGTATGGGAGTTAATTACCAGGTGAGGAGGACAGAGATTGGGAGGAGTAGATATCTTTTCTGTTTTCCTTTTCAAAATGCACCCGATTTCCACAAGGAAATGCAACAGGTAAAAGTACAGCACATGCAGCTTCAAGCCGGCTGTGCATCCTCTGTTCTTCCTCTGCCTTGGCTCCAGCACTTTTGGCTTCCCTTCCCTTCTCGACTCCCCCCTCCCCCGTCGGGTGTTGATACCTCAATGTTTTTCCGGTTGTCTTTTGTGGGCTTTGAAAACTTTCCCAATCGTCTGAGTACAGGATTTGGGAGATTATGTTGCAGCTGTACAGGACATTGGTTAGGCCACATTTGGAATATTGTGTGCAGTACTGGTCTCTCTGCTGTAGGAAGGATGTCATAGAGTCATGGATGTTGTGAAACTTGAAAGGGTTAAGAAAAGATTGGCAAGGATGTTGTCAGGGTTTGAGCTGATCAGGATGGGGCTGTTTTCCCTTGAGTACCAGAGGCTGAGGGGAGACCCGACAGATTTCTATAAAATCATGAGTGGCATGGACAGGATAAATAGACGAGGTGTTTGGCTGGAATGGGGAATCCAGAACTAGAGGGTAATAGGTTTAGGGTTGGGGGGAGATTTAAAAGGGCCCTAAGGGGCTACTCTTGTATTCAGAGGGCGGCGCATGTAACGAATTAGCTGCCAGAGGAAGTGGTGGAGGCTGGTACAATTCCAGCATTTAAAAGGCATCTCGCTGGGTATATGAATAGAAAGGGTTTAGAGGGATATGGGCCAAGTGCTGTCAAATGGGACTAGTGATTGAGGATATCTGATCGGCATGGATAAGTTGGACCGAAGGGACTATTTCTGTGCTGTACATCTGGTAGACAATGGTCCTCAGAATTCTGTTCCCATTAGGCTCACCCTTAACTCTATTGCACATGGTCGTGGTGACGGTATCACATTCTGAAATGAGAAAAGACCTATAAATGCGCAAGGGAATAGTTCCGTTCCGGGTGTGTACATGGAGATGGGTATAGTTACTTATGATGCATAAGGCCTGTTGTTACCCAGCCAGTGGAATGCAAGCCATCTTTGTATATGGGCAGGAGGTATAAGGCTCCTTTTGTCTTGCACGAGTGGGCGTGACAGGTCTCAAGTAGGCAGGTGATGTTATGTGGAATATGAACAATTGCACACCCATAGCCGGTTCCATTAAAGCAATTCTCATACGACCATGCAGTAGAGTGAAAAGATGTCAGCAAAAAGGTAGCACGAGGCTCATATGGTGTTGGAAAGTGATACTGTATTTCTCTGCGGAGGGTCGGCAGTCGGGAGTCTGATGAATAGAATGGAATTGGGGACTGGGGACGGGGCAAGTAAGTCATCTTCCGATAGAGAGGAGTAACATACTACTGCCTCTGGGGTGAAGAGCGTTCTGTGGGCCTGTATAAATAAGTTGTTTGTGGATTGAGGACTTTCCCTTATCAGGCTTCCCTTTTCTTGAGTTGGCCCGTCCTGCAAAAAGTGATGGTGTTCCTGGGCGCCCTTAAAATATTTACCATAATAACGGGGTTGATCACTTTTATCCTCACTAGGCTTTCGTCTGCAGGTAAAATCAAAAAGACATAACTCCCAATGATGTCTACTGTCCAGATGGACCATCTGGTCTTTCTGATGTAAGAGTCTATTGCAATAATCAATCTTCATCACGTTCCACACGTCAAAGGCGTCTGGTCCGGTGCACTGGACGACATCTCCTTGGCATAGGTGGTGGATAATCTCTGATCATTCCTAATCACATCGATGCTTAGTGGCTTTCCCCATCAGGATGTTGTACGTGATCAGAAAGGTGAGGAGATAGCGATCCCCCACATGTCCCTCCTCTTAGTTCAAGTATCTGTAATAAGATGAATATTAGAACAACAGCCAAATTCAAAAACCCAAATGGACAGGGTCCACTCCTTTTGTTGGGATTCCAGGATTCTCTCCTCCTTTTCCCCCCCTTTTGATTGGTGCGGTCAATCAATTTACAATGGTGCAGTTGGACCCAAGCTGAGCGCCCAGCGACTGTGACCACCGTAGGGGTGGGAAGTAAAACCTGGAAGGGGCCATTCCAACGAGGTTGGAGACCTTTGCCAGTCCAGTTCTTGATGAGCACCAACGCACCAGACTCTACCCGTGACGAGGCTGAAAGGGAGGGAACACCGCCATAGGCCGCACGCTCTTGGGAGTGAAAGGCACGCATAACACTAGTTAGAGCAAGAACATGTCCACATGACCGAAGCAATCATTGGTTGTGGACTGAGAAGGGAGCTGAATCATTCCAAGGGGTACGGAGGGGGTGACCAGAGAGACACTCAACTGGAGACAGTCGCATCTTGCCCGCAGACATGGATCGCATCTGGAATAAGGCCACAGGGATTAGCATAACCAGGAGAGGCCAGACTTGGCCATTAATTTGGCAAGTTTAGTTTTGCGTCTGGTTAAAACATTCAACAAGGCCGGCCGCCTGAGGATAAGCACCATGCAGTTGCCGACAAATACAAAGCTGGGAACAGAGTTCTCCGTTAATATTACCTACAAAGTGTGGTCCATTGTCCGAGCTAATGCACGCAGGTATACTGAAGCGGGGAATTATTTCCTTAAACAAAATCTTCACCACAGTCTCAGCAGTAGTGTTAGGAGGAGGGTCGGCTTCAATCCGCTTAGAAAAGACATCAACAATAAGCAAAACATATTTCTAGCAACTCAACTCATTTCTCCAACTCAATGAAGTCCAGTTGAAGTGTCTCCAAGGGACCCTCCAGCAAGGGAGTTCTCGTAGAGATACTTGAACTAAGAGGTGGGGGATCGCCTACCCACTGACCTGTTTGATCACGTACAACAGCCTGATCGGGAAAGCCACTGACTTGAGTATCGATGCGATCTGGAATGATCTAAGATTATCCTGATGTCTTCTGGTGCACCAGACCTGACGCTTTCAACGTGGAGTCGCTTGAGCGATGGCGTGAGCTGCCAGAGGAAGTGGTGGGTGCTGGTACAATGACAAGTTAAAAGGCTCCTGGACGGGCATCTGAATATGAAGGGTTCAGATGGGTCAGGGCCAAGTGATGGCAAATGTGACTGGAGTCATAGAGATGTACAGCACAGAAACTGACCCTTCGGTCCAACTCGTCCTTGCTGACCAGATAGCCAACTCGGACAGATTTGGCCATGGGTCTGTTTCTGTGCTGTGTGACTCAAATTGTCTTCAGTGAACGCAGAAGTGTGGTTGTGAAGGCTGGACTATCAGAGCATGTTTTGCCCTGACTGAAAGCAGCTGAAAATGTGTTGTTGGAAAAGCGCAGCAGGTCAGGCAGCATCCAAGGAGCAGGAGAATCGACGTTTCGGGCATGAGCCCTTCTGCGCTTTTCCAGCAACACATTTTCAGCTCTGATCTCCAGCATCTGCAGTCCTCACTTTCTCCTGACTGGAAGCAGGAGAAGAGTTTGACTGAAGTGTGTCGGTGTTAATGCCTTGATGTCTCATTTTGCTCCCACCTTCCTGGGGTCATTAACCATTTCGTGTCTGGTCCTTCCTCAAGAAGCTGCATTGCAGGTTTACCCTGAATTGACACTTTTTTGTGCTTCCCAAAATCAGACCTGCTCACTCTCCGCAGGATCCCAGTGTTGTGAAAGATATTAACTTTAGGGTGGAGTTATCCAAAATTCAGAGAGATGTTAGTCTTGATGTTTTTGCTTTTTCTGCCCCTGTAAGATCCTGAATCAGCACCTTCAGGGGAATTAGTTAGAGCGGAGTGAGAACAGAGGGGGAGAGAGTGTGGGATGGTGCTTTCAATTTTGTGGTACAACAAAAGAATATTCCACAGAAAGTAGAATTGCTTTTTCTGAATTTCTACCCTGCACTGATGATCCCTTTTGTAATCCCTTTTTGCAGAGTATTTGAAAATGTGAAGAATGATGTTTCAAAATCAACGAATGAAGGGCTTACGCTCGAAACACTGACTCTCCTGCTCCTCGGATGCTGCCTGACCTCCTCTGCTTTTCGACTGACTGTCCAGCGTCTGCAGTCCTCACTTTGATGTCAATGTCTGACAGTCACACAATCCATCAGGACCGCAATGATTTTTGACTGTGATTTCTGTGAGAGGGATCAACGCTTTTTGGTTCCTGTTTGAGGACGTTTTCAGCATCAGTGGGACTGGACGAGAGACCGCACTGTTGCAGCGCACTGTGTGTGGAGCCTGAAACAGTTATACGGCCTGGGAAGGGGATTTCACGGCAGGGAGGAGCTCCACACGTGTTTGTGTGCAGCTGAAGCTGTGGCCATGGAGAAACCTGAGGAATCCCACCCTGTGGAGAAACCGTGGAAGTGTGGCGACTGTGGGAAAGGCTTCCGTGTCCCGTCTGCCCTGGAGACTCATCGGCGCAGTCACACCGGGGAGAGGCCATTCCCCTGCACCGACTGCGGGAAGGCCTTCAGACATTCCTCCCACCTGTTGGCCCACCAGCAGGACCACACGGGGGAGAGGCCCTACAGCTGCCCAGATTGTGGGAAGGGCTTCAGGTATTCCTCCACCCTGCTGAGCCACCAGGGTGTCCACACAGGGGAGAGACCGTTCACCTGCTCTCAGTGCGGGAAGGGCTTCACCTGCTCCTCCCACCTGCGGAGCCACGAGCGGGTCCACACTGGGGAGAGGCCCTTCAGCTGCCTCGAGTGCGGGAAGGCCTTCAGCACTTCCTCCAGCCTGCTGACCCACCAGCATGTCCACACGGGGGAGGCCATTCACCTGCTCTGAGTGCAGCAAGGGCTTCACCTGCTCCTCCACCCTGAAGAGCCACCAGCGGGTCCAAACAGGGGAGAGGCCCTTCAGCTGCCCAGATTGCAGGAAGGCCTTTACCCAGGTCTCCACACTGCTGACCCATCAGCGGGTCCACACGGGGAAGAGGCCCTTCAGCTGCACCGAGTGTGGGAAAGCCTTCAGCACTTCCTCCAACCTGCTGTCCCACCAGCATGTCCACACAGGGGAGAGGCCCTTCAGCTGCCCAGAGTGCGGGAAGGCCTTTACCCGGTTCTCCACACTGCTGAGTCACCAGCGTGTCCACACAGGGGAGAAGCCCTTCAGCTGCATCGAGTGTGGGAAGGCCTTCAGCACTTCCTCCAACCTGCTGACCCACCAGCATGTCCACACTGGGGAGAGGCCGTTCACCTGCCCTCAGTGCGGGAAGGGCTTCACCTGCTCCTCCAACCTCCAGACCCATCACCTGGATGCTGCCTGACCTGCTGTGCTGTTCCAGCAATAAAGTTTCAACTTTGATCTCCAGCATCTGCAGACCTCACTTTCTCCTATAAAACCATGAGGCATGTAGACAGGGGTGGATAGGAAGAATTTTTTTTCCCCCATAGGGGAAGATTAATTACTAGGAGTCACGAGTTCAAAGTGAGAGGGGAAAGGTTTGAGGGAGATCTACATGGAAAGTTCTTTACGCAGAGGGTGGTGGGTGCCTCATGCAGTGGAGGCAGTAGGGCTGGGATCGATAGCGTCATTTAAGATGTATCTAGACAGATACATGAATCGGCAGGGAGCAAAGGGATACAGATCCTGAGAAAATAGGCGGCAGGTTTAGGTAGAGAATCTCGATCAGCATAGCCTTGGAGGGCTGAAGGGCCTGTTCCTGTGCTGTAGGGTTCTTTGTTCTCTTTATAGAGGTTTCCAAAACCATAAGGGGCATAGATAAGGTGAACGGCATGTGTCATTTCAAGATTAGGCTGCAAATTAAGGTGAGAGGAGAAAGATTTTAATAAGAGATGAGGAGCACCTTTTTTGTAAACAGAGTGGTTTGTGTGTGGAATAAATGTCCAGAGGAAATAGTGGATGCTGGTTGTGTAACAACATTTAAAAGACATTTGGATAAGTACATGAATAGGAAAGGTTCGGGGGATATGGGCCAAACACATGTAGGTGGGACTAGTTTAGTTTGTGAATATAGTCAGCATGGACTAGTTGGGCTGAAGGGTCTGTTTCTGTGCTGTATGACCCTTTAACTGTTCTGTACTGGTCTTAAAATCATTTTACTTGCCTTCCCCCAGAAACATCCACTTCTTTCTTGTTCTAAAATCAGACGAACTCAGCCTTGAATATATTCAATGACCCCCTAACTGCAGAGACTTCTGAACTCATTTCCTCTTGCTAATATACCACTTGCCTTGCTGATTGCTTGCTGCACCTGTCTGACAACTGGCAGTGATTGGTGTGGAAGGACGCTGAGGCCACTTTTTACATTCACACATCATTCCTGAGGAAGGGCTCATGCCTGAAACGTTGATTCTCCTGCTTCTCGGATGCTGTCTGATCTGCTGTGCTTTTCCAGTGCCACACTTTTCAACTGTCATCTCCAGCATCTGCAGTCCTCACTTTCTCCACATCCCAATATGTCACCATTTAAACAACGCACCTCCTTTCAGCGGTTATTTGTTCGTAACTGAGGCTATAACTTCACACTGTGGGACTGCATTTGCCATGTGTTTGCCAATTGAGATACAGACCTGGACCAACGTTTCCCGACTCTGTCCCCTCCCTGGATTCACTGACTTTCTTCAGTTGCTGCAAGTCAACAATTAGCTTCTCATTGGTCTATTTGAAGAAGGATTTGCGCCATTTTTGCAGACAGCGAAGAGCATGAATGGCTTTTGTTGAACCAGCATGGAAACAGACCCTTTGGTCCAACCCGTCCATGCCGACCAGATATCCCATCCCAATCTAGTCCCATCTGCCAGCATTTGGCCCATATCCCTCCAAACCCTTCCTATTCATGTACCCATCCAAATGCCTCTTAAATGTTACAATTGTACCAGCCTCCACCACATCCTCTGGCAGCTCATTCCATACACGTACCACTTTCTGTGTGAAAAAGTTTCCCAGTAGGTCTCTTTTATATCTTTCCCCTCTCACCCTAAATCTATACCCTTGACTTCTGGACTCCCCCACCCCAGGGAAAAGACTTTGTCTATCTATCCTATCCATGCCCCTTTGTAGACCTCAGCTTCCGACGCTCCAGGGAAAATAGCCCCAACCTGTTTAGCCTCTCCCTATACCTCAAATCTTCCAACCCTGGCAACATCCTTGTGAATCTTTTCTGAACTCTTTCAAGTTTCACAAAATCTTTCCAATAGGAAGGAGACCAGAATTGCACACAATATTGCAACAGTGGCCTAACCAATGTCCTGTACAACCGCCACATGACCTCCCAACTTCTGTACTCAATACTCTGACCAATAAAGGAAAGCATACCAAACACCACCTTTACAGTTCTATCTATCTGCGACGCCAGTTTCAAGGAGATATGAACCTGCACTCTGAGGTGTCTTCGTTCAGCAACACTCCCTAGGACCTTACCATTAAGTGTATAAGTCCTGCTAAGATTTGCTTTCCCAAAATGCAGCACTTCACATTTATCTGAATTAAACTCCATCTGCCACTTCTCAGCCCATTGGCCAATCTGGTCAAGATCCTGTTGTAATCTGAGGTAACCCTCTTCACTGTCCACTACACCTCCAATTTTGGTATCATCTGCAAACTTACTAACTGTACCTCTTATGCTCGCATCCAAATCATTAATGTAAATGACAAAATGTAGAGGGCCCAGCACCGATCCTTCTGGCACTCCACTGGTCACAGGCCTCCAGTCTGAAAAACAACCCTCTGTCTTCTACCTTTCAGCCAGTTCTGTATCCAAATGGCTAGTTCTCCCTGTGTTCCATGAGATCTAATCTTGCTCATTAGTCTCCCATGGGGAACCTTGTCGAACGCCTTACTGAAGTCTATATGGATCACATCTACCGCTCTGCCCTCCTCAATCCTCTTTACTTCCTCAAAAAACTTCAAATTTGAGACATGATTTCCCACACAAAAAGCCATGTTGACTATCCCTAATCAGTCCTTGCCTTTCCAAACACATGTACCACCTGTCCCTCAGGACTCCCTCCAACAACGTGCCCGCCACCGATGTCAGGCTCACTGGTCTATAGTTCCCTGGCTTGTCCTTACCACCCTTCTTAAACAGTGGCACCACGTTAGCCAACCTCCAGTCTTCTGGCACCTCACCTGACATGCGCAGTATGCTGTATGGAGATGCTGTTCCTGATGGATTTAAAGTGTCCAAATGCCACAATTTCTTCCCCTGTCACTCGACATAACCGCACACGCTGCTCGCTGTGTTTGATGTTCATCTTCCCTATAACCCTCATGATTTTATAAATCTCAAATGAGGTCACCCCTCAACCTCCTGTGCTCCAGTGAAGAGTGTCTCAGCCTCTCCTTACAACTCAAACCCTCCAGTCCTAATCTTTACTGAACCCTTTCTAATAGAATTCTTCCTATTACAGGGCCACCAGAAGCGTTCTCAGTACTCTACAAGTGGCTTCACCAACATCCTGTACAACTTCAACATTATGTCCCAGCTCCTTTATTCAATGGTGTGAACAATTAAGGTAAGTGTGCTGAATGCCTTCTGAAGCTTCCTTCCAACCAGTGATGCAACTTTCAAAGAAGTATATATCTGAACCCCCCACCCCCCACCCCCCCGCCCCCCACCATATCCCTCTGTACAAGCCCTGCCCTTCCTTATTTTGGCAAAATGCAACCCCTCACCTTTTATCTATACACATGTTCTCTCTCAGACATACACACATACACTCCCCCCCCAACACACACACCCTTTCACAGGCTTCTCCTCCATCAAACTCACTTTACCAAGCATGTGCGCACATACTCTCTTACACACACTCTCATGCTGCATTCATACATATAACAATGTGGTGCATTTGCAGAATTATATTTGCAAATATATTCAATTTTGCACAAAACGCACAATATGCAGGTAGTCAATCCATGTAATATTTTATAAATTCCTAGTTTGGAAATAGAACCAGTCCAATTTAAGATTGGGATACTCTCACACCTTTCATGCATTGTCTGGACTGAGATGTCACCTGCTTTTTAAAGTGATCTTGAGAATATGACTTTATAGTAGTACTGCGATGTACACATTAATGAACTAAAACCTGCAACCCATTCTAAAAGATGAAAGATTTAACAGCAATCTACGTTTGTCAATATATCATCAGTTGCATGACACTGATCTTTTGCTCTTAACTCTGTGTCTTATGATCCTGCTCCACAGTTACCCGATGAAGGAGCAGCACTCCGGAAGCTGGTGCTCCCAAATAAACCTGTTGGACTATAACCTGGTGTTGTGATTTTTAAACCGTGTCCAACCTAGTCCAACAGCAGCACCTCCACCTCGTTTCTAGTGAACACAGCCCATACTTCCCAGTGCTGCCAGTAAACTGCCGATGAAACGATGCACTCCTGAAAAATTTATAGCATCTAACGAAACCAGCTACTCATTCACTGCTCCATCTAATACACAACATTGGAAACTTAGTGCAGAAGGCTGCAAGAAATGAGCAGCTTTAAAACAAAAACCGCTTGGAGCTTTCGATGAGAGCCTGAGCCCAGCAGTACGTTCTGGTTACCTTTTATTTTGTGTCCCAACATGGTTACAGCTTCAAATCCCCCACACCTCCCCCAGCAAAAAGGGCAGAGAAAGAGTAGCTGTTTTTTAGACAACTCCACAACAGGGGAGAGGAGCAAAGGGCGGGGCAAGGCCAACAGCAGGCCCCCACACTACGCCTGCATTGCCTTGCACAGTTTACAAAAATCCCTTCCCCTTCAGAGACTCCCCACAGTGTGGGAGCAGGCCAACTGGCCCAAAGACTACACACCGATCCTCTGAAAGGTAACCCACCCACACAATTCCCCTATTGCTCAACATTTACCCCTGACTAATGCACCTAACCTGCACATCCCTGGGCACTATCTGAACCTGGACAAAGTTAAAAATCGCACAACACCAGGCTAAGTCCGACAGTTTATTTGGAAACACGAGCTTCGGAGCACTGCTTCTTCATCAGGTGATTGTGGACAATAAGATCATATGGCACAGAATTGATAGGAAAACATTAGTGCCCTGCCACTGAACTGATATATTGAACAAACCTGGATTGTTAAGTCTTTCATATTTTAGAATAGGTTGCAGCAATCATTAATTAGATTACTTACAATGTGGAAACAGACCCTTCGGTCCAACAAGTCTACACCGACCCGCCGAAGCGCAACCCACCAAAAACCCCTACATTTACCCTTTACCTAACACTACGGGCAATTTAGCATGGCCAATTCACCTGACCTGCACATCTTTGGACTGTGGGAGGAAACCAGAGCACCCGGAGGAAACCCACGCAGACACGGGGAGAACGCGCAAACTCCACACAGTCAGTCGCCTGAGGCGGGAATTGAACCCAGGTCTCTGGAGCTGTGAGGCAGCAGTGCTAACCACTGTGCCGCCCACTAAACAAAAACAAACATTGCATAGGGCTTTCTGTTAGGAAGGAAACCAGAATTGCATGCAATATTCCAACTGTCCAGCTGTAACATGACCTCCCAACTCCTGTACTCAATACTCTGACCAATAAAGGAAAGTATACCAAATGCCATCTGCACTATCCTATTGACCTGCGACTCCACTTTCATAGAGCTGTGAACCTGCACTCTAAGGTCTTTTTGTTCAGCAACACTCCCTCGGACCTTACCATTAAGTGTACAAGTCCTTCTAAGATTTGCTTTCCCAAAATGCAGCACCTCACATTTACCTAAATTAGATTCCACTTGCCACTTCTCAGCCCATTGGCCCATCTGATCAAGATCCCATTGTAATCTGAGGTAACCTCCTTCGTTGTCCACTACACCTCCAATTTTGGTGTCATCAGCAAACTTACTTACTATACCACTTATGCTCACATCCAAAAGGTAGTGGGCCCATTATCTATTTTCAAAGTGGAATTTACAATATATTACATGTATTGACTGCCTGCAGATTGTGCAGTCTTTGAGCAAAGTAGAATGTATTTGCAAACATCATGCTACAAAGACTAACTCCCACCATGGATGATCTATCATGTGTGCATGAGATAGAGACAAAGTCCATGTCCGTGCTGTATATCTCTGTCTATTTGATAACAGATGCTTTATTCCTGTTGGTGTAAATGTTGTTGTAATTCATAGCTGGGTACTAATAGATGTAAGGGTGACAGAATTCCTCAAGTAGGGCACTGTAAGATTCCTGAGAGACCCCTATTCCTGGTTTACTTCCTCATGAACAATCATTAAGCACGTGCGCCTATTTATGATTTTTGTTTCATTTTTTCTTGTTTGATTCCCTGCTATGACTGCACCTTGTATCAGGATGGTTGACAGGCTGGGAGATTGTGGGTTGGGTCTTGATTGAATATTTTATCGTTCCAGAAGTTATAAAAGGCGGGGTCAAAGCTTTAACATAAATCCAGCAGAGCTGAGAACAGACCGACATCTTAGTCTGTGGGAACAGGAGGATCAACACAGGACAGAGAAATCAGGGCCTGAAATCTGAGCTGACACCAGACCACCGTGTGATCAGTGCTTTGATTTGCAGCATCCTTCTCCATCAGTCAATGCCAGTTGTCAGACAGGTGCAGCAAGGCAAGTGGTATATTAACAAGCTGAACTGAGATTAGAAGTGGGGATGTCTTCCTGCAGTTAGGGGGTCATTGAATATATTCAAGGCTGAGTTCATCTGATTTTTGACCAATAAAGTGTGGATTTCTTTGTGCGCAGGAGGTTTTTTTTTATTTTGAATGGTTTATGTGTTGGATGCAGGTAGAGTATCCACGTTGAAGGTGGAAGGCAAGAAAATGGTTTTAAGACCACGACAGAACAGTTACGTTAGACAGCACAGAAACGGACCCTTCAGTCCAACTATTTAAGGGCACAGTGGTTAGCACTGCTGCCTCACAGCGCCAAAGACCCGGGTTCAATTCCCGACTCAGGCGACTGACTGTGTGGAGTTTGCACGTTCTCCTCGTGTCTGCGTGGGTTTCCTCCGGGTGCTCCGGTTTCCTCCCACAATCCAAAAATGTGCGGGTCAGGTGAATTGGCCATGCTAAATTGCCCGTAGTGTTAGGTTAAAGGGGTAAATGTAGGGGTATGGGTGTGTTGCGCTTCGGCGGGTCGGTGTGGACTTGTTGGGCCGAAGGGCCTGTTTCCACACTGTAAGTAATCTAATATTCCATGCTGCCTACGTTCTCAAACTAAATTGGTGCCACTTGCCAGTGTTTGGCCTAACACCGTGCCTCCACATATACTTATCCAAATGTCTTTTAAACGTTGCATCTGAATGTGCATCCACCACTTCCTCTTTACATTCACTCCACACGTGAAACACTCTGTTTATAAACAAACTTTTCCTGATTCTGTCCGCTCCGTGAATTCATTCCCTTTCCTTTCGGTTGCTGCAAGTCGTAAATTGAAGCCCAGAATGAAAAACATGGAAAAGGAGTTGTGAAGAGAGTACCATACACTCAGATGGTTGACAGAATAAGGAGGTTACAGTCTGGAGCAAACTCAATCTTCATTCAGAGAGAGCAGCAGCAGCTTCCGAAGCTCATGTTCCAACGTCTGCATTCAGACAATAGGAAGGCTCTGATTGGCAGGAGGACCAGTCACCTTCCGGTCCTCCAGGGCTCCTGACTGGCCTCTTTCACTACCCTGTGTCCCAATGATGCAACTTTCAAAGAACTATGTACCTGATTTGGAGATGCCGCTGTTGGATTGGGGTGTGCGAAGTTAAATTTCACACAATACCAGGTGATACTCTATCAGGCTCATTTGTAAGCACTAGCATTTGGAGCACTGCTCTTTCATCAGGTGGTTGTGTCTTATGATCCTGTTCCACAAACACCCAATGAAGAAGCTCGTGCTTCCAAATAAGCCAGTTGGACGATAACCTGGTGTTGAGTTTTAACTTTATCCACCCCAGTCCAACACCGGCACCTCCACATCATGTCTAGTGAACCAAGCACACACTTCTCCGTGCTGCCAGGAAACTACAATGCTGATGACATTGCACTCCTGAAAATTTTACAATTTCTAACAATGCTGGCTCCTCCTTCACTGCTGCAACCGATACACAACATTGGAAACATAGTACAGGAGACTGTCAGAAATGAGCACAGCAGGTCAGGCAGCATCTGAGGAGCAGGAACATCAACGTTTCTGGCAAAAACCTGAGGAAGGGCTTTTGCCCGAAATGTCAATGTCCCTGGTCCTCGCATGCTGCCTGACCTGCAGTGCTTTGCCAGCACCACTCTAATCTTGACTCTGATCTCCAGCATCAGCAGTTCTCACTTTCACATGTAAAATGAGCAGTTTTAAAACAAAAACCTGTTGCAGTTTAAAGCTCTCAGTGAGAGTCTGAGCTCAGTGTGAAGTTCAGGTAATCTTTATTGTGACCCAACTTTGTTACAGCTTCAGAATCTCCCAGCAGAAAGGCGTAGAAAAAGTAGCAATTTTTAAAACATCGCTCAAGGTCAAAGTGCAACCCCTCACTTTCTTCATTATTGGTCACCACTGAGTCGTCCCTTTGTAACTGCATCCTTGGTACAGCCTTAACCTGGAGAAAGTATTGCCTCACTCAGCAATTTCAACCTGTATTCCAGTCAAGTTGGATGAGCAGCGTAGAGTCCACCAGACTGTTGTGGGGCTGGGGTCACGTGTAGGCCAGACCGGGTAAAGGATGCAGCTAGGACGACTGCTCTAATAACTGCTCAAGTCTTCCCTAAAAAAGAACTGAGTGAATCAGATGGGGGTTTTCTTCCACCCCCACCCCACCGACAATGGTTTCACCGTTAGATTCTGAACTCCAGATTTCTGACCAAATTCGAATTCCACCATCTGTCGCGGTGGGAATCGAACTCGGGAGCCACTGGAACTGGGTTGATAGTCCAGTTAATAAAGGCACTCGGCCGTCATTCTTTCAATCCCCTGCAATGCCACATGATCCCGCTGGTGGCTCCGCAGGTGGGAGGAGCAGTTGAAGGCCTCTCCCCTGCGTGGACTCACGGTGCCTCAGCAGGGCAGAGGCCTGGAAAAAGGCCTACCCCCACACTGTGTAGGGGAACGGCCTCTTCCCCCGTGTGGACCCACTGGTGGATCAGCAAGAAGGAAGCCTGGGTAAAGGCCTACCCGCACTCTGGGCAGCTGAAGGGCCTCTTCCCCTGTGTGGACCCGTTGGTGCCTCAACAGGTTGGAGGATTCATGGAATGTCTTTCTGCACTCGGGGCAGCTGAAGGGTCTCTCCCCCGTGTGGACCCACCGGTGCCTCAGCAGGGCAGAGGCCTGGGTAAAGGCCTTCCCGCACTCAGGGCAGCTGATTGCCTGCTGTGACTACACTGTGCCTGGATTGTTGACTGGCTGGGAGATTGTGGATTGAGGCTTGACTGACTGAATGTTTGTTTAACCCAGAAGGTGTAGAAGGGAGGGTTCAGAGCTTCAACAGACATCCAGCAGAGCTGAGAACAGACAGACATCCACATGCCTTTTAAATGTTGTAATTGTGCCAGCCTCTACCACTTCCTCTGGCAGTTCGTTCCATACATGCACCACCCTATGAAGTGGTTGCCCCTCCAATCTCTGAAATCATTCCACTCTCACCTCAAACATATGCCTTCTAGTTTTGGACTGCCATACCCTGGGGAAAAGACCTTGGGGTTTCCCCTCTATCCATGGCCCTTACAAAGGTCTATAAGTTTACCCCTCAGCCTCGGATGCTCCATGGAAAATGCCGCTGGCCTATTCTTTTCTGACCCCTTTCAAAGTTTCATACCATCTTTCCTCCAGCAGGGAGACCAGAACTAACTGCAGTATTCCAAAAGTGGCTTAACCAACATCCTGGACAGCCACAACATGACCTCCCAACTCATCTACTCAATGCTCTGACCAACAAAGGCTATCCTGTCTACCTGAGAACTATGGAACCTGCACTCCAAGGACTCTTTGTTCTGCAACATTCCCCCTAACTGTGTCAGTCCTGCCTGGATTGCTTGACCAAAATGCAACAACTCACATTTCTCCAAATTAAATTCCATTTACTACTCTTTGGCCCATCCGATCAATTCTAATTTATAGCGAACTCACTTTTCTCTCTCATTCCCTAGAAGCTGAAAATCTCCATCCCACACACACTCCCTCCATTCTCACTTTGCTGACCCTAATCCCTGCTGGACCTCATCCTGAAGGGTCTGGTTCATGCTGATTAACAGGCCCGCACTCGGGGGCGGGGGGGAGGGTGTCTAATTGAACCATACATAATCTTCAAAGCCCGGACAGAGTGGACATTGCGAAGATGTTTCCATTGGTAGGACAGACTCGGGCCAGAGGGCACAGCCTTAGAGTAAATGGAAGACCTTTTAGAACGGAGAAACTTCTTCAGCCAGAGAGCGGTGAATCTGTAGAATCTATTTCCACAGAAGGCTGTGCAGGCTAGGTCACTGAGGATATTTAAAACTGAGACAGATAGGTTCTTGAGTATCAAGGGGATCAAAGGTTACGGGGAGAATGGGGCAGGTGGGACTAGTTTACTTTGTGAACACAGTCAGCATGGTCTTGTTGGATTGAAGGGTCTGTTTGTGCTCTCTGGCTCTGTAACTGTTCTAAACTGGTCTTGAAACCATTTTCATGCCTTCCTCTTGTTCAAAAATCCAATTAAGATCATGGCTAATCTATTCACCATCTGAGATCCTCCTCCCTGCATTGTCCCAACTACCCTTAATTCCCCTACCATTGCAAAAACCCATCCAATTGTGTCTTGAATATACTTAATGAAGCTTCCTGGGGCAGAGAATTCCATCGATACACTACACTCCAGATAAAGCAGTTCCTCCTCATCTCTGTCCTAAATTTACTCCTCCTAATCTTGAGCCTGGTTTCATTCACCAGCAGAAATGACTCAATAAGTAGAGTTTCATCCTCACAGTGCAATGAATTCCCACTTTGCACCAAAACCTCGGATTTACTCACTCACTCAGTTGCTGTCTCACAAATGCAAGATTTCATTGTACCTTCTACTCCCATTAAGGGCAAAACATATTTGAAAACTCCTCAGAAACACTTCTGCTCTCACCAAAGATGATTAGTCATACAGCACAGAAACAGACCCTTTGTCCATCCACATTAAGGGCAAAGCATCTTTGAAAGCTGCTCTGAAACTCCAGCCTTCACAATCACACTTCTGCTCTCACTGAAGATGATTAGAGTTATACAGAACCGAATCAGACCCTTTGTCCATCCACACATCATTCCTGATGAAGTGCTCGGGACCGAAATGTCGACTCTCCTGGTCCTCAGATGCTGCCTGACTTACCACCTTTTTCAGCACCACACTTTGACTCTAATCTCCAACATCTGCAGTTCTCACTTTCTCCACATCCCAAAGTATCACCATTTAAACAATACATCTCCTTCCTGCTTTTTTGTTTAATAGCAAAGACTATAACTTCACATTGAGATACTGCATTTGCCACGTGTTTGTAAATTGTGGTCTTCTCGACTTCCGGGAGACTGAGCATAAACTTGGGGAACGGATTGGCGAGCATCACAGCTGGGTCCGCAGAGGCTGACCAGACCTCCCAGTCACCATCGATTTTAATTCCCCTTCCCACTCCCTTTCTGACAAGAACATCATAGGCTTCCTCTATTGCCACAACGAACCAAACCGCAAATTAGGGAACAACATCCCATCTTCCGCCCGGGCAGACTACAGCCTGCAGGACCCAACATCGAGTACTCCAATTTCAAATAACCTCCCTTTCCATCACCCGACTCCCTTCTCAGCCCCATGCCCCTCACTACCACTCCTTCCTGCCACCAACCTGATTTCTTCCACCCAATGATTCATCTGACCGATTCTTCACCTATCCCCACTTTAGCCCCCGGTCCTGGTACCCATCCCCAGTCCTGACGAAGGGTTACACCCGAAATATCGACTTCTACACCTCGTGATGCTGCCTGATTTGCTGTGCCCTTCCAGCCTCCTGTCTGTCTATTTTGCCAATTGAGACACAGACCTCGATCACTTTTCCATAGTCCGTCCCCTCCCTGGGTTCAATCCCTTTCCTTTCAGTTGCTGTAAGTCAACAATTGAACTCCGGAAAGAAATAGAAATGGCAAAGGGGACGAGAAAAGGGAGTGCTGTACTCACAGATCTTAGACAGAGGAAAGAATTTGCAGTCTGGGTGAAGCTCAATGTTGATTCAGAAAGAGGAGCAGGAGTAGCAGCTTCAGAAATTCATGGTCCAACTTCCGCATTCAGACAATGGGGTGGCTCTGATTGGCAGGAGGACCAGTTTTGTTTTGGTCCTCCACGGTTCCCTATTGGACCATCAAAGGAAGGTTGCGCGCCATTTTTTGCGGAAAGCGATGAGCATGCCCAGTGTTTAGCTGGCACCGGTGGGCATGTGCACTGCGTTGCTGACACCGGGAAACATGCGCAGTATGCTCACTAGGGATGCTGGTGTTCCTGTCAGATTTTAAGAGTCCAAATGCCAATACGACAAAAAAGGGGTGGAGCTACAATTTGTTTTTCCCTGTGATTCGACATTGTATTGTTTTTGCATTCTGTCTGGCTGCTCAACTTTTGTATGTCTTTTCCCCACGTTGCGCGAGTCCAGAACTGGAGGGGCAAAGATTTCTGAGGGGCAACCTTTTTGCACAGAACGCTGGTGGGGGTCAGCCAGAGGAAGTGGTGGAGGCCAGTACAATGATAATATTTAAAATGCATCTGGATGGGGATATGAATAGGACAGATTCAGAGGGATAAGGGGCCAAATGCTGGCAAATGGGTGACTAGATTAATTTAGGATATCTGGTCGGCATAGACCGAAGGGTATGTTTCTGTGCTCTGTGACGCTATTTCTAGATAGTTGGAACCAACTTCACAAGACTAGGACTAGGCCATTCACCCCTTACAGTCAAGATCAGAGTGGTGTTGGAAATCACAGCAGGTCAGGCAGCATCCAAGGAGCAGGAAAATCGATGTTTCAGGCAAAAGCCTCGAATGCTGCTTGACCGGCTGTGCTTTTCCAGCACCACTCTAATCTTGACTCTAATCTCCTGCATCTGCTGTGCTCATTTTCGCCCATTCACCCCTTCCAGCCTGTCCTGAGCGGTGGCCTGACTGCGTTTATTTCAGTGAAAGAATCAGACAGATTTCAGCAGCTCTTTTAAAAAACTTGAACACGCTTTCTGGCTTTAACGATGTTTCTGAAGATATCATTTTAGGTTTAGGGTGTAGGTTTGATATCCAGACGTTTCATCACCTGGCTAGGTAACATCTTCAGTGGCGACGCCAAGTGAAGCGAAGCTGTTGTCTCCTGCTTTCTATTTATTTATTTCTCCTGGATGGGGTTCCTGGGGTTTGTGGTGATGTCATTTCCTGTTCGTTTTCTGAGAGGCTGATAGATGGTATCTCAGTCTATGTGTTTGGTTATGGCGTTGAGGTTGGAGTGCCAGGCCTCTAGGAATTCTCTGGCAAGTCTTTGCTTAGCCTGCCCCAGGATAGATGTGTTGTCCCAGTCGAAATGATTTTTTTTTCATCCATGTGGAGGGCTACGAGGCCTGGCACTCCAAGCACAACACCATAAACAAACACATAGATCTACATGCCATCTATCAACCCCTCAGAAAACGAACGGGAAATGACATCACCACATACCCCAGGAACCCCATCCAGGAGAAAGATATAAATAGAAAGCAGGACACACAGCTTCGCTTCACTTGGAGGTCGCCACTGATGATGTTCCCTAGCCAGGTGATGAAACATCTGGATATCAAACCTACAGCCCAGCGAGCAAACCTACACCCTAAACCTCAACCTGAGCTACAAACCTTGCAAAAATCATTTTAGGTATTCTCAATTTTGAAGATCAGCCATTTATCACCCCTCCCAACTCCCAGGTAGAGTCATTACGATCCCTTATCTCTCTCTCTCTCTCTCTCTCTCTCTCTCTCTCTCTCTCTCTCTCTCTCTGTTCTTTGAAGGGCTTGATACAGCGGTCAAAGATGGTTCGAGGCTTGAGAAAGGACGGGTGTGGTGGAGGCTGGGGAGAATAGAGACCAAAAGGATGGGGGACAGAGAGAGAGAGAAAATGGCAGTCAGAGGGTGGGGGTAGAGAGAGAGAATGAGTGGGGTTGATAGAGAGATTGAGTAAGGAAGAGAGAGTGGGCGTGGCGGAGAGATGGGGAAGGGCAGGGTGTTACTAGGCACACAGAAACACAAGATGGCTACTGAGCCATCAGTTGGCCAACTTGACACACAAGATGGCCGCTGGATCACAATATGGAGAGAAACAGCAGAGCAGATACAGACACTGCCTGGGGCCACCAGAATGCCAGCACAATCGACTCACAACCCAGGTGATTAGTTTCAGGCGGGTGGGGGAGAGAATACACATGAGTAATGAACACTGCCCGCTGAAGTGTCTGGGTCCAGCCAACACCTCTTATAGAAGTGTCAGCGGAGCAGGTAAGGGCTGTTTGGCAGGGGCTGCTTCAAGGCTCGGTGACGGTTTAAATTTGAAAGTTTTTTTTTAAAAAGCGCAAAGCGGATCTGGAAGTTGGTGTAGCGTAAGCTTACCTGGGTAGGTTTCTTTCCCTATAAAAGCACGCAGGAGAGGAACCCGAGGCACTACAGAGGTGCCTAACCTAATAATAAGAACCGTTGTGGTAAGTAGGTAAGTGCTGCATTTTGCTTGTTCTATTCTTGGACCTAGTTTGTTTTTAAAAGGTTACTTTTAGAGGGATGGCAGTGAAGGCAGTGCAATGTTCCTCTTGCAACATGTTTGAGGTGAGGGATGCCATGGTCGTCCCTGCTGATTACTCTTGCAGGAAGTGCACCCATCTCCAGCTCCTCGAAGACCATGTTAGGGAATTGGAGCTGGAGTTGGATGAACTTAGGATCATTCGGGAGGCAGAGGGGGTCATAGATCGGAGCTTTAGGGAAGTAGTAACTCCAAAGATTGCAAACAGATGGGTGACAGTGAGGGGGACTGGGAAGAAGCAGCCAGTGCAGGGACCCCTGCGGCCGTTACCCTCAAGAACAAGTATACCATTTTGGATACTTGTGGGGGGGACGACTTACCAGGGGTAAGCAATGGGGTTCAGGCCTCTGGCATGGAGCCTATCCCCGTTGCTCAGAAGGGAAGGGTGGAGAAGAGCAGAGCAATAGTTCGGGGCACAGATAGGCGGTTCTGTGGGGGCGAGAGAGACTCACGTTTGGTATGTTGCCTCCCAGGTGCAAGGGCAGGTGACGTCTCTGATCGTGTTTTCCGGATCCTTAAGGGGGAGGGGGAGCAGCCTGAAGTCGTGGTCCACATTGGCACAAACGACATAGGTAGGAAGAGGGTTGAGGATGTTAGGCAGGCTTTCAGGGAGCTAGGTTGGAAGCTCAGAGTTAGAACAAACAGAGTTGTTGTCTCTGGTTTGTTACCCGTGCCACGTGATAGAGAGTCGAGGAATAAGGAGAGAGAACAGTTAAATGCGTGGCTACAGGGATGGTGCAGGAGGGAGGGATTCCGGTATCTGGATAACTGGGGTTCTTTCTGGGGAAGGTGGGACCTCTATAAACAGGATGGTCTACACCTGAACCTGAGGGGCACCAGTATCCTTGGGGGAAGGTTTGCTAGTGCTCTTCAGGGGGGTTTAAACTAATTCTACAGGGGCATGGGAACCTAGACTGTAGCTTTAGGGTGCAGGACCTGGAGTGTAGGGAGGTTAGGAACATGGCATCAATCTCAAAGGAGGGTGCCTGTAAACAGGAAAGTGGCTTGAAGTGTGTATACTTCAATGCAAGAAGTATATGAAATAAGGTAGGTGAACTTGCAGCATGGATTGGTACCTGGGATTTCGATGTTGTGGCTATTACGGAGACATGGGTAGAACAGGGACAGGATTGGCTGTTGCAGGTTCCAGGGTTTAAATGTTTTAGTAGGGTCAGAGGTGGGGGTAAAAGAGGGGGAGGTGTGGCATTGCTTGTCAAAGATAGTATTACAGCGGTGGAAAGGACGATGGATGAAGACTCGCCATCTGAGGTAGTTTGGGCTGAGGTTAGGAATAGGAAAGGTGAGGTCACCCTGTTAGGAGTTTTCTACAGGCCTCCTAATAGTCCTAGAGACGTAGAAGAAAGGATTGATTCAGGAGAAGAGTGAAAGTAATAGGGTGGTTGTTATGGGGGACTTTAACTTTCCAGATATTGACTGGGAAAGCTATAGCTCGAGTTCGTTAGATGGGTCGGTGTTTGTCCAATGTGTGCAGGAGGGTTTCCTGACACAATATGTAGACAGGCCAACAAGAGGTGAGGCCATACTGGATTTGGTTCTGGGTAACGAACCAGGCCAGGTGTTAGAATTGGAGGTAGGTGAGCACTTTGGGGACAGTGACCACAATTCGGTGACTTTTACTCTAGTGATGGAGAGGGATAAGTGTGCACTGCAGGGCACGAGTTATAGCTGAGGGCAGAGAAATTATGATATGGTGAGGCACGACTTAGGATGCGTTGCTTGGAAAAGTAGGCTTCAAGGGAAGGGCGCAATTGATATGTGGAGCTTGTTCAAGGAGCAACTATTGAGTGTTCTTGATAAGTATGTACCTGTCAGGCAGAGAGGAAAGGGTCGTGTGAGGGAACCGTGGTTTAATAAGGAATTGGAATCCCTTGTTAAAGGGAAGAGGGCGGCCTATGTAAAGATGAGGTGTGAAGGTTCAATTGGGGCGATTGATAGTTATAAGGTAGCCAGGAAGGATCTGAAGAGAGAGCTAAAAGCAGCAAGGAGGGGACATGAAAAGTTCTTAGTTGGTAGGATTAGGGAAAACCCAAAGGCTTTCTATAGGTATGTCAGGAATAAAAGAATGACTAGAGTAGGAATAGGTCCAGTCAAGGATAGTAGTGGGAAGTTGCGTGTGGAGGCTGAAGAAATTGGGGAAGACACTGAATGAATACTTTTCGTCAGTATTCACTCAGGAACAGGACATTATTGCCGATGTGAATACTGAGTCACAATTTATTAGAATGGATGGCTTTGAGGTATGTAGGAAAGAGGTGTTGGAAATCCTGGAAAGGGTGAAAATAGATAAGTCCCCTGGGCCTGATGGCATTTATCCTAGGATTCTCTGGGAAGCAAGGGAGGAGATTGCAGAGCCATTGGCCTTGATTTTTATGTCCTCAGTGTCTACAGGAATAGTGCCAGAAGACTGGAGGATAGCAAATGTGGTTCCCTTGTTCAAGAAGGGGAGTAGGGATAACCCTAGTAACTATAGGCCGGCGAGTCTCACTTCTGTTGTGGGCAAAAGTCTTAGAGAGAATTGTAAGGGATAGGATTTATGAACATCTGGATAGGAATAATGTGATCAAGGATAGTCAGCATGGTTTTGTGAAGGGTAGGTCCTGCCTCACAAACCTTATTGAATTCTTTGAGAAGGTGAATAAGGAGGTGGACGAGGCTAAAGCAGTAGATGTGGTGTATATGGATTTTAGTAAGGCGTTTGATAAGGTTCCCCATGCTAGGCTACTGCAAAAAATACGGAGGTATGGCATTGAGGGTGAGTTGGAGGTTTGAATTAGGAATTGGCTGGCTGGAAGAAGACAGAGGGTAGTCGTTGATGGAAAAGGTTCATCTTGGAGTGCAGTTACTAGCGGTGTTCCGCAAGGATCTGTTTTGGGACCATTGCTGTTTGTCATTTTTATAAATGACCTGGAGGAGGGGCTAGAAGGTTGGGTGAGCAAGTTTGCGGATGATACGAAAGTCGGTGGAGTTGTTCACAGTGAGGAAGGATGTGGCAGGTTACAGCGGGATATCGATAAGCTGCAGAGCTGGGAAGAAAAGTGGCAAATGGAGTTCAATGTCGGTAAGTGTGAAGTGATTCACTTTGGTAAGAGTAACAAGAAGATGGAGTACTGGGCTAATGGTTGGATACTTGGTAGTGTGGATGAGCAGAGGGATCTAGGTGTCCATGTACACAGATCTCTGAAAGTTGCCATCCAGGTAAATAGTGCTGTGAAGAAGGCATATGGCGTACTGGCTTTTATTGGTAGAGGAATTGAGTTCCGGAGTCCTGAGGTCATGTTGCAGATGTATAAGACTCTGGTGCGGCCGCATCTGGAGTATTGTGTGCAGTTTTGGTCGCCATACTATAGGAAGGATGTGGAGGCACTGGAACGGGTGCAAAGGAGGTTTACCAGGATGTTGCCTGGTATGGTAGGAAGTTCGTATGAGGAAAGGCTGAGGCACTTGGGGCTGTTTTCATTGGAGAAAAGAAGGTTTCGGAGTGACTTGATAGAGGTGTAGAAGATGATTGGGGTTTAGATAGGGTTGACCATGAGAATCTTTTTCCACGTATGGAGTCAGCTATTACGAGGGGGCATAGCTTTAAATTAAGGGGTGGTAGGTATAGGACAGGGTAGACTCTTTACTCAGCGAGTCGTGAGTTCATGGAATGCCCTGCCAGTAGCAGTGGTGGACTCTCCCTCTTTATGGGCATTTAAACGGGCATTGGATAGGCATATGGAGGATAGTGGGCTAGTGTAGGTTAGGTGGGCTTGGATCGGCGCAACATCGAGGGCCAAAGGGCCTGTACTGCGCTGTATTTTTCTATGTTCAATGTCTTTGGGATGGATCCAAAACTTACTTCGTTAATGATTGAAAATACTTTGACCTCTGGAACTGCCTGCCAGAGAGTGTGTTGGAGTCAGATTCAATTATGGATCATTAAACTGAAAAGGAAAGCAAGGTACTGTAGTGGATGTCAGAATATGAGTTTCCTGATTGGGACTGTTCACTTGCTCCTGTTACTATTTCAGGTTGCTAACTTTTCGTTAGCATCCTGCACATGTTGGGAATTTTTCTCCTTTCTAGTATCTCAGTGACAAATCTAGTTTATGAATTGTTCCTATGATATCTCATGAGCGGGTTTATGATATTCACAGTGTTGTGGGTCACAGTGTGTCCAAGTGAGGAAAAACAAACTGTTCATCTTAAATATTTGATTTTAAACAATGGAAATAAAATTAATGTTTGGTAAACACAACTTGCTGTGTAGTAAGATCATCAGAAATAGGAATGGGAGTAAGTAATTGACCGTCTTTCATTTATCTAAATTCTCTTTCCCGCACTTGTTTTTTCATGACTTCATCTGCTGCAGTGACTACACTCCAAAAGCTTGTGATTTCAACATAAGAGCATAAGAACTAAGAGCAAGAGTCGGCCTTCCGGCCCTTCGAGTCTGCTCCACCACTCAATAAGATCATGACTAATCTTTTTGTGGACTATGCTGCACTTACCTGCGTTTTCACCATATCCCTTAATTCTTTTATTTTTCAAAAACGTATCTACTGCTTCTAGTGATTGCTGAAGTAATGTCAAATACTTCCCTGGGCAAGGAATTCCATAGATTAACAACCCTCTGGGTGAAGAAGTTTCTGCTCAGTTCAGTTTTAAACCTGCTTCCTCGAATCTTGAGGCCATGCGCTCTTATCCCAGTCTCACCTACCAATGCAACATCCTATTTCTACTTCTTTCATAATTTAATATATTTCTGTAAGATCCCCTCCAAACAAACCTGCTGGACTATAACCTGGTGTCATGTGACTTATGACGAAAACATTTGTTGTTCCGCATCCTCATAGCAGTGGGATTTCAGGGCTCGAAGATAGGGACACTACCACTGCGCCATAAAAAACCTCTGCAGCAAATAGGTCCTCTTCTAGTGAATGAATGGGGAGAGGTTTCTTCTCAACATAGGATACAAATATTATACCCTCAGAGCCCATTACACAAAAATGAGCCCTCTTCGATTGAATGAATGGATGCGGAGGTGCCAGAGTTGAATTGGTTGATAACGTTAAAAATCACATCTTCCCCCTGAATATGTGACACTACCGCTATAGCCCCAGAGCCCGTTGCAGTAAATTGGGTCATCTGCTGTTGAATGAATGAACGGGAATGAAAAGGGTGGATACACTGACGTGATTGTGAAATTCTCCACCAATCCCAAAGCTTGTGGTCGGTACCGACTAATCGGAGAGAGATATTGCAGAGGGTGGGACCAACACGACGCACAAAGCCAGCCGCCATTGGTCAGGTGGAGTAAAGTGCGCTCTGATTGGAGGGGCCGCGAATGACGCGCGTCACTGAAGGAGGAGACGGAATGAAGAAGAAAAACAAAGATGGCGGCGCGAGGCTGCGGTTTTCTCATCGACTCAGCGGGCGGTTTCTGACGGAGGGAGGGGGCAGACAGGCATCGTTTACCTCAGAAAATACCTTTAAAATACATTTCAAATGAAAGCCAGAACTTTTCAAACAAAAGTTGTGAAGAAAGGAGACAGTCCCCCGGTGGCGTTTATTGTTTATTTTTGTATAATTCCCGGGGGCCCGGGAAGGGGGAGGTGACAGTTATCGGGTGAACGAGAAAACAAATTAAAATGTCGGCGGTGGAAGAGAGAGAGTCGGCGCCCCCGGCTTCTTCCGGCGGCGGCCGGAGCCCAGGAGCTCAACAACCCCCCGGAGCTGGAGGAAGGTCCGAGCTCCAGAAGCGTGGGGTCCGGCTGGAGGCTGGATTTGCTCAAGGCTTGTATCTATTAACTTATTTAATGGTACCTACTGTATGGGGCTATGGTTTACATTAAACCGGAGGATCATGTCAGAGTGTTTGTTTATATTGAGCTTTGTAGTTGGTAAAATACACCCTCCTGGAGGAGCACCTTCTATGATGCTGCATTTCTTGCCTTCTGCCCTTCCCCCATTTGTTATCTCTCATCTTGATTTACTTTTTTTTTGGTCAAATTTAATTTTCATATTAAATGAGAGTTGGTGTTCACTGTGTGTTATTAATTTGTTTGTTGAATTACTGTAAAAAAAAAATTAATGGTGTCATGTCATTTCTGATGTCAGAGTTTGACATTGAATGTGCAGATGTGAATATCAATAAGTTGTGAAAAATAAATCAAGAACTTGTGGTTCTAAAAAAAAAGCAGTCACTGATATTAATGGCATTGTCTCATTTGAGGATGATGATTTGAGTCTGATCAACAAACCGTTTCAAGTAGTCACCAATTTAATTAAAATTTTCTTTAACTTAATTAAAGAAAATAACCCTGGCAGGCTAAAATTTGTACAATTTGTTTATAAGATTTATTTATATGTCCTTGCTCTCGATGTGGTCTCTGCCACATTGGGGAGACTGGACGCCAACTTGCAGAACATTTCAGGGAACAGCTCTGGGACGCCAAAACGAAACGACCCCACCGCCTTGTGGCTGAACGCTTTAACTCCCCCTCCCAATCCGTCAAGGACACGCAAGTACTCTGGTGCCTTCCCCTCCAAGCTCTAGCTACCTGACGCTTGGAGGAAGAACATCTTGTCTTCTGCCTTGGGACCCACCAACTACATAGGATCAATGTAGATTTCACCAGTTTCCTTATTTCCCCTCCCCTCCCCCCACACCACACACCTTGTCCCAGATCCAGAGTTGAAAAATGTGGTGCTGGAAAAATGCCTCGAGGCCATGCCTCTAGGAATTCCCTGGCTGTTCTCTGGCATGGCACTCATCCACAGATTCTATCAACAAACACATTGACCTGGACCCAATATACCGGCCACTGCAGCAGACAGTTGGAACTGACAACCGGAAGCGGCAGAGACAAACCACTATAAATGCTGGAGGAAACATCACAGAAGCGCTTCACAAGAGGCTCCCAAGCACTGAGGATATCACCTAGACAGGAGATGAAACGTCTGCAACAAAAATTCCCAGCTCGGCGAACAGAACCAGAACAATGAGCACCCGAGCTACAACTCTTCTCTCAAACTTTGAATTGAGCATAGGAGTTGGGACATCCTGTTGCAACTGTCACACGAGCCACACAACACAAGGCATGGTCCTTCTCTGACTTACCATCCCTTGGAATATCGGGGGGAAGACACCCCTTTAATTGTAACATTCAGGAAATATGCCTTATTTCAACAAAAATGTGCTGTGCTCACAGATGTTTGGACAGAGAAAGGGAGTTGCAGTCTGGAGTGAAGCTCAACCTTCATTCAGAAAGAGAGGAGCAGCAGTAGCTTCAGAAGCTCACCGTCCAACTTGCGCATTCAGACAATAGGGGGGCTCTTCTGGGCAAAATCTGGAAATGAAGCAATGTCTCCCCCTTTCCATTCCTTATCCTGGGAGGGAGAGAGAAAGGGGGAAGCACTGTTCACTTGCAACAACGGGAGGCAGTATGAATACAAGCAGGGAGCAGACTCTGCAAAAGTCAGTTTCAGTCGGCTTCTTCTGAAATATTGTGTGCAATCCTGGTCTCCCTCCTATAGGCAGGATGTTGTGAAACTTGAAAGGATTCAGAGAAGAGTCACAAGGCTGTTGCCAGGGTAGGAGGGTTTGAACCACAAGGAGAGGCTGAATAAGATGGGGCTGTTTTCCCTCGAGCATCGCAGGCTGAGTGTGTGTTTTTTAAAGAGGTTTATAAAAACTTGAGTGTGGATGGGGTGAATAGACAAGGTCTTTTCCCTGGGATCGGGGGAGTGCGGAACTAGAGGGCATAGGTTTAGGGCGAGAGGGGGAAAATTTAAAAGGGACCTTGCAGTCAACCTTTTTTTTGCAGAGGGTGAAGCGTGTATGGAATGAGCTGCGGAGGAAGTGGTGGAGGCATCTGGATGGTTATATGCAAAGGAAGGGTTTAAAGGGATATGGACCAAGTGATGGCAAATGGAACTAGACTAATTTTGGATATCCGGTCGGCATGGACAAGTTAGATTGAAGGATCTGTTTCTGTGCTTTATGTCTCTGACTGTATGACTGGTGAAAAGCGTTGGCATTCGTCGAAACATTTATGCAACAGAAAATTATAAGAGGGTAAAGATAAGCCTCACGTCATTGATCCATGAATCCCGGTGTAGTATGGATGTATTTCCAGTAATAGAGTCAGTATGGCATGGAAGGAGTCCAAAACGACGGCTTCTTTTACAAAAAGTCACACTTAAAACTTAAATCTGAGTCTTCTGGAAATGTAAGACAACCGTGCGTTAATATAAGACAGATAAGTCTGGGGTATATGTGACATATTTAATGGAATGTTTATGGCTCTAAAAGCCTGATTTGCAGTTGTTTCTGGGCTCATAATATTGCACTGCAGCATATTGTATATCTTCAGTAAGAACGTCAATACCGCATGATAGATGTCCATTCAGCAACTTGAGTGAACTCTTCCTGGAGTATGCAATCCACCACATTACCCTGCTGTATACATTTACGTATAGATCAGCACAAAGATCTTGGGTATTCAGAGAGGAAAGAATGATCCACAGAAACTAGAAATGTGTGTTCTGATTTTCTATTGTGGACTGACAGCGATGACCTTTGCAATCTCTTTCCACAGGAATATTACAAGAGAAGAATTTGGAGGCAGAAATCTCAGACCAAACATCACATCGAAGTCTGACAATCGCTTGATTCACCAGGACTTGGATATAGATGGCCTTGAAAACAAAGGGGAGAAGGTCTGTCTGCTTTGTTAGGTTTTAAATGTCAGTGTGACTGGAAACTCACAGAGTCTTACATACCCACACACAAGAGTAGTGACTGGAACATGTTTTACAGAGTTCTCCAATTATCAGAGGGTTCACCAGTAACACCACACCTATGCTGTAAGTGTGAGCGAGTTTCAACTGATTGTTGAACCTGGAGAAATACGAGGACACCTGCACCATGGAGAAATCATGAAAATGCAGGGAGTGTCGGAACGGTTTCCCTTCCCCGCCTGCCCGATATTCATCAGCATTTATATACCGGGCCATTCACCTGCATTCAGCACAGGAAAGGCTTCACTCAGTCGCATCACCTCCTGGTCCACATTGGGGAGAAACTGCTCATCTGCCCTGTATGCTGAAGCAGATGAAGGACATTTTTTTTTTTATCCTGGATGGAGCATACTGCAGGTATACCTGAAATAGATACATTTGTCTCTATCCCATTGAGTCTCCAGCACAGAGCCAGTCTGGGCTGCTCAATTGGTGTCTCAGTGTTTATTCTGCACCTGAGCCTACATCCACCCCTCTTCATTGCTCCCCCATCTCCCCTCCATCAGCATAAAGATATCCCCCACTTTTCGAAAGTTCACTTTACACTACTTCACTTTAACAAAAGACCTACATTAATACCTGTTCTCACAAACCGAAAGAAATCCGAAGAGGATTGTCGCTTTTACAAAGAAAGGCATAATATAAATTAATTCATGGTAATTGCTTCTTCGCTTTAGGCCATTTCGGCTTATGAAAGGAACACTCTACTTTCAAATAGTGGGGGAAAGCTGTATCAATACAATACAGCACAGTCACAGGCCCTTCTCACTTGCTTTAGGCACACAGACCCCCTCAAGCCTGTGCTATTTCTTAATTCTTACTTAGACCTGCTATTTATTGCCCATGTGTGGCTTCTGTTCCTCTATTCACCTCCCCTTCATGCGTCTATCAAGATACACCTGAAACGTTGTTAAGGTGCCTGCTTCCATTACCTCCACTGGCAGTGCGTTCCAGAAACCCACCATCCCTCTGTGTTAATTCCCCACCCCCACCACTTTCCCCCCAAACAGTCCTTGAACCTCTTTTAGTTGAACTTTCTACTTTGGAGGGAAAAAAACACCTCTGACTATCATAGAATCCCTCCAGCGTGGAAACAGACCATTTAGCCCTCTAAAGATTAACACATAGAGACTCGTTTTCTGACCCCCATTATCTACATTTACTCCTGACTAATGCACCGAACTTTCACATCCCTGAACATTGGGGCAATTTACACACAGACAATCCAACTTATCCTGCCTCTCCCTGGACGCTATGGGTAATTTAGCATCGCCAATCCACCCTAACCTATACAAGTTTGGATTGTAGGAGGAAGCCCGAGCACCCGGAGGAAGCCCACACTGACACGGGAGGTGGGGTGCAGGGACAATGTGCCAACTCCACACAGATAGTTGCCTGAGACTAAAATCGAACGCAGGTCTCTGGCACTGTGAGGCATCAGTGCGAACCACTGAGCTACCCTGCCACCCCTGTCCAGCCAATCTGTGTATCTCAGCATTTTGTCGAGGTCTCCTCTCAGCCTCTGTTTTTCCAAAGAAAATAATCCAGGTTTATGCCTCCTCTGCTCATAACGAGAGCCCTCCAGACTAGGCAATGTCCTGGTGAACCTTGCCTGTACCCTCTACCAGAGCACCCACATCCTTCCAGTAGCACCGTGACCAGAACTACACACTATATTCTGAATGTGGCCATAATAAACAGCTGTAACGTAACTCTTACACTCAAGGAAGTGTGCTGTGTGCTTTCTTGACCACCATGCCCACCTGCATTACCACTTCCACGGATCTATATGCCCAGATCTCTCTGTATGCCAGTGCTCCTATGTGTTCTGCCATTTATAATACAATTCTTATATTTCCTTCATCTCTATCGAGCTTCACCTTAACTGTCTTTCTCTCTTCATCTCTTTTTCCCCCCTTCTCATCCCTCCACACATCAGCATATCATAAGACCATAGCAGCAGAAATTAGGCCATTCAGCCCATTGAGTCTGCTTCGCCATTCAATTATGGCTGATAAGTTTCTCAACCCCATTCTCTCCCTTAACCCTTGATCCTCACGAACCTATCTATCTCCGTCTTAAATATATTCAGTAACCTGGCCTCCGCAGCCTTGTGGCAGTGAATTCCATAGACTCACCACACTCTGGCTGAAGGAGCCTCTCTTCCCTCTGTTCTAAAGGGTCTTCCCTTGACTCGAAGGCTGAGCCCTCAGGTTCTAGTCTGTCCTACCAATGGAAACACCTTCCCAACATCCACACCGTTCATTATTTTGTAGGTTTCAATTAGATCCCCTCTCATCCTTCTGAACTCCATGAAGTATAAACCTAGAGTCCTCTAATGTTCTTCATATGTTAAATTTTTCATTCCTGGACCATTCTTGTGAACCTCCTCTGAACATGTTCTAGGGCCAGTACATCCTTCCTGAGATATGGGGCCCAAATCTACATACAGTACTCTAATTGTGGGCTGACCGGAGCCTTACAGAGCCTCAGAAGTACATCCCTGCATTTATATTCAAGTCTGATCAAAATAAATGCCATCATTGCATTTGCCTCCCCAACTACTGACTCAACCTGTAAGTTTACCTTGGAGAGAATCCTGGAGTAGAACTCCATAGTCCCTTTTCACATCAGATTTCTGAATTTTCTCCCCATAATCCTTCTGTTCCAGAGTAGCAGCAGAGATTTCCAGACACCTCGATTGTTTTCAGGGATACTAAGGGATCTTGGGAATTGCCAGTATCTCAGGAGGAGGCAGAGGGGAATGTGGTGTGGTCCTGTAAACTGCAGAACTTTCCAACTCCCTGAATCAGCAGGAACTCTTTCTGGACCAAGAAACAAAAGGGCCACTGAGAAACTGCTACATCAGGAGGCAGAAATTAGGCCATTCAGCCCATTGAATGGTGGAGCAGACTCAATCATTCTTAAGTATCAAGGGTTACAGAGAGAATTGGGTTGAGAAACGTATCAGCCACGATTGAATAGTGGAGCAGACTCAATGGGCTGAATGGCCTAATTTCTGGTAGTTAACCATCCCTGGGAAGAAGGACGCAAAACAACAAGATGTTTCCTGGGACAGATGAGCGAAGTGTTTAATAAGCTCATGATAAATGGACAATTAAGTTTGTCTGTGGAAGGAAGGCCCTGACGTAAAGGGGTTTTTTGCAGGAAACGCTGTATCAAACAAACCACTAAACCTCGAGGATAAGAAGGTAAGCTACAGACCGGAGATCTCCAGAAGTATGGGGAGGTGGTGTTAGAATCTAAAGAAGCATCACATCACAGATTTGAAAGCGAGGAATCTCCACCAGAATTCAACCAGAATGATGTCGCAGCTGTACTTGGAAGAAGAATGTTGCACTGAATCCCTGGACAATTCCAGAGTCAGATACTGGTGGGGGAAACTCAGTTAAATTCTGCCATCAATTGTGTGATAGCCAAGTTGTGAGTGAGGTTGAATTTGGTTACATAGAAGAATACAGCGCAGTACAGGCCCTTTGGCCCTCGATGTTGTGCCGATCCAAGCCCCTAACCTACACTAACCCACTATCCTCCATATGCCTATCCAATGCCTGCTTAAATGCCCATAAAGAGGGAGAGTCCACCACTGCTACTGGCAGGGCATTCCATGAACTCACTACTCGCTGAGTAAAGAATCTACCCCTAACATCTGTCCTATACCGACCACCCCTTAATTTAAAGCTATGCCCCCTCATATTAGTTGACTCCATACGTGGAAAAAGGTTCTCATGGTCAACCCTATCTAAACCTCTAATCATCTTGTACACCTCTATCAAGTCACCCCTAAACCTTCTTTTCTCCAATGAAAACTTGAGGAGTTTTATTTTTGGTTGCTACATACAATAAAGTGTTAGTCATTGTTTCAGCAGTTAATTGTGTGTAGTTTCTGAGTTAAGAGCCAAATTAAGACGATTCACCCACAACCACAGTGAAAGGCTGGGATTCATGTTGACTCCATTGCATTCAGCACGACATTACGTCAATACTTTTATAAAGCAAAGGCTGACAGCCACACCTATCTCAAACAGAAACACCCAGAGGAGCGTGTCACCCAATAATCTGTAAAATTAGCATGAAAAGTGGTGTAACCTGCTCTAGTGATAAGAATAAATCCCCAACACTTTAAAATCAACAATCAGCAATTTATTTATCCAACTCTCACGGTGAACAAATGAACAAAAGTATTAACATACTGGATACAGGCCAGGAGCAGATGGGTGGCACTAGTTTAGTTGGGGATCATGGACTGGTTGGTCTGAAGGGTCTGTTTCCAGGCTGCATGACTCCATAGCACGGAATGAATGGGGATCCATCCCAAAGATGATAAAGGTTTCAAGCACCACCTTAGGCAAATGTGTGGACACCCCTCCAGATAACTGAGGGCAGTGGGACACTGAGGGTCAGTAGATCAGTCAGCCAGCCAGTTCTCTCCAGGAGACTTGTCTCTCAAGAAAGGAAGTGGTTTCCTGCCCCATCAGCCAGATTATCCAGTTTGGATTAGGTCCTATATTTCCAACAAAACAGGTAGACAGGGCAGTGTCTATAACAAATATGTTATTCAACTTGGAAGAGTGCTGAAGACATTTACAAGGATGTTACCAGGATTCAAGGGTCTGTGTAAAAGGGAGAGGTTGGACAAGCTAAGATATTTTTATTTAGAGGATTAAGAGTCTGAGAGAGGCCCTTAGAGAAGTGAAGAGATCATGAGAGGGTGAATGCACGGGGTTGGGGAAGTGAGGGCTAGAGGGCATCAGTTTAAGGTTAGAGGAAAAAGAATAAAAGGGAATGTGAGGGGCAACATTTCTTTTCACGCAGACGGTGGTACACATATGGAATGAGATGCCAGCGGAAGTGGTTGAGGTGGGTACATTAACAACATTTAAAAGGCATTTGGGCAAATACGTGGATAGGAAAGGTATGGTAGGAAATGGGCCAACTGCAGGGAAATGGGCTTAGTGTTGATGGACAGTTTGGTCAGTGTGGACCATGTTGGGCCGAAGGGCCTGTCTCCTGCTGTAGGACTCTATGATTTGCATCTCTTTGTTGGTCAGACAGTTTTGAGTTTCCAAATGGAACATCTCACAATCAGGCCGAATAAAATCCAATCTCATTCGTCAACTCTGATGCGGAGGTGCTGGTGTTGAATTGGGGTGGACAAGGTCAGAAGTCACACGACACCAGATGAAGTGATGAAGGAGCAGCACTCATGAAAGAGCAATTCTCCTAAAGCTTGTGATTTCAAATAAACTTGTTGCACTGTAACATGGTGTTGTGTCACTTCTGACTTCTTCAACTCAAACTTGATGGGATACTTTGTCCAACTCGGCATATTTTATCAAGATTGCTTGGAGGAATTCTTTTTTTTAAAGATTAGATTCCCTACAGTATGGAAACAGGTCCTTTCGCCCAACAAGTCCACACTGGCCCTCCGCAGAGTAACCCAGCCATTCCCCTATCTCTATTCCTCTACATTTACCCCAACTAATGCACCACACCTACACATCCCTGAACACTATGGGACAATTTAGATGGGCCAATTCATCCTAACCTGCACACCTTTAGACCACGGGAAGGAAACCAGAGCACTCAGAGGTAACCCATACAGACGTGGGGCGTGCAATGTGAAAGCTACACACAGACTGTCTCCCCAAGGGTGGAATTGAACCCAGGTCAGCATCGTGAGGCAGTGGTACTAACCACAGAGTCACCATGCCACCCCTGAGCCACGTAGGTGGGCTTGGTGGGGGTGAGTCCAGCACAAAACACAAAAGCTCACTGCACCCACTGTCAGAATGGGCAGGAGGTTCAGCCCTGGGGGTGACCCACTGCAGTGTCACTGGTGGAATCTGATTGTTGGATGCACTGGTGCCTCCGCAAGTTGCAGGACAATGTGAACCTCCGCCCGCAGTCGGGGCAGGCAAACGGCCTCCCCCCGGTGTGGACTCATTGATGGGCCAGCAGTTTGGAGGAGTGGGTGAACCCCTTCCCGCACTCGGGGCAGCTGAATGGCCTTTCCCTGGTGTGGACCCGCTGGTGGGACAGCAGGTCAGAGGAATTGCTGAAGGCCTTCCCGCACTCTGGGCAGCCAAAGGGCCGCTCCCCCGTGTGGACCCGCTGATGGACCAGCAGGGAGGAGGAATTGCTGAAGGCCTTCCCACACTCTGGGCAGCTGAAGGGCCTCTCCCCCGTGTGGACCCGCCGGTGCCTCAGCAGGTTGGAGGAATCGCTGAAGGCCTTCCCGCATTCAGGGCAGCTGAATGGCCTCTCCCCCGTGTGGACCCGCCGGTGCGTCAGCAGATTGGAGGAATTGCTGAAGGCTTTCCCGCACTCATGGCAACGAAAGAGCCTCTCCCCTGCGTGGAATCGCTGGTGGGTCTGGAGGTTGTCCACCCAAGTGAATCCTTTCCCGCACATGGAGCAGTAAAACTTCCTCTCACGAGTGTTTATATGCTGGTGGGCCAGCAGGACACAGGAGCAAGTAAAGCCCTTTGCCCGCTTGGGGCAGGAGAACGGCCTCTTCCCAGTGTGATTGCACTGATGAGCCGCCAGGACAGGTGGGACATGGAAGCCCTTCCCGCAGTCGCCACAACTCCATGGTTTCTCAACAGGGCGTGTTTCCTCGGGTTTCTCCATGGCCGAAGCTTCAGCTGCACACACACGTGTACAACCCTGCCATGAATTCTTCTTTCCAGGCAGTAGAGTTGTTTCAGGCTCCACACTCAGTGCGCTGCAACAGTAGAGTCTTTCAACCAGTGCCCCCGTACTCAAACAGGGACCAAAAAGAAAGCTTTGCTCCTTCTCACAGAATCATAGTTAAAAATTGTTGCGGTCCTGATGGATTGAGTAACTATCAGACATTGATGTGAAAGTGAGGATTGGAGACGCTGGAGAGTCAGAGTCAAAAACTGCATCGCTGGAAAAGGGCAGCACGGCAAGCAGCATCAGAGAAGCAGGAGAATCAACATTTTGGACATAAGCCCTTTATCTGTTGACTTGAAACTTCTGTCTTCAGATAGTCTGTAAGAAAAGATTACAAAAGTCATCACTGCCAGTCCGGTTTTTTTTATAGATATTTTTATTAGAAATTTAACATTTTAACAAGTTTACAAAAATGAACAAAACTCTCAGATATAAACATTGATATACAATTAACTCAAATATACAATAGTCAAAATTTAACAAAAAAAAACGAAAAAGAAGAAGAAAAAACAAACAAAACTCAACTATCTACTAATCTAACCTACAACTAACCAGAGTGTATATTTAAGTCTCTTACACGCTCGGAATGTGTTAACATCAGATGTAATAAAACCCGTATTCGTGCGGGATTCCTCCCCCGAGGGGCCCCGGACCAGCCAGGTTTGTAATCTCAATTAAATAAAAGCCCTTGTTAGGATAGCCAAAATATCTGTATTTGTGTAATTCAAAAAGGGCTGCCATATTTTATAAAATAATTCAGTCTTTCGGTGCACCATATTTGTAAGGAAGTCAAGGGGAATACATTCCATAATTAATCTGTGCCAATTTGAAAGTCCAGGGTGGCCCTCAGCCGCCCAGTTCACCAAAATATTTTTCCTTGCACGAAAGAAAGAATAGAAAATAGTCTCTTCCCGTAGGTGTCCAGGGAGGGAAGGTTCAAAAAGCCCAAGAGGAGAGATACAGGGTCCACTTTAATTTCCGTTCCTAAAATTTCTGTCAGGGTACTTGCTACTTTAGTCCAATATCTACGGATCTTATGACAGGTCCATAGGCAATGTATAAGAGTGCCCACCTCTATTTTGCATTGAGGACACATTGGAGATGCTCCTGCCTTAAATTTTGCCAATCGAAACGGTGCTATATGGGCCCTATGAAGTATCTTCAGCTGGATAGCCTGGGTTCTGTTACAGATAGCAATTCTTCTAGCATTTTCCCAAATATCATTCCACGTTTCTATAGAGATTTCTAGTCCCAAATCCTGATCCCATGTTTTAAGCAGATTATCCATATCTCCCGATACTTCATCATGTAGTAAATGATAAATAGTACTGACGGAAGATACCCCCACTGGTCGTAGGACACTACATTCTCTATCTGATTTATAAAGACTATCTAATAACGTGGTCTTCTTCTGTATATAATCTCGAATTTGGAAGTATCAAAAGAGGTCTCCATTAGGTAATCCGAATTTCTGACGCAGCTGTTCAAAAGACATCAGGACCCCATCTTTAAATAGATCCCCGAAACATGAGATACCCCTGGTCACTTCTAAAACATAAAACATAAAAGCTTTGGCCTCAAGTCTCATCTGTTCACATATAACCAAAAATGCCTCCCAATACTGTTTTTCATCTCTGTACTAAACCAGTCACTTCGGAGCCCGGGTTTTTTTTAACCACCCCTCTGAAAAAAAACCAAGGACACAGCATCCTTGAGAAGAAGGACCAGCTTTTAGTAAAAGGACCAGCTTTTAGTAAAAAGGACCAGCTTTGTGACTGAGGGATATAGGCCAAACACTGGCAGATGGGATTAGATTAGTTTGAGAACATAGCATGGAGTAGTTGGACTGAAGGGACTGTTTCTGTGCTGTTTGACTCGGTAATTGTTCTGCAATGGTCTGAAAACCATTTCCTTGCCTTCCCCCATAAACATCCACTTCGTTGTTGTTCCAAAATCAGATGAACTCAGCCTTGAATATATTCAATGATCCCATAACTGCAGGAAGACATCCCCACTTCTGAACTCAATTCCTCTTGCTAAGATAACACCTGCTTTGCTCATTGCTTGCTGCACCTACCTCACAACAGGCATTAACTGGTATGGAAGGACGCTGAGGCCCCTTTATACACATTCCTGATGAAGGGCTCGTGCCTGTAACGCTGACTCTCCTGCTCCTCGGATGCTGCCTCATCTGCTGTGCTTTTCGAGCACCACACTTTTTGACTCTGATCTCCAACATTTGCGGTCCTCACTTTCTCCACATCCCAATATATCACCATTTAAACAATGCATCTCCTTTCTGCTTCCGCCCCCCCCCCCCCCCATTTTATTCCTTTTGCATTTTATTTGACTACTCATCTTTTCCTCAGGGTAGGGGATTCCCAAACTGGAGGGTATAGGTTGAAGCTGAGAGGGGAAAGATTTAAAAGGGACCTAAGGAGTAGAAAAAAAGTGTGAAAGTTAATTCCCCACAAGTGCCCTCTCCAAACCTGCACATCTTTGGATTGTGGGAAGAAACCGGAGCACCAAAGGAATCCCACGCAGACATGGGGAGAAGGTGCAAACTCCACTCAGACAGTTGCCCGAGACTGGGATCAAACCCGGGTCCCCAGCGCTATAAGGCAGCAGTGCCAGCCACTGAGCCTGTTCAGAAAAAGCAGCAATTGATTTATATTAGGGTGAGAGGGGAAAGGACTAAAAGGGACCTAAAGGGCAACTATTTTACGCAGCAGGTGGTGCGTGGATTGAATGAGCTCCCAGAGGAAGTGGTGGAGGCTGGTACAATTACAATAATCAAAAGGCATCTGGATGTGTTTATGAACAGGAAGGTTTGGAGGGATCTGGGCCAAGAGCTGGCAAATGGGCCTAGATTAATTTAGGATATCCGACTGGCACAGAACAAACAGTTTGTTTCCACGCTCCACTACTGTTTCTACATAGTCAGAATTGTTATGACACGGACTGCACCCACCCCCCCCCCCCCCAACTAATTTAAACCCAAAAAAGATTTACCCCATGTGGTAATGTGAAAATTCAAGAGGTAAGGTACTGTTTCTAAAAGTCACTATTTAAAGTTTTATTTAATGATCTAGGACACTAACTTGCAAGTGTTTCAATCTGCTGGGATTTTTCGTACCGCCAAATCTATTCAAATCTGTCTAAACCAGTTCAAATCTCGGACGAAAGCCCCCAAATTTTACAACACTGTGTGCAACCTCCCCTACCTAATTTAAACCAGCAACATAGAGAAGGTTTAACCCATGTGGCAATCTGTGAAAATTCAAGAACCAAGAAACTATTCCCAAAGGTCAGTATTTAAAGTAAAAATCAACAACTTTATTTATTAAAGTCTAACGGAGAATAATTAATTAACAACTATTTACAACTCCTGTCTCTAACCTATCTTCTACCTTCCCCTGTATGATATCAGTCCAATAAAAACTCTGATTAAGATTTACCGAAAGATTCAAACTTTAAACCCAGCCAGCTGTTAAATCTTCTCTTTGTACCTTCCTCTGAAGATTTGCTCTCCAGGTCAGTGTCGATGTTTTTTCTCTGTGCAGACTCCTTCTCTGGACAGGTACCTCTCAGAGTTCTCACTAGCAGCCTACATTTGTTGGTCTTTTGGCAGTTCTCCTGTAACTGTTCAACTTTTTTTTTGATTTTGTACTCCAAAGCATCAAATCGTTTCATTGGTGTTAATATTAGATTGGATTAAATTCCCTACAGTGCGGAACCAGGCCCTTCGGCCCAACCAGTCCACACTGACACTCCAAAGAGTAACCCACCCAGACCCATTTCCCTCTGACGAATGCACCTAACACTACGGGCAATATAGCATAGTCACTTCACTTGACCTGCACATCTTTGGACTGTGGGAGGAAACTGGAGCACCCAGAGCAAACCCACGCAGACACGGGGAGAATGTGCAAACTCCACACAGTCAGTCACCCAAGGCTGGAATCGACCCTGGTGGTGTGAGGCAGCAGTGCTAACCAATATTCTCAAAATACTAAATTCAAACTTGATTGGAATTCAATATTTTGGGGCAAGATTTTAAATCGATTGGCCAAAATTGAGTATGTTTTTGTCTCCAGGCAACCCAGCTACTGAGCTGTTCGACCAAATGTTAAATTGTTACATTGTTCAGAACGTTTGGTGCTATGTCAGGTGGTTCTGCTCGCTTTTCAACTCTCTTGAAGGTAGAATACACCTCTACACCTTCTAACAGAACCAATTTTTCAAGACTAGGAATCGGCCATTCACCCCTAACAGGCGAAACTGAGTACTGCAGATGCTGGATATTAGAGTCAAGAATGTGGTGCTGGAAAAGCACAGCAGGTCAGGCAACATCCGAGGAGCAGGAAAATTGACATTTCGGGAAAATTGACATTTCGAGCAAAAGCCTCATTCACCCTGAACAGCCTGTCCTCAACTGCACATAGTTCAAAGCAAGTTTGAGAAAGATGGCTGCAGCTTTGTCTTCATATAAAATTGAACATGCATTCAAACTTTAATGCTGTTTCTGAATATATTATGTTAGCTATTCTCAATTTGAAAGATCAGCCATTTCTCGTGCACCCCCATCTCCCAGGCAGTTTCATCACCAACCATTCTCTCTCTCTCTCTCTCTCTCTTCTAAGAGCTTGATACAGCGATCAAAGAGAGCTTGAGGCATGAGAAAGTTCAGTGGGAGTTGGAAGAGATACAGAATGGACAGGGTGGCAGAGTGTGGGGGCCATTGTGAGACTGGGGGGAACAGAGGGTGGTGGGGGCTGAAAGGAAAGACTCAGGGGTCAAAGGGTGGAGGAAGAGAATGAGGGGGAGAGAGAGAGAAAATGGGGGGCAGAGAGTTGCGGGGTGAGAGAGAATGGATGGGGGCGTTGGGTGGGGAGAGAGACAGCACAATTCCCACCTTCCCCAGGACTGGGGCAGTGTCCCATGAACTGGAGCCTACTCCTCCCCCAGCAGGTCATTTCTCAATCCACATATGGCTAAAGGAGAAGAATTATATAATCCCTGCAGGCCATTTCACCTATCAAATTCACACCGACCTTCCACACAGCATCCCACCCAGACTCATCAACTTACTCTACAGTCCTGCAGTTCCCCGTGGCTAACCCACTCTAACCTGCACATCCCTGGACACTTTAGCACAGCCGATCCATCCGAAACCGCAGATCCTTGGACTGTGGAAGGAAACCGGAGCACCCAGAGGTAACCCGCGCAGACAGAAGGGGGAGAACATACCAAAGTTCACACAGACAGTCATGAGAAGGTGGAATCAAATCGTTTCTAACAATTCTCCCACACCTGCAAAACCGTGAGCACCATGGGTAATTTAGCAGGGCCAATCCACCCTAACCTGGGCAAAGCTAAAAATCACATGACGCCCGTCCAACAGGTTTATTTGGAAGCACTAGCTTTCGGAGCACTGCTCCTTCATCAGGTGGTTGTGGAGTATAAGATCATAAGACACTGAGTTTACAGCAAAACATTACAGAGTCATGCCACTGAAATGATACATTGAAGAAACCTGGATTGTAAAGTCTTTCATCTTTAGAATGAGTTGCTGGTGTCATTAATATGTAAACCCCAGAACTTCTTATAAGACACCTACTCGAGATAACTTAAGGTTTTATAAGAAAAGATGACAACTTAGCTCAGACAATGCATTAAAGGTGTGAGGCCAGAGTCTGTCTGTATTTTTTCAGTCAGACTGGTTCTATTTCCAAAGTGGAATTTATAAAATATTCCATGTATTATCTGCCTGCAGATTGTGCATTTTTTGAGCAAAATAGATGGTATCTGCAAATACAAATTCACCCCATAGACCTCGGTGTGTGTGTGCACGCGCGCGCACACACGAGAGAGAGTAAAAGTCTAGTTCCATACTGTATATCTCTATGTCTATTGCATAACAGATGCTTTATTTCTGTTGATGTAAATATTGTTATAAATCATAGCTGGGTACTAATACTTAGATGTTAGGGAGAGAGAATTCTTCAATCAGGGCACTATAAGAATCCTGGCAGACCCTTATTTCTAGTTTACTTCCCTTGCAACCGCAGGAGGTGCAACACTTGCGCCCACACCTCCCCCCTCACTTCTCTCCAAGGCCCCAAGGGAAACTTCCATATCCGCCACAGATTCACCTGCACCTCCACCCACATCATCTACTGCATCCGCTGCAGCCGGTGTGGCCTCCTCTATATTGGGGAGACAGGCCGCCTACTTGCGGAGCGATTCAGAGAGCACCTCTGGGCCACCCGGACGAACCAACCCAACCAACCTGTGGCACAGCATTTCAACTCCCCCCCCCACTCCACCGAGGATATGCAGGTCATTGGACTCATCCACCGCCAAACCACAACAACCCGACGGTCGGAGGAGGAGCGTCTTATCTTCCGACTGGGAACCCTCCAACCACAGGGGATGAACTTGGACTTCACCAGTTTCTTCATCCCCCCTCCCCCCACCTTGTCTCAGCCGGATCCTTCCAGCCCGGCACCGCCTTCCTGACCTGCAGTCTTCTTCTTGACCTCTCCGCCTCCACCCTACTCCGACCTATCACCCTCACCTTGACCTCTTTCCACCTATCACATTTCCAACTCCCCTCCTCCAAGTCCCTCCTCCCTACCTTTTATCTTCTCCTGCTGAACACTCTCTGCTCATTCCTGAAGAAGGGCCTGTGCCCGAAACGTCGAATCTCCTGTTCCCTGGATGCTGCCTGACCTGCTGTGCTGTTCCAGCAATAAAGTTTCAACTTTGATCTCCAGCATCTGCAGACCTCACTTTCTCCTTGCCAATGAACAGACACAAGCACCTGTTTAGTTCTAACTTTTCGCCTTTTTTGTTATATTTTCTGGTATGATACTCTGTGTCTGGATGGTTGACAGGCTGGGAGATTGTGGGTTGGACTTTGATTGACTTTTATTGTTCCGGACGGTGTCAAAGGAGGTTAAAGCTTCAGCAGAAATGAAGCAGAGCTGAGAACGGACAACAACTGTGTGGGAACAGGGAGATCAATAGAGGACAAAGAAACCAGGACCTGAAATCCGAGCTGACACCAGACTACCCTGTGATCAGTGCTTTGATTAGCAGCGTCAGCCCTCTACGTTTACCTCGCTTCCCATTCGACTTGAATGCCACATCTCCCCTCAATATTTATGATCCAATCCTTGTCATCCTGAAGCTATGTTTCTGTAAGGAGTCCCAGATCATAATTAATCTCTTCAATGTGTGCAGTCAATTCATTCACTTTTGTTACATTGCAGCGCTATTACGACACAGAGTAACCCCCTCTGCTAAATTAAACCAGAAACACAGAAATGATTCACCCCACGCAGTAATATGTAAAAGTTTGAGAGGCAAAGTTCTATCCCAGAGGTAAATATTTAAAGTAAGAATTAACAACTTTACTCTTTATGTCCAACACAGAGTATTAAAACTCACAAAAATGCTGGGTTTTATAGTCCAAAACATCGGATCATTTTATTGGTATCAATATGATCAAAATACTTAATTCAAACTTGATTGGACTTTGGGGCAAAATTTAAACTGATTGGCCAAATTTGAATTTGTTTGTGCCTCATGGCAACCCAGTTGCTCTATTTGTGTTGACCAAATATTACATTCTCATCTTGTTCTGCTCAGCTTTTTAACTCCCTTCAAGGTACAGTACCTCTACCCCTTCAAGGTACAGTACCTCTACCCCTTCAAGGTACAGTACCTCTACCCCTTCATAACAAGCACAAATTCAGATACTGAGCTTTTAGTTTTATTGTTTGTAATCTTTTGAATCCAGTATTAATTGCTGGTTCGTTTATTCTCCTTGTTCCTTTCTATTTTTCTCTGACGTCCATTTTCCACATCACTACATTGCTTACCAACCTTGATTTGGATTGGCCATGCTAAATTGCCCATAGTGCCCAGGGATGTACAGGTTAGGTGGGTTAGCCAATGGGAAATGCAGGGTTATTGTTTCATAGTAATAGAAGTAGGAGTAGGCCGTTTGGCCTGTTGAGCCTGCTTCACCATTTATTAAGATCGTGGCTGATCTATCCATCATCTCAGCTCTTCTTACTTGTGTTATCTCAAACTCTTGATTCCCTAAGGGGTGGGGGCGCGAGGGGTGTATGAGCAGGATGCTCTTCGGAGGGGTCAGAATGGACTTGATGGGCTGAATAGCCAGCTTCCACACTGTAGGGCTTCTATGATTTACCGCAGTTGTGTTTGCCTCAGATCACAGCTCCCAGAATCTCCCACCTTCTGCAAATCGAAAGACAAATCCCACCCTGCCCTCTCGTATGTACGTTATCTAAATGCTTAATTGTTTCTAGTAAATACGGCCACACCTCCCTCTGCTGCCAGGAACGTTTACAATGCTGATGAAACAATGCCATTCCTGCAGTACTGAAAATCGTAAGGCTTCTAACAATACCAGTTACTGATTCACCGCTCCTCCTGATGGACAACATTGGAAATACAATGTTGGAGGCTGGCAGAAATGAGCAGTTTAACTCAAAATTCCACCTAACCCTTCACTGGGCACCCCAATCAGCACACTGTCCTTACTGCTGGTAAGCCTTAAAGCACTTCACCCCCACAGTGCAATGATTCCTAATTTCCACCAAAATCCTAGACGTACTCAGTTGCTGTCTCACCAATGAAATATTTCATTGTCACTTCTTCTGCTTCCAGTAAAGGCAAAACACCTTTGAAAGCTGCTCTGAAAGTCCAATCTTCACAACAACACTTCTGCTTTCACACAAGATGATTAAAGTCATATAGCACAGAAACAGAGCCTTCGGTCCAACTCATCCATGCCGACCAGATATCCTAAACTCATCTAATTCCATTCGCCAGCATTTGGCCTGTATCCCTCTAAATCCTTCTTATTCACATACCCATCCAGATGCCTTTTAAATGTTGTAATTGTAGCAGCCTCCACCATTAACTCTGGCAGCTCATTCCAAACATGCACTACCCTCTGTGTGAAAAAGTTGCCCCTCAGGTCCGTTTTAAATCTTTCCCTTTTCACGCGAATCCTATGCCCTCTAGGTTTGAAGTTGCCTACCATGGGGAAAGGATTTTGTCTATCCAACCTATCCATACCCCTTATAAACTTCTGTAAGGTCACCCATCAGCCTCTAATGCTACAGGGAAATTATCCCTGGTGTATTCAGCATCTTCCTATCGCTCAAACCCTCCAACTCTGTCTACATCTTTGTAAATCTTTTCTGAACCATTTTAAGTTTCACAACGTTCTTCCAGAGGAGGGCAACTGGAATTGCACACAGTTTTCCAAAAGTGGCCTAACATGACCTCCCAACCTCTGTACTCAATGCTCTGACCAATAAGGAAAGCGTACCAAATGCCTTCTTCACAGTCCTGTCTCCCTGCAATTCCACTTTCAAGGAATTATGAACCTGCAAGGACACTGTTTAGCAACACTCACCATTAACTTTGTAAGTCGTGCCCTGATTTGCCTTTCAAAATGTAACACCTCACATTTATCTAAATTAAATTCATGTTGCCATTCCTCGGCCCATCAGCCCATCCGATCAATTCTAATTTATATTGAACTTTATTTCCTCTCTCATCCCCTAAAAGCTGAAAATCTCCATCCCACACACACTCCCCCCGTTCTGACTTTGCTGAACCTAATTCCTGCTGTAACTCATCCTGAAGGGTGTGGTTCAAGCTGATTAACAGACCCACACTCGGAGGAAGTGGAGATCTAATTGAAACAGACAGAATTCTGAATGGCCTGGACAAAGTGCACATGGGGAAGATGTTCCTATTGGTAGGAGAGTCTAGGACCCGAGGGCACAGCATCAGAGTAAAAGGAATATCTTTTAGATCAAAGATAAGGCGAAACATTTTCAGCCGGTGAGTGGTGAATATGTGGAATTCATTGCTACAGAAGGCTGTGGAGGCCAGGTCACTGAGTAGATTTAAGATGGAGATAGATAGGTTCTTGAGTATCAAGGGGATCGAGGGTTACAGGGAGAAAGTGGGAGAAGGGGATTGAGAAACTTATCAGCCAGAACTTAATAGTGCAGCACCCCTGATGGGCTCAGAGGCCTAATTTCTGATCCTGTGTTTTATGGTCTCTTGCTGTTCTGGACTAGGAGTGTTGAAACTTTATTGCTGGAACAGCACAGCAGGTCAGGCAGCATCCAGGAAACAGGAGATTCGACGTTTCGGGCACAGGCCCTTCTTCAGGAACTGGACTAGGAGTGTGCAAATTGGGAGCAGGAATAGGCCATTTAGCCTGTCGAGCTTGCACCAGCACTGAACAGATCATAAGTAGATCTGAGTATACCGACGTAAAAGGCTAAAACAAGGACTGCAGATGCTGGAAACCAGAGTCTAGATTAGAGTGGTGCTGGAAAAGCACAGCAGATCAGGTAGCTCCTCGGATGCTGCCTGACCTGCCATGAATATACCTACATTCAGGTTAATAAGCTGGAAATTTTTCCACTGGAGCAGAGGAGGATTATAACATCGTGAGGGGTATAGATCAGGTGAACGGCCAAAATCCTCTCTCTAGGCTGGGGGTCAAGATTACGGAGCAAATTTTGAAAGAGAGAGAGGAGAAAGATTTTAAAAGGACATGAGGGTCGCCATTTTCTTCCCCCCAGAGAGTGGTTTGTGTGTGGAATGAATTTCCAGACAAAGGTGTGGATGCAGATACAGTTAGAACATTTAAAAGACATTTGGATTAGTATATGAATGCTGAAGTTTAATTTAAATAAATGTGAAGTGCTGGATTTTGGAAAAGCAAATCAAAGTAGGACTTAGCATAAAGTGTATAAGGTCCTGGGGAGTGTTGCTGAATAAAGAGACCTTGGAGTGCAGGTTCATAGTTCCTTGAAGGTCGAGTACCAGGTAGATAGGATAGTGAAGGCAGCATTTGGCATGCTTTCCTTTATCGGTTACAGCACTGAGTAAAGGAGTTGGGAGGTAGATGATGTTGCAGCTCTACAGGACATTGGTGAGACCACATTTGGAATATTGTGTGCTTGGAATATTGCATGCAACTCTGGTCTCCTGCCCATCAGAAGGACAGTGTGAAACTTGAAAGGGTTCAGAAAAGATTTACCAGCATGTTGCCAGATTTGAAAAAATTAGCTCTTGGGAGAGGCTGAATAGGCTGTGGCTGTTTCCCTGGGGCGTCAGAGGCTGAGGGATGACCTTAGAGGTTTATAAAGTCATGAGAGGCATGGATAGGGTAAATAGACAAAGTCTTCTCCCTGGGGTGGGGGAGTGCAGAACTAAAGGTTTTGGGTGAACGGGGAAAGACAAAAAAGAGCTCAAAGGGGAGCCTTTTCACACAGTAGTGCATATATGAAATGACCAGCCAGAGGAAATGGAGGAGAGTGGTATAATTACAGAATTTAAAAGGCATTTGGATTGGTCTATAATAGAAGGGGTTCGAGGGATATGGCCCAGGGCTGGCAAATAGACTAGATTAGGATAACTGATAGGCATGGACAAATTGGACCGAAGGGTCTGTTTCTGTGCTGTACATCTCTATGACTCCAATATAAAAGGTTCAGAGGGATATAGGTTAAACACAGGCAGGTGGGTCCAGTTTAGCTTGAGAACATAGTCAGCATAGTACTGGTCTTGCCTCCCCCATAATCATCACTTCTTTGTTGTTCAAAAATCAGATGAACTCAGCCTTGGATATATTCAATTACGCCCAAACTGCAGGAAGGCGTCCCCACTTCTGAACTCAATTCCTCTTGCTAATATAACACTTGCCTTGCTCACTACTTGCTGCACCTGTCTGACAACTTGCATTGACTGGATTAGATGGACACAGAGGCCCCTTTTTCATCCACACATCATTTCTGATTAAAGGTTCGAGCCTGAACTGTCAATTCTCCTGTATTTGCCATTAAAAAAAAGACCTGGACTAACTTTCCCAGAGTCTGTCCCCTCCCTGGATTCACTCCGTTTCCCTTCAGTTCCTGCAAGTCAACAGCTCAACTCAGGAATGGAAAAGGGGTTGAGAAAAGTGTGTTGTACTCACAGATGTTGGAGAGAGGAAGGGAGTTGCAGTTGGGGTGAAGCTCAATCTTCATTCAGAGAGAGAGGAGCAGCAACAACCACCTCAGAAGCACATGGTCCTACTTCCACATCCAGACGATGGGTTTGCTGTGATTGGCAGGAGGACCAGTCTACATCCGGTCCTCCAGAGCTTCTCATTGGTCCATCAAAACAAGGTCACGGAGTGTTTCCGCTTGTTGCGTGAGCATGCGTAATAGTTTGCTGACACCGTGGAACATGCGTAGTGCGTGGCTGACACCGAGTAGCATGCGCAGTATGGAGATGTTGGGATTACTGCAGATTTTCAAAGTTAAAAATCACACAATGCTAGGTTATAGCCCGACAGGTTTATTTGGAATCACTAGTTTTCGAAGCGCTGCTCCTTCATCGTTGGTTGTGGAGCAGAATCATAACACACAGACTTTATAGCAACAGGATTGCAGTGTCATGGGATGGAATATTAAACAACTTTAGCTTACCTCTACCATTTTTTAGAATGACCATGTTAGTTTCGATTCCTTCACATGTAAATCCTAAAAGTTTTCAAAAGTTACGTTGTAAAGCTAGCTTTTAACAATAGGTGTCATCTCAATCAGACAATGCATTGAAGGTGTTAAGTTAAAGTCTGTCTGTGTCCCAATGTTAGGTCAGACGGATTCTATTTCTGTCGTTGTATAACAGAATCTTACGTGTATGAGTTTGTGAGCAAAATAAAATGCGATTCTGCAAGTACAAATTCAACCCACGAACTTTTATGTGTGTGTGTGTGTGTGTGTGCAGGAGAAACCAAGTGATCATGTGTGTGTGAGAGAGTGTAATGGGGAATAAGTCTGAGAGGGTGTGTGTGTGTGTGTGTGTGTGTGTGAGAGAGAGAGAGTGTATAATGGAGTATAAATCTGCGAGAGGGTGTGTGTGAATGCATGCACGCGCACGTGTGTGTGTGTGTGTGTGTGAGAGAGAATGTATGGTGTAGTGTGACATGAACCCAAGGTCCTGGTTGAGGCCATCTCAATGGGTATTGAACTTGGCTATCAGCCTCTGCCCAGCCACTTTCCGTTGCTGCCTATCCTGAAGTCTACCTTGAAGGATAGTCACCCGAAGGTCCAAGGCTGAATGTCCCGGTCCGCTGTAGTGTTCCCCGACTGGGAAGGAACACTCCTGGCTGGTGATTGTTGTGCAGTGTCCATTCATCTGTTGCTGTAGCCTCTGCTCGGTCTCACCAATATACCAAGACTCAGGGCATCATTGTTTATCTCATACGCTGCAGGCAATGTTGGCTGAGTCACATGAGTACCTGCTGATGAAAATGTTGAAAATGTTGTGGTCAAGGATGAAGTGGATGAGTTGTAGGACAGTGCTCAGAGATTGGCAGCTGTTGGTATTGAGTACTGAGGCTGTTACCGTGATACCATCATCGTGAGGAATGCTGGTGTAGAGTACTGACATGTCCACGGATTCAACTAGTCCGTGGATGCTGAACTTCTGGAAGGATTGGATCAGAAGTCTTGATGAATGCTGTCAGTTCACGGTTGTGCTCTTTGGTCAGATCAGCTGGTAGTTGCCTGTCGTGTTCCTGGTCAGTTGTTTGTACACTTCCTTGCAGAAGTCCATTCTATTCCGAATTACTCAAAAACTGCATAAATCCATGTAAGATTCTGTAGCTCCCACTTTAGAAATAGAATCAGTCTGACCGAGCATTGGGACACAGACTTTATGTCTCACCTTCAATGCATTATCTGAGCTGAGATGACACCTATTGTTAAAAGCTATCTTGAGAATGTAAATTTTAAAAAGTTCTGGGATTTACAAATGAAGGAACCGAAACTAACATGGTCATCCTAAAAGATGCAAGCTCACCTGCACACTTTAGCACAGCTGATCCACCCTAAAGTGCAGATCCTTGGACTGTGGGAGGAAGCCAGAACACCCAGAGGTAACCAACACAGACACAAGGGGGAGAACATGCCAAACTTCACACAGTCACCCAAGGGTGGAATCAAACCCAGGCTCCTGGCGTTATTAAGCAGCATTGCTAACCACTGAGCCACCACCCCACCCAGTGCTTTGAGGATCTGCTTTGTCTTTGCAGCTTTTAACTTCTCATGCGCCCTCAGCAGAGGCTGTGTCCTGCTGACATCGTTGGACCACACCCATTGCACCTCTCTTTCCCACTTCTCCAGCCCAGAGCACAGCGGTTCCTGAATCCTGGCACCAGATTCTGATTCCATCTGTGCTTCTGCTGCCAACTGCAGAGAACGGAGGCAATCCCCGTCACTATTCTGTCCCTTATCTCCCCCTCCCGAACGTTGTTCTTACTCCCACCACCATACAGTTAGTGCCCCCTCCCCCCAGCCCTCTCTCAGATCCCCTTTACCTGCCTGATCCTGGCTCACACCCTCCTGACCCTGTCCACTGACCCCATCGGAAGGCTCTGTACGGAGGGAAAGACCATCTCCCGGAATAAAAAACATCTGATTAACTTTCCGCCTTGCCTTCCCAGTGTGTCTGCAGCCCGGCTTCCAGCTCCACCTCTCTGAGCCGAAGGTCCTCCAAGTTGTGGTTGCCCTAGATCACATCATCCAGAGCCTTCCACCTTTTGCAAATTGAAAGACAAGTCTCACCCTGCCCTCTCCAGTGTCTATTGTGTAACTGCTTAATCATTTCTAGTGGCCGAGCAGAGACTGATAGCCAAGTTTGGAACCCATGAGGATGGCCTTCACCAGGATCTTGGGTTCATGTTACATTACAGGTGACCCCATTACACTGTACACATTCTGTCTCTCTGTCTCTCACACACAGCCATACATTCTCACATACTCACACAGGCACTCTCTCAGATATACGCGCTCTCTCAGATGCACACCCACACACACATCCTCTCAAAGACTTATACTCCTGCACACTCTCACTTAACCAAGCATGCACACACGCAAACACACACTTTCTCACCAGACTCACGTGTATGCACACACTCACTCACTCTCATGCATGCACACATAGATAAGACTATGGGGTGAATTTGCATTTGCAGAATTATGTTTGTAGATACATTCTATTTTGCTCAAAAAGTGCACAATCTGCAGACAGTCAATCCATGTAATATTTTATAAATTCCTACTTTGACTCAAGACAGACTCGAACCTCACATCTTTCATGCATTGTCTGAGCTGAGATGGCACCTCTTTGTAAAACCTTAAGTTATCTCGAGACTGTGACTTAAAAGAAGTTTTGGGATTTACATACTAATGAACTGAAACCTGCAACCCATTCTAAAGATGAAACACTTAAAAGCAGTCGAGATTTGTTGAATATATCATATTGCTAGAAATTCTGTGTCTTATGATCCTGCTGTACAGCTACCTGACGAAGGAGCAACACTCCGAAAGCTAGTACTTCCAAATAAACCTGTTGGACTATAACTGGATTTTTAACTATGTTTCCATTGAAAACAGCCCACCCCTCCCACTGCTGCCAGTAAACATTACAATGCTGAGGAAACAATGAACCATCAGTCCTGAAAAATGTACAATTCTAATAATACGAGCTACACATTGACTGCTCCTTCTGATATAAGACATTGGAAACCTCGCGCCGGAGATTGAAAGAAATTAGCAGCTTTAAAAGAAAAACCTGTTGGATCTCATAGCCTTCAATGTCTGAGTCTGACGGTAAGTTCAGGTAACTTTTGTTGGGACCCAACTTTGTTGCAGCTTCAGATCGTCACAGCAAAAAGGTGCACAAAAAGTAGCGTTTTTTTTTAAAACACACACACACACACACACACAATCCCCTGCATCCCACTTTCTTCTCTAGTGGTCACCTGAGTTGTCCCTTTGTAATTCGATCCTTGGTGCAGCCTGAGGAAGTATTGCTTCACTCAGCAATTGCAAACCATAGCCTGTATGCAAGTAAGATTCTCCCCGCGCATTTGCAGATGGTCTGTCAAGAGTCAACCACACTGCTGTGGGTCTGGAGTCACATATTGGCCAGACCAGGGAAAGGATGCAGCTGGGACGACTGAGTGAATCCTTTCCCACATCGGCAGGTTCCTCCCCTAAAGCATGAGTGAATCAGATTGGGGTGTTTGTTCCCCGAAAATGGTTTCATAATGAGATTCTGAACTCCAGATTTCTGACTGAACTCCAAATCCGCCATCTGCTATGGTGAGATTCAAACCCGGGAGTCCCCAGAACTGGGTATTAATGCAGTCGATAATGGCACTCGGCCGAAGCTCCTTCAATCCCCCTGCGATGGGAGGTTAACTCACGAATGTCTCTGCAGGTGGGAGGAGCGGATGAAGCCCTTCCCGCACAGAGAGCAAGTGAACGGCCTCTTTGATCCTCCAAGCTGAGTAAATGGTGTGAAGTCCTGTACTTTTCACGGTCACCACACTGAACCTCCCTCATTCGGGTGTATCAGTATTCTTCCTGCCACACCAGTGTCCAAGCAGACAAAAGCAAACATTTCTTCTCGACTGGAATGGCTGCTGATATTCAAGTCCCAATGAATCAAATAACTCTGTCAGAAGCTGATGTATCTTTTGGTTTCAGATTCCTTTCCCCATGTCTTCCTGCAAATAAAACCATGAAATAAGTCACGGTCAGTACAGTCAAATGAACATAACATCGGTGACAATTCCTTAGATTGCCAGATACCTGCTGATCATATATTATTCATGACACAGAAACCTGAAAACCCTCATTCAGCCAGATAGCATTAAGTATATAAAGAGGAAAACTTCATTTAGGTGACAATGACCTGGAACAACCTTCCTACAAAGGTGCTGGAAATGGAGCTGAATGAAGGATATGAAAATGAAATGTCAAGGCTGCTTCAGGAAAGAAAGCCAGTAAAGTTGCTGAAAGACTTCCTGCTGACCTGTTAAAATAAAAATGAATACAAGAAATACAGGATGTAATTCCATTACTATATTAGAAGGTGAAAAATCATAGCCATGCAGCTTGTACAACAGCGAATATCAGATATACACCATATGAAGCAATCATAAAATCCCTGCAGTGCAGAAAGAGGCCATTTGGCCCATCGAGCCTACTCCGCCATTCTTTCAGATCATGGCTGATCTATCCATCATCTCAGCTCCACTTACCAGCATTATCCTGACTACCCTAAATTCACCTACCATCCAAAATCCCATCGAACTGTGTCTTGAATATGCCTGCTTCTATTGTTTTCTTGGGCAAAGACTTCCATAGATTCACCACTCTCCAGGAAACGTAGTCCCTCCTCCTCTGCCTTAAACCTACCCCTAATCTTGTTACCTAGTCTAACCCACCAGCAGAAACGACGAGATAGGGTGAGTCTGGGTGGCAAGCTGTTCGATGGGTCAGTGTGGACTTGATGGGTTGAATGGCCTCCTTCCACACTGTAGGGCTTCTATGATTTACTGCAGTTGTGTTTGCCCAGAACCAGAACTCCCAGAACCTCCCAACTTCTGCAAATTGGAAGACAAGTCCCACCCTGCCCTCTCATATGTGTGTTATCTAACTGCTTCATCGCTTCCAGTGAATACAGCCCACACCTCCCACTGCTGCCAGTAACCTTTACAATGCTGATGCAACAATGCAATACCTGCAGTACTGAAAACCGTAAGGCTTCTGATGATACCAGTTACTGATTCACCGCTCCTTCTGATGCACAGCATTGGAAGTACATTGTTGAGGGCTCAAAGAAATGAGCAGTTTAAAACAAAAACCCACTGCAACCCTTCACTAGGCTTCCCACTCAGGACACTTTACTTAAAACACTTCAACCCCACATTGCAACAAATTCCCATATTCCATCAAAATCCTGGATATCCTCACTTAATCAGTTGCCATCTCGCAAATGAAAGATTTCATTTTAGCTCTACTCCCAGCGTAAGGACAAAATATCTTTGGAAGCTGCTCTGAAAGTCCAGTCTTCACAATAATACTTCTGCTTTCCTTCAGTCCAAATTGTCTGTGCTGACCAGATATCCCAAATTAGCATAGTCACATTTGTCAGCACTTAGCCTATATCCCTCTCAATTCACCCTGTTACCAGATGCCATTTAAAATACTGTAATTTTCCCAGCCTCCACCACGTCCTCTGGCAGCTCATTCCATGCTTGCATCACTCTCTGTGTGAGAAAGTTGTCCATATGGTTCCATTTAAATCTTTCCCCTCTCACCTCAAATCTATGCCCTCTAGTTTTGGACTTCCCTACTATGTGGAAATGTTTTTGGCTATTCACCCTATCCATGTTCCATATGAACCTTTATAAAGTCACCCCTCAGCCTTCAATGCTCCAGGGAAAACAGCCCCGGCTTATTCAGCCTCTCCCTATAGCTCAAACCTCCAACCTTGTAAATCTTTGCCAAACCCTGTCAAAGGTTCACAGCACTTTTCCTGTAGCAGGGTAACCAGAACTGAATGCAGTATTCCAAAAGTGGCTGAATCAATGTCCAGTACAGGGGCAACATGACCTCCCAAAATCTGTATTGAAAGACACTGACCTATAAAGGCAAGCATACCAAACACCTCCTTCGCAATCCTGTCTACCTGTGACTCCACTTTCAAGAAACTATGAACCGGCTCTCCAAGGTATCTTTGGTCAACAACACTCCCCATTAACTTCGCAGATCCTTCCCTGATCTGCCTTTCCAAAATCAAAACTTCAAAATGGGGTTGAGAAACGTATCAGTTGTCATTGAATGGTGGAGTAGATCTGATGGGCTGAATGGCCTAATTTCTGCACCTTTGTCATATGGTCTCTTGCTGTCCTGGACACAGGGTGAGAGAATTTGGAGCAGGAATAGGTCATTTGGTCTTTCAGTCGGCACCAACATTGAACAGTTCATAACTGGATATAAATATACCGGCATCTAGGTGGACAGGGTGGGATTTTTTTCACTGCAGCATCGGAGGTTGAGAGATGACCTTAGAGAGGATTATAAAATCTTCAGGGGTATCGATGAGGTGAAAATCAGGTATTCTTTCCCTGGGATAGGTGTTTCAAGGTTAGGGAGCAAACTTTGAAGATGAGAGGAGAAATATTTTAAAAAGACATGAGGGGCACCTTTTTATTTTAAGACAGAAAATAGTTCTCATGTGGTATTAATGTCCAGAGGAGGTGATGGATGCAGGTACAGTTACAGTGTTTAAAAGACATTTGGATAAGTACATAGAGATGTACAGCATGGAAACAGACCCTTCGGTCCAACCCGTCCATGCTGACCAGATATCCCAAACCAATCTAGTCCCACCTGCCAGCACCCGGCCCATATCCCTCCAAACCCTTCCTATTCATATACCCATCCAAATGCCTCTTAAATGTTGCAATTGTAATAGGAAAGGTTCAGAGAGTCTGGGCCAAACACTGGCAGGTGGGACTAGTTTAGTTTCAGAACACAGTCAGCATGGACTAGCTGGACTGAAGGGTCTGTTTCTGTGCTGTATGACTGTAACTGTTCTATACTGGTCTTTAAAACCATTTTCTTACCTTCCCCAACTTCTTTGTTCTTCAAAGTCAAATGAACTCAGCCTTGAATACATTCAATGATTGACCTAACTGCAGGAAGACATCCCCACTTCTGAACTCAACTTCTCTTGCTAATAGGATAAAAACAATGACTGCAGATGCTGGAAACCAGATTCAGGATCAGTGGTGCTGGAAGAGAACAGCAATTCAGGCAGCATCCGAGGAGCTTCGAAATCGACATTTCGGGCAAAAGCCCTTCATCAGGAATAAAGGCAGAGAGCCTGAAGCGTGGAGAGATAAGCTAGAGGAGGGTGGGGGTGGAGATAGAGTAGCATAGAGTACAATAGGTCAGTGGGGGAGGAGATGAAGGTGATAGGTCAGGGAGGAGAGGGTGGAATGGATAGGTGGAAAAGGAGCTAGGCAGGTCGGACAAGTCCAGACAAGTCAAGGGGACAGTGTTGCTGGAGGTTAGAAACTAGGATGAGGTGGAGAAAGGGGAAATGAGGATTTCGAAGCTTCTCTTGCTAATATACCACTTGCCTTGCTGATTGCTTGCTGCTCCTGTCTGACAACTGGCAGTGACTGGTGTAGAAGGACGCTGAGGCCCCTTTGTCCATCCACACATCATTCCTGATGAAGGGCTCATGCCCAAAACATTGACTCTCCTCCTCCTCAGTTGCTACCTAACCTGCTGTGCTTTTTCAGCGCCACAATATTCAACTCTGATCTCCATCATCTCACTTTCATCACATCTCAACATATCACCATTTAAACAATGCGCCTCCTCTCTGCGTTTTTTTTAAACATCAAAGGCTATAGATTGTGTCACTGCATTTGCCATGTGTTTGCAAACTGAGACACAGACCTGGATCAACTTTTCCAGAATTTATTCCCCCGCCGCCCCCCGATTCACTCTTTCCTTTCAAGTTAACAATTGAACCCCAGAATGAAACAAAAAATGGAAAAAGTGGTGAGAAACAGACTGTTGTACTCACGAAAGTTAGACAGAGGAAGGAAGTCACAGTCTGGGGTGAAGTTCACAGAGAAAGGAGCAGCAGCAGCTTCAGAGCTCACGGTCCAACCTCCACATTTCGACAATGGCCGGCTCTGATTGGCAGGAGGACCAGTCTCCTTCCGGTCCTCCAAGGTTCTCCATTGGTCCATGGAAAGGAGCTGACGCGCAGTTTCTGCGGGCACCAAGGAATATGCGCAGTGCTTTGCTGACACTGGCGGTCATGCGCAGTGCTTGCTGACACCGCGGAGCATGCTCAGTGTGCAGGAATTTGTTACAAATTTTAAAGTTAAAAATCACAAAACACCAGGTTACAGTCCAATCTGCTTGTTTGGAAGCACTAGCTTTCAGAGCGCTGCTCCTCCATCAGGTGGTTGTGGAGTATAAGATCGTAAGACACAGAATTTATGATCGTATACTCCGCAACCGCCTGATGAAGGAGCGGCGCTCCGAAAGTTAGTGCTTCCAAACAAGCCGATTGGACTGTAACCTGGTGTTGTGTGATTTTTAACTTCGTACACCCCAGTCCAACACGGGCACCTCCACATCATGACAAATTTTAAGTGTCCAAATGCGAATACGAGAGAAAAATACCAAAGCAAATTTAGTCGAAATCTTTTTCCCCTGTGCCTAGACATGGTATTACTTTTGCATTTTGACTGTCTGCTCAACGTTTCTGTCGTTTCCCCAGGGTAGAGGTATTGCAAAACTACAGGGTATAGGTTTAGGGTGAGGGGAAAAGATTTTAAAAAGATTTAAAAGACTCGGAATATAACATTCACCCCTTACAGGGCGAAAGTGAGGACTGCAGATGCTGGAAATTAGGGTCGAGAGTGTGTGCTGGAAAAGCACAGCAGGTCAGGCAGCATCTGAGGAGCAGGAGAATCGACGTTTTGGGCAAAACCCTTCATCAGAAAATAGCCATGGGGAACTGCAGGGCTGTAGCGTAATCGAGTGTGTCTGGGTGGGATGCTGTTGGGAAGGTTGGTGTGAATGACCTGCAGGGATGATATGCCTTAGCCATGCGTATATTGAGAAATGTTTGCCCCAAATCTGCTGTGGGACGAGTGGGTTCCAGTTCGTGGGACACTGACACCAGTCCTGGGGAAGGTGGGATTTGTGCTGTCTTTCGCTTCCTATTCTGCCCCTTGTCCATTTTCTCCCCACCCACTGCCCCGCCCTTTCTCCCTTCTTCACACTGCAACCCGATTCTCTCCCCAACCCTCTGAACCCCAGTCATTCTCTACTCCCCAACCTCTGTCTCCTCTCCATTTCTCTCCCTTCTTCACCACCACCAGTGCCCCCGCCCGTCCTTTCTCGTGCGTCAGCCCTCTTTGATCTAGTGGCCGAGCAGAGGCTGATAGCCAAGTTTAGAACACATGATAATGGCCTCAGCCGAGACCCTGGGTTCACATCACACTACAGGAGACCCAGCTACACAATACACTCTCACACACACAAGCGCACTCTCTAACATACTCACACGCTCGTGCAGACCCTCTCTGATAGACATGCTCTCTCTCAGACACACAGTAATACATCCCCACACTCAACCTTACGCATACACCATCTCACATACTTATACTCCATCACACACACACACACACTGTACCCAGCATGCACACGCACACACACGCTCTCTCTCATGCATGCACTCACATATAGAAGTCTTTGGGGTGAATCTGCGTTTGCAGAATTATATATTTGGAAATAGAACCAGTCTCACTCAAGATTAGGATACAGATAGACCCTACCCTCACAGCTTTCATGCATTGTCTGACCTGAGGTGTCACCTCCTTTTATAGAACCTTAAGTTACCTGGAGAATGTGATTTTTAAAAAGTTCTGGGATTTACAGATTAATGAACCGAAATCTACAACCCGTTTTAAAACATGAAAGACTCAACAGCAATCTAGGTTTCTTCAATATATCATTTATGTTACATGACACTATAATCTTTTATTCTATATTCTGTGTCTTATGATCCTCCTCCACAGCAACTACAGGTCCAAGGAGATCTGTCCCAACTTTCCAATCTACCTTCAGAACTGACACTCCTCAGGCACGGCACCATTCACGTCAATCTGTTGATACCCTGAGCCCAACGAGCCACATGCCATGGACGCAGTCAGCTCCAGAAGCAGCTGAGACTTGCTCAGTACGAAATACATTGTACATTGCTCCCAGAACTTCAAGCCGCAACGAGTTTCAAGAACATCTGCTTCTCAGTCTGTCTCCTGCTCCCAGGACCCTGCTGTTTGTCCCGTCCCCAGGGACCGGGCTCTCTCCAGTAGCGGATAATTGAACCATTTTGTTTCTATTTGCAAGCTGTGCTGGTGGAAGGAAGAGCCCATTCGCTCTTCTGCTCTCTCTCACTATCACTTGGGGTAGGAGACGTCATTGACACGAATGCATCAAATGGCAACTTTGAACTTGTTCCAAAGGTCTGTTGTCGGAGAAATGGCAAGGTGATGTGCTATCGGGACAGACAGAAATGGACACCGGAGACTCTTCCCTCAGGTAAATTGATATGAGTGCCTGCTTGTGCAGCCTGTTTGGTGTTCAGAATTTGTCTTGACACAGCAATCCTGCAGAAAGTCTTTTGTTACACGGGCGTCTGTTTCTTTACCACAGGAAATGGACAAAGAAAAGCAAGTCATGTGTTTCAACTTCACCATCTGAGGGAAGAGGTTTCACACTTGAGATCAGAACACACCGACAGAACAGGACAAGACAACTCAGAGCTCCACAATGGTGCCAGCGCAACTGCGTAAATCTGACCCTAACCACTCTCTGCACGAAAACGTTCTTCATAATGTTATTTTTACTTCCTCTCCTCGAGACACTGCCTAATTGTTAGCGATCCTTTCAGGCGTGGTGCCATTTTCACTATATTATTTTCTCTGTCTAAACCCCTCATGTCTTGTAAAACGTCAACTGGGCCAGATTTCAAACTTCTGTCTCCAAGGAGAGCTGTCCCAACTTTCCAATCTGCCTTCATTATTGACATTCCTCATACACGGCACAATTCACGACAACCTGTTCAGCGCTGTCTCCAATCACCTGCTCTTCTGCTGTCTCCCTCTCTCTGAATCACTTGGGTAAGAGGTGTCAGTTTCACTAAAAAGGCCCTGACCATGCGGTTGCCTGACACTTTAATACATCACCCTGTTCCCTGGCCAACATCTCTGTTTCAGGCTTGGAGCAGTGTTCGAGCTCCAGATGAAAGAACAACACCTCATTTTCCACTTGCCGAATCGTTGAGGATCCTTTCAGGTGTGGGAGCATTTTCACAACATTATTTCCTGTTTCTGGGTCCCTCATGACTTGGAAAAGTTCGGTTCTCCGAGGAGAGCTGTCCCAATTTTCCAATCTACCTTGATTGCTGACATTCCTCAAACACTGCACCACTCACGTCAACCTGTTGAACACTATCTCGAACCATTTCACTTCCCTGTTTTCCGCCTCATTCGTAATCCAGACAGCCCAACCTCGTTTCACGAAGGCGTTTTTTGAGAAAATTAATCAGGCAGTTTTGCACAAGTCAAGTTAAAAAACGCGGACTCGCCCGCGATTTGAACCCGGGACCTCTCGCAATTCGGCATAGTAAAGGACCCTAAGCGAGAAACATACGCCTAGACCAACGAGCCAGAGAGCCGGCACGCTGCTAGCGCCCCACACCGCTTGCGCGACCTGAGACTTGCTCAGTATGAAATACATTTGAGATTGCTCTGAGAATTGCAAGCGGCAAAGAGTTTCCTGAACAACTGCTTCTCATTCAGTCTCCCTGCTGCTGTTTGTCCCGTCCCCAGGAACCGGGCTCTCTCCACTGGCAGATAATTCAACATTGGGCCAGTATATCACTGGGAAATATTTATGTCCAAGCTTTTTTCGGAAGCATATTAGAAGGCGAGGTGCAGAACAGAGCGCTGTTATACCGGAAAGCTGCTAAAGACGACATTGAGTGAATAGGAGAGAATGCTTTCTCAGCTGGGTTATGGTCCCAACACGCACCCGTTGTGCCAGGGGTTCCACCTCGGTTCCACTCTTCCTTCACTCGCAACACCCCACACCCACCTCCCGTGGTGCCAAGGCACTTTCCCCTGCAACCGCCGAATGTGTAACACCTGCCCATTTACCTGCTCCCTCCTGAATATCCAAGGGCTCAAACATACCTGCCAGGTGAAGCAGCACTTTTGTCACAACCTAGTCCACTGCATTCGCTGCTCACAGTGTCGTTTCCCCAATGTAGCATGAAGCATAAACTGGGTGACTGCTTCGCAGAACATCCCGGTTTTGCCCGCGGAAAAAAGGCCCTGACCTTGCGGTTGCCTGCCACTTTAACACATCACCCTGTTCCCTGGCCAACATCTCTGTCTCAGGCTTGCAGCTGTGCTCTAGCTCCAGATGAAAGAACAACACCTCATGTTCCACTTGGTGACCGTACAGCCCTCCGGTCTTCAATATCGAGTTCCATCACTTTAGGGCCTGAACTCCCCCATGTCCTTGACCCCTACCACACAAACGACTCCTTGTTATCACCTCGTCTGCTATGACACACTACGTATTGTTAGCCGCCAACAGTCTCCATTAACAGTTATTCGCCCTCTCACGCGGATCGTTATTCACTCCTACGTCCTTTCTATTGTTCTCTCTCTGAGCTGGCGGCAAACACAGCAATGTACATCGGAGACTCTGAGCCAGCTGAACCTTGCTCAGTGTGAAGTACATTCCACATTGCTCCAAGAATTGCAAGCAGCAAAGCGTTTCCAGAACATCTGCTTGTCATTCTGTCCCCGGGGCAGAATGGCCACTTTGTCTCATCTCCAGGAACTGGACTATCTCCACTGGTGGATAATTAAACCATTTTATTTCTACTTGCACGTTGTTCTGGGGGGTGGGACGGGGTGTAGGGTGGGGGGCGGGTAGAGTCCATTCGCTCTTCTGCTCTCTCTCTCTCTCTCTCTGAAACCCTTGGGGTGAGAGGTGTCAGTTACATTAATGCGGGGAACATGAACAACTTTGATTGTGAACTTTCTCCAAGGGTCTGTTATCGGAGAGATAGAATGATGCTGTGCTGGCAGGACAGAAAGAAATGGACACCGAGGACTCTTCGCTCAGGTAAATTCACATTGTTGTGCAGCCTTCTTGGTGTTCAGAAATCGTCTTCACGCAGTAATCTTACGGAAAGTCTATTGCAAAGTGGGCATCGCTTTCTTTGCTGCAACCGCGCAGCAGTTAACATCTGAGCCCCAAGTGTCCCAGATGAAGAGAATTCCAAGTGAAACCTTCACTCACTGAGAGTCATCCCCACGGCCCTGAGCTGAGGGACTGCAGGCAGTCCAACATGGAAGGGACGGTTAAAAATGAAGCAGTTTTGCTCCCTCAGCCTCTCTGTCCCAGAGACAGGCAGTGGGACGGCATAAACACGTAGCATCATTCTCGCGCAGACAGAAGCCGTTCAGCCCATCGCGTCCACGGCGACTGTCTGTCACTTCTCTCTCTCTCTGAGGTTATTCACAATCGGTGGTATCCGTCCTAATAGTAGGGGGCTATGTCTGAGTCGTGATGCGGTTTCTGACATGCTTGTCATTCTCGTCTGAACCAGGGTGGCGAATTGCTGCAAGGAATGGACAAAACCGCAAGGCATGTGTTTCAACTTTAACAGCTGATTGGCATCGCAGAGAACTGGGTTTGCGATTCAGTTCAGAGGAAACAGACGAATACCAGAATACCACTGAGACCTCTAAAATCAGGACACTTGATTTGACGAGTGCATCGATATGCGACATTTGGTAAGTGAATGCAACTTGCAGAAAAGAGCACCAATCTTAAGGTGATCTTACTCGAGGTGACGTAGAACAATAGCAGAGGATGGTTTCGATCCATCGACCTCTGGGTTATGGGCCCAGCACGCTCCCGCTGCGCCACTCTGCTGCCACACGCGGCACACCTTCCACAGAACACTTCAGGTTTTCGTCTTGCACGCGGCAGGCACGTTCGAGCCTGATGTCAAAGACCTCCACTGCTGTCGTGTAATATGCTGTTTCGCGGACGTATGGAGGCTGTGTAAATATAAACTTCTTTCTAAATTCCCACATTCTGTTGGTCGAACTGTGATTTCACACTGAATCACAACATGTGTCACAGCGCAGACGGAGGCCATGCGGCCCACCTTCGCTCTGCTGGTTCTACACTTAAGTAAACGTGTGTCTCGATTCGTTTCATTCTCTCGCCTTCTCAGCGTAAATCTGCACATCTGAACGTGACCACCGAATTCCCTTTTGTGCCCATTGAATCTTACTCTTTGTCAATGACATACAGGGACTTACTGACCCTAACCACTCCCTGTACGAAAACGTTCTTCCTAATGTCACTTTTACTTCTTTTCCTCGTGACTTTAAAATTCTGCCGAATTTTTGAGGTAGAGGTAAACAGCCAAAGATAATCACCGTCACTGCTTCCCTTCTATCGACTCAACTTTGTGAAACAGTATCTTTCACTGGCAAATAAAACACCGTTGTCCTCAGGTGCCTGCTTCATTTTGACCACGACTTCACGCCCCTCACTGTTCGAGTCTCATTTCCAAACACTTGGCTCATCGCCTCAAAAGCAGCTCTGCGGGTATCTCTTGTTCCACCCTGACAGGCAGTGGGTGGCAGATTCCCGATCAGTCCCAATGTGATTGAAATATTTCAACCCCTCCACTGGTTTGCATCTTTAAAAAAGCCGTGGAACAATCTCCCTTTCCTTTTGACGACAGTTCTCAACTGTAGTCGGCAGGGTTCACACCTGCGTGGGGAAACCGCAATGGATTTCATGTCTATCGCATTCACCTCTCGGCCCACCAATACAGAACCACACTGACAGCTTCATTTCCCAGATCTCTCTGCCTGTGGAGCTGAGAAAGAGTGAATCATTGCAGAGTTTGTTTGAATCCAATCATTTCACAGGTTTCGAAAGGGTTAAATATCTGCACATGGCGAGTCTGAAAGATGAAATGGACGTTCACTTAAAAAGAAATACAGAAATTGCAGGAGCACCTTAGCAGGTCAGGCAGCATCTGTAGAAAGAGAATCAGAGACAACATTTCAGAACTTTTTTTTTCCTCATCCAGGTGCAGCCAAACCCACTGAGTTGCTCCAGCAGTTTCGCTTTCTGTCTCGGACTGTTAGCATCCGCAGTCATTTACTTTAGACATTCAATCAATTCAGAAACCCCTTTGTGCTTCCTCAGTGGAAAAGATTTCCGTTTGGGAAACATTTTCCTCGTTGAGGAAGCTACTATTCAATTAATAATTTAACCTTCCCGCCCAGAATTACCATTGTCTTCTATCAGTTCAAACACGGCGAATACTGCAGAAAGCCAACGGGTCGAGCTGCATCCGTGGAAAGGTAAACAGAGCCGACGTTTTGAGTGTGCTACCGTTTTTGTTCAGAACTCAGTGTTTTGCCTCTTCCCGAAGTTGGTCCAGGTCTGTATCTCAATTGGCAAACACATGGCAAGTGCAGTGCCGCAATGTGTAGTTATAGCCTTGGCTGTTTAAAAAAAAAGCAGTGCATTGTTTAAATGGTGATATATTGGAATGTGGAGAAAGTGAGGACTAGAGGTGAAAGTCGAAAAATGTGGCACTGGAAAAGCAGAACAGGTCAGGCAGCATCTGAGGAGCAGGACAGTGAACGTTTCGGGCACAAGCCCTTCATCAGGAATGATGTGTGGATGTATAAAGGGGTGTCAGAGTCCCTCCATTCCAGTCAATGCCAGTTGTCGGGCAGATGCAGCAGGCAATGAGCGAGGCAAGTGGTATATTACGAAGAGGAATTCAGTTCAGAAGTGGGGTCATTGAACATATTCAAGGGTAAATTCATCTGAGTTTTGAACAACAAAGAAGTGGATTGTTATGGGGGGAGGTAAGAAAATGGTTTTAAGACCAGTACAGGTCAGTCACAGAGTATGACAGCACTGAACAGACCCTTCATCCAACTCGTCCATGCTGAGTATGTTCTCAAACTAAACTCGTCCCACCTACCAGTGTTTGCCCATAAACCTTCGAACCTTTCATATTCATGTACTTATCCAAACGTTGTAACTCTGCGTGTATAAAATCATGAGGGGTATGGATAGGATAAATAGACAAAGTCTTTTTCCCTGGGGTGGGGGAGTCCAGTACGAGAGGGCATGGGTTTAGCATTAGAGGGGAAAGATACAAAAGAGATCTAAGGGGCAACGTTTTCACGCAGAGGATTGTACGTTTATTGAATGAACTGCCAGAGGAAGTGGTGAAGTCTAGTACGATTGCAACATTTAAAAGGCATTTGGTTAGGTGTATGAATAGGAAGGGTTTGGAGGGATATGGGGTCGTGCGCTGTCAGGTGGGACTAGATTGTTTTGGGATAGTTGGTCGGCATGGACAAGTTGGACCAAACAGTCTGTTTCTGTGCTGTACATCTCTATGACTCTATGACTTCTTCTGGACATTCATTCTGCACTCAGGCCACTCTCTTAAAAAACGATCCTTGTCCTGTCTTTATAAAATCTTTCTCTACTCACCTCAAAATATTTGCTCCCTGATCCTGAAAACCCCAGCTGAGGGAAAGGACACCTGCTGTTCACCTCATCCGTATCCCTCATGATTTTATAATCCTCTACATGCAGTGCGTAGTGGCTCATTGAAATAATGTCCTGATGCAGCTTCGTTTGTGGGTGTTGGGATGATTGCTTCTGTGGTTAAGCACTTGGTTTGCGTGTGTTGTTTTTCTGTAGACGCTAGTGTGAAGTTCCCTATTGACTGTTCGCTCTACTGTGACATCTAAGAATGGCACTTTGTTGTTGTTCTCCTCCTCTTCAAACCAGGAGCCCCCCTCAGGCCATAGTCTCACTACTTGGAACACCAATATACAGACTAGTCAAAGGCCTCCACTGAAGACTAGAACACCAAGTCGAAGATTCACGCCACTCCATTTTCTCCATCCAAGAATTCCTGAACACCAAAGACACTAAGTTAGAAGAGGATGGAATAATGCTGTCCTTTGACATAACAGCCCTGTTAACATCCATTCCCATCAACGTGGCCAAAGAAAACTGGAGACACTACTCGAAGAACCAAAGACACAAACACAGCACCAACTTCATCAGCAAAGATAGCACTATCCAGCTCGTGGAACTGTGCCTTAACCACCCACTTCATATTCAGTAACAAGCCTCAAACAAATCAACGAAACACCCATGAAACCACCAGTATCAGGATTCCTAGCAGAAGCAATAATGCAGTCTCAAACCAACAGCCCTTCCAACGATCCAAACCAAACTTTGTGTCCGCCACAGTGATGACACTTTTGTCATCAAAAAATGAAGTAAATTAGAGGAAACCTACAACACCATCAACAATATCCTTACTGGCATAAAATTCACAAAAGAAGAGAACAACAACAAAGTGCCATTTCTAGATGTCACAGTAGAGCGAACAGTCAATGGTAAATTCAAAACAGCGTCTACAGGAAAACAACACACACGAACCAAGTACTTAGCTACAGAAGCAATGATCCCTACACATACAAACAAGCTGAATCAGGACACTATTTCAACGAGGCACGACACACTGCAGTAGCCAGTAACGACGAAGGCCAATAAGGAACTGTACAGCGCTTTTAAGGAGAATGGGTAGGCAAACGATTCACAGAGAAACATTTCCCTGACCGGGAATCGAACCCGGGCCGCAGCGGTGAAAGCGCCGAATCCTAACCACTAGACCACCAGGGAGACAGCAGTGCCACCTCACAGCTCTAATGTAAATTGCTTCCCTGCCCGGAAATCGAACCTGGGCCACGATCGTGAGAAGGCTTCCACCAATGTCATTGCTTGTATCCATTGCTCCCGATGCGGTCTCCTCTACATTGGGGAGACTGGAGACTCCTCGCAGTGTCAAGTCACAGCGCTTGAGGGAACATCTCCACGACACCCGCAGCAATCAACCCCATCACCCTCTGGCCCAACATTTCAACCCCCCTCCCACTCTGCCGAGAACATGCAGGTCCTGGGCCTCCTCCATCGCCGCTCACTCCCCACCCGATGCCTGAAGGAAGCACGCCCACCTTTCGCCTCGGATAAATTCAACCCCAGGACATCAATGTGGACTTCACCAGTTTCCTCATTTCCCCTCCCCCCACCTTACCTCAGTTCCAACCTTCCAGCTCAGCGCTGTCCTCATGACCTGTCCTACCTGCCAATCTCCCTTCTCAACTGTTCGCTCCACCCTCCTCTCTGACCTGTCACCTCCATCCCCACCCCCATTCACCTATTGTACTCTTTGCTACCTTCGGCCCAGCACCCCCCAATTTATCTCGCCATCCCTGGAAGCGTCCTGCCTCTATTCCTGATGAAGGGCTTAAGCCCGAAATGTCGATTTTCCTGCTCCTCGGAAGCTGTCTGACCTGCTGTGCCTTTCCAGTACCACTCTGATCTAAACTCTGGTTTCCAGCATCTGCAGTCCCCACTTTTGCCTACCCAATAAACCCAGTGTGACGATTTCACATCAACAAACTGACACTAGCAGACACAACGTCTGCAGAAACCCTAGCCACATTACTTTACATTAAAGACATCTGTGAAATGATTTCCAGATAACTCAACCCTCTCAGCATTAAACAACGGCTAGTGAACCTTAAATACCCTATACAAACAACCCGCAAACGAATGTTCTTTACAAAATACCATACAAGGAAATACATGAACTCTGCCGCACAGTTCTCTGTGGCAAGAAATGCTGGGATGAGATAAGGAAGATTTTTTCAGCCAAAACGAATCGGCACTAACTGGACAGCCATTTAAAATCAACGCTGTCAGGCCAGGATGGAAGACCGGAAGGGATAATCAGTTTTCTTATTTCCTGAAGATTTACAAAGCTGAGACTGGGTTTTGGCGTTTCTTCCCTTTCCACTCCCAGGAGCCGCAGTGGTTGGGGCGGTGAGTTGGGGAAAGTGAAATGTGCCCGTGAGCAGCGTGTGGGGCTCTTTCAGCTTCCCCTCCTCTGACAGCGCTGTGACGTGACTCTGATGTTCTCAGGGACACTTACTGACGCGAGACAGTGAAAAGAGTCTCGTTCCTGCAGATCAGGAATTCAAACCGTATGCCGGCTTCAGGACAATGAGAAAGATTAATTGGGGTGTGTGAAGAAGCTGTGAGCTGCATTTCAAACATGTAGGTGGAGTCACATGCGTCATCCATTGCGCCCCTGGCACTGTGCGGACCTGACGCCGCCATGCTGCAGAGTTCTGACGTTATACGGACATGCACAGCAATGGGAACATTCACAAGGTGAACAGCCAAAGGTAATCACCATCACTGCTTCCCTTCCATCGACCCAACTTTGTGAAGCAGTATCTTTCACTGGCAAATAAAACACCTTTGTCCTCAGGTGCCTGCCTCATTTCGACCACGACTTCACGCCCCTCACTGTTCTAGTCTCATTTCCAAACACTTGGCTCATATCCTCAAAAGCAGCTCTGGGGATATCTGCTTGTTCCTCCCTGACAGGCAGTGGGTTGCAGATTCCCGATCAGTCCCAATGTGATTGAAATATTTAAACCCCTCCACTGATTTGCATCTTTAAAAATCCGTGAAACAATCTCCCTTTCTTTCTGACGACAGTTCTCAACTGTAGTCGGCAGGGTTCACACCTGCGTGGGGAACCCGCAATGGATTTCATGTCCATCGCATTCACCACTCTGCCCACCAATACAGAACCACACTGACAGCTTCATTTCGCAGGTCTCTCTGCCCGTGGAGCTGAGAAAGAGTAAATCATTGCAGAGTTTGTTTGAATCCAATCACTTCTCAGTTTTCGAAAGGGTTAAATATCTGCAAATGGCGATTCTGGGTGCTTCATCCCGAAAGATGAAATGGACGTTCAGTTAAAAGCAAAACCAGAAATTGCAGGAGCAACTCAGCAGGTCAGGCAGCATCTGTAGAAAGAGAATCAGAGACATTTCAGAACTTTTTTTACCTCATCCAGGAACATCCAAAACTACTGAGTTGCTCCAGCAGTTTCGCTTTCTGTCTCGGACTGTCAGCATCCGCATTCCTTTACGTTAGAAATTCAATCAATTCAGAAACCCCTTTGTGCTTCCTCAGTGGAAAAGATTTCCGTTTGGGAAACATTTTCCTGAAACCATTAAAAACGCGCATCTTTGCAGCCAAAAAAGCAGTAGGAGCGTGAACAGCAAACGCCCCGTCTCCGGGTGGTCTCGAACCACTAACACTTCCGGTTAACAGCCGAACGCGCTGACCAATTGCGCCACAGAGACAGGTCCAGCCAGCGCCCGCACAGTCTCGTTGAGGAAGCTACTATTCAATTAATAATTTAACCTTCCCGCCCAGAATTACCATTGTCTTCTATCAGTTCAAACACGGCGAATACTGCAGAAAGCCAACGGGTCGAGCTGCATCCGTGGAAAGGTAAACAGAGCCGACGTTTTGAGTGTGCTACCGTTTTTGTTCAGAACTCAGTGTTTTGCCTCTTCCCGAAGTTGGTCCAGGTCTGTATCTCAATTGGCAAACACATGGCAAGTGCAGTGCCGCAATGTGTAGTTATAGCCTTGGCTGTTTAAAAAAAAAGCAGTGCATTGTTTAAATGGTGATATATTGGAATGTGGAGAAAGTGAGGACTAGAGGTGAAAGTCGAAAAATGTGGCACTGGAAAAGCAGAACAAGTCAGGCAGCATCTGAGGAGCAGGACAGTGAACGTTTCGGGCACAAGCCCTTCATCAGGAATGATGTGTGGATGTATAAAGGGGTGTCAGAGTCCATCCATTCCAGTCAATGCCATTTGTCGGGCAGATGCAGCAGGCAATGAGTGAGGCAAGTGTTATATTACGAAGAGGAATTCAGTTCAGAAGTGGGGTCATTGAACATATTCAAGGCTAAATTCATCTGAGTTTTGAACAACAAAGAAGTGGATTGTTATGGGGGGAGGTAAGAAAATGGTTTTAAGACCAGTACAGGTCAGTCACAGAGTATGACAGCACTGAACAGACCCTTCATCCAACTCGTCCATGCTGAGTATGTTCTCAAACTAAACTCGTCCCACCTACCAGTGTTTGCCCATAAACCTTCGAACCTTTCATATTCATGTACTTATCCAAACGTTGTAACTCTGCGTGTATAAAATCATGAGGGGTATGGATAGGATAAATAGACAAAGTCTTTTTCCCTGGGGTGGGGGAGTCCAGTACGAGAGGGCATGGGTTTAGCATTAGAGGGGAAAGATACAAAAGAGATCTAAGGGGCAACGTTTTCACGCAGAGGATTGTACGTTTATTGAATGAACTGACAGAGGAAGTGGTGAAGTCTAGTACGATTGCAACATTTAAAAGGCATTTGGTTAGGTGTATGAATAGGAAGGGTTTGGAGGGATATGGGGCCGTGCGCTGTCAGGTGGGACTAGATTGTTTTGGGATAGTTGGTCGGCATGGACAAGTTGGACCAAACAGTCTGTTTCTGTGCTGTACATCTCTATGACTCTATGACTTCTTCTGGACATTCATTCTGCACTCAGGCCACTCTCTTAAAAAACGATCCTTGTCCTGTCTTTATAAAATCTTTCTCTACTCACCTCAAAATATTTGCTCCCTGATCCTGAAAACCCCAGCTGAGGGAAAGGACACCTGCTGTTCACCTCATCCGTATCCCTCATGATTTTATAATCCTCTATATGCAGTGTGTAGTGGCTCATTGAAATAATGTCCTGATGCAGCTTCGTTTGTGGGTGTTGGGATGATTGCTTCTGTGGTTAAGCACTTGGTTTGCGTGTGTTGTTTTTCTGTAGACGCGAGTTTGAAGTTCACTGTTGAGTGTTCGCTCTATTGTGACATCTAAGAATGGCACTTTGTTGTTGTTCTCCTCCTCTTCATACCAGGAGCCCCCCTCAGGCCATAGTCTCACTACTTGGAACACCAATATACAGACTAGTCAAAGGCCTCCACTGAAGACTAGAACACCAAGTCGAAGATTCACGCCACTCCATTTATTCCATCCAAGAATTCCTGAACACCAAAGACACTAAGTGCGAAGAGGATGGAATAATGATGTCCTTTGACATAACAGCCCTGTTCACATCCATTAACATCAACGTGGCCAAAGAAAACTGGAGACACTACTCGAAGAACCAAAGACACAAATACAGCACCAACTTCATCAGCAAAGATAGCACTATCCAGCTCGTGGAACTGTGCCTTAACCACCCACTTCATATTCAGTAACAAGCCTCAAACAAATCAACGAAACACCCATGAAACCACAAGTATCAGGATTCCTAGCAGAAGCAATAATGCAGTCTCAAACCAACAGCCCTTCCAACGATCCAAACCAAACTTTGTGTCCGCCACAGTGATGACACTTTTGTCATCAAAAAATGAAGTAAATTAGAGGAAACCTACAACACCATCAACAATATCCTTACTGGCATAAAATTCACAAAAGAGGAGAACAACAACAAAGTGCCATTTCTAGATGTCACAGTAGAGCGAGCAGTCAATGGTAAATTCAAAACAGCGTCGACAGGAAAACAACACACACGAATCAAGTACTTAGCTACAGAAGCAATGATCCCTACACATACAAACAAGCTGAATCAGGACACTATTTCAACGAGGCACGACACACTGCAGTAGCCAGTAACGACGAAGGCCAATAAGTAACTGTATAGCGCATGTAAGTAGATTGGGTAGGCAAACGATTCACAGAGAAACATTTCCCAGACCGGGAATCGAACCCGGGCCGCAGCGGTGAAAGCGCCGAATCCTAACCACTAGACCACCAGGGAGACAGCAGTGCCACCTCACAGCTCTAATGTAAATTGCTTCCCTGCCCGGAAATCGAACCTGGGCCACGATCGTGAGAAGGCTTCCACCAATGTCATTGCTTGTATCCATTGCTCCCGATGCGGTCTCCTCTACATTGGGGAGACTGGAGACTCCTCGCAGTGTCAAGTCACAGCGCTTGAGGGAACATCTCCACGACACCCGCAGCAATCAACCCCATCACCCTCTGGCCCAACATTTCAACCCCCCTCCCACTCTGCCGAGAACATGCAGGTCCTGGGCCTCCTCCATCGCCGCTCACTCCCCACCCGATGCCTGAAGGAAGCACGCCCACCTTTCGCCTCGGATAAATTCAACCCCAGGACATCAATGTGGACTTCACCAGTTTCCTCATTTCCCCTCCCCCCACCTTACCTCAGTTCCAACCTTCCAGCTCAGCGCTGTCCTCATGACCTGTCCTACCTGCCAATCTCCCTTCTCAACTGTTCGCTCCACCCTCCTCTCTGACCTGTCACCTCCATCCCCACCCCCATTCACCTATTGTACTCTTTGCTACCTTCGGCCCAGCACCCCCCAATTTATCTCGCCATCCCTGGAAGCGTCCTGCCTCTATTCCTGATGAAGGGCTTAAGCCCGAAATGTCGATTTTCCTGCTCCTCGGAAGCTGTCTGACCTGCTGTGCCTTTCCAGTACCACTCTGATCTAAACTCTGGTTTCCAGCATCTGCAGTCCCCACTTTTGCCTACCCAATAAACCCAGTGTGACGATTTCACATCAACAAACTGACACTAGCAGACACAACGTCTGCAGAAACCCTAGCCACATTACTTTACATTAAAGACATCTGTGAAATGATTTCCAGATAACTCAACCCTCTCAGCATTAAACAACGGCTAGTGAACCTTAAATACCCTATACAAACAACCCGCAAACGAATGTTATTTACAAAATACCATACAAGGAAATACATGAACTCTGCCGCACAGTTCTCTGTGGCAAGAAATGCTGGGATGAGATAAGGAAGATTTTTTCAGCCAAAACGAATCGGCACTAACTGGAAAGCCATTTAAAATCAACGCTGTCAGGCCAGGATGGAAGACCGGAAGGGATAATCAGTTTTCTTATTTCCTGAAGATTTACAAAGCTGAGACTGGGTTTTGGCGTTTCTTCCCTTTCCACTCCCAGGAGCCGCAGTGGTTGGGGCGGTGAATTGGGGAAAGTGAAATGTGCCCGTGAGCAGCGTGTGGGGCTCTTTCAGCTTCCCCTCCTCTGACAGCGCTGTGACGTGACTCTGATGTTCTCAGGGACACTTACTGACGCGAGACAGTGAAAAGAGTCTCGTTCCTGCAGATCAGGAATTCAAACCGTATGCCGGCTTCAGGACAATGAGAAAGATTAATTGGGGTGTGTGAAGAAGCTGTGAGCTGCATTTCAAACATGTAGGTGGAGTCACATGCGTCATCCATTGCGCCCCTGGCACTGTGCGGACCTGACGCCGCCATGCTGCAGAGTTCTGACGTTATACGGACATGCACAGCAATGGGAACATTCACAAGGTGAACAGCCAAAGGTAATCACCATCACTGCTTCCCTTCCATCGACCCAACTTTGTGAAGCAGTATCTTTCACTGGCAAATAAAACACCTTTGTCCTCAGGTGCCTGCCTCATTTCGACCACGACTTCACGCCCCTCACTGTTCTAGTCTCATTTCCAAACACTTGGCTCATATCCTCAAAAGCAGCTCTGGGGATATCTGCTTGTTCCTCCCTGACAGGCAGTGGGTTGCAGATTCCCGATCAGTCCCAATGTGATTGAAATATTTAAACCCCTCCACTGATTTGCATCTTTAAAAATCCGTGAAACAATCTCCCTTTCTTTCTGACGACAGTTCTCAACTGTAGTCGGCAGGGTTCACACCTGCGTGGGGAACCCGCAATGGATTTCATGTCCATCGCATTCACCACTCTGCCCACCAATACAGAACCACACTGACAGCTTCATTTCGCAGGTCTCTCTGCCCGTGGAGCTGAGAAAGAGTAAATCATTGCAGAGTTTGTTTGAATCCAATCACTTCTCAGTTTTCGAAAGGGTTAAATATCTGCAAATGGCGATTCTGGGTGCTTCATCCCGAAAGATGAAATGGACGTTCAGTTAAAAGCAAAACCAGAAATTGCAGGAGCAACTCAGCAGGTCAGGCAGCATCTGTAGAAAGAGAATCAGAGACATTTCAGAACTTTTTTTACCTCATCCAGGAACATCCAAAACTACTGAGTTGCTCCAGCAGTTTCGCTTTCTGTCTCGGACTGTCAGCATCCGCATTCCTTTACGTTAGAAATTCAATCAATTCAGAAACCCCTTTGTGCTTCCTCAGTGGAAAAGATTTCCGTTTGGGAAACATTTTCCTGACACCATTAAAAACGCGCATCTTTGCAGCCAAGAAAGCAGTAGGAGCGTGAACAGCAAACGCCCCGTCTCCGGGTGGTCTCGAACCACCAACCTTCCGGTTAACAGCCGAACGCGCTGATCAATTGCGCCACAGAGACAGGTCCGCCCAGCACCCGCACAGTCTCGTTGAGGAAGCTACTATTCAATTAATAATTTAACCTTCCCGCCCAGAATTACCATTGTCTTCTATCAGTTCAAACACGGCGAATACTGCAGAAAGCCAACGGGTCGAGCTGCATCCGTGGAAAGGTAAACAGAGCCGACGTTTTGAGTGTGCTACCGTTTTTGTTCAGAACTCAGTGTTTTGCCTCTTCCCGAAGTTGGTCCAGGTCTGTATCTCAATTGGCAAACACATGGCAAGTGCAGTGCCGCAATGTGTAGTTATAGCCTTGGCTGTTTAAAAAAAAAGCAGTGCATTGTTTAAATGGTGATATATTGGAATGTGGAGAAAGTGAGGACTAGAGGTGAAAGTCGAAAAATGTGGCACTGGAAAAGCAGAACAGGTCAGGCAGCATCTGAGGAGCAGGACAGTGAACGTTTCGGGCACAAGCCCTTCATCAGGAATGATGTGTGGATGTATAAAGGGGTGTCAGAGTCCATCCATTCCAGTCAATGCCATTTGTCGGGCAGATGCAGCAGGCAATGAGTGAGGCAAGTGGTATATTACGAAGAGGAATTCAGTTCAGAAGTGGGGTCATTGAACATATTCAAGGGTAAATTCATCTGAGTTTTGAACAACAAAGAAGTGGATTGTTATGGGGGGAGGTAAGAAAATGGTTTTAAGACCAGTACAGGTCAGTCACAGAGTATGACAGCACTGAACAGACCCTTCATCCAACTCGTCCATGCTGAGTATGTTCTCAAACTAAACTCGTCCCACCTACCAGTGTTTGCCCATAAACCTTCGAACCTTTCATATTCATGTACTTATCCAAACGTTGTAACTCTGCGTGTATAAAATCATGAGGGGTATGGATAGGATAAATAGACAAAGTCTTTTTCCCTGGGGTGGGGGAGTCCAGTACGAGAGGGCATGGGTTTAGCATTAGAGGGGAAAGATACAAAAGAGATCTAAGGGGCAACGTTTTCACGCAGAGGATTGTACGTTTATTGAATGAACTGCCAGAGGAAGTGGTGAAGTCTAGTACGATTGCAACATTTAAAAGGCATTTGGTTAGGTGTATGAATAGGAAGGGTTTGGAGGGATATGGGGCCGTGCGCTGTCAGGTGGGACTAGATTGTTTTGGGATAGTTGGTCGGCATGGACAAGTTGGACCAAACAGTCTGTTTCTGTGCTGTACATCTCTATGACTCTATGACTTCTTCTGGACATTCATTCTGCACTCAGGCCACTCTCTTAAAAAACTATCCTTGTCCTGTCTTTATAAAATCTTTCTCTACTCACCTCAAAATATTTGCTCCCTGATCCTGAAAACCCCAGCTGAGGGAAAGGACACCTACTGTTCACCTCATCCGTATCCCTCATGATTTTATAATCCTCTATATGCAGTGTGTAGTGGCTCATTGAAATAATGTCCTGATGCAGCTTCGTTTGTGGGTGTTGGGATGATTGCTTCTGTGGTTAAGCACTTGGTTTGCGTGTGTTGTTTTTCTGTAGACGCGAGTTTGAAGTTCACTGTTGAGTGTTCGCTCTATTGTGACATCTAAGAATGGCACTTTGTTGTTGTTCTCCTCCTCTTCATACCAGGAGCCCCCCTCAGGCCATAGTCTCACTACTTGGAACACCAATATACAGACTAGTCAAAGGCCTCCACTGAAGACTAGAACACCAAGTCGAAGATTCACGCCACTCCATTTATTCCATCCAAGAATTCCTGAACACCAAAGACACTAAGTTCGAAGAGGATGGAATAATGATGTCCTTTGACATAACAGCCCTGTTCACATCCATTAACATCAACGTGGCCAAAGAAAACTGGAGACACTACTCGAAGAACCAAAGACACAAATACAGCACCAACTTCATCAGCAAAGATAGCACTATCCAGCTCGTGGAACTGTGCCTTAACCACCCACTTCATATTCAGTAACAAGCCTCAAACAAATCAACGAAACACCCATGAAACCACAAGTATCAGGATTCCTAGCAGAAGCAATAATGCAGTCTCAAACCAACAGCCCTTCCAACGATCCAAACCAAACTTTGTGTCCGCCACAGTGATGACACTTTTGTCATCAAAAAATGAAGTAAATTAGAGGAAACCTACAACACCATCAACAATATCCTTACTGGCATAAAATTCACAAAAGAGGAGAACAACAACAAAGTGCCATTTCTAGATGTCACAGTAGAGCGAGCAGTCAATGGTAAATTCAAAACAGCGTCGACAGGAAAACAACACACACGAATCAAGTACTTCGCTACAGAAGCAATGATCCCTACACAAACAAACAAGCTGAATCAGGACACTATTTCAACGAGGCACGACACACTGCAGTAGCCAGTAACGACGAAGGCCAATAAGGAACTGTACAGCGCATTTAAGGAGAATGGGTAGGCAAACGATTCACAGAGAAACACTTCCCCGACCGGGAATCGAACCCGGGCCGCAGCGGTGAAAGCGCCGAATCCTAACCACTAGACCACCAGGGAGACAGCAGTGCCACCTCACAGCTCTAATGTAAATTGCTTCCCTGCCCGGAAATCGAACCTGGGCCACGATCGTGAGAAGGCTTCCACCAATGTCATTGCTTGTATCCATTGCTCCCGATGCGGTCTCCTCTACATTGGGGAGACTGGAGACTCCTCGCAGTGTCAAGTCACAGCGCTTGAGGGAACATCTCCACGACACCCGCAGCAATCAACCCCATCACCCTCTGGCCCAACATTTCAACCCCCCTCCCACTCTGCCGAGAACATGCAGGTCCTGGGCCTCCTCCATCGCCGCTCACTCCCCACCCGATGCCTGAAGGAAGCACGCCCACCTTTCGCCTCGGATAAATTCAACCCCAGGACATCAATGTGGACTTCACCAGTTTCCTCATTTCCCCTCCCCCCACCTTACCTCAGTTCCAACCTTCCAGCTCAGCGCTGTCCTCATGACCTGTCCTACCTGCCAATCTCCCTTCTCAACTGTTCGCTCCACCCTCCTCTCTGACCTGTCACCTCCATCCCCACCCCCATTCACCTATTGTACTCTTTGCTACCTTCGGCCCAGCACCCCCCAATTTATCTCGCCATCCCTGGAAGCGTCCTGCCTCTATTCCTGATGAAGGGCTTAAGCCCGAAATGTCGATTTTCCTGCTCCTCGGAAGCTGTCTGACCTGCTGTGCCTTTCCAGTACCACTCTGATCTAAACTCTGGTTTCCAGCATCTGCAGTCCCCACTTTTGCCTACCCAATAAACCCAGTGTGACGATTTCACATCAACAAACTGACACTAGCAGACACAACGTCTGCAGAAACCCTAGCCACATTACTTTACATTAAAGACATCTGTGAAATGATTTCCAGATAACTCAACCCTCTCAGCATTAAACAACGGCTAGTGAACCTTAAATACCCTATACAAACAACCCGCAAACGAATGTTATTTACAAAATACCATACAAGGAAATACATGAACTCTGCCGCACAGTTCTCTGTGGCAAGAAATGCTGGGATGAGATAAGGAAGATTTTTTCAGCCAAAACGAATCGGCACTAACTGGAAAGCCATTTAAAATCAACGCTGTCAGGCCAGGATGGAAGACCGGAAGGGATAATCAGTTTTCTTATTTCCTGAAGATTTACAAAGCTGAGACTGGGTTTTGGCGTTTCTTCCCTTTCCACTCCCAGGAGCCGCAGTGGTTGGGGCGGTGAGTTGGGGAAAGTGAAATGTGCCCGTGAGCAGCGTGTGGGGCTCTTTCAGCTTCCCCTCCTCTGACAGCGCTGTGACGTGACTCTGATGTTCTCAGGGACACTTACTGACGCGAGACAGTGAAAAGAGTCTCGTTCCTGCAGATCAGGAATTCAAACCGTATGCCGACTTCAGGACAATGAGAAAGATTAATTGGGGTGTGTGAAGAAGCTGTGAGCTGCATTTTAAACATGTAGGTGGAGTCACATGCGTCATCCATTGCGCCCCTGGCACTGTGCGGACCTGACGCCGCCATGCTGCAGAGTTCTGACGTTATACGGACATGCACAGCAATGGGAACATTCACAAGGTGAACAGCCAAAGATAATCACCATCACTGCTTCCCTTCCATCGACCCAACTTTGTGAAGCAGTATCTTTCACTGGCAAATAAAACACCTTTGTCCTCAGGTGCCTGCCTCATTTCGACCACGACTTCACGCCCCTCACTGTTCTAGTCTCATTTCCAAACACTTGGCTCATATCCTCAAAAGCAGCTCTGGGGATATCTGCTTGTTCCACCCTGACAGGCAGTGGGTTGCAGATTCCCGATCAGTCCCAATGTGATTGAAATATTTAAACCCCTCCACTGATTTGCATCTTTAAAAATCCGTGAAACAATCTCCCTTTCTTTCTGACGACAGTTCTCAACTGTAGTCGGCAGGGTTCACACCTGCGTGGGGAACCCGCAATGGATTTCATGTCCATCGCATTCACCACTCTGCCCACCAATACAGAACCACACTGACAGCTTCATTTCGCAGGTCTCTCTGCCCGTGGAGCTGAGAAAGAGTAAATCATTGCAGAGTTTGTTTGAATCCAATCACTTCACAGTTTTCGAAAGGGTTAAATATCTGCAAATGGCGATTCTGGGTGCTTCATCCCGAAAGATGAAATGGACGTTCAGTTAAAAGCAAAACCAGAAATTGCAGGAGCAACTCAGCAGGTCAGGCAGCATCTGTAGAAAGAGAATCAGAGACATTTCAGAACTTTTTTTACCTCATCCAGGAACATCCAAAACTACTGAGTTGCTCCAGCAGTTTCGCTTTCTGTCTCGGACTGTCAGCATCCGCATTCCTTTACGTTAGAAATTCAATCAATTCAGAAACCCCTTTGTGCTTCCTCAGTGGAAAAGATTTCCGTTTGGGAAACATTTTCCTGACACCATTAAAAACGCGCATCTTTGCAGCCAAGAAAGCAGTAGGAGCGTGAACAGCAAACGCCCCGTCTCCGGGTGGTCTCGAACCACCAACCTTCCGGTTAACAGCCGAACGCGCTGACCAATTGCGCCACAGAGACAGGTCCGCCCAGCGCCCGCACAGTCTCGTTGAGGAAGCTACTATTCAATTAACAATTTAACCTTCCCGCCCAGAATTACCATTGTCTTCTATCAGTTCAAACACGGCGAATACTGCAGAAAGCCAACGGGTCGAGCTGCATCCGTGGAAAGGTAAACAGAGCCGACGTTTTGAGTGTGCTACCGTTTTTGTTCAGAACTCAGTGTTTTGCCTCTTCCCGAAGTTGGTCCAGGTCTGTATCTCAATTGGCAAACACATGACAAGTGCAGTGCCGCAATGTGTAGTTATAGCCTTGGCTGTTTAAAAAAAAAGCAGTGCATTGTTTAAATGGTGATATATTGGAATGTGGAGAAAGTGAGGACTAGAGGTGAAAGTCGAAAAATGTGGCACTGGAAAAGCAGAACAGGTCAGGCAGCATCTGAGGAGCAGGACAGTGAACGTTTCGGGCACAAGCCCTTCATCAGGAATGATGTGTGGATGTATAAAGGGGTGTCAGAGTCCCTCCATTCCAGTCAATGCCAGTTGTCGGGCAGATGCAGCAGGCAATGAGCGAGGCAAGTGGTATATTACGAAGAGGAATTCAGTTCAGAAGTGGGGTCATTGAACATATTCAAGGGTAAATTCATCTGAGTTTTGAACAACAAAGAAGTGGATTGTTATGGGGTGGAGGTAAGAAAATGGTTTTAAGACCAGTACAGGTCAGTCACAGAGTATGACAGCACTGAACAGACCCTTCATCCAACTCGTCCATGCTGAGTATGTTCTCAAACTAAACTCGTCCCACCTACCAGTGTTTGCCCATAAACCTTCGAACCTTTCATATTCATGTACTTATCCAAACGTTGTAACTCTGCGTGTATAAAATCATGAGGGGTATGGATAGGATAAATAGACAAAGTCTTTTTCCCTGGGGTGGGGGAGTCCAGTACGAGAGGGCATGGGTTTAGCATTAGAGGGGAAAGATACAAAAGAGATCTAAGGGGCAACGTTTTCACGCAGAGGATTGTACGTTTATTGAATGAACTGCCAGAGGAAGTGGTGAAGTCTAGTACGATTGCAACATTTAAAAGGCATTTGGTTAGGTGTATGAATAGGAAGGGTTTGGAGGGATATGGGGTCGTGCGCTGTCAGGTGGGACTAGATTGTTTTGGGATAGTTGGTCGGCATGGACAAGTTGGACCAAACAGTCTGTTTCTGTGCTGTACATCTCTATGACTCTATGACTTCTTCTGGACATTCATTCTGCACTCAGGCCACTCTCTTAAAAAACGATCCTTGTCCTGTCTTTATAAAATCTTTCTCTACTCACCTCAAAATATTTGCTCCCTGATCCTGAAAACCCCAGCTGAGGGAAAGGACACCTGCTGTTCACCTCATCCGTATCCCTCATGATTTTATAATCCTCTATATGCAGTGTGTAGTGGCTCATTGAAATAATGTCCTGATGCAGCTTCGTTTGTGGGTGTTGGGATGATTGCTTCTGTGGTTAAGCACTTGGTTTGCGTGTGTTGTTTTTCTGTAGACGCTAGTTTGAAGTTCACTGTTGAGTGTTCGCTCTACTGTGACATCTAAGAATGGCACTTTGTTGTTGTTCTCCTCCTCTTCAAACCAGGAGCCCCCCTCAGGCCATAGTCTCACTACTTGGAACACCAATATACAGACTAGTCAAAGGCCTCCACTGAAGACTAGAACACCAAGTCGAAGATTCACGCCACTCCATTTATTCCATCCAAGAATTCCTGAACACCAAAGACACTAAGTTAGAAGAGGATGGAATAATGATGTCCTTTGACATAACAGCCCTGTTCACATCCATTAACATCAACGTGGCCAAAGAAAACTGGAGACACTACTCGAAGAACCAAAGACACAAATACAGCACCAACTTCATCAGCAAAGATAGCACTATCCAGCTCGTGGAACTGTGCCTTAACCACCCACTTCATATTCAGTAACAAGCCTCAAACAAATCAACGAAACACCCATGAAACCACAAGTATCAGGATTCCTAGCAGAAGCAATAATGCAGTCTCAAACCAACAGCCCTTCCAACGATCCAAACCAAACTTTGTGTCCGCCACAGTGATGACACTTTTGTCATCAAAAAATGAAGTAAATTAGAGGAAACCTACAACACCATCAACAATATCCTTACTGGCATAAAATTCACAAAAGAGAAGAACAACAACAAAGTGCCAATCCTAGATGTCACAGTAGAGCGAGCAGTCAATGGTAAATTCAAAACAGCGTCGACAGGAAAACAACACACACGAATCAAGTACTTCGCTACAGAAGCAATGATCCCTACACAAACAAACAAGCTGAATCAGGACACTATTTCAACGAGGCACGACACACTGCAGTAGCCAGTAACGACGAAGGCCAATAAGGAACTGTGCAGCGCATTTAAGGAGAATGGGTTGGCAAACGATTCACAGAGAAACACTTCCCCGACCGGGAATCGAACCCGGGCCGCAGCGGTGAAAGCGCCGAATCCTAACCACTAGACCACCAGGGAGACAGCAGTGCCACCTCACAGCTCTAATGTAAATTGCTTCCCTGCCCGGAAATCGAACCTGGGCCACGATCGTGAGAAGGCTTCCACCAATGTCATTGCTTGTATCCATTGCTCCCGATGCGGTCTCCTCTACATTGGGGAGACTGGAGACTCCTCGCAGTGTCAAGTCACAGCGCTTGAGGGAACATCTCCACGACACCCGCAGCAATCAACCCCATCACCCTCTGGCCCAACATTTCAACCCCCCTCCCACTCTGCCGAGAACATGCAGGTCCTGGGCCTCCTCCATCGCCGCTCACTCCCCACCCGATGCCTGAAGGAAGCACGCCCACCTTTCGCCTCGGATAAATTCAACCCCAGGACATCAATGTGGACTTCACCAGTTTCCTCATTTCCCCTCCCCCCACCTTACCTCAGTTCCAATCTTCCAGCTCAGCGCTGTCCTCATGACCTGTCCTACCTGCCAATCTCCCTTCTCAACTGTTCGCTCCACCCTCCTCTCTGACCTGTCACCTCCATCCCCACCCCCATTCACCTATTGTACTCTTTGCTACCTTCGGCCCAGCACCCCCCAATTTATCTCGCCATCCCTGGAAGCGTCACGCCTCTATTCCTGATGAAGGGCTTAAGCCCGAAATGTCGATTTTCCTGCTCCTCGGAAGCTGTCTGACCTGCTGTGCCTTTCCAGTACCACTCTGATCTAAACTCTGGTTTCCAGCATCTGCAGTCCCCACTTTTGCCTACCCAATAAACCCAGTGTGACGATTTCACATCAACAAACTGACACTAGCAGACTCAACGTCTGCAGAAACCCTAGCCACATTACTTTACATTAAAGACATCTGTGAAATGATTTCCAGATAACTCAACCCTCTCAGCATTAAACAACGGCTAGTGAACCTTAAATACCCTATACAAACAACCCGCAAACGAATGTTATTTACAAAATACCATACAAGGAAATACATGAACTCTGCCGCACAGTTCTCTGTGGCAAGAAATGCTGGGATGAGATAAGGAAGATTTTTTCAGCCAAAACGAATCGGCACTAACTGGACAGCCATTTAAAATCAACGCTGTCAGGCCAGGATGGAAGACCGGAAGGGATAATCAGTTTTCTTATTTCCTGAAGATTTACAAAGCTGAGACTGGGTTTTGGCGTTTCTTCCCTTTCCACTCCCAGGAGCCGCAGTGGTTGGGGCGGTGAGTTGGGGAAAGTGAAATGTGCCCGTGAGCAGCGTGTGGGGCTCTTTCAGCTTCCCCTCCTCCCGACAGCGCTGTGACGTGACTCTGATGTTCTCAGGGACACTTACTGACGCGAGACAGTGAAAAGAGTCTCGTTCCTGCAGATCAGGAATTCAAACCGTATGCCGGCTTCAGGACAATGAGAAAGATTAATTGGGGTGTGTGAAGAAGCTGTGAGCTGCATTTCAAACATGTAGGTGGAGTCACATGCGTCATCCATTGCGCCCCTGGCACTGTGCGGACCTGACGCCGCCATGCTGCAGAGTTCTGACGTTATACGGACATGCACAGCAATGGGAACATTCACAAGGTGAACAGCCAAAGATAATCACCATCACTGCTTCCCTTCCATCGACCCAACTTTGTGAAGCAGTATCTTTCACTGGCAAATAAAACACCTTTGTCCTCAGGTGCCTGCCTCATTTCGACCACGACTTCACGCCCCTCACTGTTCTAGTCTCATTTCCAAACACTTGGCTCATATCCTCAAAAGCAGCTCTGGGGATATCTGCGTGTTCCACCCTGACAGGCAGTGGGTTGCAGATTCCCGATCAGTCCCAATGTGATTGAAATATTTAAACCCCTCCACTGATTTGCATCTTTAAAAATCCGTGAAACAATCTCCCTTTCTTTCTGACGACAGTTCTCAACTGTAGTCGGCAGGGTTCACACCTGCGTGGGGAACCCGCAATGGATTTCATGTCCATCGCATTCACCACTCTGCCCACCAATACAGAACCACACTGACAGCTTCATTTCGCAGGTCTCTCTGCCCGTGGAGCTGAGAAAGAGTAAATCATTGCAGAGTTTGTTTGAATCCAATCACTTCACAGTTTTCGAAAGGGTTAAATATCTGCAAATGGCGATTCTGGGTGCTTCATCCCGAAAGATGAAATGGACGTTCAGTTAAAAGCAAAACCAGAAATTGCAGGAGCAACTCAGCAGGTCAGGCAGCATCTGTAGAAAGAGAATCAGAGACATTTCAGAACTTTTTTTACCTCATCCAGGAACATCCAAAACTACTGAGTTGCTCCAGCAGTTTCGCTTTCTGTCTCGGACTGTCAGCATCCGCATTCCTTTACGTTAGAAATTCAATCAATTCAGAAACCCCTTTGTGCTTCCTCAGTGGAAAAGATTTCCGTTTGGGAAACATTTTCCTGACACCATTAAAAACGCGCATCTTTGCAGCCAAGAAAGCAGTAGGAGCGTGAACAGCAAACGCCCCGTCTCCGGGTGGTCTCGAACCACCAACCTTCCGGTTAACAGCCGAACGCGCTGACCAATTGCGCCACAGAGACAGGTCCGCCCAGCGCCCGCACAGTCTCGTTGAGGAAGCTACTATTCAATTAACAATTTAACCTTCCCGCCCAGAATTACCATTGTCTTCTATCAGTTCAAACACGGCGAATACTGCAGAAAGCCAACGGGTCGAGCTGCATCCGTGGAAAGGTAAACAGAGCCGACGTTTTGAGTGTGCTACCGTTTTTGTTCAGAACTCAGTGTTTTGCCTCTTCCCGAAGTTGGTCCAGGTCTGTATCTCAATTGGCAAACACATGGCAAGTGCAGTGCCGCAATGTGTTGTTATAGCCTTGGCTGTTTAAAAAAAAAGCAGTGCATTGTTTAAATGGTGATATATTGGAATGTGGAGAAAGTGAGGACTAGAGGTGAAAGTCGAAAAATGTGGCACTGGAAAAGCAGAACAGGTCAGGCAGCATCTGAGGAGCAGGACAGTGAACGTTTCGGGCACAAGCCCTTCATCAGGAATGATGTGTGGATGTATAAAGGGGTGTCAGAGTCCCTCCATTCCAGTCAATGCCAGTTGTCGGGCAGATGCAGCAGGCAATGAGCGAGGCAAGTGGTATATTACGAAGAGGAATTCAGTTCAGAAGTGGGGTCATTGAACATATTCAAGGGTAAATTCATCTGAGTTTTGAACAACAAAGAAGTGGATTGTTATGGGGGGAGGTAAGAAAATGGTTTTAAGACCAGTACAGGTCAGTCACAGAGTATGACAGCACTGAACAGACCCTTCATCCAACTCGTCCATGCTGAGTATGTTCTCAAACTAAACTCGTCCCACCTACCAGTGTTTGCCCATAAACCTTCGAACCTTTCATATTCATGTACTTATCCAAACGTTGTAACTCTGCGTGTATAAAATCATGAGGGGTATGGATAGGATAAATAGACAAAGTCTTTTTCCCTGGGGTGGGGGAGTCCAGTACGAGAGGGCATGGGTTTAGCATTAGAGGGGAAAGATACAAAAGAGATCTAAGGGGCAACGTTTTCACGCAGAGGATTGTACGTTTATTGAATGAACTGCCAGAGGAAGTGGTGAAGTCTAGTACGATTGCAACATTTAAAAGGCATTTGGTTAGGTGTATGAATAGGAAGGGTTTGGAGGGATATGGGGTCGTGCGCTGTCAGGTGGGACTAGATTGTTTTGGGATAGTTGGTCGGCATGGACAAGTTGGACCAAACAGTCTGTTTCTGTGCTGTACATCTCTATGACTCTATGACTTCTTCTGGACATTCATTCTGCACTCAGGCCACTCTCTTAAAAAACGATCCTTGTCCTGTCTTTATAAAATCTTTCTCTACTCACCTCAAAATATTTGCTCCCTGATCCTGAAAACCCCAGCTGAGGGAAAGGACACCTGCTGTTCACCTCATCCGTATCCCTCATGATTTTATAATCCTCTATATGCAGTGTGTAGTGGCTCATTGAAATAATGTCCTGATGCAGCTTCGTTTGTGGGTGTTGGGATGATTGCTTCTGTGGTTAAGCACTTGGTTTGCGTGTGTTGTTTTTCTGTAGACGCTAGTTTGAAGTTCACTGTTGAGTGTTCGCTCTACTGTGACATCTAAGAATGGCACTTTGTTGTTGTTCTCCTCCTCTTCAAACCAGGAGCCCCCCTCAGGCCATAGTCTCACTACTTGGAACACCAATATACAGACTAGTCAAAGGCCTCCACTGAAGACTAGAACACCAAGTCGAAGATTCACGCCACTCCATTTATTCCATCCAAGAATTCCTGAACACCAAAGACACTAAGTTAGAAGAGGATGGAATAATGATGTCCTTTGACATAACAGCCCTGTTCACATCCATTAACATCAACGTGGCCAAAGAAAACTGGAGATACTACTCGAAGAACCAAAGACACAAATACAGCACCAACTTCATCAGCAAAGATAGCACTATCCAGCTCGTGGAACTGTGCCTTAACCACCCACTTCATATTCAGTAACAAGCCTCAAACAAATCAACGAAACACCCATGAAACCACAAGTATCAGGATTCCTAGCAGAAGCAATAATGCAGTCTCAAACCAACAGCCCTTCCAACGATCCAAACCAAACTTTGTGTCCGCCACAGTGATGACACTTTTGTCATCAAAAAATGAAGTAAATTAGAGGAAACCTACAACACCATCAACAATATCCTTACTGGCATAAAATTCACAAAAGAGGAGAACAACAACAAAGTGCCATTCCTAGATATCACAGTAGAGCGAGCAGTCAATGGTAAATTCAAAACAGCGTCGACAGGAAAACAACACACACGAATCAAGTACTTAGCTACAGAAGCAATGATCCCTACACATAAAAACAAGCTGAATCAGGACACTATTTCAACGAGGCACGACACACTGCAGTAGCCAGTAACGACGAAGGCCAATAAGGAACTGTACAGCGCATTTAAGGAGAATGGGTAGGCAAACGATTCACAGAGAAACACTTCCCCGACCGGGAATCGAACCCGGGCCGCAGCGGTGAAAGCGCCGAATCCTAACCACTAGACCACCAGGGAGACTGCAGTGCCACCTCACAGCTCTAATGTAAATTGCTTCCCTGCCCGGAAATCGAACCTGGGCCACGATCGTGAGAAGGCTTCCACCAATGTCATTGCTTGTATCCATTGCTCCCGATGCGGTCTCCTCTACATTGGGGAGACTGGAGACTCCTCGCAGTGTCAAGTCACAGCGCTTGAGGGAACATCTCCACGACACCCGCAGCAATCAACCCCATCACCCTCTGGCCCAACATTTCAACCCCCCTCCCACTCTGCCGAGAACATGCAGGTCCTGGGCCTCCTCCATCGCCGCTCACTCCCCACCCGATGCCTGAAGGAAGCACGCCCACCTTTCGCCTCGGATAAATTCAACCCCAGGACATCAATGTGGACTTCACCAGTTTCCTCATTTCCCCTCCCCCCACCTTACCTCAGTTCCAACCTTCCAGCTCAGCGCTGTCCTCATGACCTGTCCTACATGCCAATCTCCCTTCTCAACTGTTCGCTCCACCCTCCTCTCTGACCTGTCACCTCCATCCCCACCCCCATTCACCTATTGTACTCTTTGCTACCTTCGGCCCAGCACCCCCCAATTTATCTCGCCATCCCTGGAAGCGTCCTGCCTCTATTCCTGATGAAGGGCTTAAGCCCGAAATGTCGATTTTCCTGCTCCTCGGAAGATGTCTGACCTGCTGTGCCTTTCCAGTACCACTCTGATCTAAACTCTGGTTTCCAGCATCTGCAGTCCCCACTTTTGCCTACCCAATAAACCCAGTGTGACGATTTCACATCAACAAACTGACACTAGCAGACACAACGTCTGCAGAAACCCTAGCCACATTACTTTACATTAAAGACATCTGTGAAATGATTTCCAGATAACTCAACCCTCTCAGCATTAAACAACGGCTAGTGAACCTTAAATACCCTATACAAACAACCCGCAAACGAATGTTATTTACAAAATACCATACAAGGAAATACATGAACTCTGCCGCACAGTTCTCTGTGGCAAGAAATGCTGGGATGAGATAAGGAAGATTTTTTCAGCCAAAACGAATCGGCACTAACTGGACAGCCATTTAAAATCAACGCTGTCAGGCCAGGATGGAAGACCGGAAGGGATAATCAGTTTTCTTATTTCCTGAAGATTTACAAAGCTGAGACTGGGTTTTGGCGTTTCTTCCCTTTCCACTCCCAGGAGCCGCAGTGGTTGGGGCGGTGAGTTGGGGAAAGTGAAATGCGCCCGTGAGCAGCGTGTGGGGCTCTTTCAGCTTCCCCTCCTCTGACAGCGCTGTGACGTGACTCTGATGTTCTCAGGGACACTTACTGACGCGAGACAGTGAAAAGAGTCTCGTTCCTGCAGATCAGGAATTCAAACCGTATGCCGGCTTCAGGACAATGAGAAAGATTAATTGGGGTGTGTGAAGAAGCTGTGAGCTGCATTTCAAACATGTAGGTGGAGTCACATGCGTCATCCATTGCGCCCCTGGCACTGTGCGGACCTGACGCCGCCATGCTGCAGAGTTCTGACGTTATACGGACATGCACAGCAATGGGAACATTCACAAGGTGAACAGCCAAAGATAATCACCATCACTGCTTCCCTTCCATCGACCCAACTTTGTGAAGCAGTATCTTTCACTGGCAAATAAAACACCTTTGTCCTCAGGTGCCTGCCTCATTTCGACCACGACTTCACGCCCCTCACTGTTCTAGTCTCATTTCCAAACACTTGGCTCATATCCTCAAAAGCAGCTCTGGGGATATCTGCTTGTTCCACCCTGACAGGCAGTGGGTTGCAGATTCCCGATCAGTCCCAATGTGATTGAAATATTTAAACCCCTCCACTGATTTGCATCTTTAAAAATCCGTGAAACAATCTCCCTTTCTTTCTGACGACAGTTCTCAACTGTAGTCGGCAGGGTTCACACCTGCGTGGGGAACCCGCAATGGATTTCATGTCCATCGCATTCACCACTCTGCCCACCAATACAGAACCACACTGACAGCTTCATTTCGCAGGTCTCTCTGCCCGTGGAGCTGAGAAAGAGTAAATCATTGCAGAGTTTGTTTGAATCCAATCACTTCACAGTTTTCGAAAGGGTTAAATATCTGCAAATGGCGATTCTGGGTGCTTCATCCCGAAAGATGAAATGGACGTTCAGTTAAAAGCAAAACCAGAAATTGCAGGAGCAACTCAGCAGGTCAGGCAGCATCTGTAGAAAGAGAATCAGAGACATTTCAGAACTTTTTTTACCTCATCCAGGAACATCCAAAACTACTGAGTTGCTCCAGCAGTTTCGCTTTCTGTCTCGGACTGTCAGCATCCGCATTCCTTTACGTTAGAAATTCAATCAGTTCAGAAACCCCTTTGTGCTTCCTCAGTGGAAAAGATTTCCGTTTGGGAAACATTTTCCTGACACCATTAAAAACGCGCATCTTTGCAGCCAAGAAAGCAGTAGGAGCGTGAACAGCAAACGCCCCGTCTCCGGGTGGTCTCGAACCACCAACCTTCCGGTTAACAGCCGAACGCGCTGACCAATTGCGCCACAGAGACAGGTCCGCCCAGCGCCCGCACAGTCTCGTTGAGGAAGCTACTATTCAATTAACAATTTAACCTTCCCGCCCAGAATTACCATTGTCTTCTATCAGTTCAAACACGGCGAATACTGCAGAAAGCCAACGGGTCGAGCTGCATCCGTGGAAAGGTAAACAGAGCCGACGTTTTGAGTGTGCTACCGTTTTTGTTCAGAACTCAGTGTTTTGCCTCTTCCCGAAGTTGGTCCAGGTCTGTATCTCAATTGGCAAACACATGGCAAGTGCAGTGCCGCAATGTGTTGTTATAGCCTTGGCTGTTTAAAAAAAAGCAGTGCATTGTTTAAATGGTGATATATTGGAATGTGGAGAAAGTGAGGACTAGAGGTGAAAGTCGAAAAATGTGGCACTGGAAAAGCAGAACAGGTCAGGCAGCATCTGAGGAGCAGGACAGTGAACGTTTCGGGCACAAGCCCTTCATCAGGAATGATGTGTGGATGTATAAAGGGGTGTCAGAGTCCCTCCATTCCAGTCAATGCCAGTTGTCGGGCAGATGCAGCAGGCAATGAGCGAGGCAAGTGGTATATTACGAAGAGGAATTCAGTTCAGAAGTGGGGTCATTGAACATATTCAAGGCTAAATTCATCTGAGTTTTGAACAACAAAGAAGTGGATTGTTATGGGGGGAGGTAAGAAAATGGTTTTAAGACCAGTACAGGTCAGTCACAGAGTATGACAGCACTGAACAGACCCTTCATCCAACTCGTCCATGCTGAGTATGTTCTCAAACTAAACTCGTCCCACCTACCAGTGTTTGCCCATAAACCTTCGAACCTTTCATATTCATGTACTTATCCAAACGTTGTAACTCTGCGTGTATAAAATCATGAGGGGTATGGATAGGATAAATAGACAAAGTCTTTTTTCCCTGGGGTGGGGGAGTCCAGTACGAGAGGGCATGGGTTTAGCATTAGAGGGGAAAGATACAAAAGAGATCTAAGGGGCAACGTTTTCACGCAGAGGATTGTACGTTTATTGAATGAACTGCCAGAGGAAGTGGTGAAGTCTAGTACGATTGCAACATTTAAAAGGCATTTGGTTAGGTGTATGAATAGGAAGGGTTTGGAGGGATATGGGGTCGTGCGCTGTCAGGTGGGACTAGATTGTTTTGGGATAGTTGGTCGGCATGGACAAGTTGGACCAAACAGTCTGTTTCTGTGCTGTACATCTCTATGACTCTATGACTTCTTCTGGACATTCATTCTGCACTCAGGCCACTCTCTTAAAAAACGATCCTTGTCCTGTCTTTATAAAATCTTTCTCTACTCACCTCAAAATATTTGCTCCCTGATCCTGAAAACCCCAGCTGAGGGAAAGGACACCTGCTGTTCACCTCATCCGTATCCCTCATGATTTTATAATCCTCTATATGCAGTGTGTAGTGGCTCATTGAAATAATGTCCTGATGCAGCTTCGTTTGTGGGTGTTGGGATGATTGCTTCTGTGGTTAAGCACTTGGTTTGCGTGTGTTGTTTTTCTGTAGACGCTAGTTTGAAGTTCACTGTTGAGTGTTCGCTCTACTGTGACATCTAAGAATGGCACTTTGTTGTTGTTCTCCTCCTCTTCAAACCAGGAGCCCCCCTCAGGCCATAGTCTCACTACTTGGAACACCAATATACAGACTAGTCAAAGGCCTCCACTGAAGACTAGAACACCAAGTCGAAGATTCACGCCACTCCATTTATTCCATCCAAGAATTCCTGAACACCAAAGACACTAAGTTCGAAGAGGATGGAATAATGATGTCCTTTGACATAACAGCCCTGTTCACATCCATTAACATCAACGTGGCCAAAGAAAACTGGAGACACTACTCGAAGAACCAAAGACACAAATACAGCACCAACTTCATCAGCAAAGATAGCACTATCCAGCTCGTGGAACTGTGCCTTAACCACCCACTTCATATTCAGTAACAAGCCTCAAACAAATCAACGAAACACCCATGAAACCACAAGTATCAGGATTCCTAGCAGAAGCAATAATGCAGTCTCAAACCAACAGCCCTTCCAACGATCCAAACCAAACTTTGTGTCCGCCACAGTGATGACACTTTTGTCATCAAAAAATGAAGTAAATTAGAGGAAACCTACAACACCATCAACAATATCCTTACTGGCATAAAATTCACAAAAGAGGAGAACAACAACAAAGTGCCATTCCTAGATGTCAGAGTAGAGCGAGCAGTCAATGGTAAATTCAAAACAGCGTCGACAGGAAAACAACACACACGAATCAAGTACTTAGCGACAGAAGCAATGATCCCTACACATAAAAACAAGCTGAATCAGGACACTATTTCAACGAGGCACGACACACTGCAGTAGCCAGTAACGACGAAGGCCAATAAGGAACTGTACAGCGCATTTAAGGAGAATGGGTAGGCAAACGATTCACAGAGAAACACTTCCCTGACCGGGAATCGAACCCGGGCCGCAGCGGTGAATGCGCCGAATCCTAACCACTAGACCACCAGGGAGACAGCAGTGCCACCTCACAGCTCTAATGTAAATTGCTTCCCTGCCCGGAAATCGAACCTGGGCCACGATCGTGAGAAGGCTTCCACCAATGTCATTGCTTGTATCCATTGCTCCCGATGCGGTCTCCTCTACATTGGGGAGACTGGAGACTCCTCGCAGTGTCAAGTCACAGCGCTTGAGGGAACATCTCCACGACACCCGCAGCAATCAACCCCATCACCCTCTGGCCCAACATTTCAACCCCCCTCCCACTCTGCCGAGAACATGCAGGTCCTGGGCCTCCTCCATCGCCGCTCACTCCCCACCCGATGCCTGAAGGAAGCACGCCCACCTTTCGCCTCGGATAAATTCAACCCCAGGACATCAATGTGGACTTCACCAGTTTCCTCATTTCCCCTCCCCCCACCTTACCTCAGTTCCAATCTTCCAGCTCAGCGCTGTCCTCATGACCTGTCCTACCTGCCAATCTCCCTTCTCAACTGTTCGCTCCACCCTCCTCTCTGACCTGTCACCTCCATCCCCACCCCCATTCACCTATTGTACTCTTTGCTACCTTCGGCCCAGCACCCCCCAATTTATCTCGCCATCCCTGGAAGCGTCCTGCCTCTATTCCTGATGAAGGGCTTAAGCCCGAAATGTCGATTTTCCTGCTCCTCGGAAGCTGTCTGACCTGCTGTGCCTTTCCAGTACCACTCTGATCTAAACTCTGGTTTCCAGCATCTGCAGTCCCCACTTTTGCCTACCCAATAAACCCAGTGTGACGATTTCACATCAACAAACTGACACTAGCAGACACAACGTCTGCAGAAACCCTAGCCACATTACTTTACATTAAAGACATCTGTGAAATGATTTCCAGATAACTCAACCCTCTCAGCATTAAACAACGGCTCGTGAACCTTAAATACCCTATACAAACAACCCGCAAACGAATGTTATTTACAAAATACCATACAAGGAAATACATGAACTCTGCCGCACAGTTCTCTGTGGCAAGAAATGCTGGGATGAGATAAGGAAGATTTTTTCAGCCAAAACGAATCGGCACTAACTGGACAGCCATTTAAAATCAACGCTGTCAGGCCAGGATGGAAGACCGGAAGGGATAATCAGTTTTCTTATTTCCTGAAGATTTACAAAGCTGAGACTGGGTTTTGGCGTTTCTTCCCTTTCCACTCCCAGGAGCCGCAGTGGTTGGGGCGGTGAGTTGGGGAAAGTGAAATGTGCCCGTGAGCAGCGTGTGGGGCTCTTTCAGCTTCCCCTCCTCTGACAGCGCTGTGACGTGACTCTGATGTTCTCAGGGACACTTACTGACGCGAGACAGTGAAAAGAGTCTCGTTCCTGCAGATCAGGAATTCAAACCGTATGCCGGCTTCAGGACAATGAGAAAGATTAATTGGGGTGTGTGAAGAAGCTGTGAGCTGCATTTCAAACATGTAGGTGGAGTCACATGCGTCATCCATTGCGCCCCTGGCACTGTGCGGACCTGACGCCGCCATGCTGCAGAGTTCTGACGTTATACGGACATGCACAGCAATGGGAACATTCACAAGGTGAACAGCCAAAGATAATCACCATCACTGCTTCCCTTCCATCGACCCAACTTTGTGAAGCAGTATCTTTCACTGGCAAATAAAACACCTTTGTCCTCAGGTGCCTGCCTCATTTCGACCACGACTTCACGCCCCTCACTGTTCTAGTCTCATTTCCAAACACTTGGCTCATATCCTCAAAAGCAGCTCTGGGGATATCTGCTTGTTCCACCCTGACAGGCAGTGGGTTGCAGATTCCCGATCAGTCCCAATGTGATTGAAATATTTAAACCCCTCCACTGATTTGCATCTTTAAAAATCCGTGAAACAATCTCCCTTTCTTTCTGACGACAGTTCTCAACTGTAGTCGGCAGGGTTCACACCTGCGTGGGGAACCCGCAATGGATTTCATGTCCATCGCATTCACCACTCTGCCCACCAATACAGAACCACACTGACAGCTTCATTTCGCAGGTCTCTCTGCCCGTGGAGCTGAGAAAGAGTAAATCATTGCAGAGTTTGTTTGAATCCAATCACTTCACAGTTTTCGAAAGGGTTAAATATCTGCAAATGGCGATTCTGGGTGCTTCATCCCGAAAGATGAAATGGACGTTCAGTTAAAAGCAAAACCAGAAATTGCAGGAGCAACTCAGCAGGTCAGGCAGCATCTGTAGAAAGAGAATCAGAGACATTTCAGAACTTTTTTTACCTCATCCAGGAACATCCAAAACTATTGAGTTGCTCCAGCAGTTTCGCTTTCTGTCTCGGACTGTCAGCATCCGCATTCCTTTACGTTAGAAATTCAATCAATTCAGAAACCCCTTTGTGCTTCCTCAGTGGAAAAGATTTCCGTTTGGGAAACATTTTCCTGACACCATTAAAAACGCGCATCTTTGCAGCCAAGAAAGCAGTAGGAGCGTGAACAGCAAACGCCCCGTCTCCGGGTGGTCTCGAACCACCAACCTTCCGGTTAACAGCCGAACGCGCTGACCAATTGCGCCACAGAGACAGGTCCGCCCAGCGCCCGCACAGTCTCGTTGAGGAAGCTACTATTCAATTAACAATTTAACCTTCCCGCCCAGAATTACCATTGTCTTCTATCAGTTCAAACACGGCGAATACTGCAGAAAGCCAACGGGTCGAGCTGCATCCGTGGAAAGGTAAACAGAGCCGACGTTTTGAGTGTGCTACCGTTTTTGTTCAGAACTCAGTGTTTTGCCTCTTCCCGAAGTTGGTCCAGGTCTGTATCTCAATTGGCAAACACATGGCAAGTGCAGTGCCGCAATGTGTTGTTATAGCCTTGGCTGTTTAAAAAAAAGCAGTGCATTGTTTAAATGGTGATATATTGGAATGTGGAGAAAGTGAGGACTAGAGGTGAAAGTCGAAAAATGTGGCACTGGAAAAGCAGAACAGGTCAGGCAGCATCTGAGGAGCAGGACAGTGAACGTTTCGGGCACAAGCCCTTCATCAGGAATGATGTGTGGATGTATAAAGGGGTGTCAGAGTCCCTCCATTCCAGTCAATGCCAGTTGTCGGGCAGATGCAGCAGGCAATGAGCGAGGCAAGTGGTATATTACGAAGAGGAATTCAGTTCAGAAGTGGGGTCATTGAACATATTCAAGGCTAAATTCATCTGAGTTTTGAACAACAAAGAAGTGGATTGTTATGGGGGGAGGTAAGAAAATGGTTTTAAGACCAGTACAGGTCAGTCACAGAGTATGACAGCACTGAACAGACCCTTCATCCAACTCGTCCATGCTGAGTATGTTCTCAAACTAAACTCGTCCCACCTACCAGTGTTTGCCCATAAACCTTCGAACCTTTCATATTCATGTACTTATCCAAACGTTGTAACTCTGCGTGTATAAAATCATGAGGGGTATGGATAGGATAAATAGACAAAGTCTTTTTCCCTGGGGTGGGGGAGTCCAGTACGAGAGGGCATGGGTTTAGCATTAGAGGGGAAAGATACAAAAGAGATCTAAGGGGCAACGTTTTCACGCAGAGGATTGTACGTTTATTGAATGAACTGCCAGAGGAAGTGGTGAAGTCTAGTACGATTGCAACATTTAAAAGGCATTTGGTTAGGTGTATGAATAGGAAGGGTTTGGAGGGATATGGGGTCGTGCGCTGTCAGGTGGGACTAGATTGTTTTGGGATAGTTGGTCGGCATGGACAAGTTGGACCAAACAGTCTGTTTCTGTGCTGTACATCTCTATGACTCTATGACTTCTTCTGGACATTCATTCTGCACTCAGGCCACTCTCTTAAAAAACGATCCTTGTCCTGTCTTTATAAAATCTTTCTCTACTCACCTCAAAATATTTGCTCCCTGATCCTGAAAACCCCAGCTGAGGGAAAGGACACCTGCTGTTCACCTCATCCGTATCCCTCATGATTTTATAATCCTCGAAATGCAGTGTGTAGTGGCTCATTGAAATAATGTCCTGATGCAGCTTCGTTTGTGGGTGTTGGGATGATTGCTTCTGTGGTTAAGCACTTGGTTTGCGTGTGTTGTTTTTCTGTAGACGCTAGTTTGAAGTTCACTGTTGAGTGTTCGCTCTACTGTGACATCTAAGAATGGCACTTTGTTGTTGTTCTCCTCCTCTTCAAACCAGGAGCCCCCCTCAGGCCATAGTCTCACTACTTGGAACACCAATATACAGACTAGTCAAAGGCCTCCACTGAAGACTAGAACACCAAGTCGAAGATTCACGCCACTCCATTTATTCCATCCAAGAATTCCTGAACACCAAAGACACTAAGTTCGAAGAGGATGGAATAATGATGTCCTTTGACATAACAGCCCTGTTCACATCCATTAACATCAACGTGGCCAAAGAAAACTGGAGACACTACTCGAAGAACCAAAGACACAAATACAGCACCAACTTCATCAGCAAAGATAGCACTATCCAGCTCGTGGAACTGTGCCTTAACCACCCACTTCATATTCAGTAACAAGCCTCAAACAAATCAACGAAACACCCATGAAACCACAAGTATCAGGATTCCTAGCAGAAGCAATAATGCAGTCTCAAACCAACAGCCCTTCCAACGATCCAAACCAAACTTTGTGTCCGCCACAGTGATGACACTTTTGTCATCAAAAAATGAAGTAAATTAGAGGAAACCTACAACACCATCAACAATATCCTTACTGGCATAAAATTCACAAAAGAGGAGAACAACAACAAAGTGCCATTCCTAGATGTCAGAGTAGAGCGAGCAGTCAATGGTAAATTCAAAACAGCGTCGACAGGAAAACAACACACACGAATCAAGTACTTAGCTACAGAAGCAATGATCCCTACACATAAAAACAAGCTGAATCAGGACACTATTTCAACGAGGCACGACACACTGCAGTAGCCAGTAACGACGAAGGCCAATAAGGAACTGTACAGCGCATTTAAGGAGAATGGGTAGGCAAACGATTCACAGAGAAACACTTCACTGACCGGGAAGCGAACCCGGGCCGCAGCGGTGAAAGCGCCGAATCCTAACCACTAGACCACCAGGGAGACAGCAGTGCCACCTCACAGCTCTAATGTAAATTGCTTCCCTGCCCGGAAATCGAACCTGGGCCACGATCGTGAGAAGGCTTCCACCAATGTCATTGCTTGTATCCATTGCTCCCGATGCGGTCTCCTCTACATTGGGGAGACTGGAGACTCCTCGCAGTGTCAAGTCACAGCGCTTGAGGGAACATCTCCACGACACCCGCAGCAATCAACCCCATCACCCTCTGGCCCAACATTTCAACCCCCCTCCCACTCTGCCGAGAACATGCAGGTCCTGGGCCTCCTCCATCGCCGCTCACTCCCCACCCGATGCCTGAAGGAAGCACGCCCACCTTTCGCCTCGGATAAATTCAACCCCAGGACATCAATGTGGACTTCACCAGTTTCCTCATTTCCCCTCCCCCCACCTTACCTCAGTTCCAATCTTCCAGCTCAGCGCTGTCCTCATGACCTGTCCTACCTGCCAATCTCCCTTCTCAACTGTTCGCTCCACCCTCCTCTCTGACCTGTCACCTCCATCCCCACCCCCATTCACCTATTGTACTCTTTGCTACCTTCGGCCCAGCACCCCCCAATTTATCTCGCCATCCCTGGAAGCGTCCTGCCTCTATTCCTGATGAAGGGCTTAAGCCCGAAATGTCGATTTTCCTGCTCCTCGGAAGCTGTCTGACCTGCTGTGCCTTTCCAGTACCACTCTGATCTAAACTCTGGTTTCCAGCATCTGCAGTCCCCACTTTTGCCTACCCAATAAACCCAGTGTGACGATTTCACATCAACAAACTGACACTAGCAGACACAACGTCTGCAGAAACCCTAGCCACATTACTTTACATTAAAGACATCTGTGAAATGATTTCCAGATAACTCAACCCTCTCAGCATTAAACAACGGCTATTGAACCTTAAATACCCTATACAAACAACCCGCAAACGAATGTTATTTACAAAATACCATACAAGGAAATACATGAACTCTGCCGCACAGTTCTCTGTGGCAAGAAATGCTGGGATGAGATAAGGAAGATTTTTTCAGCCAAAACGAATCGGCACTAACTGGACAGCCATTTAAAATCAACGCTGTCAGGCCAGGATGGAAGACCGGAAGGGATAATCAGTTTTCTTATTTCCTGAAGATTTACAAAGCTGAGACTGGGTTTTGGCGTTTCTTCCCTTTCCACTCCCAGGAGCCGCAGTGGTTGGGGCGGTGAGTTGGGGAAAGTGAAATGTGCCCGTGAGCAGCGTGTGGGGCTCTTTCAGCTTCCCCTCCTCTGACAGCGCTGTGACGTGACTCTGATGTTCTCAGGGACACTTACTGACGCGAGACAGTGAAAAGAGTCTCGTTCCTGCAGATCAGGAATTCAAACCATATGCCGGCTTCAGGACAATGAGAAAGATTAATTGGGGTGTGTGAAGAAGCTGTGAGCTGCATTTCAAACATGTAGGTGGAGTCACATGCGTCATCCATTGCGCCCCTGGCACTGTGCGGACCTGACGCCGCCATGCTGCAGAGTTCTGACGTTATACGGACATGCACAGCAATGGGAACATTCACAAGGTGAACAGCCAAAGATAATCACCATCACTGCTTCCCTTCCATCGACCCAACTTTGTGAAGCAGTATCTTTCACTGGCAAATAAAACACCTTTGTCCTCAGGTGCCTGCCTCATTTCGACCACGACTTCACGCCCCTCACTGTTCTAGTCTCATTTCCAAACACTTGGCTCATATCCTCAAAAGCAGCTCTGGGGATATCTGCTTGTTCCACCCTGACAGGCAGTGGGTTGCAGATTCCCGATCAGTCCCAATGTGATTGAAATATTTAAACCCCTCCACTGATTTGCATCTTTAAAAATCCGTGAAACAATCTCCCTTTCTTTCTGACGACAGTTCTCAACTGTAGTCGGCAGGGTTCACACCTGCGTGGGGAACCCGCAATGGATTTCATGTCCATCGCATTCACCACTCTGCCCACCAATACAGAACCACACTGACAGCTTCATTTCGCAGGTCTCTCTGCCCGTGGAGCTGAGAAAGAGTAAATCATTGCAGAGTTTGTTTGAATCCAATCACTTCACAGTTTTCGAAAGGGTTAAATATCTGCAAATGGCGATTCTGGGTGCTTCATCCCGAAAGATGAAATGGACGTTCAGTTAAAAGCAAAACCAGAAATTGCAGGAGCAACTCAGCAGGTCAGGCAGCATCTGTAGAAAGAGAATCAGAGACATTTCAGAACTTTTTTTACCTCATCCAGGAACATCCAAAACTACTGAGTTGCTCCAGCAGTTTCGCTTTCTGTCTCGGACTGTCAGCATCCGCATTCCTTTACGTTAGAAATTCAATCAATTCAGAAACCCCTTTGTGCTTCCTCAGTGGAAAAGATTTCCGTTTGGGAAACATTTTCCTGACACCATTAAAAACGCGCATCTTTGCAGCCAAGAAAGCAGTAGGAGCGTGAACAGCAAACGCCCCGTCGCCGGGTGGTCTCGAACCACCAACCTTCCGGTTAACAGCCGAACGTGCTGACCAATTGCGCCACAGAGACAGGTCCGCCCAGCGCCCGCACAGTCTCGTTGAGGAAGCTACTATTCAATTAACAATTTAACCTTCCCGCCCAGAATTACCATTGTCTTCTATCAGTTCAAACACGGCGAATACTGCAGAAAGCCAACGGGTCGAGCTGCATCCGTGGAAAGGTAAACAGAGCCGACGTTTTGAGTGTGCTACCGTTTTTGTTCAGAACTCAGTGTTTTGCCTCTTCCCGAAGTTGGTCCAGGTCTGTATCTCAATTGGCAAACACATGGCAAGTGCAGTGCCGCAATGTGTTGTTATAGCCTTGGCTGTTTAAAAAAAAGCAGTGCATTGTTTAAATGGTGATATATTGGAATGTGGAGAAAGTGAGGACTAGAGGTGAAAGTCGAAAAATGTGGCACTGGAAAAGCAGAACAGGTCAGGCAGCATCTGAGGAGCAGGACAGTGAACGTTTCGGGCACAAGCCCTTCATCAGGAATGATGTGTGGATGTATAAAGGGGTGTCAGAGTCCCTCCATTCCAGTCAATGCCAGTTGTCGGGCAGATGCAGCAGGCAATGAGCGAGGCAAGTGGTATATTACGAAGAGGAATTCAGTTCAGAAGTGGGGTCATTGAACATATTCAAGGGTAAATTCATCTGAGTTTTGAACAACAAAGAAGTGGATTGTTATGGGGTGGAGGTAAGAAAATGGTTTTAAGACCAGTACAGGTCAGTCACAGAGTATGACAGCACTGAACAGACCCTTCATCCAACTCGTCCATGCTGAGTATGTTCTCAAACTAAACTCGTCCCACCTACCAGTGTTTGCCCATAAACCTTCGAACCTTTCATATTCATGTACTTATCCAAACGTTGTAACTCTGCGTGTATAAAATCATGAGGGGTATGGATAGGATAAATAGACAAAGTCTTTTTCCCTGGGGTGGGGGAGTCCAGTACGAGAGGGCATGGGTTTAGCATTAGAGGGGAAAGATACAAAAGAGATCTAAGGGGCAACGTTTTCACGCAGAGGATTGTACGTTTATTGAATGAACTGCCAGAGGAAGTGGTGAAGTCTAGTACGATTGCAACATTTAAAAGGCATTTGGTTAGGTGTATGAATAGGAAGGGTTTGGAGGGATATGGGGTCGTGCGCTGTCAGGTGGGACTAGATTGTTTTGGGATAGTTGGTCGGCATGGACAAGTTGGACCAAACAGTCTGTTTCTGTGCTGTACATCTCTATGACTCTATGACTTCTTCTGGACATTCATTCTGCACTCAGGCCACTCTCTTAAAAAACGATCCTTGTCCTGTCTTTATAAAATCTTTCTCTACTCACCTCAAAATATTTGCTCCCTGATCCTGAAAACCCCAGCTGAGGGAAAGGACACCTGCTGTTCACCTCATCCGTATCCCTCATGATTTTATAATCCTCGAAATGCAGTGTGTAGTGGCTCATTGAAATAATGTCCTGATGCAGCTTCGTTTGTGGGTGTTGGGATGATTGCTTCTGTGGTTAAGCACTTGGTTTGCGTGTGTTGTTTTTCTGTAGACGCTAGTTTGAAGTTCACTGTTGAGTGTTCGCTCTACTGTGACATCTAAGAATGGCACTTTGTTGTTGTTCTCCTCCTCTTCAAACCAGGAGCCCCCCTCAGGCCATAGTCTCACTACTTGGAACACCAATATACAGACTAGTCAAAGGCCTCCACTGAAGACTAGAACACCAAGTCGAAGATTCACGCCACTCCATTTATTCCATCCAAGAATTCCTGAACACCAAAGACACTAAGTTCGAAGAGGATGGAATAATGATGTCCTTTGACATAACAGCCCTGTTCACATCCATTAACATCAACGTGGCCAAAGAAAACTGGAGACACTACTCGAAGAACCAAAGACACAAATACAGCACCAACTTCATCAGCAAAGATAGCACTATCCAGCTCGTGGAACTGTGCCTTAACCACCCACTTCATATTCAGTAACAAGCCTCAAACAAATCAACGAAACACCCATGAAACCACAAGTATCAGGATTCCTAGCAGAAGCAATAATGCAGTCTCAAACCAACAGCCCTTCCAACGATCCAAACCAAACTTTGTGTCCGCCACAGTGATGACACTTTTGTCATCAAAAAATGAAGTAAATTAGAGGAAACCTACAACACCATCAACAATATCCTTACTGGCATAAAATTCACAAAAGAGGAGAACAACAACAAAGTGCCATTCCTAGATGTCAGAGTAGAGCGAGCAGTCAATGGTAAATTCAAAACAGCGTCGACAGGAAAACAACACACACGAATCAAGTACTTAGCTACAGAAGCAATGATCCCTACACATAAAAACAAGCTGAATCAGGACACTATTTCAACGAGGCACGACACACTGCAGTAGCCAGTAACGACGAAGGCCAATAAGGAACTGTACAGCGCATTTAAGGAGAATGGGTAGGCAAACGATTCACAGAGAAACACTTCCCTGACCGGGAAGCGAACCCGGGCCGCAGCGGTGAAAGCGCCGAATCCTAACCACTAGACCACCAGGGAGACAGCAGTGCCACCTCACAGCTCTAATGTAAATTGCTTCCCTGCCCGGAAATCGAACCTGGGCCACGATCGTGAGAAGGCTTCCACCAATGTCATTGCTTGTATCCATTGCTCCCGATGCGGTCTCCTCTACATTGGGGAGACTGGAGACTCCTCGCAGTGTCAAGTCACAGCGCTTGAGGGAACATCTCCACGACACCCGCAGCAATCAACCCCATCACCCTCTGGCCCAACATTTCAACCCCCCTCCCACTCTGCCGAGAACATGCAGGTCCTGGGCCTCCTCCATCGCCGCTCACTCCCCACCCGATGCCTGAAGGAAGCACGCCCACCTTTCGCCTCGGATAAATTCAACCCCAGGACATCAATGTGGACTTCACCAGTTTCCTCATTTCCCCTCCCCCCACCTTACCTCAGTTCCAATCTTCCAGCTCAGCGCTGTCCTCATGACCTGTCCTACCTGCCAATCTCCCTTCTCAACTGTTCGCTCCACCCTCCTCTCTGACCTGTCACCTCCATCCCCACCCCCATTCACCTATTGTACTCTTTGCTACCTTCGGCCCAGCACCCCCCAATTTATCTCGCCATCCCTGGAAGCGTCCTGCCTCTATTCCTGATGAAGGGCTTAAGCCCGAAATGTCGATTTTCCTGCTCCTCGGAAGCTGTCTGACCTGCTGTGCCTTTCCAGTACCACTCTGATCTAAACTCTGGTTTCCAGCATCTGCAGTCCCCACTTTTGCCTACCCAATAAACCCAGTGTGACGATTTCACATCAACAAACTGACACTAGCAGACACAACGTCTGCAGAAACCCTAGCCACATTACTTTACATTAAAGACATCTGTGAAATGATTTCCAGATAACTCAACCCTCTCAGCATTAAACAACGGCTATTGAACCTTAAATACCCTATACAAACAACCCGCAAACGAATGTTATTTACAAAATACCATACAAGGAAATACATGAACTCTGCCGCACAGTTCTCTGTGGCAAGAAATGCTGGGATGAGATAAGGAAGATTTTTTCAGCCAAAACGAATCGGCACTAACTGGACAGCCATTTAAAATCAACGCTGTCAGGCCAGGATGGAAGACCGGAAGGGATAATCAGTTTTCTTATTTCCTGAAGATTTACAAAGCTGAGACTGGGTTTTGGCGTTTCTTCCCTTTCCACTCCCAGGAGCCGCAGTGGTTGGGGCGGTGAGTTGGGGAAAGTGAAATGTGCCCGTGAGCAGCGTGTGGGGCTCTTTCAGCTTCCCCTCCTCTGACAGCGCTGTGACGTGACTCTGATGTTCTCAGGGACACTTACTGACGCGAGACAGTGAAAAGAGTCTCGTTCCTGCAGATCAGGAATTCAAACCATATGCCGGCTTCAGGACAATGAGAAAGATTAATTGGGGTGTGTGAAGAAGCTGTGAGCTGCATTTCAAACATGTAGGTGGAGTCACATGCGTCATCCATTGCGCCCCTGGCACTGTGCGGACCTGACGCCGCCATGCTGCAGAGTTCTGACGTTATACGGACATGCACAGCAATGGGAACATTCACAAGGTGAACAGCCAAAGATAATCACCATCACTGCTTCCCTTCCATCGACCCAACTTTGTGAAGCAGTATCTTTCACTGGCAAATAAAACACCTTTGTCCTCAGGTGCCTGCCTCATTTCGACCACGACTTCACGCCCCTCACTGTTCTAGTCTCATTTCCAAACACTTGGCTCATATCCTCAAAAGCAGCTCTGGGGATATCTGCTTGTTCCACCCTGACAGGCAGTGGGTTGCAGATTCCCGATCAGTCCCAATGTGATTGAAATATTTAAACCCCTCCACTGATTTGCATCTTTAAAAATCCGTGAAACAATCTCCCTTTCTTTCTGACGACAGTTCTCAACTGTAGTCGGCAGGGTTCACACCTGCGTGGGGAACCCGCAATGGATTTCATGTCCATCGCATTCACCACTCTGCCCACCAATACAGAACCACACTGACAGCTTCATTTCGCAGGTCTCTCTGCCCGTGGAGCTGAGAAAGAGTAAATCATTGCAGAGTTTGTTTGAATCCAATCACTTCACAGTTTTCGAAAGGGTTAAATATCTGCAAATGGCGATTCTGGGTGCTTCATCCCGAAAGATGAAATGGACGTTCAGTTAAAAGCAAAACCAGAAATTGCAGGAGCAACTCAGCAGGTCAGGCAGCATCTGTAGAAAGAGAATCAGAGACATTTCAGAACTTTTTTTACCTCATCCAGGAACATCCAAAACTACTGAGTTGCTCCAGCAGTTTCGCTTTCTGTCTCGGACTGTCAGCATCCGCATTCCTTTACGTTAGAAATTCAATCAATTCAGAAACCCCTTTGTGCTTCCTCAGTGGAAAAGATTTCCGTTTGGGAAACATTTTCCTGACACCATTAAAAACGCGCATCTTTGCAGCCAAGAAAGCAGTAGGAGCGTGAACAGCAAACGCCCCGTCGCCGGGTGGTCTCGAACCACCAACCTTCCGGTTAACAGCCGAACGTGCTGACCAATTGCGCCACAGAGACGGGTCCGCCCAGCGCCCGCACAGTCTCGTTGAGGAAGCTACTATTCAATTAACAATTTAACCTTCCCGCCCAGAATTACCATTGTCTTCTATCAGTTCAAACACGGCGAATACTGCAGAAAGCCAACGGGTCGAGCTGCATCCGTGGAAAGGTAAACAGAGCCGACGTTTTGAGTGTGCTACCGTTTTTGTTCAGAACTCAGTGTTTTGCCTCTTCCCGAAGTTGGTCCAGGTCTGTATCTCAATTGGCAAACACATGGCAAGTGCAGTGCCGCAATGTGTTGTTATAGCCTTGGCTGTTTAAAAAAAAGCAGTGCATTGTTTAAATGGTGATATATTGGAATGTGGAGAAAGTGAGGACTAGAGGTGAAAGTCGAAAAATGTGGCACTGGAAAAGCAGAACAGGTCAGGCAGCATCTGAGGAGCAGGACAGTGAACGTTTCGGGCACAAGCCCTTCATCAGGAATGATGTGTGGATGTATAAAGGGGTGTCAGAGTCCCTCCATTCCAGTCAATGCCAGTTGTCGGGCAGATGCAGCAGGCAATGAGCGAGGCAAGTGGTATATTACGAAGAGGAATTCAGTTCAGAAGTGGGGTCATTGAACATATTCAAGGCTAAATTCATCTGAGTTTTGAACAACAAAGAAGTGGATTGTTATGGAGGGAGGTAAGAAAATGGTTTTAAGACCAGTACAGGTCAGTCACAGAGTATGACAGCACTGAACAGACCCTTCATCCAACTCGTCCATGCTGAGTATGTTCTCAAACTAAACTCGTCCCACCTACCAGTGTTTGCCCATAAACCTTCGAACCTTTCATATTCATGTACTTATCCAAACGTTGTAACTCTGCGTGTATAAAATCATGAGGGGTATGGATAGGATAAATAGACAAAGTCTTTTTCCCTGGGGTGGGGGAGTCCAGTACGAGAGGGCATGGGTTTAGCATTAGAGGGGAAAGATACAAAAGAGATCTAAGGGGCAACGTTTTCACGCAGAGGATTGTACGTTTATTGAATGAACTGCCAGAGGAAGTGGTGAAGTCTAGTACGATTGCAACATTTAAAAGGCATTTGGTTAGGTGTATGAATAGGAAGGGTTTGGAGGGATATGGGGTCGTGCGCTGTCAGGTGGGACTAGATTGTTTTGGGATAGTTGATCGGCATGGACAAGTTGGACCAAACAGTCTGTTTCTGTGCTGTACATCTCTATGACTCTATGACTTCTTCTGGACATTCATTCTGCACTCAGGCCACTCTCTTAAAAAACGATCCTTGTCCTGTCTTTATAAAATCTTTCTCTACTCACCTCAAAATATTTGCTCCCTGATCCTGAAAACCCCAGCTGAGGGAAAGGACACCTGCTGTTCACCTCATCCGTATCCCTCATGATTTTATAATCCTCGAAATGCAGTGTGTAGTGGCTCATTGAAATAATGTCCTGATGCAGCTTCGTTTGTGGGTGTTGGGATGATTGCTTCTGTGGTTAAGCACTTGGTTTGCGTGTGTTGTTTTTCTGTAGACGCTAGTTTGAAGTTCACTGTTGAGTGTTCGCTCTATTGTGACATCTAAGAATGGCACTTTGTTGTTGTTCTCCTCCTCTTCAAACCAGGAGCCCCCCTCAGGCCATAGTCTCACTACTTGGAACACCAATATACAGACTAGTCAAAGGCCTCCACTGAAGACTAGAACACCAAGTCGAAGATTCACGCCACTCCATTTATTCCATCCAAGAATTCCTGAACACCAAAGACACTAAGTTAGAAGAGGATGGAATAATGATGTCCTTTGACATAACAGCCCTGTTCACATCCATTAACATCAACGTGGCCAAAGAAAACTGGAGACACTACTCGAAGAACCAAAGACACAAATACAGCACCAACTTCATCAGCAAAGATAGCACTATCCAGCTCGTGGAACTGTGCCTTAACCACCCACTTCATATTCAGTAACAAGCCTCAAACAAATCAACGAAACACCCATGAAACCACAAGTATCAGGATTCCTAGCAGAAGCAATAATGCAGTCTCAAACCAACAGCCCTTCCAACGATCCAAACCAAACTTTGTGTCCGCCATAGTGATGACACTTTTGTCATCAAAAAATGAAGTAAATTAGAGGAAACCTACAACACCATCAACAATATCCTTACTGGCATAAAATTCACAAAAGAGGAGAACAACAACAAAGTGCCATTTCTAGATGTCAGAGTAGAGCGAGCAGTCAATGGTAAATTCAAAACAGCGTCGACAGGAAAACAACACACACGAATCAAGTACTTAGCTACAGAAGCAATGATCCCTACACATACAAACAAGCTGAATCAGGACACTATTTCAACGAGGCACGACACACTGCAGTAGCCAGTAACGACGAAGGCCAATAAGGAACTGTACAGCGCATTTAAGGAGAATGGGTAGGCAAACAATTCACAGAGAAACACTTCCCTGACCGGGAATCGAACGCGGGCTGCAGCGGTGAAAGCGCCGAATCCTAACCACTAGACCACCAGGGAGACAGCAGCACCAACTCACAGCTCTAATGTAAATTGCTTCCCTGCCCGGAAATCGAACCTGGGCCACGATCGTGAGAAGGCTTCCACCAATGTCATTGCTTGTATCCATTGCTCCCGATGCGGTCTCCTCTACATTGGGGAGACTGGAGACTCCTCGCAGTGTCAAGTCACAGCGCTTGAGGGAACATCTCCACGACACCCGCAGCAATCAACCCCATCACCCTCTGGCCCAACATTTCAACCCCCCTCCCACTCTGCCGAGAACATGCAGGTCCTGGGCCTCCTCCATCGCCGCTCACTCCCCACCCGATGCCTGAAGGAAGCACGCCCACCTTTCGCCTCGGATAAATTCAACCCCAGGACATCAATGTGGACTTCACCAGTTTCCTCATTTCCCCTCCCCCCACCTTACCTCAGTTCCAACCTTCCAGCTCAGCGCTGTCCTCATGACCTGTCCTACCTGCCAATCTCCCTTCTCAACTGTTCGCTCCACCCTCCTCTCTGACCTGTCACCTCCATCCCCACCCCCATTCACCTATTGTACTCTTTGCTACCTTCGGCCCAGCACCCCCCAATTTATCTCGCCATCCCTGGAAGCGTCCTGCCTCTATTCCTGATGAAGGGCTTAAGCCCGAAATGTCGATTTTCCTGCTCCTCGGAAGCTGTCTGACCTGCTGTGCCTTTCCAGTACCACTCTGATCTAAACTCTGGTTTCCAGCATCTGCAGTCCCCACTTTTGCCTACCCAATAAACCCAGTGTGACGATTTCACATCAACAAACTGACACTAGCAGACACAACGTCTGCAGAAACCCTAGCCACATTACTTTACATTAAAGACATCTGTGAAATGATTTCCAGACAACTCAACCCTCTCAGCATTAAACAACGGCTAGTGAACCTTAAATACCCTATACAAACAACCCGCGAACGAATGTTATTTACAAAATACCATACAAGGAAATATATACATGAACTCTGCCGCACAGTTCTCTGTGGCAAGAAATGCTGGGATGAGATAAGGAAGATTTTTTCAGCCAAAACGAATCGGCACTAACTGGACAGCCATTTAAAATCAACGCTGTCAGGCCAGGATGGAAGACCGGAAGGGATAATCAGTTTTCTTATTTCCTGAAGATTTACAAAGCTGAGACTGGGTTTTGGTGTTTCTTCCCTTTCCACTCCCGGAAGCCGCAGTGGTTGGGGCGGTGAGTTGGGGAAAGTGAAATGTGCCCGTGAGCAGCGTGTGGGGCTCTTTCAGCTTCCCCTCCTCTGACAGCGCTGTGACGTGACTCTGATGTTCTCAGGGATACTTACTGACGCGAGACAGTGAAAAGAGTCTCGTTCCTGCAGATCAGGAATTCAAACCGTATGCCGGCTTCAGGACAATGAGAAAGATTAATTGGGGTGTGTGAAGAAGCTGTGAGCTGCATTTCAAACATGTAGGTGGAGTCACATGCGTCATCCATTGCGCCCCTGGCACTGTGCGGACCTGACGCCGCGATGCTGCAGAGTTCTGACGTTACCACGGACATGCGCAGCAATGGGAACATTCACAAGGTGAACAGCCAAAGATAATCACCATCACTGCTTCCCTTCCATTGTACCAAATTTGTGAAGCAGTATCTTTCACTGGCAAATAAAACACCTTTGTCCTCAGGTTCCTGCCTCATTTCGACCACGACTTCACGCCCCTCACTGTTCTCGTCTCATTTCCAAACACTTGGCTCTTCTCCTCAAAAGCAGCTCTGCGGGTATCTGCTTGTTCCACCCTGACAGGCAGTGGGCTGCAGATTCCCGATCAGTCCCAATGTGATTGAAATATTTCAACCCCTCCACTGATTTGCATCTTTAAAAAAACGTGGAGCAATCTCCCTTTCTTTTTGACGACAGTTCTCAACTGGAGTCGGCAGGGTTCACACCTGCGTGGGGAACCCGCAATGGATTTCATGTCTATCGCATTCATCTCTCGGCCCACCAAAACAGAACCACACTGACAGCTTCATTTCCCAGGTCTCTCTGCCTGTGGAGCTGAGAAAGAGTGAATCATTGCAGAGTTTGTTTGAATCCAATCACTTCACAGGTTTCGAAAGAGTTAAATATCTGCAAATGGCGGGTCTGGGTGTTTCATACCGAAAGATGAAATGGACGTTCAGTTAAAAACAAAACCAGAAATTGCAGGAGCAACTCAGCAGGTCAGGCAGCATCTGCAGAAAGAGAATCAGAGACAACATTTCAGAACTTTTTTTTCCTCATCCAGGAACATCCAAAACTACTGAGTTGCTCCAGCAGTTTCGCTTTCTGTCTCGGACTGTCAGCATCCGCATTCCTTTACGTTCGAAATTCAATCAATTCAGAAACCCCTTTGTGCTTCCTCAGTGGAAAAGATTTCCGTTTGGGAAACATTTTCCTGACACCATTAAAAACGCGCATCTTTGCAGCCAAGAAAGCGGTTGGAGCGTGAACAACAAACGCGCCGCCTCGGGGTGGTCTCGAACCAACAACCTCCCGGTTAACAGCCGAACGCGCTGACCAGTTGCGCCACAGAGACAAGCCCGGGCTTTTTTGCACAGTCTCCTTGAGGAAGTTACTATTCAATTCATAATTCAACCTGCCCCGCACAGAAGTACCATTGTCAAAGCACTGATAACATGGTAGTCTGGTGTCAGCTCGATTTCAGGTCCTGATTTCTCTGTCCTCTGGTCCCCCTGTTCCCACAGAGGAAAATGTTGTCTGTTCTCAGCTCTACTCGATTTCTGCTGAATCTCTGACCCCCTTTTACACCTTCTGGAGCAATAAAATATTCTGAGCCTCCAGGAAATGACACCTTATGTTGTCCCCCTCCTGATTTTAAAAATCTCTATAAAGTTATCTGTCAACTTGCTAGGCTTCGTTGGAAAAATGTCCCAGCTTCTTCTTAACTCAAACCCTCCATTCCCAGCAGCACGCTGGTAAAGTAGGGAATAGGGATTTGTATCAAATCACATAAATGTACTGTCTGAAAAAATCTGGCTGTGTTCTTGCCTGAGATATTGAGAGTCCCTGTTGTAAGTAATTACGAATGCAATTATTTTGGTCACAGAATTGAACAATCATTTTGCAACAAAGGGATCTACTCTGATAAGGAGGTAGTGGTCATTTCTAGGGTAACTGAACAGTTTGTAGATCAGGGAGATGAAGTTCCAGACACTTGGGAAAGGCAAGAAATGACTGTGATAAATAAGACAAAGAACTGTGGATGCTGGAAAACTGAAACAAAAACTGACAACACTGGAAAAACTCAGCAGGACTGGAAGCATATTTGGAGAAAAAGCAGAGTTAAGGTTTCCAATCCAACAACTCCTCTTCAGGATTCTGAAATAATTTGTGAGAACCTCTTAAGACTACTGCTCCGCTTTAAGACCATAATACACAGGAGCAGGATGAGGCCATTTGGCCCATCGAGTCTACTCCACCAGTCGATCATGGCTGATGTATTTCTCCATCCCATTCTGCTGCACTCTCCTCATAACCCTTGACCCCTTACTAATCAAGAACCTATCTCTGTCTTAAGTGCCCTGAATGACTTGGCATCCTCAACCCTTCTCCTAGTGGAAACATCATCTCCACATCCACACTATCCGGTCATAGAGTAGCACAGCGCTGCCTGACCCACTGTGATCTTCAGCATTTGTTGTTTTCAGGAAGGATTCCAGCACCTACAACAATGCGCTTCTAAATTTTGTACCCAGTTGGTTAGCTCTCCCTGGATCCTGTGAGATTTAACCTGGCTCAACAATCCACTGTGCGGTACAATTAACAAAGTTCCCAGGCCCCACCTCCTTTTGCATACGTAAGTCGCACGATGGATCAGTGGTGAGCACTGCTGCCTTACCGCACCACGGACCCGTGTTCGATTCCAGACTTGGGGCGACTATCTGTGTGGAGTTTGCACATTCTCCCTGCCGTGTCTGCGTGGGTTTCCTCCGGCTGCTCTGGTTTCCTCCCAAAGTCTAACGATGTGCGGTTTCGGGAGAAGTGACCATACTAAATGGGCCCAGAGTGTGCAGTCAGTGTAGTATAATGGGATAGGGGAAATTGTATGCATGGGTTCCACTTTGGATGGTCTGTGTGGACTTGTATGGCTGAATGGCGTGTTTCCACATTGTAGGAATTCTACGTGGCATTCCCCCAACTCCAGAGTCTCAGCACTCTTGGCTTTTCCCATGGACAGTGTTGGGGAGGGAAACAATGTTTTACACGGGAGGGAGGTTCAGCGAGTGTGAAGCTAAAAGTACACGCAGTGCATTACTTGAGCTGTTTTCCCCGGTATACCAGAGGCTGAGGGGTGACCTTACAGACGTTTATAGAGTCATGCGAGGCATGGATAGGTTAAATAGACAAGGTCATTTCCCAGGGATGGGAGAAGTCCAGAACAGGAGGGTAGTATGTTTGGCGTGAGAGAGGCAAGTGTAAGGCATGATCTGCCGGAGGAAGTAGTGGATGTAGGTCCAATTATAACATTTAAAAGGCGTCTGGATGGATATATGAATAGGAAGAGTTCAGAGGGATATGGGCCAAATGCTGGTAAATGAGACGAGATTAATTTAGGCTATCTGGTCGGCACGGATGAGTTGGACTGAAGGACCAGTTTTTGTGCTGTGCATCTCAATGACTCTGGCTTGCCCGTAATGTTTGCCATGCCTGTATGTTCAGTTTCTGTCTGGTGTCGGTGCCAATGCCTTGATATCTCATTTCCTCCACCTCCCCAGATGTTAACCATTCCGTGTCTGGATGTTTCTCAAGAAGCTGCATTGAAGGTTCATCCTGAATTGATACTTTTTTTGCTTCCCAAAATCAGACTTACTCACTGCTACATATCGTGAAAGATACTAACTTTCAGGTGGAGGTATCCAAAATTCAGAGGTGTCTGTCTTGATGTTTTCACTTTTCGGTCTCTGTAAGATCCTGAATCAGTACCATGGGGAGAATTAGTTTGAGCGGAGTGAGAATAGAGGGGTGAGAGGGGGTGGGATGGTGCTTTCAATTTTGTGGAAAAAGAAAAGAATGTTCTGCGTAAAGTAGAATTGCTTGTTGGAATTTCTAACCTGGACTGACAGTGATGATTTTTGTAATCACTTTTTACAGATTATTTGAAGATCTGAAGACGTAAGTTTCAATATCAATATCTGAAGGGCTTTGCCTGAAACATTGACTCGACTGCTCCTCAGATGCTGCCTGATCTGTTGTGATTTTCCAGCATTGCACTTTGACTCTGACTCTCCAGCATTTGCTGTCCTCAATTTCACGTCAATGTCTGACAGTCACTGAATCCATCGGGACTATAACAATTTTCGACCATGATTCTGTGAGAAGGAACCAAGCGTTTTAGTTCCTGTTTCAGTACGTTTTCAGCATCAGTGAGACTGGAAGAGAGACCCTACTGTTGCAGCACTTTGATTGTGGAACCAGTAAATGTTATACAGACTGGGAAGAGGAATTCACGGCAGAGAGGTACTGTACACGCGTTTGTGTGCAGGTGAAGCTTCGGTCATGGAGAAACCTAAGGAATCCCGTCCCGTGGAGAAACCGTGGAAGTGTGGCGACTGTGGGAAAAGCTTCCGTTTCCCATCTGACCTGGAGACTCATGGGCGCAGTCACACCGGGGAGAGACTGTTCTCCTGCTCTGAGTGCGGAAAGGGCTTCAGCAATTCCACCCGCCAGATGAGCCATCAGCGGGTCCACATAAGGGAGAGACCCTTCAGCTGCCCTGAGTGCGGGAAGACCTTCAGCATTTCCTCTGTCCTGCAGAGGTACCAGCGGGTCACACAAGCGAGAGGCCATTCTCCTGCCCCGAATGCGGGAAGGCCTTCAGCTATTCCTCCGTTCTGCTGACCCACTGCCGGGTCCACATATTGGAGAAGCCCTTCAGCTGCTCCAAGTGCGGGAAGGCCTTCAACGATACCTCTGCCCTGCTGAGGCACCAGCGGGTCCACACCGGGGAGAGCCTGTTCTCCTGCCTCAAGTGCGGGAAGGGCTTTAACCAGCCATCCCACCTTCGGGTCCATACCGGGGAGAGGCCCTTCCCCTGCCCAGAGTGCGGGCAGGCCTTCAGCAATTCCTCCCACCTGCTGAGGCACAGGCGGGGACCATACCGGGGAGAGGCCGTTCATCTGCCCCGAGTGCAGGCGGAGGTTCTCATCATTCTGCACCTTGCAGAAGCACCAGTGGGCACACCAGTGCTCCCAACAATCTGATTCTGCTGGTGAAACTGCTGTGGGTCACTGCCAGGACTGAACCCCTGCCCATTCTGACAGTGCTTATAGCGGGAGAGTCGGTCGGATTTTTTTGTTTTATGCCGTCGTGCTCCCCACCCCCGCAACTTTGCTTCCAGTGGGCACTGCTGCTCGTTGAGACCAGGAGCTGTTCTCTCTAGTGTTTTCTGTCCAGTTAAAGAATTATTGGCTCTGTCTGGGAACGAGCCCCAGTTTGTAAGAAATAGCTGAATACTTCAGGGTGTCCATTCACATTCAGCAGTGACTTTGAAATTAAATTTACAGTTATGTGCCTGTGAACAACTCATCATCGAAGAATTGCCCAACGGCTTGGCAATCCATTGTTGGGAATTGATTGCTTCAATTGATAATTTAAAAAATTCTCTTCCTTAATTTACACCTTAATTTTGTGTTTATGGGATGGTGGAGGACTTGATCATAAGGCTTAAATCATCGCTATTAACTGGATTATCTTGTTTAACTTTGCCCTAGTAAATTTGCGGTATTCATAATTGTTTGTTCTTGTTTCAATTATAATTCTGGTGTGCAAGATCTGTTCATCAAGTGTGGCCCTCTTGATGAAACTGCTGTGGGACACTCCCAGGACTGAGCCCCTGTGCATTCTGACAGTGTGTTTGTGCAGTGGGAGAGTCAGTGGGCTTTTTTGTTGTATGCCCTTGCCCCGCCCTGCCCCGCCGCCAACTTTGCTTCCATTGGGCGTTGCTGCTTGTTGAGCCCAGGAGCTGTTCTCTCGAGATTCTACTGTCCAGTTAAAGAATTGTTGGTTCTTTCTGGGAATGAGTCCCAGCCTGTAAGAAATGACTGAATACTTTGGGGTGTCTCGTCACATTCAGCAGTGACTTTTAAATTGGATTTACAGTTACGTGTCTGTGAAAAACTCATAGTCCACGTATTGCACAAAGGCTTGGCAATACATTGTTGGAAACTGTTTGTTTGAATTGGTAAGTTTTTTAAAAAAATTCTTTCTTAATTTGCCGCTGAAATTTCTATTTCTGAGATGATGGGGGACTTGATCAAAGGGTTTAATTCATTGCTATTAATTAGATTATCTACTTAACTTTGGCCTAGAAAAGTTGCCGTATTTATAATTGTTGGTTTTTGTTTAAATTATAATGTTGATGTGCAAGATTTGTTCTTCATCAAGTCTGGTTAGGAACAGTTGAGAAATTGAGGGACATTGCATGTTTTAATTTCACTGTGTTGTGAATCTGGTGAGAGTGACATTCATTTGTATTTGGTTGCTTACCCTTAGTTGTAATGTCTTTCACCCCAACTATTCACTATGGGAGTGAGTTCCACAGTCTCACCACACTCTGAGGTTTTTCATGAAATCCTTAGTACAGAATTGGAAGGGAAAGTGTTGACGAGGGCAGAATATAGAGTCTTAAATGCAAAAGCCAGGAAGTCATTCAACAAAGTAAGACCATGACAATGGAGGGACAAATAAGGAACTTTGACAGCAATGAAGAGGTCACACGTCAGATTTCAAGATAATGGTCGTGACAAAAAGAAAAAGTACACTGCTAATATTGGATATTGTAATTAAGCAAGTTTCGAGATGCTGCAGTTGGTTGAATATGATGACGTAAGAGATGAAATAACCAAAACCACGAATGTAATTTGATGCCAGTAACCATAAAGCAAGAGTATACTGTTGATTGATATAGGTCAATTGCGTGCAAGTGGGCCATTCAGCCCATCGAGTCAACATTGACTGACCGTCCCACCCAAAACCAGTTCGTTACTCTATCTCTGTAACCCTGCATCTCCCATGGTCAATCTACACTGACCTGCACATCCTTTAGACTGTGGTAGGAGGCCAGACCACCAGAGAAAACCAACGCAGACACAAGGGGAGAATGTGCAAACTCCTCACAAAGAGTCGGCCCGAGGGTGGGTTCAAACTCAGATCACTGATGCCGTGAGGCAGCAGTGCCACCACCGTGCCACCACCACATGCTGCTCTCTAAAGAAGTGAATTTCATAGACTTGGGAACACTTGAGAGAAAAACAAAACTCTCCTATCTTAAATGAGAGGCTAGTCTCTGGCTAGAAATGAATGGACATTACATTTACATTAAGTCCTCTCCAGATGTTATACAGCTTCATCAGATCATCTGTTTCTTCTAAATGCAAATTGATACAAGCCCAGCCTGACATCCCCTTGTCCCCGATTATAAGTTGAGTAAATCAGCGGCCCTCGACCTCACTGGCATGACACAGGATGCCCTCAATCCAAGTTGACCTTAATTGTCTAACCTCTTGATGCCCACGCCACCATGTGGTCAGCCGCAACTCAGCCCTGAACGAGAGCAGAGGAATTGAATAGACAGCAGTGAGGTGGACATTGCATTCCCAGAGAATATTGTTCAAGTGAGAAAGTTGTTCAGCTCACATTCAGATCATTGCAGGGATCATATCTCCTCTCATTTAAATATCTTAGATCCCAATAACGGTCTAGTTTTGTTGTACATTGTGTGTGTTTTACCTGATTTTCTGTTGCTGTCATTCCCATTAGGGTGTGTGAATTCAGTACCAGATAATAGGCTCAGTTCTGAATTATCCTTGAGGATTGGTGTAGAACGTACTAAGTGTCAGTCATAATGGAAGAAGCTGTACTGTTTATTTAACCCTTTGCTGTCATTGTCCAGGGACTGAATGAATGGGGAAGTGTAGAGGGAGTTTTACTCTGTATCTAACCCAATGCTCTCTCTGTCTTGACAGTGTTTGTTGGGGACAGTGTTGAGGTAGCTTCACTTTCAATTTAAGAGTAGAGGAAGCTTTATTCTGATTGTAATCCCATGCTGTCCTTTTCCTGGGAGTGTGAGATGGCATCTGTAATTGAAGTGAATGCAGACTTGCTGTGGGAGTGGAGGGTACTTCTACCTGAGCACACCCATCTTTGAGATTGCTGTGCTAATCAAGACAATCTCAGACACCTTCATTCACTTTTCCAACCAACCACAGGGTGGTTAAGGATGGTATAAATGCAAGCATTGCCAGCGATGCCCACACACCATGCATGAATAAATACTTTTTGTTTAAAAGTTACATTCACGTTCCAAACCCTCTAATGTATGATTACTTACATGGAAAATTCCTGTCAGTTTGGAAAATCATTTTAAAACATAGGAATGTGTTAACCATGTAGAAATATAACAAGAACAACAAATGGAGAAGTTAACAGGTAATGAGCAGGACCAGAATGCTGAGTCAGTCTGACCTCCATGGCTGAGAGAGTTCTCCCAGATGTTGAAGTTACATCAGTGCCTTTTACTCTTGCAGCTTGCCAAAAGTTTGTCCCCGATGTAAGATCATTCAATAACCCGAAGAACTAACTGTTTTTATCTCCATAGCTGCCGCCAGACTTGCTGAGTAATTCCAGCCCTTCTGCTTTATTCTTTTATCGGATTTGAGCTTCCCTAAGTCAGTGTAATAAAGAACTGCAATGCTGGAAATCTGAAACACAAAAATGCACCAATTGCTGGAGAAACTCAAAAGGACTGGAAGCACAAGTGGAGAGAGAAGCAGGGTTAGCATTTCAAGTGCTGTGACCCTTCTTCACAACTGTTCTGGACGCAGGCCAGGATATTGACTCTGTTTCTTTCTCTCTCTCTCTCCACCGGTGTTGCCAGACTGGCTGAGTTTCTCCAGCAATTTCTGTTCTGACACTTTAACAAGGTTGATGTTTGTTATCCATCCTTAAGTGCAAGGTGTCTTGCTTATGCCAATTCAGAGGGCAATTTAAGAGTCAACCACATTGCTGTGTGTCTGGAGTCACATGTAAGCCAGACCAGGTAAGCATGGCAGTTTCCCTCCTGAAAGGACATTGGTGAACATGGGCTTTTATGACAATTGACGTCAGTGCCATCGATACCATACTGAGACTAATTATGTGTTCCCCATTTATGATTTGAATTATTCACATCTCACCTCTTGCTGTGGTGGGATTTGAACTCATGTTCCCTGGATTACTCATCCTGTGACATTATGTCCACACTGTTGTTTCCCATCCTTTGCTATTTTGTGTTTGCTCTTTATGTCTTAGTCCTCAGATGTTTGGGAAATTGAACCTGTTTAAAAGATTGCCCTAAACCTGCTCCTTTGACCAAGTTTTTGGCCACCTGTCCTAATCTGTGCTCCACTCTTGTGATTTTTAAAGGAATTCTCATTATGTTCACGTGAAGCACTTTGAGATAGTTAACTGTACCACAGGTATTATTTGAATGCAGCTTGTATCCCCATCTTAATATCTGAAAATAGAGGGTCATATTTTAAAAGTAGAAGACAAAAATGAGGATGATTTTTTTTCTTTCTGATGGTTGTGTGTCTTCCTCAAAAGGCAGTGAATTCAAAGTCTTTAAGGCAGAGGTAGACAGGTTCTTGCTTACCAAGTGGGTGACAGATTGTCGGGGATGTGGAGGAATGTAGAGCTGAGGTTGTATTCAGATCAGCCATGATCTTATTGAATGTTGCAGCAGGCTCGTAGGGCCGAGTGGCCGACTCCCGCCCTTTGTATCAAGCAGTCTGTGTCTCCCCTCTTATAGCTATGAACTGGATAATTCCTTTCCAATATTGCGCCTTGCAGACAGTTAAGTGAACACCAGGTGGCCTCCTATTGGGAGCAGGCATATTGTAGCAATTGCAATATTTCTTGTGTTAATTTTGTTGCTTCTTACTCAGTATTGCTGAGAATCATCTAAATAAAAACCAAAACACTTCTAAAATTATCGCACCAATGGAAGTGTTGGTTTGGATGTAACATTGTTGAATAAGCCATTCCCAGCTTTTCCAGAATTCTGTGTTGAAAGCCCTCGAGTCTGGTTTCTACCCCTGAAACAGTTCTTAGCAAGGTCATATTTGACATCCTTTGTAACGGTGACAGGGATGAACATTCCCTCGTCGACCTGCGGACAGCCTTGATCAGAGTTAATGACAGTACTGACCCTCTCTAATATCGCTGTATCCTCTGGGAGGGTCTGCTTTCAGTGTCTTCCGTTCTTATTTATTTAACCGTAGCTGCTGGTGTTGGCATCTATACTGATGATATCCAACTGTGCCTGAACACCACTTCTCTCCCGACTCCTCTGTCATTCATAATTTACCAATAATTTCATCTGAATGCCTGCCCAATTTCCAGCATTGGATAACCATAAACATTCCCTTAGTTAAATATTGTGAAGTGTGAAGCCATTGTTTTAGTCCCCAAGTTCGACCTGAGCACCCCCCGCCCCTCCCCCAACCCTAGTAACTCTGTTGACATCCTTCTTGTCACATTTAAAACTAGGATCGATAGATTCGTGATCAGTCGGGGGATGAACAGTTACAGGAAAAGGGCAGAAAAGTGGATGTGGGGAATGCCAGATCAGCCACGATCCTACTGAATGGAGGAGCAGGCTCAAGAGGCTGAATGGCGTATTGCTGTTCCTATTTCTTGTGGATCCCGAGCCCTTACCTCTGAGAAAGGGCCCTGGCTTCAGTATGTGCCATTACTGAGAGTGTTGATGTTCCCTTGTGTAATATCAACAACTTAGCAGCTGCTGAAACCTCTTGCTCCTTTGTTACCTCTGAACACAATATGCCAATGTGTTCAGGGGAGGCGATGGCCACTTTATTGTCACCAGACCATTCACCCAGGTAATGTTCACGGGACTTGGGTTCAAAACCTGGCACGGCAGATGGTGGAATTGAATTCAATATAAATCTGGATTTAAGAGTCAAATGATGAAATCGTTGTGGTTTGTTGTAAAAACTTATCTGGTTTCCTGCTGTCCAAACCTGGTCTGATCTACATGTGATTCAGATCCAATGTCAGCTGGTTGAATCTTCACTGCACTTTCAATCAAAACCTCCAGGCGGAGGTTCACTATAACCTCCCTACTTTTATATTCCATTTAAAGGCCAATCTCCCTTTTGCCTTCCCGATTACTCACTGAACTTGGATGAAGAGTTCATGTCATCCTTACCACCTGCATTCTAATCAACTGTCTCTACTGCAATCTTGGCAATAGTACATTCACTTTACTTATCCAAGTAATTCATTTCCATGTAGTAAATAATTTTGTGCCCCAGCACTGATCCCTGTGGAACGTTGCTAGTTGTAAGTTGCCATCCTGCGCATGCCCCTTATCCCTCCTGTATCATTGGTTAGCCAATCATCTATCCATACGATTAGACTGTTTCCAATATCATGTGCATATCATTGGCTCTGCCAGCAAGTCTTCCCAAACCGTCCTTGAAAGAGTGGTGGTGAGCTGCCTCTTAAATTGCTTCACAAATATGATGTGGTCTATAATAAAGGTTCAGGAGCGAGTTCCAGGATTTTGATCAATAACATCGAAGCAATGCGTATATGTCACAGTTGGAATGTTTTGTTCACACTTATCTCCTCTTGCTGGTTGAAGTGATGGAGTGGAAGTTGCTCTTGAACAGCCGCCACTCATAAAATCAAGCCAGACAGATCGATTGTGGCCAGAGACACTGCCATTTTGACTTCTCATCAATCTACATTCTTTCCATCCAAGTTTTAGTCACATCAAACTGCCTCGCAATGCTGTATGGCCACAGTAAACTATAATAACGTGAAGATCGCTGGGATGATTTTCTACATCCGACTGCAATATAATCACAAATCATTGTTTCCAGTTTTGGTGGAACAAACGACATCGTATTGGTGGATAATTACAGTTAGTGCAGACACAGCTATCCATCGATATATATTAATTCTGATCACTTCAATGGCCAAATTTCAATTCAGAAACCAAGTGCACTCGGCTGCTTGTAACATAGACAACATGACAAAGTGGCTCATAGGAGGAGAAATGGGACATTGAGGAGGAGTGAAATGTTTGCTTTTGGTCACCTCCACAATTGTTAGAAAAACAGGTTGAAACGATTCTTAAAAGGTGGCTGAAGTAATAATGTGGCATAACACTTCAGACAGCGCAAAGTGGAAGATCACTTTCTAGTGGAAGAAAAAGATATTTCTTATTTCTGAATGAACTGGGAAACAGAAGAGGGAATGAAATCTGACTTGGGAGCTATTTCCTATTTGTTGAGAATGTTGTTTCATAACAGTCTTGGTTTAGAGCATAAGCTCTTCATCAGGAATAAAGGGTGGCCCAAGGGGGCTGAGAGGTAAATGGGAAGGAAGTGGGGCTGGATGAATGGCAGCTGGGAATGCAATAGGTAGATGGAGGTAGGGATTGATGGCAATACGTCAGAGATGAGGGTGGAGCAAATAGGTGAGAAGCAAGGTGGACAGGTATGACAGGTCAAGAGGTTGGTGTCGAATTGGAAGGTTGGATCTGGGACAAGGTGGGGGAGAGGAAATGAGGAAACTGATGAAATCTACATTGATACCATGTGGTTGGAGGGTCCCAAGTCAGAAGGTGAGGTGTTTTTCTTACAAGCGTCGGGTAGCAAGAGTTTGGCAGTGGAGGCAGCCCAGGACTTGCATGTCCTTGGCGGAATGGGAGAGCGAGTTAAAGCGTTCAGCCACAGGGCGTCGGTCGTTTAGTTTTAGTGTCCCAGAGCTGTTCCCTGAAACGTTCCGCGAGTTGGCGTCCAGTTTCCCCAATGTGGATGAGACCATATTGCAAGCAATGGACATAATCTTATAAATAGATTGCATAAATCTTAGCCTGCCAGAGTTCTTTTCTTTAATTAAATTAATGAAAATTTTAACTAAATTGGGTGACTGCATGAAACGGTTTGTTGGTCAGATTTGAATCATCACTCCCAAATAAGACAATGCCATGAATATCAGTGAACTGCTCGTTTTGTTAAAAACCATAAGTTCTTGATGTATTTTCACAACTTACTGGTATTCACATCTGCACATTCAATGTCAAACTCTGACATCAGAAATGAAATTACACCATTAATTTTGACTTTCAATATTCGAAGAAGCAAATTAATAGCACACAGTCAATACCCAGTCTGATTAATATGAAATTAAATTTAACCAAAAAAACATAAAACCAAGCTGGGAGATAAGAAATGGGGGAAGGGCATAAAGCAAGAAATGCAGCATCATAGAGGGTGCTCCTCCAGGGAGTGTATTTTACCAACTACTGCTGCTAAATATAAACACTCTGATATGATCCTCCGGTTTTAATGTAAACCATAGCCCCATACAGGAGGTACCATTTAAATGAGTTAAAAATACAAGCCTTGAGCAAATCCAGCCTCCAGCCTTACCGCCGGCTTCTTGGAGCTTGGACCTTCCTCAAGCTCCGGCGGGTCGTTGAACTCCTGGGCTCCAGCTGCCACTCCTCCACTGAAGAAGCTTTGGGAAACAGATGCAAAGGCAACATACAGAACAGAGCACCATTGTAAATGAAAGCAGCTTACGGAGATATTGGGCAATAGCATCACATGGTTTTTACCCATCGACCTCTGGGTTATGTGCCCAGCACACTCACGCAGCACTACTCTGCTTCTGGGCTCCCAGAAGCTGGATTGTGGATCAGTTTAAAGTAGGTCCTATATCTCTGATTACATTGGTACACAAGGCAGTGAAGAAAGGTTTCAGCACACTGGCCTTCATCAGTTAGGGAATTGAGTATAGATGTTGGCAAGTTATGTTGTAGTTATACAGGACGTTGATAAGGTTGCACCTGGAATATTGTGATCAGTTTGGTCCCCTTGGTGTTCTGACTTCTGACTTCTTCAACTCTGGGTTTGTGTTGAACTTGATGGGATACTTTGTCCAACTTAGCATGTTTAAACAGTATCGCTCAGATGATTCATTTGAAACTTTTCAGGAAGTGAGCTCAATAAGATTGAACTATTCAAAGTTACTTGGACCCTATTTTAAAATTACATGAGGACCAGTAGTCAGAGACACGTACAGCATGGAAACAGACCCTTCAGTCCAACTTGTCCATGCTGACCTGATATCCTAAATTAATCTAGTCCCATTTGACAGTACCTGACCCATATATTCTGGCAGCTCATTTCATATATGTACCAACCCCTGCATGAAGACGTTGTCTCTTTAATATATTTCGCCTCTCACCCTAAACCTATGCCCTCTACTTCTGGACTCCCCCACCCCTGAGAAAAGACCTTGTCTATTACCCTGTCCATGCCCCTCATGATTTTGTAACCTCTATTAGGTCACTCCTCTGCCTCCGATGCTCCAGGGAAAACAGCTCCAGCCTATTCAGCCTCTCCCTGGAGCTCAAACCCTACAACCCCCAGCATCATTCCCATAAATCGTTCCTCATGGAGAAGTTAACGTTTCAGTCCTGAAGAAGGGTTAATACCCAAAAAGCTGACTACTCCACATTCTGAGGCTGTATTCTCCCAACCTCCTGCTTGCAACTTCGGGTTGCAATATGTAGTGGCTCAGTGGTTACCACTGCAGTTCACAGCGCACGGGACCCAGGTTTGATTCCAGCCTTGGATAGCTGTCTGTGAGGAGTTTGCACAATCTCCCAGTGTCTGCATGTGTTTTCTCTGGGCGATCCTGTCTTCTTACATAAACCAAAGATGTGAAGGTCATGGTGATTGGTCATGCTTAATTGCCCATAGAGTTAGGTACATTAGTTAGAGGGAAATGGGTGTGGATGGGTTACTCTTCGGAGGGTTTGTGTGGACTTGTTGGGACTAATGGCCTATTTCCTGTAGCTAATCTCATCTGCACTAATTTTGTCTCTAACGAATGGCAGAGTCGACTCGACGGGCCCAATGGCCTAACTTCTGCTCCGATGGTCTTGCGGTCTGAGGTTTATTTGGATCATTTCATTGGCAATGTGCAGTCCCTGGCTCAATGAGCAGCAGTGCCCCCGCTGGTGCTTCCGCAAGTTGAAAGCAAACATGAACCTCTTCCCACACTCGGGCCAGCTGAAGGGCCTCCCACTGCTGAAGGACACACAGGTGTTTCAGCAGGGTGGAGGAATTTATGAAGGCCTTCCCGCACTCAAGTCAGCAGAATGGCCTCCCCCCTCCCCCCCCCCGCCCCCCGCCCCCGTGTGGACCAGCTGGTGCTTCCGCAGTGTGGAGGAGCGGATAAAGCCCTTCCCACACTCGGGGCAGGAGAACGGCTTCTCCCCGGTGTGGACGGACTGGTGCCTCAGCAGGGCTGAGGAATTGCTGAAGGACTTCCTGCACTTAGGGCAACTGAACGACCACTCCCCCATGTGGACTCACCAATGGGCCAGCAGGTCGGAGGAAAGAGCAAAGCCCTTCCTGCACTCAGGGCAGAAGAACGGCCTCTCCTCAGTGTGGACCCATTGGTGTCTCAGCAGGTGGGAAGAACTGCTGAAGGCCATCTCGCACTTGGGGCTGGAGAACAGCCTTCCCCGGTGTGGACCAACTGGTGCGGCAGCAGGCAGAGGAATCACTGAAGGCCTTCCCACACTCAGGGCAGCAGAAGGGCCTCTTCCCCTCTGTGGACCCACTGGTGCTTCAGAGCCCTTTCAAATTTCACAGTATCCTTCTGATAGGAGACCAGAATTGCACACAATATTCCAAAACTGGTCTAACCAATGTCCTGTACAGCCACAACATAACTTCCCAACTCCAATACTCAGTCAGAGGATTGCGAAAGCTTTCAAAACCCGCCAAAAACAAACAGGAAAGAATGGACGGCCAAACGAATTTTTGAAAGTCAGCTTGGAAGCATCAATGAGAAATCGGCGGACTGGGTTTATTGGGTACCCGTTCTCCTTAAATACACTATATACGCATTTCTCTTGTGCTCTTCGTAGTTTCTCTGTGCTGCAGTGTGTAGTGGCTCGTTGAAATAATGTCCTGATGCAGCAACGTTTGTGGTTGTTGGGATGATTGTTTCTGTGGTTAAATATTTGGTTTGTGTGTGTTGTTTTTCTGTAGACGCTAGTTTGAAGTTCCCCATTGACTGTTCGCTCTACTGTGACATCTAAGAATGGTACTATGTTGTTGTTCTTCTCTTCAAACCAGGAGCCCCCCTCAGGCCCAAAGCTTCACCATTTGGAACACCAATATGCAGACTAGTCAAAGGCCTCCACTGAAAACACCAAGTCGAAGATTCACGCCACTCCATTTACTCCATCCAAGAATTCCTGAACACCAAAGACACTAAGATAGAAGAGGATGGAATAATGCTGTTCTTTGACATAACAGCCCTGTTCACATCCATTAACATCAACTTGGCCAAAGAAAACTGGAGACACTACTCGAAGAACCAGAGACACAAACACAGCACCAACTTCATCAGCAAAGATAGCACTGTCAACCTCGTAGAACTGTGTCTTAACCACCCACTTCGTATTCAGTAACAAGCCCTCCAAACAAATCAACGAAATACCCATGAAACCACCAGTATCAGGATTCCTCGCAGAAGCAATAATGCAGAGACTCGAACAAACAGCCCTTCCAACGATCCACCCAAACTTTGGGTCCACGACGGTGATGACACTTTTGTCATCAAAAAATGAAACAAATTAGAGGAAACCTACAACACCATCAACAATATCCTCGCTGACATAAAATTCACAAAAGAGGAGAACAACAACAAAGTGCCATTTCTGGATGTCACAGTAGAGCAAATGTCAATGGTAAATTCAAAACAGCCTCTACAGGAAAACAACACACACGAACCAAGTACTTAACTACAGAAGCAATCATCCCTCCACATACAAACAAATCTGAATCAGGACACTATTTCAACGAGCCACGATACACTGCAGCACCCAGGAACGACTATAAATAATTACACAGCGCATTTAAGAAGAATGGTAGCCTGCACCCCTAAAAATGGTTTCCCTGACCGGGAATCGAACCCGGGCCGCGGCGGTGAGAGCGCCAAATCCTAACCACTAGACCACCAGGGAGATGCGGATTCCGCTTGTCAGCTCTCCTAAAAATTACTTTCCTGCCCGGAAATCGAACCTGGGCCGCGGTCGTCAGCAAGCTTTCACCTGTGCATCCAACAATGTCATTTCTTGTATCCATTGCTCCCGATGCGGTCTCCTCTACATTGGGGAGGCTGGAGACTCCTCGCAGAGTCCAGTCACGGCACTTGAGGGGATATTTCCAGGACAACCGCAACAATCAACCCCATCGCCCTCTGGCCCAACATTTCAACACCCCCTCCCACTCTGCCGAGGACATGCAAGTCCTGGGCCTCCTCCATCGCCGCTCCCTCCACACCCGATGCCTGGAGGAAGAACGCCCCATCTTCCGCCTCGGATAATTTCAAACCCAGAACATTAATGTAGACTTCACCAGTTTCCTCATTTCCCCTCCCCACACCTTACTTCAGTTCCAAACTTCCAGCACAGTGCTATCCTCATGACCTGTCCTACCTGCCAATCTCCCTTCCCACCTATCCGCTCCACCCTCCTCTCTGACTTTTCACCTCCATCCCCACCCCCATTCACCTACTGTACTCTTTGCTACCTTCGGCCCAGCACACCCCCACCCCCCAATTTATCTCTCCGCCCTGGAGGTGTCCTGTTTCCATTCCTGATGAAGGGCTTTTGACCGAAAAGTCGATTTTCCTGCTCCTCGGAAGCTGTCTGACCTGCTGTGCTTTTCCAGCACCACTCTGATCTAAACTCTGGTTTCCAGCATCTGCAATCCGCACTTTTGCCTACCCAATAAACCCAGTATGTCGATTTCACATCAACAAACTGACACAAGCAGACACAACGTGTGCAGAAACCCTAGCCACATTACTTTACATAAAAGAGATCTGGGAAATGATGTCCAGACAACTCAACGCTCTCAGCATCATGGTAGCCCACAAACCTACCAACACACTTAAAGAGCGGCTAATGAACCTGGAATAGCCTATACAAACAACCCGCAAACGAATATTATTTACAAAATACCATACAAGGAAATATATACATGAACTCTGCCGCACAGTTCTCTGTGGCAAGAAATGCTGGGATGAGATAAGGAAGATGTTTTTCAGCCAAAACGAATCGGCACTGACTGGACAGCCATTTAAAATCAACGCTGTCAGGCCAGGATCGAAGATCCAACAGGATGAACAGATTTCTTATTTCCTGAAGATTTACAAAGCTGAGACTGGGTTTTGGTGTTTGTTCCCTTTCCACTCCCAGGAGCTGCAGTGGTTGGGGAGGTGAGTTGGAGAAAGTGAAATATGTCCATGAGCAGCGTGTGGGGCGATTTCAGCTTCCCCTCCTCTGACAGCGATGTGACGTGACTCTGATGTTCTCAGGGACACTTACTGACGCAAGACAGTAAAAAGATTCCCATTCCCGCAAATCAGGAATTCAAACCGTATGCCAGCTTCAGGACAATGAGAAAGATTAATTGGAGTGTGTGAAGAAGCTGTGAGCTGCATTTCAAAGAGGTAGGTGGAGTCAGATGCGTCATCCATTGCGCCCCGGCACTGTGCGTACCTGACGCCACCATGCTGCAGAGTTCTGACGTTAACACGGACATGCGCAGCAATGGGAACATTCACAAGAGGAACAGCCAAAGATAATCACCGTCACTGCTTCCCTTCCATTGTCCCAACTTGGTGAAGCAGTATCTTTCACTGGCAAATAAAACACATTCGTCCTCAGGTGCCTGCTTCATTTCGATCACGACTTCACGCCCCTCACTGTTCTCGTCTCATTTCCAAACACTTGGCTCATAGCCTCAAAAGTAGCTCTGTGCGTATCTGCTTGTTCCACCCTGACAGGCAATGGGTTGCAGATTTCCAACCCCTCCAATGATGTGAATCTTAAAGAAGAAACCGGGGAACAGTCTTCCTTTCTTTTTGACGACATTTCTCAACTATAGTCGGCAAGGTTCACACCTGCGTGGGGAAACCGCAATCGATCTCAAATCCATCGTATTAACCACTCGACCCAGGAATAAAGAACCACACTGACAGCTTCATTTCCCAGGTCTCTCTGCCTGTAGAGCTGAGAAATAGTGAGTTATTGCTGGGTTTGTTTGAATACAATCACTTCACAGGTTACGAAAGGGTTACATATCTGCACATGGCGAGTCTGGTTGTTTCATCACGAAAGATGAAATAAACTTTCAGTTAAAAGCAAAAACAGAAATTGCAGGAGCAACTCAGCAGGTCAGGCACCATCGGTGGAAAGAGAATCAGAGACAATATTTCAGAACTCTGTTTTCTCCCACAGGTACTGCCAAACCGGCTGAGTTTCTCCAGCAGCTCCTCTTTGTGTCTCTGATTCTCAGCATCCGCAGTCCTTTACGTTAGAAATTAAATCAATTCAACCTCATGTGCAGGAATGAGAATCCTTTCAATTTCCCAAAAATTGGCAGAGATTTCAAGGCATTTGGAAAAAAAAGTAAAAGTGACATTAGGAAGAACACTTTCTTGTCCCTGTCTGACCGTGACAAGGAGGCAGATTCAAGAACAAAAAAGGGAATTCGGTGGTCATGTCCAAAGTAACAATGTGGAGATTTACAGGGCGAAGGCAAGAGAATGATACGAATAGAGACTCTCATTTACTTGCTGTGTAGAACCAGCAGAGCTAATGTGGGCCTCAAATTGCGCTGTGACACGTGTTGTGATTCAGAGTGAACTCACAGTTCAATCAACGGAAGGTGGGGATTTAGAAAAGTTTATATTTATATAATCTCCTCACGTCAACGCAACAACAAAGTGGTTTAATTATCCGCCAGTGGAGAGAACCTGGTTCCTGGAGATGGGACAAAGAGCTGGCTCAGGGATATCAATCCACATTGCTCTCTTTGCCACGAGTTCAGAGGGAGAACATTGGAGGGACAAAGGAGAGAATAACGATCTGTGTCGGAGGGTGACGAACTGTTCATGGAGACTATTCCTGGCTAACAATAAGTCGTGTGTAACAGCAGACGATGTGATAACACGGCCTCGTGTGGGTGTGGTAGGGATCAAGGGCATGGGGGTGTTCGGGTCCAAATAATATTGAACTCGATCTTGAAGACTGGAGGATTCCAAACGGAAAATGAGGCGCTTGTCTTCCATCTGGAGCAGAGCTTTGTTGGAACACTGCTGCATGTCTGAGACAGAGATGTGGGCCAGGGAACAGGGTGGCGTGTTAAAGTGACAGGCAACCAGAAGCTCATCGCCTCTGGGTGGGCTCGATCCACCAACCTTTCGATTAACAGCCGAACGCACTGACCAATTGCGCCACAGAGACAGGCGATGACGTGGGCTGCGCCATCGCTTAGGGGAGGCTATTAGTGAATTCATAATTCAGCCTCCCGGCCTCGATTTCCAGTTGGCGTCTATCAGTTTTACTTTTCCATAATAAAGCCTGGGACATTCATTGTGGAGACACCGGGGACAGGCTGGAGACACATCCATGTCAGGAGGAACTAGCTTTCTTACTCCGGGCCGTCACCCTTCGAGCCTTTCCGTGTTTTGCCTGTTCCCGAGTTCTCTCATTGGCTCGGAGGCGAGAAGGGGTTTGAATTCCTGATGTGCAGGAACGACAATTCTTTCAATGTCTCAGATCAGTTCATGTCCCGAGAACATCAGAGTCAATCTCCCGCAATCTTCAACAAGGGGACGGTGTCTGGACTGTCTCTACTCAGTCGGACAGTTCATCTTTCATTCTCCTCGAAATCCGCTTCCCAAAGAGTTTCTCAAGGTTCACAAAGCTGGAGACTGGGATTTCTGTTTTGCTTCATGAACATTTTTCCATTTCGTAACTGACAATATTTTGCCAAAACATCTTCCCAATTGTACGCCATGATTCATTTCCAGGGATGAGGAATTTCCATTTTGGAGAGACATTCCCAAGGTTGGGAATGTTCGCTTTGGAGCAAAGAAGGTTAACTGGAGATTTCCTGGGGCTGTTGATCATGATGGGAGAAGAAGCGGTGGGAATGGGCAGATTAATGATGAGAAGAATCAATTGCCACTGACCAGAGTCAGTTACCAGAGGACAGGGATTGAAGTTCTTGAATGAAAAGCAGCACTTGTGCCTAATAAACATAGAGAATACTGCAGAAAGCCAACAGGTCGAGCAGCATCTGTGGAAAGGGAAACAGAGCTGACGTTGTGAGGCTGGTACGTTGTTTGTTCACAACCAGATTTTCCTGCATGGCAATCAATTCCCAGACATGAGAAAACTGGATTTTATCGAGACGGGTTTTGTGAAGTTTGAGCGATAATGCAGCCAACAGGAAGTCATTTAAAATCGCCAGTGAAGAAAGCATAGTCAGCAGGTTACCACCCTGAGCGGGGGAGCCCCAAAGGATCTCTACGCCAGCACCTTAAGTGTTCGGCGACAACTACACGCCCAAAGTTGTGGTCTAAAATTTCTCATGGAATGGTTCTAACAGGAAAGGTGAGTATTGGGCTTTTCCTGTCCGCGCCATAGTCCCAACGTATCCTGTTCCCCTGGATTTGATCAGGACAGAGGAGGCTGATGGGAGATCGAACTGAACTACACACATTGATGAGTGATAGAACGGGTGGGAAGGATCCATTCCCATGCATAGAGAGATTAATAATCAGGGCCGAAAATAAGGAGCCACTTCAAGAAATTTGGGGTTCATTCAGCAAAGCTAATGTGGAACTGTTCACAGAAAATTGTGGTGAAAGTCTCTCGAGTTATTTTGATGAGAAGTGTTGATGATGCTAATACAATCGATAGGATGAACGTAGATTGGTAAATGTATTTGGTGACAGTTCTGTTCTAGCCCTGTGAGCGAAACCTGGATCTGAAGGAATAAAAGGGACATTAACAACATCGATCTGAAATTGGATACGTGACAAGAAACAGAGCCATCATTAACAGTTGGCTTTTGAACTGGAAAAGTATTCTCGTGAAATTAGCTTGTGGCTTGAGGTATGCAAGGTCAAGATAATTTAGGTAAAACACGGAAACGCTATCCTCATTAGCAGACAGTGAAAGGATTACAAGATGCAAATTAAACATTTTCGATAAGTGATACAGGGGACTGGGAAGATAAGTATTATAAACTGTGAACAACAAAGTTCTGGAGCACAACACTTACATTCAAAGACCGAAAACATCCAGGTCCTGATTAATCAGATGGCATTGTGGTGCTTTTCTGCAAAACATCCACTTGCAATGTCCTACAAAAGAGTGACAAAACCCATCCCTGTCATCCCAGGATAGAAAATCCGAAGGGATGAACCTTTGCTTATTTTCTGAAGATACACAAAGCTAAGACTGGGTTTTGGTGATTATTTCCTTTCCACTCCCAGGAGCCGCAGTGGTTGAGGCGGTGAGTTGGGGAAAGGAAAGTGTGCCCGTGAGCAGCGTGTGGGGCTCTTTCAGCTTCCCCTCCTCTGACAGCGCTGTGACGTGACTCTGATGTTCTCAGGGACATTTACTGACGCGAGACAGTGAAAAGATTCTCATTCCCGCAGATCGGGAATTCAAACCGTATTCCGGCTTCAGGACAATGAGAAAGATTAATTGGGGTGTGTGAAGAAACTGTGAGCTGCATTTCAAACAGGTAGGTGGAGTCAGATGCGTCATCCATTGCGCCGCGGCCCTGTGCGTATCTCACGCCGCCATGCTGCAGAGTTCTGACGTTAACACGGACATGCGCAGCAATGGGAACCTTCACAAGGTCAACAACCAAAGATAATCACCGTCACTGATTCCCTTCCACAGGCCCAACTTTGTGAAGCAGTATCTTTCACTGGCAAAGGAAATACCCTTGTCCTCAGGTGCCTGCTTCATTTCGATCACGATTTCAAGCCCCTCACTGTTCTAGTCTCATTTCCAAACACTTGGCTCATCGCCTCAAAAGAAGCTCTGCGGGTATCTGCTTGTTCCACCCGAACAGGCAGTGGGTTGCAGATACCCACCAGTCCCAATGTGAGTGAAATACTTTTCCCCCTCCACTGATTTGAATCTTAAAGAAGAAGCCGGGGAGCGAGCTCCCTTTCTTTTCGACGACATTTCTCATTTTGTACTCTGCAGGGTTCACACCTGCGTGGGGAAACCGCAATGGATTTCAAGTCCATCGCATGAACCACTCGGCCCACGAATACAGAACCACACTGACAACTTCACTTCCCATGTCTGTCTGCCTGTGGAGCTGAGAAAGAGTGAATCATCGCAGAGTTTGTTTGAATCCAATCACTTCACAGTGATTCGAAAGGAATAAATATCTGCACATGGCGAGTCTAGGTGTTTCATCCCAAAAGGTGAAATGAACTTTCCGTTAAAAACAACACGAGAAATTGCAGGAGGTACTCAGCAGGTCAGGGAACATCTGTGGGAAGAGAATCAGAGACAACATTTCAAAATTCTGTTTTCTCCGACAGGTACTGTCAAACCTGCCGAGTTTCTCTTTTTGTCTCGGCTTCTCAGCATCCGCAGTCCCTTCCGTTAGACATTAATTCAATTCAGAAGCCCCTTTGTGGAGAGGATTTCCGTTTGGGGAACATTTTCCTGACCCCATTAATAGCGCTCAGCTTCGAAGCCAGTGAAGAACAGCGAACACACCGCCCCTGGGTGGGCTCGAACCACCAACCTTTCAGTTAACAGCCGAACACGCTGACCAATTGCGCCACAGAGACAGAGGCTGGCGAGGACTGCACCATCGCTTAGATGAGGCTATTAGTGAATTCATAATTCAGACACCCCGCCTCGAATTACAATTGTTGTCTCCCGCGCAGTCTTGCGAGAGATCCCGGCTTTCTTAACTTGACTTGTGCAAAAATGCCCGATTAAACTTCTCAAAAAGAACCTCCGTGAAACGAGACTGGGCTCCCTGTAGTACGAATTGGACAGGAAGTGAAATGATTGGAGATAGCATTGAACAGGTTGACGTGTTTACTTCCCTAATTTTCTTATCCCTCAGCCAATTGGCACGTGGCTTGGGCAGTAATGTTATTACACACACTGGACCAGTGGGATTTGAACCTGAGCCTCAGGGCTCTATGGGAGACTACAGCTGCACCACAAAAAAACTCTAGTAAATAGGTCCACTTCTGTTGAATGAGAGGAAACAGCTTCCTCCTCAACATGATACACGACCACTGTACCCTCCGTGCCCATTACAATAAATTGAGCCGCCTCCTGTTGAATGAATGAGTGGGAACCCCTCTCTGAGCTCCAAGAAGCGGGGTGCCCGGCTGGAGGCTGGATTTGCTCATGGCTTGTATCTATTAACTTATTTAAATGGTACCTACTGGAAGGGAGTATGGTTTACATGAAAACCAGAGGATCATGTCAGAGTGTTTGTTTATATTTTGCAGTTGTAGTTTATAAAATACACTCCCTGGAGGAGCACCTTCTATGATGCTGCATTTCCTGCCTTCTGCCCTTCCCCCATTTGTTATCTCTCATCTCGATTTTACATTTTCAGTCAAATTTCATTTCACATTAATCAGCCTTGGTATTCACTGTGTATCATTAATTAATCTGTTGGATTGTTGTAAAACAAAATTAATGGTGTAATTTCATTTATGTTGTCTGAGTTTGACATTGAATATGCAGGTGTGAATGCTAGTAAGTTGTAAAAATAAATCAAGAACTTGTGCTTTTTAAACAAAAAGAGTTCAATGGTATTACTGGCATTGTCTCCTTGGATGATGATGATTATAGTCTGACCAACAAACCATTTCATGCAGTCACCCAGTTTAATTAAAGTCTTTTGGAAAATAATTCTGGCAGGCAAATATTTATACAACCCAAAATACGGTCGGTAATCATGTGTATTCTTATCTTTTAAGCCGTAACGGATGGCATTGCGTGGCGGGTTGAGACTGAAACTTCGCTGGAAAGAATGTAGATTGATGAGGGAAGTCAAAATGGCAGGGTCTCGGGCCACAATCTATCAGTCCTGCTTGATTGCATGAGTGGTGGTTCTTCAAAAGCACCTTCCAAGTCATGACCTCAACCACCAAGAACAAACAAGTGTGAACACAGGATTCCGACTGCAAGATATATCGCATTGTTTCTTTGTTATTGACCAAAATGCTGGAAATCACTCCTGAACATTGTTGCAGACCACATCATATTTGTGAAGCAATTTAAGAGGCAGTTCGGCACCACCTTTTCAAAGTCAGTTTGGGAAGAGTTGTTGGCACAGCCAATGATATTCACATCTCATGAAATAGTAAGCAAAGAGCCCACAGTGTTGGGAGGCTGTATGTTAGCATGGATAGAGGATTGGCTAACTACCACAGTTGTGGTAAGGGACATGTTCAGGATGACAACTTGTAACTAGTGGTGTACCACAGGAATCAGCACTGGGGCCAACATTATTTACAATATATATACGAATTACTTGGATAAGTAAAGTGAAGGTACTATTGCTAAATTTGCAGAAGACACAGTTGATGTGAAAGCAGGTGGTGAGGATGACATTAGATAGAGGGATTTGGAATCACAACCACGAATCTCTTCATCCACTTTCAGTGAGTAATAGGGAGGCTAATTGGCGGTTGGCCTTTTCAATAGAGTAGAAATGTAGGGAGGTTATAGTGAATCTATGTAAGGCATTAGTCAGGCCACAACTGAATACTGTGAACAGTTTAGGGCCTTTTACCTGAGGAAAGATATATTGGCATTGGAGGCAGTCCAGAGAATGTTGACCATGATGATACCAGGGATGGAAAGAATGTCTTATGAGGAGAACTGAATAGGTTGGGCCTGTGCTTATTAGAAGTTCGAAGAATTAGAGGTAACCTTATTGTCACGTACAAGATTCTGAGGCGACTTGACAGGCTAGACGTGGAAAAGTGGGTGAGTCTGGGACCAGAGGAAGTAACCTCCAAATGAGAGATTGCATGTTTAGGACAGATAGGAATTTCTCCTGAGGGCAGTAAATCTGTGGAACTTGATACTACAGAGGGCTGTTGAGCATGGGTTGTTACGTGCATTCAAGGCTGAGATAGATTTTTTTTAACCAGTAAGGGATTTGAGGATTATGGGGAAATGGCAGCAAAATGGAGTAAATGTTTCCCAGAATTATCGTGATCTGAATAAATGGCAGAGTCAACTCAATGGGCTGAATTGAATAGTAAATAGTAAGGAGGAAAAGCATGCAACTGGCAATTACAGACCAGTCAGTGTTGGGAAGCCTAGAGATTGTAGGGAGTTGGTGGCATTTGGGAATTGTTCCTGGATTTAACATCTGGAGTTTCAAATTGATGCTGCTATGGCCCCGATGCAATTTGAAATCAATTTATGTATCTGGAATATAAACTTATCGCTGCTTTGGTGATCTTATCAATTGTCATAAGTACCTATCTTGTTCACTAATAACCTTTTTTTTAAGGAAGGAAATCTTCAGTCCTGTCCCAGTTTGGTGAATGTGTCACCCTTAATCGAAAGTCATGTGGTTGACTCTTACTTAACTGCCCTATGAATTGGCACTTGGTTATTTTTTGGGAGACCAAGTGTCACGTTCCATGAATGAATAAAGAAAAATATTCAGGACAAGATTGTCAATGTCACTGTCAATGAAGGGAAGATTGTGATCTCGTGATACTGGTTAAGTAGCCCAGAGATCTCGGTCTTCTGAGAACAAAAATTAAAATCCCATCATGGATGCTAGTGGACTTTATTTTCAACGAATAAAAAGATCTGGAAGTGAGAGTTTGTCTCTGTACTGGCAACCAGGAAACCATTATTGGCTAAGACAATGAATTGCAGATGTTGGAGATCAGCAACAAAAGGCACAATTGCTGGGGAAATGCAGCAGGTCTGGCAGCATCTGTGGAAAGAAAACAGTTAATGTTTTGAATCCAGCCTAATTTTGAAGGGCCACCGGACTCAAAACAGTAACACTGTCGTCTCCTCATAGATGCTACCAGAACTGTTATTTTTGTCCAATCATTATAGAGTGTTGTGAAAGTGTTCTTTTAGGGAGGGAAATCTACCACTCACAACCCTACACACGCGTGCACACGCTCACATCATGTGACTCCAGACCTACTACAATGTGGTTGACTCTCAACTGCCTTCTAGCATGTAGCCAATTGCTCAGTCCAAAGGCCATGAGGGATGGGGAGCAAATGTTGGACGTGCTAGCAACAATCCCATCCCTCAAAATATTTTCTTATATATTATAAAGCATAGGTTAATGAAGGACAACCAAAACCAACTGCTATGGGAAAGTCATGCCCAACTAACCTGATTTGCTTGTAGTCATAAATATTGTTTTAAAACCCTCTTCAGAGAGGACATTGGTGCCATCATTGTTGCAATACTGCATGCAATTCTGTGCTTTCCGCTGCAGGAAGGGTGTTGTGAAACTTGAAAGGGTCAGAAAACATTTACAAGGATGCTGCCAGGGTTGGAGGGTTTGAGCTACAGGAAGAGGCTGAATAGACTGGAGCTATTTTCTCTGGAGCTTTGGAGGTTGAGGGGTGACATAAAAGACATTTATAAAATCATGAGGGACATGGGTAGGGTAAATAGGCAAGGTCTTCTCCCTTGGGGTTCGGGGAGTCCAAAATTAGAGGGCATAGGTTTAAGGTTAATGGCAAATGGAGTTTAATATAGATAAGTGTGAGGTCTTACATTTTGTATAGTCAAATCAAGGTAGGAATTTCATGGTGAATGGCAGGACGTTAAAGAGTGTAGTGGAACAGAGGGATCTTGGAGTACATGTTCACAGTTCTCTGAAAGTGGAGTCACAGGTAGAAACGTTTGGCACACTGGCCTTCATCAGTCATGGCATTCAGTATAAAATACCGAATTAGAGCCGAGATAAGCACCAAATAATAACACATACCAAAAAACACCAAATCTGTTTCATATGCAGTATTTCAAACCAAGAGATGTAAGGGTGCAGGTTCATAGCTCCTAGAAAGTGGAGTCATGGGTAGACAGGGCAGTGAAGAAGACTTTCGGCATGCTTGTTTTCATCAGTCGGAGCACTGAGTACAGGAGTTGGGATGAATTGTTGCAGCTGTCACAGATTCCACACAACAACAACAAGACGTGACCCTGCCCTCCCCTGACTGACTGTCACTTTGCATATCAGGGGGAGACACCCTTTTAATTGTGATGATCAGGAAACAGGCCATCCTTCAAAAAAATGGATTTGTTCACAAATATTGTGACAGAGGAAGGAAGTTGCAGTCTGGGTGAAGATCAATCTTCATTCAGAGAGAGAGAGAGAGGAAGAGCAGCAGCAGATTCAGAAGTTCAGGGTCCAACTTCTGAAAAGACCTTGTCTGATTTGCAGTTGTTCCTGGGCTTGTAATATCGTACTGCAGCATATTGTAGATCTTCAGTAAGAGTGTCAACACTGCACTAAAGATATCCGTTCAGCAACTTGAGTCCATGTGAACTCTTCGTGGAGGTATGCAGTCTGCCCCATAACCCTGTCGGTTTACAGTTACATATAGATCGACACAAAGATCTTTGGGATTGAGAGGAAAGAATGTTCCACAGTAGCTAGAATTACGTTCAGATTTTCTATCATGGACTGACTGTGATGACCCTTGCAATCACTTCACTGGAATATTACAAGAGAAGAATTTGGCGGCAGAAATCTCAGACCAAACATCACATCAAAGTCTGACAGTCACTTGATTCACGAGGACGTGGATATTGATGGCCGTGAAAACAAAGGGAAAAAGGCCTGTCTGCTTAGTTAGGTTTTAAACGTAAGTGTGACTGGAAACTCAGAGTCTCGCATACCCTCACATCAGAGTAGGGACTGGAACAAGCTTTACAGACTGAATGAGTGTTCCAATTATCAGAGGGTTCACCAGTAACACCACACACATGCTGTAAGCGTGAGTGAGTTTTCAACTGATTGTTATGGTCTGAGACAGACGAGGGCACCTGCACCATGGAGAAACCGTGGAAATGTGGGGAGTGTGGGAATGGTTTCCCTTCGCCATCTACACTGGAGATTCATCGGCGTTTGCACACCGGGCAGCGGCTGTTCGCCAGCACTCAGTGCAGGAAAGGCTTCACTCAGTTACACCACCTCCTGGCCCACCAGTGGGTCCACATCAGCAAGAACCCGTTCATCTGCCCCGTGTGTGGGCAGGGCTACACTTAGTCACACCACCTACTGCCGCACCAGCGGATGCACACCGGGGAGAAACCGTTTTCCTGCTCTGTGCACGGGAAGGGCTACACCCAGTCGTATCACCTGCTGCTCAGCTTCCGCTACCACACTGAGGAGAGGCCGTTCACCTGTCCCGTGTGGAGCAATGACTTCTGTGATTCCTCCACCCTGCGTAAACACCAGCGCATCCACACCAAGGAGCGGCCGTTCACCTGTCCAGTGTATGGAAAGGGCTTCACCCAGTCGTGCAACTTGTGGAGACACCAGCAACTTCATAAGTTAGATGGCGCAGGGATTCGGGTTGGACTCTGCTGTTACCGCTGCTGAGAGTGTCATCTTGAACTCTGTTTAGTGGGTGAAGTGGGAGGGGCAAGGGGTTCCTTTATGCTGAATGGCCGCTCTCTCACCCACTTTACTTCCAGTGGGGGCTGATGCTCTCTGAGCCTGGGATTGCACCTTCCCTACGGAAACAGTCCACAGAAGCGGCTGAAGTGCAGGGAGATCTGAAATAGATACATTTGTCTCTGTCCCATTGAGTCTCCACCACAGTCAATCCAATTGGGCTCTGTCAGTGTTTATGCTCCACCTGAGCCTCCACCCACCCCTTCATCACCATACAGGTATCCCCTGCTTTTGGAAAGTTGACTTTACCCCCTACCCCCTCCCCGCCCAAGCCTGTGCCAATTCTTAATCCTAACTTCGACCTGCTATTTATTGCCGATGCATGGTTTCTGTCCCTGTATTCACCTCCCCTTCATGTGTCTGTCCAGATACACCTAAAGTGTTGCTAAGGTGCCTCTTTCCACTTCGTCCACTGGCAGTGCATTCCAGGCATCCACCATCCAACTGTGTGAAAAATCTTCCCTTTCAATTCTCCCCCTGACTGTCCCCCTCTCGCCTTGAACTTGTGCCCTCTTGTAGTTGACTTTTCCACCCTGGGGGTGGGGTGGGGGAAGCCTCTGACTATCTAACAGACTATCTGGCCCAACCCCAAACATCCAAAGAATAATCCACACAGACCCATTTCCCTACCCCTATTACTCGACATTTACCCCTGACTAATGTACCTAACATTCACATTCCTGAACACTGTGGGGCAATTTAAGCACGGACAATCCAACTTAACCTGCCAATCCCTGGGCATTGGGGTAATTTAGCATAGCCACTCCACCCGAATCCACACATTTGGATTGTGAGAGGAATCCGGAGGAAACCCATATCGACACAGGGAGAATGTGCAAACTCCACACAGACAGTGACCTGGGACTGAAATCGAACCAGTTTCCCTGGTGCTGTGAGGCATCAGTGCTAATGATTGAGCCACCATGCCACCCCCGTCCAGTCAATCTGTGTGTCTCATCATTTTGTTGAGGTTATCTCTCTGCCCCATCTTCACAGTGAAAATAATCCAGGTTTATCCCATTCTCTGCTCATAATGAGACCTCCAGACCAGGCAGTGTCCTAGTGAACCTTCTCTATACCCTCTCGCAGAGCATCCATGTCCTTCTGGGAGTGTAGGGACCAGAACTGCACGCAATATTCTGAATGTGGCCGGAATAAATAGCTGTAACATAACTCGTCAACTCTTAGACTCAAGGCAAACGTGCTGTGTGCCTTCTTGATCACGTTACCCGCCTGTATTGCCAATTTTGGAGATCTATATGGCCAGATCCCTCTGTATGCGAGTGCTTCTATGTGGTCTGAAATTTATCGTTCAATTATTGTATTTCCTATGTATCTGTACCCAGCTTCACTTTAATTGTGTTCCCCTCTTTATCTCTTTTCCCCCATTCTCACCCCTCCACACATCAGCATATGATAAGATTATAGGAGCAGAAATTATGCCATTCAGCCCATTGAGTCTGCTCCACCATTCAATCATGGCTGATAAATTTCTCAACCCCATTCTCCCCATAACCTTTGATCCTCTTGATACTCAAGAAACTAGTTATCCCCAGCTTAAATGTATTCAACGATCTGGCCTTCACAGCCTTCTGGGGCAGTGAATTCCATAGATACACCACTGTCTGTCTGAAGAAGTTTTCCTTATCTCCGTTCCAATAGGTCTTCCCTTTACTTGAAGGCTGAGCCCTCGGGTCCTCGTTTCTCCTACCTATGGAAACATTTTCCCAACATCCACTCTGTCTAAGCTGTTCAGTATGCTGTAGGTTTCAATTAGTTCCCTTGTCATCTTCTAAACTCCATTGAGTATAGACCCAGAGTCCTCAAATGTTCTTCATATGTTAAGCTTTTCAATCCTGGGACCTTTCTCATCAACCTCCTCTGAACATGTTCCAGGGCCAGTACATCCTTCCTGAGATATGGAGACCAAAACTGTGTACAGTACTCCAATTGTGGCCTGACTGGAACCTGAAAGATCCTCAGAAGTACATCCCTGCTTTTATATTCAAGTCCTGTCAAAATAAATGCCATTGTTGCATTTGCCTTCCTCACTACTGACTCAGCCTGTAAGTTTACCTTGAGAAAATCCTGGGCTAGAAGTCCCAAGTCTCTTTGCTCTTCGGATTTCTGAATTTTCTCCCCATAATCCTTCTGTTCCAGGGTAGCAGCAGAGACTTCCAGACACACTGATTTGTATTCCTGGATATCCAGGGATCTCAAGAACTGCCAGTATCTCAGGAGGAATCGTTATTCTGGGAGGAGGCAGAGAGGAGAGTGGTGTGCACCTGTAAACTCCAGAGCTTCCCAAACTTCACGAGCCAACAATAACTCTTTCTGGACCAAGAAACGAAAGGGCCGACGAGAAACTGTGACACCACAGGAAGTGAAATTAGGCCATTCAGCCCATTGAGTCTGCTCCACCATTCACTCATTCTTGAGTATCAAGGGGCTCAAAGGTTACAGGGAGAATGGGGTGAAGAAAAATATCAACCATGACTGAATGGCAGAGCAGATTCAATACGATAAATGGCTTAATTTCTGCTAATGAACATCCATGGGAAGAAGGAGGCAACACAATAAGTTGTTTCTTGGGACAGGCAAGATAATGTTGTTTAATAATGGTGTGACAAAAGAACAATTAATTCTGCCTGCAGAAGGAAAGCCCTGACATAGAGGGGTTAATTGCATGGCAGGCTGTTTCAAACAGACAGCTAACCCTCAAGGATAAGAAGGTAAGCTGCAGACCTGAGGTCTCCAGCAATGTGAGGTGATGTTGGAGTCTTAAAAACAAAAGTCACACCACAGATTGGAAATTGAGGAAACGCCACCAAACTTCAACTCCAGAATGATGCAGCCGCAGCAGTACTCAGAAGAATAATACTGCATCAAACCCCTGGAACTTCCAGAGATGGGCACCGTCGGTGGAAAACCAGTTAACTTCAGACATCAACTGGGTGATAGCCAAGTTTGGGGAGTGAAGCTGAATGAACTTGAGAGGTTTTATTTGTGGTTGCGACGTGCAATAAAGTGCAAATCATTGTTTCAGCAGTTGATTGTCTGTGCGGTTTCTGAGTCAGGAGCCAAATTAAGGTGATTCACCCACAACCACAACAAGAGGCTTGGATTAATATTGACTCCATTGCATTCAAGAGAATGTCATCAATACTGTTACAAAGCGAAGGCTGAACCCCCCCCCCCCCCCCTCCCCCTCCCCCTCCCCCTCACCAAGATCTCAAACTGAAACGTCCAAAGAGTGGCACGTTGCCCTTTAATCTGTAAAGTCAGTGTGATAAGTGGTGTAACCTGCTGTAGTGTTAAAAGTAAATCCCTGACACTTTACAACCGACAATCAGCAATTTATTTAACCAACTCTCACGGTGAACAAATGAACAAAACTACTAACAAACTGAAGAAATCCTTCCTAACTACTGAGTATTCTGGAATAAATCAAGATTCTTCTGGTATGCTTTTCCAATCAATACATGTCCCACTCAGATGACACAAAATAGAATTTAATCTCTCAGATTACAACCAGGTTATGTGTCTTCCGGAATATTCTGCGCCATTTTCTGTCGGGGATGCCTCCTCCGATTCCTCCGTCAGGAATGTCCTTCTCTGTTTTTCTAAATGATGCTTTATCTAATACACAGATGACTGAGACCGCCAATTCTTTATGATAGGATTGGTCCTGTTGTCAAAACTTTAGGATTTAAATTTAATAAATTTTTGGTAGCCAATGGGGCTGATTTAAATTGATTGGTGAAATTGAAAACCTGTTTTCTTGTCCTGCTAACTGTACAGCCTTTTGTTACAAATGTTTCAGTTCAAGTGCTTTTTGTTGTGATCATGTTCCTCCTTTAAGAAGATTACGTTGTTGGTTTATTTTCAGGAGGGGTTGTAAAAGGCTTCCCATTCATCTAGGATTAAGGTTTTCACTAATGGTTAACAGATACTGGCTAAGGCAACAATCCGGGAAAAGGGTTTGACATTTTATTTTTCTAAAACGCTTCTACAATGAAAGGGCAGTTGTCCCATTCTTTTCCCCTGGTTTTGGTTTTGGCAAGCAGTCTGTCTAAAGCTGCTGCAGAAAGACATGTTTTCTGATTCAACAGATGTTTCTGGCTGACTCTAAAGCTTCAGGGAAAATAGTACCAGCGTATTCAGCCTCTCCCTGTAGCTCAAACCTTGCAACCCTGGAAACAACCTTCCAAACCTTTTCTGAACCCTTTCAAGTTTCATAATGTCTTAAAAAGACGTCTACTTTGCTCGACTAATGTGGGAGAATTTTCTACATGACGCGTTGTGTCTGAAAGAGCCCTCCCCTGTGCTATGACAGAGCTGCAGTGACTTTCAAAAGCCTGACAAATGCTGTTATCAGTCAAAGATTCATTGGGAGAAGCTTCTCAATCACATCTGTAAATGGAGAAAGTGTTTTTAATAATGAGACATGAATAAAGGCTGCATTAATCTTTTGTTCTGAAGATTTACTCATACATCTCAAAACAGAGCATATGAACCCGGTCAAAAGAAGTCTACGGGAATATAAGACACCACTGCCTATTTGCCGACCAGGACCGACTTTACACAGAAAACATGGACATTTTAAATGAATGGGGTGCCATTCGTTTTAAGATCAGGTGAACTTAAGAGGCACAGCATTGGCTTAGAAAGGAGAGATCCTTGACACACACACAGCCAAAATCATCACTGCCATTATTATCAAATTAGAATTTAGGCTGGATAGGCTGGGATGTTTTTCCACTGGAGCAGAGGAAGTTGAGAGGCAATATTTTCAAACCATGAGGGGTAGATTTGGGTTAATGGTAGCTGTCTCTTCCCTTGAGGAAGGATTTCAAGAGCAAGGACGCGTTTTATGGTGAGAGGAGAAAGATGGAAGAAAAGATGTGGGGCAAAATATTTACAGAGTGTAGTTCGCCTGGGGAAACAGCTGCCAGTGGAAGTGGTTGAAGCAGGTACATTAACAACATTGAAAAGGCGTTTCAAAAATACATGGGTAGGAAAGCTTTAGAAAGATATGGGCCAAGTGCAGGGAAATGAGGTTAGTGTTGACAAACATTTTGGTCAGCATGGACCAGTTTGGGCTGAAGGGCCTGTCTCTGTGCTATAGTACTCTATGACTGGAATCTCTTTGTAACTCTGACAGTGTTGAGTTTCCACATGAACCAGGATAAAGTGAGGACAGCAAATGCTGGAGATCAGAGTTGAGAGTGTGGTGCTGGAAAAGCACAGCAGGTCAGGCAGCACCCGAGGCGCAGGAGAATCGATGTTTGAGGCATAAGGACATCCAGATGAATATCTCACTAAATCATGCTGAATAAAGTCTGATCTAATTCGTCAACTCTGATGTGGAGGTGCTGGGGGTGGACAGGTCAGAAGTCACACAACACCAGGTGAGAATCCCAATAGATTGATTTGAACTCATGAGCTTTCGAAACACTGTTCCTTCATCAGGTGAAGTGATGAAGGAGCAGCACTGATGAAGGAGCAATGCTCCCAAAGCTTGGGATTTCAAATAAACCTGTTGGACTGTAAACTGGCGTTGTGTGACTTCTGACTTCAACTTCTTCAACTGCGCATTCATGTGAACTTGATGGGATACTTTATCCAACTCGGCGTAGTTAAATCATATCGCTTGGAGGGTTTCATTTGAAACCTTCCAGGAGGTGAATTCAACAAGATTGAATTATTCAAAGTTACTAAATTCGAAACTTACATCAGGACCGGTAGTCATAGAGAGGTACAGTACGGAAACAGATCCTTCAGTCCAACTCGTCCACGCGGACCAGATATTCTTAATTAATCTAGCCCCATTTGCCAGCACTTGGCCCAAATCCCTCTAACCCTTTCTATTCATGTCCCCAACCAAATGTCTTTTAAATTCTGTAATTCTACCAGTCTCCTCCACTTCCTCTGGCAGCTTATTCCATGCACGCACCACACTCTGCATGAAAAGTTTTCCCTTTCGGTCCCTTTTAAATCCTTCCCCTCTCACTCTAAACCTATGCCCTCTAGTTCTAACAACATACTGATAAATAATTTCTGATGGAGATGTCAACGTTTCGGGTAGAACCCTTCTTCAGTCCTGAGGGATAATACCTGAAATGCTGACTTCTCCACCTGCTGGTGCTGCCTGCCTTATTGTGCCCAGCCTCCTGTTTGTCTATTTTAGATTACAGCATCTGCAGTTTTTTATTTTGTCTCTAATAAATGGTGGAGCAGATTCGATGGGTCAAAATATCCTAACTTCTGCTCCAATGGTCTTGCGGTCGTAGGTTTGTGCGGGTCTTGGGCTCAATGAGCAGCAGCGCCCACTGGAAGCAAGGTTCATAGAAACATAGAGGCACTACAGTGTGGAAACGGGCCCTTCTGCCCAACAAGTTCAGAGCGACCCTTTGAAGAGTAACTCACCCAGACACATTTTCCTACCCTATCACTCTGCACTTACCCCTAACTAATGCACCACACCTACACATATTTGAACACTATGGGACTATTTAGCTTGGCCAATTCGCCCAAACATGCGCACGTTTGCACTTTGGGAAGACACTGCAACACGCAGAGGAAACCCACGCAGACACAGCGGGGAATTACATGCAAACGCCACACAGACAGTCACCCTGAGGATGGAATTAAATCTGGGTCCCTGGCGCTATGAGGCAGCAGTGCTAACCACTGAGCCACCACCCTCCCTTCCCCCCCCCCCCACTCCCCCAGTAGAAAACAAAAAAGCCTACCAACTCTCCCACTACCCCCACTGTCAGAAAGGGCAGGAGGATCAGTCCTGGGGGTGACCCTCAGCAGCGTTACCGGCAGAATCTGATTGTTAGGAGCATTGGTGCTTCCGCTGGTGCTTGTTCAAGCTGCAGGACATTGTGAACCTCTGCCCACACTTGGGGCAGGCAAACGGCCTCTCCCCAGTGTGGACCCGCTGTTGCGTCAGTAGAGTGGAGGAGACAGCAAAGCCCTTCCCGCACTCGAGGCAGGCAAACGGCCTCTCCCCAGTGTGGACCCGCTGGTGCGTCAGTAGAGTGGAGGAGACAGCAAAGCCCTTCCCGCACACAGAGCAGCTGAAGGGCCTTTCCCCAGTGTGGACCCGCTGGTGCTTCAACAGGTCGGAAGAGCGTGTAAAGCACTTCCCGCAGACAGAGCAGGTGAATGGCCTCTCGCCGGTGTGGACCCGCTGGTGAGCCAGCAGGTCAGAGGAATCGCTGAAGGCCTTCCCACATTTGGGGCAGGGGAAGGGCTTCTCACCAGTGTAGACCCGCCGGTGAATCACGAGGTGGGAGGAGCGAGTGAACACATTCCCACAATCGGGGCAGCGGAAGGTCCTCTCCCCTGTGTGCACCCGCTGGTGCCTGATCAGGGCGGAGGAATCGCTGAAGGCCTTCCCACACTTGAGGCAGCTGAAGGGCCACGCCCCTGTGTGAACCCGCAAGTGCCTCAGCCGGGCGGAGGAATCGCTGAAGCTCTTCCTGCACTTAGGGCAGCTGAAGGGCCTCTCCCCAGTGTGCACCCGCCGGTGCCTCAGCAGGGCGGAGGAATCACTGAAGGCCTTCCTGCACTTAGGACAGGAGAATGGCTTCTCCCGGGTGTGACTGCGCCGATGTGTCTCCAGGGCAGACGGGACACGGAAGCCTTTCCCGCAGTCGCCACACTTCCATGGTTTCTCCATGGCCGAAGCTACAGTTGCACACAAACGCGTGTATGTCCCCTCCCTGCCTCGAATTCCTCTTTCCAGGCCAGATAACTGTTTCAGGCTCCACACTCAGTGCGTTGCTGCAACAGTAGGGTCTCTCTTCCAGTCCCACTGATGCTGAAAATGTACTGAAACAGGAACCAATTGGATCATAGTTGAAAATTGTTGCAGTCCCGGTGGATTGAGTGACTCACAAATACTGGAGAATCAGAGTAGAAAACTGCAGGTCAGGCAGCATCTGAGGAGCAGGAGAGTCAATGGTTCAGGCATCAGCCCTTCATGTGTTGATTTTGAAACTTCATCTTCAGATCAAATAGTCTGAAAAGAGATTACAAAAGTCAACACTGTCAGTCCAGGGTAGAAATTCAGAACATGCAATTCTACTTTCTGCAGAACATTCTTTTGTTTTATTATTCCACAAAACTGAAAGCACCATCCCTCTCTCTCTCTCTCTCCCCCTCTGTTCTCACTCCATTCTAATTCTCCTGAAATTGCTGATTCAGGATCTGACAGGGAAAGAAGAGCAAAACAGTCACAACTGACATCTCTCTGAATTTTGGATATCTGCACCTGAAAATTAATAAAATTCCACGACATTGGGATACTGTTGAGAGTGAGCAGGTCTGATTTTTGGAAGCAAAAATATAGTGTGTAAATTCAGGATGAACCGGCAATGTAGCTTCTTGGCAACCAATCAGACACAAAATGGTAAACGTGCCCCCACAGGGGAGTTTTAGAATGAGACATCAAGGCTATGACACCAGAGAGAAATTGAACAGACTGGCATGGCAAACCAGAGTCATCTAGATATACAGCACAGAAACAGGTCCTTTGGTCCAATGGTCTATGCTGACCAGATATCCTCACTGAATCTGGTCTCATTTGCCAGCATTTGGCCCATATCCCTCTAAACCCTTCCTATTCATAAACCTATCCAGATGCCTTTTAAATGTGTCATAATTATACCAGCATCTACTACTTCCTCTGGCAGCTCTTTCCTTACACGCGCCGTCTTCTGCATGAATTGCCCCTTCGGTTCCTTTTAAATTCCTCGCCCCCTCCCCGGGCCACCTCACCCTCAATCTTTTACTCTATAGTTCTACACTCCCAGAGAAAAGACCTTGTCTATTTACCCTATCCATTCCTCTCTTGATTTTATAAACAATGGAAGCATCAACGGCTCAGGGCGGGGATGGGGAGCGTGGGGGGGGGGGGGGGGGGGAGGCGGGGGAAGTATGCTGAATGTGCTGGAGCCAACTCGTAAGAAGAGGACACAAAACCTTGAAGCTGCAATGAGGAACACTGCATGTGCTGTACTTGTACCTGTTGATTTTATTTGTGGGAATCAAGTGCATTTTAAAAATAAAAACAAACAAGATATCTATCCCTCCCCTTTCCCAATCTCCTAATGCTGTCCTGGACACAGAGTGAGAGAATCGGGAGCAGGAGTTGGCCATTTGAGCCTGCACCAACATTGAACACATCATAACTGAATATGAATATACCTACAGCCAGGTGGATAGATTGGGTTTTCTTTCACTGGAGCAGAGGAGATTGAGAGGTGACCTTATAGAGGATTATAATATCATGAAGGGTACAGATGAGGTGAAAGGCAGGTGTCCTTTCCCTAGGGTGGGGCGTTCAAGATTAGGGAGCAAATTTTGAAGGGGAGAGGAGAAAGATTTTAAAAAGACATGAAGAGCTCCATTTCTTTCTCCGGTTTGTGTGTGGAATGGGTGTCCAAAGGGAGTAGTGGATGCATGTAGAGTGACAATGTTTAAAAGACATTTGGAAATGTACATGAACAGGAAAGGTTCGGAGGGATATGGGCCAATCACTGGCAGATGGGACTAGTTGGGTTTGAGAACATAGTCAGCATAGACTAGTTGGTCCGAAGGGTCTGTTTGTGTGCTGTATGACCGTGCAGCTGTTCTGTACTGGTCTTAAAACCATTTTCTTGGAAATCCAAGATGGCGGTGGTTTGAGTGGTCTGCTGTGCTGGGCTCTGTGCCATACCCCCGGCAAGGTGGACTTTTACCCCCTCCCCCCACCTCATTAACCATCCGTAGGAGAAAACAATCGCTAATATAAACTTACTGAACGTCTAGAGCTGCTATAATTGTGGTTTGACAGCTTTAGGACCAGAATGAAAGCAAATGAAGGAAAAGGGCCGACAGGGGTGCAGCAGGTAGGGCTCTCCCCTACTGCATCGGGGGCGCCTGGAGCCATTGCTCAAACTCCCAGGGCAGACCCTTTGGGTTTAATAGGGCAGCAGCAGTTACTCTCGGTGTTTGCCAAACTCTGAGATAAGATTGAAGCAGCGGTGGAACCGCTATCTGCCACACTGGAAAAGCATGGAGCAGGAAATTCAAATGTTGGCCCGAAGAGAATAGGCAGCGGAGGAGAGGACCGTGGCATCAAGACCGTGGCGGAGGTCTCAGGAGGAAGGATCTAAACGCTGGAAGACCAGGTTCGGGTCCTTCAGGAGCAAGTGGACGACCTGGAAAACTAAAGTAGAAGAAATATCTTACAGCTCGTGGGTCTTCCGGAATGTGAGGGAGGCGAAGACTTTATTGGATTCCTGGGGCTGGAGTTGGAGTCGGGCCTGTTGAGTGTGAAGCGGGCCCACCGGATCGAAATGCGCAGGTCCGGGTCGGACCCGCAGCCCCGCGTGGTCCGAGTGCGCCTCCTGCATAAAAGAGAAAAACAGTTAGTGATTGTAACAGCAAGAAGACTGGGAAGAGATCCACAGGCTTTAATGCACAAAGGCTCAAGAATAATATATTTTCAGGACTTCTCGGGAGCCTGGATTAAGAAACGGGCATTTGATGAAGTTAAGAGAAAATTAAGGGATCTGAACAGAAAATATTCTTTGAGGTCCCTGACCGTATTGCGTTTCTCTCATGGAGGGATGGTATATAATTTTGATTCAGCAGAAAAGGCGAAGGACTTTGCAAATTCTCTGAATTAAAGAAATCGAGTCGGGGTGAAGGCGGGAGGGACATCATTACTTTTTTGCCCCTTTTCTTGTGGTTATCGGCTTTATACGTACTGCCTTGACGTAAAACTGGAATTATGTGGTATATCAGTCAGTTAGGTATTGTCTGAGGCCATTTCTTTACTGCTGTCCTTTTGTGTTTGGATTGGGGGTGGCTATACCTGTGCTTAAGATGTATGGAGAAGGGGTGTGGGGAGATGGGCAACCATTGTTAACTCTCAGAATGTAAATAACATGTTTTTTTCAATCTGTGAATTGCCTGGAGTTTGGGGCACAGCCTCAGTGGGAAGGAGGCAGGATGGTGGCAATGGTGGGGTTGGGGGGTTGAGGGGGGAGATCTCTACATAATTGGGGGTTATTTGCACATTTGCTTAAGTTATATGTGGTGGTTAGATTTTTATTTATAGTAGTTTTGAATAGGAGCAGTTTTTAGACTTTATAGAGTTAATGTCTTTGTTGCTCACCACACCTCAGATAAGCTTCCTCCTCTTGGGAAACCACGGGCTGCCCTGGATGACCATGGCTACTGATTCATTCAGGTGGTGCCCCTGGAATGTAAAAGGGAGCCATTCCCCCATTAAAAAGAAAGACGGTGTTGTCAAGCCTCAGGAAGGAAAGGGTGGACACATTTAACTGATAAGGAACATCTGAAAATGCAGCAAGGAGGTTATGATAGGGTATTCTTCTCCTCCTTTAGCTCCAAGTGTAGAGGAGTGGCTATACTGGTAAGAAGGAACCTCCCTTTCCAGGTAATTGAGCAAATTAAGGACAAACATGGACTGTCCGTCATTCTTAAAGCTCTCATACATGGTGAAGAGTATGGCGTCCTGAATGTGTATTGTCCCCCCGGTGCACCCTCTTAAATTTCTAATTGATGCAGTTGCTAAATTAATGAGTCTTCGGGACGCCGCATGGTCACTGGAGGGGATTTTAATCGCCTAATAGATCCCGAGGTAGACAGGGTGCCAAGGGGCCAGGCAGGTACACCCGCGCAACCTAAGCAGTTGGTGGACATGTGTGAGGAGTTGGGATTAGTGGATGTGTGGAGGCATCTCCACCCTAATGGAAGAGACTTTACTTTCTCTTCCAACCCACACAAGTACCACATGGGAACTGACACTTTTTAATGCCATTGGATTGCTTGGACAGAACATTGGCTTGTGAAATTGGCATTATTGCTGTCTCGGACCATGTGCCAGTGTAATTAGATGGTAAAATCAAGAGTGGTGGAATGGATGCACAGCACTGGTGCATGGACCCATTCCTGTTCAGGGATAGCAAATCTGTTGAGTACATCACAAGAGTTCAGAGCCTTCTGGGATATCAACTCGGGTACGGCCAGTAATCCGGAAATACTGTAGGAGGCCACTAAGGCATCTTTATGAGGCCTGATTATTTTTCATTCAATGACGAGAAGGACGCAGAGGAAGGAGTAACAACAGATGTTGGAGACCCGTCTGCAGATAGCTGAGGAAGTATATTACAATAGGCCTTCACTGGTCAAGCTGCAGCTCTCCGGGCTGCTCCCAACTCATTGCACACACTGGGAAAAAAAAAGGTCTGCTTTGCTCAACAAAGATTGTTTGATTTTGTAGATAAGCCAGGTAGATATCTGGCCAGAAAGAAAAATGTTTCCCAATCTATTATGTCTGTTAGAGAGAAGGCTGGTACAGTTACCCGTGAGTTAAAGAAGATTTAGGGAATACTTTGCAGGGTTATATCGGTCGGAGGGAGATGAACATGGTGCAGCGAGAATACAGGCCTTTTTTGAGATCCTGCATCTCCCTAGTATAAACGCGGAACAGGTTCCCTGTTGAATGGGCCTATGACGATACAGGAGGTGCAGGATGCAATAAAACATCTCCAAGGTGGCAAAGCACTGGGGTCAGATGGATTCCCAAGTGAATTCTATAAGGAATTCATAAATATGTTGGTGGGGATGTATCGCTATTCATATGCACAGGATTATCTTCCGCCCTCTCTTAGGAAGGCTAATATCTCCCTCATTTTAAAGGAGGGGAAAGAGCCCGAAGAATGTGCTTCATACAGACCCATTTAACTGTTGAATGTAGATTTTAAAATTCTACCCAAGACGCTGGCCCTGACGTTGGAAAAGGTGTTGTTCTGTATTGTGAAAGAAGATCAGATGGGTTTTGTTAAGGGCCGTAGCTCCTCCAACAATATCAGGAGTGTACTGAACATGGTGCAGGTATGCCAGCAAAGGTTGATCCTGGGTTCGGTGGCCTCCCTAGATGCAGAAAAGGCATTTGACCAGATAGAATGGCTGTACCTGCTTGGGGTCCTCAAGCGCTTTGGTCTGGGTACAACCTTTGCTAGGTGGGTGGTGGTGTTGTATAATGATCCTGAAGCAGCAGTCATCACAAATGGCACTAAGTCAGATAACTTTAATACTGGGAGAGGTAGTCAACAGGGGCGTCCTCTTTCACCACTGCTATTTACCTTGCCAATTGAGCCATTAGCTGAAGCTACCAGGAGGATTCCTGAAATAGTGGCGCCAGGAGTGGGAATGGGGGAACATAAGATTACCCTATATGCTGATGATGTCCTTTTGTTCTTGGCCAATCTGGAGGAGTCCGTTCCTCGATTGATTCGAACAATTAATTTATTTGGGTGGGTGGGGGGAGAGAATTAGTGGAGGTGCCTGATCTGAAGGATGGAATGCAGTTCCTGTTTAGATGGTTGTCAAAAGAGTATTTGCATTTGGGAATTTTTATTACTCCTGCCTTCCACCAGCTGTAAAAAGCTAACTATGTACAATTACTGGAGAGGATAAAGCAGGATTTGCAGCGATGGGACGGATTACCGTTTTCATGGTTAGGCCGAATAGCTCTGATTAAAATGAATGTTCTTCCTCGCCTATTGTACCCCATGAGAATGCTCCTGTTGTTGCTACCCAGATGAGTATTACTGAGGCTCAATGGTTGGCTCGGTTCTTTTATTTGGTGTCGCAGCCGCCCCCTAATTAAGTTTATCAAATTGCAGCTCTCACAGGATGAGAAGGAATGGACCTTTTGGACTTGAAGAGATATCAAATCTGCGCTTTCTTAGCATATGTGTGTGACTGGGCACGAGGGGACTCGGGGTCGATTTTGCTTGACGTTGAAGCATTGCAGTTGAGATGTCCCCTACTTAATCTATTATTCATTGATAAGATGAAATCCGAGACTGAGCAGTGTAAGAGTACAATCATTTTAAATACAGTGAAAGCCTGGAGGATAATGAGGCAAGACAAGGGCAATTGGCTGATGACCTCACTGATTACCCCACTGGTGGCAGCCCAAGGATTTAAACCTGGGGCAATGGACTCCAGCTTTCAGTCCTTGGAGAATAAGGGAATCTTCTGTCTGAGAGATTTATTCGAGGGTTAGGTCTTGATGTCATTTAGCCAGCTAAGTCAGAAATATGCATTGTCTAATAGGGACCTTTTCCGGTACTTTCAGCTAAGGGATTATATACAGAGGAATACCACGCTTGTGGCTCAGCATTACAGGTCAAATGTGGAGTAAAGAGTACTCTGTGTACAGGTGCTCTTTCAGTTAGTACGTTGTATCATTTACAGAAGGGACGTACCTTAGGGGATGTGGAGGGACTCTCTAGGATGTGGAATCGGGAGCTAGGATAGGATATTTCATTAGAAGTATGGCAAGATATATGGGAAAATGTAAGGAAAATTTCAATATGTAACAAAGCACAGGGCATGCAATTGAAGATTTTACACAGGGCTTATGTGGCGCTAGAGAGGCGAGCTAAGTTCAAGATAGGCACATCACCAGGGTGTCCCAAATGTAAAATTAGTATAGGCACTCACACACTGCTATTGGTCATGTTGTAAGATCCAGAGATACTGGAGTGCTATAGTGAGGGAGCTGAAGGACATCCTGGGGGATTGAAGTTAATGTGAATCCGGTATTTCTTCTTCTGGGGTTGCCAAATTTGCCTTCTCTTGGAGAACACAGGAACAGACTGTGTAACATTCTTAAGCACTGTGCAAGGAAGAACATTTTAATTAATTGGATGTTGGAAAAACCCCCAGGGCTTATGGGGTGGCATATGCTGGTGATGGAGCATCCCCCCCAAGATGACCTCACAAATATGGTGCACCACAAAATAGTAGTTTTACAAGACTTAGCGGCCCTTTCCAAATTATATTGATGCAGACTGATCAGCAGTATTAATTAGAGCTGTGGTATAATTAATACTGCTGATCAAGTGGGAATCAGTCCGGGCGCTCATTGGCCCTGGGAGGGCAAGGCTGGGTGAAACGAATACGGGTGCAATAACTGGTGCTCCCATGGATGGGAGCCTTAATGGAGATGTGGTGAGTGAAATAGAATAAAGTAATGTGATAGAATTCAAATTAACTTAAATTATGTTTAATTTTATTTTTATTCAATTTGATTGTAGTTTAGTTTAAGCTAAGTTTGTTCTAGTAGAATAATAGGTAGCTCATTATTAATAGTATCATAATATGACATTGTTGTACTGCTATTTTTCTGTATTTTGGTATTGTTCTTTTTTGTATATAGAGGTGCTGTGAGAGATTTGAAAAAGTTTCTAATAATTTATTTTTTTTAAATTCTTGCCTTCCCCATAACTATTTTTGACATTCAAAAGTCAGATGAACTCAGCTTTGAATATATTCAATATCTCCCTAACTACAGGAAGGCATCCCCACTTTGAACTAATTTCCTCTTGCTAATATACCACTTGCCTTGCTGATTGCTTGCTGCACCTATGTGACAACTGGCATTGACTGGAGTAGAAAGCCTGAGCAGAAGGTATCTGAGGCACGTTTGTACATCCACACATCATTCCTGATGAAGGGCTTTTGCCCAAAACGTTGACTGTTCTGCACCTCGGATGCTGTCTGACCAGCTGTGCTTTTCCAGCGCCACATTTTTCGACTCTGATTTCCGGTATCTGCAGTCCTCACTTACTCCACATCCCAATATATCACCATTTAAACAATTTACCTCCTTTCTGTTTTTATTTCATAGGAAAGGCTATAATTTCACACTGCGTTACTACATTTACCATGTGTTTGCCAATTAACACACATACCTGAACCAACTTTGCTGCAAGTCAAGAACTGAACACCAGAGTGAAAAAATAAAATGGAAAAGGGGTGAGAAGAGTGTGTTGTACTCACAGATGTTGGACAGAGGAAAGAAGTTGCAGTCTGGGATGAAGTTAAATCTTCATTCATAGAGAGAGGAGCAGCAACACCTTCACAAGCGCATTGTCCAACTTCCGCATTCAGACAATTTGGGGGAGGCTCTCAATTGCAGGAGGACCACACTCCTTCCGGTCCTTCAGAGCTTCCCATTGGGCGATCAGAAGAATGTTGCGCGCCATTTCCGCTAACAGCAAAGAGCATTCGTCGTATTTTGCTGACACCAGCGTATATGCGCAATGCTTCCTGACACCGAGAAGCATGCGCAGTATGCCCAGTGGAGATGCTGGTCCAACTGCCAATCGGAGAGAAAAAAAGGCTGGAGCCACACTTCTTTTGTTTTCCTGGGGCTCAACAGTTTATTCCTTTTGCATTTTGTCTGGCTGCTCAATTTTTGAATGTCTTTTCCCCAGGGTAGAGGAAATTCAAAACTGGAGGGGCATAGGTTCAGGGTGAGAGGGGAAAGGTTTAAATGGGACCGAACTGGTAACATTTTCATGCAGAACGTGGTATATGTATGGAATGAGCTGCCAGAGACAGTGGTCGAGTCTGGAACAATTACAACATTTAAAAGGCATCTGGATGGGTATATGAATAGGAAGGGTTGAGAGAGATATGGGTCAAATGGTGGCAAATGGATCACCGGATTAATTTAGAATATGTGGTTGGCATGCACCGACAGGTTTGTTTCCATGCTCTGCAACTCTATGACTCTATTACTACTTAATCTGAACCAACTTCACAAGATGAGGAATTGGCCATTCCATCCTTACAGCCTGTCCTCAACTGTGGCCTAATTGCATAGATTTCAATGCAAGTTTCTGAAAAATGTCTGGAGCTTTTTTTAAAAAATAATTGAATTTGCTTTCAACCTTTACTGATGTTTTTGAAAATATCATTTTAGCGATTCTCAATGTTAAAGATCAGCCATTTCTCACACCACACCCTCCCATCTCCCAAGTAGAGTCATCACCATCCGCGCTCTCTCGATCCTGAGATGGGCTGATACAAGAAAGGATGAGGGTGGGGGTGCAAGTAGAGAAATTGGACGGGAAACAGAGGCTAGGGGGAAGAGAGAGAGAGAAATGGACACGGGGACAGAGCATTGGAGTTAGAGAAACCCTGGGGGTGCACAGGGTGGGGGGCAAAGCGTTTGTCAGAGAGCGAGAGAATGGGGGTGCAGAGTGTGGGGAGAGAGAATGGACGTGGGTCAGTGGGTGGGGAGAGAATGGAAGGGGGGCAGAGGGTGGGGAGAAAGAGAGCAACAATGAGTGTTAGGAGAGGGTGGGGGGAGAGAGAGGGAATGGATGGAGAGCAGAGGATGGGGGAAGAGAGAGAATGGAGAGGGGCAGAGAGTGGGAGGAGAGAGAGAATGAATGTGGGGAGACGGACTGAATGGAGGAAAGCAGAGGGTGGACGAGAGACTGGACTGGACAGGGAGCAGAGGGTATGGAGATAGAATGGACGGAGGTGCAGAGGGTGGCGTGTGTGACGGGGGGGGAGCTGGGATAGCGAGAGAGAATAGACAGGAGGCGCTGTGGGCATGATTGGATCTTGATTGAATGGGGAGTTGGTGAATGCGTCCCACCCACTCCCAGCATCCCCTTCTTTGCACATGCGCAGTGCAGATTTTTGTGAAAGACGCGAGAGAGAATCTGGAGCGTGAACGCAATTACCCTCAGATCCTGGCATCAGCAAACCACTGCCTTTCTGTTTTAAAAAGTAAATAAAGATGTGGGCAATATACTGGGAACGGCAAGAAGTGACTAAGAAACTGAACCGAGAGTCAGCGCTTTCCGGTGAGGGGAGCTGGGCAAAAACAGGAGGATGGAAGGATGAATTCGAGTTGGAATCCATTGAAAGGTGGAGGAAATGGGCGACAGAGATTTCGGGTAGGAGATAGGGAAGGCTGCTCGGTACAAACTAGAATTCTCTTATCCTATTTCCTGCCCTGCACTGACAGCAATGATCTGTTTTCTCAAGGTATTAGCAGAGGAGGATTTGCTGTTCAGGCGTGCACAAGAAATTTACTCAGGGCCTGAATATCAGCAGCGTTTGAATCCAGGAGGGGAAATTATTTCGAACATCAACGTGACTTGAGAAGCCCCGTGATTATACGCAGCCTGCGTGGGAGTGTTCCAGGGTTCTGGCTGTGCAGAGAACTTCAACTCTGCAGCGAAATGTGGACTAGTGTTCTCGCCGTAGACGAGCCCTTCTTTGGATCGTTGAAGCTGCTGAGACGCAATGACCCCTGCACCGTGGAAACTCTGTGGAAGCAAATTCAATTCCCCAAACGGGCTGGAGTGTCACCAGGACTGGCATGAAGCCAATCGATTCCTTCAATCCAAGACTGTAGGTGGTGCGGCAGCAGCTGCCTCACAGTGCCAGGGAGTTGAGTTCGAGGCCACCCTCAGGGTGATTGTCTGTGTGGAGTTTGCACTTTCCTACCCCCCTCCCCCTCCCCCCATCTCTTGGTGCTCTGGTTTCCTCCCAGGATGTGCAGCTTAGAGTGGATTGGGTGTTCTAAATTCAGGGATTAGCTGCGGAGGTTATTGAGTGGGATGCTCTGAGGGGGGGTCAATGTGCATTGTTGGGCCAGAGGGCCTATTTTCACAGTATAGGGGGTTTGATGATTCCCCCAACGTGTCTGCAGCCTGGCTTCCAGCTGCATCTCTCTGAGGCGAAGGTCCTCCAACATGTGTTTTCCCTAGTTTCCAGCACCCAGAACCTCCCACCTTCTGCAAATCGAAAGACAAGTCCCACCCTGCCCTCTACAATATGTGCTATGTAACTGCTTATTCAGTTTTAGTGGCCCAGCAGAGGCTGATAGCCAAGTTCGGAACACATGAGGATGGCATCAACCAGGACCTTGGATTCATGTCACATGACAGGTAACCCCACTTCACTGTCACTCGCTCTCACACCCACACAAAGCACACACTCTCACATTCACACAGATCCCTCTCAGACACACACACATATACACCCTCTCACAGGCTGATACTCTATCACTCGCACACTTTATCAAGCACGCACACACTCACCTATCCTCTCATGCATGCGCACTTACATATAAGCCTTTGGTGTGATTTTGTATTTGCAGATACATTGTGCGCTTTTTGAGCCAAATACAATCTACAGGCAGTTAATCCATGTGAGATTTTATAAATTCCTACATTGGAAATAGAACCAGTCTCACTCAAGATTGGGATACAGACCTTAAGTTGTCTCGAGAATGTGTCTTCAAACAAGTTCTGGGATTTACATATTAATGAACCAAAACCTGCAACCCATTCTCAAAGATGAAAGACTTCACAACAATCTAAGTTGTTCTATATCATTTCTGTTGCATGAAACTGCGATCTATTGCTATAAATTCTCCTATGATCCTTCTCCACAAACACCTGATGAAGGAGTAGTGTTCCGAAAGTTCGTGCTTCCAGATAAACATGTTGGAGTATAACCTGGTGTTGTATGATTTTTACCTTTGTTTCTTGTGAATACATCCCACACTTCCCGGTGCTGCCAGTAAACCTTACAATGTCGATGAAACGATGCAATACCTGAAGAGATGAAAAACTTACAATTTCTAACAATATTAGCTACTCATTCACTGCTCCTTCTGATACACGATATTGGAAACTTAGTGCAAGAGGTTGAAAGAAATGAGCAGTTTTAAAACAAAAACCTATTGGATCTCATAGCTTTCATTGACAGTCTGAGACTGGGGTTAAGTTCAAGTAACCTTTATTGCCACCCAACTTTGTTACAGCTTCAGATTTCCCCAGCAAAAAAAAAAGTGTATGAAAAGAAGCATTTTTTTAAACAGCTCAAAGCTCACACACTCCTCCCAACTCCACTTCCTTTACTGTTGGTCAGCACCAAGTTGTCCCTTTATAATTGGATTCTTGGTACAGCCTTAAGCTGAAGGAAGTATTGCCTCACTCAGCAATTTCCAGCCACACACTGTATCCATTTTAGTTATTCCCACTCATTTGACATGGTGGGGGGGCAGTCAAGAGTCAACTATGCTGCTGTGGGTCTGGAGTCAGGTGTACGCCAGACCGGATAAAGGATGCAGTTGAGATGACTGAGTGAATCCTTTCCCACAATGGCAGTTTCCTTTCCTAAAAGGAACATGAGTGAATTAGATGGCAGTTTCTCCCCCCCAAAAATGGTTTCATTATTAGATTCAGAACTCCAAATTTCTGACCGAATTCCAATCCCACCATCTGCCTCGGCTGGATTCAAACCCAGGGAATCCCCGGAACTGAGTTGATCGTCCAGTCGATAATGGCACTCGGCCGTCACCACTTCAATCCCCCTGCAATGGCATGTGAACTCAATAGACAATAGGTGCAGGAGTAGGCCATTCTGCCCTTCGAGCCTGCACCACCATTCATTATGATTATGGCAGATCATCCGCAATCAGTATCCTGTTCCTGCCTTATCTCCATAACCCTTGATTCCACTATCCTTGCTAGCTCTATCCAACTCTTTCTTAAACGAATTCAGAGACTGGGCCTCCACTGTCTCCTGGGGCAGAGCATTCAACACACCCACCACTCTCTGGGTGAAGAAGTTTCTCCTCATCTCAGTCCTAAATGGCCTACCCCTTATTTTTAAGCTGTGTCCTCTGGTTCGGCACTCACCCATCAGCAGAAACATATTTCCTGCCTCCAGAGTGTCCAATCCTTTAATAATCTTATACGTCTCAATCAGATCCCCTCTCAATCTTCTAAACTCAAGGGTATACAACCCCTGTCGCTCCAACCTTTCAACATAAGATAGTCCCACCATTCAAGGAATTGATCTCATGAACCTACGCTGCACTCCCTCAATAGCCAGAATGTCTTTCCTCAAATTTGGAGACCAGAACTGCACACAATATTCCAGGCCAGCATGCTATTAGCTTTCTTCATTACCTGCTGTACCTGCATGCTTGCCTTCATTGACTGGTGAACAAGAACACCCAGATCTCTTTGTACTACCCCTTTACCTAACTTGACTCCATTTAGGTTGTAATCTGCCTTCCTGTTCTTGCCACCAAAGTGGATAACCATACATTTATCCACATTAAACTGCATCTGCCATGCATCTGTCCACTCACCTAACCTGTCCAGGTCACCCTGTAATCTCCTAACATGCTCCTCACGTTTCACGCTGCCACCCAGCTTTGTATCATCAGAAAATTTGCTAATATTACTATTAATACCATCTTCTATATCATTAATATATATTGTAAAAAGCTGCGGTCCCAGCACTGATCCCTGCGGTACCCCACTGGTCACCGCCTGCCATTCTGAAAGCGAGCTGCTTATCACTACTCTTTGTTTCCTGTCAGCCAACCAATTTTCAATCCAAGTCAGTACTTTGCCCCCAATCCCATGCGCCCTAATTTTGCTCACTAACCTCCTGTGTGGGACTTTATCAAAAGCTTTCTGAAAGTCCAGGTACACTACATCCACTGGATCTCGCTTGTCCATCTTCAGAGTTACATCCTCAAAAAATTCCAGAACTCGCTGGTGGCTCCGCAGGTGGGAGGAGCAGGTGAAGCCCTTTCCACACTGAGAGCAGATTAACGCCCTCTCCATGATATGGACCCTTTGGTAGATTACAGTGTAGATGTCTGAGTGAACCCCCTTCCCGCACACAGAGCATGTGAATGGCCTCTCCCTGGTGTGGATCGGCTGGTGCCTCCACAAGTTGCCCACATGACTGAAGCTCTTCTCGCACTTAAGGCAGGTGAATGGCGCCTCTCCGATGTGGACCTGCTGGTGGGTCAGCAGGGTGTAAGAATCGACAAATCCCTTCCTGCACTCAGAGCAGGTGAACGGCCTCTCCCCCAGGTGAACCCGCTGGTGTTTCGGGAGGTAGGATGCATCGATGAATCGCTGCCCACACAGAGAGCAGGAGAACGGCCTCTCCCTACTGTGAACCTGCTGGTGTGTCTACAGGTGGGACGACTGAATGAATCCCTTCCCACAATGGCGGCACATGAATAGCCTCTCCCTAGTGTGAACTCGCTGGTGTGTCTGTAGGCTGCACAGCCAACTGAATCCCTTCCCGCATACTGAGCAGGAGAACGGCGTCTCCCCAGTGAGAACGCATCTGTGGGTGTCTAGCCCCAATGGGGAATGGAACCCATTCCCACAGTCCCCACATTTCCATGGTTTCCCCATGAGGGGAGCATTCTTTGTGTCGCGCTGGATTTGAAATTAAAAACAGAATGGATACATAGTCTCTCCCCACTATGAGGGGTGAGATTTTGATCCCCCAAGCTGAGTAAATTGTTTGACGCATTTTTCACAGACAGCGTACTGAATCTGTCTCACTCGGGTGTCTCAATATTATTCCTGCCACACTAGTGTTCAAAATCTCTCACACAGACAAAAGCAAACATTTCTTCTCGAATTGAATGGCTGCTGATATACAAGCTCCAATGATTCAAGTGGCTCTGTCAGAAGATGATGTATCATTTGTTTTCAGATTTCTTTCTGCATGTCTTCCTCCAAAAAGAATCACAAATTGAGTGATCACTGTCAGTACTGTTAAATGAACATAACATCGGTGGCAATTCCTGTAGATTGCTAGATGAGTGCTGACCATATATTATGCAGGATGCAGAAAACCCTCATGCAACATGATAGCCTTAAGTGTGTATGGAGGACAACTTAATTTAGATCGCAATAACCTGGAACAAGCTGTTGACAAAGGTGCTGGAAATGGAGCTGAATCAAGAATATGATAATGAAATGTCAAGGCTGCTTGGGAAAAGAAAGCCAGTGAAGTTACTGAATGACTTCCTGCTGTCCTTGTAAATAAAAAAGAGACAAGAGATATAGAACGTAACTCTATTACTGCATTAGAAGGTGAAAAATCATAGTCACAAAGTTTTTATAACAGCCAATAATATCAGATATACACCATATGAAGCAACAGATGTCGACATTTGAAATCAATGTGCCAATCCCTTAAATACTGCTCAGTTCCATGAGAAACTACCCTTATAATTCTGAACATGAGGAAAGAAGTAAACCTTTTCCAGGGTGCAAACTCTCTACGTGCCAAACTGAGGGAATACACAAGGAAAATACCTTTGAGAGGGACAGAGAGCATCTGAGCACCTTTGGAGAGCCTGCTCCCTCCATGGAGTCACTCCAGTTGCTACAAGTGAACAGTCTCCACCCCACACCACACCCCGCCACGCCTCTCTCTCCCCCTCCTCCCAGGATGAGGAATGGAAAGGGAGAGACCTTGCTTTGCTCCCAGATATTACCCAGAGGGAGGGAGTTTCACTCTGAAATTGACAGGGCTACCTCCACGTTGTGACGTCCACAATGGGGTGGGGGGGGGGCGCACTGCTCCTGCGCTGCCCTGCAGCTGAGGCACATGGGGAGGGGAGGACACTTTGCAAACTCCTTTCGCTCTTCTCCACGTCAATGCGGTTTGAGTTCAAGCAAAGCACGGGGTTTAATTTTAGCTTTACACTCTCAGAAGACGCCCACCTCTGTGAATCCAACACTTTACTCCCCCCTCCACTCCATGGAAATATCGATTTGAGAGACTCCAGAGTTGGAGTTGCTACCATACCTATTGTAGGGGGTTTGGTAGAAGCTGTTGATTTTAATGAACCATTTCAATTCAACTTCATCCTTGCCATTCAAATACTAATTTTACACAGAGGGTGGTTGATGTGTGGAATGAACTTCCTCAGGAAGCGGTGGATGCGGGTACAATAAAAAGACATTTGTTTTAGTACATGAATAGGAAAGGTTTGGAGGGATACAGGCCAACAGCAGGCAGGAGAGACTGATTTAGTTTGGGATTATCGTTGGCATGGACTAGTTGGACCAAAGGTCCATGATCATGCTGTATGACTCGATGGTAAGTTCATAGTTCCTTGAAAGGGGAGTCGCACATAGACAGCATAGTGAAGAAGGTGTTTGATATACCTGCCTTTATTGGTCAGTGCACTGAGTGCAGGAGTCGCGAGGTTATGTTGCGACTGTAGAAGACATTGGTTAGGCCACGTTTGGAGTATTGCATGCAATTCTGGTACCAGCGATCCCACCCTGACACACCATAAACCAGAGATAGTGACTGAAATTGACTCTGATACAAAATCAAATCATTAAATCGCTGCAGTGCAGAAAGAGGCCATTTGTCTCATTGAATGGGTACAGGAGTTGGGAGGTCATGTTGTAGCTGTACAGGACATTGGTTCGGCCACTTTTGGATTATTGCATTCGATTCTGGTCTCCCTATTATAGGATAGGAACGATGTTGTGAAACTTGAAAGTGTGCAGAAAAGATTGAAAAGGATGTCGCCAGGGTTGGAGAGTTTGTGGAAGAAGGAGAGCCTGAATAGGATGGGGCTGCTTCCCTGGAATGTCGGAGGCTGAGGGGTGATCTTATGGACATTTATAAAATCATGAGGGGCAGGAATAGAGTAAATAGGCTGGAGGAAGTGGTGGAGGCTGGTACAACTACAACATTTAAAAGGCATCTGGATGGATGTGTGAATAGGAAAGGTTTGGAGGGATATGGGCCAAATGCTGGCAAATGGGACACTAGATTTATATAGGACATCTTGTCAGCATGGATGTGTTGGATCAAAAAGTCTATTTCCGTGCTGTATATCTCTATGTCTATTTGATAACAGATGCTTTATTTCTGTTGATGTAAATATTGTTAGGGAGAGAGAATTCCTCAAGCAGGGGATGATAAGAATCCTGGGAGACCCCTAATTCTGGTTTACTATCTAATGAACACACTTTAAGCACCAAATGTGCATTTATGTCTCATTTTGTTTCATTTTTCTTGTTTTATTCCCTGCTCCGATGACTCTCTCAGTCTGGATGGTTGTCAGGCTGAGAATATTGTGGATTGGGCCTTGATCGACTGATTGTTTTATTGCTCTGGAAGGTGTAAAAGGGGCTCAAAGTTTCAGCAGAAAGCCAGCTGAGCTGAGAACAGACATCTTACTCTGTGGGAACAGGGAGAAGAGGACAGAGAAATCAGGACCTGAAATCCGAGCTGACACCAGATTTGTTATTAGTGCTTTGATTAGCAGTGCCAACCCTCTACCTTTACCTCGCTTCCTATTCAACTTGAATGCCACGTACCCCCTCAATATTCAGATCCAATCCTTGTCATCCTGAAGCCACGTCCCTGTTTGGAGTCTCAGATCATAATTATTCTCTTCAATGTGTGCAGTGAATTCATTCAGTTGTGTAACATTGCAGCACACATTCAGCCATACAGTCTTCAGTTTCAATTCTTGTGTTCTGTAGAATCCAGTTTTGATTGATTAGATTCGATTCCCTACAGTGTGGAAACAGGCCCTTCGGCCCAACAAGTCCACACCGACACCCTGAAGAGTAACCCACCCAGACCCATTTCTTTCTGATTAATGAACCTAACACTATGGACAATTTAGCATGGTCATTTGACCTGACCTACACATCTTTGGACTGGGACATTTACTTTCCGTGTCCCTTTCTATCATTCTCTGATGTTCATTTCCACACCACTACATTGCTCACCTGCCTTGGTACGGATTGTCCATAAAAAATGCATGTTTATACATTTGCAGTCATAGAAGCAGGAGTAGGTCATTTGGTCCATTGAGCTACTCCACCATTCATAAGGATCATGGCTCATCAATCCATCGTCTCAGCTCCTCATACCTGCATTATCCTGACTATCCTAAATTCACCTTCCATACAAAATCCCATCGAACTATGTCTTGAATATGGCTGCTTCTTCTGCTTCTTTGAGCAGAGAATTCCATAGATTCACCACTCTCTGGGAAAAGCAGTTCCTTCTCCTCTGTCTTAAACCTACTCTCCCTAATCTTGGGACCTAGTCTCACTCACCGGCAGAAACGACTTGATAGGGTGGGTCTGGGTGGCATGCTCATCGGATGGGTCAGTGTGGACTTGATGGGATGAATGGCCTGCTTCCACGCTGTATTGATTCTATGATTTACCGCAGTTGTGTTTGCCATTGACTGCAGCACCAGAACCTCCCACCTTCTGCAAATCGAAAGACAAGTCCCACCCTGCCCTCTTGTACGTGTGTTATCTAACTGCTTAATCATTTCTCGTGAATCCCAGCCCACACCTCCCGCTGCTACCAGTAACCTTTACAAAGCTGATGAGACATTGCTATACCTGCAGTACTGAAAGTCGTAAGGCTTCTAACGATACCAGTTACTAATTCACCAATCCCACTGATGGACAGCATTGGAAATACAATGTTGGAGGCTGAAAGAAATGAGCAGTTTAAAACAAAAACTCACCTAACCCTTCACTAGGCTCCCTGCTCAGCACACTTTACTTAAATCACTTCAACTCCACATTGCAACAAATTCCCACTTTCCACCAATATCCTGAATGTCCTCACTCACTCAGTTGCTGTCTCACAAATGAAAGATTTCATTGTAGGTTCTGCTCCCAGTATGGACAAAACATGTTTGAAAGTTGCTCTGAAAGTCCAGTCTTCACAATGACACTTCTGCTTTCCTTCAGTCCAAATTGTCCGTGCTGACCAGATATCCCAAATTAACATCGTCTCATTTGTCAGCACATAACCCCTACCCCTCTCAATTCTCCCTATTACCAGATGCCTTTTGAAATGCTTTAATTATACCAGCCTCCACCACTTCCTCTGGCAGCTCACTCTATACACACAACACCTTCTGCGTGAGAAAGGTGCCTGTAAAGTTCCTTTTAAATATTTACCCTCTCACCTCAGACCTATGACCTCTAGTTTTGGACTCCCCTTCTCTGGGGAAAAGATTTTGGCTATTCACCCTATCCATGCGCCTTATGAACTTTTATAAAGTCACCCCTCAGCCCCCAATGATCCAGAGAAAACAGCCCAGCCTATTCAGCCTCTCCATATAGATCAAACCCCCCAACTCTGGCAATACCCTTGTAAATCTTTTCCAAATCCTTGCAAAGGTTCGTAACACTTTTCCTGTAGCAGGGAAACCAGAACCGAATGCAGTATTCCAAAAGTGGCCTAATCAATGTCCTGTACAGCCGCAACATGACCTCCCAACATCTGTATTGAAATGCACTGACCTATAAAAGCAAATATATCAACACCTTCTATGCTATCCTGTCTACCTCCGACTCCACTATGAACCAGCACTCCAAGGTATGTTTATTCAACAACACTCCCCATTAAATGGGTAGATCCTGCCCTGATCTGCCTTTCCAAAATCCATATTTCAAAATGGGGTTGAGAAACGTATAAGCCGTGATTGAATGGTGGAGCAGATCTGATGGACTAAATGGCTTAATTTCTGCACCTATGTTGTATGGTCTCTTGCTGTCCTAGACACAGTGAGAGAATTGGAAGCAGGAATAGGTCATTTGTCTTTCCAGCTGGCACCAGCATTGAACAGTTCATAACTGGATATAAATATACCTGCATCTAGATGGATAGGCTGGGACTTTTTGCACTGGAGCATCAGAGTTTGAGAGGTGACCTTAGAGAGGATTATAAAATCATGAGAGGTATAGATGAGGTGAACGGCAGGTATTCTTACCCTAGTGTGGATGTTTCAAGATTAGGGAGCAAATTTTGAAGGTGAGGAAAGAAATATTTTAAAAAGACATGAGGGGCACATTTTTTTTTAAAGATAAAGAGTAGTTCGTGTGAGGAATCAATGTCCAGTGGAGTTGCTGGATGCAGGTACAGTTACAATGTTTAAAAGACATTTGGATAAGTACATGAATAGGAAAGGTTCGGAGGGATGTAGGCCAATCATTGGCAGGTGGGACTAGTTTAGTTTCAGAACGCCGCCAGAATGGACTAGTTCGACTGAGTGGTCAGTTTCTGTGCTGTATGACTCTGTAACTGTTCTGTACTGGTTTTAAAACCATTTTCTTGCATTCTCCCATAACTTCTTTGTTCTTCAAAGTCACATGAACTCAGCCTTGAATACATTCACTAACCGACCTAACTGCAGGAAGACATCCCCACTTCTGAACTCAATTCCTCTTGCTGATATACCACTTGCTTTGCTCATTGCTTGTTGCACTTTCTGACAACTGGCAGTGACTGGTGTGGAATGACACTGAGGGCCCTTTGTCTATCCACACATCACTCCTGATGAAGGGCTCGTGCCCGAAACGTCGACTCTCCTCCTCCTCAGTTGCTGCCTGACCGACTGTGGTTTTCCAGCGCCACAATATTCGACTCTGATCTCCAGCATCTCACTTTCGCCACATCTCAACATATCACCATTTAAACAATGCACCTCCTTTCTGCTATTTTTTTACACTGCAAAGGCTATAACTTCACAATGTGGGACTGCATTTTCCATGTGTTTGCAAGTTGACACACAGACCTGGATCAACTTTTCCAGAGTCTGGCCGCTCCCTCGGTTCACTCTTGAACCTCAGAATGAAAACGTGGTGATAAAAACACTGTTGTACTCACAAATGTTAGACAGAGGAAGGAAGTTACAGTCTGGGGTGAAGTTTAACCTTATGCAGAGAGAAAAGAGCAGCAGCAGCAGCTTCAGAGCTCACGGTCCAACCTCCGCATTTCCACAATGGCCGGCTCTGATTGGCAGGAGGACCAGACTCCTTCCGGTTCTCCACTGCTCCATGGAAAGCAGCTCGCGCGCCGTTTCTGCGGACACCCAAGAGTATGCGCAGTGCTTTGCTGACACTGGCGATCATGCGCAGTACTTGCTGACACCGTGGAGCATGCTCAGTGTGCAGGAATTTGTTACAAATTTTAAAGTTAAAAATCACAAAGCACCTGGTGATAGTCCAACAGACTTATTTGGAAGCACTAGCTTTCGGAGCCCTGCTCCTTCATCAGCTGATTGTAGAGTATAACATCGTAAGACACAGAATTTATGATCTTATATTCCACAACCACCTGATGAAGTAACAGCGCTCCGAAAGCTAGTGCTTCCAAACAAGCCGATTGGACTGTAACCTGGTGTTGTGTGATTTTTAACTTCGTACACCTTAGTCCAACACAGGCACCTCCCGATCATGACAAATATTAAGCGTCCAAATGCGAATACGAAAGAAAAATGCCGAAGCTATTTTATTTTGCCGATTTTTTCCCCTGTGCCTCGACATTTTATTTCTTTTGCATTTTGTCTGGCTGGTCAACGTTTCTGTCTTTTCCCCAGGTTAGAGGTATTCCAAAACTAGAGGGTAAAGGTTTAGGGTGTGTGGGAAAGATTTTGAAAGATCTAAAAGACTAGGAATAGAACATTCACCCCTTACTGGGCGAAAGTGAGGACTACAGATGTTGGAGATTAGGGTCGAGAGTGTGGAGCTGGAATAGCACAGCAGGTTAGGGAGCATCCGAGGAGCAGGAGACTCGACGTTTCGGGCAAAACCCTTCGTCAGGAAATAGCCATGGGGAACTGCAGGGCTGTAGCATAAACGACTGAGTCTAAGCGGGATGCTGTTGGGAAGGTCGGTGTGAATGGCCTGTTGGGATGATATGGTTCCACTGCCTTGGCCACGCGTATTTTGAGAAATGTGGGAGGAGTGGGTTCCAGTTCGTGGGACACTGACACGAGTCCTGGAGAAGGTGACATTTGTGCTGTCACTCTCTTCACATTCTGCCCCCCTGTCCATTTTCTCCCCATCCATTGCCCCCTGCCTATTCTCTCTCCTCACACTGCACCCTCTATTCTCTCCCCCAAACCCTCTGAACACCAGTCTGTTCCCCTGTCAATTTTCCTCCCTTCTCCACCACCACCAGCGACCCCTTCACCCCCTCCACCCCCACAATCGTCCTTTCTCGTGCCTCAGCCCTCTTTGATCGCTGTATGAAGTCTTTCTCAGGGAAGAGAGAGAATGGATGGTAATGACTTTACCTGGGAAACACGGCATGTGAGAAATAGCTGATTTTTAAAATTGAGAATAACTAAAACCAAATATTCAGAAACTTCGTTACAGTCGGGAAGAATGTTTTTTTTTTCAAAAGTAAAGCTGCAGAAATCTTTCTGAAACTTGCATTGATGTATGTGCAGTTAGGCCACAACAAAGGACAGGCTGTAAGGAGTGAATGAGTGAATAAAAGACAAGTCCAACCTTGCCCTCGAGGAGAAAGTGAAAATGCAGATGCTGGAGATCAGAGTCGAGAGTGTGGTGGTCCGGCAGCATCCAAGGAGCAGGAGAATCGACGTTTCGTGCATAGGTACTTGGCACTCGACCATCGCTCCTTCAACCCCCCTGTGATGGCGCGTGAACTCACTGGTGCCTCCGCAGGTGGGAGGAGCAGGTGAATCCCTTCCGGCACATACAGCAGGTGAACGGCCTCTCTCCAGGGTGGAGCCGCTGGTGGGTCAGCAGTGCAGCTGACTGAGTGAAACCCCGCCTGCACATGGGGCATGTGAATGGCTTCTCTCCCTTGTGGACTCACTCATGCGTCTGCTGATGGCTGATCCGACTAAAGCCCTTCCCACACACTGAGCAGGTGAATGGCCTCTCCCGGTGTGAATGCGTCTGTGGGTTTCCAGCAGGGATGGGGAAGGGAATCCTTTCCCAAAGATCCCACATTTCCAAGGTTTCTCCTTTGGAGGGAGCTTTCCTTGTGTTGCTCTGGGATTGAAATTACAAACAGAACGGGTACATAGCCTTTCCCACCTTGAGGCGTGAAACTTTGATTCCTCCAAGATGAGTAAATGGTTTGAAGCACTTTTCACAGTCAGCGCACTGAATCTCCCTCACTCGGTGTCTCAGTATTCTTCCTGCCACAGGACTGTCCAAAATCTCTCAAATAAACAAAAGCAAACATGCCTTCTTGATTGGAATGGCTGCTGATATTCAAGTCCCAATGAATCAAGTGGCTCTGTCAGAAGTTGATGTATCATTTGTTTTCAGATTTCTTTCTGCACGTCTTCCTGCAAAGAAAAATCACAAAATAAGTGATCACTGTCAGTACAGTTAATGAACATAACATTGGTGTCAATTCCTGCAGATTGAGAGATGTCTGCTGATCACATATTATCCAGGCCACAGAAACCTGAAAACCCTCATGCAGCCAGATCGGCTTAGCTGTGCATAGACGAAAACTTCATTTCAGTGACAATAACATGGAACAAACTGCCTACAAAGATGCTGGAAATGGAGCTGAATCAAGGATATGAAAATGAAATGTTCAGGCTGCTTGAGAAAAGAAAGGCAGTAAAATTGCTGAATGACTTCCTGCTGACCTATTAAATAAAAAATATGACAAAAAAAGGACGTAACTCCATTACTACATTAGAAGGTGAATAATAATTACAAAGAAACTTTTACAACAGCCAACAATATCAGATATACACCATATAGAAGAAAGAAAGTTTACAGCCCAGGAACAGGCCCTTCAAGCTTGAGCCGTTCCAAATGTAGTGTCTAAACCTGTCGGTCAATTCCTAAGCATCTGTTTCCCTCTACTCCCCACCCACTCATGCATTTATCCAGACGCATCTTAAATGAATCTACGACGTCTGCTGGCAATGCGTTCCAAACGCCCACCACCCTCTGTGTGAAGTAAAGCACGTATTCTCTTTGAAGAAGTGCTGCCCTTGCCGCGTTCATTCGAACGGTATCTCGTTTAATGAAGCGGCTTTTTGAGAGTATTGACTGGCCATTTTTGCACAAGGAAGTGCAAGAAGCAAGGGCTCGTCCGGGATTTGAACCCGGGATCTCTCGCATGCCCACGCATCAGAAGGCCCGAAGCGAGAATCATACCCCTAGACCAACGAGCCACAGGCCCCATGAGACATACCTTTTTTTGAGCAATGTGCCAATCCTTTAAATGCTGCTCAGTTTCTTGAGAATCTAACCTTTTAGTTGTGAACATGAGGAAAGGAGCAATCTTTTTCTAGGGTGCAAACTGTATACGTGCCAAACTGAGGGAATACACAAGGAAAATAGCTTTAAGAGAGATAAAAAGTATTTGAGCACCTTTGGAGTGTCTGCTCCCTCCCTGGATTAACTCCAGTTGCTACAAGTGAACAGTGTTTCACCCACCCCTACCTCCCCTTCCCCAACCCCGCCCCCCCCCCCCCCCCCCCGCTGCTGGAGGATGGTATATGGAAAGGGGGAGACATTGCTTTGCTCCCAGATGTTGCCCAGAGGGAGGGAGTTTCACTCTGAAACTGACAGGGCTGCATCCGCATTGTGACGTCAACAATGGAGGGCGGGCCGGACAGCTGTCCTGCAGTTGAAGCACATGTGGAGGGGAGGGCACTTTGCAAATCCCACTCTCCTCCAAGTCAATACAGTTTGAGTTCAAGCAAAGCAAGGGGTTTAAATATACTTTAGAAAACCTCCTTTGTGCCGTGGGAAAACTACTGCCGCGGGAAATGCAGTGTTACAGATTCAAAGTAACAGAAGCAGGAGTAGACCATTTGGTCAAGCCTGCTCCGTCATTCATTAAGATCACAGCTCCAACAACCTGCACAATCCCGACTACCCTTAATTCCCCTACCATGCAAAAACCCATCCAACTGCGTCTTCAATAAACTTCATGAAGCTGTCTCAACTGCTCTCTTGGGCAGAGAATCCCATGGAGTCTCACAGAGTGACACAGATGTACAGCACGGAAACAGACCCTTCGGTCCAACTCATCCATGCAGCCCAGATATCCTAACCTAATCTAGTCCCATTTGCCAGCACTTGGCTCAAATCCCCATAAAACCTTCCTACCCTCCAACCTCCAACCCTGACAATATCCCTGTAAATCATTTCTAAACCTTTTCTAGTTTCACAACATCTTTCCGATAGGAAGCAGACCAAAATTACATGCAATATTCCAAACGTGGCCTGACCAATGTTCTGGACAGTGGCAACATGAGCTCCCAACATCTATCCTCGATGCTCTGACCAACAAAGGAAAGCACACCAAACGCCTTCTGTACTATCCAATCTGCCTGAGTCTCTACTTTTAAGGAACTATCAACCTGAACTCCAAGGTCTCTTTGTTCAGCAACACTTCCAATGAACTTACCATTAAGTGTAAAAGTCATGCTCTGATTTGATTTTCCAAAATGCAGCACCTCACATTTATCCACATTAACCTCCAACTGCCATTCCTCAGCCCATTGGCCCATCTGATCAAGGTCCCGTTGTGATCTGATGTAACCTTCTTTACTGTCCACTGCACCTCCAATTTTGGTGTCATCTACAAACTTGCTAACTATACCTCCTCCGTTTACATACAAATCATTTATATAAATGACAAAAAGTAGCGGATCCAGCATCAATCCTTGTGACACACCATTGGTCACAGGCCTTCAGTCTGAAAAGCAACCCTCCGCCTGCTAGCCAGTTCTGTATCCAAATGGCGAGTTGTCCCTGCATGTCTTGATTAAACCTTGCTCACCAGTCTCCCATGAGCAACCTTGATGATCGCCTTCCTGAAGTCCATATGGATCACGTCCATCGCTCTGCCCTCATCAATCCACTTTGTTACTTCTTCAAAAAACCCAATCATGTTCATGAGACATGATTTCCCAAGCATAAAGCCATGCTGACTATCCATAATCAATTCTTGCCTTTCCAAATACATGCAAATCCTGTCTCTTAGGATTCTCTCCAAAAACTTGCCCATCACGGATGTCAGGTTCACTGGTCCATAGTTCCCTGGCTTTTCCTTACCACCTTTCTTCAATAGTGGCATCACATTAGCCACCCTCTAGTCTTCCGGCACCTCACCTGTGACTATTGATGATAGAAATATCTCAGTCAGAGGCCCAACAATCACTTCCCCAGTTTCCCACAGAGTTCTAGGGTACTCCTGATCAGGTCCTTGGGAATTATCCACTTTTATGCATATCTAGATATCCAGCAATTTCTCATCTGTAATATGGGCATTTTTTCAACATGTCACCATCTACTTTCTCACATTCTAGATCTTCCATGCCCTTCTCTACAGTAAACACTGATGCACAATATCCGTTCAGTATCTCGCACCACCCCGCCCCCCCCCCACCCCCCCGCCCCCCATCTACTGCAGCTCCACACAAAGGCCGCCTTGCTGATCTTTGAGTGGCCCTATTCTCTCCCTTGTTATCCTTTTGTCCTTAATGTATTTATAAAAACCATTTGGGTTATCCATGACTCTATTTGCCAAAGCTATCTCATGTCCCCTTTTTTGCCCTCATGATTTCCCTCTTAAGTATGCTCGTACTGCCTTTATACTCTAAGGATTCACTCGATCTCTCTGCCGATACCTGATATATACCATCCTTCTTTATCTTAACCAAAATCTCATTTTCTCTCGTCATCCAGCATTCCCAAACCTACCAGCCTTTCCTTTCCTGCATCAGACAATCACCTGATGAAGGAGCGTCGCTCCGAAAGCTAGTGTGCTTCCAAGTAAACCTGTTGGACTATAACCTGGTGTGGTGTGATGTTATAACTTTGTACACCCCAGTCCAACACCGGCATCTCCGAATCAGGAAGAGACTGCGTCTGGACTCTTGTTATCTCATATTTTAAGGCTTCCCATTTTCCAGCAGTCCTTTGACCTGCGAACATCTGCCCCCAAACAGCTTTTGAAAGATCTTGCCTAATACCTGAGTCTTCCTCCAATTTAGAACTTCAACATTTAGATCTGATATATTATTTTTAATTTATTTATTTATTTTTAATCACTGTTCTAAAGTTAATAGAATTATGGTTAATAGAATTATGGTTACTGGCCCTTAGGTTTTGCACCCTCGCCAGTATGTCCATCCACATTGTGAATTAGAAAATGTCCTTGTACACACTTAACAAATTCCTCTATTTGGCAGATAGGTAAATGGGCAGGAGTTATACCTTGGGTCCACTCTTCCTTCATTCCCTCCAAGCCTAACCCCATTCCCACCGCAATAGACCAACGGCACTTTCCCCTGCAACTGCCGAATGTCTGACACCAGCCCATTTATCTGCTCCCTCCTCTCTATCCAAGTGTCCAAACGTACCTTCCAGGTGAAGCAGCACTTGACCTGCACTTCCCACAACCCAGTCGACTGCAGTTGCTGCTCGTAATGTGGTCTCATCGACATTGGGGAAAACGAAGCATAAACTGGGTGACTGCTGCACAGAACATCTACGTTCTACCTGCAAAAAAGACCCTGAGCTTCCAGTTGCCTGCCAATTCCACACCCCACCCTGTTCCCTGGCCAACATCTCTGTCTCAGGTTTGCTGTGTTCCAGCGAAGCTCAGCACCAGCAGAACGAAGAGCACCGAATATTTCACTTGGAGACCTTACATCCCTCTGTTCCCAATATCGAATTCAATAATTCTCGGGCCTGAAATCCATAGTATCCTCGTCCCTTCCACACACACCAAGCCTTGTTCTCACATAGTCTGTCATTACACACTACCTATTCTGAGCCACGAACAGTCTCCATTCATCCTCCCACGCAGATCGTTATCAACTCCCTTTCCTGTCCACAGTTCTTCCCTCGCTTTAAGCTCTGTCCTGATCTATCATTAACTGCATCCGCCTTCCTCCCACAATATCTCCAGCATTTTAACCAACATTTTCCCAATCACCATCAGTTCTGTGGAAGGGTCACCGGCAACTCCTGTTTTTTGTTTCTGATATACAGCATCCACAGTTCTTTCACCTTTTTATTGAGGCAGAGTTGGAAATTACTTCGAGAGACAGAAGGAGAGGGGGCAGAGACAGAACACACATGAACTGTTGATCTCCGTTGTTACTCATAACGTAAAGTCATTGCTGTGCGATCACTTCCCTTAAGCATGAGTAGAGGTTCTGGGCCATGCATGAGATTGTGGCGCAACGGTAGCACGTCTGACTCCAAATCAAAAGGTTGACGTCATCTTCTTATATTTCAAATCAAGAAAGGAGTACGTTCACTCCGGATATCGGTTGAGCCAAATCTTCTTTGCGGAAATTTTCGATCACACGTGAAGCTTTGCTGTCAGTTTGATTTGTGAACACTGTGTCAGGGAGGTGGTGTGCCCATTGTTTGAGTAAATGCTCAGCTCCCCCAGTTCATCACGGGATTTAAACACAGCCGCCTACCTCTGGGCAGCCGCTTCGTTCAGTTGATGACAGCGCGGTGTGAATTAATGTAATGCCGATAATTTTACAACATATGCAGAGACCCCCAGCTTTTTGTTTCAATCTATTAGGAGAGTGATAGCGAGTTCAGATAGAAATGTTTCCCACCAACAGCAAATCCTTTCCTCTCACTGGACACAGTTAAAATTATCTTTACTCAACAGGAGAAGCGGAAACTCTAGTCTGACGGTTTCTCTCCACATTAACGGTGAGCCTGAATTTTATAAACGGTGGCAGTAAAATCCAGTGGCGGACACTGATTTGGTTCAATCGATTTTTTTGCCAAGAGTAATTCACCGAGAGGATGCTGCTGTGTGAAACAGCGTGGGGAATTACTGCAGGGCCTCCTGCGCATGGGACACACCGCAACTGATGTGTTTCACCTTCACCAGTTTATTTCTATCTCGGAGAAGAGAGGTTTGATGTTTCGGGTCATAGCAGCCAGACAGAGGACAGGAGAAGAGCACTCAGATCTTCACAAGCTTGTCACCACAGCTGGGTCATCGTGGTCTGTGTATCAGTATCGGATAGTAATCTGCATCTACTGACTGGAAGCACAGCAAATTGGAGTGCTGGTGGGACTATCACACAGGAGAAAACGGCTTCGACCTAACAACTGGAGTGGCTCCCAATGGTCAACTCCACTCACCTCAACTGAATAACTGTAAACAAATTACTCCGTGATTCAAAGGAATACTCAGTTTTGAATCTGCATTGTGGCATGTACCTTCGAGAATGACGTCAAAACACCTTCATTGCTGTGATGGAGTATCCTGTTGGTCCAACTCCGATTTCACTCAGAATCACCTTCTCCCTGTAAATCTGCACATTGTTACATTGAACGTGCCCACCGAATTCCCTTTTGTGTCCATTGAATCTGCCTCTTTGTCACTGTCAGACAGCGATTTACTGACCCCACTCCCTGTGCGAAAACGGTCTTCCTAATGTCACTTTTACTTATTTTCCTGATGACTTTAAATCTCTGCCAAATCATTCTCGATTCTTTCAGGCCTGGGAGCATTTACACTGCATTATTTTCTCTGTCTAAAACTACCATGACGTGGAAAACTTCAATCAGACCAGCTTTCAGCCCTCTGTTCTCCAAAGACAGCTGCCCCAAACTTTCCAATCTCCCTTCATTGCTGACATTCCTCAGGACGGGACCATTCACGTTAACCTGTTCAGCGCCATCTGCAATCACTTCACTTCCCCGCTTCCTGAAGTGTCACCCTCAGAATTGAGCGTAATACAAGTGGAGGATTCATTCAGACTCGGATTGCGCGGGCGGAAAAACTGCAATACTTGTTCTCACTTTGAACAAGTGTTTCTCTTCACCGTGTTCACTGCAATGGCAGCTCTGCACCGTCCCTAATTCAGGCAGAGCGATCTTATTTAACGAAGCGGCTTTTTGAGAAAATTGATTGGGCATTTTTGCTCAGGTCAATTTAAGAAATGAGAGTTCGCCTTGGATTGGAACCCAGGAACTCTCACACGTCTGCATTCGCTGGAAGACCCAAAGCTAGAATCATATCCCAGACTAACCAGCCACCAGCCATGGGTGCAGCCACCTCCTGAAGCAGCTGAGACTTGCTCAGTACGAAATACATTGTACATTGTTGCCAGAATTGCAAGCTGGCAAGAGTTTCAAGAACATCTGCTTCTCAATCTGTCTCCCTGCTCCCAGGACGCTGCTGTTTGTCCCGTCCCCAGGGACCGGGCTCTCTCCACTGGTGAATAATTGAACCATTTCGTTTCTACTTGCAAGCTGTGCTGGTGGAAGGCAGAGCCCATTCGCTCTTCTGCTCTCTCGCACTATTACCTGAGGCAAGATAAGTCAGTTACAGTCATGCATAGGAAATGGGCAACTTTGAACTTGTTCCAAAGATCCTGTTAACGGAGAGACAGAAAGATGGAGACTGAGAGAAATGGACACCGGAGACTCTTCCCTCAGGTAAATTGATATGAGTACATTTTTGTGCAGCCTGCTTGGTGTTCAGAATTTGTCTTGACACAGCGATCCTGCAGAAAGTTTTTTGTGACACGGGCGTTGGTTTCTTTACTGCAGGAAATGAACAAAAACAGAAAGTCATGTGTTTCAACTTCACCGGTTCATTACCATCTGAGAGAAGAGGTTTCACACGAGATCAGGACACACTGACAGAGAATAGGACAAGACAACTCAGAGCTCCACAAGGGTGCCAGAGCAACTGTGTAAATTTGACTTGTGTATCGATGTGACATATTTAACTCAGATACCCGAAGTTTTCGGAAGCAAATCACAAGGCAGGGAAAAGAACAGAGCGCCGTTATACGGGAAAGCTGCTAAAGGCGACATTTAGCGAATAGGAGAAAATGGTTTCGCTTCTGGTTTATCATCCCAGCATGCACCCGCTGTGCCATTCCCCTGCATTGCACGGTAGCTTTTCCAGAGAAGTATTCAGCTTTCCATCTGGCGTGTGACTTGCATGTTCGAGAATGACGTCAAAAGATCTTCACTGCTGTAGTGTCATGTGCTGTTGTGCAGACATGTCGCCGATGTGCAAATATAAACTCAGACAGCAATGTACACTAGAGACTCTGAACCAGCTGAAACTTGCTCAGTGTGAAATACGTTCCACATTGCTCCAAGAATTGCAAGCAGCAAAGTGTTTCCAGAAGATCTGCTTGTCATTCTGTCCCCGGGGCGCTGATGCTTGTCTCATTCCCAGGAACTGGACTCTCTCCACTGGCGGATAATTAAACCAATTTGTTTCTACTTGTCCGCTTTTCTGGAGGGAGGGAAGAGTCATTCGCTCTTCTGCTCTCTCTCTCAATCCCTTGGGGTGAGAGGTATCACTTATACTAATGCGTGGGAAGTGAGTAACTTTGATGATGAATTTCCTCCAAAGTCTGTTATCGGAGAGATAGAAAGATGCTGTGCTGGCGGGGCAGAGAGAAATGGACACCGAGGACTCTTCCCTCAAGTAAATTCATATGAGCACATTGTTGTGCAGCCTGCTTGGTTTTCTAGAATTCGTCTTCACGCAGTAATCTTACAGGAAGTCTATTGCAAAGTGGGCATCGCTTTCATCGCTGCGACCGCGCAGCAGTTAACATCTGAGCCCCAAGTGTCCAAGATGAAGAGAATCCGAGTGAAACCTTCACTCACTGAGAGTCATCCCCACGGCCCTGAGCTGAGGGACTGCAGGCAGTCCAACACGGAAGGGACTGTTAAATGAACCATTGTCGCTCCCTCAGCCTCTCTGTCCCAGAGACAGGCAGTGGGACAGCATAAACACATAACATCATTCTCGCCCAGACAGAAGCCGTTCAGCCCATCGAGTCCACGGCGACTCTCTGCCACTTTTCTCTCTCTGAGGTTATTCACAATCAGTGATATCTGTCCTAATAGTAAGGGGCTGTGTCTGAGTGGTGATACGGTTTGTGACATGCTGATCCTTTTGTCATTCACGTCCGAACCGGCGTGGCGAATTACTGCAGGGAATGGATGAAACCGCAAGGCATGTGTTTCAACTTTATCAGCTCATTGGCACCTCAAAGAAGTGGTTTTGCGAATCAGTTCATAGGAAACCGACGAAGAACAGGAAACGACCACTCAGACCTCCAAAAAGCATGTTACTTGAACCGTGTGAGTTTCCTGAGTGTATCGGTATGATACAGGATATTCAGGAAGTAGGTGCGAAGGCAAGATACAGAATAGAGTACCATTACAAAGGAAAGCTGCTGAAGGAGACATTGAGCAATAGCAGAGGATGGTTTCGATCCATCGACCGCTGGGTTATGGGCCCAGCACGCTCCCGGTTTCCACAGAACACTTCAGGTTTTCGTCTGACACGCGGCATGCACGTTCGAAAGTGGGCGGCACGGTGGAACAGTGGTTAGCACTGCTGTCTCACAGCACCAGCGCCAGGTTCAATTCCCACCTCAGGCGACTCTGTGTGGAGTTTGCACATTCTCCCCGTGTCTGCGTGGGTTTCCTCCGGGTGCTCCGGTTTCCTCCCATAATCCAAAAGAAATGTTCAGGTTAGGTGAATTGGCCAGGCTAAATTGCCTGCAGTGTTAGGTAAGGGGTAAATGTAGGAGAATGGGTCTGGGTGGATTACGCTTCGGTGTGGACTTGTTGGTTCCAAGGGCCTGTTTCCACACTGTAAGTAATCTAATCTAATCTCCACTACTGTCGTGTAATATGCTGTTTCACAGACAAAATGAGGCTGTGTAAATATTAACTTGTTTCTAACTTCCCACATTCTGTTGGTCGAATTGTGATTTCATTCTGAGTCACAACATGTGTCACAGCGCACACCTTCACTCTGCTGGTTCAACACAGTAAGTAAACGTGTTTCTCTATTCTCTTGCCTTCTCAGCGTAAATCTGCACATTGTTACTTTAAACATGACCGCCGAATTTCCTTTTGCGTCTGTTGAATTTGCCTCTTTGTCAATGTCAGTTAGGGATTTACTGACCCCAACCATTCCCTGTACGAAAGCGTTCTTCCTCATGTCACCTTTAGTTCTTTTCCTCGTGACTTTAAAACTGCCGAATCATTGCCGATCCTTTCAGGCGTGGGAGCACTTTAACTGCATTACTTTCTCTGCCTGGATCCCGCATGACTTGGAAAGTTTCAATCAGGCCAGATTTCAAACTTCTGTTCTCCGAGGAGAGTTGTCCTAATGTTCCAATCTTGCTTCATTGCTGACATTCCTTAAACACGGCACCACTGAAGTCAACGCAATATTCCATCATTTCACTTCCTTGCTTGCTTTCTGCCCAATTCGTTCTCCAACCTCGTTTAGCGAGGTTGAGAAAGTTAATCGGGCACTTTTGCACAAATCAGGAAACGCGGGCTCGCTGGGGATTTGAACCCGAGATGTTTCGCAGGGGAAAACGCAAAGCGAGAACCATACCCCTAGACGAACGAGCGACACAGATCGCAAGCCGCCACTGCCACTCCACGTCTTCAACCAGCTGAGTCTTGCTCAGTGTGAAATACATTTGACATTGCTCTGAGAATTGCAAGCGTCAAAGAGTTTCCAGAACAGCTGCTTCTCATTCTGTCTCCCTGCTGCTGTTTGTCCCGGGCCCGCTCTACTGGCAGAAAGTTGAACAGTTTTATTTCTAAACTTTTCTCTCACACCGGAGTAACCAGTGACAAGCATTGCCCTCCTCAACATAGGGTACAGAGAACAACAGAAGACCACTCAGATCTCCACGAGGGTATCATCTCAACTGTGCACATTGGGCCAGTATATCAATGTGAAATATTTATGTCGAAGTTTTTTGGGAAAGAGATGAGAAGGCGGGGTGCAGAACAGAGCGCCGTTATATGGGAAAGCTGGTAAAGACGACATTGACTGAATAGGAGAAGTAGTTTCCCTTCTGGGTGATGTTCCCATCACGCACCCACAGACATATCGCCGTCGTGCAAATATAAACTCTGTCTAAATTCCCACATTCTATTTTTTCGAACTGTGATTTCGCCAAAAGCACAAAATTTCAACACTCGCAACGTTCAAGCTTTAACAAAGTGCTCATAGATATATTTAGCGAACACCTGGAAGAAATTTGAGGACTCTTGAACTTTAAGTCGAAGG